>NC_036171.2:0-2521873 GCF_900002375.2 Plasmodium berghei ANKA
TTTTAACTATTTAAAATATAATTTATTTATCCCTCAAAAGTCGAAAGTTTAAAAATGAATAGTCATTAATATATTATTATACCTTATGATAAATTAAGGCATATAAAGCAACTTCTATTATTACTAATTAATTTTAATACAGATGTAAAATACAAAAAGAGAATAGTAACTACAATTAAAACTTCAAAAATATTGTATATATACTGCGATTTTTATTGTATTATTAAAAATGGTAGATGCATAACATATATTTTATAGATAATGTTGTATTCTCGAATCTCGATCGATATTTATGAATCTATATTTTATGATTATTTATTATATATTGGTAATATGTTTATTTAATCTTAAAAACACATATTAATATGAATATATATTGTAGTGTAGACAACTGTTTCAAATGAATCTAATTATAATTTATGCCTTCATATATAATAATATTATACTGCTCAGTTATTAAAATATAATTTAAATTAAAATAAATATGATCTAATAAGTTTTACTAAATAAAATATTTCATCTAATAACGAAATATATTGTGTTATGCATAATTCAATATATCTATGGGTTAAATTTTCTTATATTATAGATGATAAGGGTTCTTATATATAGTTAGCCAACAATTAGAAATAAAGTATAAAATATGAAGCTATAATATTGTCACATTTAATATATATCATCGAATTAGATAGAAGCATTACAACTTATAAAAAAATGTTATGCGATCCCTTTTTGTTGCATATTTAGACATAATCTCGAGATTAAACATATGAGATGGTACATATATTTAATAAACATTTACAGACCAAAAATATTATCAAAATATAAAAAAATTAAATTACAATATCCCCGAACCTTAACTCAAAACGAAGATTCAGTGAACAAAACTATAACCCATAATACATAACCTTGACCCATCAAATATGAACACCTCGTCACCAAGAATATTAGAATTAAAAAACAAATTAATTTATGTATGCGTATATATACTTCTTGATTTTACAACTTTATGTTTCAATATTTTATTTATTTGTATTTTTTTAAATTATATATATTCTATGTTTTACTATTAAAAGGAAATTGATAATTTGTATTAATTTATAAAAAAATATGGTCGTCAATATTACTATCAATAAATAATTTTTATAAAATTAAAAATTTTGTTAGAAAAATGTTATTTAGTAAAATTTGTATTAAAAGTAATAAAAAAATCACAGAATGTTTGATTCTCATACTATAAATTTTATCATACTATTATTGTGATGAGGTAAAAAATATTGTTATTATAGTAGTATTATTAATATATAAAATTAGCTGAATTTCTCAGATTAAATTAAATTATTTTAATATTTAAAAATACAATACATATTTTATATTAAAAACTATGCATTATCAAAAAAAATTTAGAAAACAAATAAAAAATATATATAATTATATTAAAATAAATATATATTTTTATTTTAAATGATTGATCTTCTATTAGGTAATAACAACATTGTTTTTTTCTATTATATATAAACATAAGCACATGTATAATTCCATACATAATTGGCTGTTTTATAAATTTTAGATTTAATTTAGTTAATTATAAAAATATAAAACTTGTATATTCATAATCCTATATATTAAAAATGTTACTTATATAATTAAAGCTATTTATTTTTAGATATTATAATATTAATGAGATTGTGAATCATAATATTTTTTATATTCATTATTTATGAAATATTCTATTATTGATGGTGTTTTCTGATTGAATTAATTAAATAAAAAATATATTAGATTTATAAATTTGATAAAAGCATGCATTTTATCGTTTAAATATTTCTTTTTTATACTTTATTGGAGAAAATTATTTGCTTCAACTTTAACATACATGTGCTATTTTTCGAATTGTTAATTTTTAATTAAAAAAAATACTAATATATATTTTAATATTTTATTCGTATAGTTCAAAAATGAATAAGTTTTATATCCAATTTGTTTTATTTCTTTTAACCATCTCCCTATATGTGAATAATAAAACCCTTGCATCTGACCCTGCTCCAGGAACATCTACAACACCCGAATCAACACATCATTATCCTACGTAAGAAAATACAATAATATATATATTACATATTTCATTATGAAAATATTAAATATACATCATCGAAACAATATTATAATATAAATGCAATACCTTTATTTTTATACGCATTAAAAATATGTCCATTTTGATCAATGATAGTTCAGAAGTATATGAAAAAAACAAGCACCTATTAAGTACCGATCCAGAAGAAACTATAAATGCGGAAAAACATATGGAAGAAATTGTAGAATATTTCTATAGGCATGTTATAGGTGCGTATGGTTTAAAGGATAGTCGTGAGAAAAAAAATAAATTGGGTTGGATGTATGGATTTAAAAAAAACTATCAAGACAATAGATATATTGAAAGAATACATTATCGTCCATATTATGATTCAAATCATCGTCCAAAATATATTCCCAATATGGTATCAATTAACGAACAATATTAAAGTTATAAACCAAAATAAAATTAAAAAATTATTATAATTTATATACATATATTTCTCTTTGTTTCCATTAGCATGATCAAATAACAAGCATGTTATGGGATCCCGATTGTAAAAAACCTTTCAATGATGGCTCTTTTAAAAGTATACAAAACATAAATAATTAGTCAAATTAACATAGTATTGTTACTATTTATTCGACATTTCGTGATTTATTATTTTCATTGTTCTATGATACTATTTATTGTTTCACACATCTTCAAATTCATAATACTTAATTTACATAATGCAAAATTATTATTTTTTTGAAAAGTTGCCCGTGTGTACAATCCAAATTTAGTAATGATACAACAACGTTACGGAGGTAGTTCTATGAACTCTCAGAAATATTTTTATGCTTTAGCTGCATATGTTGAAGTAAGAAAGTGTTTTTTTTTCGTTACCCATAAAATAATATTATTCACAATAATTTATGCAATATATTTTTATCAATTTTGTAGAAATCAAAAAGAAAAAGTATGATTGTCATGGCTATAGTAGATATAAATGATCCCAACCCTTCCAATAAAGAATATAAAGACGCAATCATAAAAAACGCAAATTTATTAAAAACTACAATTGATTCTGAAGATCATATTAGACAAGGAAAATTAGAAAAACCGTTTGTTAACATAGCTGGATATTTCATAGATGAATTTTCATCAACTGATTTTAATATCGTCTATGCCAAATCTGTAATCAATATACAAATTTTAATAACATAATAATTTATTTCAACAATTGTTAAAAAATATATTGTTTTAAATAAATATATATATTTATAATATATACTATAATTTGAAAAAAATTTAAATATTTTATATATTCATCCATTTATGTTTTTTTTCTTAGTTTGATAAAAATGCTCCCGATGTTCTCGATAATCCCGATGTTCTCGGTGCTCTCGGTGCTCTCAATTGTTCCAAAGCTTCCTATTCTCTCGATGTTTCCGGTATTACCGATGCTCTCGATGGTTCCAAAGCTCCCGCTCCCAAAAAAAAGAGCTGTTTCCTATGTTGTTAATGATTTTTTCCTTCATATATAAACATATTTCATATATATTTTTCAACACCGTAATATTACAATATTTATGTTAATAAAACAATTTATTTTCATGCATAATAATTGCTTTAAATTACCATCATAAACTGGTTTTTTGTTTTAAGAGTGTTTTATTTGCATATAATTTGTTTATGCCTTTTAATATTAAGATGCATATATATGTATTATTTTTGTGAGAACTACAAACGTAAATATTATAATTTGTGAAAAATATTTCTTTATCGCAATATTTTCATATTTTTATGGTAATTCATTTTTTATACTCAAAATCGATAAGTTGCGTTTTTCTTTTACTATTTCTATCATTTTAATTGTTCTTATAAACCAAATAATTTTCATTAAAAATTATCTCCAAATAGGATATATCTTAATTATATCAATTCATGTCATCTGAATAATTTATTAATGATTTATTTCCTCTTTTTTATTTTTTTTCGTTACTAAATAATTTATAAACTAATATATTTTTAGAGTTATAGAAAAGGAAGTTATAATTGAAATCACATGAATCGATCATACGACACTGTTTTATATAGATTAATAAAATACACATATTATAATATTACACATAAATATACTTTTTAATTATACTTATGAGTTTATTTACATATGATAATAAACAATTTACTTATTTATCATTTTTTATATTTATATTGAATTTTAAAGTCAGAGCCATAAACATCGGAACTTTGGTTATTTTACAAAAAATATAAGACATTATTTAAATTTATTATTCTAAAGAATCGTCTTTTCTTTTATAAACAAAAAATATAAATCAATAAATTATACAGGATCGCCATGCATAAGTTTGTATATATTTGATAATCCTACTTCTTCCCCAATTTATAAATACTAACATAAACACTAACGCAAAAATCACCAAAATATATAACATTTTCAAGTGGACAACTATTTTTAAAATATTATACTAATTCTTAAAATAATGGGAATTAAAATAAATATGCCTTTAACGTAGCTTACCTTCTTTAAATATATTTCCTCCAAATAGTACTTTATACTTCAATTCAATTCCTACATCACTTCATTTATCATTCGGTTCAGGTGTCACTGAATGAAGAAATCGCATTAAATGTCCTTTTGGTTGAAATAAAAATAAATTATTTTCTTCCAATTCCCCTGTTTGCCTCTCAGTTTCTCATATTAAACATTGTAATTATTTAAATCAACGTTCTCTTCTAGAACCAAGTCTATTCCAATATTTGATCAATTGTTCCATAAACCATTAACCCCAAATTAGCAATAAAATACAAAAAGTAAATTATTCAACACATTTACCATTAAGTTATATTAACACAAAATCCAATTCTTATAATTTATCAAAATATATTACTTTATTCGTTTATCTTCATCCTCATTTTTTCTCTTACATATTTAGACTTAATATAAATCTTAAAAACTACAAATTATCCTATACATATTTAAAACAAATACTTAAACTAATAAATATTATCAAATTACTCAAAATTAAATACAATATAATACTTAGCCCTAACCCAAATATAGGGCCCACAAACATAACCCTGACCCATAACATAAAAACGGTTTAAAAATTATACAAAATCAGTATAAAAATATTATAACTATACATATATAACATTATATATTATTGATTATATTATTTAATTATTCTTATAAACCAAATAATTTTCAGCAAAAACTAACTATCCCCAAATATGACATCTCTTAATTATATTAATTGATGTCATCTGAATAATATATTAATGATTTATTTTCCTCTTTATTTTTTTGATTCTTAAATTGAGTCTTTGAAGCCTTTTCCGAAAGTCAAATAATGAATGCTAATATAAAAATAGTAAAAAACAATTGTTAATTTTGTAGTGATGATATATATTTTAAATATTATATTTTCATTTGATTTGTTAATTACCTTATACGTAATTCCTAAATAGATAAGTAATGCAAAAAAAAGAAATGTCATTGGGATTACTGAAATTTTTATAGATGAACTTCGTGAACTTCGTGAAAATGGTTTTGTTGCTTTTTCTGTTGGAAGAATTGGGAATTGTTTAAAATTATCAATTTTACCAGATTTATCAGTTTTTAATTTATTATAATCAGTTAATAAAACAGACAATATTTGACTATGAGGGGTATTTTCAATATTATAGTAATCGTTGAGATCTGTATATTTCTCAACAAAATTATTCGCATTATTTGACAGGGTGCCGCTTTTTTCATTCTTTGCAACATTGCCATAAATATTACATAATAATTTGAATGCATCATAAAATTTAGACAGATCTTCAATATCAATATTGAACAAATCTTTTTGTTTATCTATGATTTCCTTAAGATTTGCACAAATACTGGAATCATTTATAAATTTACTATATTTACCACTATTTTTTACATGTTTAGTATAAAAATCGTTTATTGTGGTGGTATTGTGCTCTGAATTTTGCTTTAATTGGTAACTTAACCATGAAATAATATATAGAAAAAATGCATTTGTATTATTTTCATTATAATCATCTGTATCTTTGGATATAGTAAAATATTGTTCAAGTAACCATAAAAATCCAATTGTAATTTTTTCGAGATCAGTATTGCAGTTTTCACTAGGGCAGTACTTATTGAAATTTGTAATTTGTTTAAATTCAAAATTTGCGGTTCCGCCTAATTCAGCAGGTAAATAATACCTCAAAAAATCAAATTTTAAACACTAAGAAACCATTTAAAAAAAAATGGTAAAAATATGTATTAAGAAAATGTTTTTAAAATAAAGCTTAATGAAGTTTATAGGAAATATAATATAAAAAAATGTACATACTAGAGTATCATTCATTATGATGGAATATATTTTATAATCTCTATGTTAAGGGGGATTCATGTTATATATATACTAAAATAGGTAATACAATTATTTATCCCTATATACAACAATTATTTGTAGATAAAAATATTTTTATTATTATTAATTTCAATTTAAAATTAATATGGAATAATAATATAATATTTTACTATAAGAATATTATATTTTTTTTATGGTAGTTAAATTTCCTTGTTTTTGGGGGGTTTAATACATTTATTATATGTATATATAATACAATTTTGCATAAATTGTTATCCTCAATAACACTCTTATGAGCATTATTATAAAACTTAAAGTAACATTGTAATGAAATTAGGATATATCTTCTTATACATATGCTTTAATATAGAAAATATACGTTATATCTTTTGTTTTAATAAATGATGCTCCAAAAATAATATATTGAAAAAATCGAAACAATTAAGAAATATATTATTACTATAATCCTTAAAAGTATATAAATGGTTATTTTTTAAAATATATTAAATACTTATATACTTGCTTCTTATAATATATAATATAGACTTTTCTAAATTTGTAACATTTATAAAATAAGTTGCATTGTTCCCTTTTTTAATTTATATGCATAATTTTAATATTATTTTTATTTAATATAGATAAATTCATAATATATTTTAATAAGTTCGATAACATTATTTTTATTCCTACATATTTAATTTAAAATTATTCTTTATTGAGTGATTTTATAATATATTTTGCACATATTTTCCACGGTTTAAAACGAAAATTAGCGCTGAAATCGTATTTATTATGTTATTTATAAGCTTAAATAAACCTTTGAATGCAAATAGTTTTTAAAATAATAATAATTATTAGATATTAAATATTAAAAAATTAATAAGTATTGATGCAAATTTTAAAATATAATAGAAAACCATGCGTAATTAAATTGTTATATTTACATTTTAGATAGGGTATATAAGGGAATTATACTTTTTTAAGACAATGATATAGCTATATAACATTTATTTATTCTACATAGTTTAATTATATTTTATATTTTCTACCATTAAAACTTTCAATGCATGTATATATTAAAATTAATCATTAAAAATAACTTAGAACTATTATTTTTCTAAATATATAGTTTGCTTTTATATTTTATAATAAACTATATTTGGTTTTATGATGAAAAACTATATTTTTAAGAAGACTATAATTATTAATATTATTTTCTTGGTAGTGTTAATTCTAATATTATCGCATTAATGCATACTTAAATAAATGTTATAATATTTCATTTTATCATATATCCATACAATTTTAATATGATTATAAGTTTAATAATATATATAATTAATATATATCAACGTATTCGAATCAGATGAACTTAATGGTTTGTTCGTATTTAATACGTTTATATATTTTTATTACTATTATTATTGCTACTGCTATATCACTGTATAGTACAATGCGATAATTAATGCAGTCAATAGGGATACTTTAAACCAATTAGTAATTTACTTGTTTCATTGTTTTAAAGTATAACATTTTAGAACATATATATTATTTTGTAATAACAATATATTTAAATTATATATTTGTGATTTTATATATATATAATAACCTAATAAAAATATTATTAGTTAAAATTAATCATTACATACTTTTTCTATATAATTTGCATTAATATATAATTCTATATGTTCCCCAATTTTAACATATTTCAGTTTTAGTCATCGATACAATATTATATATATTAGAAAAATAACGTTAATTTTATATACCAGGTTGTTTATAAGTATTATAGCAAAATATAGCATTAAATTTTATTTATATATTTATTTTTTAACTGTTTTAAAATATAATTTATTTATAACTCAAAATTATAATGTTTAAAAATTAATAATGATTAATCTAATATTATACCTTCATAATAAATAATATAAAACTATTTCTATAATTTTAATTTAAAACCTTACCATAAAATTATACTATATATAATCGAAAGTTAAAAGGATACTATGCCTATATCTATATTGTAATTTTTTATTAATATGTATATTTTTATTGTATTATTTAAAACGATTGATGCACAAAACATCTTTTATAGATATCGTTGTGTTGTCGAACCTCGATTGATGTTTTATGAATCTATATTTTATGACTACCTATTCTATATTGGTAATATGTTTAATTAATCTTAAAAACACATTTTAACCTGAATGTATTTATAATGTAGATGAATACTCAAAATGAATTTTATTATAATTAATACCCAACTTCATACATAATAATAATATTGTACTGTTCGATTATCAAAATACAATTTAAATTAAAACAAATAATAAGTTTTACTAAATAAAATGTTTCATCAAATAAAGACATATATTATGATATGCATAATTCAATATAACTATGTATTAACAAGTTTTATGTAATAAATAATTATGATACAGATAATATGAATTCATATATAGTCAATATATATATATTAATATATTCAATATCCTGTTTTAATCATATTAAATCAATATTACACTTTATGGAAAAAATGTTATGCAACTCATTTCGTATTAATGGATATGCTCCTTTGGGTGGTACATATTTGGACTTAATTTTGAAATTAAACATACGAGTATAGTATATATATATTTAATCACCATTTATAGACAAATAAATATGATCAAATTATAAACAAATTAATAAAAATATAACTCTAACTCAAAGAATAGATTCCATAGAGTAAAACTATAACCCACACTGCAGGATCATGATCCAAAATACGAGTTCTCCAAAACGCAACTCTAAACCTAAATCTGAACCATTAATATAGCTTATAATTTTATTAATAAGTGTGCTTAAATTAGTTTATTTAAAATAATTACAAATACTAGCTAAAAATGAGTAAATTCGAAATCCATTAATACATAATATATATGTATGGAAATAAAAACATGAATTTTTGGAAAACAGTAATCACAGACGAATTAATTATATGACATGATTATATATCAAATTAAAATATATAATAATATAACAAGCAATTAAATTATATTTAATTATTATATAAAATGTAAAAAATATAACTTTTATGCCATAAAATATTAAGTATATTATTTCTAGTCATTTAAACATGTATAATAAAGCATAATAATAAAAAGTGGTTATTTTAATATTTTTTTAATTTAGAGGAAGATTCAATAAGTCTACAAAAGAAAAAAAACATGGAAAATCCAGACGGTATGAGTAGTATAAATAAGCTAAAAACCCCTGTTATTGGTGCCGAAACACCAACTGCTACAAATATCAAATACGACAGGATGACTTTGATTAATTGTTTTTTAATTTTTTTATTCAATTTTGATTTCATATGACAATTACTTGATGCAATTTTATTATTTTTATTATTTTCCAATTGTTTAAAGTTTTCATGTTCTGATACAGAACTATTTCCATCTTTTTTTATTATTTTTTTATTCTCTATTGGTTGTATTGCTAATTCATCATTCCTTTTATTATCAAGCTCTTTTTTTACTTCTTCTAATTCTTTTCGAAGTTCATTAATTTTTTTTTTTGTCTTACTATCTACATTTTTTAAATCAAGTGATGTGCTACTTCCTTTATGCTTCTTTATATGTGAATCTATAATATTTCGAAGGTGTGCTATTTCTTTGTTACCTTCAACACAATCACCAAGTTGACTTGCAAGACTCAAAGTTGATTGATAAAAATCATATAAATCAAATTGGTTATCTGAATCTGCTAATGTCCTATTATTTCTAAAGTTTATTACATTCCTTTCAAGGTATATCCCTCTATCGTTTACAAAGTATAATTCCTGCAAAGAAATGAAATATTAACACATATATAACCATTTTTAATTGTTGGTTTAACTTAAGTGTTTTTCCAATACATGAGACAATAATATAAGGTTAATGTGAAACAAATAGATACAAAAACTATAATGAAATATTATTAATAATAAAATAATATGTAACTTACATTTTGGGCATATTCAAAAGAACAAATAACAATTGAAAAAAGAACGCATTTTAAAATACTGACTCTCATTTTTACCTTTATTTATTAAATAAATGAGCTAATATATGTAGTTTGAGATAATGTTGATAACTTGATATTTATTCCCAAAATATTAATGTTTACTATAGTTTTTTGTTCTAAAATTTATAAATAAATTATATATCTATAAAAAACAAATTTTATTTCATTTATTAACTCTTTGCACTTTCTATAGAATTCATTAATTCAATGTTGTAATAAATTTCGTTATATTCATTAAAATTGTTTATGGATATATATATATTATGTTTTTTTTCAAAGAAATATTAACTTTTATCTAAAAAATACATAATTTTTAATATTTTAATTATAACAAAATATATGTATATAATAATTTTCCCTAAAATTTATTTTTAGAAAATTTGTTATAAAATAAACTTTTAATATAATTTGTAATACTTTGGTATATTTAGTGAAGGGGTTTTAATATTTTGTAAATTTATATATTTTCTATTATCATTTACATACGACCAAATAATAAATATCAATTAAATAATATGATATTAGGTGCATATATATATGTTCTATATGAATAAATACAAACATATAATGAGCACATTAATAAAGTATCTTTGTTATTTACATTTAAATGGTTTCTTATTGTTATATTTCTCCTATTTTAAATATTAATAATATTCCACATTTTATTTACCATTTTTTTGTAAAAATATTTTTTTTCATAGATTGATGTATACTAATTTTATTTATAAATATATCTATGAATGTACGCATCAAATGTACTATTCCTATTATAATCATATAAAATATTCATATTTTCAAGTATGCCTCATTATAAATCACAACGAATAATACATATGAAACCAGAAAATGAAATACAATTAATAAGAAACGCTTTATTTCTCGATTCATTAAACATATATCATAGTACCTTTAATAGTTAAACATTATATTGCCTTATTTTTATAAATACTATTTAAATAAAACATAAATATAGCACATTATCATAGTACATTTCCTCATATAGAAAATGTATTACATTTTTTATAAAAATAGGGTAAATGAGCCTTAATTATAACTCACATGTATTAAAGCCCTAATTATTTATACTAATAAAATAAATGCGGTTTATTTAGTATTTTTTAAATTTATATATTTTTTAAATTCAACTTCAAATATAAAATAAATAAATGTTATCATTCCAAATAATTGTTTTTTCTTTTATAAACAAAGAAAATAAACAAAGAAAATAAACAAAGAAAATAAATTAATAACTGCCATATAACCTTCCTCTATATATTTAATAATCCCATTTTCTCATAAACTCAATTTACGACTTTACAATTTCTTCAATTTATAACCCTTTTCACGTTTTTCTGTTTTCCTTCATTCTTCCCCAGTTTCTCATATTATGCATTGTAATTATTTAAATCAACGTTATCTTATAGGATCAAGTCGATTACAATATTAAATCAATTCACTCATAAGCCATTAACACAAAATTAACAATAAAATACAAAAAGTAAATAGTATATTTCACCACATTTGCCATTAAATTATATTAACACGAAATGCAATTCTTATAATTTATCAAAATATATTTCTTTATTTGTTCCTTTTCATAGTAATCCTTATCCTCAGTTTTCTTACATATTTAGACTTAATATAAATCTTAAAAACCACAACTTATACATACTTTTAATAACTTGTTTCCTATATATATTTAAAATTATTCCTTAAATTAATAAATATTATCAAATTATTCAAAATTAAATACAATATAATACTTAACCCTAAATCCTGAACCTTAAAATAATTATAAATATTAACTAAAAATTAGTAAATTCGAAATCCATTAATACATAATATATATATGCATGGAAATAAGGATAAATGAGTTTTTGATAAATACTAAACAAAGACAAATTAATTATATGACGTGATTATATATCAAATTTAAATATATAATAATATAACAAGCAATTAAATTATATTTAATTATTATATAAAATGTAAAAAATATAACTTTTATGCCATAAAATATTAAGTATATTATTTCTAGTCATTTAAACATGTATAATAAAGCATAATAATAAAAAGTGGTTATTTTGATATGCTTTCTAATTTAAAGATACATTTAATAAGTCTAAAAAGGAAAAAAAACATGGAAAATCCAGACGGTATGAGTAGTATAAATAAGCTAAAAACCCCTGTTATTGGTGCCGAAACACCAACTGCTACAAATATCAAATACGACAGGATGAATTTGTTTTCTTCTTTTTTAATTTTTTTAGTCAATTTTGATTTCATATAACAATTACTTGATTCAATTTTATTATTTTTATTATTTTCCAATTGTTTAAAGTTTTCATGTTCTGATACAGAACTATTTCCATCTTTTTTTATTATTTTTTTATTCTCTATTGGTTGTATTGCTAATTCATCATTCCTTTTATTATCAAGCTCTTTTTTTACTTCTTCTAATTCTTTTCGAAGCTCATTAATTATTTTTTTTGTCTTACTATCTACATTTTTTAAATCAAGTGATGTGCTACTTCCTTTATGCTTCTTTATATGTGAATCTATAATATTTCGAAGGTGTGCTATTTCTTTGTTACCTTCAACACAATCACCAAGTTGACTTGCAAGATTCAAAGTTGATTGATAAAATCCATTTAAATCAAATTCGTTATCTGCATATGCTAATATCCTATTATTTCTAAAGTTTATTACATTCCTTTCAAGCCATATCCCTCTATCGTTTACAAAGTATAGTTCCTGAAAAGAAATGAAATATTTATTAACATATATGTAATTAATTTTAATTGTTGGTTTAACTTAAGTATACCTTACCAATACATGAAACAATAATATAAGGATAATGTGAAACAAATAGATACAAAAACTATAATGAAATATTATTAATAATAAAATAATATGTAACTTACATTTTGGGCATATTCAAAAGAACAAATAACAATTGAAAAAAGAACGCATTTTAAAATACTGACTCTCATTTTTACCTTTATTTATTAAATAAATGAACTAATATATGTAGTTTGAGATAATGTTGATAACTTGATATTTATTCACAAAATAGTAATATTTACTAGTTTTTTGTTCTAAATTTTATGAATAAATGAATATATCTATAAAAAAAAACGAATTTATTTCATTTATTAATTTTTTCTATTTTCTTAGAACTAATTTATCTAACCATTGTAATAAACTTCGTTATATTCATTAAAATTGTTTATGGATATAAATACTATATTTTTTTCAAATCAATATTAACTTTTATCTAAAAAATACACCGTTTTTAATATAATTTATAATATGTTGGTGCTTTTAGTGGTACGGTTTTAATATTTTATAAACTTATATTTTTCTATTAATGTTTAATACGAACAAATTAATAAATATCAATTAAAATAATAAAATATTAGATACATATCTTTTTTTTATATGAATAAATACAAACATATAATGACAACATTAACAAATCACCATTAATATTTACATTTAAATCGTTTCTAATTTATTATATTTTATTATAATATTTCTCCAATTTTAAATATTAATAATTTTCTCCATTTTACCGATTTTGTGGAAAAACATATTTTTTTATTATTTTCTTACTTTTATATTTTTATTTTAAATGATTGATCTTCTATTAGGTAATAACAAC
Source organism: Plasmodium berghei ANKA (assembly GCF_900002375.2). Lineage (NCBI taxonomy): Eukaryota > Apicomplexa > Aconoidasida > Haemosporida > Plasmodiidae > Plasmodium > Plasmodium berghei. The sequence goes on from NC_036171.2 coordinate 14,165, forward strand.
ATTGTTTTTTCTATTATATATATATAATTTCATAGATAATGAGATGTTTTATAAATTTTAAATTGAATTTAGTTAATTATAAAAATATAAAACTTGTGCATTCATAATGCTATATATTAAAAAAGGTGCTTATATATTTAAAGTTATATATGTTTAGATATTATAATATTAATGAAATTATGAATAATAACATTAGATATTCACTATTTATCAAAGCTTTTGTTTTTGACGTTGTCTTTTGGTTGAATTATTTAAATATAAAATATATTAAACTTATAAATCTGATAAAAGCATAAATTTACCGTTTAAATAATAGTTTTTTATACTTTATTGGAAAAAATTATTTGCTTCAATTTTAATTATACTTGTGCTTATTTTTCGAGTTGTTAATTTTTAACTTAAAAAATACTAATATATATTTTAATATTTTGTTTGTAAACTTCAAAAATGAATAAATTTTATGTTAAAATTGTTTTATTTCTTTTAACCATCTCCCTACATGTCAATAATAAAACTCTTGCAACTGACCCTGGTCCAATAAAATATGTAACATTCATATCAAGAAAACGTTATCTTACGTAAGAAAATACAACAATATATATATTACATATTTCGTTATGAAAACATTAAATGTATGTCTTTGCAAAAATTTTATAATATAAATACAATACCTTTATTTTTATATATATATAAATATGTTCATTTTCATCAATGATAATTCAGAAGAAATATATGAAAAAAACAATCACCTATTATGTAAATATCCCAAAGAAACTATACAAGCGTGCATATTTATTAATGAAGCTTTAAAATATTTAGAACGTTATGCTACAAGTAAAGATTGTTATAAATTATGTAATAGATATTATGCTTACAATATCTATTTTTATAAAAAAAAACATCGAGGTCATACAAATGTTGAAAAAATTCAATATATAATTATTAATCAGAATGAGGTATCAATTAATGAACATCATTAAAAGTTATAAACCAAATTAAAATAAAAAAATTATTATAATTTATATACATATATTTCTCTTTGTTTCCATTAGTATAATGAAATAATAAACATGTTATGGGGTCCCAATTATAAAAAACTTTTCAATAATGGCTCTGTTAAAAGTATACAAAACATAAATAATTAGTCAAATCATTATATTATTGTTACTATTTATTCGACATTTCATGATTTAGTATTGTCATTGTTATATGATACTATTTATTGTTTCCCATGTCTTCAAATTTATAATATTTTAATTTACATTATGCGAAATTATTATTTTTTTGAAAAATTGTCCGTGTGTACAATCCAAATTTAGTAATGATACAACACCATTGCAAAAAATGGCCGTGATCTCGTCATAAATATTTTTATGCTTAAGCTCCAAAATTTTAAGTAAGGAAAATTTTCCTCTTCTATTTCGTTATAAATCATATTTTTTATATTATTCACAATAATTTATGCAATATATTTTTATTAATTTTATAGATATCAGAAAACAAAACTATAGTAGTCATGGCTTCAGCATATATAAATGATCACAACCCTTCCGATAAAAAATATAAAAACTAAATCGTAAAAAACGAAAATTTATTCATAACTTACATTGATTCTGAAGACATATTAGAAAAGGAAAATTAAAAAAACGTTTTTTAACTTAATTGCATACTCCATTGAAAAAAAAGACAGATATGTTAATATCACCTATGTCGACTCTGTAAGCGATATACAAATTTTAATAACATAACAATTTATTTCAACAATTGTTAAAACAAATATTATTTTAAATAAGTGTACATATTTATAATTTCCAAAAAACCTGAACATGTTATATATTCATCCATTTATGTTTTTTTCTTAGATTGATGTACATGCTTCCTTTTAATCAAAATGCATTATTGTAAAATATTTATATATAAACATATATTTTATATATATTTTTCAGACCGTAATATTAGAAAATTTATTTTCATGAATGGAATTTATTTATTGTTTTCATTTTTCTTATAAACCAAATAATTTTCATTAAAAATTAATTATCTCCAAATAGGACATATCTTAATTATATCAATTCATGTCATCTGAATAATCTATTAATGATTTATTTCCTCTTATTTATTTTTTTTCGTTACTAAATAATTTATAAACTAATATATTTTTAGAGTTATAGAAAAGTAAGTTATAATTGAAATCACATGAATCGATCATACGTCATTGTTTTATATAAATTAATAAAATACACATATTATATATTACACAAAATACACTTTTTAATTGTTTATATAAGCCAAATTACTTATATTGAATTTTTAAGTCAGATCCAAAGAATATGAACACAAAACAAAAACTATTAATTATATTTATTATTCTAAAGAATCGCATTTTCTTCTATAAACATAAAAAATAAACACCAAATACAAAATAATAAATGGTACAGGATCGGTCTCCATAAGTTTATACATATTTAATAATGGATATTTTCCCCAGTAAATGGAATTTATAAACTGTTTAGTTTGTTTTTTTTGAGTAGATGAACTTGTAACCTTTTCATCCTGCTTTTTTTGAGTAGATGGATTTGTAAGCTTTTTATCCTGTTTTTTTTTAGATAAATTTATAATTATTTGTACTTGTTTTTTTCGATCAGTTGGGTTTATAACTCTTTTTGTCTTTTCATTTCCACCAAACATATTTATAACCTTTTTCATGTTTTTTTTTTTCTTCAATTCCTTTCTCCATCCAAATGAAAAATACTAACATAAAATTATGAAAAATATATAATATTTTATAGTGAAAAAATATTTTAAAAATTGTATACTTCACAGTTTTCTTTTTATTTACCTTGAACATAATAGCTAAAGCAATGGGTATTAAAAGCATTATAATTGAAATTCCAATTGGTTTGTATTTTTTGAGTATATTAACATCTATTCCTGTTGTTCCATTTCCTGTTACTTCGGTTACTGGATTTTTTAGTTTAATCACTGATTTTGGCACTGTTTTTATAGAACCTTTTTGATCCGTTTTATCATAATTTTCTTTTTCAGATAATTCATGAGACGATTCTGGTGTTTTAGTTTGTTCCGTAGAACTTGATGGCGATGAAGCTTCAGATGGAGTTTCTTGGGGCGGTGGTGAGTCATTAGATGTGGGTGATTTATCCCCTGTGCCGTGTGGTTCATGTCTTTTATACCTTGAATCATCATGTATTTCTACCTTTTTAGAGTCGGAATTTATATTCTCAATAATTTCATTAAAAAAATTAATAGATTCACCGAAACCATTTTTTATATTATCTAAAGTTCTATTATATACATCAGGTATTTCATTAGAGATATTTATAATTTTCTCCTCATATGTTTCAGCAAAATTGAAAGTGCTATTTAATACGCTCGTAAAAACGGACCGACCAATATCAAAAGTTATTCCTGGTGTGTTTTGAGCGCCATTTTCTCCTGGAACACTATTTGTAGCACCTTGTCCACTTCTTGATTCTTCTTGATTTCTTTGATTATCATCTGGTACGACATCTATTTCTACTTTCCCATCAACCAGTCCATCTCCTAAACCCTTATCATTCTCTGCTTTTTGTTTTTTTTGTTTACATAAATCCTTACAACTTTCTATTCCATTAAATTCAGGAAGTTGACATTCTGGATCTTTATTTTCTTCTTTAAATTTATCATATTCACTTTTTAAAGTAGACAGCACATCACAATATGAATCGCAATTTTTAACCGCAGAGGCTTTCGTAACAAGATTTTTATATGTTTCAGCACATTTATTAGCATATTCTAAATATGCTTCTGGGTTTGATCTATCTTGGTTATATTTAGTAATTAGAGTACATAATTCATTAAGTAATTTATATAGATTACACATATGGTAATCACCAAAATTCATTGATTTTTTTTTTTTATTTACTTTATCACGAAATTGATTATACCAAAAGGAATTATTTATTTCAAGAATATTATAAATACCATCTATACTAACATACGAACCAGGATTAATTATATTACTTTTAGAACTTAACCATAAAATAGCATATTCAAAATAATGGTCTTTTTCATTTTCAGAACACTCCTCATTAAGAGCCTCGAGCATCGTTAACAACCATATAAACCCAGCACTAATTTTATCACCATTTGTCACACATTGTCCCTTTTGACCATCTTTCTTGGTAGGACAATAAGCAGTGTATAATACATCATTCAAACATTCATTTTCTGTAGGTAATTTGTCTCTGGATAAACTATCATCAATCCTTTTAATTATGCTACACTACGAAAATATTATAAAAATTAATAAAAAATATATTAATGAAATATTATGAAATTTAAGTTAATTTATAAACAATGCAAAACAATAAAATAAAATTCATTTTATTAAAAAATGTGTATACCACATTGAAGTCATTATGCTGAATTTGATTTTCAATCGGTAAACAATTTGTCATAATATTATTTTTATGTAATATATGTATTGAAACAAAGTAGGTTATTAATTAATTGAGATTTCTATATAATTAATATATGTAGTTAAAGACATTATTATTAGTTTGAATGCTTGAATTAGCATGGAATAATAATAGTATTAAACAGGTATTCGATTTTTGTTTATAACAATTGCTAATTGTCTTAAGTGGCTATTTGTTTAACATTTTTATCATATCTATATATAATATATTTTATGCATAATACAATTTTTTAAAATAATATTTTAAATAACCCGATTACACAAATTCATGGAATGCCATAACAAAAATAGATGAAATTTGTTTTATATAATAATGCATTTATATTATAGGTTTACACATGAAAATAAAATTATATTCACTACTTTTTTAATAAATGAGTTCCAAAACTTATGTTACTATAAATACATAAAGAATAAGAAATGTGTTATTACTATGGTTGTTAAAAATGAATTTGAATGTCATTATTTGAATGTCATATATTGATATACGCTATTATTCAATAAGGAATATTACACCTTTTTATATTATTTCCAATAAATGAAAGAAAAATTGTTTAAATTATAACATTTAATAAATGAATTAATATTATTTTTTCGAATTAAGTTATATATTGTGTGCATTTACATTTAATCAATATACAAATTAATGATCCATTTTAAAATGTGTAATAACTTTGTTTATATATTAATACTTCTTTATATATAAATGAAATTAATGAATAGTTTTGAGTGAATATCTCATTTTATTTTTAAAATTAAAAAACATAATGTGCAAATTAGGTTAATTGATCTATTACAGTTAAAATAGCTCATGAGCATAAATTAGTTTTGGGGTAGTAGCTAGTGTATTTCTTTTCATTCTTATTATTTAGTATATAAATGATTAAATGATATATTTTAACCATTAAATCATATAAATATGTTAACTTTAATTTTAAAATTTTATTCATACTTTGGTTAGAATAATGAATTAATCTGAGAACCAATATAACACAGGTTATCATTTTAAGCACACATCTATACTTATAACCTAAACATATATTATGTATTGTATATTTTATAATAAAACGTATTTATTTTTAGATATAAAAACAATATTTTTAAGGGGGTTTGTATAATTATTAATAAAATTTATATTCTCTTGTTTGATAGTGTTAATACTAATATCACATTAAAAGTGTAATTAGATAGATGCCATAATATTCATTTTTCATTTTATCCATTGTCAGTATTATTACAAGTTTAATAATATATATAACTATCGTATATCCATATAATCCAATTAAATAAGCCTAAATATTTATTACTATTTAGTAGCATATTAATATAATATTATTCCTACTCATAAGCATTGTATGTTACAAAAAACTTATTATTGCACTCAATAGAAATACTTTAAATATATGTAAAAACTTTCCTTATTTCATCGTTTTAGAATAAAATATTTTAAAACATATATATTCTCCTTAGTAAAACGAAATATTTATAATACCTATTTATTAATTTATATATGCATAATAACAAAAAATATTATTAGAACATGTAAGTTCAATAAATATACTTTTATATAATATCTATATTATGTTGACATAATCTAAAAATATTCCAGGCCTAGTTATTGATAAATCATTTTGTTCATTTATATCTATATCTTTTGTAATAATAACATAATTATATATATAACTTTTGGGAGTTACTAGGAAATTTGCTAACGAAATATATTATAAAACGTATCTATATATATATGTTCATTTTAACTATTATAAAATGTATTATGTCTTATATAAATTATATATTTCGTAATTTATATATATATATATATATATCAATTATGAAAGAATTATTTATTATATGAAGAATATAAAATTAAACCCAAATCGAAACAAAACATTAACTAATAAAATATAAGTTAATATTAAATGTTTAACTTCGAAAAAAAAAGTTAATTAAATTTATAATTATAAATAATTGTTCTTTTTTATAAAAAAAAATAAAAAAATAAAATAAATAAATAAATGGTACAGGATCGACCTACATAACTTTCGATATCTTTAATAATCCCATTTTCTCATCAACTCAATTTACGACTTTACAATTTCTTCAATTTATAACCCTTTTCACGTTTTTCTATCTCTTTTCATTCTCCACCAGTTTCTCATATTATATATTGTAATTATTTAAATCAGCTTTCTCTTATAGAACCAAATTTATACTGGGGAGTCATCTTTCTACATCGATCCCAATATTCGACCAATTGCCCCATAAACCATTAACCACAAATTAACAATAAAATACAAAAAGTACATAGTTCAACACATTTAACATTAAATTATATTAACACGAAATGCAATTCTTATAATTTATAAAAATATATTTCTTTATTCGTTTATTTTCATCCTCATTTTTTCTTACATATTTACACTTAATATAAATATTAAAAACTACAACTTATCCTTTACATATTTTAATAATTTATTTCCTATATATATTTAAAACAATTCTTTAAACTAATAAATGTTATCAAATTATAAAAAATTAAATGCAATATAATACTTATCCCTAACTCGGGTCCATAACATAAAAACTATATAGAAATTATGGTAAAAAATTACTTCAAAATAGACAATTTCTTAACATATATAAATCATTATTACTATTCCTGAAATAGTCATTACTCTTCGAATCACATATTAATGATCCATTTTCTTCTTTATTTTTTTTAATTTTTTTCGAAATCCAAATAACGAATACTAATATAAAATGTTAAGAAACGTACGATTTGTTTGTTAATGTTTGCATATATATAATGAAAAAAAATTTTTAATTCCTTATTATTCACATTATAAGAAATTCCAAAAATAAATTTATTGCACCAAATATCGATAAAACTGGAATTAATTTGCTTACTATCGACGAAATTGGTGATGTAACTTTAGAACTCGATTCAGAACTTTGTGCAGAATTTTGTACACTTTGTTCAGAATTTTGTGATGTGCTTGTCTCTAGAATGGATGAAATATTGCTACAATTAATTTTTAAATTTTGATAATCAGTAAATAAAGTAGAAAATACTTTACTATATGAACTATTTTTAGTAATACTATAATCTTACTTATGTTCATTACATTTATCAACAAATTTTTGATCTTTTTCTGAAAAAATTGTGCAATCATTCTTGTTTTTATCATATGCAGAATACGTTTCACATAATAATTTTAATACATCATATAATTTAGATATAATATTACTATCTATATCCATATTCAACAAATCCTTTTTTTTATCTATGATTTCCTTATAACTACTATACTCCGTAACACCTTTTATAGAATTTGTATTCTTTTCATTACTATTTATATATGTTTTATTAAAATATTCTAGATTCGTCGTCGATCATAATTGTTCCTTTAGGTTTAACATATAACTTAACCATATAATAATTTATTCAACAATATCGATGTTATTTTTTGCAACAGACTCAAACAAAGAAGAATTCTTAAAGAACGCATCAAACAAATATAAACATCCAGCACTAATTTTTTCGAAATCACTCCCACAATTTTCGTTATCACAATGCTTTTTCAAATGATCTTCATTAATAATTTGATAGTTTTTATTACTCGAATCATATTTTAAATCCATCGTTAGATAAAGGAAGTTACTACACTAAATAAACATTTTAAAAAAATTATTATAAATATGCATTGTTGAAAATTTTATTAAAATAAAGTTTAATGATATATATAATACAATATCAAAAAATGTAAAGGAAATTATTATTATTAAAAAATTCATATATCACATAGTCATCCATTGTAATCGAATTTTATTTGCGATTTGTAAATTGAGTAAGATCATACTGTTTTTATATACAGTGCACCAAATATGTGACGCAAACACTTCGGCCTTATATATAACAACTGTTTGTAGTTAAATATATTATAAATTTTTAATAATTAAATTATTATACTTAATAAAACAATATTATTACTAAAAAAAAGTTAGATTCCTCTTTATGATAATTAGCTAAATTACCTTAAATAAAGGGTTTTTTAATAAAATTGTGATTAAATATAGGTTTGATGTATTTTATACAAAAAATACTATTATTAATAAAATATGGTATAACTTTATTATAAAAATTAATATACTTTTATAAAGAATTTAATGTATATTTCCTTATATTTATGCTTGAACATAGAAAAGGAATATATTTATATATTATTTTTTAATGATTGCCTTTCTAAAACTTAAATACTGTATAAATTTAAAAAATAAAAAGTTATATTATTACTATAATCCTTAAAAGTATATAAATAGTTATTTTTTAAGATATATTAAATATTTATATAGTTGTTTCTAATACTATATACCAATATTTTATTAAAACTATAGCATTTACAAAATAAGCTCCATTGTTACCTTTTTTAATTACATATACATAATTTTAATATTATTTTTATTTAATATATATCCATTTCAATAACTTTATTTTTATTCATACGTACTTCAATTTAAAAATATACCTTATTTGGTAATTTTATAATATATTTTGCACATCTTTTCCACGGTTTAAAACGACAATTAGCACTGAACCGCATTTATTAAGCTATAAGTTTAAATAAGCCTTTGAATGGAACTAGTTTTTAAAATAATATATAGTAAATATTAACACATGAATAACTATTGATGTAAATTTTAAAGTATAATAGAAAACACTCTTTAATTAGGTTGTTATATTACCATTTAGTAGGAGAGAGATAATATGTATTTTCATTTTTAATATATAAATTTATATGAATATTCGTTAACTATTTTGCATTGTTCGTTTTTATCTTATATATTTTATTTTTATAGTTATCAATGTATATACATTCAAATAATTTATTAAAAATTCTATATTTTATTAATTTTATGATAAAACAATGCTATTTTAAATTTAAAAATGATGATTCATTAAACAATGATAATATAATGCATGCTAATATGGAATAATAAAAAGAAATTTAACATTAATTGAGTCTTTAACCTTTTATCTATCCGATTTTTTATAATATAAAACCACATATCCCAAATTGGATCTTTAACAAAATATATAACAGTGATACCTTTATAATGTATTATTGTGTCTTTCGATAAAATTAATATTTAATTATATGAAGTTTCCACAATAAAACAATATTTCAATATTAGTAAAGTATTTTATTAGGTTATATGTATAGGCATATAATAATTTTATTCTATTTATCATATTATTTATAATTATTAAAATATTATATGAAATTTTATTAATATTTTAACTATTTTAAAATATAATTTATTTATCCCTCAAAACTATAAAGTTTAAAAATTAATAGTGATTAATCTATTATTATACCTTATGATAAATAAATTATGGCGCATAAATTAACTTTTATTAGTACTAATTAATTATAATATAAATGTAAAATACAAAAAAATAATAATAACTACAATTAAAACTTAAAAAAATGATAGATGCATAACATATCTTTTATATATAATGTTGTATTCTCGAATCTCGATCGATATTTATGAATCTATATTTTATGATTATTTATTATATATTGGTAATATGTTTATTTAATCTTAAAAACACATATTAATATGAATATATATTGTAGTGTAGACAATTGTTTCAAATGAATCTAATTATAATTTATGCCTTCATATATAATAATATTATATTATTCGGTTATCAAAATACGATTTAAATTAAAATAAATATGATACTAAGTTTTACTAAATAAAATGCTTCATCAAATAAAGAAACATGTTGTGTTATACATAATTTGATATAACCATAGATTAAAAAATTTTATATAATAGGAATTATGATATAGCATAATACGGCTTCATATATAGTCAATATCTATATTAATATATACAACATAGACATTTTTTTTAATAATATTAAATAAGCATGAACACTCAATTATATATATTATAACTTATGAAAAAATGTTATGTGACACTTTTCATATTAATGGAAGAACCCCTTTGGGGTGCATGTTTGAACCTCATCTCGATATTAAGCATACGGATATAATATATATATGTTTAATTAGTGTTCAAATTATGCAAAATTAAATGCAATGTAATACTTAACCCTAACCCGAATATGGGATCCGCAAACATAACCCTGACCCACAACATAAAAACTATATAAAAATTATGGTAAAAAATTACTTCGAAATAGACAATTTCTTAACATATATCAATCATTATTAATATTCTTGAACGTGTCACTATTTTCGAATCTTATATTAATTATTCATTTTCTTCTTTATTTTTTAGCTTTTCTCTTAAATGTTGTTTTCGAGATCGTTTTCGAGACTTAAATAATGAATACTAATATAAAAATTAAAAAAAATGTATAATTTACTTATATTCATAAATTACTTGTTGAATATATTTTAATTGGCTTATTATTTACCTTATATCCAATTCCTAAAAAAAATGCTATTGCACCAAATATCGATAAAACTGGAATTAATTTGTTTCCTATCGACGAACTTAATAATGCAACTTCAGATGTTTGTGCGGAATTTTGCAACAGTTTGTTCAGAACCTTTTACAGAAATTTGTGTTGTTTCTATCGATGGAAAGGATGAACTATCGCTACATTTATTTTTTAAATTATTATAATCAGTTGATAATGTAGACAATATTTTTCTATATGGACTACCTTCAGTATTATTAGAATTTTCAATTCAAATTTTTATATTTTTCAACCAAATTGGTTAGCTTTATCCGAACATTTTGTGCAATCATTCTTGTCTACATCAAATACAGAATACATTTCACATAATAATATAAATGCATCATAAAATTTAGATATATCTTTAATATCCATATTCATCCATATTTGTTTTATCTATAGATCCTTGTAAACTAGTATACCCTCTACACCATCTATAGTATTAGTATACTTATCATTATTTATATTTGTAGTATAAAAATAACTTAGACTGTTGTTATCAATATTTTCCTTTAGGTTTAACATATAACTTAACCATATTATAATGTAATCAACAATATTGATGTTACTTTTTGCAACAGAATTAAAGACAGAAGAATCCTTAAAGAATTCATTAAACAAATATAAACATCCAGCACTAATTTTTTCGAGCTCATTAACACAATTTTGATTACTACAATACTCTTTGAAATGTGTATCATCTTCAATTTTATAGTTTCCATTATTGTCCAATTGATCGGGAAAGTTCGTCCTTACTAAAAGGAAGTTCTTACACTAAAAAAAATATTTAAAAAAACAATTATTAGAAATGTGCATTATTGAAAATTTTGTTAAAATAAAGTTTAATGATATTTATATATAATACAATATCAAAAAATGTAAAGGAAATTATTAGTATTAAAAAATGCATATACTATTTCGGCATCCATTGTGATGAAATTTCATTTTAAATTTGTAAATTGAGTAAAATCATGTTGTTTGATATATCTTATCCCCAATATGTGACGCAAATGCTTTAACCCTATATATAACAACTGTTTGTAGTTAAATGTATTATAACTGTTTAATAATTAAATTATTATACATAATAAAACAATATTATTAGTAAAGAAACGTTCTATTTCCGCTTATCATAATTAGCTAAATTACCTTAAATAGAGAGTTACTTAATACATTTTAATTAAATATATATATAATGAATTATATACAAAAAATGCTACTCACACTAACATCTGGTATAACTTTATTATAAAAATTAATATACTTTTATAAAGAATTTAATGTAGATTTCCTTATATTTATGCTTGAACATAGAAGAGGAATATATTTATATCTTATTTTTTAATGATTACCTTTCTAAAACTTAAATACTATATATAACTAAAAAATAAAAAGTTATATTATTACTATAATCCTTAAAAGTATATAAATAATCGTTTTTAAAATATATTAAATATTTATACAGTTGTTTCTAATACTATATACCAATATTTTATTAAAACTATAGCATTTACAAAATAATCTCCATTGTTACCTTTTTTAATTCCATATACATAATTTTAATATTATTTTTATTTAATATGGACAAATTCATAATCCATTTTAATAAACTCAATAGCTCTAATTTTATTAATACGCGCATCAATTTTAAAATATACATTATTGGGTGATTTTATAATATATTTTGCACATCTTTTCCACGGTTTAAAACCACAATTAGCAATGAACCGCATTTATTAAGCTATTTATAAGTTTAAATAACCCTTTGAATGTAGATTGCTTTTAAAATAATATATAGCAAATATTAAATATTAGCACATAAATAACTATTGATTTAAATTTTAAAGTATAATAGAAAACTATGTTTGATTAAATTGTTATAGTGTACTTTAAGAGGAGAGAGATAAGATATATTTTCTCTTTAATATATAAATTAAGATAAATATCCGCTAAATGTTCTGAATTGTATAGTTTTATATATTTTATTGTTATGTTGTCAATGTATATACATTCAAATAATTTATTAAAAAATTTATGTTTTATTAATTCTATAGTAAAAAATCCTAATTTATATTACAAAATGATGATTCATTAAACAATGATAATATAATGCATGCTAATGTGGAATAATAAAATGCAATTTAACATGAATTGAGTCTTTAACCTTTTCTGTATTTATCCAATTTTTTATAATATAAAACTACAAATCCCAAATTGTATCTTTAACAAATATATAAAAATTATATCATTATAATGTATTTTATGTGCCTTTTCGATAAAATTAATATTTAATATTAGTTATTAGTAGAGTATTTTATTAGATTATATTATAGTTATATAATAATAACTCATTTTATCTATCATATTATTTATAATTATTAAAACAAACTATAACATGAAATTTATTAATATACTTATATTTTATTTTTTAACTATTTTAAAAATAATATATTTATACCTCAAATCTTTAAAATTTAAAATTAATAGTGATTAATCTATTATTATACCTTATGATAAATTAATATATATATAAGTAGTTCTATCAATATAAATTAGACATTACCATAAATGTAAATTATTGAAATGAAAAAAATGAGTATTATATATATTTATAATTTATAAATTTATTATAATATATCTATAGTGCATTTTTTATGTATTACTAAAATGTTAGATGCATAAAATGCCTTTTATAGATAACGTTGTATTGTCGAATATCGACCGATATTTTGTGAATCTATATTATTATAGTTCAATTGGATAACACGATTTAAATCAAAATAAATATGATATAAATCATAAGTTTTATTAAATAAAATTTTCATCAAATAAAAAAACATGTTATGATATGCATAATTCAATATATCTCTGGGTTATCAAGGCTTATATAATAGGCAATTATCATATAGAATAATATGAATTCATATATAGTCAATATCTATATTAATATATACAATATAGATATTTTATTTTAACCATATTAAATCGGAATGAACACTCAATTGTATATATTATGTTTTATGGAAAATATGTTATACAACCCCTTTCACATTAATGGTTATATCCACTTTTGGGTTGCATATTTGGGCTTTTGAACTACTTCTCGAAATTAAACATACGGAATGAAATATATATTAAATTAGTGTTCAAATTATAAAAAAATAAATAAAGATGTAATACTTACCCTAACCCGAATATTGGTTTCACAAACACAACCCTGACCCACAACATAAAAACTATATAAAAATTACTTCCCAATAGACAGTTTCTTAAAATATATAAATCATTATTACTATTCCTAAAATATTCACTATCTTCAAATCATATATTAATGGCTCATTCTATTCTTTATATTTTTTATTTTTTCTCTTAAATATTGTTTTTGAGCTCGTCTCCGAAATCCAAATAACGAATACTAATATAAAAAGTTAAGAAGCGTATGATATTTTTGTTAATGCTTGTATATATATAATGAAAATCATTTTTTAATTCCTATTATTTACCTTATAGGAGATTCCTAAAAAAAACGCTATTGCACCAAATATCGATAAAACTGTAAATAATTTGTTTCCTATCGACGAACTTGATGATGGATCTTCCGAAATATGTCCATAAATTCGTTCAGAACTTTGTACAGAACTATGTGCAGGACTTTGTGCAGGACTTTGTGCAGGACTTTGTGTAGAACTTTGCATAGAACTTTGTTCTGAAGCTTGTATTTCTTCTATCGTTGGAAGTTCTGGGTAAACTTTACATTTATCACCTTTAGTATTACAATAATTTTTAAAATTATTATAATCATTTGATAAAGTAGACAATAGTTCATTATAGGAACTATTACTAGTTATACTAGGATCGCTCTTAAGCTCGCCATGTTTTGCAACAAATTTATTAGCATTTTCCGAACATCCTGCGCAATATGATGTTTTTTCATCAAAATTTGTATACATTTCACATAATAATTTAAATGCATCATAAAAATTAGATATAATATTACTATCCATATCCAAAAAATATTTTTTTTGATCTATAAGATCCTTATAGTTTGTATACCCCGTAACACCAGTTATAGTATTTTTGTACTTATCATTATTTATATATGTATTATTAAAATATTCTAGATTGTTGCTTCCATCATTATTTTTCTTTAAGTTTAACATATAACTTAACCATATCATGATGTAATCAACAATATTGATGTTATTATGATACTTAAACGAAGAAGAATCCTTAAAAAATGCATCAAACAAAAATAAACATCCAGCATTAATTTTTTCAAGATCACCATCACATCTATTACTAGTACAATACTCATTTAAATTATTTTCATTCATAATGAATTGATAGTCTCCGTTTTCGTCCAATTTATCGGGAAACCAATTCCTTACAAAAAGGAACTTTCTATACTAAGAAAGCAGTTAAAAACAATTAATAAAAACGCAAATTATTAAAAATTTTATTAAAATAAAGTTTAATGATATTTATATGTAATACAATATCAAAAAATGTAAAGAAAACTATTATTATTAAAAAGCTCATATACCACATAGTCATTCATTATAATGGGATTTTATTTTTGATTTATAAATTGAATAGAATCATGGTGTTTTATATACACTGTCCCAAATGTGACACAAATACTTTAGCTCTATGTATAACAATTGCCTGTAATTAAATATATTATAAGTTTTTCAATAATTAAATTAATATACAATAATAAAATAATATTATTACTAAAGAAACGTTATATTCCTGTTTATCAAAATTAGCTAAATTACCTTAAATAGATAGTTGTTTAATAAAATTTTGATTAAATATAGATTTAATGCATTTTATACAAAAAATACTATTATTAATAAAATATGATATAACTTTATTATAAAAATGAATATACTTTTATAATGAATTTAAAGTATGCTTGAACATAAAATACCTATAGCATCTCCTTTTTTAGTAAAACTTTTTCTAAAACATAAATACTGTATATATCTAAAAAATAAAAAGTTCTATTATTACTAGAATCCTTAAAAGTATATAAATATAATTTTTTTAAAATATATTAAATTTTTATATACTTATTTCTTATAATATATAATACAGTTTTTTCTAAAATTATAACATTTATAAAATAAGTTGCATTGTTCCCTTTTTTAATTGCATATACATAATTTTAATATGATTTTTATTTAATATATATCACTCCAATTATATTTTAACATTTTCAATAACTTTATTTTTATTCCTATATACTTCAATTTAAAAATACACCTTATTGGGTGATTTTATAATATATTTTGCACATCTTTCCCACGGTTTAAAACGGCAATTAGCACTAAAACCGTATTTATTATGTTATTTATAAGCTCAAATAATTCTTTGAATGCATATTGTTTTTAAAATAATACTTAGTAAATATTAAATATTAATAAATAAATAAGTATTGATGTAAATTTTAAAGTATAATAGGAAACTATGCGTAATTAGGTTGGTATATTGCACTTTGAGAGGAGAGATAAGGGAAGTATGCTTTTTTAAGACAATGATGTAGCCATATAAGATTTACCTATTCTACATAGTTTAATTATGCCTTATATTTTTTGCCATTCAAACTTTCAATTAATGTATACATTAAAAATGGCTTAGAATTATTTTCTAAATATATAATTTGCTCTTATATTTTATAATAAACTATATTTAGTTCTATCATGAAAAACTGTAGAATTATTAATATTATTTTGCTTGTTAGTGTTAATTCTAATATTATCGCATTAAAGGCATACTTAGTTGAAGGCTATAATATTTCATTTGATGTTTTGTGCATATAATTTTAATCTTATTACAAGCTTAATAATATATATATGTATTCGAATCAAATTAATTTAATAATTTTTTCGTATTTAATACTTTATCTATTGTTATTACTATGATGATACTGTGGTATATTAATGTATAGTACAACGAAACACTTAGTGCCCTCAATAAAAATCCTTTAAATCAATGGGGAATATTTCCTTGTTTTATAGTTTTTAAATTAAGTATTTTAGAACATATATTATTTTGTAATAACAATATATTTAAATTATATATTTGTGATTTTATATATATATATATATAGTAACATAATAAAAATATTATTAGTTGAATTAAGCTAATTATTACATACCTATTCTATATATTTTGCATTAATATATAATTTTATATGTTTCCAAATTTAACATATTTCTGTGCTTGAACATTGATACAATATTATATATATTAGTACAAAAACGCTAATTTTATATACCAAATTGTTTATAAGTATTATAGTAAACTATAACATTAAATTTTATTAATATACTTATATTTGTTCTTTTAACTATTTTAAAATATAATTTATTTATACCTCAAAACTATAATG
The DNA here is from genome assembly GCF_900002375.2 of Plasmodium berghei ANKA. Classification (NCBI taxonomy): domain Eukaryota; phylum Apicomplexa; class Aconoidasida; order Haemosporida; family Plasmodiidae; genus Plasmodium; species Plasmodium berghei. The sequence goes on from NC_036171.2 coordinate 31,538, forward strand.
TTTAAAAATTAATAATGATTAATCTAATAGTATACCTTTATAGTAAATAAATTAAAGCGTATAAATCAACTTCTATTAGTACTAATTAATTTTAATAAAAATTTAAAGGAAATGCAAAAAGAAAATAGTAACTACAATTACAACTTCAAAAAATGTTAGAAGCATAATAACATTTTATAGACAATGTTATATTGTCGATTCTCGATTGATATTTCATGCATCTATATTTTATGAATATATATTATTACAGTTCAGTTGGATAAAATTATTTAAATTAAAACAAATATAATACAAATAATAAGTTTTACTAAGTAAAATGTTTCATCGAATAAACAAATATATTGTGATATGCATAATTCAATATAACTATGAGTTAACAAGTTTTATGTAATAAATAATTATGATATAGATAATATGAATTCATATATAGTCAATATCTATATTAATATATCCAATATGCTATTTCATTTTAATCATATTAAATCAATATTACGCTTTATGGAAAAAATGTTATGAAACCCCTTTCGTATTAATGGCTATGCTCCTTTGGGGGTACATATTTGGACTTAATTTCGAGATTAAACATATGGGTATAGTATATATATTTAATCACAATTTATAAACAAATTAATAAAAATATAACCTTAACTCAAAGAATAGATTCCGTAGAGCAAAACTATAACCAACAGTACAGAGCCATGACCCAAAATACAAGTTCTCCAAAACGCAACTCTAAACCTAAATCTGAACCATTAATATAGCTTATAATTTTATTAATAGTGTGCTTAAATTTGTTTATTTAAAATAATTATAAATACTAGCTAAAAATTAGTACATTCAAAATCCATTAATATATAACATATGTGCATGAAAATAGACAAATGAGTTTTTAACAAATTGTAATCACAGATAAATTAATTATATAACATGATTATATATCAAATTAAAATATATAATAATATAACAAGCAATTAAATTATATTTAATTATTATATAAAATGTAAAAAGTATAACTTTTATGCCATAAAATATTAATTATATTATTTCTAGTCATTTAAACATGTATAATAAAGCATAATAATAAAAAGCGGTTATTTTGATATTTTTCTTAATTTAGTGGAATATTTAATAAGTCTCCAAAGGAAATAGCATATGAAAAATCCAGGCAATATGGGTAGTATCATTAAACACGCAAACGATATTAGTGGCATCGAAGAAACAGCTGCTAAAAATGCCAACGCCGACAGGATAAATTTGATTCCTTCTTTTATATTTTTTTTAGTCAATTTTGATTTCATATGACAATTACTTGATTCAATTTTATTATTTTTATTATTTTCATTATTTTCCAATTGTTTAAAGTCTTCATGTTCTGATACAGAACTATTTTCATCTTTTTTTATTATTATTTTATCATCTATCGGTTGTATTGCTAATTCACCATTCGTTTTATCAGAAATCTGTTTTTTTAATTCTTCTAATTCTTTTCGAAGCTCATTAATTATTTTTTTTGTCTTACTATCTACATTTTTGAAATCAAGTGATGTATTACTTTCTATATGCTTCTTTATATGTGAATCTATAATATTTCGAAGGTGTTCTATTTCTTTGTTAGCTTCAAAACAATCACCAAGTTGGCTTGCAAGACTCAAAGTTGATTCATAAAATTCATTTAAATCAAATTGGTTATCTGCATATGCTAATATCCTATTATTTCTAAAGTTTATTACATTCCTTTCAAGGTATATCCTTCTATCGTTTACAAAGTATAGTTCCTGAAAATAAATTAAATATTTATTAACATATATGTGATTAATTTTAATTGTTGGTTTAACTTAACATAAGTGTTTTGCCAATACATGAGACAATAATATAAGGTTAATGTGAAACAAATAGATGCGAAAACTATAGTGAAATATTATTAATAATAAAAGAAAATAAAGTGTAACTTACATTTTTGGCATATTCAAAAGAACAAATAACAATTGAAAAAAGAACATATTTTAAAATATTGACTCTCATTTTTACCTTTATTTATTAAATAAATGAACTAATATATGTAGTTTGAGATCATGGTGATAACTTGGTATTTATTCACAAAATAGTAATATTTGCTAGTTTTTTGTTCTAAAATTTATGAATAAATGAATATATCTATAAAAAAACGAATTTATTTCATTTATTAACTTTTTACACTTTTTGTAAAATTAATTAATGTAATTGTTATAATAAATTTCGTTATTTCATTAAAATTTCTTATGGATATATATATTATATTTTTTTTCAAAGAAATATTAACTTTTCTCTAAAAAATACACCGCTTTTAATATTTTAATTATAAAAAAATATATGTATATAATAATTTTCCATAAAATATATTTTTTGGAAAATTGGTATACAAATAGGCTTTTAATATAATTTATAATACGTTGGTAATTTTAGTGGTACGTTTTTAATATTTTATAAACTTATATTTTCCTATTATTGTTCACATATGAACACATTAATAAATATCTATTAAAATAATAAAATATTGGATATATTTTTTTATATGAATAAATACAAACACATAATGAAAACATTAGCAAAGCACCATTGATATTTACATTTAAATCGTTTCTAATTTATTATATTTCATTATAATATTTCTCCAATTTTAAGTATTACTTAATAATATTCTCCATTTTATTTACCGATTTTGTGTAAAAATATATTTTTTTATATATTTATATGTAATAATTTTATTTATAAACATATCTCTGAATATACAGCATCAAATATATGATTTCTATTAAAATAACATAAAATATTCATATTTTTAAATGTAACTCAAACAAATAATCAAATTATAATATTAAATCACAAAAATAATACATATAGAACCAATATATTGAATGAGATACCAATTTATTTTTATCTCAAGTCGAAAAATGAAATACACTTAATACTATTAAGTTTTATTTTCATTATATTCATTTAACAGATGTTAAGACGCTTTTTGTATTTAAACACTACAATATTTTGACTTTTATAAATAATAATTAAGTCAAATAAATATTATAATTCAGTTATAATAGAGAATTTCACCATATAGAAAATTTCTTTATGTTTTATTATAAAATAAGAAGCAAATTCTTGGCATATATATACATAATACTTCTTTATATGAATAGGCAAGTTTACTATTTATTATTATTTAAATTTATATATTTTTAAATTCGACTTCAAATATAAGTTAATTAAATTTATCATATAAATAATCGTTTTTCCTTCTATAAACAAAAAATTAATAACTGTGCATGATATTCTTGCATAAGTTTATATATATTTAATAATCCTACTTCTTCCCCAATTTATAAATACTAACATAAACACTAGCGTAAAAATCACCAAAATATATAACATTTTCAAGTGGAAAATTATTTTTAAAATATTATACTAATTCTTAAAATAATGGATATTTAAATAAATGTGCCTTTAAAGTAGCTTACCTTCTTTAAATATATTTCCTCCAAATAGTACTTTATACTTCAATTCAATTCCTACATCACTTCATTTATCATTCGGTTCAGGTGTCACTGAATGAAGAAATCGCATTAAATGTCCTTTTGGTTGAAATAAAAATAAATTATTTTCTTCCAATTCCCCTGTTTGCCTCTCAGTTTCTCATATTAAACATTTTAATTATTTAAATCAACGTTCTCTTCTAGAACCAAGTCTATTCAAATATTTGATCAATTGTTCCATAAACCATTAACCCCAAATTAGCAATAAAATACAAAAAGTAAATTATTCAACACATTTACCATTAAGTTATATTAACACAAAATCCAATTCTTATAATTTATCAAAATATATTACTTTATTCGTTTATTTTCATCCTCATTTTTTCTCTTACATATTTAGACTTAATATAAATCTTAAAAACTACAACTTATCCTATACATATTTTTAATAACTTATTTCCTATATATATTTAAAACCACTCCTTAAGCTAATAAATATTATCAAATTATAAAAAATTAAATACAATATAACACTTAACCATAACCCGAATATGGGATCCACAAACATAAACCTGACCCACAACATAAAAACTATATAAAATTATGCAAAAATTATGGCAAAATAGACAATTTCTTAACATATGTCAATCATTATTACTATTCCTGAAATATTCATTCTCTTCAAATCATATATTAATGATTCATTCTCTTCTTTACTTTTTTAACTTTCCTCTTAAATGTTGTTTTGGGGGTCGTTTCCGAAATCCAAATAACGAATACTAATATAAAACGTTAATAAACGTATGATGTTTTTGTTAATGTTTGCATATATATAATGAAAATCATTTTTTAATTACTTATTATTTACCTTATAAGAAATTCCTAAAAAAAATGCTATTGCACCAAATATCGATAAAACTGTAAATAATTTGTTTCCTATCGACGAATTTGATGATGTAGCTACAGATGTTTGTGCAGAAGTTTCTTCAAAACTTTTTACAGAAATTTTTGATGTATTTATCTCTGAAAGGGGTGGAAAATTGCTACCTTGAGCATCTTTACATTCATTTTTTAATTTATTATACTCAGTTGATAATGTAGACAATATTTTATTATAGGAACTACCTTTATTATTATTATTATTAAGTTCTTTATATTCTTCAACAAATTTATTAGCTTTTTCCGAGCACGTGCAATTTGAGGTGTTTGTATCAAATCCAGTATACATTTCACATAATAATTTAAACGCAGAATAAAATTTAGATATATCTTTAATATCCATATTCACCATATTTGTTTTATCTATAAGATCCTTATAACTATTATATTCTGTAACATCAGTTATAGTATTAGTATACCTTTCTTGTTTATTTATATATGTAGTATAAAAATGTTGTAGAGCACTGATCTGGTTATCATTATTTTCCTTTAGGTTTAACATATAGCTTAGCCATATCATAATGTATTCAACAATATGTGTGTTACTTTTTGCAACAGACTCAAAATACTCAGAACTCCCAAAGAATTCATTAAACAAATATAAACATCCAGCATTAATTTTTTCGAGATCACTATCACAACTATTACCAGAACAATATTTTTTCAAATGTTGATCATCTACAATTTTATACTGTCCATCAATCAAATTATCGGGAAACCAGTTCCTTACTAAAAGGAAGTTACTGCACTAAAAAACATTTAAAATAATTAATAAAAACATGTATTATTGAAAATTTTATTAAAATCAAGTTTAATGATATATATATATAATACAATATCAAAAAATATAAAGGAAATTATTATTATTAAAAAATGCATATACTATATTTGCATCCATTGTGATGATATTTCATTTTAAATTTGTAAATTGAGTAAAATCATGCTGTTTTATATACGTTACTCCCAATATGTGAAGCAAATACTTTAACCCTATATATAACAATTGTTTGTAGTTAAATATATTATAACTTTTTAATAATTAAATTATTATACTTAATAAAACAATATTATTAGTAAAGAAACATTATATTTATGTTTATCATAATTAGCTAAATTACCTTAAATAGAGGGTCGCTTAATACATTTTAATTAAATATATGTATATAATGAATTATATACAAAACATGCTATTCTTACTAACATCTGGTATAACTTTATTATAAAAATATATATACTTTTATAATGAATTTAAAGTATGTTTGAACATAGAAAAGGAATATATTAAATTTTTATATGCTTGTTTCTTATAATATATAATACTTTTTTTTCTAAAATTATATTATTACTATAATCCTTAAAAGTATATAAATAGTAATTTTTTAAAATATATTAAATATTTATATACTTATTTCTCATAATATATAATATAAACTTTTCTAAAATTATAACATTTACGAATTAAGTTGAATGCTCCATTTTCTATGCAAATTACATAATTCTAATATTACTTTTAATTAATATATATGCATTCCAATTATATTTTAAAATTTTCAATAACTTTATTTTTATTCCTATATAATTCAATTTAGAAATATACCTTTATTGGGTGATTTTATAATGTATTTTGCACATCTTTCCCACGGTTTAAAACGGCAATTAGCACTGAAACCGCATTTATTATGTTATTTGTAAGCTTAAATAAGATTTTAAATGCATTTTTTTTTAAATAATACTTAGTAAATATATAACATGTAAATAACTATTGATGCAAATTTTAAATTATAATAGAAAACTATGTGTATTAGGTTGGTATATTGCAATTTGAGAGGAGATATAAGGGAAGTATGTTTTTTTAAGACAAGGATGTAGCCATATAATATTTACTTATTCTACATAGTTTAATTATACCTTATATTTTCTACCATTAAAACTTTCAATTAATGTATGCATTAAAAATAACTTAGAATTATTACTTTTCTAAATATATAGTTTGCTTTTATATTTTATAATAAACTATATTTAGTTTTATGATGAAAAACAATATTTTTAAGAAAACTATAATTATTAATATTATTTTCATGGTAGTGTTAGTCTATTACCATCGCATTAAAGCTTACTTAAATAAGTATTATAATATTTCATTTGATTTTTTGTGCATATAATTTTATTCTTATTACAAGTTTAATAATGTATATAAATAATTTATACCCATATAATGTACCAAATGAACATAATATATTAATCTAATATTACTATTGTTGTTTTGGTTATATCACTGTATATACAATGAGATAATTAATGCACCAAGGTAATACTTTAATTCAATTAGTATTTTTCCGTGTTTTATTGTTTTAGAGTATAACACTTTAAAATATATTATTTCGTAATAACAATATATTTAAATTATATATTTTTAGTTTTTATATATATAATAACTTAATAAAAATATTATTAGTTCAAATTAAATTAATTATTACATACTTTTTATATATACTTTGCATTAATATATAATTCTATATGCTTCCCAAATTTAACATATTTCAGTTTTAGTCATTGAAACAACATTTTGTTCATTTATATCTATAAATTTTAGAATAATAGCATAATTTTATATATCAAATTGTTTATAAGTATTATAACAAAATATAACATTAAATTTTATTAATATACTTATATTTTTTCTTTTAACTATTTTAAAATATAATTCATTTATCCCTCAAAAGTATAAAGTTTAAAAAATAATAGTGATTAATCAATTATTATATCTTTATAGTAAATAAATTAAGGCATATAAAGCAATTTCTATTAACATTAATTAACTTTAATATAAATGTAAAGAAGATACAAAATAGAATAGACTACAATTAAAACTTAAAAAATATTGTATATATAATGTATTTTTATGTGTTACTAAAAATGTTAGAACCATAATAACATTTTATAGACAATGTTATATTGTCGATTCTCGGTCGACATCTCATGCATCTATATTTTATGATTATCTATTGTATATTGGTAATATATTTAATTAATCTTAAAGATACATATTAATATGAATATATATTGTAGTGTAGATAATTGTTCCAAATTAATCTAATTATAATTTATGCTTTCATATATAATAATATTATACTGCTTGGTTATTAAAATATAATTTAAATTAAAATAAATATGATACAAATAATAGGTATTACTAAACAAAATGTTTCATCACATAAAGAAACATGTTGTGTTATATATAATTCGATATAACCACAGATTAACAAATTTTATATAATAAATAAGTATGATATATCATGAATTAATATATGCAATATAGACATTTTTTTAATCATATTAAATAGACATAAACATTAATTATATATATTATAACTTATGAAAAAATGTTTATGGCCCTTTTCATATTAATGGAAATGCCCCTTTTTTGGTTGCATATTTAGACTTCAGCTTGAGATTAAGCATACGGAAATTGTAAATATATTTGATCAACACATACATATCAATAAATATTATAAAATTATACAAAATTAAATACAATGTAACATTTAATCCTAACCCGAATATGGGTTCTACAAACATAACCTCAACCCTGACTCATAACATAAAAATTATATAAAAATTATGCAAAAATTATGATCAAAATTTTGTTATTTCCAAATATAAAAATATCTTAAAGTATATTGATCGCTATCCTCATGGTCATATATTAATTATCCAGTTTCTTCTTTATTTTTTTAGCTTTTCTCTTAAATGTTGTTTTTGAGATCGTTTCCGAAATTCAAATAACGAATACTAATATAAAATGTTAAGAAGCATATGATATTTTTGTTAATGTTTACATATATATAATGAAAATTATTTTTAAATTCCTTATTATTTACCTTATAAGAAATTCCAAAAAAAAATGCTATTGCACCAAATATCGATAAAACTATAAATAATTTTCTTTCTATCGACGAACTTGATGATGTAAATTTAGAACTTTGTGCAGAAGCTTGTGCTTTTTCTATCGTTGGAAGAGGTGGAAAATTGCAGCATTGAGCTTCATTATATTTCTTTTTAAAATTATCATAATCATTTGATAAAGTAGATAATACTTGATAGTATGGACTGCCTTCAGTAATTTCAGAAATTTTATTAAGATGATCATATTTTTCAACAAATTCATCACCATATTTCAAACATTCATCGCAATTTAGCTTTTTTTCGTCAAACTCAGTATACATATTACATAAAATTTTAAATGCATCATACAACATAGCCATAGTGTTCATATTCATATTCATGAAATGATCGTTTTCTTCTATGAACTTCTTAAAATTTGTATATCCAGTTCCAGTTTTTAATGAATTACTACAATCTTTACCATCACTAATACAATTAGTATAATGCGTATTATTTTTTATATATTTAGTATAAAAATCATTTAATGTGGTAATTCCTTCATCTGGTGTTTGATTTAACATATTACTTAACCATAAAATAGCGTATTCAGCATATTTTACATTTTCATTTCCAGAACGACCCTCACCATAATCATCCTTGAACATCTCTAACAACCATAAAAGTCCAGCATTAATTTTATCACCATTTGTGTTACATTGTCCCTTTTCCCCATCTTTCTTGGTAGGACAATATGCTGTGTATAATACTTCATTAGAACATTCTCCTCCTTTAAGTAATACGTCACTGGATAAACAATCGTTAATCTTTTTAATAGCAGAGAACTACGAATATATTTTACGAATTAAACAAAAAAATGTATTAATATAAATATTACTAAAGTGAAAAATAGTGTAATATATAGGCAATGCAACACCCGAATGATATAAGAAATATGATATATACCAACTTTTTAGACATTATAATGAAATTATGTTATCATTTGGATATTATGTGAGATGATATTATTTATATATATTGCATAAAATATATGTCGTATTTATTTAATCTCTTTACATAGAGATTATCTTTCGTTAAACATATTATTCTTAATTTCATATAAAATAATAATATAGTAGTACTACTAAAACCATATTATACTTATTTTATGACAATTAACTAATTCACCTTAAATAGAGGGTTGTTCAATACACTTTTGATTAAATATAGATATGATGCATTTTATACAAAAAATGCTATTCTTACTAACATCTGGTATGACTTTATTATAAAAATGGATATACTTTTATAATGAATTTAAAGTATGTTTGAACATAGAAAAGGAATATATTAAATTTTTATATGCTTGTTTCTTATAATATATAATACAGTTTTTTCTAAAATTATAGCATTTATAAAATGTTGCAGTGCTCCCTTTTTAATTGCATATACATAATTTTAATATTATTTTTATTTAATATAAATAAGTTCATAATCCATTTTAATGAATCATATAACTATTTTTATTCCTATATACTTCAATTTAGAAATATATCTTATTGGGTGATTTTATAATATATTTTGCACATCTTTCCCACGCTTTAAAACGGCAATTAGCACTGAAACCGCATTTATTATGTTATTTGTAAGCTTAAATAAGATTTTAAATGCATTTTTTTTTAAATAATACTTAGTAAATATATAACATGTAAATAACTATTGATGCAAATTTTAAATTATAATAGAAAACTATGTGTATTAGGTTGGTATATTGCACTTTGAGAGGAGAGATAAGGGAAGTATGTTTTTTTAAGGTAAGGCTGTAGTTATATAAGATTTGCCTATTCTACATAGTTTAATTATGCCTTATATTTTCTACCATTAAAACGTTCAATTAGCGTATACATTAAAAATAACTTAGAATTATTACTTTTCTAAATATATAGTTTGCTTTTATATTTTATAATAAATATATTTAGTTTTATGATGAAAAAAAAAATTTTAAGAAGACTATAGAATTATTAATATTATTTTCTTGGAGTTTAACTCTAATATTTTCGTATTAAAGCTTACTTAAATAAGTATTATAATATTTCATTTGATTTTTTGTGCATATAATTTTATTCTTATTACAAGTTTAATAATGTATATAAATAATTTATACCCATATAATGTACCAAATGAACATAATATATTAATCTAATATTACTATTGTTGTTTTGGTTATATCACTGTATATACAATGAGATAATTAATGCACCAAGGTAATACTTTAATTCAATTAGTATTTTTCCGTGTTTTATTGTTTTAGAGTATAACACTTTAAAATATATTATTTCGTAATAACAATATATTTAAATTATATATTTTTAGTTTTTATATATATAATAACCTAATAAAAATATTATTAGTTCAAATTAAATTAATTATTACATAATTTTTATATATACTTTGCATTAATATATAATTGTATATATTTCACAAAATTAACATATTTCAGTTTTAGTCATTGATACAATATTATATATATTAGAACAATAACGTTAATTTTATATACCAAGTTGTTTATAAGTATTATAGCAATCTATAACATTAAATTTTTATTAATATATTTATATTTTATTTTTTAACTATTTTAAATATATATTTCCAATTTGCATATATCTCAAAATTATAATTTTTAAAAATTAATAATGATTAATCTAATATTATACCTTTATAATAAATAAATTAAATTATAAAAAACTATTTCTATAATTTTAATTTAAAACTTTAGTATAAATTATATTATATATAATAGAAAGTTAAAAGGATTTTATACTTATATCTATAATGTAATTTTTTATTAATATGACATTTTTATTGTATTATTAAAAATGCTAGATGTATAAACTGTCTTATATAGATAACGTTGTATTGTCGATTTATATAGATATTCTATGCATCTATATTTTATGGTTATCTATTATATATTGTTGATACGTTTAATTAATCTTAAAAACACACATGTTAATATGAATATATATTGTAATGTAGATGAATATTCAAAATGAATCGAATTATAATTATACTCTGATATATAAAATTATTATACTGTTCGGTTATTAAAATATAATTTAAATTAAAATAAATTTGATACTAATAATAAGTTTTACTAAATAATATTTACATAAAATGAAACATATGATATGCATAATTCAATATAGCTCTCGGTTAACAAGTCTTATATAATAAATAATTATGATACATCATAATATATTAATATATGCAATATAGACATTTTCTTTTAATCATATTAAATCGATATGAACACTCAATTATATATATTATAATTTATGAAATATGTTATGTAACCCCTTTCATATTAGCGTATGGCTCTTTTAGGTTGTATATTTGGACTTTTGAACTTCATCTTATGATTAAACATACGGATATAGTACATATATTTAATTACTGTTCAAATCATAAAAAAATTAATGCAAATAAAACTCTAACTCAAAACATCGATTCCATAGAGCAAAACGGTAACTCGTAATACAGATCACTGACCCTAAACCCTATCAAATTGTATGATAAGACATAATCACTAAATTAAATTTCTACTGTTATATGTTTTATTGTTTATTAAGTTAAAAAAGGCAAAAAAAAATATATATAATTTTAATTAGTTAAAAAAGTATATAACTTGAACCATTTGCAACCATTTACTCGTTTTCTTATTACTATTATTATTGATAAAAAGTATATATTCTATATAATAGCTTCGATTTTTCAATAGTTATTTTTAGGGATGCATTACTTCATATTTTCTTTATGCAGTATTTATTTATTCATTCATTCATTCCATCGTTTTATTCTTCGTCCAAATATAGCGTACTTGAGTCTTCTCCATTTATTGTACTTAATTCGTGTTTTTCAGGAGCCTTAGGTACTGCATGTGTGCATCACCTTTTTTATGTGCGTTCATTTGCTTCTATTGGTAATTTTTCTTAATAATTATCAAAATAAAAGTATTATTATTTTCATATTTTTCTTTATATGGTCTAATATACCATCATCTCATTGTTTCATTTTCTCTTCTTAAAAATATGGGCACTTTATCAACGAAAATACCGTCGGTTTCTGAGATAAAGGGCTTATCTAATTCAGCTTGACGCCCTTTATAAATTTCTATTAATAATGGATCGTATTCATCTATAAATTCGAGATCTTGAAAATCAGGCTCATACTCTCCTTATGTTTGACTGGCTCGTCTCCCGTCTTATGGTTTATCTTTGTTTTTTTTCTACAGAATGGAAACTAAAAAGATAATAAAATTAAAAATATATCAAATATTGTTATCTTAATTTATTATTATATTTATATACAAAATTAATTAAAGCAATTAGTATAGGCATATTTATATACAATATGATGTATTTTTGTGTTTTTTTCTTACATTAAGAACCCTGAAGCATTGTGTATATTTCCAATTAACTGGATTATCATTTTATTCCCTATTTATTATTATTTTTTATCATTTTAAATATTACTAAGAGAGTCTTATGATTTATCTACTATATTAAAATTAGTTATTTTTTCAAAAATATTTGAAAGCAATTATATTTATATATCTCGGATATGCATTATGAAATATATTATTTATGTTTAAACCTTATCATATATTAATATTAGCAACTACATACAAAATAAACATCGCGTTATAGCATCAAATCCAAACTAATTCTAAGACATGTCCGATTTATCATTATTAATAGCATTAAAGCGTAATATTAGAATGCCACTTTTATTTTCACCATATCCACTAAATTCGTGTTATACCATTTTTAATAATTAACCATTATATAATCATCATTTTTATAATATTGGTTAAAGAGCCATAATATAGTAAACCATATCGAATTGAATATTTCCTTATGCAGAAAATTTATTTCATGTTTTTTTATAAAAGTGAAACAATAGAGCCTCAGCTCGGACCCCATACACTAAAACTCTAATTATTTATAATAATAAAAGAAAAATGCCTTATTTAGTAATATTTAATTTTATATAGTCTTTAAGTTCAGGGGAATAAAATATGAGCTCTAAGCATATTAACATATATAAATATACAAAAAAATAATAATAGGCTTAAAAAATTATGATAACAGTTTTAAAAAAATTAGATATAGTAAATTAACAAAATAATGATGATAATAAAAATAATAACCCAGTATAATGGAATGAAATAAATTAGTTATAAAAAGATGAACATTATATAAAGGAGTAAGCATACCAACTATTACAATCTAAATAATGATATATAAAAATTTGCACTTAAAAAAATAAAGCCAATCGCATGGTCTGTTATATAATTGGTTTATTTTTAAAATCAAACCAATTTATATTTTTGTCATTTATTTTTATTTTCTGTTTTAAATAATTTGGACAAGTATTAGTATCATCACTTCCATTGTTAACCGTTATATAACTTTCGTCACATATATCATATCCTAACATCTCAATTGTATTTTTATTTAAAAATTTAGATGAACAAAATGAATTTTTTTGTACATAACTATACTCAAAAATTAAATTTTGGATTTTCTCTTTAAACTCAAATATATCATCCATGGTTAAATATTCCAAATAATGATGCAAATGCGCTTTTCTTTTGAATAGTTTATTAAATCGTTCTAATATTTGCAAAAAGCTATTTCTTATTTCACATGAGTTAATTAGGCACAATAAACTATAAGGCTGATTTAACGGAGGCACATTGCATAACCCTATTTTTGTAGCATCTTTATTATACTTTAAAATATTTAAATTATTTTTTATTAATAAAATATTTTTGGTAATATCTGAAATTCTTATGTTACCTCTACATAAAAATGCCATAGATAAGCATAGGCCATCTTTGGGGCTAGCTATCAACATTTGGTTATTGTGATTTAAAACGTTTTTAAACAAATTATCAAAATTTCTTATATTCTCTGTTTCTAAACACGGACTTAATGATGATAACATAAAATTAAAAAATGGATATGGGACTAAATTAGTGCATATTTCATTTATGTCTACATTTAATGAACCTTCAAATCGCATTGAACTTGTTAAATTTACAATAAGGTTAGCTACTATATTGTTCATTTTTGAATAATCATTTTTGTTGTTATGCTCCTTTTCTTTCAACTTTTTACTATTTAAAATATTTAGTAACGCATCATTTGATACTGGTAAAACGCAATTTGAAAACTCATGTATTTTTGTTAAGGCAAAAAAACTATTATATGGGGATGTAATTACATCATCACATGCTGATGGGAATACACAATTACTAAATTTTATTTGCTTATAGCTATCAGACAACATTTCTAAAACGTACGAACCTAAGCCTGAACCGGTCCCGCCTCCTAACGATGATGTGATGTAAAAAGATTGCAATGAATCGCATCTTTCTACATTTTTTCTAATTATATTATCAATCATATTTTCATATATTCTTCCATAATACATATATCCTTGAGACCAATTATTGCCTGCACCAGATTGCTGAGTAAATATATTATTTTTGTCAAAATATTCTGAAATAGAACTTTTAAATAGTTCGTTTGTAACCCCAGTTTCGGTGTCTATTAATATAGCTCTAGCTTTTAAATGTTCGTTATGACTTGAGTTTGAATCGTCACATACGTTTTCAAAAAATGATGATTCCGAATCGTTCATAGAACAGTATTTGCCCAATATTTCCTTTTTTTCATTTATCTTTTTATTATTTAAGTGTTCCTTAATTGCTACTGACCAAAATTCATGTCCTAGCTGATTTCCACATTGTCCAACATGTAAAAATATAATTTCACGCACCATCCGTTTGAAGAAAAAAATAAATTTATTATGTTTGTTTTTTTTTTTACATTAATATTGCCAAAATGATCATCTCCCTTTTAGCTATTTTCAAAGGATATTGTATTTCGATTGTTGCTATTGCTATTTTATTTCGGTATTTTTATTATGCCCTCCTTTTTTGCAGTATAAAGCATCGTATATTTTTTACAAAAACCCATTAATTATATTTTCTATCATATATTATAATTCGTTATTAGCTATGCTAAATGCTTCCGTTTATGAGCATATAAAAAATTTTATTAAATTCACATGCGAATTTCAAACTAAATATTATTTTGTTTAAAAAAGATTAACTTAATGCAATCATTAGAAAATAACATCGTTTTAATCGCAGCGTCCAATATATATGTATTCTGTTTCTTAAACAAAATAATATAGAATTTCTAAAAAGGCATTTGCCAATTTTTATGTCTATGAGAGGAGTGGATATTATTTATAATTAAATATATTATTTTCCATTTTAGGAGGGGCATTATAACTAAAAAAATATATATTTAATGAATTCTTTATATTTTATTCTATAATTAATTCTTTACTTTATAAATATTATTTATATAATCATGTAATTAATTCCAATTTTAAACAAATTAAACCAGCTTATCATTAATTAATATATACTTTAGACATATAACGATGCACAAATCCCAGTCAAACTATTAAAAATTATCTTACGAGAAATTTAAAAAATTCCCCAAAATAATTAGCATAAAATATACTGCAAATCTTAACACTTTTTTTCATTAAATTATCCAATTTAAACAAATATATACCCACGAAAGATGCCTAAATATTGTATATACATACAAATCCCATTAAAGTAAATCGAATTAATTAATGTATATATTCCCCCATTCCATTTCATAAATACGTGTGTATGCAAATAAACATGTTATATGATAGAATATCTGATGCATATTAATTGCATGCTGAAGGACTGTTAAATATATGTAAGCATGGCTTATTTAAACATAATTATTTGTACGTATATACCCTATTATTTAATAATTATATACAATAATAAGAAATTAAAAATACATGTTTTCTATGATTTCAAGCATCTTTTATATAAAACCAGCCTTTCGTAAATAATTATTATTTTATATTTATTTTTAAAAATATCCAAGCGTGTAATAATACCAGTCTGATATTATGTACTACAGTTTCAACTGATCCTCATAAAAAAAGTAATGGACATAATTTTATACGCTCATTAAGATTGCAACACTAGTAATGTTTAAGCTTCCAATAGTTTATAAAGAATCCTCACATCTCCAAAAATTATGAGAATAGGAAATCAATAATAAAAATAACAAAAAATGTATTAAAAAATTATAAAAAAGAACTAGTTAGTAATAATAAATTACATTCTATAACATAACCCATAAATATATTTCAATAACATATTAATCGAAATATTTTTGAGAAGGCATTTTACTAATTTAGCATAATTGTTATTTTTAAAATATGATACTTTCAAATGATTTATATTTCTCCAAATAAGAATATTCTTATATCTATATGGATTAAAATCCTTTTATGCATTAATTAAATTTATCAACAGTTGCCTTACGCGCGTTATGCTGTTTTTGCTCATTCTGTCTTTTGGGGATATTCGAAAATTACTAAAAACACTTAATGACATAAAAAGTTCGTTGTACCGTCTTTATATATAACAAAATCAAATTATAATATACAATAAAAATGTATGCACACATAAAAATTGTTCGAGTCGTTTATAAAAACCTAAAACAACGCATAATTCCACACTTATAATGCAATTAAATTATAAAATATTTTGCTTTTATTAATCTTATCAGCGATATATAGAAAATTACATGAAAAATACATTGCAAATATTATTTCGAATCTCCATAAAAGCAATACATTTTTAATTGTATTAAAACATTATTTATATTGCATATAGTTGTATAATATTTATTTTAATGCTACTAAACTATCAAGCAAACAACTTTCATTGCTAATTAATTTTTTTTTGCTTTATAATAATTAATGTTTCCCATAATTATTTTATTTTCGCATTATTTTATATATATTGAAATAAATGAAGTTAATACTTTTAAGTTAAAAATTATATGCTAATTTATTTATATTTGCTTATATTATTTACGTTTTTTTTTCATTCCCCTCACTAATAATTTATTTTTCCTTTGATGCGCGGCAACATCTTCCTAATTTTCATATGCTATACCAGATAAACGAACTTTTCATAAAAAAGTTTCTGCGAATTTTTTACATATATGTATATTTATAAACAATCTTCTAAATAAATTATATATTTACTTTAAAAAATATTACATATTTATTTAAAAAGAAGACCAAACAAAATTATTATAATATATACATATGAAAATAATAGAACAATTTAGTTGAATTTGACGCTTTTCCATTTTTGTTAAATATTTTACAGAGAAAATTTATTTTATGCATACAAGTTATATTTATACATATGCATTTATGCTGCCATAAATTTTAGATTTATAAATAACAATTTTCTAAGATAATAAATTTTTATGGGCATAAATCATTAACACTTTTAAGTATATATATATACATCAAATTATTGAATTACTTTATGTGCATATTATATTGTAAATACCAATAAAAGAATAACTATATGTTAAAAATTTATATATCAAAAATTATGATAGCATTATTGTATTTTTTTATAAATTCATAAAGAATATATTTTTTTCGTTCCCAGCCAAAAATAAAAGAAAAAAGAATGCATCTTTTAATATGTAAAGGGTGTTATATTTATTCATATTTTTGTGCAGCATATAACATATAAGGGAATAATTTTGCATTCGCATAATATACATAATTTAGTTTAATTTTCATTCATTATATAGTTGTTTACAATGAGCGGTACCAAGATGAAATATGATCAACTCGAAGAATTCAGACGCAAAAATGAGATATTAGCAAATATTATAAATAAGCTGATAGTTTTTGATAAGAAGAGAATATTTTTATATCCAGTAAATGTGCAATATGTTCCAGATTATCTGAATATAATAAAAGAACCAATGGATTTTACGACGATGAAACAAAAAATTCAAAATTTTAAATATAATACTTATGAAGAGTTTGAAAGAGATATATTTTTAATAATCAATAATTGCTATACATATAATGACAAAACTACTATATATCATAAAATTGCAGAAAGCTTAGAAGCTTATTATAGAAAGTTGAGTGCTAAAATGTATAGAAAATATATGAGCATACATCTCCTTTATCATAATGAAGATAAAAACTTAGTAAATAAGCTTTTATACAATACTAGTATAAAATATGAAAATATAAACACAGTCAAAGATAATAAAAAAGGTATTAAGCCAAAAAAACATGGAAAAGTTGGAAGACCAAGCAAAGCAAATATGGATTTTAGAAACAGTCAAATTAATGATACAAATATAACTAATGCTAATATGAGCAAAAGAAAGAAAAATGCTATTAAACATTCTATAAAATCAAACGAATACATGGGCGATAATTCATTTTATAACACTAATGGATCATATAATAACAATTTTATGAACGATAACAACAATAATAATTATAACGCCAATAATATGCATGGATATGATAAAATGGTGTATAATTTGGAAAATATGATAGATGAAGAAAATTTTGACAATATTATTAATACAATCGTAAATAGCAATGAAAAATCAAAAGATATTTTTAATATATTGATCAAATCATTAAACAATAAGGATGAAAATTGCGTTAATTCATGCAACTATGTAAATATACCTAAAACATTACATAGAATATACTTTGACGATTCAGTTATATCAAAACTACGAAACAAAAATATAGATCGATTATTAACAAATAGCAATGACAATATTAACATTCATTTAGCTGGAAATAATAAAAAAAGAGAACGATGCAATACAAATGGTGACCTTCAAATTGATAATAAAAAATCAAAATTATTAAACCTAGAACATGATATTAACGACCATTATGAAAGTAATTTAAACACTGAACCCCAAAACGAAAAATATAATAACCAACAATGTTCTAATTTCGATTTAACAAAATTTCACAATTTAAATAAAACTGAGGAAAGCTACTATAATTATGCAAATTATAACTCAAATAAAGTTATAACATGCAATATTGAAAACAAAGAGTTAACAATGAATTTTTTAAATTATAAAGAAAGTGTAAAAAACTTCATCGGAAGAGAAAATTTATCTGCATTCATTGATATATTTCCAAATATCGATAATATATTAGATAATACAGATTCAAAAGACTTATACTATTATGCTTTTAATGATTTAAGACTATTTGGAATAGATGTACCAGATTTTGATGAGTTTAACAAAAAAATCGTATACAATGAAAACTACTTGCTAGGTATTGGTAGACATCACATAAATAACATTTTAACTTTAGATAAAAATTTAGTACACGTATTACAAAGCAAAAATAATAAAACCGAATTTTGTAAAAAATTAAAAGAATATTTATCAAATAATAAAAAACGTAAAAAATATATTTCTAATAAACATGGCAATAATCACGATAGTAATGAAAATACAGAAAAATTGAATGATGATTATGATCCTTCGAATATGGATCGTAAAAATGCAAATTATACTTTGAATACACAGTCTGATATAGAAAGTTTTTTGAGCGATTCATCTTCAAATGATGAAAATTTGAACTTAAGAAATTTTCTAGGCACATATAATTATTTTCACAAGGAATGTATAAAAAACATTAAATCAAAAAATAAATTATAATAATTTTAATTAATAACACAAACATCTTTTGTTATAGATTTATTTAAGATAAATAAATCATATATTTTTTGTTTTTTCATCAAAATACGTTTGTTTTATCATATTAAAATTTTTTTTTTTTAATTTATTATTTTTTTGTAGTACAGATAATGTATGTATATTATACGCACTAAAAATATCTTTTATTACACATTTTGGATATCTATGTTTTTTCTTTATGCAGCTCCTTATTGCAAAATAAAAATTATTTGTACTTTTTTATTATAAATTTTAAACTTTCATAAAGAAATTGAACCCTTTTTATAATAAAATTTAATAAAAATTATATTTATTATATATATAAGAAGACTATTTACAATTTTATACAATAAATTATTTATTTTATTATATGGATGGAATATATATTTCACTGCTATAATACAAATATTTAAATAAGTTCATACATAAATACCTCAAAGAAAATTTCATAAAATTAGCAAAACGAACCATGAATCTAAAAAAATTATAAATAATCCTATCAACATTACACTATATATGCATTTATTTTGTTATAATTAACTAAAGTGCGCCCTTAATATGATTTTATTATATTTAGCAAAATTGATTTAGGGGACAATAACCCGTATTTTTTACATGATAAAAAAAACCCAAAAGACGATCACGATATATTGCTTTTATACGCAAAATGAACTAACCAAATAATGTATGCATATTATTATATTTATATAATTCTACTGTTTATTAAGGATATGCGCATATATAGATTTTTCCTATATTTGTTTCTAAACAGTTTGCTAATTTAGGAGAAAACAAAGCATATAATAATAATGCTGTATATGTGTAATAGAAATAAATTGCTTTGCATATGTTTTAAATTTAATTTATTGTCTTTCCACGTGTCATCAATAAAAAAATTATCATGATTGGTGAACCAATCAACCTAAATAAGAAAAAACATCACATAAGCATATGTTCAAATGAACAAATAAATAATTTTCGTTCAAAAATAATCATTTTACTTCACATTGTATAATATATTCTATTATTATGATTTGTTATTTATATTATTATTTGCTTTTCATTATTCAGTAATTCCATGAGTTACTTTGCACTGAAATTGACATTCAATTGTTTCCTCTTTTTGGATATCTTTTGATTTATGAAAAGATACCTCTTCAATATCATCAGAATCTATCACACCATTTTTTTCACAACAAAGTATACACGTTTTGCTTCTACAATTTAAATCATTATCATCGCAATTTTCATAATCCTTGTTTTCTTCCAAAGAAACACATTTGTTTATAAACTTTTCAAACAGTTTTTGCATTTTTTCAGCTAAACCATCATTTCTTTTACAATGCTTTTCACATTGTTTCCTTTCGTTACTGTCTAGCATTTTGGTATGATGCAAACAACATTCTTCACAAAAATTTTTAATGCAATTGATATGTTTTTCTTTTTTTTGGTTTGGATGCATATCAGTTTCACATGAAGATCTTCTGTTTAATACGTGTATGCTTTCTTCGCATGTTCCCCATGTTTTAGTTGTGGATTCAATGAAGCTTTCATTTGAGTTTAATACATTAGATGATAAAGTTATAGAATCAAATTTTACTTCATCAAAATTATTAACCCTGAAACCTACATTTCCTAAATCAATCAAATCGGTATCAATATTGTTTGCATCTAGTTCAATTTCATAACCATTATTATTGCTTACTACAGCTTTGAATTTTAATTTATCAAATTTTACACTAACATGGAGCCATTCATCTTGCTCTAATGTCTTTGTAATTTTTTCATGATCGCTGAATTCTGATAATGTTATTGATTTACTATCCTTATAGGATGTTAATTTCAGAGAGTCTTGTCTAATTTCAAGGGAATTAAAATTATTTTCATTCACAAAATTGAATAGGATATATATATGTGGTTTATTCCTATCTAAATTTTTATTTTCTTTGGATAGAGAATAATTCATATCAAAATTTAAGATCCCATCATAGCATTTTCTTTGTTTTAAAAGTGCTATAGTATCATATAATTTTCCATTTTTGTAATTTCCATTGCTTTCATTATCTATATTTTCTATTTTTTTACATAATAAATAATCATTATCATCTTCTTTTGCAAAACTCCATTTATATTCTACATCATTAATTATGGTATATGGAAATAAATCACTATCATAATTTTCTTTATAATAAGGACAGTTATAATTCTGTTTTTTTTCGTGTTTTCCATTTTTAGATAGTTCGGAACAGGGTTTCGCTATAATTTCCAGCCCATCAAAAAATGTTCCTTGGCCGTTTATTTGAGAATATAAGCCTACAGTACCCGATAAAAATTTTTCATCTAATGAACTTAATATTTTCATCTCATTTAATTTATCATCGATTTCATATATATCAATATTAGCATGGCTTGTTGTTATTTTATATGTGCTCCATTTATTATTTATTGAAAATTCACCATACTTTTCTTTTAAAATATCTGCATGTCCATTTTCTATTTTTGATAATCTTCTTACCCCATCTTGATCACAAATATCAAATAAATAAAAATTGAAGTCATCTTTAGCTCTAAATGCTATTCCAGCACATCCACTACCTTTACTTAGCACGCTTACCCTTATTTCAAAATCGTAAAAAGTTAACCCTTTTAATTTTGCAAAATACCCTTCCCCTATTTCTCTATTTGATATACTACTCATTTGCCCAATACTATTTTTATGTCCTAAAATTTCTGTATCAACATATCCCCAAACACTAGGTTTATTCTTAATTAATTTAGAATCAAATACATAGAAATAGGAAGAAAAATTCATACTTTCATAATTTAATTTAAATGTACCAAAATTATGCACAATCCTTTGAATTTTTTTTAATTCTTTCAAACGTTCTTTTACCTTTTCCAAATCATTTATATATTTTCCTGATAAATCATATAAATACAATGCTAAATTTTCAGTCAAATTGTATAAATTTATTGTATCATCAATTTGCTTTTTTGATAAAATGTCGGCTGGGGCGAATTCTTTTTTTGCTTTTTCTATAACCCTTACAGTTTCATCTTGAATAATGGAAATTACTGATGAATCAACTCCATGAATAGCATCAATATTTTTTAACAAATCATTAATTATTTCGTGTGTTTTGTAACTTTCGTTACTTTCATTATATTCCGCTATTTTTTCCACGTCGTGTTCGTTTTTTTTAAAATTACCTTTTTCAATAAATGATAGTTGCTTGTATTCAAATAAATCGATTGGACAATCTTGAGATAAACTACTTATTCTTATAGTTCTATGATTAATAATACTAGTTTCTTCTTTAATATCTTCTTTTTTTTCACTTGTAATTATGTCTAGTAATGACTCATTTCCTCCCTTATTTAACGATATAGATTCGATTTTATTACTTATTGAACCTTTATAATAATCTAATCCAGATTCAATAGTTACATTAATCAACCCCCCCTGCTTATCTATTACGCCTGCATGTATAGATGCTCTACAAATAGAGCTACTATCAGAATATACCCCATTGCTACCATATACATTAAATTCCTTAAATTTCTCATGATCACATCCTAAAGGGCATAAAGCTACTATATTTGTATTTATAATTCCATTAAAATCGTCGTCTAATGCTGTGGTATCACACTCTATACTTAAATATTGCATTGAAAAATCATTTTCCGACGAATTTGTTGAACAAACTATTGCAGATATATCTGATGTTTCTAAGTTAAAAAATTTAAAAGATCCATCATCATACGATATACCTGCTGTTTGTCTAACACTAGTGCTATTAGGGGATTCTGCTCCTTTAAAATAAATTAATGTTGTTAAATCGACGTTACCATTTAATAAATCATGAAACTTTCCACTACAACTACCATAATTACATGAATAATCATAAGCTAATGGTATATTAATTTTACCATTTAATATAAAACCCATTTTTTTCAATGCAAAAATTAAACTATTTAATTGGTCAGTTGATTTTAGTACTAATGGTTCTAAGCCTACTTCAGCACAATGCTTTCTAATATCATCTACTGAATTTATAATATTTGTTATTAAATGATCTGGAGATTTAGGAGAGTGACCATTCCAAACATATAAAGATGTACTTGAATCCATATCACAATACACTCTTAGAGGTTCAGGTGAACATTTCGGTTTTATCCAATAAAATCCCGACATAGGGACTTCTTGAGCATTTTTAATTACTGAACAATCATTCGCAGGATAAGACGATGAATCACCAGGAGATATACCTAATCGTAATAAATCATTACTATGAATTAAATCTATTGATTCTAAGGAGGTAATTTTATCATTTAGTTCAATAACTTGTTCCATTGATGCTTTTAACTTTGTTTCATATTCTTTCTTTTCGTTTAAACATGTTTCAATATTGGGTAACACTTCTTCTAATTTTGATAATTTATCGCTAATAGAACTCACATTTTTTGAAACATCATCTTCAAGATTTATTAATTTATTGCTTAAATTTTTATCAAATTCACTAACATATTCAATAAAATACTTGTCTCTAGCATCATCTGAATTTGCTGCATCTCTACAAAAATTTAACACGCTTTCTAAATTGTTGGCTTGAACTTCTATTGATCTTATTCCATATAAAAATTGACCATCCATTTCTCCATGCTTGGGGTGAGGCTTAATCATTGATATTTTAATATATCTTGTTTCAATGTTTTTTAATGAATCTATTGTTATAAAACTTGGGTTAGCTAAATTCTCAGCAACAATTTTATAATTATCCTTTTCTGTGCTAAAAGATATAATATAATGTAAAGGTGGATACTCCCAAAATACTTTTATTCTGGATACTTCTACAAATTTATTTAAGTCTATAATAAAATAAACTAGGTGCTCATAGTTATCTCCAAATATAGATGATGCCCAAAAACTATTCAGGTTCCCATCTATTGTGTTATCAGCATTATGATCATCATCTAAGATAGAAGTAGCATCAACAGATGCATCTGTATTAAGAAGAATATCATGAATTCCTGGTATATTTCCGTGAATATTTTTTTGAGAAATACATAAAGGCTCACCGCCTCTTTGCAATCGAATCTGAGAGTTTGATTCAAATACCCAATTCGATTTACCATCACCGTCTTCTAAAGCTCTTAAACAATCATATAAAACCAGTTTGTTATTTTCTAAGCTATCTACATTTATAACAGATAAACATTTAGGAGGATCACTTAATGCGCTAATAATTTGATTGTTAGAATTTGTTTTCCATAGTTCTCTACCATCTCCACTTGCTAAAGCATTAATACATGAGTCTAAAATCACAGATGTATTATCATTATTTATTAATCCTTCTTCTACTTGTAAACACATTTCTTGTTCACTTGTAATTCCAGATAACAATAAAAAGTAAGGATTCCCTCCACCAATAATCTTCACTTCTCTTATTCCAAAATATTTGTGAATGGCATTTTTTAACCCTATTTTTATTGATATGACCTCTTCCAGTTTTTTAAAAAAATATATTTCATCAAAAGATGATTCAGTACTCGATATTTTTTTATATGGAATAACATTTTTATAATGCTCTCCATCAGAAGACACGAATATACTAACTAATTCTGGGCTATATTCCCATGATACTTTTACACCTTTTACAAACCCCTTTGTATTTAAATATCCCGTCCATGTTATTTCTTCATCCTTTAAGTGATTCCCAGCGCTACACCAATAGCTTGGGTTGTTCTGGATTGCTCTTTTAGCATCGTAAAGCGAACTCCCCGATTCCTCTGAAATATATGTAGATGATGCAAAAGAATCAATAAACTTATAAAAATTTGTAGCGGATTCTTGTCCCCTTACAAAACAATTTAAAATCGCAGATAATACTAGATAAAATAAATAATGCATTTCTATTAATAAAAAATATAAATATATGTATGTGTTAATATTCAATTTGTAGGATAAACTAACGTATGAAACCTTTTTCTATCTGCATATGAAAAAATATATGAATAATCTAGATTAATATAATTCAAAAATACAAAATTAAAAAAAATACTAAATTGTATCCATCGACACGTAAAATAATATAAAAAATTGAACATACCAATGAGAAAACAAAAGTATATTTATATAGACTGAAAAATATACACATATATACTAACTTTAACTGTGTACATTCTTATACAACAGAGAATAAATCAACTCCTTTGCAATTTTCTATATTTTTCGTATTCATAAAAATATCACTAACCCAAATATATACATATAAGGCTAATGATGGAATTAAAAAAAACTAATAATCCCATCATCCTTTAATTTTTATTTTCGTATTAATTTTAATACCTTTATTTATTTCTTTGAATATAAATAATACTTATGCTACTTCGCTAAAAAATAGATAATACATTTCTATATAGACACAAAATTTATTATGATAGGCAAGATAATAATAACAATATGTTTATATGCATAGTTAATACCGAAATTAAATTGAATTAAAATTAGAAATGATATATATATAATTGCTATGTAACTACAAATGTGACCACACAGCTTAATACCATTTGTTTTACAAGCACCTTTGCGTATATACACGTCATATTTGTATACATCAAAAAAAATTACACACAATTTAATATTATTGAGATTTCCTTTTTAACGAAAAAAATGTAGGGACCTTCTTCTTATTTTGTGTAAAAACAAAATATATATTAAAAGTCCTATCGATTATATGCTTAACAATGCGCACTATAAAATGTAGCTTTATTATTATTACTGAAGTGTAATTTACGAAAAACTTAAAGGCAAATATATTAAATTGACGAAAAAATTACGAATTATAAATATTTGTTGAAAAATATAAAGAAAATATAATAAAAAGAAATATAAATGAATAAGCCCCTATTTATAAACCTTTTATTTTTAAATACTTTTTATCAAAATTTTAAATTGATCAATGCAACTGGTGTTTTAACTTCACGTCGTATTGTTATAATAAATACATGAGGATAAATTAAATTCAGAAATAAAATAATCAAGCATGATGACTCTATATAACAAAAAAAAATTTTCCTTTTTAATATTTTTAAAGCAAATTCAAATGTATAAGGGGTCACCATCAAATTGCGAACAAAATTATCGAGAAATATTATAAAAATTTATGAATAATATGCATTTATAAATTGTCTTTTAAATAAATAAATATATATATATGTATTGCCCTTACATTTGTATAATATTAAATACACTATTTTCGAGATACGTAACAATTTATTTTATTTTGAAAAAATTATTTGTGTTTGTAAAATGCTTAAAAAAAATTATGTATTTTGAACAATTATTGTATATATAAATTTTTAATAGTACAAAAAAATACCGCATCTTTTGCATGCACCTGAGTGAATTTACAACGGAATTTAGTTCGAATATGATCAATAAATACAACATTCTTAAAAATGTCTATATTAATGGCGTAATTTTGTAAAAAATTTATATATGTGTAATAAATCAAAATGAAGTAAAACATATTAAAAAACCAATAAACGCCATTTTATGTAGGAAAATATTATACCTTCACATATGCAATTTTATTTAGTTAGAAAAAAATCATTTATGTTTTGGTAACGCTTTCTTTTTACGTACTTTTATTATAAATACATTTTTATTCACGTCTCTATTTTATTTAATTAAAGTGTGTCTTTTTAATTTTTAATGTTACAAATATTCGTATTGGGGTATTTTCCTATATTTATTTGTTTAGTTCGGTTTTATCTATGTTTTAGCCTATTCATGTCTACCATATTATATCACTCATACATTTCACATATGCAATACATAAAAAATGTAATATATTTGTGTAAAAATGTGGTATTGCTTCATTTATAAAAATGTTTATACAAAGCATAATTTTTTGTATAGAAATATGTTACAAAATAAATTATTACTTTTTTTTGATGTAATCATTTATTTATATGAAATAATAAAAAAACAATAAGACCCATTATTTAAAAGTTAATCAAAAATGAAATTTAAACCAAATATAAAAAATCTTAACGCTTTCTTTTTTATATTATATTTTGTGCGATTGCTTCAAAATATAAATGCTAAGATAAGCATATCTGATTTTAATTATTACAATGATGTAAATGATATTAGTGTTAGTCTATTAGAAACTGAATATATAAGTATTCTCAAAATAATAGGTGATGGCACAACTAATACAAATTTTGAAAATAGTTACGACTATTTAATTTCTGATGATGAACAAGACAAAACTTGTAATGTAATCCATAATAAATTAGGAAACGTAATTATAAAGAAAAACATCGATTCAGATATTATATTAGTTCAAAAAACAAATGTAAAAACATATATTAAAGACAAAAACAATTTATGGTAATTATTTTTCGAAAACGCTTATATATACACATTATGTGATCCATTCATATTATTAATCATTATATTCATATATTTTTATGTACATTTGTCAAAATTTATAAAAATCAAAAAATTGCTTCAGTTGTTTTCATTTATTTTAAATATTATTAAATTATCATGCGGAACCAAATAAAAATTGCAGCTTGAGAATCACTTTATTAATTTATTGGTATATTCATTTATCTGGTCTTTTCTTCTCTTAGCTCCACTATAACTCCCATTAAAGAATCGATATACACCATTCAAGAAATTAAAAAAGAGGACGATCATATAAGTGTTGGAGATATAGAGCAATGCAACGATGAAAATATTCGTATATTTACCAATTATTTTGATATACTAAAGGACATCATTGTCTCCGACAGTGAAAAATGTAATCAAATCATAGGACCCACATTTGTTAAAAAAACTAAAGTTTTGAATTGTAGAGGAATCATTGGGCATATAAAAGATATACATAAATTATATAATGGCACATATTATATATGCATGAAAGATAATTATATATCATTAATACTTAGTAAGATTATTATTGATAAACCAATTCCTACTAGCACATTTGTTTGCAACTATAGAAATTCAAATTGCTTAATACCAATTAATGCTAATATTTTTAGTATCGTACCAATCACAAATGATGAAACTGTAATACTTAAATCAAAATGTGATGATACGAGTTCTCCACATACAAAAACAAATCATAAAGTAGATGGCGAATATTATGTATTCAATTTCGAAAATAATAAGGAATATTATCTAGAGGTTTGCATAAAAAATATGTCAAAATATATAATCGTGGGATATGTGTTTTTTTTAGAGGCATTTAATCCCATTACCTGCTTCGAAAATTCCCAATGTCCAATTAAAATATATACACCAAAAGACAAAATTAATTATATTGCAAATAATATTAAACTTGTAAATCTTATATGGTCTAATACTGAATGTAATCAGAATAAATCGACAGACAAAAAGATAAGTACCAATATACAAAAAAATGATGATACTTTGTATATTACTAGTGCTGATCCTATACAAAATGAAAATACTTTGTGTTCAAATAATAATGAATATTATCTTCCTCTATTCACTATACATTTAATAAAAAATCCTGAATATGAAATTCATTACACCATAATAAAAGGTGTAGTTTTTAATACTATGAAGTACTTGTTTGAATACAATAATTATACAGGCCCATATATAAAATATGAATGCTCCTATAACTTAAATGTTAAAGATGAATATAATAATTCGGTAGATAATTCTGATAATGAATTTATACATTCACTTGGTAAATTAAATTTTAACACCAATGAAAATAATGCCATTACTATGAGGTTATGCTTAAAGCAATATAATTATTATGATATAGGATTTGTAAAAATTGAAAAATTAACAAACATAAAAAATATATCTTTTAATCCTTTCCTATTTGAGGGTTCCATCTTATTATATAAAGATAACGTTAACACAAAAATTTCTCGATTCGCAATAAAGGAGCATGAAAATTGCCATTCAGATAAAGGGCATTTTTTAATGTCTACAGCATATACAGAATATGTCGAAACTCTAAATATTCACAAATATGTGTCAATAAGTGCAAAAGTAAATTACAAAATAGATTCCCAACCCAAATTAGATAAATCGAGATATTATCTATGTATGTGTTCTGACGAAAAACTTTGTAAAAATAATAATAATCTAATAAATTATTACACATACACAAACATTTATATAGATAATGAGACAAAAGACTTAAGTAAAACAGTGTATATATGCAAATTATTTTATAAATGTACATTTACTATCCAATTCAGCTCATCACAAATTTCCGATAAATGGGTATCTAAAGTAGGAAATTCATGTAATACAAATAAAATAGTACACATCGGAATTGATCACAAATATAATAATGTATTAACTGATCATAAATCCAATATAATAGCTCTTGATTTCAATATATATTATAATATTAACGAATGGAATAAAAATCTGTTCAATACAAATATAGTTGTTTGCGGAAATTATAATAATCAAAGTTTTAATATTTATATAGAAAATGATTATTTCTTAATATATCATAATATACCAAATATAGAATTTGATATAATTAATATAAAACATGATAATCTATGTAATAATAAAAAGGACTTATACATATATTCTTATTTTAACGGGCAAGAAAATTTATTTAAAGAAATAAAAATTGATGAAAAAACAAACCATAATCAAATTAATTTAAAAATTGATTATAATGATTTAAAAAAGAACCAATTATATTTTATAAGAGAATGCCATTATTGCCCTAATGTATTAACGTATCGTCATAATGAAGATCATTACATTTTTCGAAACACCATAAAACCGTCAGAAAGGAATGAGGATCAAATAATTTATGAAAATAATTTAATATCACCAAACATGGATAATTCCATAAATATATACAATTGCGAAAGCAGCACAAACGAAAATTATACAGTTACTAGTGTTATAATGTTTGATGGGCCAGTTCAAGAAATAAATTTTTATTGCCCTATAAATACTGACTGTACACACACAGAACAATTCTATTTATTATGGTATAAATATTCATTATATATTGAAGCTACAGATACAAAAAGAATTATAGTTGTATTACACGAAATTCCAGAAAAAAGACTCATCCAACCAAACTCATTTAATACAATAAAAATTTCGAAAATGATACTAAGCTTGTCTTCTATAAAAACTAATGGGATGAAACCCGGTCCCTATAAATTAATTTATAGTAAAAATGTTAATGGTGTAATTATCAAATCGCATGTTGGTACATTTCATCATATTGGACCAATGGTGCACACAAATATTGTAAGTGATGCTGCAAATAACATTTTACTTGAAGGGTACTTTAAGCATATCGAAAACGATAAAATTAAAATAATAGCATATTCAACTTGCAATTTCCATAAAGTATTAACAAATATTTCTAAACATAATGAAAATGTTAATGAAATTAAAAAAAAAATTCTAAGTAATACTCATGAATGCAAATATAATAATGATCACACATTGATATGTGAAGATGTACAATTAAAGAATGAAAAAATTCATTTATGCTGGTGCTATGAAATATCTGAAAAACATTGTGAAAATTTATTGAATTTTCAATTAACAATAATAGAATATTCATCGTTGCAATCCATTCTAAATCCCATTACTCAAATAAGTAAATCATCAAATTTTAATTTTATGAATTACAAAACAGATGGTTACTTTTTTTTAATAGAAAAAAATTGTTTAGATATTAAAAATTTAGATTTAAAATCAAATTTAAGTGACCCAAACCATATCCAAGAAATTTATAAAAAATTAAAGTATCCCAATAAATATAATATGTGTGTATGTATATTAAAAGAAAATATCCTATGTGATAAAACAACTGATTTTTCACGATTAATCGTTACTTTAAAACAATTCTCATATCAATTAACTAAAAAAAATGTAAATTATGATTTTAATGAACGGAATGATAAAATTCATGATTTTGATTTTGATCTTGATCCAGATTTTAAAGAAAAATTAAATCAAGGTGTAGCACCAGCTACTATTATTCTACCTGGACCAGTAAAATATAATAACTATCTCTGTTTTTCTGGAATATTGTGCAGAGCAATAACACATTTTAAACGAGTAGTTCCAATTGACGGAACATATGCACCTAAAAAAAATAAAGAGGAGAATGCAAACGAAAAAAAAGTCAATGATGAGAATAATAAGAGAATTGTTAAGTATGCAAAGGAGATAGGCGAAATATATTTTACATTAAATGATACCAAAGAGTGTAAAAATGAGCACCAAAAAATATACAAAAGCGATCCGGGTGATGTTCTTATTGTTCAAGAAATACAATATTTAATGTATCAATTAGTAGATGTAACTTATGATTTGAAAATAAATATTATCCCCCCTAAAATAGACAAAATTTATGAGATATGTGCATCATTAAGTCTGAAAGATATAAATTATTATAACATTGGAAGTGTTGCTTTTTATGGGATTTTTAATGAAAATTATAATTCTAGCGACATCGTAGAAATTGCAGACGATGGAAAATTTGCACCTAATTATTATGAAATTGTTTCTGGTATTCCTTTCAGCCTTGAAATAAAACAATTTTACACAAGTTATGATATATTTATTCGAATTGTTTATCAACAATTTGGAGATGGACCATCTTGCCATATTAACAATAATACTCGTGAAAAAATTTTTTCTAGAAACATCGTTCAAGAATTTCTATTACAACATGAAAAAAAAAAAATAGCAGATAATGTTACTAGTTATAAGTGGGAAAACTTAATATTATCTTTAGATGTAGACAATATTAATTATATGATTTCACATAAAAACATAGACATGTCACAATACGTTTTGGTTTGTTCTTGTTATGAACTAACTGAAGGGAATTGCCGTTCTCATGATATGTATACCAGTGAAATCATGAAATATCGTATACATACAGCTATTCTAAAATCTCCGAAAATTAATTCTACATTAAAGTTCCTTGAACCAGTTACTATCACATTGCAAACACCTAAAGAGTTAGCTGGATCTATAAAAATATTTCCAATAGAAATGGAAAAAGACTTGAGCAAATTATGCTTAGAATTAAACCGAAGGAAATTTTTTATAATTTATGATAAATCCAACACGAATGAATACGAGCAAAATTACGGAATAATTATCGATTTCTTAGCACAAGGTGTTATAATATGTTGGTGTCCAAAATACATGTGTGATGATAATGATTATTTAACTAAAGTTGCTTTTTTCAAAACGAATGCCCCATTATTTTTAAAAGTTGATACCGATCGCACAGGGCATTTTTCCTTTAATTTTTTAAATAATTTAATAAGTATAAATGATAGAATTATATTTGTGGATGCCAATTCTTCTTGTACTGGCAATTCACATGATAATTTGTTCGAAAACACGATTCAAATAGATAATCAAGCATACTCTCTAAGTTTTGAACAAAAATTGAATATATATGGAACACCGCAAAAAATTGTAAAAGAAATAAATGGAAATTTTATGTGGGTTTCGAAAATTTATAAAATCAAAAAGCCAGAAATAGGCGTAAAAATATGTTATTGCTTTTATTTTTATAATGAAAATTGCAATGATGTAAATGGCTATATATATATTGGTCTCGTATATAATAATACGTTAATGGAAAAAAACATTAAAAATTCAGATATAATTTATAATTCGCCAAATATTAACTATTTTAGTAAAGACTCTATAAAGTTTGTTGCAATAAATAGCTTTAGCAAATATACTAATGTTTGTAACAGTAGGATTCACAACAATTTTGTTATTATACCCTTTGTTAAAAATGAGGCATTTCAATACCACGATTACAAATCAAGAATATTAAATGTTTTTAAAAAATATTATAAAAATGAAATTAATTTCGTAATATGCTATAGTTCTTATTATTACGGAAATAAAACTACCTTTCTATTAAAAGCTACACAAGTTGATGATAATCCTTCTTATACAGACACGATTAATTATAATTATGAATTGAGTCAGATGGGACTTTTACTTGACTACAAAAAAACAAATATAAATAAACAAAGTGATACAGATTCCGATGATCCTGAAAAAATAGATTCATCCTTGAAAAAAATTAAACAAGGCAAAAATGTATTTAACGATTATTTTTATAGGTCAATTTCTATCAAATCACAAAGCGCCTCAAAAATTAATATATATAATAATTATAAAGAATATAATGATGATAATATACCATTAGACAAAAAATTAAAAAAATTATTATCTAAGTTTTATGATATACAAAGTATTGATGTAAATGAATTGGTATATTATAAAAATAATCAAAGTATATTTGCAAACTTTAATTTAGAGAAAATAATTATTATCAATGCGAAAAAGGCTATATTTTGTTGTCAAGAAGAAGAATATTTTGAAGTCGAAATAGTCGAAGATAATAAATATATGATTAAAAAGGTTCCAAAAATACAGCAGCTGTTAAATAAATTTAAAAATTATAATGCAGAACTCGAAAAAAATATTAAAGATCAAAATTTGATATTAGAACAATTCGCCAATTTTCATTACAAAAGTAATCGCCCGTATTATTTAATGATAAAAGATTCAACTGATATAGGATTTTATAAAAACCATATGGTTATCAATTTACCAAAATATAACTTTTCTATACAAATAAAAGGCGAAAATATACCAGATCATAATTTTATATTATATATTATAGAGTTTAACAACAGTTGTTATACTATTGATAAAAAATTATTTTATGTAGAAAAATCTGAAATTTCCAATAAAAATAGTAAATCCATAACTTTCAAAGACATACACATAAGCAAAATAAATAATTATAAATTATGCATTCTAGACAAAACGGAAAATATATATACAGACGTGGGTATATTAAACATTACAAATTATTATATTGTAAATGATTCATATTTTGATGATGATGACATTCAATCAACTAGTAACCGAAATAATTATGCCATTTTAAATGCTTGTGTAAATATCCAATATAACAATGTTTATATAATAAAAAAAAATAGGAGCTTCTATTTTGAAATTGATGCGAAAAATCTAACATTTTTAAAAAAAGATAATAATTTTAATAAATATTTCCCTGAATTACAACAGCATCAACTAATATCTTGTAAAAGTAAAGGCAACTATACAATTATTTTAACCAAAACTCACGTATTTCTTTACACACTGAATCATAATAATAATACTATTGAATTATCCTTCTCAACAATCCATAATATAATGTTTGCTGTTGATATCGATTTTGACGACGATTATATATACATAAGCGATTTACATTTAAAGAAAATAATTCGACTACAAATTATGGTTAATGGAATACCAATCTCAATAATGAATAAAAGATCGAAAAGAAGTATCATAGGGGTAGATCAATCAAATATTAAGATGCTCCAAAAAAAAATTATCAACAAAGGTAAACTACTTAAGAGCTATGTTATGCATGCAAAAACTAGCAATGAAAATAATTTACAAACAAATCACTTAATGAACAGTTCAAATATTTATGATGTACATCATTACAATAAATCTGATGTATTATTCCCAAAATTATTAATTAATAAAAAATTACACAAATTCGAGCAATTAAAGCTAAAAGATTACAAAAAAAGCGAAACCAGCAACTTCAACAAGCAGACAACGAGAACCAATCTAAATTACAATCCGCAAAACACTCAAAATACAAAACAAAATAATGAGATAATTATTTTTTTACAGCAATATAATAACCACGTAATTTCTAATAATGTAAAAAATAATTTTTTAAAAGATGAAAATATCCAAATTAATTCTAGAGAGAATTTTTTTTTTAATAAAGATAAGAAGAATCCTAAAGAAAGTTCAATAAGTAAAATCATTGGTACGCTATATAATTATCTTAAAAAAACTATTGGTAACATAAGTTCAAGTGTATATTTATACAAAATATTAGATCATAAAAATATTCTCAAAGAAAAATCAATTATCAGCACTTTTTTAAATTTGTTCAAAAAGAGAAAAAACAAAATTGATAGCTATGATAATGATACAATATCTTTAAAAATACCAGATTCTATAATTGTACATGAAGAAAAAACTGTGCCTAATAGCTCTAGTATTATGAATACTACTAGTAAACTTACAAGAAAAAAACGAAGCGTTCTTCAAAAATTAGACCAATCAAATTATGATAAAATCATACAAAAGAATATTGCAAATTTTGTAAACTTGCCAAATACAGAAAAATATTTGCCTAATAATATGGATTACCTTGATATTGCAAATTTAAAAAGCCCATTATATATTTCTATACATGATAATATATTATATCTATTAGACATGTCAAAAAACCACTTTTTCAGTTATAATTTGAAAAGTAAAGAAATTATTGAATTAGAAAAATACAATTTTTCAACACATAAATTTACTTTAAATAATCCTTTCAATTTTTCAATATATGAAGGAAACAAAATTACACATACTGAACATACAAATAAATTAGCATTTGTATCACAAATAAACAGTAATGAAGTAAAAATTATTGATTTGAATCAAAATAAATACAAAATTGTTAAAGCAATAAAATTAAGAAAAGGATATAAAAAGCATCATATTATTAATAAAGTCATACCTATAAACGAAACTTTACTAATAATTACGTCACGCGATCTTAATGATAATGAAATTACTCCTTATCACTACCATTATCATTTTAATTTATTTAGTCATTATTTTCGAATATCTTTTAGTTATACTTTTTCCAAAAGGTATACTGCAAATGATGATTTACATATAATACCTGAAATAGATAACAAAAGTGACAATATTATTTATTTTTGTTTTTTAAATTCAAACAACAAATGTACAAACGTAGATGAATTAACGAAATTAAACATTTCTCATGATACTGGAATAATAACAGGAAAACTAAATTATTTCGGGACGTTTAAATTAACAATTTTTGCAAAAACATATTTTCAGTATAAAATTAATATTTATGATAACTTATATTCTTATTGTGGGATTGGACAAAATTTTAATATAAATAATAACGGATGTGAAGGTTGCCCAATAGGTACATTTTGGAATAATTATGTGTTATTATGCGAAGAATGTGATAGACATAAAAAAAATACATCTACATTAAAAATTGGGTCAAAACTAATAACGGATTGTTTATGCTCAGCTGGATATGAATATTCAGAAAAAACACATAGTTGTGAACAATGCAAACCAGGTTATTACAAAAATAGAGTTGGAAATTTTATTTGCATTAAAGGATGCAAAATTAATGAATCAAGTATTATATATGGGGCCACCAACTATGATGAAATGTCTTGTAAATGCATTGAAGGGTATTATATGAACAATCAAAAATGTATATTATGTTTAAAAGATCATTATTGCCCAGGAAATGGAATTATTACACAATGCAATAAAAATGAAACATCACAAATAGGATCAAAATTGAAAGAAAATTGTGTGTGCAAAGAAAACTTCATATATAATAAGGAAAATAATAATTGCACTTATTGTGTATCTATTGCTAAAGTTAAATCTGAACCCATTTATTGTAAATTATGCGAAGAAAAATATTTAAATATCAATATTTTTGTTGTACCTCATCAAAATAATTATGGGTTAGTAAACACGATACATAATTACTATGAAGATTTTACCTTGAGTAGGGAAAATGTGAGGTATGCTTATTTTGGTAAAAAGTTGGAACGCGAAGAAAATCGAGAAATTCAAATTGATTCGAAAATACCTAGAAATTATGCAAATTATATAAATTTTATAGAATTTAACGATCATGATAATAATAAAAACGATGCATCCAATGGAGAAAATAATACTAAAGATACAATAAAATTTGCAATTGAAGTTAGCATGCATAATCGTACTAACTGTATATTTTGTGAGAGTGGATATTTTATAGATTCTAAAAAAAATAAATGCTTACCTTGCAATAATAAGTATTGTAGAGGGTTTTCCAAAGAAGCAAAAAATTGTCCTAATAATTCCATCGTAAATAAAAAATTGGCATCTTCTATTTTCGATTGTGTTTGTAAACGTGGTTATGGAACATTAAATGAGAGAAGAAATGGTATTAAAAAATCCTTAACATGTAAATTATGTCCCAAAAATTTCTTTAAACACAATACAACCGATGAATACTGTTTACCTTGCCCCTATAAAACTTATACATTATCAGAAGGATCAAATTCGATACGCAGTTGTTTGCCTAGAGAAGGGCATTTTATACTAATGCTTAGAAATATAAATGTAGAATATTTAAGGTATAAATTTGATTCGAATATGGAAAACACAATTTATAATTACTTTCAAAATAATAGCAAAAGTTTTGATGATGATGTGTATGACTTATTTTTAAATAACAATTTTGAGCAGGTATTTCAAAATTTGAATAATAACACCAAAACAAATAACAGCATTAATAAAAAAAATGGAAATAAAGAAGAAAATTTATATCCCAAAGAAGATAAAAATCAAAATGCCATCAACAATAACCCCAACAATCAAAATAATAACAATAATAAATACAATTTAAAGGATTTGAAAAAGCTCGGGTTTCTTGAACCAAACTTAATATATTATTTATATTCAATAATGTTAAGAAATATAGAAGATAATTATAACTGGAAAAATGACAATAATTTAAATGTTATTTGCCATATTAATGTTCACTCGAAAAATAACCCTAATTTTACAGTTACATATACACCAAATTTGAGCTCGTGCATATCCAGTTGTAAAAGTAATATATATTGTACTGGTGTCGAATTTTCTCGGTATCGAGTTGAATACGAACAAATTTTTTTAAAAAATAATCAAAAGATTATTGTTGGATATTTTAAATGCAAAAAATTTTATTATAAAGATATATATTATTATTCTTCATCTAATTTAGAACAATTTTTGAATGAAAACGTTCAGAATGGTGTACCAATAAAGAATTCTCTTGATTATAAAAATTTTATATTACGATACAAAAATAAAACAATATTTACATGTTCTATAGACAGGGATAAAAAATATTTATTATATAAGAAATATCAAATAATAGGATGTTTTGATGGAAAATTTTGTCCTGGTAATAATAACCCTTATTTGATATCTTGCCCAAGCAATTCGAAGACACTAGTAAAGTTAGCATCAAATGTTAATAAATGCCTATGCATGGAAGGTTACGCATATTTAGGATTATTATCTCAGCGATGCTCAATTTGTGAAAGAGGCACATATAAACACACAATAGGAAATACAAAATGTGAAAATTGCCCTTTAACCTTTTCTACGATCAAAATTGGGTCCAAAAATATTAGCGATTGCTCATGTACCCTTGGAAATTATATCGAATTTGATACCTTAAGAAATTTTATTAAAACAGAGAAAATTAATTACAAAAATATTGATCAGTATTTTATTGTCCCCCAAAAAACTGATGATAATATATATTACATGACAAAAGCTATAAAAATAAGTTTACATAATCTTAATAAAAAGGATGACAAAGAATATATTAATCAAATATTAAAACTACATATAGCAGTATGCAGACCCTGTTCTCTTGATAATCATTATTGTGAAGGTGGTATAGAATCAAATGTTACTTTTAATAATAAACTTATAAACAACAATATTCACACATTGCCAAAAAAGTGTCCTAATGAACTTGTTATACCTCAAGGAATTAAACAAAGAAGTTCAATAAAAAATTGCTTATGCGTTCATGGAAAAGTCTTAAGAGAATTAAAAGATAACATTCTTGAATGCTTTCCATGTCCTCCTAATACATTTAAAGAAAGTGAGTATGATAATAGTTGCTCAGGCGCGTGTCCACACTTCTCAACATCTTTTATTGGTTCATCATTTGAAAATCAATGCTTTTGCAAAAATAATTATTACTTAGTTACTGAGAAAGCTCACAATATAAAAAATTCTAATATAAAAAAAAGTTGTGAATTGTGCCCAACAGGAGCTATTTGCAATAGAGGTTTTAACATCGATTTATATATAAAACTGTTAAAGGACAGAGCATATAATAGTATAAGCATTTTAGATCATGAAAACCCTTATCCAGTATACGGATATTACGCAGTATATAAAAGGAACAATAAAAATACTTTATGGACACCCATGGATGACAAAAATAGTAGCAGCGATGATGAAAGTGCAAAAAACAACACGAAAAAGAATACATATACCAATTTCAAATACACTTATCCATATTATAATCTAATTTTGTACATTCAAAAGCATGTACAAAACATGAATTATTTTTTCTTTGAAAACGATAACAAATTTTATTTAGATAAAGCCTTCATAGAATCTATAAAGAATAAAAATGAAATGAAAAAAAATAATAATAAGCATGTAGATGCAACCAAGTCAAATAGTGATATATATGATCAATACAATACAACATCCTTTATCCAAAATGCGAACAAATATGATACATCCAAATATAAAAATGACCAAAGCCATAATACCCGTAAAGAAAAAAATATATATACAAAACAAAACAAAAATTCAAATATAACTCACGATCCAACAAAAGTCGATTTTTATAATTTATTGTCCAAGCAAGATCAATATTTGTCCTTT
Source organism: Plasmodium berghei ANKA (assembly GCF_900002375.2). Taxonomy (NCBI): domain Eukaryota; phylum Apicomplexa; class Aconoidasida; order Haemosporida; family Plasmodiidae; genus Plasmodium; species Plasmodium berghei. Next base: position 72,205 of record NC_036171.2, read on the forward strand.
TTAGAAAGCAATAAAAATGTGATCAAAGACGACAATAATGATACAAATAATTTAATAAAAGAAATTTTTAATAATAATCTAAAAGAGGCAAAAAAAATAACAGAAAGAAACCATCAATTTGAAAGGACACCTGATATTCATCCATGTAATTTACCAGATAGATGCCTTGGAACTATAACAAATTTATGTTATGAAGGTTCGACAGGATATCAATGTAATAGTTGCTCAAAAAATTATGACATGAAATATTTTAAATCTAAATGCACTAAGTGTAGAAATATTTATCATGAAATATTAAGCATAATATTATTAAAAATTATATATTATGTAATTATTATTTATATTGTCTCATTAAATTATAATAGCTGTTTAAATAATTTATATGTAAGTGGTGTTTTATTCAGAATATGGCTTAATTGTTCATTTAGTTTTATTTCTTTAGGATTCTTTTCACCTAATAATCTTTCATTTATTACAAGATATTGGTATGTATATAAAGAGATATTCCTTTATCACTTAAATTTTTGTTCACCCTATATAAGAGTTGGGTGCTTTATGAGTTATTATAATACTGATATTACGTATAAAAATATATGGTATATACAAAAATATCTCAATATTTTTACATTTTTTTTTGACGTTTTTTTTATTACTCTTATTTTATTTATTATTATGAAAATAACAAATTTTTGGCACCGAAAAAAAATACAAAATTTTGAGATTATGTTATCTACCGTGCCAGAAGTGTACGACAAATTTAAAATAGAACAAAATGACAAAAAAAAAATAAAAAATAAAAAGACGCCCAAAATACACATACTTAATAGTAATCACGAAGATCAAGAAGACGGGTCACAAAATAATTTAACGCTAATACATGATTTAGAAAAAAATGAAAGTCAATCAGATGAATATGCCACTCATGGTGATGCACAAAATTTCCAAAATAATAGGAATGACTGCAATTCACAGGATGAGCAAGGTGAAGAACCCCATACTTTGAAAAATAATACAAACGTTTCAGTAGAAAAAAAAATCAATTTTCTAACAAAGAATAAAAAGTCAATGTTGAATAATAGTCAAATAGAGAATAAATTAACCGAAGAAAATGAAAATATCCACGATGAAAATTATGAATTAAAATACATAAAAAAAGAGCATACCATGTATTCCCAATTTTTGAATGAAGCTGTTGAATATATCTATGATAAAAAAATGTTTGGTCCATGGCGTTTTATACATAAAAAAAATGATTGTTTCAGAAAACGATTCTTAGGATTCATAAGCGATAGTATTCCATGCTACATTTTAATGATTATTATTTCAACTCCCTACATACTTTTGGAAACTGTACAATTATTTTATTGTAAATCTATCAAATTTAAGTCTGAAAAAAGTGAATTATATTTAGCATATTTGAATACTCAAAAATGTACAACTTCTTCAGCTTCCTTTGTAATGGGTTTAATTGTAGCTTTCGTAGTATTGTTATTTTATATAGCTACATTGATTTTGTTATTATATTTATATTCAAAGAGAAAAACAATTAAACTGTTTAACAAATTCCTTAAAAATTTATTATCAGGATATAGACAAGGAAAAGAAATATTTGAAGTAATATTTTTACTTAAAAATATAATTCTAGTAGTTATGATAGCATTTACTATTTATTATCAGTATTATTATATTGTTTTGATTACTTTAACATTAACACTATTTTCGATATTAGAACTCATTTCAGACCCATTTGATAGACGATCGTTTAATATACTAAATATATCATTACGTGTGGGAAGTGTTTTAAATATATTTTTTTCTATCATGATTTGGGGAAGCTTCTATTTGAATTATGAAAGACATATCCTGTTTCCCTTTTTTATTGTGATTTTATATCATTTTTATATGGTGCACAATATAGTTAAAGAAGTAATTCTTTCGAAATATTTTATTACCATTCAAACTTATATTAATGTACAAACTATGGGATACGATGACCACACTATTAAAAATAAAAATTATAAATTTTATTATAAAGTTATGAATAAAATCAAATTTGTCTTAAAAAAAAAACATAAAGAAAGTATATTGCAATACGCTAAAAATGATAGCTCTATAGAAAAAACACATGGTCAACCAAAAGAATACATACATTTTGAGGCAATTGATAATATTATCAAAAAATATAATGATAATTTAAAAAAAACAGTAATAAGAAATATAGACCAAAACGAAGAAATAATAGACAACGAACAAAAAAATATAAAAGGAAAAGCACAATCTTCATTAAAAAAAAAAAAATTATCAGTTAATGTGTGGAATGTAGCATATATATGGTATGATGAACAAAATGAAGATTTGTTTTTCCAAATGCCTTTTGAAGATAAGTTATCTTCAAGTTTTAATAAAGAACCCAATGAAAAAACATATAATATATTCGCTCGTATACCAGATCGTATCAAAGATAAAGAAACAAAATATAATATCAAATATTTTGTACTAGCTATAATACAAGTTATTGATAAATTCGTGGTTATATCAAAATCATGTTCTATATATGAAAATTGGTTTGATTTTGCAATGAGATTTGCATTTGTTTATATATCATGGATTAAAAGAATTAATAAAAAAGATATAATTATACCGAACACCATGGATCAATTACATGCTATAACAGATGAATATATATATATCCCTTTATTTTATAAATATGAGTATTTTACTCGCCCCAAAAAAGCATTTTATGAATCTCCAAAAGAAGAAACAAATTATGCTCCAAATAACTATGAAGAAGGAAAGTATCGAACTGAAACATTGGAAAAAATGAATAGTTTCCAAAATACAGAAATCAAAATTAGTAGAAGTTATGGATCATATAGCAAAATGAACAGTTTAAAGAATAGAAAAAAAGGGAAAGAAACAAATGATTATTTTAATGAGCAAAACAGTAGGGAAGACTCATCTAATGGTAATGATACAAATTCATCCAATTTTGTTCGAAAGAATACAAAAAAATCTAAATCAGAGCATTTTGGCAACAATTCTCAAAGTGTAAAAAGTTCTAAAGATGACGATAATAATTCAAATGAAGAAAATTCTGTTATAAAATATTTAAACGAAAAGGAAAGCAGAAAAAGAAACAAAAAAAAAAAAAATTCCAACGATGATAGCAATACTGCTAATATTGCGAAGAAGGCTTCGCTAAACACATTTAACTACTCATTAGACGTTTTTTCCTCGGAGATGTTTAATGAAGCAAATTATCACATTCTAATTTCTCTGTTTGAATTGTATATAGCTATGAATACATTAAAAACTATGAATTATCATACCTTTAATAAACTATATAAACTTTATAACAAAAAGTATATAATTTTTGAAAAGAATCTTACGTTTTACATTAATAATTTAAGAAATGAAATAAAACACGAAGCCAATGAAATTGATAATGAAATAAAACAAGAAAATCTTATTGAAAAAATTAAAATACAAAATTATTATTACTATAAAGAGGAATTATTAAAACGAAAAAACATTGAAAAAGAGTTGATATTAAAAATAAAAAACTTAGAAGATTGTGTTGAGGCAAATAAAAGGTCGCGTGCAATAAGAAATTTTCTAAGAAATCCACGAAATAATAATGAACCAGCTGAAAGTCTAGCAGACGATATTAATTTCATATTCTCATTTTTGCACAATGAAGGGACTTATAAATTAGATCATTCAAAAAAAAAGGAATAAGAAAAGGCTGATTATTTCTTTTACATCCATTTGTTAAATTATTCCCTCCAATTTTCAAAAAATGATAATTCAAATTGTTTTTTTTGAAACAAGCATACTACGCTTTATTTTTGTGCATCATAAAATCTATATTCGTATATTATATTAATATTTATTTTTTTCGTAAACTTTATTTAATATTATAAATTATACTAAATGCATATCAAATAAATATTAAGTCAAAAAATTAAAAAAAAAAATGAATAAAACACAAATATACCATATAAAAAATATATAATTAAAAGGAACTATTTGTCTTTTTCATAGCCCTGCCATAAACACATTTATATTCCTATCATATAATATAATTTTTATTATGTAATTCTAATACACTATGTATTTCTTTAAAGCTCATTTTCCACGAGCTCAAAATCAGCTGTTGTTTTCATCACTATAATTAAATTTTCTCCCTTTAAAAATTCAAATAACTTGTATTTCTGCTTTTTTCTTTGGTACAATTGCCTTCGAAAGGTGCTGATATTCCTCTGGTATATCAGAGTCAGACTCAAAAAATATATATGATAAGGTAATTTTTTCTAAGTTTTTTAATCGAGAATCATTTAATATCTCAGGATCTATAAAAAATAAAACTGGCAAATCAATTTCTTCATTTGCATTTAGCATCTGTTCTTCAAAACAAAAACATTGGATTTTGTTGAAATACAAACCAGCTTCATCGGGTAGCACATGATATAATGCTATCCCAATAACGGGTTTGTCAAGTAAATTTTTAGCCTTATAAAATGCTAATACTGTTTCCCCGGGCTTCACAATAATACTTTTTTGCTCTGGTTTAAATGCCCAAGGCATATTAGATTGGCTTGTAAAATTTACTTCAATTAATCTATCTTTATTTACCTTTTTATTAAAAAGTTCACTTATATCAAACGTCTTTTGCGTAGTTCCTCCATATCCCGTTGATTGGCAAAACAATTGATACAATGGTACAAAGGCAAAAGATAAACCAAACATAAGCCCTGACATAGATAAAAATAAGTAGGGAGTTACAAACTTTTCCCTTTTGCTTGGCACAAAAAAAAATTTTTTTACATTATTTTTTCTTTTAATATTTAATCTACTAAAAAAAAATTTGAATTTATTCATTTTTCTATATGTTACATTATTCTCAAACGGAATGAGATATAAAGAAAAGGGTTTTGAACAAATGCAAAAAACAAAATATAAAAAGATATGTTATTATGAACTAAATTTTAAGATTTCAAATGTTTTATATTCATAATAATTTATAAGAAAAAAAATATATAAATAAAATATAAAAATAAAAAGTTAAAATTAATTTCTATAAAAACATTATAATGTGCCATTATATCATTTTATAAAAATAATATTTAGTTTTGCGAGAAAAATACATCATTTTGCTTATTTTACTATTGTTACATAAATTTTTATACGCCCAGAAAATGTTTGCCGATTATATACCGACTTTGCATTATTTTTATTATAACCCAATCAATTTTGCTTAATTCCATCAATGTAGAAAAAAGCTATATCTTTATTATTTATTATATATTGAGTGTGTAGATTTTCATGTTACATATAAAAGTTTAATGGTAAATATTATACGAAACAACACTACACATGAACTAGTAATAATAAACAAACATCTTCATTCATTAAAATGGGGTAAAATATATAATATATATATATATATATATATATCCCCAAAAACTAAACGAAAAAATAATACACAACGAATATAAAAATGAGTAATATGAATCATTACTAATGCGTTATTAAATAAAAATGGAATATAAAAATTATAGTTGATTGATAGGCATTAAAAATATAAAATATTCATGCATATCTATATTAATGAGGACGAATCCTCTTTATAAAATATAATGTGGAAAATTACATTATTCACAGAAAATAATTCCTATAAATATGTGTAGAATATATCCTATCCCGCACATAATATTGATTTATGTACTAAAAAACGATATACATATACCCACGTTAGGAGTAGCTTTTCAAATGATTCAATGTCATTTCGTTTTTTATTGTATAAATATAAAAACAGAAATACCATACAATATATATATAATAGGACGAAAATGTACAATTGTGCAATTATAGACTCATGTGGTTCTTTATTATTACAATTGCTGAATGGATTTCATGTGCTTGTTGGAAAAATATCGAGGACATATACGTGTTAGCCACAATGAATCAATAATAGATGCATTCTTCATAAAAATTTCGGAATCATTGTTTGAGTGCAGGTCTATATATACAATGAATTTTCTTTCAGTATGATTTGATTCATTCAGGATAGATAAAGGGTCGAGGGAAAATAGTCTTTTTTCACTTTTTTTATTTAATAATTTATATTTATTATCATTTACTACTTTTGCAACATTATAATAAAAAGAAGATATTTTTGCTTTAAAGATATTTTCAATGTTTTCGCATTTTTCCATTGGTATACCAAATTTATGCAATATGTATTTTAATTTATTAAAAAAACGTTCAGCCTTTTTTAAGGATGTGTAATTTAAGAAGTTATCATGACAATATTTTTTTTTATTCTTTGCATGAACAAAGGTTTGAAATATATTATAGAAACTTAAAATATCACTTTCTTCAGCCATTAAAGATAATCGCATAACTTTTAATCGTTTTATGCTGCTACTATTATTGTTGTATACAAAAATTGGGTCATTAATTAACATACTAATAATAATGCAAACTTCGTAAACACATTTATGCTTTATACTATTTATTAAAAAAATGCTGTATTTAAATTTTAAAGGTAAATAACAAATTAATAAACTTAACTTTTTATCAATTATATTTCCATTAATATCCATTAGATTTAATATGTAAAACATTTCAAAACATTTTTTTAATGATTTTATAGTTGGAGCAGTAACAAAATCAAATGAGCAAATATTATTTATTCCTAAAGTTTTTATATAAAGTATTTTATAAAAAATATCCTTTTTTAATATTTCAGGTATATCATCATCATTTAACAAATCCATGTAATCATTCATCGTAATTAATCTAAAGCAGATAGAATCCTTATAAGCTAATCTCCTATCTTCACATTTGTTTTTATTACATAATATAGTATACTTATTTGTCATATTTAACTCATAATCATAAATTTCATCTTTCATAAAGCATGTATCAATTATATATTTCACATATTTTACTTTATGAAAACTAAATCCAATATCTTTAATAATCACGATTTTGTTTCTTACTTCTCGTGAATCATAGCTATATGTATTATCATTTATTACTTCAATATTATCAATACCTAATGATTGAAGCCCTTTTTTAACAATATATATTTCGTACTCATTATTTAAAAATATAAGAATATTTTCATTGCTTCCTTTTTTTCTTTTATTATTTTCATATAAATTTTTTATTAACATAATACTTGTTTGGAGGTAATCTGAACAACTTTCTTTCAGATAGTGAATGTGCTTATCAAACTCTTCTTCTTGTTTATTTTTTTCTAAATAACTATTATCGCCACAATAATAATTGTTAGATAATATATGAAAGATGAATATGCTTATTGGATTTTTTATTTTTTCTAACTTGATTGTTAATTCTTTCCATTCTTCTAATTTGCTACTCATTTCCTCACTGTCCTCATTTATATCAATCTTTCCTTTCATACTTGCTTCTTCTTCTCCTTCATAATTGTGCACCAGTGAGTGTTTGCTTTCACTTACAAAAAAACAATTTAGGACATTTTTTCTGTTTTGATCTTTGTTGCGTTCTTTATTTTTCCCAATTTTTATTTTTTTTTCACACACATTTTTTATATTGGAACGATGAGTATGCATCCTTTCATCATTACTTGATGATATATTCAATCCATTTTCAGACATTTCACTTGATAGAGTATTACTTCTGCTTCGTGTTAATTTTTTTTTTTTATTCATTAAATAATTTAGCTCTTTATTTTTTACACAATTTATTTCTTTCCTTTCTCGTTCATTTTTTTTTTCAATCTGTTTTTTATATTTTATTTTATCACGATTGCCCCAATATGCGTGTTCTTTAGAATAATTAACTAAGTTATTGCTATTGCTTCGGTTTGAATTTTTCACATTTCCTTTTATTAAAATATTGTTTTCTTTATAACATCGACTATCTTTTAATTCAAATTCGCTCTCATTCCTTACAATATCAACTTTATCATTTTTTTCAAAGTTCTCAAAAGCTACATCACACATTGTTTTATGTGTTTCATCCCTTTTGGGTTCAGTTACATTAATTTCCTTATCTTCTTTCAAATTACTCGTGCTCTTTATGTCGCTAATTTTATCATCTTTTTTTTTTTCGTATTCTTCTTCTGGTCCTATTGACGATTTTTTCCCTGGATTATTGGCATGCACACTATTACACGACTTGAAAAAATTAAGAACATTTTCAATGAAATAATCTGAGAAAATAAAGATGCACAAATCGTTCCTTTTTGTAAGTATTTTTTTCAATAATGATAACAACAAATCCGTCTTTATCCGCCTTTTATGAGTATTTGTTAAAATTATTATGTTAAATTCAATTAAAAGTGGATCAAATAATATTTTTTGGAGCAGCGTTGATTCATCAAAAACTGCAATTTTGTTGCTTGTATTGTCATTGTTGTTTTCTTCTTCATCATATTCATTTGAAAGATAAAAAAAATCCTTTGAATCTTCTTCAATTATATTATAAAAATAAGTCAATATGTTATCATTAAATGCTACACATATTTTATTTCCATCATTTGAAATCTCCAATTTTTTTTCATATAAAATAAGTACTAATTTTATAAACTCATCAAATTTTAATCTTCCAATAATAAAGAACACATTATGAGTATTTACTAAATTTATTATAGTTCTTTTGAAATTTTCAAATATCGATTTCTTTTCGTTTTTATTGTATATCACATAATTTTTCATGTTTAAAAGATATGCATAATATGGTACAAGTGTTATGCATCCAAATGTACATAAATAAGTCGAATATATGTGTTAAAAAGTATCTAATTTAGTAGTACGTTTAGCTTTGGTAGATCCTAACCTTTTCTTCTTAGCCCTTTCAGTATTTCATAATTATTTACATGTATTTTTTAATGCATTTTACTTAAGAAACTAAATCTTTCAATGTATGTGTGCTACGTTTATGGTAACTTAATATATGAATTATATAGAGTTAAATAAATTTGTTTTCAAATTAAAGAAAATACTCAAAATCAGAGAAGCAATAAAAAAAAATATTTATAAAAAAAAAAGCTGAAAGCATTTATATAAAAAATAATGAGCGTATTTATGTAGAATAATCAAGGAAATGCTTCCCCAATATGAATACTTATATAAACAAATTTTCGAAACGATGAATTCGTTATTTTAAAACAAAAATACAATATTAAATAATTATTCAAACAAATGACTAATATATTTCTTTCTATTTTTAATTTTCATTATTTATACATAAAATATACTACGAGGCTAAGATTAATATAATACAATTAAAAAAAGAGAGAAAAAATTAAAAAGTGTTTCCCTTTCCACTACCTTAACATTATTTCCTAATTTTTTCCAACTATAATGAAAAAATATATTGCAATTGTTTTTTCAGAAGAGACGCTACAATATGCATTCCTTCCAAATTATTATTTATTTTCTTGGTGCTTAAAATTTGGTTATATACATTGTCAAAAACATAATTTGATTCATTTATTATACAATTTTGTTTTTCCTTATCGAGCATTTTAAAAAAAAAAATAATATTTTCCATAGGTATTACCATAATATTTATTTTATAGTTTTTATATAAATATAGTTTTTGAGCCATTATATCCATACTTTTTTCATAACTGTCTTCGAAAAAGGGGCTATTCATATCAATATAGTTATTTTTTATGTAAAACGGATTTGGGTTATTTACTTTGTCATCATCATTGCTATTACTTTTCACTGCTAATGAGCCTCCAACGTTATTTCTATTATTAGAGTAGTTTCCCATATCGACTGTATAATTAAAATCACCACTTTTTATTTCCTTAACACGCTTATCGCCATTTAATTTAAACGTATTCATATTATCGTTTTCAACGATACTGGAAACGCACTTTTGTTTGTTATTGCCACTATTTTCCGCAATTCCCTTTTTTGTAAATAATATTGCAAATTTTAACTGTGGAAAATATATATGCAAAACAAATAAATCATTAATTTCATAATTTTTAAAAAAAACATTAGGTACATTATTAAATTTCATTTTTGTTATATTTAACTTGTCTAGTACTTCATAAAATTTAATAAGTTCATAACTATGAGCGCATTTTTTTTGCTGCAGAAAAAATATGTGTTTTATATATTTCAATATATCAACTATGTGTGTGCCACTTATTTTTTCTAATACATGAGGTGTATTGAATATTTTACTCGATATTTCGTTTTTTTCTTTTAAGTTGTTTTTCATATTTTCCTTATAATTATTTTTAATTCCTTTAACACAATGTGATGCATTTCCATTTTCATTTCCCAAATCATATTTTTTCATAACATTATTATATGAATGATTCTCATTTTCATTCTCTAATTGAATGCTAGTATCTTTATATTTTCCTGCATTTGTTCTTTTTTTTATAGCTTTTAAAAATAGAAATGGATAATATAACTCCAAAAAAATCAAACAATAATAAAAAAGTATTTGATTTTTTACATTTTTTAAAATTCTATCAATATCCTCAAAAAATATATTAAATAAAGTAATTACTAAAGATTCATCCAGTTTTTCATGTTTATATGTGCACAAGCATAGCAATATATCTAAAGAAAAAATGGAAGTGTCAACTATTTTTATATTATTTTTTATAGTATCTATTAATGCTGCCAAAAAATTCAAATGGAAAATTCGCGACATCCATATACTTCTAAACGATAGCGATAGTTCCTTTTTTGAAAAATAGCAGTTTCGAATAATTCTGTAAAACAAATCGGTGTATATTTCACTGATAAGAATGACATTTTTCTTTGTATTAATATTGAAAAAAATTAGGTCCAGTATTTGGCTTGTTCTTAATAATTCCAATTTTATTCCCATATTTTTGACATAATCCAAATTCACACTAAATTCTTTTATAATACCGTTTTGATATGTCAATCCAACGTCTTTATTATTATTACTACTCCCTATCCTCTCAATTTCATTGGAAGCAAACGATTTAGTATGCCCTTTATTCTTTATTTGTTCATACATTTTATAACTTTTATCAATTAAAACTGTTTTATTATTCTTAATCATAAATGAATAATTGCTATTTTTATGTAAAACATTAAGAATGTCTTTTGAAACAAAAAATATATTATTTTGATTATGATCCATATAGTTCATGTTAATGGTAGTAAAAATTAATTGATATAGAGGATTAAAATATATTTTATTGCAATATTCATAAAGTTTAAACTTATTTATAATATTAATTAATTTAAAAACATGATTTAAGCTAATTGGTGTTGTATCATTGGTGTAACTTATGAGGTTATTATGTTCTAATTTTCTAAAAAAATACAAAATAATAATAATAAATATTTTTCGCTTTTTCTTGGGTATTAAATATTCTATATTCTTAATTAAATCGAGGGTTTCCATATATGTTAATGAATTTATTACTTTTTTATAATGTTTTAAAAATATTTCAAAAAACAATTTATTACTAGCATTAAACCTTAATTTGCTTAATAAAAAAAATATTTGGCAAAAAATGGTTGGTGTTATTTTATTAAAATTTAATATAACTAATTTTCTTATTAAAATTTTTTTAACAACTTTATTATAACTTATCAAATCAGACAAAACAAATATACTTTTGATACTATCTTCCAATGTATTATTTTCAAAATATCCTTCTATTCTTTTTCGTAAATAAAATATTAACTGTTTGTTATACCAATTGTAAATCGATTTTTGTAAATCCATACCCTTCATAACAAAGCTACTTTTAAATAAAGACAAAAAGAATAACACATTTTTTACTTGATACATTTTAAAAAATGTAGAATTCAGCCATATGCTATAAAACAATATATTTATATTGTATATATTCATATATCTAGTCACATAAATTATTTGAAGAAATTTAAGAATTAAATCACAATCTTCTAAAATAAAATAATGTGACATGCTTTCAAAAAGTGATATTACATTATTGTGCGTATTCTTATAAACATTTAATAAAAGATCTTCATAAGAGCATTGATTCTTTATTATTTTATTTTCATTACCACATAATTCTTTACTATTACTATTAGTTTTGTCCTTACAACTATCAATCGCATTTATTGCATTATTTTCGTTGCTATTTTTAATAACGCCTTCATCATCATATTCATTATTCAAAAAAATCACATTTTTCATGTTTTTTTTTTTATTTTTTTCATGCATATAGTAATTATTTGAATTTTTACTCATTATAATATATTTTTCTATTGATATGCTATTTAATAATGAGAGCAAATATCTTATTTTTTTCTCTCCACCATTTTTTCCCTCAAAAATTTGCTCACATAGTAATCCTATGCAATCAAGTAAATGATATGCTTGCTTATTAATTTTTGGTAAAAATAATGCATAGTTACCAATAATTTTATTTAATAAAAATAAAAAGTTAAAATATAAACAAATAAAATAATCATTATGTTTATGCATCAATGTATCATGATTCATCCTATATGTGTGTATAGGAAGTGCATTCGTAAATTCATTACCAATTTTACCTCTTTTGTCACCATCTTCGTTTCTTAGCGTTCTTATATTATCGTCTTCTTTATTTCCAAAATTTGTTTCACAAACAATTTGTATGAATTTATTTATATTCGTTTTCCTAAAATACAATATATATAATTCACATAAATCTGGAAGTTCATGATGACCTTTTTTATCCGTTATTATTCCTAACAATTTTAACGCCACATTATTATTATTTTTTGTAATTTCAAAAATATCTTCATCAGATATATTTGCATGATATAGTTTTTCAGAGTTCCGTTTTTTTTGGTTATAAAGAATTAAATTGTCTTCGAATAAATTTAACTTTATATATAAATAACAATATTTCAATAATAAGTTTAAATCAAAATAATTAACGTATTGAAAGAAATAATTAAAGAAATATATTACAAACTTATTAAGACAAAAATATAATTTAAAAGAGGACGATGTAATGTTATATATGCTTAAATTTTTATCCATAAATATCAAAAATTTCTTTATTATTTCTAAATTATTCACTATAAGTTCATGATTCTTATAAAAAACGTTGTTATTTAAATTGGGGCCTAAAAAATCTTTTTCTATGTTTGATTCAATATTCATTTTAATTGGAATTTTATTTTGTCTCTTTAAATTTTCAATAGAAAAATATAATAAATCATAAAAATTATTAAATTTTTTAATCAACTCTTCTTCCTTTTTTTCTATTTCTTTTATCTTTGCTATTTTGCTATTATCATCATAAATCTTTTCATTTTCTAATATTTTTTTTATGGCTTCATCTTCCAGATAACATTTTAACATTTCGTCACTTAGTTCATTTTTTTGTAATCGAATATTTTCATAAATATTTTTTAATATGTGCTTTTTTTCATTCCTTGTATAATAATTCGGGCTCCCTTTCAGTTTGTGATTCATTTGATTTTTATAGTTCAAATATTTGCCATTTCCACTAACTGTTTTTATGAAGTCACCATGATTTACAATATTTTCATTGGAATAATACTTGGGCCATTTACAATGAATACCATTTGCGTAATACACTTTAATACCATTGTTCCTTATTTTCATTTCTGAATTTAAATCTAATCCTTAAAATTTATATCCTAAAACAGATAAATATAGAAATACCGTTAGTGAATGAAATGACATATAGCAAACATAATTATAAACTCACAAAATAATATATATATAATGAAAATCATGAAACATAAAAATGAAAAAAAAAAAAAAAATACATTTCAAAAGCTACATAAGCCATAGTATACATGCACATAGTTGTTACTAGTTGTATATAGTTTCCACGCTCATCATTCTACAATTATATATATGTGTTCTGTTTCTTCTTTTTCTGTTCTTCACTATTCTTCACAACCTTATTCTAAATAATTCAACCAAAGTTTCTTAAATAAATGTGTAAATTTTTCTTTTTCATGTTTTAGAGAACCATATATAATAAGTTCCTATGTATTATAATATATATAATTTTATTCCCTATGTTTGATAATTGAAGTATAGCCAGTGTAATTTTAAGTAATATATAAAAGTATTAAACGAATTTGAGGCGCTAAAATACTCATGTACGTTTTTGTCATTTAGTATTTCTAAAACATATAAGCATATGGGGAAATTAACGTAAAAAATATATGGTTTGCTTCTCCAGTAATCTAAATATTTTAAATAATTCAAAAAATTTTTATCATTAAAATATTTATTATCATACAAATACTTTATATATTCGATATTACTTAATGATTGAACAAATTCTAACTCAGTTTCAAACCTCAATTTATTTTCAAATAATCCTTCTCTATAATTTTTATGTAAAATATATACTTTTTTACTTTCTTCAGTCTTTATTTTTTCGACCTTATTATCTTCCATTTTCGAAAGCATCATAGTAAATTTATTATCGTAAATATATTTGAATCATTGATTTGTATATATTTTTTTTACAATACAAATTAAAAAAACAAAAAGAACATATTTTTTTTGAATATAGCATCATAAATTTCTCTTTATTGCGCCTACATGCAATTCCGAGAAAAAAAAAATATATATATACAATTTTATATGTATCACTTTCATGGATATATATTAACGTATTCCATATATTCGTTTATTCGTAAAAAACATATTTGGAAATTTTCATATGAATTCGATCTCTTATCTAAAACCAACTAAATTTCATTGAAGTAATGGAAATATCCACTACATCCTTATTATATTTTATTACGTATTTAAATATATATACACATTTTTAAGTTACGTAAAGAGCACACTTTTTTTCTTTACATAGAAACATTTTTATTGTTTAAATATAAAAACAAATTATATATCTATTGAAAACGACCAAATGAAAAAAATATAAAATAAATAAAACTGTATAAAATTCATTTTGGCAAGTTGCCTCATAGGTTCCTGTCCATATAAATTTTATATGCACACCAACATTTTGAAGCCTAATCAGTTTCATTTTTCTTAACATATTTATCACTTACTAATTTTAAAAGAATAGCTAAATGCTTTTTTATATATTTATTTAGATGGCATAAAATAAGTTTTGAATATTACAAAAACCTTGTTAAAACCATGAAGAAAAAGAAAAAACATTTAATCACATAAAAAGTAGCTTACTCCGAAAACACATTATGTCTTGACGAAAAAAATTAAAATTTATATAAAATTAATTTTATTAAAGCTTTGTAAAGTGTGTAACATATTCATATATGTAAAAGAAAAAAATATTTTATCATAATAAAGGAATATCCAAGAAAAAATTCATATTATGTATGAAATGAAATTATAAATATGTAATATGCATATGGGTTATGTTCACGTTTTATGTAATTTTAAAATGAAAGATTCACTGAATCCTATAAAAAATATAATATAAAACAATGTGCACACATTTTTATATTTACTGTTTACTATTAATTTGTTGCTTCCTTTTTTTATTGTATTTATTTCTGCAGTTGCCACTGCAATTCTTAAAATATATGAAAAGTAAAAAATCCGCCGAGCGAAAAATAATATATATATGCATAACAAAATAAAATTCGTTTTTAACATTTAAAAAAACGAAAAAGAAATAAACGAAAATAATTTTATAGAACTTAAAAAATTTTGTGTATCTTGAATTTTCTCTTTCTTCAAAGTAAATAAATAAATATATATATATAATATGCTCTAATTTTTTGTGATGTATCATTTTTAGTCTTTAATTATATATTTAAAGGGGGTTCATCAAAAAGGTATAAATTTAATATATATATGTAATTCAGTATTTGTATATAGGTGTAATTCCATTTGTAAATATTTAAAAATTGAATTATACTGTTTTTTTTGGGTACATATATATTTGTTATGACTCTTAAAAGGAAAGTGTTTACTTAATATAAACGAATAAAATTAAAATTAATTAGTAGATAATATATATATTAATAGGCTGGGTATCTGTTAAATGGATTTTGGTTTCTGTTATAATAATTATAATTAAAGTTGCCCATCATTTTATTATTCTTAGAATTTCTTCCTTTATTTCTGTTATTATTTCTATTATGCATATTAGTCCTATAATGTGCCGCTGCTATACCGAAAGTATCAACATCTAGCATCCTTAATTTTTCTCTGTCCACCTTTTCATCTTTTCCTTGTTGTTTGTCTAATGTTTCACAACTAATATTATCAAAGAAACTAGACTTTTTATCATATCCTCCTACCTGTATGTTACTATTTGCAGATAATACATCTTTGCTTTTTTCATCTATTATATTCGTTTTGTCAAATTTTAAATTATTTGAGCTAAAATCAAAATCTGGACTAAATTTACTTTTTAATACTGGATTTGGCTGTGATTCCAATTCTCCAATAACATATGACTGTCTATCATAATTTCGATAATTTTTATATTTAAAATTATTATAATGCCTATTGTTATTATGGTTATTATTGTGGTTTGCATTGCTATTCATATTACCATTTCCAATATTACCATTATAATAATAATTATAATTATGCCTATTATAATATCTTCTATTATTTAAATTCACGTTTCTCTCATTTTGTGGAATCATATTATTTTGAACATTTAATGGTTTATTAATATTGTTTACATTATTGTTATAATTTAAATTATCGCCTATATTATTTTTCGTTGATGGAGCGATATTCATTGATACTATTGCTGGATCATCAGGTATCGTTTTAGGGGCTTCACTTACTGTAACATCTTTTATATCTTTCCCTCGAAATATTATAAAATCATATACTTCATTTGAGGCAGGAATATCAGGTTGTCTTCTACCTTCTGTGCCATATGATCTAACATTTTGCAATGCAACAGTAGATTCATGGGTGTTTATGGTATACAAAATTCCTTCATATCTAATTTCTGAGTTTGAAATTAAAGAAATTTTACTTCCTATATATGGTAAGGTTGATACAGAAGACATTTTTACCCCTTATCAATTTGTTTTAAACGAAAAAAATATATATAAGTTTATATCCTAAATTGCTAATAACCCTATATATTATGTAAGCTGGAAACGATAATATATATATGTTAATGAAAATTATACCAAATATAATATGCTTACAAATGTGTATTTTAATATGCATTGCACTATTTCTCTAAATATATAAAATTATGCCTATGCACATTATTATGATAATATGCTTTAATATGTGTATTTCACTGTGCTCGTTTTACTATACACATCACGCATATTATTATATATACATATGCATGCGTAGTATATATATTTAAACACAAAATGTAAAAGCTAAAAAATAAAATAATATTATCGATATTTGAATGAATGCTTCATAACATTTTAAAAAGGAATTTACTCTCTTTTTATGGAAAGAATAAGCATAAAAAAAAAAAGCCATGCATTGTTAAAAACTCTAAGCAAATAAAAATGTTATATGGATATGATATAATTTAGCATAAAGTATAGCATTAAGCATAAATTAAAAGTATATAGTATAATATCATACATATATATATTGCAGGCGATGGGAAATGTTTAAATAGTAAAATAATGAATGAAAAAAATGTAGTATAATATTTCAATCAAAACTTAAATGAAAAATAGCTAATTTATACCAAAATTAAATAATAATATATATATTTTGCATACATAGCTAATGCATATAATAATACATAATTAAATAATTATATACGTGGATAAATATACATAATATATATAAAATAAACGTAAACAAAACAAAATGGAATAAATAATAAATTGTTTTATGGGTTAGTAATATATTTTTCCAGTTATAATATCTTTCAAAAGGAAATAATTATATTTTTATCATAATATATATAATTATGAAGGGTCTAAAATATACTTTATTATTTGTTTTTTTTATGTACACAAATTGATATGTCAAAACACATCAAACATTAAATTGTTTTACATATGATAATTTATAGATGTATTCTAATATATATTAATTCTTATTTTATTATTTCTTATAATGAAGCATATTCGAAGATATTAAATCTACACTCTGGCCTTAAAATGCCATAAAGAATATATAGATTGATCAAATATATATTATATGAAATTCTATACTTATAAAATATAACACTAATATATAGTATATATACCACATATATGTATGTACACATTATAAATATACAAAAAACATTGATCAATAAACTCTAAAATTTAATACCTGCACACCTATATAAATTTTATTACAAAAGTTAATAACCTATTCAGAACAATATAAAATTTTTTAGTTGCAATTTTTTTTGAAGCTATATATGTGGAATGTGTATAATGAAGAGGGGTAATTTTATAAATATTTATATATGTATGCATAAAACGTTATATATAACTGAACATGTCAAAAAACTATATCACATTGCCTAAATGCAAATATGTATATATATTATATATATTTATTTAATGCTATTCTGCGTGTATTATAATTAGAAGCATAATTATACTAATAAAAACGAGCATTTATATTTTTATATATAAAAAAAACACTGTAAGACATTTTAATATATTAAACGATATTTTAATCTAAGGTCAATAATAGATTTCCTACGTTAATATATTATTCAGTATAAGCTTAAATAATAATATCTGTGCTATGCATAATCCACATAAATTATTTGTTCTACTATGAAAACGGATTTTAAAAAATTATAAATTCCATTTATGATTGTATATATGTAGAAAGCTATATAAATTTATTTACACACGTATTTATAGTGTCTACCTATTCAATCACACAAAAAATATTCACTTATTATTTTATATTAAATTATATGGATATTAAAATTTAAAAATAAAATTCAAACACAAGCAAGCACTTGTGCTTATATGGGGATATTACTAAAAGAAAATATTATGTATATATTTTTTTAATTGAAATAAATAAAATAATGAAAAAAATCACTACAAAATGAATAGTTTATATAATGTTTCTTTGTTTTATTGAAAACGTAGCCCTTTTATTTTATAGATAAAACTGCCTTTTATATTATGAACATAATGCATATAAATATACACATGGGCGCATATCTATGTAAGTATTTAATCATATAAATAAAAAAGAAAGGCGTTATATATGTGCAATGTATGTACAAAAAACGAAATGACTTTTATATTTTTTGATCATTTTCGTGAACTTTTTTTTTGTTTCCTCTTTTCCGCATTTTATAATCCTATAAGATCTTAAGGGCGTAATTTTTTTATAGCATATAGAACTTTTTTAAAACGCTGTTGAGCAAGCATTTTACAAATACTTTATTATTAATATTTTGGACTATATGCGCATATATGTATAGATATATAATATTCATACATATATTCAGATACGAATATATTATATTAAATAATTATTTTCGCATAAATTACTTCATATTATTCATAAGGAATACAGCTATATTTTGAATAATTAAACAGATAGCATAAAGTTATATATATATACATGTATTTTAAAAAAATCACGCAGTATGAAAACTGCAACACGCATATATATATAAACTTTAATAATATGGATAATTTATTTGAAAAAAATACTAAATTAACTTTAATAAAGGTTTATGCATATAAGTACATATATATGGACGATTTTTTGGAAATATATAATCATACATGTATATATAACACTTAAAAATTATAACTATATAACATACATGCATGCATTTTAATTTCCATATAATTTTTATTTTATTAAAAAGTCACACATGTGGCTTAGTTTGCTTGAATTTATATAAATTCTATGAATTATAAAAAAAAATATTAAATAACATTGGTCGATATAACTTTCACGTCTTTATTAGTTTCCAATGTTTTGAGCATTCTCCTGACTATCTTCAGTCCTTTTTTCACTATTTACCTTTGTCAAATAATCAATCAATTCGACATATGGCATTTCTTCCCATGGTTTATCCTTTCCAACAATAGCTAGAGACGTGTTATCAGCATTTAGTTCGGTTTCACTAGAAAGAGAGCATTTCAAAGCTTTTAAACAGTGTATAACCAAATCATCTAATGACGATTCCTCAAATAAATGTAAATTCTTTTCTAGATAAGTTTTTGATGCATGAGATCTCGCACCAAAGGATATTGCCTCATATTCAAAATAAGATCCATTTGATTTGGTTTCAAAAATATGTGGTTCATTAAAATACCCAGATATTATTAATCCAACACCAAAAGCTCTTTTACTACTTTTTTGGGTATTTTTTTGATATTTATCTGCTACTTTTTTAACTAATTTTTCTATATTCATATTTTCATCAAATAAAAATTTATGAGTTAAGCATTCATTTCTCATATATTTGGTCAATACTTTGGCATCCGAAGTTATGCCACTCATGGTTACACCTATATAGTCATCTATTTTAAATAGCTTTTCTTGATGATAAGAAAGTTTACTAATACATTTCTTCAAACCACAAACTACCTGTAATAAAAAAATATTTATTGTGTTTTTTTTACTTTGTAAACATGGAAAGTACGGCTCTTTTATGCATTTTCCATATAATTTAGTGTTATTTTCGTCATATTGTTTTAATCATTCTTCCAATTTTCTTATGAATGTTTATATATTTATAAAAAACATTTCAATTTCAAAGAAACTATACATATATGTAGGTGTATATTTTAACCACAAACTCCTTAGATTTTATAGCCACTGCACAAGTTCCTTGTTTTGTTGCTTCATTTGCATATTCTACTTGGTATAACCTCCCTGAAAAGCATTTAAATACATTCATATACATATTTAGATGAATACATTAATGTTATCATTTATGTGCATCACATCATTAAAAATGCAGAAGTTTTTTTGTGATTTTTATTTTATTATGTATTCACATTTTATTCTATATATTTTTATAAATATTACCTTCAGGAGAATAAATAATATTGTCTGTATCATACAAATTTCTATACATTTTACTAAATTTCCAAATTATATCTCTTCTTTTTTAATTTCTTTCTCTTTTTCGGTTTATTTTATAAATGTTCTCTTTAATTTTCTGCAGTTTTTCACAAAAATTAATATTTAATAAAATGTAAAAATATATATAAATATATGCTTCTAGCTAAAAATGTGAAAAACAATAATTAAATAATAAAAAATTATTTACATCATTTTCTTATAATAAAATTTACAATTTTTTGCAAATTTTTCTACCTTAAAAATGGTAATTATATTATTCAAAAATAATTATTATTTTTATTCTATATAAGATTGTTCGTTTTGTGTATAATGTTACCTTATTTTATTGCTATACACTTATTTGCTTTGTGTACTATTATTATTATATCAATAATAAATACTTTTCATTTATTATTATTTATTTTTTAAGCATTTAATTTTTTATTTTGATATGAATTAATTTATTTTGATATATCCAAATGATCTTCATGCGTACCGTATATAAAATATCTTAACCCAATTCTTAAAACATAAAAAGCATATTATCACTGAAGTATAATAAAGAATCTATATTTAATATGCATTTATAGCATATTCAATTTATTTGTATAATTTTTTGAAATTGCTAAAATAAAATAATACACCCACCATAAAATAGTTTATTTTACCGTGATATATAATTTTTGATGAAATCCTTAACATTTATTTTATATCATAAATTTCGCTTTTTACCATTTGTTTCCTTAATTAATTTTTAAACAACCCTATACATTTTTGTTTTATTATTATTTATTATATATATTTTGGGGGAATGTGTAGTAATTCATTTCATCTTTACATAGATACTTATTTATATTTGTTCGTATGCATATATCTAACCTTTAAAAAAATTACAATAAATGACCGAATACTTGCTAATTTACTTAAATGCTTTAATTAAATTTTAACTGTAAAATTATTTCTTAAGTAGAAATGCAAATCCTTATTCATATTCATCAAGGAATGTGTTTTTTTAATTTATGCTTTTTTCCTATTTTTTAAAATGCATTAATATTTGCATATTATTTTTATGAATATTTATGTATTAATTTTTTTCTTTTACAGCATACTATTTTAAGTTGAAATTTTTATTCATTGAAAATACACTTTTCAAATGTGCATAAGCATATACTATGACATTTCTTGAATAATTACACATATACATCGATTTATATGAATATTCTTATCCTATATTACCAGATTGATATACATACATGAATTACTATTTTTTTGATTCATATCGCACTGTAGCATGATGATAATATTTAGATTCATTTATATACATATACACAATTCCTAATCATTACCACCGATACATTATCTGCCCTTATAATTGGTAGGAAGCTTATATAATTAAACGTATGCTTCTCATGGTTGCTTATGATTATTCATGTGCTAATAGTTTTACATCTGTTTGAAATTAATCTTTAAGCATGCTCTATTTCTTCACACAAACAAATAGTGTACAATGGCAAAGATGAATACACATATACAATATTACACATGCTAATGGATATTTTATTTACGTAATGGTACCCATTTTTTTAGAGGCAAAACTTTGGTAATACGCTATTTATTATAAAATCCAAATAAACAATAAAAATGTTCTTTTTAACGAATCCCTTTGTAAAAAAAAAAAACAATATTATATTTAGAGCAAAATTAGAAGAAAAGCTAAATGAATACTTATGTAACGGTACTATAATATCCAGGGATAATTCTTTCGATGGTGAAAAAAAAATAATAAAACAAGGAGATATTTCCCAAATAAAAATCACTAATGAATTTATTAATAATTGCAACACGAATTTACTTATAAATATTTTAAAAATTAATAAAAAATTAAAAGTGTGTTATGATGTAAAGTACAATGTTGTTTATAGTCTTTTGTTAAAAAGTTTTGAAAAAAGGTCAAATACATGCATTGACACCAAAAATAATAAATGTGAATCCATGGCAAATGTCTATAAAATAAAAAGAAAAAATATATCTTATTTTATGAATCAATACCATATAATAAAATGCATACATTCTAGCGAATATGGAAATACATATTATTGTAAAAATGTTATAGATAATAAAAAATACTGTATAAAGCTTTTTTATTTAAGATTGTGTTTAAAAGATAACTGTCCATATTATATTAATAATAAAGTGTATTTAACAAATTACTTTTATAAAATATTAAGTGAAATATTTTTCCTAAATTATTTAGAAAATAATAATATAATTAATATTGAACAAGTATTATGTGATGAAAAAAATGAAATTCTCTTCACTATTTTTCCATATATTAAACACCAATCTATGCATTATAAAAAAAAGCATAAAATATATTCTATTTATAATAAAAAATTAGTACGATTAGAAAATAAAAAATTAAAAATACATCTATATTCAGAAAATTTTATTAAGTATATTTTTTTAAATATATACAATACAATTAATTATTTGCTACAAAAAAATGTAGCGTATTTAGACTTAAAACCTGATAACATTCTTTTAACCCATAGAAATCCAGACACAGTAGAATCTTATGAAGTTTCATTTAAGAAAAAAAAAAAAATCGGAAAACTAAATAAGGTACACATATCACCTAGCTCTAAAGAAATATCAAATATAGAAATAAGCCTTCATACAAAATTCAAAGAACAATTAAAAGAATCATGTACCAAAGATGAATATATTAAAAGCGCCTATGCTAATAAAATTTTTCTTACCACGGGAAAAAACAAAAAAACGGTTATATCAAAAAATAATATATGTTATTATTGTTCCTATACAAACTTAAAACCCGAAAAACTAAAAAAAAATAAAAAAATTAAATATATATATAATGTAAAGTTGTCCAAATCTTTTGAATATGATAAAACTGTAAAAAGAATATTTTTTACTAAAAACAAATTAGACACTTTTTTTTTTGCGCCTCACAATACCACCACATGTATACAAACGTTTATTCAACGAAAAAATAAACATAATAAATCCCCAAATAATTTATATAAAAAATATGAAAAAAGAAAAAGCCCAAATAATGCGTTATCCTCAAATAAAACCTACATAAATAAAATAAAAAATCTATCCATTTTCAAATCTAATCAGAAACATTCTATTAATTTTTTGAAGTTTTACTGGTTATATTTTAATATTGGAAAGCCATGTGATATTAATAATGACTTTTTAGTATATTTAGATCTGTATTTTTTTAGCAAATACTATAATAAAATTGTGAGTATGTGCACAGATATATTATCTATGGAAAGAAATCAATATATTGAAATAAGTGCTATTAAAACACATACTGACAATATTAATGAGAAGGGGAAAAAAGAAAATATAGATGATAATGACAAAAATGCATATAAAGAAAAAATCACAAATCATGATATTGTTCCAACTGATGATACGGAAAAACAAATTAAATTAGAAAAACAATCTTGTCTTTCAAATAATGAAATTAATTATAATAATTCTATCAAATTAATAGATTTTGATGCATGCACTTTTATTATAAAAACATTTAATACCTACACCCGAGAAACTGATATTTTTAATTCCTTTGAATCTTTGTTTCCTGATATTAATAAAAAAATTGAGCTTTCCAAAAAACAGGCATATAACTTTGGTTCAGTTCTCTATACCTTTCTATTTGGAATTCCTCCATATCAGTAACATTTTATTATTATTCATACAATTATGCATACGTACACATAAAACTAACTTAATTATGTACGCATGGATGTTTTTCAAAAAACATTTTTCATTTGTGTTATAATAAATAAATATATGTCCTCGGTGTATTGTCATGCATAATGATTATATGCACACATTTCATCCCATTTTCATTTCTATAGTGGCAAGGACATATTCGAAGTTTATAACAACATGAAAAATAACAGCCTATATTTCCCAAAATATAGAAAGATTAATAATGACTTAAAAAAATTACTAAGGTAAGCATAATATTTTTATATAATAAAAATTAATTAAATTGCTTTTAATTTTTAAATTATAATTAATTTTTTATGTTCTATAGAAAATTGCTAGACACCAAACCTGACAAGAGAATGCATTTCAAAAAAATAAAAAAACATAGATGGTTTTCAAAATATAAATGAAAAAGTGCATATACAAATGAGTGAACATATAGATTCATGCAAAACATGCACATATATAAACATATAAGTACATATACATATATTTGGAATTCATATAATGATATAATAAATTTTGATAATTAAAATTTGCAAATATGTTTTTTTGTCAAATAATTTTTTATCCCCAAGTTATTGTATATATTATTATGTGTGTCTTTTTGTCCAAACACACAAATATAAAATATGTATGTAACAACTTTAATCATTAAATATATTTTAATTTAATTTATGAAATTCGCATTTGTCTCTAAAAAGATAAATTTATTATTTGTTTTTCTTTTCACGTGTAATTTTATCTTTGTTAAATAATCTTTTCAATTCTTTTTCATCAAGATTCTACAAAAATAAAAAAAATAATAATATTACAAAATGGAAATGTATAAATGATGCATTAAGCAATGCGTATCTTTTTACATACGTATATTTTTTTTTCGTTCATACCTTTTGATATTTTTGGGCTATTTGATTAATACATGAAATGAAAAAAAATATAATTACTAAAAAAAAAAATATATTGAATAAAAACATGAAATTTATTTTAGATTTCGTCTTTTTCCCGTATTTTAAAACTGAAATTTGTTTGTCTATAAAGCTTTCAATGTTGGCCATATTCAAATTTGGGAACAAGCGATGCAGCGGTAAAATTGATAATGCTTTTTTCAAAATTGATAATTGCATTTCTTTGTAATTATTTGAAAATATAAAGATTAAAAATAATGTCTGGAAAATTGTTTTAACCACAGCTTTTCCTAAAACTAATGGGATAAAAAATTTTTCAAATGGCATCAAAAAATGACCACAGCAAATTCCACATAGGTCAAACATTACTGTAAATAAATTGGAAAAGGGAAGATGAAGGAAATTAAGAAAATAAATTATTATATTTATTAATAAAATTAGTTAATATATATTCATATATTCAAAAAATGCATATTTATTGCTTAATCATTTTCATTTATGCATATATTACTATTAGGCCAGCAAGATAAGAGAAAAACAGAAATTGATCCGTATTTTTTTATAAAATCAATCATCCATTTTTTCATAGATGTGACAATATTTCTTTTTCCTTCCTTTATGTCCTTTTCAAATTCTTCATAATCATCGTCATATAACTTTGCCTAAAAAATAAAACAATGGTACATACATAGTATATATATTACTCTGCACAATTTTGTGTTTGCTTAATTGATATTTTTATAGTGTAAAAAACATATTTAAATGATAATAATTTATTTAAGAAATAAATGTAATTTTATTTATTGTTTTGTTTTATGTATTTTTTTCTTATTTACCTTTGAGGCATAAAATGATGTCATATATGGAGGTAACTCTCCTAATGCTGTTCCGATTCCCCATATAAAACAATATGGATATATTTTCATAAATAATTTAAATAGAGTTACATTTCCATCACCCTTCGATATACACTGTTAAAAAAATAACAAAATATACATGTAAATATATGTATAATCGTAATATGGAACTCATATACTCCCTTTTTTTGAAACTGCATTAATCAAGCAATAGTAATATTCATTTATATAATTTTTTTCCACAAGCAATGTCAAACTATTCAATAATTATACTCAAATAACATATACAATTCTATGTATTCCTATAATATAGATTTATATATAATTTTTTGTCACAATATCTAAATATTATTTTCATTATTCATAGTTTTTTCTGATTTTACCTCAAAATAATTCCCTGTCGTCAATAAGGATTTCCACATGTTTATTCTTGAGTCGAAATTCAATGAATTGCAATATTCAGACGTAGAACAAATAAAATATATATGAGGAAACAAAAACAATACTCCTGAATGCATACCACATCCCAATCCAACACTACTTAATACTCCAAGTAACAGCCACCATATTATAACTTCTACATATATTATCAAATTGTCTAGGTACGCATGTTTATGTCTGATTTTTAATAATAACAATATAATTGATATAACTAATAATACTATTTTATTATATTTTCTATTTTTTTTATATATATTTAATATTATATTTCTTAGTTCTAAAAAAAAAAGTTTGATAGTCTTTAAAGGGTGATAATATATATTTAATTCTTTCCTCTTTAAATATAGCTCCTTTTTTTTCCTTTCATATGAATCCATTCTTGCATATAGTATTTAAATGTATGCATATATTCTTTATAAAAAAATTATAATTTATAATTCCCCATTAAAAAATTTGCGCGTGCAACAGCAATAATAATATAATATTCTGTTATTCAAAATAGTTTTCCCCTTAATATGATTTTTAAAAGAAACTCAATATGATAAACGTATCAAATTATATAACATGCTCTGTTAGTCTCTTTATTTTTATCTTATATAAATACATATAATGTGATGTAATATTTTGTGGTTCTGCTAATACAATTTTCTCAATTTATAAAAATAAATATATATATGATCTTGTGATAATGTAATATATTATGAAGAATGAATCCCTTTAATAAAAATATTTGCTTTAAAGCAATGATTATATAGTAACGTTCAATGTATATTTATTTTGAAATATTAATTGCTCACAAATAATTATATTAATTAGATTACCTAAAAAAACAACAAATAAACCCTTTAAAATTCTATCATTTTCCATAATAAAAATAATATGTGAAAAATTATACTTGTTCTCAATTTTATGTAAAATATTCATAAATAAATGGTATTAATTTTATTAATATACAATTTTACAAATTCTTATTGAATTTAAAGCATTTACACAATAATAAACTTTACGTGATCAAAAAAAATGTTAGAAAATAGAAATTTTAACGATAGATTATAATTTTTTATTGTATTTTGTTTTATTAATATTCAACATTATATACAATCATTTACGCAGATATTGAGAAAATAATTTAATAAAATTGTAATATACAGAAAAAAATTATTGCAGTTATGTAATTATGTGCTTATATTGTTTTCAACCTTTTTTATTTAAAACCCGTGTTATTTGACTGATTACATATGCATTAGAATTATAAAAAATGGTAAATATTTTTTTTCTATTTTTTATCATGCTATTTACCATAAAAATATATTTATTATAGTATTATGTAAATATCTATTTATTATAAGCATACCTTTTTTGTTCATGGCGTAATATACTATAAAATGAAAAAAAGGCGAATGAATTGAATAATATATATTTTTTTCAATTTATAATTATATAAAGCATAGGTTTTATTATATTGCATATGTTTTCGCTTTTTCTACAATTTTATTTAATTGTAAAAATTTTCAATACTACAAAAAATATGGCACACTGAATAAAAGTGCATAAAAGGAAAAGCATCGCTTAAAAATTGGAGATAATATACTTTGATAAATATGTTAATAGCATAGAAATTATTCATATGTACATTCCTTTTCAATACTACATACAAAAGCTATTTTTTCTCATTTTTTTTACACCTTATAAATATTGTAAATCATGAATATTATCATGAGGGCAGCTTATAACAAAATAAAAAAAGATATTGGATATTTTTATGTAATGCTTAAAAAGTGTTGCGGAAAATTATAAGTTAGATGATTCACAAAACATATGCATATATATAAATAAATACATACACAAATATATATATCTATCTGCATATGTGCATCCAAAGTGCCGTCTTTAATATTAAATTCACGAATTTTAATTTTAAAATATTGATCATCAAATACATTTACAACAATAAAAAAACGAGTAATAAAAAAATAGCAAATGAAAAAGGTAACTATATTAAGTTTAAAAGGGAAAACCAAAAAAGACTAATTGCCAATAAAAAAGTAATGCGGTTACTAGTCCGTAATCATTATTGAATAAAACATGCAAATGATAAATGTGAAAGTAAATAATAATAAAAAATATATATATTCACAAATACACATATAATCACTACTATTATATAACAAGTATAATTCGTACAAATGGCGAAAGTGATCGTTAAAGGAAGTATTTTTGATGATAATGTTGATGTCACGGATCTTGAACTTGTAAATAAAAGATTAGAGTTTTTAGAAAATGAAATGATTATACCACCAAATAGTATAAAAAGTGTTATAGATAAAACTGCTGCATTTGTTAAAAAAAATGGGAAAGTTTTTGAACAAAAAATATATAAAGAGAAAGAAAAGCAATTTAATTTTATAAATAGTACACATCCATATTTTTTTTATTATCAGTATAAATTACATGAACAATTTTTAGGAATTCAAGAAAAAAATACAATACCTAAAGCTATTTTAGAAATAAAAAAAAGAGAGGATTTAAATAAATCAAGTAATAATGAACACATACTAAAAATATGTGATTTTGTAAAAGAGGATATTAAAAAAGAAAAAAATAAAATAATATACTCCATAGATGATCAAACTAAAGATGAAGATACACAAGAACAACAAATAGAAATCAAAGAAGACATTTATACAATTATATCTCCACTTATCAGTTCTGTGGATGTAGATCTAATGAAAACAACAGCCTTATTCGTGGCTAGAAACGGAAACAAATTTTTAAATGAACTTATTGAAAGAGAAAAAAATAATAGTCAATATGACTTTTTGAGAGCAAATAATTTATACTATAATTTTTTTTCAAAACTTATTGATATATATGTGAAATGCTTACTTCCAAATAATGATATAATAGATAAAATTAAAAAATATTCCAATAACAAAAGGGATGTTCTAAACTATTCTTATAGTATATATAATCATAACATGAAGAAAAGAGAAGAAGAAGAAAGAAAACTTGAAGAAAAAACAAAATGTGACACATTTTATGATTGGACAAATTTTACTGTTGTAGAAAATATAACCTTTGATGATAACATTGAAGCTTTGCCTCAATCAATAGATTTTAATAATGTTGAAAACTATGTATTAAATCAATTGTTTGATACAGATAAAAAATATACAAATATCGAAAAAATAAATAACATATCATATCATACAAGTAATATAAATAAAGAAATACATGAAAACGGAGAAATTGGAGAAGGTCAAGCTCATGGTGACGATTCAATGGATAAATATGAAAGAAAAAATGAGTATTCAGATGATGCTATCGAAATAAGAAAATTAGAAGAAAATCCCGTAGATATGTCTCAAGAAGAGAATAATGTCTCTGATAATAAATATATAAAAGGACGAAAACAAAAGAGCCGACTACATGGAAAATTAAATAAAAATGATAGTGAAATATCATATGGTGAAGAAACTTTAGATAATATTCAAGAAATTGTAGATGATGATAATGAAGAAAAAATTATAGTTGTTAAGAATTATGAAAAATCACGAAAACACAAAATAAATAAAGAGAATGTGCATTTATGCCCAATTACAAACCAACCTATAGATATTAATGATATGACTCGGCACTTGAAAACATTATTATTAGATCCACAATGGAAAGAGCAAAAAGATAAATTGTATGAAAAAGCTAAAAAGGAAGCTTCGTTTTCACCTCTTGAAGACATTGAAGGAAATTTATCTCTTTTTGTTATTAATAGACCAGATATTTTTGGATCTATTGATGAAGAAATCAACGAGCATACATCAAATGAAAATAAAAAAACTACTAAAAATGCAAAAAAAAATGAAGATGTATATAGTTACATTCATAATATTTACAATAAAATATTGCCAGGTCCATCCATTGCACATTACCCTCAAAATGAATCAACCCAATCAAAAGAAGCTAATACCAAAAATAATAAAAAACAAAAAACAAACTAGTATATATGTTATTATATAGTTTAATGAACATTTCAAAATAGACTTTCTTTTTACTTCTTATTAATTTAAAACACATATGCCAATACTATAACCTTTTGGCAATTTCTATATATTTGACCATCCATTATTTAAACATATTTAATATGCCTTTTATATATTATTTTTTTCGCTCTCTTTTTTTAATTTAATTTTTTCAAAATTAACAGATTCATTTTATTTTTAGTGATATAGCACATTTCAATTAATTTACGTATGTAATGCGCCATATATTATATATGTACACTCTTTATATTATATTTAGGATTTATTTCACTTTGTTTTATTATTTCTATTTATTTTTTTTTTCTTTATAAAACTTTTATAGTTAACTTAATCACCATTTTTTGGCACATAAATTCCTTTTAAATAAAAATAAATCTTATCTCCATTTCCAATATCGATGAAATATTTTTTGGTAATGTCTTTCTCCATTATTGGGCTGTATTAAAAATGCACAGAAATATATTATATTTTTTCACAAGCAAAATTGAGAAAATGCAGAAAAAAATAAAGGACTTACGCGAATGTCACAATTATATAATTAGGAAATAAAAAAGGGTTTGTTCTTTTTTCTTCTTTTTCATAATCAGTGTTGCAAACACCATATGTTTTCCCAAACAGTACATTTTTTGTTTTACTAAAATGGAATATTCCATTTAGGCTATTTTTTGATAAATAAAAATTCTGCATAAGTAGAAGCAAAATAATAACAATAATAATAAACTATAAAAATATAAATTGTTTCACATATGTATACATATATGTAGGTGTGTCTACTATAATTTTCTCGAAACTTATTTAAAAATGTTAATTCCCTTATTTTTTCGTGTATTTTTCTCATTATATGATTTATTTTTTATAATCATACTTGCTCTATACAATCCTCTTCCTTTATCGTCCAAGTCATAGGAATTTGTGTTATGTTAAATAAAAACAAACAAATTTTATACAATTTCAATTCACTAAATTTTATATAAATATAATATGCGTTTCCCTTTATTTCAATATCTTTATAAATTATTTGATTCTCTTTTATTTTATCCGAAATATTATTAATAATATCATTTAGTTCTTTGCAATTTTCTATTATTTGGTTTTCCTTTTTCAAATTATTAAATTCGTGAAATATATATTTATTTTCTTTCATAATTAAAAAGGGAACAATATAATTGCATTCAATTATAAACTTCTCATGTTCTTCACATGTTAAATATTGAAATATTAAATAATCTTCATATACATACTTTTTTTCTTTTTTACTATTTATCTTATTTTTTATTTCCTTTTTAAACTTCACTTCGTCTATTTCCAATTTTATGCATATCTTACTTTTTCTTTTTATATGATACTGAAAAAAAGGAAAAGAAATGTAATTAAATGGCAAAATTAAAACAAAGACAATAGATGTAATTATACAATATGCATATTGTGTTTTTTTAAAATGAAATCAATATTCAAATTTATTATAAAATGATAGCTAAATAAATGGTCTACATATTTCTTTTTATAAGACAACAAATTAAATTAGTTTATTATTATTCATCCCGTATAAATGCATATGTTTACAATTCTAGTATTAGTATGATCAAATTCCTCAGAATCTATATAAATCTTTTTTATTTCAAAAAATAATTTCGTGTATATATATGAATAAAAATTTATATCTTTCATATTAATGAAATATATATTTAAACATTTTTTTTGTGAAAATGTTTCATCAAAGTATCCATTTATCTCATTTACATCTTCATATAATATGTCATTGATAAGTTGATTTGTATACATTTTGTTTATTTTTTTATAGGCCTTTTTATTGAAATATTTGAAGTCGAATTTTATTGTTTTATCGTGAGCTCTGCACCAAAGTTATCCCACCAAAAAAAAATAAATATTCATGAAAAATGAATAGAAGAATGAATAAATATAATAGTATAGACAATTCAAATGTATTATAACCAAATGAATATTTTTTACTTTTTTGCATAGATTTTATAAATTAATTATTTGATATTTCACCATGTTGGTGTTTTCATAATGCCTCATGATAAATTTATATAATTATCTACATATATATGCATAAAATGAATATCTTTCATATTACTAATGCATACTATTTCTTAACTAAACATCTTATATGTAACATTATATGCCTAGCCATTTGCATGTGCATCTCTTTTTTTATATATTACATTTTATTTCCCCATAATAATTCCATTTTCGGTTTTTCGATATTAACATATAAATAAAATGTTAGATATAATGATTTTATTAAATGCTCATTGAGCGATTTTAATGATGATTCAATATTCATTTTACTTTTGGTGTCTATATCATCTATATATTTGTAGTTGCAATAAAATTTATATACATGGTTACCTTCTTTATGTAATATATTTTCCAAACATATTTTGATATATTTGTTTTCTTTTCTATCAATGTAAATATTTGAACAATCAATTTTAATATTATTTTCATCACTAACTGGTTTTCCATCACTCGTAGAGAATAGTGGATTTTTCACAATCTCGGTATCATTTTTATTTCTAAAAAAAAGTTCATTTAAACTATTATTACACTGTCCATTACTTTTAGGTGCTCTTTTTAAAAATTTATCGATCTTTTCATTTTCAGCATTTTTTAAATCATCATGTTCTGGTATATATATTTTTTTATTATCGCTATTATTAAATATAACATCTGAAATATATGAAAAATTGCATATAATATTTTTCCTAAAATTCGAAGAGTTAAACAATATAACCTCATATGGCTTTAATATTTCTTCAAAGCACTTACATATATTTTCATTGCGTTCATTTTTCTCCAAAACTTTGTAATTTTTTAAAATGCCTTTATTTATGTAAACAGAATTAATAAATATGCATTTATCACCATTTTTTGTAACTTTATAAGGGTTTAATAAATGCAGTGATTTTATCTCTGAATTAATTGACATATTACAAATTTGTTCACTTTTACTTAAATTTATAAATATTTTGTCTCTATGCATATTAATATTATCTGAATATAGATAAATCTTAATAAATGCACTTTTCATAGAACATACTATGTCTTTAAAAATGACAAAATCTAAGAACAAATTATTTTTTAGCATTAAGCAATATTCACTTTTTTCATTTAATATATTATTTAAAAAATTATAATAATGCTCTTCGTTTTTCATCTTATATTTATTATTTAAATGCTTTAATTTATTATAATTTCCATATATTATATTCTCGATGTTGCACTTTTTCTTATATTTGTTTTTTTCCAAATTGAGTTCTTTTAGAAAATCAGCTAATCCTTGCCATTCTTTTTTCATTATTAAATTATTTATACATCTATTAAATATGTTTTTTAAATTATCATTTATAGAACCAGAACAACTTATATTTAAGTTTAAATCGACTTTATTTTTGTTATTTATTATTATATATATTACATCATTTTCATTATTTAAATTATAACAGTAGTTTTTAAGTAAATGTGTACCAGGTTTATTTTGGGGTCTTTCTTTTGTATTTTTTATTATTGTATCTTTTTCTTCATTTCTTGGTATATCATCCTCTTGCTCATAATTGTAAAATAATCCATAATTCTTTTTCTTTACAAAGTCTACTAAATCATAATCTAACTTGTTGTTTAAACAATTTAATAGTTTGTGCACACAAATAAACTTGTCTATTTTTTCCATTATCAATTTGCTTGAATTTCTATCTGGATCATTAAAAATTTCATAGCACCCTTCATTTTTATCGATATATTTTTTCCCTTGTTCTTCATTTCGAAGTCTTTCATTTATCTCTATGCACGATTCTATATTACCGTCAAAATCGTGATATATTTCATCAATATAATTTTGCAATTTGCCAAACATATTTTCATCAATATTCAAATTAAAAAAGTCGTTTATTTCTTCCATATATCCTTTTATTTTCGCCTTAGATTTATCATGCTCTTTTATTTTTATAAGAGATAAATCATCTATCAGTTTATTTACAAATACATCAATTTGTTCCCTTTCTCCATTTTTAACATCTGGTCCCTTCGCATTTGTCTTATCCGCTTTACAGATGTTTAAGCCATCCACACTTGAACTTAACTTTCTTCCTTTTGAGCCCTCCTTATTTTCTTTTATCTGTTCAATTTCTTGACACCCATTAAACTCATCAATTTCGCTATTATTATTTGCATCCCCCAATGATCCACCTTTTGATACACATATAGCATTTTTCATATAATCGAATAAAGATAATAATAATTTTTTTTCATTAATTAAAATAAAATCAAATGTATGTACAAAAAAATATGATCGAAATTTTATAATTTTACAATAATTAAAATATTTAAAATTAATTGAAAATTTCAATTTAATAAAATTTTCGTCTTTAGTTATATTATTATTATGAAATACCAATAATCTGAATCCATGTTTTTTTGTTTTTTTTCCATCTATTTTATTTAAAATATTGTCCTCTGTAATAATACAAGCATGTATTACATCTAATATATTTTCTTTATTTGTATTCAAAACGTTATGTTCCCCTTCTACTGTTTCCACTTCACTACCAACCATTTTATTCCTATCCTTATTGTTTTTCTCGCCTTTTATTAAATAATATTTTGATAGCTTATTTTTTAACTTATTTTCTAACTTGTTTACTTTTATGAAACTATCAAAATTTTTGTAATAGTAATTTAGTTTTGGGTTGCAATTATTAATTAATATATATTTCTTTTTGTAATAGTTATATTCAAAATTGCCAGTCTCTGTTTCACTTAATTCATACCAAATATTTAGTTCATTTAAATTTTCAAAGTTTACATAAAAAATTTCGCTACAAATTCCAATATAATTATCTTTCCTTTCTTTATCATTTTCTTCGTTCTCTTTCGTATCTTTCTCTTTTATTATTTCATTTTTCATAAAATTCTTTTTGTCTTGATATTTTTTGTCGTATGTTATTTTAATATTATGATTTTTACTTGTACCTTCCATGAAAATTTCTTCACAAAATGAGTCCCATTTCACCTTAATGTAGAAAAAAAATAGAAACGATATAACACATATATAAATATTATTAACCATATATATCTGCACCAAATCGATATAAATTATTCACACTGTTTATATAACTACATATGCGTATTATTTCTTTTGCATATTTTAATAATGTATAGAAAAAAATAGTACTCATATACATATGTAAATCACTGCATATATTTAGTTTCCTATCTAATTATTCATCGTTTATTCATTATTTTATTTATTTCTTTCCAGTTTCTATTACTCTTAAGGGGAGATTTATACTATTCGCATGTGAGAAAAAGAAAAAGAAAACGAAAAATATTTCCCTCAATGGTAATAATAGCAAATTTGAGGGATATACTATAAGATTATCTTTAAAATATATTTTATCATCATGTATATATACATATTTATATTCATGATGCTTATAAATTTGTTCAAAATTTTTATTAAACTCATTTGTATTCAACGATATTTTTTCATCATTGTCTTCAAGGTTTACACTTTTATACTTTTCCATATTTTGTATTATGTATTTTTCTCCATTAAAATAATTATAAAAAACATTGAATCCTTTACTAAATTCCGAAAAAATATTACTTAAATAATCAATACAACTATCATATTTAAAAAGACACTTACACTTATTACAGCTATAAAAATCATTTTCCTTTTTTATATCATTCTTATCCATTTTTTCATCTATAATTTTGTAAAAACTGTTTTTGAAATTATATATAATATCGGATTTGTTTATTAGCCCATTTTTTGTTACCTTCTTCACGTTATTAAAAATGTCACAATAAAAAGTGTATAATGTTATAAATCCATATTTGCTATTATTACTACTAGTGTTGTTTTTTTTACTTTTGTCATCTGTATTACTAATACTTTTATTTTTGTATAAATCTTCTAAACAAATTAATTTTAAATCTTTATCGAGGTTATTTATTTTTACAATATTGCAAAACCCGTAATGTGAGTAACTATTTTCAAATACAAAATCAGTCTGACTTATACTTATGCCTTTGCATTTCGTTAATATGCTACATTTTATTTCCTTTTTAATTTTATAATTACCCATGTAGAAACTCATGTTTATATTTATTTTGTGATATCCGTATTTGTTAACTAAAAAGTATAAAACGATTTTTTTTTTCTCATGGGGCAATAGATAATATTCCTCATTTTTCGTTTTTAAATGATTTCCATTTCTATCTTTTATTTTTTCATTTCTATATAAATTTTGTTCTCTAATTTTTTTCCTTTCTTTATATCTTAATTTCTGTTCACCTTCTAACTTATTCATAATATCTATTTGCTTTTTGCTCACTACATTTTTTATCAATACATACACTCGGACATTATCATTATTTCCTTTGTTATAAAAATATTTTATAAATTTTTTGTTCAAGTTGTAATATAAGTCTTTTTTTTCCCCCAATGCTATTGTATCTTCTTTTTTATTATGCATATCACTTTTCACACACTTTTTATTTTCCATTTGATCTCCATCATTGAATACTAAATTCTGTTTACAATAAAATGGCTTATCATTATTTGTTTCA
Source organism: Plasmodium berghei ANKA (assembly GCF_900002375.2). Lineage (NCBI taxonomy): Eukaryota > Apicomplexa > Aconoidasida > Haemosporida > Plasmodiidae > Plasmodium > Plasmodium berghei. The sequence goes on from NC_036171.2 coordinate 109,738, forward strand.
TTTCTATTTGTAGTATTTGAATTATCTTCATTTGTTTTTTTTCTTATAACATTTTTCTTTATGCATTTTATATTTGTCTTCTTTTCATTTATTAATTTTATTTCATTTAATACAGCATAATAATCGTAGTAACAAATGCCATTTTCTATACAATCTGCGATCATGCTTAATCTTTGTGCATTTTCGTCATTTTTATAACTGACCTCATCTCTTTGTTTGTTCTCTATTTTTTCAGAAGATGATGCACTGTTTTCTTCTTCTTTGTATCCTAATAATGCATTTTTAGGATCTTTTTGTAAATCTTTTACAATTTCGTTTGAACAAACTTTTATATCACATTTAGATGAATCATTCAACTTGATAACATTTTCAAAACGATAACAAACATAAAAGTCATTTTGGTTTTTTATAGTAAAACTGGTTTTATACAAAAATAACGGATTTAACATAAAGCATTTTGATAGCTTTTCTGACTTTATGTTTATATTTGGTTCAATTATATTAGCATATATATTTATATACATACCTATATAATTTGTTGTCTTATTTTTTTTGTTAAATATTTTTTGTTTTTTTTTCTGTTTTTTTTTTATCATTTCTTCATTAATTTCAGAGTAACTTGAATACGATTTACACAATGATGAAGATGAATATTCATATCTTGAAAAATTATTTCCAAATAGTTCATTCCATTTCTTGTTATCTATTATTTTATTTTCTCTTACACATACTAAAGGAAAACCATTGCTTTCTTTCTCTTCTTGTTTTTTGTTAATTTCCAACAAATTTTCAATATTAATATCAGGTCCTTTGCATATATTTTTAATGATCAATACAAAATGGTAATTTTTGTAATTTTTATGTTTATCTTTAGGCTTAAAAACAATGTATATCTTTTTCGGTTGTTTATATGACAAAACGAAACTTTTGGGGTAAATGTAAATTGGACATAAACATTTTTTCTTATTTCCTTTTTTTATCTTTTTTTCCGAATTTTTATCCCTTTTATCTACTTTTATTTTTCCTAACTCCATATAATATTTCATTTTCGATCTGTTCTCATACAAAGAGTCAGCAAATGCAGGATCAAAAAATTCTTCATAATAATATGTCCCTTTGTTCTTTTTCTCCAAAACTATTTTCTTACTTTCTGGATTTTCATTAACATATATGTAGCATGATATGCTCAAGTCAATTAGTCCGTTGTTTACAACTTCAAGTTCAGTGAAGTTATACCCACTGTTCACCTTTCAAAAAAAATATAAAATATTCAAGCATATGAAAAAGGAGATAAAACATCAAATCATAAAAATATATATTTCATACATTTACAAAAAAACGATTAATCATTACTTGAATATCTGAAAACTTATATGAGTTTCCTGAATTGCTATAAAAAAAATAATATAGTTTGTCTTTTTGTTGATTTTCTAAATATTTCGAAAATCGGCATTCGTACAAATCTCCTGCACATAAAAAAAAGTAAACAAAGTTAAAAATGTAAAAAAAATTTAATTTATTATAATACCAAATTAATACTTAATTTTTATTTATTTTCGAAAAAATATAATGATAAGATAATGAAAAGTTACTTGCTATCCTCTTATTGATGCGAACCAAATTTAACAATATGGGTTCAACAATAGCCTTAATATAAAATTGAAAAATATTCCATCCATTGTAATTAATAAAATTATGTTTTACTCGATCTTCTAATTCAGAAAATTCGCTATCAATATCTGGTATGATATAGTATTTTTTTTCATATGCTCCTATTTTCCCACTTCTATAAGAAATAAAAAACATGTCTATGTATGCTCTAACATTTTATGTAAATATGAAATACATATAGAATCTCAATAAATTGAAATTTAATTTCAAAATGTTTATTCAAAAATATTAAATTTTAATTTTATAATTTTTACTTAAAAAAAAAATTAACAGCTTTTTCTTCGGAGTTTTTCAAGCTAAAATAATATAAATCTTGTAGCACATTTTCAAAATATAAATTATTAAAATTGCTAACTAATTTTTTGTATAAGAAAAGAAAATTATATGAACGACTTTTAATATTGTTATACATATAATAGGTTTCGTTATTTTCTTTTATTTCTATTATAGATTCGCCGCCGTTTTTTTTATTAGTTAACAAATTTAAAATATTTTCTTCCTTTTCGATATTTTTCTTTTTTTCATAAAATTCAAATAAGCTCTTTGGGATGATCAGTATGTTTACATCATTTCCTTTATTTTTAATTGTAAACCTTTAAAAAATCAAAAGTTAATAAGAAAAATAAAACATTAAAAAAATGACAAAGATAACCACATCACACACCATGTAAGCTCATAATATAATCTCCACTAGCAATTATTTCATTTAATTCACTTTTTAAAAATAGACTTACGATTTGTTCTTCTTCTCGTTAGATCGAATTGGACCCAAATTTATAGTTTTAGGGAATTCTAATTTTGGTGGCGATTGAAATACTTTTATCTATAAAAAATGTAATGTCATTATGTTCAAATATATGCATCAATTTCTATCATTTTAGTTTATCACAATATTATTTTTTACCTGTATTTCCTGACTTCCTGCTTCTGACAATATTTTTATATTATCCCTTATGTGATTTAAGGTCAAAACATTATAACATAGTTTTATCTGAATTGTTCATAATAATTACATTGTAAAAAAACGTTGATATATAGGGTTATATTTCGTCAATTAATAATTTATTGATTTTAGTTTCGTAATAATAATTAAATATTTCTATTTCACCTTTATGGAATGTCCTGGGGCAATTTGTTGATTTAAAGTATTTTTTGAGGATTCCTCACTTTTGTTATACACATTAATTATATCTTTTATGAAAAAACAGTTCATTGAAGGGGGAACTATAATAATGTGCAATAGGGTACTGCTTTTGTTTGTAATTATCAAATCTTCTGTTCGTGTTGAATCTACCATTACATCTGTAAAGTACTGTAAAATACGAATGGGAACATATATTGTGAGGAATATATTTTAGAATTCAAATTGATTTTTTAGAAAAATTGTAGTTATAATATTTATTAGATTTTAATTTACTATTGTTAATGGGTAGATACACAAATAATTATTTAAATCTTCGTTTTTTGATAAATTCAATCTTGGATTTTTTAAATAATTAATAAATCTACTATCCTTTTCTTGTAAATTTTTTATCTCTTCTTTTTTTTCATTAATTTCATTTTTCAAATCTTCTTCCTTTTTCTTTTTGTATTGCTCTTCAAGTCTAAGCATATATTTTTTCATGTGTTTGTCCTTTTCTTCTACACTAATATTACTGTATTTCGTTATTTGAAAAAAAAAAGAAAAAGAAAAACGGTAAAATATATGATTTTCTAGTTATATATGCAACTATAAAAAATATCATCAGTATATATGAAATTGATTACTATTTATCTATTTTCTTTTTTTTCTTTAATTTATATGAAACAGTCTCTTTTTCCTGAGATATAATAATCGATATGTTTATATATTATTAAAAATTTAATAAAAAATAAGATAGTCATCCTAACTTTTTTTATTTTTTAGCGTGTCTATTACTTCTATATTAGTAGGACTCTTTACATTATCATTATTTAAATTTACGGTTTCTTTGGTATCGATTTTATTCTCAATATTAAAAATATTTTTGTTCATTTCCTCTTTTTTCTTTTTAAATTTTTCTATATCTTCCAAAATTTTGGTGCTATTATTAAACCCCTTTAATTCATAATTTTTTCTTTCTTTCACATCACAAGGTTCTTGATTGTCTACTGAATAATTATTATTTTTAGTTACTAAAAAACTATTTTCAAATATTTCACTCGTTTTAATATTTGTTAATTTATATTTATTAGTGGACAAAAAATTATCGTAATGATCTGTACAATGACATAATGTATTCAACTCTTCATATTCATTGTTTATGGTTATGTTTGTTAAATTACCTATATAAAAATGTAATAATATATTCAAAACATGAAAGTGAAGTATATATATTACGAAAACAACATATATGCACGGTGCATTTTACTCACATGCCCCCTTTATATAATTATTTAAATAAATAGGTATATATTACTTTTTTTGTTACTAGTTGAAGAATTTTTTATGGCATCTTTTGTATAACTTATTATACTATTTGCATGAATTGAACCAATATTATTTAATGTCTTATTATTTGATATATCTCTATATGTGTTTCTTTCAATACAGTTTGCTTCTTGGTCTATATCTAAATTGGGTATATTTACAAACCTCGTGTCTAACTCATTTTTTTTTTTTTTTTTTTTTTCTTTTTTTTCGATATGTTTCTTATCCCCCATGTATTTTATATTTCTATATAGAGAATGGAAATTTTAATTTCTTATAATACTTATAATGTGCAAATATGGGTGCCTGTGTATACGCATTTGCATATTTTCTTATAAAAATGTTATTATCATAATTTTCATATGAAAGCTATCGATTTTTATAACATATTTTTATAAGAAATAACTTTATTTTTTTAAATCATCGTAGGTTCAAATGTATATAATATATATACGCATTGTATTTTGACATAATGCACAATAAAAAAACGTAAATTAAAAAAAACGAATTAAAAATCGAATTAAAAAAATGCAATGAAAATAATAATAGAAAAATATATTAAACAAAATACAGTACACAAAATAAAAAAAAAAACATATATATATAAAACTAAAAAAAATTAATAGTAAACTTAATGTACTTATATATAGCCATAAAATAGAGCATTAAATATAGAGATGTACACATTTATTGATATAAAGTCAATCCTTATCGCACTCAGGCTTATGAGTGATAATTATTATAATATTTTACATATTTATGCACAAATGATATTTAAAATGTTTATTCAAAAATTCTCCTAAGCCATATCAATTATCATTAAAGCTACGCAATTTATTGGGGTCCATAACGATATTATAGAAGATACCAGTAAAATACAATTTTGTATTTCTCGCCATTTTATTACTCCATCATTTGTAGCTTCATTAGTTGCACTTTTTAATTGACTCACTTTTTGTTAATGAAAAAAAATAAGTCAACTTTTGTTGATATCTATCATTGCGTATTTTTTCTGCTTTGGTTTTATGCTTATTTATTTTTTTTTTTTCATTCAATTTTTCTTTTTTAATCTTTGCTATTTTCTTATTTTTGATATGCCGTAATTCATTCTTCGGCTTTAAGAAGTCATAAGCTTCTTGTTTTAAATTGAGATATGGATTAAAAATGTTTAACATCCTGTTTTTTTCTTTAATGTTAGAAAATACTGTTGGGCATATAGAACACGGCTTAATAGACTTTACAAAATCCTTCAGTTCATCTAAATTAGAATGCTCACTATAAGGTATTAAAAAAACAGACATGTTATTTTTTTCATAGAAATAATAATTTTTAACCCATCCTGTTGGAATAATATAATAAAAAGAATCAAATTCATCTTCCATTTCTGCATCTATTAAACTTCTTAATTTATTTTTCTCAATTTTAGGAAATATATAAGAGTAATTAATATCAACAATGTGAATTTCAGCTTCTAATTTATTTCCCGTTATCCTATTTAACATATCTTTATTGTATATATATGAATTAAAAATTATTTTTTTCTTTGGGTTTCGAAAGTATATTTTCATATTGCACGCTTCTGAAACACTTAAATATACTTTTTCCTTTCCTAAATTATAAGTTCCAAACATAAATAAAGTTTTCTTTCTTTTTCTTTGTGTTACATGCATAAGTGGTAGTTTATTTTCTGTGCTATTCCCTTTAAATGTTTGCATCCATGATAATCCATTTTCCGTTGCAGAATCATCACCATTTTTCATTGTATTATTATCTTTGCTTTTTTGTGTAGAATTGTTTATCGAATTTTTTATTTTACTTAAATTATCAAAATTGCAATTCTCATCTTTGCATGCATCTACTTTATAATTTTGTTTTATTTTATTTTTGCATATATAAATAATAAAATTAATCAAATACATTTGATGGGCAAACATATTTTTAGACATTGCATATGTTGTATCAAGATATATTGTTTTTATATAATTCATATTTTCTTTTAATTCATTTATATGTGTTTGGCCATTTTTGTTTTTTTTAACTTCAAACTTAGATATATAATAGCTATTATTCATTTTTTTTTTCGTATCAGTTTTAACTATAGTACCTTTCAGTTTCTTATTATATGAATTACAACATCGTGCTTCCTTGCTGCTACTGACTTCTCGTTTGATATTTATTTTAACAGAATTACAATTTCCATTGGTACTTATATTATTTTCGCCATCATAATTTTCGTGCTTAACCGTGATGTTATTGTATTTTTGTTTACTTACATGGCTTTCTTGTTCTTTTTCATAATAGCAATCACCATAACATGGAGTTTTGTCTAAATAATCTTTTGTATCATAATTTAAAACAAAACGAATATTTTTTAAATTGTCTTTATTTATTATAACATCGTCATTTAACATTGTATTATTTCCATACATTAACATTATATCTGTATTATTTTGATTAAAATATAAAGACAATTCTACAAATATAAAGTAATTGAAATAATTTTCACGTTCTATAGAATCATATACATAAAACTCTGTTTTCATATCTTGAAGCTTCCATAGTAAATCCTCAATGCCTTTTAAATACATTAATCTGAATTCATCAATGCTTACAACATATGTATTACTGTTATATATCTTAAATGGCGTATTCATATAACAATTATTATATTTTTTATTATTCCACAATATCCATTCATATTCTTCCCGTTTTCCCACTAGCTTATTACTACTTTCTTCTGTGCAATATTTATCAATAAATTGCCTTTTTCTACTATTATATTCATATATTTTAACTGGATCATTGCTACTTAATATTTTTTTTATTAAAAGAGTGTGGACATTCGAATAACGAAAATCACCCGTGTGAATTATTTTAGTACCATTTGAAAATTCAAAATAAATAATTACAGAACCAGGACAGTGATTAGCGTCAATCAAAATGATTTCAAAATTAAAAAGATAATAATTCTTATTAACTTTTAAATTATGCACATATTTTTCATCCACACCAATTATATTAATTAGTAATTTTTTTGTTATTGTAGACGAAAAAATATTCTCATTAAAATTTTTATTAATATTCATATAATGGTCTGCATGAAAATGAGTTAAAAAATACACCTTTGTAATTTCTTTTTTTTCATCACATTCTCCTGTAGAAGTATAAAAGAAAGCAAAGCGAGAAGTATATTAACATTTTTGAACTTATATACATGATACATCACTTGTATATATATGTATTTTATATTATCAGTTTAACAATGCCACTATTATTATATATACAATTTTTATTAACAATAAATAATATAACTCAATACTTTTTTTCACAAATATTCAACATTTATGTGCACACTAAAATATATATGTGACAATGCAACAACTTTTTATTATACCGGGTGTAATGCTTTTCTTTTTTATATATGGAAATTTATCTATAATAATTAAGGGGTCATTTGCAATTATATGTATATCATCTTCTATCATTTTTGCAATGCATAATATACTTTTTTATTCGACTTTGCAATATACTATATTACAATCTTTTAGTTTTTGTTCTTCAATTTATACTTCAACACCTCAAATATTGAAGTTTTAATAAGCACGTTTCATTTTTCCAAAAAAAATTATCATAAATTATATTACTTAAAAATATGATATATTATTTTTAAATAATATTTTCACTTTTTAATAATATATAAAAGCATAAATAATATAATTTTCCACGAATAATAATACGCAAAAATAACGAAATTATGTAAACAAATGTCATCCCCAAAAAACAAAAACAAATAAATCATATATAATTTTTTGAAGTTATATTCTTAAAAATATTTTTTCGTGTTAATGAATTCAATTTTGTGTATACTTAAAACAATTTCATAATACTATTTCACTTTGATACATTCATTTTATCGAATGGTGCAATATATATGATAAGAGAAATTCTATTCGATAACAGTTCATCTTTAATCTTTTTGTTTGTAGTTCAAATAATAATTTATAAGCAAAGTGAATAAGTTATACCCTTCAATTAAATATATTCAAATTAGTATAAGACATAAATATTAGTATATTTATAATATGCATTTAAAAGTATACTCATTTTTTTCGTTATTTTTACAATTAATTCTTTAATTGCCATTACCAATTTTACATTGTCTTAAAAATTGCTAAAATATAAGCACATAAATAAAGCAAATATGTGCAGTTTAATACATCAATACCTCCTTTTTTTCATTATATATTTATCGAATCGATTGACGGAGAAATTAATGGATAATAAAATAAAATTGAAAATAAAACCCTTATTATTATAAATGCTTATTTTATAGACCCCTTAAAAATGACTAAAGACTTATTGTGTACATTTTTGGAATATATTAAATTTTTTAAATGCAAAACCTATTCATATTGTACATAAATATTATATACAATTTTTATAAATTTTTCTTATATCCAAGCAATTTTACCAAGTTTAATAAATAGAAACGACCATATGTGTGTCCATAGATATTCCTTTTTAATTTAACCATATTACAAATGCATGGGCAAATAATATTAGGGATCATAATATGACAATTCATTGCTAAAATGATGAAAATTAAAATCATATTAAATTTAAAAAAAAATGGTCATTTGTGAACAATAATTTCATTAAAAAAATTCATAAATCAATTTAAAATTTATGGATTTCAAAAAAAAAAAAGGAATTCGAACGTTATTATGCCAATGCCTACACATCCATTTTTAGATAATTTTTCCACATTACTTTTGCCTAATTCATATATTATTAATATTATGTTAACCATTTATTTACAAAATAAAAACATATTTTTTCTTTCCTGAATAAATAAAACCCTTTCTTATAAAAAATGGAAATTCCTAATAGTCTATTTTTAATTGACTCCAATTAATGATATCAATTTTGCAAATTTTAGACATATAAAAAAGAATTATAAACATGGCACATAAATGTATTACGCAAGTAAATTACGTATAAATATTGCATAAGAATAATACATAAACAATGAAAAAGGTTTAGCACAAAGAAAAATAATATCACTTATCATAATTAAGATTATCTGTATTTTAATATTTAGCATTTATCTCATATTATTTCTTCATATAATGCACATTTTTTTTCATTTACTATTATTAAAGGTTTCTATTCGTCGAAAAAATAAATATATTTTTATTTATGGAAAATAACATATTTATATACAAAATGTTTTTTAATATTTACAATTTGTTTTTTGTAAAAAAAAATTAGCAAATGTTTTAAATGACTCGAAATAGTATTGTCTACTAATAGCTTTAATTATGATTAGCTTTACTTTCGTTTTATAGAACCTCCTTTTTTGTAAACGTATGTCTGTCAATACATGTAACTATGTTTACACGTGTAATTATGTATATTATCCCTCATTAAATATTCAGCTAAAAGGCTACTAACACATTTTAATTAAAATGAATTATGCTACAAAATGAATGACGATAGTCTAAGCAATCTCATACAAAAAATAGGTACTATAACTAGAAATTTTCAAAAAGACAAATAATAAAGCAAGCCTATTAAATGTTACAATCTCTTATGTATAAAAATATATACAGAGAGAAAACGAATTTATAACTTATGTTCATCAAAATAAAAGCTCGAAAAAATACTAAACAATAACCATCTGACTATTTCATATTTTTTATCTCAATTTAGGGCACCATATTGATGACATTAGAGACAGATCGATTATTATGTTAATTCAAAAATATGAAAAAAATTTAATAAATGAAGAAGAATTAAAAAAACGAAACAACTTTTATTGCTTGATTCTTCATTACATTAATGATAGAAATTCATTCATTCCTTTAAAAAACTTACAAGATATATTATCCTTTGTGCAAAACATTATAAAGGTAAAAAATATATAAACTAATTACATCTACTAAAACTTCACATAAAATCGAAGGCACATATTTAAGTTATTTAAAGCCTTCCTTTTTAATGTAGTTTCTGAATTTTAAATTTCTAATAGCTTTACTATAACTAAGCATTGCATATTATTATATTTTCTATGGCCCTCATTTTTATATTTTAAGAATAAGCACAATATTAAACATTGTATTATGTATATATGTGTGCATTATTTACGTGGATATATACGTCTTTCTAACCTTAACCTAATGCATAGAATTTTTAATTGCCTTTTTTATCATAATCCAGAAAGATGAACATATAAAACAAAAATTTGAAGAATTATATATATCAAAATTTTTGAAAGAATTTTTAACTCATTTCAAAAATAACAAAGAAAAATATAAATCAAATAAACAAGTGCAAAAAAGTTATCTTGCTAAAAGTGATGATCTGGGTATGCTAAGTTTGGACAATTCTTCTACAAAAAATGATGAATGCATAAACGTTATTAAGATTCTATGTGAACTGATTAATATATATTGTCCTGATGAATCAATAAATGATATATTAGAATTTAAAGACAGCAATTATGTAAGCATACAAAATGATAAAAATATAAATGATGTAATAACTTCATTAAATACGCAAGATTTAACTAGTGATAGTAGCAATATTTATAATGAAAAAGGTATGAATCTACAAAATGGAGAAAATAATAGTCCAATAAAAAATTCCATAATAAATGAAACGAATACAGTTCAAAATAAAAATACTTCTGATATAACTCCAAAAGAACAAGAAAAAAAACAAAGAAACTCATTGATTTCGTTGAGCTTATATCAAAATAATAATATATCAGAAAAAGATTTGACAACTATCAATCAAATGATTAAAAAAAACAACTACATAAATATATTTACAAAAAATAGGTGCTCAACAATCGAAGAATTTGAATATTATAATACATTGCATTCTATCAAAAATCAACTAAATCAAAATTCAATTGACTTATTGCTACGTTATAAATCTTATAAATCTAACAAAATTAAGAACGAAGATAGCAATACTAGTGATATATTTTTGCCTGCATCCTTTCTTCATACTAATAAATATATCATTGAACAAAATTATTCTCTTCTTTTAAAGTATTATAATTTTTTATATTTATATAACTTTTTTGATAGCTATGATATGTTCATGAAAAATTTTCTCGATATAAATGCGATGGAACCACAAGACAATAATATAGAAATAAAGCAACTAAATGAAGAAACTGAAAAATGTGATATAGAGAAAAAAAAAAAAGATGGAAAGAAAAATGATCAAATTTGTTCTATAACAAATATAATAGATCAATATTACACATATCTAAAATACAATTATATATATAACAACAAAATTTATTACAAAATTACAAATTATACTAATAAAATTAATTTGCTATATTTTTACACGAAAATGAAATTTAATTACTTTGAACTATTAGGAATTAATATAATTAAAAAAAAAATTAGTGTAGACGATTTAGTATACATGCATAAGGAAGTCAATAAAATATTAAACAAATATATATATATTTTTAACAAAGACGTATTGTTATTTAATTATAAGTTTATATACACTCTTAGCTATAATATTCATTATATATATAAAAATTATGTAGAAAATAGGCAATTAGAAAATGACTATAATTATATAATTAATATAGTAAATAACTTGTCTTATATCATATATATTATTCTATACAATATTTATGTTACTATAAAAAATAAAAAAGAATGTATGTGTAATAGTATATACAATATATATATAAATAATTTTTTTTTCTTGCTTAACCAAAATTTGTTCTACTTGGTTTTTCTTTGCAATAACAAAAAGGCGAAACAAAAATTATCAAAAAATATAATCACAGTTACTAATTTTGCAGCATATCAAAGAAACAATGATAAAATAATAAGCAATATAAATTCATTTTACTATAATAAATATTGTCAGAAATATTCCGAACTAGCAGACAAAAATAGTACCCTCGAAATAAACGAAAATGATATGTATCACTATTTATTTATAACAAAAAATAATTGCATATATATTTTCAAGATGATAGTTTTTTACATGCTAGAAATATTAAGAATTTCCCATTATAGAATCGATAATATAAATAAAAATTGTTCTATATTTAATTTCCATACAGAAAATTATATACTTATATATGATTATTTGTATAACATAATGATTCAATATTTTGATAGCGACCAAAAAGAGTTAGATACTCACTTTAATAATTTAATCGATTTTATAAAAGAGACAAATATGTATACTTCTTCGAATAACACAAATAAAAATGATCATAATAATAAAACTGATTATATATATAGGAAAAAGGAATCAAACAGCTATTCCTTTTTATCTGTTTCTTCTCCATTGGCTTCATCCGAAGTTTTAGAATCATCTTCTTCTGAATTATCACATGATATGAGCAAAGATAAATTTAAAAGTATTAATATATTCATCAATGATTCATATAGATACACATATAAATATAATTTAAAACAAATTGAAATATTAAAAATTATATGTCTTTATATTAACTACACACCTATATCATTTATTCAAGCAAAAAGGATAAAAATACAGTTTGCTAACATATTGAAAACTATATTATTTGATATACATATAAATATTCATTATTTGGAGATTTTATATTTTATTAAACTTTTCTTTTATTTTTATGATTCACAAATTTACAAAGAGTACGAGAGTTTCATATTCTACTACAATTTGCTAGTCAACCTTTTCTTTATTTATAGTGAAAACGCAAACAAAACTGTAGATAAAAATATACATATCTCTATGGTGCATGTCGACAAACACATCCAGAAAACCATGGATACCATAAACACCCAATTAGACATTTCAACATTTATAAATACTAATAACAATATTTTTCATTTTTTTTTTTTTTTATCTACTAATTATACATCCCTCAATATGTTTTTAGAAAAATTTCTTGTTGAATCTATAAAACATTGCAACATCGGTTCATGTGATAATATCATATTTTCAAACACAGTTACAAATCCGACTAACGAATTTTCAGAAATTCTTGTTAATTTTAAATCAAGCGATTTTGGAAACCAACAAAAATACACAAAAGACGAAACAAATAATTTTAAAAATATAGAATCAAAACATCTACATAATTTTTATAGTACTTTAATAAAAACAACAAAGAACAACACAGAATTAATCAATCTTCAAAGTCAAGAAATTACTAAATTTCTTGATAATTCAAATATTATTTCCAATTTTTCCTTTAATTTTATTCACAATATAAGTAGCATATTAATTGAGAATAATTTAAAAATTTTATTTAACACTTTTTTATTATTATCTTCTGAATACAACAATTTTGAAAGTTATATAGAATCGCATGGACAATATAGTACAATATATCAATTTATAGTTGATAAGTTAAAAAAAATTAGCAATAAAATGCATATATTATCATTTAATCATAGCACACAAGGTGAAAATAGTTTAATTCAAAATGTTAAATTTGTCGAATTATTTAAAAATTTTCTTCTTCTATTACATAATATAATTTCAATAATATATAGTTACAATAATGAAGTTATTTTCTTTTTTCTTAATTTTATTTTTAATATTAATAATGAAAAAAGTAAATTTTTTAGTTCTAATGAGGAATTATCTCCTATTTATATACAAACATTTAACATCCCTGACAACCATAGTTGTGAAATAAACACTTTGAACAAAAAAACAAACTATCCATATGATTATGAAAAATATATTGGTGAAAATAGTTTTTATAAATCTACAGCCCATCAGTCAAATTTTAAAACCAAGGAAAATACAATTACTAATTATGGAACTAATTGTACTACTATTTATCATAATATGGACAATGAAGACAATCAATATTTACATAAAAAAGAGGAATGCACTTCTAATGATATGATAAAATATGGGAATAAAGCGAATTATAATTATTATGCTACAAAAAATTATGGAAATAAAAACAATTATGATTACCCTGAATGCCACCCTGATTGTGAAAATACATTTAAGAAAGAAAACAGTGAAAAACAAAATTGTATAGAAAGAATAAAAAACCCATATATGGCTTTAAAAAAAGAACAAAATAATTTTAGTGAAATAGAAAACAAGTATAACAACAATGAACAAAATCAATGGAACAAAACTGAAGAAATTTTTATCCAGTCTGATGATAATACGAAAAATTATAATAAAAATAGTAATTTAAATAATTATAATAAAGCATATAGTGATATAAAGTACAGTATTAATAAAACAAAACAATACCTATCAAATACATTTTTATCACCTTTTCAAATAATCGAATTTGTTGATTTTATATATGAAATATGTGTATATAGCAAAAAGGAAATAAAAAATTACTATATAGTTTTTATTATAGAAAATATTAAAAAAAATATCGGCATTCTGATTGATATGATCAAAGATAAAGAAATAAAAGAAAAAAGATGCATGTTAGCAAATATCAAAACACATTCCAACCTATTGCTTCTTTTATATTTTATTAAAAAAAAATATATAATCATAATTGAACAAACTCTTTATAATTCTTTTAATTTTTTATATGAAAATTATTTCTATCCTCATTTTAACCAAAATAAAAAACAAAACTTAGAAGTAGATCAAACAAGTAGCAGTCTATATTTTTATCAAAATGTTTTTATAAATATACATAATGCATACTTTTTCCTATTTCAAAAAAAAAAAAAAAAACGAACCTTTTCTCTTAAATTCTTTTGGAAATTATATTACCAACTTAAAATGAACTTTGGTAAAATTAATACACAGCTAGAACAACTAAAAAAAAATGACAATTCAAATGATCCTTTACCTTGCTTTTCTAGCACAAATAACGAAAGTCAAAATAGAGAAATTTTAAAAAAAAAAATTCAATATTACAACATTGAACAAAAGACAGACAAAACTTATGAAAATAGTAAAATAAATGAGAAAAATAACCCAGAATGTGAAAAACTATCTTATAACATATTTAACTATTCAAGTGACTGGAATTTTAAAGCTAATATTTTGAATACTTACATAAGCAGCTTTTTAGTAGAAACATTCACAGATGATGAAACGATTATTTTGAAATATATGGATAATATAAGCATGGGTATAGAAAAACAAACTCCTCATTTTTTTAATAGAATTATTTCATTCCTTTTGAGAAAAGAAACAAAATACGAAGCAAACATAGTATCAATCAAAAGATCATCTAACCATGAAAAAGGAGTGCCAAACGATAACGATATATCCCTTCAAATTTACGAAAATATTCTTAGTTTATATTTACAAATCATAAAAGAAATTATACTTAAAGAAAAAATAAGCATAACATATATTGAAACATTTATATATGTGTTAAAAATAATTATTCTTCTACTTATTACCAATAATAGGAATAGCAAAATATGCAAAAAGATATATAAAGAGAAGTACTTTTTTTTATCACATTTATATTGCTTTTTTTTCTATGATAATGAAATTATAAAATCATTATCTATTAGCTTAACTTTTTATTTAATATTTGATCAAAATATATTGTTATTGAACAAATACAGATTATTTTTAGAGCCGCGTTTTGTCATAGAACAAGAGGAAAATAAAAAAAAAGTAAAAGCAAGAGACGAATATATTCCATTTTTATTAAACAAATGCCCAAATAAACAAAAAATAAACTCTTCTTCGCAATCCAATGGTGAAAAAAATGTAGAATATTCTATAATTAATGAAATAACAAAAATAGAGCATATAAATATGTGCACAACAGAAGAAATGGAAAGCATGCAAAATAAACACGAAGATGAAAATCATTCATTTCAAAATGATATACATTCTATTCACAAAAAATATAATCTTAGTTTTTTCAATTTAAAAAATAATAAATCTAAATATCTAGACAATAATAAAAATGATCATATAGACAATTTAAAAAGGGCATCTTATTGTATAGAAAATAAAATTATTTATTATGTACCTTTTTGGCTGTATAAAAAATTACAAACAAATCATTTATTATTCCATATTAAAAAATTTAAATCCTTTTTTTTATATTCAACAAAATATACTTATTTGCATAGTTTTCATAACCCTAAATCAAATACCAGTGAAAAAGAATTATCTTATTATGGAAACTATAACAATGATAACATATTTAGATCTTTTGCCTTATTTGTTAATAAATATTATTACATAATTCAGGAATTAAAAAAAGGTGGAAATAATATTTTATTCAATTATAATAATAACATTGATAAACCTAATATAGAAATTTCCCCAATAAATCAAGATACTCGTAGTAATAGCGGATTATCAAATCCTAATTCATTTATTTTTTTAAATATAAAGTTAGACAAAAATATTTTATCATATAATAATTCAGCATATATAGCTTCTTTGTTAAAGGAATTAAAAATCCAACCATCTATAAATGATTTTGAAAATGATAAAGTCAAATTTGCTTATATATACAATTTAAATAGGCTCTTTTTCTTCCTAAATAATTTCTATATTCAATTTTTATACACATATGATGATAATTCTGAGAATTACATAAAACAAAGTCAAGACAGTATTACCCAAAATAATAGTACAGAAAAATGTGAAATTTCGTATTTACATGATAAATCAAAAATGGAAACAAGTTCAAATAACATACGTGAAGAAAATATAAATCTATACAATCGTGAAAAGAATAAAAATTGTCAACATCAGTTCATAAAAATAAAAAAAAACGTTTACTATCTTTTTGAAAATAATTTTAGCCACATATTGAGCATAATAAATTTTGTTTATGATATAATATTTCCGTATACCGATAAACTTGCATTTTTTATGCACAACTGTCTAACAAATACTAATACTACAAATGAAAGTTATTCTCATAAAAAAAATATAATGCTTATTCATAACAACCTATTATTACTAGAACATTTGATAAATGTATTTGATATATGCTTATATATTCATTTAATAGTTAAGAACAATAAAAATATATATATTAAAGAACACATCCATGAACTAAATAAACAAATAGACTTATCATTATATATATATAAATTATTATATATCTCGATATCTACAAATTCATTAAAAAATAAATTTTCCAGTTTCTCTTTAAACATTATATATAATTTTATAAAGATCGAAAATTACTACCTTAATATAAAGCATGATTATTATAACAATTTGGATGGGGATAATCTGGAGGACAAAGAAACTAAAAATTATATTATGCTAAAAGAAGAGAAGAGAAAACGAAAAATACTAAAAGAGAAAAATAAAAGTATGTCAACCCTAGTTAATTTTCTATTTTTCATTATATCAAAATATTCCAAGAAAATAATCAAAAAAAAGGCGAAACAAAATATTCCCAACCAAATATCACAACCTAAGAATAATTTATATTATAATATTGTAAATTTATATGAAATAGAAAAAATAATAAACATAGAAAATGCCACATTTCAAAATCATGAAAAAAAGTATCTTAAATTAAATATATTTTTTATAAAAAATGTCATGTCTATGTTGCATGTAATAATGAAACAGGGATGCTACATTGATCTAAATTTAATAAACAATGATATATTTTTAATAAATTATAATATATTGATGAATTACGATTATAAACGTTTTGTCAATAAACATATTTGGAAATCAAAAAACGATATAAATAATCAACATGTATCGCACCCAGAAAATAGCTCCTCACAAATTGGACAAAATGTTACTACTATAAGAACTGACAGTAAATATACAGATAGTATTTTCAGTGATAGTAGTAATAATAACGGTTTTAATGACAGTCAAAACAGCTCTAATTCTTCAAATAGTGGCAAACTAAGGGATAAATCCCTCAACCCATTAATAGAAAATAAAAATGTTAAAAAATTTAGAATTTTAAAAAAAATAATTTTAAATAAATATATTAATACATTATTAAACTTTTGCAATATATACAACGATATTGTTATAGAGTGTTTATATGTTCAATTGCTAATTTTTTTTTTTAAATATATTCTACAAGTTATAAAAAGCAAATTTAGAAAGGAATATGTAAAGGATAATTGTTATTCTAAACAACAAATATTAATTTTTTTCTTAAAACATTACAAGGTGGATAAAAAAATTTTTATTTTTTTAAAAAGTATTTATTTTATTATACTAAAATATTCTATATATGTGCAAAAAACAAAATTTTCAAATAATTTTTTTACCCATAATATCAATACTAAAAAAAGACAAAATGAAAAATGTAATGATCAAAATAAAAAAACAAAAGTGGATATAAATAAACACAATTATTTTATAAAAGAGGAAAAAATATATATAAATTATTGTAAACTATTTTATGAATATACAATAAACCATTATCGAAATTGCATAGAAACCGAAAAACACAGTGAAAATTATTATTCATATAATAATTTAGGAGAGCAAATTTTTAATAATTCGAATTGTGATAGAAGATTGAATGAGAATTTCAAATCCAGTAACCCAAAAAATAATAATAATAGCATCAATGATATTTCAAACTCAGCATATGTATGTATGATTGATCTTTATTGCCCTTACTGCGAAGAAATTAAAATATTGTTTTTGTCTATAATAGTTTTTTTAAGTTTTTCACTGGATAATTTCCCCTTATTCTTTTTGCAAGATATTAATGAAACAAGAGAACTTACAAAAGACAGAGATCCAGATAATAAAAAAAATGAAAATATTATTATTTTATGCGAACGTATATTTTATTATTTGAGTAAAAAAAATATTTATAGGAATTTTTGTGTTTTTAGAGAAGCGAAACTACTTGAAAAATATTTTATAAAAATATTTATAAAACTGTTATATTGTAACCAAAAGAAAACGATGAACAATTTGCAAAAATACGAAATTTATATTTATAAAAATGAATTGAATCCATTGAATTCGCAAAGTAGACAATTTAAAGAAGGAAATGATAAAGATGAACATATACAGGGAAGATATGATCACATCATTAATAATTGTTGTAATTATAGTAGTAGCAATAACAATGTCACCTGCGAATCTGATATAGATAAAAAATGCAAAGAACCAAATTATATTTTCAAAGAATGCAATAATGATAAAAATTATACAAAAGATAAAACTGATAAATCTATATATAATAAAAGAAATGATAACAATAGAAATACGCCTAATACAACATGCAGCTGTAAAAATATATGTTATTACACAAAGAAAAACAAAATTTTTAAGAAACACATGACTCATGATAATCATTTTTATATAAACTATTTTCTTAATTATTTTCTAATAGAAAAAGCCGAAAAAAATAATTTGGAGTATATATATGACAAAATATATTATTATATCCTTGTTGTTATCATGTGTTTCAAAGACAAAAATTTCCTATCAGTTCTTCTTTCAAAAAATGAAAATTTTTACGATGAATTTAATAAAAATTTACAAGAATATCTCAAATATGTTTTAAAAAATAAGCATGAAGTAAATGAAAAAAAGAAAAAAAATGAAACGATGATCCACAATTTGTTATATATATTTGTTTCTTATATTTATATATATTTAAATGAATTATACACCATATTTTTTACACACATCAAAAATTTGCTTACTCTTCCATCATTTTTTCAAAACGTTATATATATAAATAGTGTTGAAATTATACAAACAAATTTAAAGAGTGCGCATGAGAAAGAAGGTGAAAAAACTAACGAAAAAAATGACAGCTACGTATCAATTGCAGAATATTATGATGTCTTAATAAACAATAAAAACCAAAATTCAAATAATAATTTAGAAAATTATATAGATCAAAATATTAAAAATGTAATAATTCGAAACATATTTCATAACAATAATATTTATTTATTTATTTTATATATAATGAATGACAATAAATATAATATAAACAACAGTAACGGCGAAACATATAGAAAATGCAATTTGTTGGCTAATAACTCTGGTGATTCTATAAAAAATTATATTTTTTTCAAATCCTTTCAATCGAATTTTAAGAGAAATAATAAAATATACTTAAACAAGATAACAACAAATATTATATTATTTTTTTTATTATTCTTTTATGATTATTATTCATCCGATTATGAAATAAAAGAAAATATTTTAATGCAAATAGTACGGCATATTTTCGAGCATTTTATAACCTTTTTTAATGACGACTTTATATATATCCATTCAAAATTGTCCGAAATTACAAAATCAAATAATTTAAGCATTAAAAAAAAACAAAAATATTACACCTCCAGTAATTTAAAATATGTAATTAATAACGAAACAAAAATTATAGACAATAAATCTGTGATTAAAGATTTCCAAGAAAGTAATAAAAATGAATCACCAGAAAAAATAGACAAAACAAAGAATAAAAATATTTATTTGCGAGCGCATGTTGCATTAGAAAAGGTAAAAAAGGAGGACCGCACCAAACGTGACGAAACATTAAAAGGAAGCAGCAGAAATAGAGATCAAGCAATCACTCAACAAAATTGCAAATATGTTTTACAAAATAAAGGAATAAAAACAAACGAAGTGAAAAATATAGATGAAGAAATTAAAAATCATAAAGTATCCATCGAAAATAATAACTTTAGACTATATAACAATAAAAAATACAAAAACAATGAATTGAATAAAAAAAAAACACCATTAGATATACATAAAGAAAGTGAACAAAATATCGAATTTAAATATTCTTCAAAAGAAAACACATATATAATAACTATCATACTAGATAAATTAAAGAGAAATAAAAAATTGCTATTTTTATATACAACAAATAGCTTCAGGATTATACATATACATAACAACGTTTCGTCGTTGATTTTTACATATAAATACATTTCAATTATGTTTCAAAAATTATCCTATTTTCAAAACTCCGAAATTATCAAATGCATTTATAATACTTTTGACTACTACATATTTAATAATGCAAAAAATGAAATAAGTGTTGTAGAAGACAAATGGAAAAATATTTTATATAAAGATATTGGATATTTGTCATATTTATATATTTATTATTTCTTTAATTTCATATCATGTTTTTTACTATATGATGTTTCGACGTTGGACAAATTTTGTTCCAACACGCAAAAATCTATCGATGCAATTAATAACTATCTAAAAGAGTTAATAATTAATACACAAGGAATATATATATGTACTATAATTTTAAACTTTTATCTTACTATTATGAATTCCTACTTTTTCGATTTTTCATTATATGAAAATACTTTTATCTTTTTAGAACAAAATGATAAAACAGATGATCAAAATAATTTGAGCGCAGAACAATATATTACTGACATGCTAAAAAATAATAATAAATGGACACAAAAGGGGAAAAAAGGGACATATTTTGAATGCATCAAAAAATTAAGTACAGAGTTTAATAAGACAAAATTTAATTCTTTTCTAATCAATTACATTATAGACAATATAGAAAAAAGCACAAGTAAAAATAAAACAGAAATAAAAAGAGGAAATAACTTAATCATGTTAATTTTACAATTTATAAGTTATCAAATAATTTTTATAGATAACAAAAATGATATATTAAAATTAGCAAATGCTTTAATGAAATATCTTAAAAAAAAAGATGCATGCATTGTTTTAAGTTACTACATTATTGTTTTTTTTAATTCGTGCTTCCTTAATCCAGTTTTTGATGAACGATTGATAAATACGGTATTCAATTTTGATAAAAATGATAATATTTGGTTTAATTTCATATTTTTATCAAGCACAAAAATGAAAAAAAACAAAGATGTCATTATACTAGTTAAGTTTTCGATTTTGCACTTATATTTATTATTATTAAAAAACAAAAATTATTTCAAAAAATGTATACTATATATATCTAGTGACATAAACATTTATTTTGTTCTAATCTATATATTGAATGAAATATTCGAATATTTCCAAATACTAAATAATAACGAAGAAAATATAATTCAAATGATCAAAATGGACAAATCAAATAACAAAGACAATAATTCTTCTAATATACAAAAGACACATATAAAATACTTTTATTTATATACTGAATTAATAGTAATAGTTACTGATATTATTAAAATAATAAATACAAATGATTTTAATAAATATATTGCATTACAACATAACAAAGAAAAAGATAGTTTAATCTTACAATTTAAAAACTTGTATAAAAAATTAAAGAATGAGTTAAAGCATTTAGAAAGACATATAAAATCAATAAAATATTCGATTTTCATTCATCCTCTAATGATTAATATTCATATGCTGCATAAATACTATTTAAGCATTTATATAAAGGAATTTTATTATTTTCATAAAACATTTTTTAAATATGATTTATTTATGTTTAATTATCTAAAATTAATCAAAAATAAAAGAAAAGAAACAAATTTTACATTTATCAAAAAACATCAAGAAAAAAAAGAAACCGGATCAATCGGCATCGTAGCAACTACACTCAAGACACCCGAGGTAGTATACGAAAATATGCAAAAATTTGATTTGAAAAATAATATTGATAGAGAAAATTACATAAA
Source organism: Plasmodium berghei ANKA (assembly GCF_900002375.2). Lineage (NCBI taxonomy): Eukaryota > Apicomplexa > Aconoidasida > Haemosporida > Plasmodiidae > Plasmodium > Plasmodium berghei. Next base: position 132,418 of record NC_036171.2, read on the forward strand.
CAAAAATAAGTGGGAAGCATACCATAATATGAATAACCGAGATACACATTTTTACTTTTTTTTTAATACACATAAAAACTTTAATTACCAAATAAATAGCTTATGCTCTTCTACACTTCAAAATGAGCTTCATTATTCTCTCAGCAAAATTTTTTCTTCATCTTTTCTGAAATCAAATGAAACCCCCCAAAACTATTTGCAGTACAATATGGAGCACATACAAATATATATAAATTATATTAATCAATCTGTAAAAATTTCAATCGATTTTTTTAACAATTTTGCAAAAACATAATTTTATTATACCTTCTAAAAAAATATATAATTGTCATATTATTTATATATTTCTATATTTTACACATTTAACTTATTAAATAAAAAATTTTCCACGTGAACAGTAAAACTTGTAATATATATGTGTGTTTATCCATATTAGTAGTAATGGTGCAGTTACATAAATTAATAAATAGCTAATTATTTGAATTTTGTTTTTTTCGTCTAATATAAACTCCCATTATAAAATTAAAGTTGTGATATGTCTCGAAATTTAAGTTTCCTTTGATAAAAAACATATTTTGATTCATCTACTAAAGCCTTAAAACTTATCGGCTCTGTGTAGCATAATGTATATAAGCTCTTTCTGTTCAATAGTATATTATTATTTAATAAACTATACATAAAATTTGAATATGTAAAATTCCATTCTCTGCATCCTCTGTTTATACTAGCTATCCAATGTACCTAAAAATAGGGAATTCCGACACACATACAATGATTATATAAGATTATAACTACATATATAACCATACAAAATATGTATATATTGATTATATGCCATTGTCATTTTCTTTCCATATAACTATTTTCATATGTATATATAAATTTATTTGATAAAAATTACCCGTAATCTTCTATATCTTTGGCGCCTCATAATATAAGAATGCAGTAAAGCCTTCATTGCTCTACTTCTTGCAATTTTAAAACATCCTTTACTTCTACCTCTAAAACCCTTTGCTACTTGAAAAACTACTTCTCTTGGTAATTTCATTTTTGATAACTTTTGTAATATAAATTATTATTTTTTATCAGTAATAAAGTGTAATTTTCAAAATATGAGCTCTGTTTATTTGACCAAATTTTTTGTTATATTTATAATTATATTTTTATATATTTATCCCCTTTTTTATATAGATATGATTTTATACACTGTTTCTACCTCCAATTTTTATATAAATCATTAATGTATTGTTATATTATTATTATTATTATTATTATATTTTCCTTTCCCACGCGTTTTACATTTGTTAATAAAGATGTGATATGCTTTTATTTTTTTCTCATATAATGCATGCTCTTAAAATTATTTTACCGATTTTCGACGCTCGCTAGATGTGTATAAATGCAAATATATTCCATAATTATTATATAATCATTAACATACTACAAACGAATAAAGAATTAAATTTTTAAATATCGTAATAATTAAATAATTTTTTTAAATACAAGTAATTAAATCATATATATTTTATTTCTTAATATCACACTTAAAAATAAAACTTTTAAAGCTTTGTAAAAAAATAATTAAAAATAATATAAAAAATATAATATTTTTTATTTTTTGGGGTATGCTGCTATTTCGTATTGTTTTAAAATACAAAAAGCAAATTAATAATGTCTTTACAAATCTAAATATGTAAACAAATATATAAATTTATAGTAACGAAATGCCACAATAGATGTTCTTAAAAAAAGGAAAAAAATAAAAAGGTGTAAAAAAATGCAACAAAATATTATAAGGGTTAACAAAAATAAAACGTATTAAATTTTAATGTGGTGAAAATCATTCATGTGAAATAGTTCATAAAAAAATATTTTATTTATAAGTAGGTGGAAAATATGTCCAAATCAATTTTTGTAGTTTCATTGAATTTATTTATCTATGTATATATATACATACATATATACTTTTATTTCTATATTCAATTGAGGAAGTATTGTACCTATGCAGACAATACTTAAAATTAAAAAAAATGTAGATAAGCATATGGTTTTATAATTTTCTCTTAATTTTTAAGCTTTTGGAAACATGCCTCCTTGTGAGCCTCATCTAAAACTTCTTTTGTTGCCTTGGAGCATTTTTTCGTGTAGCAATGTGATTTGATAATTTTCTAAAAAAAAATACATGTATATAAAAATGTTACTAAAAAGGTAAAGAAAGAACTAGCATCATTAAAAACAGAAATACATTATTTTATTAATACATTGCCAAAATAAAATAAACCCATGCTTCCCCAAAGATTAATATTACTTCATCAATTGGGATTTCATTAAAATAGCATTTTATTCGCTAGTGTTATTTTACTATAATAATATATTGTCTTTCTTTTACATACCTCCATGCAATCGCATTTTAAGAAGCACCTTCTAACTAATTCCTCGAAAGGTGGAAATCCACATTTTTTCAAGCAGTCATAATTTTCCTCATTTTCATCATAAACGATTTGATCTTCTGGATCTTCGATGCCTTCTTGATCCTCAAATGTGGCTTTTGAATCGATAGATTTATACATAAAAGTATTTTCTGGAGTGTCAGATAATTTTTTATTACCCCATTCTATTATATCAATAAAAGATTGCTTTGCAAAATTTTGAATATCAGAAATAGAATGAGTCTTTCCTAACTGATGTATACCTATAGCTACTAAAACAGCGGTAACCACTCTAGCAAATACTAGAAGCCAACTATCATTTCTACGTTCCCATGAATGAAATGGAATAAAAGATTCGACAATACTACATTCCTCATCAAATAAATTTGGGAATATCCAATAATCAACACCAAAAAACCAGAAATAAACAAAAGCGATTATTCTTCCAACTATTATTGCTGATAACAATCCTATAAATACAACTGATAAATGCCACAATGCTAATTTCAATTTCAATGGCCAAACAGGAAACATACAACATATTAAAACTATTGAGATTAATGTCATTAACATAAAATATTGTAATTTCTTATTTCTTTCATAAACTAAAATATAAAAACCGGCTTTATCAAAATTTTGTTTTGAAGTCATAATTAACCTCTTTGGCCATTTGGGTCTTTTATATACTCCATTTTCATCCATTTCATATACCCCTTTAAATGGATTATATTGAGCTTTATATATAAAACCTTTTTGTATAAACAAATCGGCAAATTCTTCTATTTCTTTCATTTCTGATAGATTCCGGTTTCCTATTAAATTTGGAAACTTTTTCTTTAAAATATCTTGTTTGCTACTTAAAAAATTTACAAAATCGTCTCCTCTGAAATATTCAACTGCTCTTTTTCCAACTTCAGCTGCGCTTTTTACTTTCACCCCTCCATCAAAGGCGAATCTCAGCAAAGCAAACATATCTGAATGTATCTCCTAAAAAATTATAAATCAAATTATACACATTAATACAACTAAAAATAAGTTTGGAATATATATCAAACAAAAACGTCGCGATGCTTTTAAATATATTCATTCACATAAAGTATGAATCACATAAATTGACATTTATATAATATATTGTCATGTATATATGCAGATGTTTTTTCGCACGCATATACAAAAGTATGAAATTTTCTTATCTAGTAAAAATATTTACAAACTAAAAAATGCATACAACATTACCTCTCCTTTATTCATCTTATCCTAATTTGTTGATAAACAATAACACTAACAAAAAGATACGTTAAGAAATATAGAAGTAATAAATTTGTATGTAATCTTCTGTGAGCTATACGATCATTCTAATTCAATAACGTATTTATATAGCTTTATTAGTTTCCTACTACTATTTTTTGTTTTTCGTCTTTATTTTTTATTTTTAATTCATTAATATCAATTAAAAAAAATATTTTTATTGTATTCTTATATATGTATTCATATGCAGTTAATGCCTCTTTGTTTATTATTGTATAACTTATGAAAATATAGTTTTTCTGATTTGTTCTTATATATTTTTTTATTTTTCTTTCTAATATTATTTCAAAATATATTCATTACTAATTAATAATTCCTTTCTTTTTTTTCCCTTTTTTTGGGTGAGCCGTATATAAGTTATATATTTTTATTTATTATTAGTTTTTTTAATAATGAAATATATCTTCACGAAGTAATATTTTATGTGTAAAGAAAAATTATTTTTTTTTGTTCGCATTCACTTTTTTTTGCTTTTTTATGTTCTATTATATTAACATATATAATTATATTATATATTAGAATACTATTTTTGTGCACATATCATCACTTATAGCTGAAAAATGAATATTTAAAAAAGTAGGGTAAATATTCTTCCGATAATTTTAAAAAATAACTTTAATTAAAAATTCACAAATAAGCTAAATAAAATCAATAACACACAAAAACAAGTTAATATAAGCTCCCCTATGAATAATATATACATTAGCGTTTTGGTTGGTATATATATATTCATTTAATTATAATTTTGTGTATTATTTTTAATTAGGCCATAAGAATTAACTTCCTAAATTTATACGTATTAATTATTTTTATACTATATGTGCATTTAGTGTTGTTTGTTTTCCCTATTATATCGAATTGTTAGTTTTTATTAAATCCACATTTTGAAAATTAATACTATATATATTTATAAATCATTTATAACAATAATCCCCAATATAAGATTTAACTAAATCTGAGATAAATATATCTTTTACAGATCGTAATTTTTAATTTATATTTAGAAAATCAAAAGACGAAAAATAAAAAATATCATACATTCTTTACACTTCTAAAAAGTGCAACTTGAAAGAATATGTTACTTACGCATTTTCATCATAAAAAATTACTCTAATTATTTGTTACACTAAATATGTTAATATTTTTTTCTTAAAACATTCCTTTTATATAAGTTAAAAATTCTTTTGAGTATTACAATATAATGCATAGATGAATATACATTACAATTCATATATTTTTTTAATCATGGAACCTAATTTTCCTATATTAAACGTGAACATATAAAATATTTGCATTTGCTGATATTTACTAAATAATACTTTTATTCATTTTTCCAAAACAACTTATTTTTTTAAAAATATGTAATTTCTTGCGTTTTACATATATAAATATGTGAATCATATTAAAAATATTAGGAGGGTATATAATTCTATATGACTTTTATTTTTCTATATATAATACCTAATTTGTGAAATATGTGTGTTATAAGAATTATTACCATTTTTATTTTTTCATTTATATTCAATAAATTTATAGCAAATTAATAATATCTTGTATTACTTATGTAATATAAAAAAAATGTTTAATATAGCTTTATAACTAATCTAAATTTATTTTTTAAGCATTGGAAAGCATATATACATTTACGTATTTATATATTCACGATTGTTTATAACTATAAAAGTATACCTAAATACATATCATTCTCACTTTGTATTTCAGAATGTACCTCTTTTGCATTTTTATTTTATAATATATAAAAAAAATAAATTTAATTTTCCATATTTGGTGTTCCTTTTTCGGCACTTGAATTTTACATTAAATAAAATTTCATATTCGCACCGAAGGAGGAATCGAACCTCTGTGCAGTGACCCTACACCAAATGATTTGAAGTCATCTTTAGCAACCATGCTAACTCATCGATGCAACATTATTTTTGCTTTTTTAAATCTTATACATATTCATACAAAAAAGAAAAATTATATATATATATATATAATTTTGTATTAGTATATTTATTATATATATACATAATAAATAATAATTGTTATAATAATTCCTATGAATATATATTCGATTTTCTATTTCCTTAAGATTTTTTAAGATTCCTTAAAAATTGTATAATTTATATACTTTATTCTTTATAAAAATCGCGGTGAAGGAAAACAAAAAGAGTTTATGGAATTTTGGGGAAAACCAAATCGAAAGCATTATGATTAATCACACTATATTAAGATATTATTTATATAATGAATCGTATTATAATATCTATTATTTATATATGCATGTATTAATTAGTAGTGTCTTTGTTGCGTTCATAGCATATAGTCATTTGTTTCATTTGATACTTCCATCAGCCATATATAGGAATTTATAAAATATGTTTTTTTTTATACGTATTTACTTTTTCTTTTTTATGTTTAAATATCATGCATGCATTTTCATCCAATTTTATTCATTTTGCAACATTAACAGCTGCGTATTATTCATAAAATGTTCGTTAAACCATACAATTATTCAGGAAGATGTATAAAATTTTCGACGCCATTTATTTATACCTTATATTATTTCTATTTCTAGTAATTTTGTAAATAATTTGTATTTAAATAATATATGCAAATTACCTTTTGGTACAAATCCATAAATAAATCAAACATAAAAAACATAAAGATACAAAAAATAGAAACGAGTGTTCATATTCTACTATTACAATTGGTTAATCTATTTTGTTAATAATTCTATATTTTATTATCATTAACAGCATAAAAATAAGGAAATTAAACAGCTACAGTATAAATTATAAAAAACATATTAAAAAATAATGGTATGTAATTACAATTTTCAATTTTTATATCCATATGTAAAGGCTATACATTCTTTTAATATTATTTTTAAAAGCCAAGGATTAAAAATTTAAGCGCATATGGAATAATGTCGAGGTAAAATACCAGTTTAAATTTTTATTAAGCCAAATTATATTAAGGCGTTCAATGTAAAAGAAATAATGAAAATAAATTCATTTATTATACTATATATATATATTCGTATACGCTTGCACCATTTATAATTTTTTGATAAATATAATACTAGTATAACTGTAAATTGCCAAAAATACATTATGGGTAATTGGCGCAGTCGGTTAGCGCGCGGGTCTCATAATCCCGAGGTCGTGAGTTCGAGCCTCACATTACCCATTATTGTCCGCAATCATTTAATAAATTTATGCACAAATTTTATAATAATAAATAAAATACCGTATATAAAATGTAATTGTAAGTTTTTTATACAAATAAACACTATTATATAGAGCATTAATATTTCATTATGCATATATAATTAACAATCCAATTCAAAAATTATATATTCGTAGCAATATATATAGTATATATTTGGCCACATAAATTTAAATACATTTAATAGTCTTTTATCTCTCAATTAATATTACATATACATATCTTTTTATATGATATTCAAATTATATTTGTATAACTTCTCACATTCTGTTAACGCTTTCCAAATAGTGAGTAAATATAATAAAAAGCGATAAGCTTATTAGGTTATTTAATAAAAACCAATTTCGATATAATCGACTTGAACAAATCATAAAGTTAAATGAATATAATACAAAATAATTTTCTAGGCATATACTTATCACCATATTTCGTGCTATAGCTAAAATCTACAAAAAATATTATTTTTCACAATTTTCATAAAACGGAATTACATAAATTTATATAATGATATCTCTCATATAGCAAGATTGAGCGAAGTTTTTATATGTTTTTTGTCTGTACTATCATTCCTATTGTATAAATATTGTTTTATTTAAAGACAGAAAATATATCATTGAAGCATTTTTTTTTCATTAATATAATTTAATATACTTCGGTTTGAGTTTTTATTATTTAGAATTTTTATGATTCACAATATTAAATGTAATATTATTATTTTTTATTTGGTGTATTTCATATAAATTAAGCAAAGGTAACTCTAAAGCATCCAATGATGCATTTTTATTATCATAAAAAATAAAATATAGCACTTTAACTATATATAATGTAATTTTAAAATTATAAATAAAATTTTAATTTATTATCAACTACATATTTTCTTTAAAAAAATTCCAATCTTATAAATAGCAATGCATTATTTCCTTTTCATCAAAAAACGGAAATATGCGCAATTTTATACATCTATACTTTAATTAAAATTTGCTTTAATTTAGTGTAATGTTATTTTCAAAAGGAGCAACATATTTCGTGTGGAAAAAAGTATGCACTTAATAATGTATTTTATACAACTACATAAATGCCGATATACCAAAATATTAGATTATATAAAGTATTAAATATAGTAATTGTTTAGCATGATTCTGTAGAATGGAATAATTATAAATTTTAATATATTGGGTTTCCATTTTAGGAAATTATATTTTTTTTACTAAATAAAGCTATATTCCACAATTATATTCCTTGTGCGCAACATTACGTTATTTCCGATCGTAAACAAAACAACAAAATCCACAACTTGAATTAAAACGGTATTTTATAAAATTACTCAATATATAATGCATATGTTCCTATATTTTGGGATTATTTAAATTTTACTAAATATTATTTTGTGACCTTTTTGGATTATATTTTCATACCCGTATGCTATATTAGTGTACTTTTTTTGGTCGGATTTTAACAATTGTATGCTATGTTAGTGTACTTTTTTTGGTCGGATTTTAACAATTGTATGCTATATTAGTGTACTTTTTTTGGTCGGATTTTAACAATTGTATGCTATGTTAGTGTACTTTTTTTAGTTGGATTTTACAAATGCATATATATTAGTGTACTTTTTTTAGTTGGATTTTACAAATGCATATATATTAGTGTACTTTTTTTGGTCGGATTTTAACAATTGTATGCTATATTAGTGTACTTTTTTTGGTCGGATTTTAACAATTGTATGCTATGTTAGTGTACTTTTTTTAGTTGGATTTTACAAATGCATATATATTAGTGTACTTTTTTTAGTTGGATTTTACAAATGCATATATATTAGTGTACTTTTTTTAGTTGGATTTTACAAATGCATATATATTAGTGTACTTTTTTTGGTCGGATTTTAACAATCGTATGCTATGTTAGTGTACTTTTTTTGGTCGGATTTTAACAATTGTATGCTATATTAGTGTACTTTTTTTGGTCGGATTTTAACAATTGTATGCTATGTTAGTGTACTTTTTTTGGTCGGATTTTAACAATTGTATGCTATGTTAGTGTACTTTTTTTAGTTGGATTTTAACAATTGTATGCTATATTAGTGTACTTTTTTTGGTCGGATTTTAACAATTGTATGCTATGTTAGTGTACTTTTTTTAGTTGGATTTTACAAATGCATATATATTAGTGTACTTTTTTTGGTCGGATTTTAACAATTGTATGCTATGTTAGTGTACTTTTTTTAGTTGGATTTTACAAATGCATATATATTAGTGTACTTTTTTTGGTCGGATTTTAACAATTGTATGCTATGTTAGTGTACTTTTTTTAGTTGGATTTTACAAATGCATATATATTAGTGTACTTTTTTTGGTCGGATTTTAACAATTGTATGCTATATTAGTGTACTTTTTTTGGTCGGATTTTAACAATTGTATGCTATGTTAGTGTACTTTTTTTAGTTGGATTTTACAAATGCATATATATTAGTGTACTTTTTTTAGTTGGATTTTACAAATGCATATATATTAGTGTACTTTTTTTGGTCGGATTTTAACAATTGTATGCTATATTAGTGTACTTTTTTTGGCTGAATTTTAATAAACGTATATTATATTAGTGTACTTTTGGAGGGGGATTTTACAAATGTGTATTATATTTGTGCATTTTTTTTGATTATATTTTAACAACCATATATTATATTTGTGCGCTTTTTTTGTTGTATTTTAAGAACCACACACATGTATGTGTACTTTTTTATGCATGATATAAAATTTCAACAAATTTTGAATGTTTCATAAAATAAAAATAATGAAGGAAACATAACATTACCCATATATTATCCGCGTGCATATGCATGCGTAACTATACGCATGTTGGAAAATATATCCAACGGTTTTTATTACTTTTTTCTAAAATAAAAAATAAAATATTTGGTTAATATATATTTTTAATTTTTTCTTTAACAAAAAATAACATTGAAATTTCCTAAAGATAGAACATATTTTATTTTAATTTTGCATATCTATAAAATATCTTTTAAAAAAAAAATTAAATCAAATTTGTGTATTCAGTGAATACCACAAAGAAAAACAATTAGATATAATGCATCTATAATAATTTGTAATATTCTACACCACTAAACATATATTATTTATTTAAAACTAAAATATTTATAATCTAATATATAAATTATAAAATTAAAATGCGAAATATAAATATCTATTCTCCGCTATATAGTTCCTATGAAAATATAAATATATATAAACAAATCAGGAAAATCAATGACCATAGTGAAATATCTACCGCCAATATATCATGTGACACCAAGGGGAGGATATTAGTGAAAGGTATATTGTTTAAAAGTATATAAATATTTTCAAAGTATTCTATGTGTACATATATTAGTGCTTATGCACTAATTGTGATAAATAATATAATGCCCAAATTTTCCATATTTACTTTTTAAAATACTCGAACACTGAATGTTTATATAGGCCCTTATACATATTCATCAGACATACAAACTTGTAACTTATAATAAAATAATATTCATTATGATTAGATATATATATATATATATACAACTTAATCATTTAATTAGTCTTTTTTGCTTTTGAGTGTGTATTTTATGGTAAATGATTTAATAATTATAACAAATTTAGTACGCATTTATTATATGAATTCCATTAACTTATGAATTATATATGCTTATAAAAGATGTTCACAGCTGCCTTCTGGAATCATAAGTTCTATTTGTTTTATTATTGTTTTTTTTCATACTTTATTTCCCATTCTGTTATCTCATTTCCCATCCAAGTTACTCTAATTTTTTATTCCCCATTTTAATAATAAACTGTTTATTAAAGAAAATATTTATAGTGTTATATTTTTCCATATTCCATAAAACAACTAAAAAATATATGTGAATTATGACATATACACGAAATACACATATACTTATTATTTGTGTTAGATTATTTTTTAAAATATATTTAATATGCATAATACAATTGTATATTAAAAACATTACTATTTTTTCCAATTTCTATAGATGCTGAAAATGAAAAAATAAGATCCATAAATAAAAATATGACACAAAGTTTAGAGAATTTAGAGAAAAATATAAAAAATAAAATTTTGTGTATCCCCCCAAGAGAAAATAATATAAAGGACCTAGCTTTTTTTCAAAATATTAATCAAGAAAATTACGTATTGAATGGCTATAATATACCACCAAATAAAATTATTAATTCGGTAAACCCAATAAGATATGCTTACTTAATGCCAAACAATAACATTTTTTATAATAAGCAACATAGTATACAAAATAATAACGTCGAAAATTATATTAATAACTTAAATAATTCACTAAAAAATCAAATTAATAACATATGTAATGATATGAACTATACAGAAAGATACTTTTTAAATGGGCATAGTAACGTTAAAAAACCTAATATTTCAAAAATTGCAGATAAAAATAATGGAAATAATTATATACCCGATAATGCTCATAATTTAAACACTAAAAATAATACACTTTATAATTATGGAAATCATATATATAACAATTATAATGGAGATGTTCTATATCAATACAATCAAGGGGTAAACATTTATAGAAGTATGTCTTCTGACAATATCAATAATACTAGAAATAGATATTCTCGTTCCTTGGATAATAACAATCTAGCATTTTTAGGATCATTTGTGCCATTAATTCCTAATAATAACATAAAAACAAACACAAATACAAAAATGAGTCATATAAATGATATGATAAATTTATCATTTATTCCAAAAAATTATATGCAAAGGAGTAGTAGTTCATATTTATTAAACCCTTTAAAAAAAGACAAACAATATTGTATAAATGTGAATGGAAAAGTATTGAATCCAAATGACAATTTAAAAAAAAATAAAAATAACAATAAAAAGCATTCCTTTAATTTTTCTGATTATTTATCATTTTGTGAAAATCCAATGAGAAGTGCATCCATAGAACAAAGTGTGGGCAGCTCAATTTCATACACAAGGCGAAAAATAGGTAAGGACCCATCTATCACAAAACAAGATAAAAATAATACATTAAGAAAAATATATAATTTTTTATTTCCTTATAATCAAAAAGAGCCACTTAAAAAAAAGTATACAAAAAAAAAATACAATCCTAAGCATGATTCTATCAATTATACCCAATTAAAACACTCAAGCAAAAATGAATCATTTTACATAACAAATAGTAACTCAAATGGGGCAATACAGCATTTATACCATACCAATAATAGAAAAAATTCAAAAAATAATAGTAATATTTGTAATGAAAATTATGCTCACAATTCGCTTATTAACAGAAATGGCAACATATCATCCTTTAATAATATACAAAATGAAAGGAAAAACAATGCCTATAACAATTATTATGAATATTGTAATCCTGAACAAATGATAAATGCCTCTTTCTTATATAATACACATCATAACAATAATAATATAACTTTTCGAAAACAACATTTATCTAAAAATAATATTCCTAATGAATTATCCTTTAAATATAACCATTATGATGATAGGCATAAATATCCAGAAAAAATGGGAACTAGTATTTATAAATTTACTGATCAGAATGGAATTAAAAATAAAGAACCTAATATTACGGACCATCTAAATTTATATCATTCAAAGATAGATAACACAAATTCTCTTATGCAAAATTTAAAAAAAAATTATTTGTCGGGAAATATAAGTAAAAAAAAAAACAATGGTAAAATATCTCAATGCAATGCAAAAAACGAAATTGACCCTAAATCCGACGAGAAAAATATCACACAAATTGGAAACATAAAAACGCAATGTCACGAAAATGAAAAGAAATATAGTATGGATACGAATCTAAACGAAAAATTTAAATTTTCAATGAATCATATGAATAATGCAGGAAATATATCAAGTGGAAATGACAAAAACCATATCAACTATAATTTTTATAACAATAACTTAGTAATGCAAAGTGAAAAACAGATAATTGGAAAAAATCAAAATACGGTTAAAAATCCAAATGATGCTAATTTAACATTTTCTAATGTGCACCAACACATAAATTCAATTCCCAAAACACGCAATAATCCAAAGGGCCCTAATATGGAAAACACGACGCTCAGTAATAATTATAAAAATAACAATATATTATATTTACCAAACCAATATAATAATATTAATACAAATAATGATGCAAAAACTCGTCTTCAAAATATAGAAAAATTTCACTACAACAAAAATTATAGCAATACCAAAGATGGTATATCTGGTAACAATGAAATATGTGGAAAAAATACACTTCAACACAAAGATAGCTATTTATTAAATTATCAGAATATTGCACGGCAAAGTCAAATAAATACTAGAAACGCTAAAGGAAATATGATGCGTTCAAATTCAGATGTTGAAAATCCTATAAATAAACTAAAAGAGTATAACATTGATAAACTTCTATACCCCAAAAGTAGCACATATAATGTAAATAATGATAAAAAAGAATATATTAAATTTGAGCAAAAATTAAATCCTAATTCAATAAACCACGATTTTGCTACATCAAATAATAAAAGCACAAGTCTTAATCCTTTAGAAAAATTAGAATCAAAATATAGTATGGAAAATAAAAATAATACTATACATGGATTAAATAATCTATTTAATAATCCCAAAGTATTAGACACTGCTGATAATGATGAAAAAAATAAAAATAATGAAATAACTTCTAATCCAAATTTAGCACAAATTAATTTAAATGGAAATTATATTGATCTTATAAATAATGATTTATTAAATATAAAAAAAATTATATATGGTTCATCTCAATTTGACACAAAAGAAAGCGAATTAAATATAAATGATATAAAATTTAAATCTATCATTATGAATTCACATGAGCGTGATTTTGAAAAGTTGAAAAAAACACATAATAGAATTAATAATGGAAATAATATTAGTACAATTGATGGCATTAATGAAATATTATTATCCATGTCAAAAGGACGCGATAAATCTAATATCCCATTGAATGCTTTAAATGAAGAATCAAAAAACAATGAATTATATGAAAAATTAAAACATAATAAACATTATGAATTAATAAAAAAGAAACAAAAATTAAAAAGTAGCATTTTCGATATCAGTTCCTCTAATTGTACTATAAAAAACCATCATCATCGAAATTTGGATAGTATCGTTAAATCTCAAGAGTTTATGTATTTTAAGATGAAAACTCTGATGGAAGCAGGTAAGAAAGCACTAGGTAATCATTATAATAACGCTACAGCGTATAAAAATTTTGATTCTTCTAAAAATAAAATGGAAAAAATTGCCATAATTCATCGAAATGGTACAGATGGTAATGATTTTGTATCAAAAAAACTAGTAATAAGTAGTGAGTCATTCCGGCAGTTTTTTAATAAACATAGAAATGACATAACATATATAAATAGTTCAAATATGAATTTAATAGATAATTTAGAGTATAATAAAAGTAGTAGTAAAGATACTAACAATTTATGGAACCTAAAAAACGATGCTATTAATGCTACTAAAAAAAAAGTAAATAACTATAAAATGAATGCTTCTAGTGAATTGGCTACAACTGACTCAGAATCGCATTGTTTAGGAAAAAAAAAAGCTCTTATCATTGCACTGAGTTATAATGGTTTATTGGAAGGATGCGTAAATGATGCTACTCAGATATGTAAACATTTAATAGAATCCTTTAATTTCAATGAATTGATATTATTAAATGATTGTAATTTTTGTTATAAAAATTATGTTGCACAAAAAGCTACTAAAAAAAATATTATAAATCATTTACGTGATTTTATTATTAACTCTAATAATGGTGATATTTTATTTTTTTATTATTGTGGTTATTCTACCAAAATTATTGATTCGAAATTTAGTGAGAATAACAATTTTGCATTATTACCACAAGATTATTCTAATAATAAATATATATATTCAAATGAGATATGCCATATAATTAAAAAATTAAAAGGAGGTAAACAATTATGCGTTATATTTGATACTACTTATTCATCATATTTTGTTCCGACATCTATATCTATAACATATAATAAAAGTATAAATGCAACTGAATTATCCAAAAATGAGCATTTACCATTTTCGTACAAGAAAAACACTTATTCATTTAAAACTTTTGGAAGAATTAGAGATAGGCATATCGATCCAATTTATGTAGAAAATGTTAAGAAACCTGAAAACAATAAATTCCCCGAAAAAAAACATATAAAATGTGAAAAATGGACCCTTGTTCCATCCATATTTTTCTTCTCTCCTGATTTTCGAGATAGGAATGAATATGAGTTGCTCATGAAGGGGAAATCTTGGGGTAAGCATATCTGCAAATGCGAATCCATACATATATATTATACAAATTCGAAATAAAAAAAATGTATGCATTTCATTTATTTGTGTACTAATTCATTATGCTGTCTCTCAATTTTCACTTTTTTTACAGGCTTATTAACATATTGTATAGGAAAATCCATAGAATTGTTGAAATCGAATTTTTCATATCATGATGTGTTTCTCTTATCATCTCAAATACTTCTTAATATTAAACAAAAATACAAAATAAAATATATAAATTTTAGATTATCCTTTCTAAATGAGCATTCTCCAGATGATATAAAATTTTTATCGCATGAAAGCCTTTATTTATACAAAAAAAGACAAATTGAAGAGCCATTATGGAAAACATCCATAAGATTGGGTAGTATAAATGAATCGATCAAAAGCAAATTTAGTACGAACATAAGTGAACTCTCGCTAAACTTATCAAAAATGTGTTTATTAATTTTTATAAAAGACATTCAATTCTTCTCAAAAACTAAAATCGATACTTCCATTGAATATTTTGCAAGTTGTTTTATTAAACCAAAGAATGTAAATGTCCTTTGTGTCAGGTAATACATGTAGCAAATATTCATCATATGTATATATTTTATTTATATATATATGATATAACCTATTAAGTTATTCACAAAAATTAACTAATTGGAATTAATATATATTCTTATCCCTTCCTATAAATATTTTATATTAGGCGAAAAAACACAAAACCCCAAAAAATTGTTAGGGATAAAATATTTTTCTTGGAATACATTATTTTAGCCCTTGCCAGCATAGTACAAATTCCTTAAAAAATAAATAATATAAAATTCTTATTATATATATTTTTTATGTAAAAAAAGACATTTGAATGTTTAATTATATAATTGAAACTTTGCCTTTTCTACAGAAAAATGCCAAATTTTATGTGGAACTTTTTAAAAAGAAGAAAAAAAATTATTTTGTTGCTCGAAGCGTGTTTAATATAAAGTAAGAATATCCTAAAAACAGAGTTAATTATATAAACATGTGATGAATGTAAAAATGTGTGCATGTGAAATATAAAAATATGGAATCTTCAACTTTTATTTATTTACTTTTTTTAGAAACAAGGATGGAAGGTTTTCTTTAGTTAATGAAAAGGCTAGAAAAAATATAAAATCAAATTAAAAAATATTCTATGTTACGCATTTCTTTCCTTTTTCAATGTTATATATATACATATTTTTTTCTTTTCCTTTTTTAGAAGGACATCATTGGTATTATAGATTTGAATGTAAAACACATAATAGAAAATTAGTATCTTTTGTTTGCATATGTATGATTATTTATTATTATTTTTTTAATTTTTATGAAAATTTATTTTCAAGTTTGTTTTTATGACTATGAATGTTCATAGCTTTTTGATTTGATTTTGTATTTATTAACATAAAACATGTTCATTTTTGTTTTTATTTTTAAGTTGTTTGTATTTCATCGTAACTTATTATTAATCCGCAGATGGACAATTTTAATTTTTGAAAAATTTTCTTCAATATTTTTAAATTGTAAACTTTTTGCAATATGCTATTTTTTATTTTAACGCAAATAAATAATGTAGGCATAATTGGCAATGACACCTTGGCTGCATTTACCTATAAAATCATAAATGTAAACATGACGTAGTTGGTTCTTAATTTATAGTTAAATATACTATTTTTTTCTTTTCTCCAAATGTTTATATATATAATTTAGTAATGTATACAATCTCGATATATTGCAACAATTTATTTAATGATGTTTTCTCATTTGTGCTTAGTATAAAATACAATTTTAAAATAAGAAATATATATATTACAGATTCTTAATTCCTACTTTTTAATGTTTTTACCACTTTTAACATTTATTTAATTGTCATACTTACCAGCGCATGCCTATTACTAGCATGTATTCCGCACACAGTTATATATTTAATTAATTATATAAAGTTTTGAAAACTAAGTATTATTACGATAAATTACATTTATAAACAATTTTAACAAAAAAAAAGAAAAAAACGGCAAAAGAAAAAATGCATGGATATGCAAATATACAAACGTGAAAAATATTATAGTAAACCGTTTCAACAATGTATCTATGATAATATATCAAAAACACATAGGGAGCATAGATTCTTCAATATTTCTTAAAATTTCTTTAACTTTTATTAAAACATATTCTTCTTTGCATATAATCTCCCTATTGTCCATATCAACAAACACCTGAACATCGTTGTTAGCATTATCCTTAACTTCAAATTTTAATATTTCTCCAATTTCATTAATTTTGCAAATATCATCATATTCATTATTATATTTTTCTTCGTTAATCGTATTTTTAATATAATCAAAAAATAAATTGTCATACATTTCAAAATTTATATTTTTACTATTTTTATTTTCCGAATTTAATGTTAATTCATTTTCATTTAAATTGGAGTCATTTATATTTTCCTTTGCATTTTTGTTACAATTTTTACTGTTTTTCATATTTATTTTTTTCTTTTCCCCTTCATACAAAGCATATTTGGGATTTTCTGTAGAATAATTTTCATCATTCTTTTCTCGAACAATATTCTCACCATTTTTATTACTACATAATAATAAAGCCTGCTTTATGTCTCTTTTTAATATTCTTTCAACATTTGTGTAATTTTCTTCAACAAAGTCAACTATCATTTCGTATATTTGGGTATCCGTTGTATTATTACAAATTGGTAAACATTTTTTACTAGATGCCATTGTATCCATAAATTCGAGAATTAAAAAATTTATGCTATCCGCAACCATATCATTAATAAGGCTTGATAGCCAATTAATTTTTATTACTTTTTCCTCTTCACAATATAATATTTTTATATCTTTAACAAAAATTATGTTATCCTCCATAAAAATGTCTTCGTATACATTACTTAAAACGTTATATAATGCATCTAATTTATACGGATATCTAATATTAATGGTTTGATCAATTAATGCTGTTTTTAAATTTGTATGTTCATGTATATCGCTTGGAAAAACAATAACAGGGGTAGATTGGGGTTCAGATATTATTATCGCCTCTATTTCTTCTTTTTCTATTTCATTTTCGACTTCTGCATTGTTTTTATCCATTTCTTCACCTGTTGCTTGTAAAACATTTATTTTTTTCAATTCAGTAGGCGTGTTTTCTGCACCCGGCTCTTTTTTAGTAATAATATTCTCGGTAATCTCTTCTTTTTTCATAGTTTTTTCATTGCCATCCAAATCTTCTTGTGATTGTTCATCCTCTATTACCTTTGTATTGTCTAACTCATTTTTTTCCGTTAATTTTATCTGATTTTTTTTTTTTAGTAATCTAATTTTTTTATTAATTTTTTTAATATGATGAGAAAGCTTCCCTAATGATATAACATGGTCATTATGTTCAAAATGAAAGGATACTTTTTGTAATATTTCCGGAGTGAAAACAGATAAATATTTTTTTTCATCTATTAGTTTATTTTTTAATCTATTTAATTCATTTCTATCACCATGTACTAAAACAACATTTGGACATTTCAATTTTTCAATAAATGTTTTGGTTTGATTAAAATCGGAATGTGCACTAAATGAAATTTGTTCAAATTGGCATTTTCTTTTAACTAATTTATCATTAATCGTTACAAATTCCGGTTCGGTTTTTAATTCATCTGCTAGTGTCCCTTTAATTGTATACCCAGTTATAATAACTCCGCTTTTTTTATCTGATGCAATTATATTAAAAATACTTTTTGATATACCGCTTTGAAGCATACCAGGGGACGCCATAACTACACATGGGTAATTATCTTGATATAAATAGTTTAAAATAGAATCTAATGATTTTGCATATTTTACATATTTAAAATTAAATGGATTTTTACCTTCATTAACAATTTTTTTAATAAAATCACTACATAAATTTATATATGTTTCATAAATACATAACGATTTCGTAGCCATAGAAGAAATGTAAAAAATTGGAATTTTTTGTAAATTAGGATTTCGATTCCAATGTTCTTCTAATATTAATAGTATTTCTTGAGCTCGCCCTAAAGCAAAAACAGGTAATAATACCTTTCCTTTACTATTTAATATATTAGTTAACATATTTAAAAAAATTGCCTCTCGTTTTCTTCTATTATCATGTACTTTAATACCATACGTTCCTTCACATATTAATACATGAACGTCAATATTCGGAATTTCAGCTATTGGTATATGCCTATCTATTTCTCTACTATAATCACCAGTATACAATAAACGTATATTATTAATTTCTACTAAAAACATACATGCACCTATAACATGCCCTGCTCTATATGCAGTAAATTTTACATTTTCAAGTTCAATATTTTCATGAAAATTAACTGTTTCAATTAATTCCATTGTAGTGTCTATATCATCATCATCATATAATACATTATTGCTATTTTCGTCATTATTTTTATCAACAATATAATTATCATAATAAGCATCATCATTGTCATCATTACTAATATATCCATCATTATTTATATTATTATCTATACCATCAGATCCATTATCTTCTAACTCTTTTTTACTTTTCATAGATTTGTTTTTATTCATTAAATTCATACATTTTTCTATACGTGCATAATCACTCCACAGTAAATAACAAATGCCTTTTGTTGCTTCGGTCATAAAAACTCTCCCTTTAAATCGAGTTTTATTAATTAAATATGGCAATGCACCACTATGATCCATATGAAAATGTGTAATTAAACAGACATCAATTTTTGATATATCATAGGCATCATATATAGGTAAACAACCAATGCCCATAAAAGCTGGATGTATTCCGCAGTCTAACATAATCGAAGTTTTCTCACTTTCTATTATTACACATGATCTCCCTACTTCGCTAGCACCTCCCAAACATACAATATTTATGTTACTCATTTTTTTTTAAAAAAAATAATAGTAAAATAGATCAAACTGGTTAATTTCCCATATATTTGTAAGTGTTCTAAGGGTGTTAATTATATTACTACAAAAAAAATATCTTGCAACAGTCTACTATTATATATTATATATATATATATATATATATATATATCACAATATTTTAGTGATTAAATAATATTGTGCCAGAATTAATATAATATATTTTTTCTTCTCATTTATCGCAGGTATAATACATATTATTACCTCTATTGTGATTATGAGCACTGTTATTATTATAATACATGCGAATTTACATCTTTTTTCAATTTCAAAATTTTTATCGTTTTAAAATTGCTTATACAAAAGTATACAATACATATTCTTGCATAATCCTACTAATTGGGGTTCGTACAAAAGTTGTTTTTTTTACATCATTTATTTTTTATACATTTTGTTTTTTCAAATGTTTTCCTATTTTGTTTTATCTCATTAATTAATTATTATGATTACTTCAAAACTGCTGTGTATATATTAATTGTAATCTTTTCATTTCATTGAAACACGCGAAATTCCGCATGGATATATAGAAGTATAATATTCTATTTATTATAAAAATATAACATATGCCAATAGCAATGTTTCAATATAATTTTTGTAAAGATATACAAGTCATATATATAACTTTATGTTTATACTCAATCCTCTCCATATAATTAAGTGTTCCTACTAAGTATCTTCCTTCATATCCGCAATTCATCATTATATATGATCTTAATTTAATTTTTTTACATATTTTCTTAAAAATACATTAATTATATTTTTTTTATAATATTTTATACATTCTATAATTTTATCATTTATAATCATAAAAAATTTATATATGTATATATATACGTTTCACGGGTGTTACGCATATTTTCAAGCAATTAAAAAAATAAATCTTTTATAATGCCTTTTTCAATGCTTTATAAACAAAATTATTCACTGTTTTCTTCCCTTTAAATTATGTATATAATATTTTTTTCAACATTTATGTGATTTTTCTAAAAATACTTAATATTTTCATTCATTTTATTTTTTACCTTAAGATGGTGAAAACCAATAAGCAATTAAAGAGATTATATATTGTTTTTTTATATTAATAATAATAGTTTATGGTATAATATATAGCTTATTCTACACAAGTATATATTTAAAAAATTCATGTAAATCTTTATATTAGAAAATTTGTATATCTTATTTTTTATTTTAAACGAAAAAACTAAATAAGCAATCAAATAAGCAGATACAATAATAGCCCTTTCCACGCTTGCCAAAAAACTATTACAATAATATAAACAGAAAAAACAGTTTTTACTAGGATTTCACGTATTTATATTGTTTTCATAGAGGAAAGCATTAAAAATATAAAAAAGATAATCATTTGCAAATACAAAAAATATAACTCTGTATAATATATATTCAAGAAAAGGGATATAAAATATTTAGGAAAATTATGCATAAACTTGCGAAGCCACACATATATATTAATATACTTATAAATTTGTAAGTAAATAGCTCACGAAATTTTATCCATCAAATTACCATTAATTTTGCACTGATATATATCCAAACGTCAACCAATAGAACATGATGGAAAGCGAGCATAAGTCAACCGAAAATGCTGCAGAAAAACCGATAAAAGAAAAGACGAGCAAAGATAAACTGGCAAAAGAAAAATTAGCCAAGGAAAAAATTGGAAAGGGCTTATATTATGAAGCTCATCAATTAATAAAGTCAATTATAAACAGAAAATTACAAAAAGATCAATTAGCTAGTTGTTTAAATATTATATTTTATTTTTCATTAAAATTTGCCAATGTAAAGCAATATGTTTTATTATGTGATTTAATGTATCAATGTTGTGTTATATTAACTGAAAATAATATCGAATTCGATTTATATTATGCAGATAAAATAATAGAAATATTTAAAAAATGCCCACCTAATTCTACAGAAGAAAAATATAAATTTATGAACAAATGCATTTTATGGTCAACAGATGATGATCATATATTTGGCTATTTAGAATTTCACAGAGCAATGGGAAATTCATATTTTGAAGATAAAAAATATAGTTTAGCTCATAATCATTATATATATCTTGATGATAATGAAATGCTGTATAATATAATATCTTTTTGGAGAAAAGAAGCATATCCAAGTGAATATAATTTTTTTATTTTAAGAACAACATTATGCTTACTTGTACTATATAAGGTAGAACAAGCATTGGACCTTATCGAAAATTTTGAAAAAAATTTAGATAAAAAAGATGCCCCATTACCCGTTCAGGTAGCTTACTTAATTACATGTTCATGCCTATATAAAAATGAACTCTTATATGAAGATATTAAGTATAAATACAGACTTATATTAAATTATGACCCCAAATTTCAAAAATATATACAAATGATTGATGATGATATATTTAAAAAAAAAAAAAACAATTTTTTAAGCATTTTTCAAAATATGTTTGGCGGATAATATTAATCCGCGTTAATTTTATTTCATATATAAATCTATTATATGCAACTTTATGCATGCTCATATTATTATAGCCCCCCAAATATCAATAATATTTACACTCTATACAATGCTTCCTTTTTTGAGAGTGAAAATATAATTAATATCCTTTATAAAAAATTATATATCTATCTCAATTTATTTAATTTTGTTGTTTTTTGGTGCACACAATCTATATGTATGTAAAAAGCTCCCGAATCAAATTTTTTTTATAGTTATAAATTTCATTATTTTATCCCAATGTGTTATATATGCATGATGCTTGGATTTTTCATTTTTTTTTATTAAATACAAATGCAAGCTGTGCCACAATCATACATTTTATTCGTGTCATTGTGGCCTATATAAAATCCTCTATTTTTGGATGATATATTTTAAATTCATTCAAATTAATACATTTCATAACAATATAAACAATATTTCTTTGTATTTATAATATTAATATATTTGTAAACAAAAAGATGTACTTCATTTCTCGTGGGGAATAGTGTATGCTACCTTTTTAGTCCCATCATTTAAAAGTCAAAAATAAAAATGCTATTTATGATAATAAAATCATAAAATATGCATAATTCAATGACAGATATTTGTTATAGATTTACTTCAATTTCTCCATACTATTTCTTTGATCAATTTTTGGAGAAAAAAATATATTTGTCGTTATATTACGTAAAATTGCGTATTGTATATCTCTTTATTTTGCCATTACTTTATTATTATTTTCGTATTAGTTAAATGATATATTATTAATTTTTTATTTGATTATTGCGTTTTTATCTTTTTTTTTATTTCTTCATTACTAGGTCTCAATGCATTTAAAAATTGTATACACATATTATAATATGTGTGTATATGCCTTACATTCGTAATCTGCACATCTTAATTTTCTAATACATATCACAAAGGCATAATTTACATTATGCAAAAATCAGCAATTATATTATTACTATAAAGTATTTTAATACTTATAAACTCTTAAAATAAGAACATTAAAATATTAGAAAAATAAAATACAATGAAAAATGCTTGTATGCATATATTACATACTAATTTATAATTTAAAAAAGCCATAATATTTTTTTTATTTATACTTACGAATAATATTTATTATGGAATCATAATTAAATTATAAAAGCTAAAGTATTGCGAAGAAATAATTTGTTCGGAAAAATTTTGTATAAGCTCTTGCTTCATTCAAAAAATACAGAAATTTGCATAGTTTTTCTATTGATCCTGATAATTTGTGTAATTATATTCATCCACATTATTATATATGTGCTCTTATATATATAATTGTATAAATCTCAATGATTTGCAAAAGCCAAAGCATTTGATAAAGAATAATATCCCCATTTTCTTACATAATTTTTCTCTAATTTAGAGAAAATAAAAGAAAATCAACTTTAAAATGGAAATTTTACAAGAAATAAAAGATTCCACAGTTAACGAAACGGATCTAATATTTTATTACAGTTAGTAAAATATAATACACCATTTATATAAAAATTATGCAATTGAATATGATAAATCCAAATGATAGCTCAATGTATAAATAAACAATGTGTTTGCTTCCTTTATCCTATATCACATAAAATAAAACATTATCTTCATATGTCTATATTTTTTGTTGCCTATTAATTTATTTATTATTTGTTTTCTTTCGGGTGTTAAAATTAACAGGAAACTTATGTCCTATTAACGATTTGTGTAATTGGCTAAACTACAAGAATGGTAACAAAATAAACGAGAACACAAAATAAACCCCTCACATAATAAAAAAAAGATGCATATTGACTTGATCATATAAATTCATACATAAAATGTTGCTTCAATACCTTAATATGTATTATAATTTTTAATATATTTTATTTTTGAACAAAGACAATGGAAAATATACTCGACTAAACGATCCAAATTTTTTTTCAAAAAGAGAATTTTCTTTTACTTGTAAAAAATGTGATCAAGGGAAAGAAGAAATATATATGAGATGGCTGGTAAAAAAGCAAAATGATATAAAATTATTTCTTTCCTTTTTAAGTTTTATTTGATCTCAAATCGCTGCATTATCTACCTTAAAAAATTGTTTATTATCTATAGTTAGGCCTCAATGTATTTCTCGTTTATTCTTTAATTCCAAGCTATAATTTTTATAAATTTTCTCAACTCTTATTTCATTATTTTGTAGTCATTCAACAGCGCCAATGAATTTAAAGATAAACTGCTTTCAAATTTTGTACCAATTAAATTCGATATAGGAGCAGTATATAATTACCCTGTTTCCCAAAAATGTCAGAAAGGAGATTCATTTCGTCCTATTCAAAAGGTAAAATACATCATCATTTTTTATTTATATTTATTTTTACTACATTTCTTATTTATTATTATTATTATTTTAATATAGGAATTAATATTCGATATTGATATGAACGATTATGATGATATAAGAACATGTTGTGCAGATAAAAAAGTTTGCAAACTCTGCTGGTATGCATACATAAATATAAGTATATATCGGCATCTTATTCGATCTGTTTATTATTAGTAGTAGTTAATAGTATACCATCTTTTATTTTATTAACATTTTTATATACTATGAATTATATAGGAAGTTTCTAACTATAGCAATAGTTTTATTAGATACATCCCTAAGAGAAGATTTTGCTTTTCAAAATATATTATGGGTTTATTCAGGAAGAAGAGGAATACATTGCTGGGTATATAGATATTTTTATCATATTAAAAAAAAAAAAATATATATATATATAACAAAATCATATCATTCTGCATATGGTGAACACGCGTATGCCTATGCACATTTTATTGTTTTAAATTATTTTATTATTTGTTTCCTTAGGTTTGTGATGAATCATGCAGACACTACACAACTGATGCCAGGGCAGCCCTTGCTGATTATTTAAACATATTATCAGTAATAAGAAATGCAAAAATATAATTTTACTATGATATAATATTGTAGTAAACCTAGTGTTTTCCTCGTTTTAACACGATGTTAATTGTATGTATATATAATCATTTTGATTTTCTTTTAAACAGGGATCAGACACTAAAAAGAAAAAGGTCTCTATATGGGGGAAAGAAAAATATCCAATGCTTGAGTAACAAAAAAATAATAAAAAATAGCATTTGATAATCAAATAGTGTAAAATTTATTTATATATGTGAATCCGCAAATAATCATGAAACTAATTATATGAAATGCGATAGAATATACCTCTACGAGAAAAAAAATTAAAGAAATGCCTTTTCAATATATTAAAAAAAATTAAATAAAAATCACAATTTTTAGGCGAGCATTTGATATTTGCTATAAATATTTTGACGTACTTTTGGAAGAACAAGATTTTTTCAAAAAAGGTTCTCCTCATGTTCAAAAAATATTTGACTATTTACCTTACAGTAATAGTGAGCCTATATATATTTCCATGTTTGGAAAATATTATTTATCTCATTCTATTGATATATCAATATAGTTGCATGCCTATATATACACACTTCATTATATTCACATATTTTTTACATCGCTTGAAAACTTTACAGCGTCGACAAAAAATGCAGATCCCATGAAAAGCACGAGAATTAACGAATTCAAGGAATTTGTTGATAATAACAATTTTAACTCTAAGCAATTATTCGAAAAGGTAATTATCAGCTCTTAGTTTTAGAGAGTTAATAAATTCAGAAATAATATTTATAGGGATCTTTGTAAAATGCATATAACACGTGTGGAAAAGAAAAATACACATTTTTCACATAAAACATTTCCATGTCATATTTTATTCCTTTTTATAGTTAAGTACAATTTATGGATTTTCAATTCCCATAAATTATTTAAAAAAAAAAGAAGAAAATCAAAACCCTGTAATTCCATCATACATAAAAGAAATTGTCTTTCATTTTACATACCCAAGACTTGATATAAATGTCAGGTAACTGCTTCTTCCTTATTCGTAACGGTGCATATAATAATTAATGTTCCTTCTTATTAAAGTTAATATATTTTATCGATACTGTACCAATATTTCCTATATAATTATATATATGTATATATAAATAACCACTTTTTAGCAAGGAGATTAATCACTTATTGAAGAGCCCATTTTGCATTCACAATGGAACAGGTTATCTACTTAAAAGGATGTTAAATATATTATTTTTTTTAAATATACATATGCCCATTCAATACCTAATAATTTACTGCCTACCTCTTTTATATAATAGGGAGAGTATGTGTTCCTATAGATATAAAACAAATTGACAAATTTAACCCCCAATTAGTGCCAACATTAAGTAGGTTCATTACTATTATTAATAGTAGTCGTGGCAATATCAGTAGAAATAATTTTCATTTAAATAATTTTGATTTCTAATACATTCTTTATTTGTACATATATTTTATCCTAATCATTGCAGAGTTGCTTCGAGAGCAGTTTGATGATCCCCAAAATTCACATAGTATATTTAAAAATATTAAAACTTATAAATGGAAAACATTATGTATGCCTCTTTACAACATTAATACATTATTCTTTTTTATCTTTTATTATATTTTTAGTTGATACAGAATATAGGACATCTTTGAAATCCTATGTAGATTATTTTCGCCATAACTTTGTTGAAAATATATTGTTATCATGCGTGGAAAAAAGAAAAAGTAAAAATAATATATATTATCATACGCGAATATATATAATGTGGACTAGTGCATTCATTATATGAATAATTTCATATACTAAAAAACATATTTTTCAATATTTTTTAAATAATATATATTATAACGTAACTAATGCATATAATAATAATAATAATAAAATAAATTTACGTATTTTTTCTTTCCATTTTTATAACAGGAATGAGCGAAGGCCCCAAATTTATCAATTAATAAATCCATTAAAAAAATTAATAAAAATAATAAATAATTTTATGTATTTTGTGCTTATATCTTATAAAATAATTAATTTATAATTCTTTTTAAAAAAACATATCAAATTTTATAACTCATTTTAATGGTAGTATGGGTTGTTTTAATATTAATGTGATTGCCCATAAATATCCTTTTATTATTTTTTATTACTATATATTTTTTGTTTTCTTTTATAAACCGCCAAGCTAGATAAATAATTTTATATAATATTATTAAACCTATTCTATATCATTTAAAAATAAAAAATATATAATATAAACTTCTAATATTCTCCAGTACAAAAACATGGGAGTTGGCTAAGAAATAAACGCTAATTAGCAATGAGAACGTTTGTTATCTTAATATTTAGAAAATATGGAAGCTAGGAATAGTACAATTACTAGGTGCTTTCTGTTTTATTAGTGATCATATGAAATATATTTAGCTATACATAATTGTTCAACAGTTGTAAAAATTGTATTGCCTTTAAAATATTATTAATTCGGGATATATTTTTTAGTGCACATGCTTCTGTATTGAAACAAATTAAAATAAAAATAAAATTAAGTAATAAATTTAGACATAATATTAAACAAATATCAACAACAATATATGCATTAGCATAAATATGTAAAAATCGATGAAAATTTATTTCTTTATCTATTTCATATAAAATTTATTTTCTCATTTGTGTAATTAAATATTTATTAATAAATATTATCAAACAAAATTATTTATATGCATACTATTAATTCGGAAGTGTTCTTTTATTCATGTTATCAAAATGGGGTGAAAAAATATTTATTTGTGTCATAATTTCGAGGTAAAATTAAAATTGTAATATTCCAAATAGAATCAAATTTGGGAACTTATTATTAGCAAGCTAGCATTTTAGCAATTCTGTAGTTATTGGTTATTTTATATTAATTATTATTTAAAAAATAAATATATTTCACAATTAATCCAAAACATAATATTCCTAAAATTACCTTTATCTATCTTTTGATATATTTGAAGTAAAATAAGAAACTATAAAATTATATTTATTCGTATTTTTACAAAATAATATTATTTGTAATTATAATTTTTAAAATTCAACGAATTGGTGTTTAAGCCATTAATTCACAAATTTGATCAATTATCTATATCCCTCTTTTTATAAACCCATTTATAAATATTTATATGTAAACATACATAAATTTAGAAAAAGAATCTGTTTATTTCTTATCTTTTCATTCGCCTCAAAATATAAAATCAATATCAAGCCCAAAATAACCCCAAAAATATGAAAAAAAAAAAAAAAAAACACAAAATTCTCTTTCTCTTTTTTATTCTGGTTATGTAAATATTGGGTTTTCATTTTTTTTTAATTTTATCATTATTATCTCATATTTTCATAAATTTGTCTTTCGTTATTTTTCTCTTTTTCTTTTTTCGAGGCTTACATTTAAATTAATTTAATTAATTCAACATTTTATTTTCTACATTCAAATATGTTTTATGTCACTGATTAAATAATTATAAATTTTCTTTCTTTTAAAACTTCATTTTTAATTTATATTAAATTTGAATAATGTTATTTTAATTAAGAATAATTAACGAATAAACGCATATGGTGCGCAAATAAGTACGTAAATAAATAACCATTAAATTATATTTCAACGTATGAAAATATATGCTCATTTTATGACTAGTGCTCTTCTATTTCATTCAAAAATATGCTATTTTATTTATTGGCAGTAATGTAATATAAGAACCATTAAAAATCTTCTCAAAAGTTTAAATAATCACATGGGAACTATTTAGACAAATATTAACCCTTCATACTAAAACTGATAAGTATATAGGCATTTTTTATTCATTTAATCGCGAATAGTTTTGTAAATAAAATATATAAATTATAAATATAATCTAGAACAATCAAAGGCTGCTCAAATAAAGCAAAGTACACGACTAAATATGGGTATTTTAACGTCTAGTAGGCTATATGATCATTTTTCTTCATAATATGAGAGTTTTGCATACTTCAGTTATAAAATCATAAATTTTATCACTTTTCGTTGAATTATTCTTATTCTTTAATCGATCTAGGCTTTCCAACAAACGTCTATAATGTCTATGAAGTTGTAATGTGTTGTTTCAACTTGATAGATATCATATTTAATGAACTCATGCCAGTAAGTATTAATTTCCCATCTAATAATAGCGCTATCTGATCAGTCCAAGGTTTTGGTTGCAGTATATATTTGAGTTTCTCGTACTGGGAGTGCAGTCTTATATCTTTTGCAGCTCAAATTGGTGACGTTTATTTATTATTTATTCATTTTATAACTGCACCATTTAAATGAAATGTTAAATATCCATATTTCATTATGCTTATACCCCCTAATATTTAATCATGGTTTGTATTAAACAAATAGATTCCCCAAATAAAAGCATATTTTTCGATTATATTTATTCATTTTATAACTGCACCATTTAAATGAAATGTTAAATATCCATATCTCATTATGATTATACCCCCTAATATTTAATCATGGTTTGTATTAAACAAATAGATTCCCCAAATAAAAGCATATTTTTCGATTATATTTATGATTTTATAACTATAAAACAATTAATTTATCATTAACTAATAACACGTTATTTAACTAACGATTAACTCCTTTTTCCTTTCTTTGTTTTTCCTTTCTATATGTTTTACATTCTTTATTTTTTACTTTCTTTGTTTTTCCTTTCTTTATTTTTTCCATTCTTTATTTTTTCCATTCTTTGTTTTTCCATTCTTTGTTTTTCCTTTCTTCATTTTATCATCTTTTCTTATATATTTTATAGTTACCTTGTGTTATTTTTATTTAAATGAGTACACTTCTTAAAACATTCAATAATAATCATTAGTAGAAAGCGTAAATATATAAATATGGTTTAATATCTATATAATTGAACTATCTTATATGGAAGCAGATGATAATTCCATTGGCTCTTGAGTTCTGATTCATTATTTTTCCATTTTTTAATTCATATAAAGGGATATAATATAAATATATCTTATTATTTTAGAACAGCATTATATATATAACTATATTATAAAATACACAATAGCATACATAACGCAAAGTTCTATTTTTCTAATAACAAAGCCTTTTCTTTAGCACGATTTAAAGTTATAAGGTAAGTATAATAAATATTTAAATGCACTGTTTTGTATTTTTCGAATGCCTATGATTATATGCTCGTTATCAATAATATAATTTATATATTTCAACAATACACTTTATATAAACAATATGATTTTTATGATCAAACAAGTTTATTTCTTCATTCGTACTTTACATGATTTGTTTATAAAAACTTCAAATAATTAATTACCTATATATATTGTAATATTGACTTTTTGATCTATCATTAATCGGATTATTATCCTTACATGAATAATAGTAGTACGCCTTTGTCTTTTTTTAATTTTTTCTTTTTTATATACAAACAATTATGTATTCTTAAGCCTAAATTTATTTTCAAATTATAATTCTCACTTTGCATATTTTATTATATATAGGCATTTTTTATTAAAGGCACATTGATACACTATATATTTATATCATGTATAAATGTCGAAGCTTATATTTTATGTATATATGTGCATACATATTTTTTGAAAATATTATATTTAAGTACTTGATTTAAATTTTAAAAAATCAAGTATGATTTATTGTCCCCTACTAAAAATATTAAAATTTTAAGATACATATTTACATATATATATAATGAATAACGATAAGTATGCTTGTGAGTACAATAATATGGACACAAATTATACTGAAGCGCGAAGTAAAGATGCATATTATAATTATAATTATGGTATGTATCCTACCTCCCTTGGGAATCTTCCTGAAGATATATTTCTGAACAATCCATTAAAGGGAATATGTGATTATAATAATTATAATTATGGAAATTATAGTAATCCGAATGTATCAGAAAAGTTTACTTATAATCCTAATTCCTATATGCAATATAGTGATATCTTCAAAAAAAATAATACAGGGGAATCTATGAAAATCCGATCTCGTCAAAACAAAGAAAAATTGTATCATGCAAGAAGTGAAAATGAAATAGAACACGATGAACAAAATTGTATAAGAAATAACATGTTCGAAATAAATAACAGCTTATGTAAAACATATCAAAAAAACGATTTTATGAAAATAAACCCAAATATAAAAAGAGGATTAAAAAAAAAACCTAGTGTAAATGAGAAATATAATAAAATTAAGAAAGATGCACTTCTCACAAACGATCTATATTTAAAAAGCTTTCATAAGTATTATCCATGCAATTGCTTAAATGTTTATAAAGAAATATATAAAAATACAAAACATGAAATTTCTGATTTAAAACAAGTACACACTGATTTAATTTATTTAATATTAAAATATTTATATTACGAAAGAATATTACCTGAGGCTAATGAAATTAAAAGAAAAATTAACAAATATTTTCCTGATTGCGCTGTTTTAAATAATAATTTTATAAATATATGTAGAGAAGATCCATATAAAAAATTTGAAATATATCGATCCAATGCTTATGAAAAAGATCTAAAAAAAGGGAAAATAATTTATAAAAAGCCATTTAACAATGAAAACATTTGCATATATTTAAGAGGTGTTCCACGAGATTTTTTTATTAACCCCAATGATGATAATGAAAACATTTCTTTGTATATACCATTAATATTTATTCATATAATTGATAGATTTAGGATTCAATCAAGTAAGAATTAACAATAGTATATACCCTTAAATATACATATATTATGTACAAATGTATGCTTACCTATTTTGGTTTTAGTGTGTCTACATTATATATATAAGATATATGGCTTACAAAAAGTTCTATCAAAAAAATATGTATATTTTTATTAATAATATGTAGTAACGTTACCTTTGTTCCTTTCATGCATAATAATTAAATTTGTACATTGATAAATTATTATTTTACCAAATCAAATAAAATACATTTTTTATGATTTATGATGGAATACACTATAATGGATATTTTAAATTTGTATATTCGCTTACTATCTATATATATGTATTTCTTCTTCAATGTTATCACTCCTTATGTTTTGGTTCTCTTTATGCAATATTTTTGCATATGCACAGTACATTTGTGGCTTTCGTTGTGCATATATTAATTTACTTTTTATGAATATTCTATGATAATATGTATTTTACTATATTAAAATATATTTAATATTATGTTATATAGGCGATAACAATCACAAGGGGGGAAGATATATTTTAGCTGAAACACTAAAGCATACAGGTCCATACATTTTTAGAACTATGAAATTAGGAAGAATAATTCACATATTACAAAAATGTATTGATCTAAATATTTTATCGTATTTCAACAATAACATAATACCAATATTTACATCAATGTCTATTTCAAAAACGTACATTTCAAAAATGCACGTAAACCAAACGCCAGCATTAAAAAATCACAAAGAACAATCAATAAATTTAATCAAAAATAGAATAAAGTCTTTATTATATAGTTATTCAGAGGATAAATCCAAAACAAAAGGTTATACATCATATAGTACGTATCTTATATGCAATTAGTTAAAGAAATTAACAATCAAACACATTTTTATATAATGAATTTTTGTATTTTAAATATTTTAAAATAAAATTATAGTTTTAATCAAAATAAATTTAAAAAATGTAGTATGAAAATATGTGGGATGAGAAATTCAATAAATTTATTGAATTTACAAACTATTTCCCACGGGAGGCATCATATTCTATTAATAATATAGTAGTAGTCATATCTGTAAATATATAAAGATAAATGCATAATAACAGTGATTATAATAATGTATGCAAAACAAATGAAATTTTAATTATAAAAAATATAATACTAATAAGTTTAATATTTTTTAAAATTGCTTTATTCAATTTGTGAATAAAATA
Source organism: Plasmodium berghei ANKA (assembly GCF_900002375.2). Lineage (NCBI taxonomy): Eukaryota > Apicomplexa > Aconoidasida > Haemosporida > Plasmodiidae > Plasmodium > Plasmodium berghei. The sequence goes on from NC_036171.2 coordinate 166,163, forward strand.
TTCGTAAAAATCAATCAAACAAACATATTATATTATTTTTTTTTTTTTTTTTATCTTAGGGTTTTCTCTTAGTAGGCTTCCATTAATATATAAAAATGTGTATAAGGAAAATATAAATATTGATCAAATAGGATATTCAAAATTAACTGAATTTATAAATAATGAAATGAGTGATATTTGCTTTATTTCAACACAACATAAATTTCAGTGTATATTACTCCCAGTTATGGAGGATGTTAGTTAAAAAAAACAAATAAATAAAATAAAATAAAATGATATGTGCATTGAAATAAAATAGTTTACATACATGACATATGCATATATCTCTCATCTCTTTTTAAATTATTTATAGGAACAAAAACATAGGGATAAAAATTCAAAGTTAAAAAAAGAAATTGAAATAAAAAAATCACTAGATTATATAAAAAACTACCAATGGGAGAGGTGCATTTCCTTCCTGCATACTTTGCACTGCTTAAAAAGCAAGCATACTAATTTTGAGCTTGAATATGGTATACCTAATAATACTAGTATAGACGAATTAATAAACGACCCATTTTTTTGTGGTAATAAACATAACGGTAAAAATACCGTTAGCGAGTGCATTACACCGCCACTACTACTACCCCTTGATGTCTTTAATTTGCCATCGTCTTATGACATGTATAGCTCATATTTTAAATCAAATTCGTACTATAGTAAGGATGAAAATGATAATGCCTCGGCTATTCAATTTTTAGATACCTCACAAAATAAATTTGATATCATATGTGATTTTCAAAAATATGAAAATACAAACATATCAATTGAAGAGCCAATAAATATAAATAGCATGTATATACACTCACCATCATCGTACGACGTTTTTAATTCTTTATTTAATGATAGTACAGTAAATCACCAAATTACTATGCAAAATAAAAATAAAGGAGCCAATTATTAAATTTCTGTGCAATATATTTTTTTACCTTGTAAAAATGAATATGAAAAATTGCTCATATCCAAACCTTTTCAAATATAGGAAACCTAAGACAACATATAGCATATATATAATACTATAGTAATTTTAGCTTGCTTTTCCTATAAAAAATACACTAGAAATAGCACTTAACTAGATCAATAGCATATTATATTTTAATTTATTAACAAAAAATAAAACAAGTGCAAATTATTTATCATTCCTATATTTATATATATGCATAAAAGTTGTACTGTTTAAGTGTACGTACACTGGTTTTTGGCACTATTATATTGTAAATTTAATTTTTAATAATATAAGTACTCATAATTATCGCCAATATAATTATGATAAAACATGAAAGTAGTACACTTTATGGATATTGCAATTTCGTATCATTACTTGAAATTTGATAAAAATTTTAAGCATTGCTTTTCGTATTTATAATCATAACGATCAGTTAATTCCTTTTTTTTCCCATTTATATAGTGTATAAATTATAAAATAAATAAAACACAAAATTTATATACTTTAATAATAACATATACTTATATAGATCTTAATAAATATATAATATATCGTTTAAAATTATATAAAAAAAATATTTTATTGAATTAGTACTTTTTGTGTGAATAAATGCTTAACCAATTATAATAATTTCGAAATAACAAATATTTTTTTTAATTTATTTATTTATTTTATTCTACATTTAAATTAGCGGCTTATTAAAATCGAATAAAATATACACATTCATGTTTGTTGACCCTCAAATTGTTTCATTTATTCATTTTATATATTATATAATTTTATGTGATATTATTTATTCATTTGGTTGAAACATACATAAAGGTGTATCAATGTTTTCCCTAAACAAATAAATGTTTTAAGACTAATAGAGTAAATATTTATATAAAGTAAAATTACCCCAATATATATATTATTTGGATTAAGGATAGCAATTTGTGACATTTCAAAAAAGGTGATAAATCATTAGTGAGGTAAAGAAATCACGCTTATAAGCAAATTTAATCACCTTCAAATATGTTGCTATATGTGTAAGTTCTTTGACATATACCTCATAATTATTAAAATAATTTAGATACATACACACCTTATAATAAATAAAAAGTTGACGATTACGATGCATTATTTGTAATATCACCAGCCTTATTAAGCATCATTTTATTGCAACCTTTGTAAAAAAAAATAAAATAATTTTTTTTCTTCCGATATAATGATATATATATAGAAACCATATATATATAACAAGTGTATAATAGCAATTTTGATGCGATAAAAGTCAAAATATATATATTTTTTTTATTCTTATAATCATTTTATAAGCACATATATACATAATTTCTACTTTTCGGGATGCATTTATAAATAATTAAAGGGTTTCGGATATACTATTGTAATTTTATTTTATATAATTTTTCCAAAATACTGAACGTTTTTATATTTTTACAAATAATTTAACAAAATCCTTTATTTAACTAAATAAAAAAATATTATTTCATAGAATATTCCACAAATATTACATAATAAAAACAATTGAGTATATTTTTTTCTTATCGCTTTCACATTTAAGCAACTCGCTAAAATTATATTAATATATAATAAATTTTTCTTACCAAACTTGAAAAAATGCCATCAATTGTAGGAAATCAAGCCCCATCTTTTAAAGCCGAAGCCGTTTTCGGTGATAATAACTTTGGAGAAGTTAGTTTATCTGACTTTATTGGAAAGAAATATATTTTATTATATTTTTACCCATTAGATTTTACTTTTGTATGCCCATCTGAAATTATAGCTTTAGATAAAGCTCTCGAGTCATTTAAAGAAAGAAATGTAGAATTGTTGGGATGTAGTGTAGATAGTAAATTTACACATTTAGCATGGAAAAAAACACCATTGTCACAAGGAGGTATTGGAAATATTAAGCATACTTTGATATCCGATATTTCAAAAAGTATAGCAAGAAGTTACGATGTTTTATTTAACGAAAGTGTAGCATTAAGAGCGTTTGTTCTCATAGATAAACAAGGAGTTGTTCAGCATCTTCTTGTTAATAATTTAGCATTAGGAAGATCAGTTGATGAAATTTTAAGACTAATTGATGCTTTGCAACACCATGAAAAATATGGAGATGTATGCCCAGCTAATTGGAAAAAAGGAAAGGAATCCATGAAACCATCGGAAGAAGGAGTTGCAAAATATTTATCGAGTTTGTAAAAGAACAAAAATCAAATAAAAACGGTTTAATATTTAAGCCCAAAACAAAGATATATCCTCACTCACATAAATGTTTGCACCTGTAATCCTATTTTTCATGCGTTCAATATTATCACTGCGTGAATGTTAATTATACTGTGTTATGATATTATTGTGTATTTTTATTATATATGCATATATTTGTAACGTTGAATGTTTTATTTTTAAAACGGCAGTATGGAATTAAAATAAGAAAACTTAGCAATAACAATGATAAAAACAATAATAATTAAGAAAGAGCGAACAAATAAAAATGGTATAAGCCATGAGTATAACGAACTAATTTATTTTCCATACTATAGTCATGTTGGAATTGAATAATCTTAACATGCCACACAAAAAATTATTAGGATAACTTAAATTATTTGCAGATATTTCTGTAAATGCATATGTATTCAACTTAGTTATATTTCAAGGACCATCACATAATATATGCCATATTTTTCTTATATATAAATCTTTGAATTGACATGAACTTCCATAAAAAATTTAGTGTTGTTGGCGTAAAAATGTGCAATACATTTTTTTATCATTACGTTTGTGCTTCTTTATTTTAAATGATAGTTTATATTTTTATGCCTAAGACATTAAAAAACTCGGAAACAAGCAATTAGCTTTGCACAGCTCAATGATTTCATTAACGCATTATATTATATTAAGAAATAGTATATACATCGGAAACAATGTATGATTAAATAAATAGTAAAATACAAAAAAATAATCCATTTAAAGATAATAAAATCGCGATGATTTTCGGAAAATTATTCAAAAATTGCTATTTTAATAATACGAAGTAATGAACTATATATAATATACCCATGCTTACATATTCCTCAAAGATATAAGCAAACAAGTCACCCCCAATTGTAATGCATATAGAATCGTTCACACTAAATATAACAATATATTTTTTAAATTTTCTTGAATTATATATTATATTAAGAATTTTTTTAGTATGATAAAATAAATTCCAAGGTTTATATTACTCTTAAAAATAAAATAAAAATAATGGTGTAATAAATTATAAAATATCCTTAATCACATAAATAAAATATAGTAATTAATAATAATAAAGAGTAAAGCATATCCAATGGCAATAATAATAGTAATAAGTAAATAGTTGAATAAATCTTATAACAATAACAAACTAAATAACTAAACCATATATTTCACAGTTTATATTTTAGTTTACTATTTAGTATATATATTTCTTTTAAACATTTTTTATTTGATTATTTAATTTTTGGGGCAATATGTGTAAGAATATATGGAAAATTATATGCATTGTTTTAATTATAAACTCTTCATTTGTGGTAAATGTAAATTGTGAGTCCAATGATAAAAATGATGATACTAAAAACAACAAAAATATGGGTTGTGGTGGTGGTACTAATAAATCACTGCCATCCGTAAACAAACCGCTAAATAGTTGTTGCAGTGGTAAACGATCGGGAAATGATGAGTGCAAACCAATATTAGATCTCAATCACATAGGAAGTGAAGGCAAAAACAAAATTCCATTTATTTACAAATGCTGTATAAATCATGATACATATGAAAACATAATTAATGAGCACTTTAATGAAGAAAATCAAAACAATGCAACCGATGCCCCCAAAAAATTGAATATGATGATGAGTGATTTATCTATGCCTATGTCATTTCAGAATACTACCCATACTATTATTTTATTCAAATTTTGGGAAACTACAACTGTAAGAGCAAAATTGTATATTAAGCATAAATAAATATATATATATATACATATATGCATATAATTATGCAGGCTTTATGCTTATTCATAAAATATTTTTGCACATATGCGCTTATTTACTGAATATTATAGCGATAAATGTTTATTAATAAAAAATAGCAATGTTACACACCCATATGTACTTATGCTCATACATACGCATCCATATTTTCTTATATTTAATATAAATGTAGGTTCCATTTTATTTCATATCTCTGATATTATGCTTTATATTTGGAATAATTTCAGTCGTGTTCAAAGTTTTGAGACTATATATAGAAATGGTATTGCCCACAACAGGTAATATGAACATATACACCAGCGCAATTCTATTTAAAAATAACATGATTAGAATGATTTTATCTTTTATCATATATAGTTGGGATTATTTATTAATGCTAATTGTAATGACATTTAATGTTGGATTATTTTTCGCTGTAATTTTGGGTTTATCATTTGGATACTTTTTAATGGGAGAAAAATTTGTGGCATGCACTAAAAGTTCAAAGTGTGATGTAGATCCTCATAAAGAGCTTTATGGGGATCCAGCTTGTTGTGGATGTTAATATTTTAATTACAACGCATATTTATATATAACCCAAGAGGAACAAGATATTATTCTATATGTTTGTACTCCACAATATAGACTCTTTTGCATATTAATACTATATATAATCTGTACATTTTAAAAAAAAAACCATTTTAACTCCCGAGATTATATTTATATAATAAAAATTAGCCAACATTAGCTAAAAAAATTATATGTGAATCTGAAAATTCTTCTTTAAGATGCTTGTTTTGTTATATTTTAAATGATAAACATAAGTTTATTAATTCTATGTTTTATTTTTTATCTTTTATTTTTTTGAAAGTTAGTTGCAAACATTATTATACTCCATTTTTTATATAGTTCGATTACATTTTACAATATATTAGGAACCCACCGTGTTACCATTCCTTTTCTTTTAAAAATATAACTTACGCGTGCAAATATATGTGTTCTATCATTGTTATTCGTATTAATACTTCTTTAAAATGATATGTATATAAATATCCCGCTCTTTAGAATTTTGAGTGGAACCATATCTTTAAATAGGAGAATAATATATAGCAACTTCTATAAAATATGCACTAATATTTATAGGTTATAAAATTAGAAATATATTATATTAAAAAAAAAATTATCATTTTACAAATTTATTTTATTTTTATTTCTTTATATTTTCATTTTTTTTATTTTTTACATTTCATCTTTTCACTTAATCATATAATTTTTTGGGGGGGAAGATGCTTTTCATCTATGCTCAATTTGGCTGCATTTTATTGTCGCTTCGTATTACTATTATATTTTTTGTATCTTATTTTTTTAACACTATTTAAATATTTATATAAATTATACATCCTTATATGCTTATACAATTTATGTTTTATTTTTTATAAGAATAATAACCTCATGTGGGAATTTATATTATTGATTTTTATGCGATATATTTTATTGTCAAAAAAAACATCAAACGAATTGGGAATATTTTATACGATTGCTATAGTAACATTTATATAAAGAAAAAAAAATATTATAAATTTACTGTATTAGTATTAATGTTGTATTCACAATATATATATTGGGTGTATCAGCAAACAGAAATAGTGTTATTAACAAGATGAATGCATAGCTGCAATCATTCCACATTGATCGTCGAAACTTTATGTACAGACTATACAATAAACCTCCAAAGCACTATATATATTCAAACACACAGTTAAAAAAATAATGAAATAATTACATAGATGATTGTATGAGAAATGAAATTATAATATTTTTCAGTATATAGAAAATTATATCTGTCAAATTTGTAACTGTTTGTTTTTGTAACATTTTTTATGAATAAATATTTGTGCAAACCAATAAGCGTGTGAGCACATATGCCTATTTGTCTGTTCAATTGCGAACTTAAGCATGTAGGCAAAAAAATTAAATATCGTCTTACATAATAACCCAAGTTATACATATCATCAGATAAGTATTCAATTATAATAATATATAGATATACAAATGATAGGTATACTATCAAATAAATATATTGGATATAAACAAAAATACATAAAGCCATGAAAAACAGAATAAATAGCAAGCTAAAAGAAAACACATACCAAGAGTATATCAGCAAATGTGATACTTATGATATCTATGAAATAGTGAATTATATTAAATCTAATACATTTTTTAGAAAATACACTAACTCAAATAATATTCAAGAGGATGAGGGAACAAAATACAAAATCAACTATCATCTTATTGATGATACAGTGAGAACAAAAATAGACGAATTATTTAAAAAAGAAAAAGCATATTTAAAGAAACATACAGAAAATGAAAATTCAAAAAATGGAAAAACAAATCCAGATGAAACAAAAATTAGTGAAAAAAAAGAAAAAGGATTAATATATTTGTATAATGCTTGTGATAATATTTTTAAAAATCAAGACAATATAAATGGAAAAGATAAATTTATAATTATAAATAATGAGAACAACATGAAAAAAATAAGTGAAAACAATATAAATGAATTACTAGTAGAAATCGTATATACAATATTTACTAAAAATGAAACATTGGAAAATAATATGCTAAATTTATTAGGAGAAAGTAATGTAGATCTTATAATTAATATAATTAAAAATAAAGATGAAATAAAAAAAGACATAAAATTGATAAGTAAACAAGTAGATATTAAAGAAAATACATTAGGAGCAAATTTTTTTATAACCAATACAACAAAAAATACTAAAAATAATAAAAATATATTAACTAATAAAGAAAATATTGAAAACATCATAGAATATTTTATAAACAATTTTGAGGACAATTATTTAGATAACGTTAAAAAAATTTATTTACCTAATGAAGAAAATCAACTAGAAGAAATAAATGTTCCCCAAAATACCACTTACTCATATTCAAATAACATGACAAAAGTAAAAATTAATAGATTGCCAAATATGATTTTTGATCAAAATGAGTTAGTGTCTGTTAATGCTTTACCATTTTGGGCAAAATATATTTTTAACTTTCAATACTTTAATTATGTACAATCAAAAGTTTTTAATGCTGCATTTAAAAACAATAAAAATTTATTAGTATCTGCACCGACGGGATGTGGTAAGACAAATATAGCTTTGCTTGTTATATTACAACAACTTATTTTGCACTCAGAAAAACACGGCATTAACCTGAACAAAATTACTAATATGCATTTAACTAAAAATGGATTGTCCCCTGAGGGGAATGGATATATAGAAAAACATGGTACCACTTCTGGAAGGCTAAAAACAATAAAAACAGAAAATAGCGAAAATATAGAAATAGAGGAACCAAAAAACAAATTGGAGGGGGAAAATATCGATATTAAAGGAAAAAATGACGATGAAATATACGAAATATATAATGATATTAACAAATTCGAGGTTGGAGAATCATCTTATGATGATGATAACAAAAGTGATGTATCTAGTACGCCAAAAATTGGCGATAATGTGATTAATCCAAATGATTTTAAAATTGTTTATATTGCCCCAATGAAATCATTAGTATTTGAAATAACAACAAATTTTAGAGAAAAATTAAAAATATTTAATTTGAATGTTTGTGAATACACAAAAGAACATAGTCTTACATCTAAAGAGTTAGAACTTGTTCATATAATTGTTACTGTACCAGAAAAATTAGATATACTTCTGCGAAACAGCAGTTATTCATCTACAGTTTCCGATGAATCGTTAATAAAATCTATAAAATGTATAATACTTGATGAAGTTCATTTATTAAATACAGATCGTGGTGATGTAATTGAAACAATTGTTGCACGATTTTTACGATATTCAGAAACTTCGCAATCTATGAAAAGAATAATGGCGATGTCAGCTACTTTACCAAATTATAAAGATGTCAGTGATTTTTTAAAAGTAGAAAGAGATATGTGCTTTTATTTTAATGAAAAATATAGATCTATACAATTAGATAAAACACTATATGGTATACATGAAACAAATATGAATAAATTAAATTTAGCAAAAAACTTATGTGCATATAATGAAATTATAAATAGTTTAAAAAATGATAAGCAATGCATAATATTTGTTTGCTCAAGAAATGACACTAATAAAACAATTGAATTTTTAATTGATCATGCAATAAAAAACGATGAAATCAATTACTTTACAAATAATTTATACACAGATTACGATGTAAATAAAAGAATAAAAAAATCTAGTAATATATATATTAAAAAATTCTATGAATATGGTTGTGCAATACATCATGCTGGCATGTCTAGATATGATAAGATATTAGTAGAAAATTTATTTAAAAAAAAAACTTTCAACGTTTTATGCTGTACTTCTACACTTGCATGGGGGGTTAATTTACCTGTCCACACTGTTATTATAAAAGGGACTAATTTCTTTTCATCTGAAAGTGGCAAAATGGAAGATTTAGACATATTAGATATTAATCAAATTTTTGGTAGATGTGGAAGACCACAATATGAAAGCCATGGGCATGCTATTTTAATAACAGAAAGGACAAAATTATATAAATATATTAAACTATTAACAAATAATACAATAATTGAATCAAACTTTTTAAAAAATATTGAAAACCATCTAAATGCTGAAATAAGTATGGGAACAACCAAAAATGCACAAGATGGAATTAAATGGTTAGAATATACCTACCTATACATTCGTATGAAAAAAAACCCTTTTTTATATGACACAGATATAAAAAATGATAGAGAATTATACGAAAAACGTAAAAGCATAATTATAAAGGCAATCAGTAATTTGAGCGAAAATAAGCTTGTAAGAAGAAGCTTAACCAATGATTTTATCGGAACTTTTTATGGGCATATAGCTGCTAAATATTATGTAGATTATAAAACTATAGGAATATTTGCATCACATATTGAAAATAATAATTATGCCGAAATAATTGATGTTATAAGTAAAGCAAAGGAATTCGAAAATATACAAATTCGAAATGAAGATATGAATGATTTTATATATTATAAAAATAAATGTGATATTAAAGAAAATTATGATGAAAGTAAATCTATGACATTACGTATATTGATAGAAATGTATTTGAGAAGAATACAAATAAATAATTTTTCTCTAGTTTGTGAAATTAATTACATAGTACAAAATATAATTAGAATATTATATGCTTATTATGAAATATGTTTAAATATTTTAAAAAACATATCGCATCTAATTATAAACACACATAATTTGATTATGTCCATTACAAGAAGGCTACCAATTGATTGTGGACTGTTCAGGCACTTTTGTTACAAAAATGAACTAATGGATAAAAAGTACGTTCATGCAAGCAATCAAGATGAAAATAAATATAATAGTAATAGAGGGAATACCATGAAATTCAAGAATAAAAAAAGTTCCAACTTTAACAATGATGATCAAAAAGAGGAAAAACAATATTTGATCGATTCTAATTTAAACCCAATCGATATTAATAATAATGAAGAAGATATATATGGTGAAAATGTAAGATACCGAAAAAACCAAAACTATACAGTATACTTAAAAGAAGCGGCAGTAAATATATTAGAAAAAAAAAAATTATCTTATGAAACTATTGCAAATTTAAGTAAAAGTGAATTGTTCTTCTTCTTACGAAATGAAGTATACACCAAACAAATATTATATTATCGAAATATAATACCAAATTTATACATTGATGGATATATTCAGCCGATTACTCAAACCATTATGAAAATTAACTTAAATGTTCAACTACAAAATACAATATGGTCAGATCAGTGGAATAGTACTAAAGAAGATTTTCATATATTTTTATTAAATACATTAAATAATGATATTTTATATTTTCAAAAAATTACTATACATAAAAAAGATAGAAAAAAAATTCATGATATTTCATTTGAATTTCCAATAACTAATATAATGCCTTCACAAATTACTGTCCAATTTTTATCTATGAATTGGTGTAATCTATCATTCGTTCATATATTTAACACAAACAATTTATTTATAAATCAAAAAATAAATGTATTTTCGGAAATATTGCCTATTGTACCTTTGTCAACTGAAGTTATGAATATCCCTAACTACATTAAGTTCTTTTCCTTTAAATATTTCAACCCCATACAAACACAAATTTTCCACGCTGCTTTTCACACCGATGAAAACATATTACTTGGAGCTCCGACTGGTAAGAAGAAATCAAAAAATATAAGTGATCATATTTTTTGGGTTATCTTTGTGTCATTTTTAATTTTTTTTCTATCTCTCATTATTTTACTTTTCCCCCCACTTTTGTTTTCCCAGGTAGCGGGAAAACTGTCATAGGAGAATTATGCATTTTAAGAAATCTACTAAAGTATGAAGATCATAGATCGGTATATATATGCCCAATGAAAGCGATTGTAAATGAAAGATGTATTGCTTGGAAAAATAAGTTTAAAACATTGTTCAATAAGAATGTAATTGAATTGACAGGAGATAAAAACGAACACAAAGATAATATAAAAAACAGCCATATAATAATATGCACTCCTGAAAAATTAGATGTAATATCTCGAAATTGGAAAAATAAAAATATTATAAAAAATATTAATTTAATAATATTTGACGAAATACATTTGTTAGGGCAAGAAAATAGAGGGGGGGTTATTGAAATTTTAGTAAATCGATTCAAAAACATAGAACATTATTTAAATAAAAAAATAAGATTAGTTGGATTAACAACTGTTATAACAAGTGTTGATGATTTGATTTTATGGTTAGATGTAAAAGAAAATTATCTTTTTAATTTCCCATCCTCTTGTAGAATAGTCCCATGTAAAACACACATTTTAGGGTTCAATCAAAATGCATACTGCCCTAGAATGTCGGTAATGAACAAAGATGTATTTGATTCTATTAACCAATATGCACAAACTAAAAATGTTTTAATATTTGTTTCCTCGCGAAGACAAACAAGACTTACTGCTTATGATATAATTTCTCTAAACTTAAGTAGCCATAATTTTAATTTTCTTCATCTTGAAAATTTATTAAATGATAAAAATCATATTAAATTTTTGTTAAATAAAACTAAGAAAATTACTGAAAAAAAAAATTCTTTAAATACAAATAGTCTTACTTCTTATATTGCTAATGCAACTGGTCTAAAAAATGAAAAAATGATAGAAGAATGTGGTAAAGATTCTGACCAATTTGACTACAATTGTTTGTTTAATAAAAATTTATCTGAACAAGAACAAATTCATGTACAAAATTTAATATTTCAGAATTATTTAAATATAATAGAAAACGAGCATTTAAAGGACTTATTAAAATATGGCATAGGTATTCATCATGCTGGTTTAAATGAAAGTGATAAAAATATTGTAGAATATTTTTTTCTAAATAAAATAATACAGATTTTAATATGTACCTCCACTTTGGCATGGGGAATAAATTTACCTGCATATCTAGTTATAATAAAAGGTAATGAATTTTATGATCCAAAAACAAAAAAATATAAAGATATATCTTATACAGACTTATTACAAATGATTGGAAGAGCAGGGAGACCTCAATTTGATAATGAAGCTTTAGCTATTTTATTAGTTCATGAAAAAAGAAAAAATGCTATTAAAAACTTTTTATATCATCCAATGAATATCGAATCGAATATTATGGAAAATATAAATGAACATATAAATGCAGAAATATGCTCAAAAGTTATACAAAACAAGGAAGATATGCTTACATACATAACAAAATCATACTATTTTAAAAGACTTTTTTCGAACCCTTCTTACTACATAAAAGATGTTCAATATATTCAACTCTTTGAAAATAATCGATTATCAAACCAAGCAAAAAAAGCCATATATGACCATATAAATAAAATCATAGAAAATACAATCGAATTTTTACAAAAAAATAAATGTATAGAAGCAGTACAAGAAGATTATATTCAACATTATCATTCTACCCCCCTAGGATATATAGCATGCATATATTATACAAAATGTGAAACTGCTTATTTATTTTATAAAACGATAGAACAAAGTATTGCTCCAAATGCAAATTTGTATAAAGATCACAAAATACAAACAATTCCCATTGCTCAGGATCAAAATACATCTGAAACAACGAAAACAGATATAGAGAATGCCGAAAATCGTAAAGAGGAAATAATTGACCAAGAAAAACAAAACGAACAAAATAGTGATGATAACAATAATATTATAAAATCTGATACCTCGTCTCCATCAAAAAAAAAATTAGACTTTTATGGATTGCTTGAACTTATTGCACAAGCAAAAGAATTTGATGATATTCCATTAAGACATAACGAAGATAAATATAATGTAAAGCTTAGAAACCAAATACCACTAGATATTGATATGAATATGCCAAATGTTAAAACATATCTTTTACTTCTTTCACGTTTTTATGAATGTACATATGAAACTGTTGATTATCATATCGACCTAAAATTAGTATTAGATCAACTAGCTAGGGTTATAAATAGTTATATCGATATATCTTTACTATTCCATAATTATACTTATATTAAAACATTAATTTTAATTTTTCAATGTATTAATCAAAAAATTAAACCATATACAAACAACCTATATACTATTAAAGGCATTACCGATAGTCAAATAAATAAACTAAAAAATTTACAAATCAAACATATTAAGGATTTAATCAAATTTGATAAAAACTTCTTATACTCACTAAACATATTTGATACATCGCAAATAAATTATATTCTTAATATACCAAATTTAACCACAAACATTAAATTATACCAAAAAAATGGCAATATCGATACTCCTGTAGATGGTAATATTGCTATTGGCATAGAACCAAATAAAATTAACAATTTTACAAATATAAAGCTTGGAAAATATTCCAAAAATGAAAATAAGTACCATTTCAAAATAAAGTATTATGAAAAGAATGAAATATTGATAAAAGTTTTTTTTAACATTTTAAGCAACATATTCAAAGAAGCAAATACAAATTCGACCGTCGTTTCAAATCCTCAATGGTATGTCCTTTTTATTTATTCGAATTCATATATACTTGCATGAGTATATGCTTATTTTATCCTATGAATTGTAATCGTTTTTTTCAATTACTTCCATAATATATTATTCTTTTATCTTAATACTTTTCTCTACTAATTCTCACAATTACTATTTTATTTATTTTTTTACACTTCGGCAGGTATGCTATACTCCACGATTTTTCACAAAATCAATCAATATCCATCAAACGATTTAGCTTACCATCGTCAAAAAAAATGTCTACAGTTTCATTTACGTAAGAAATAAACGCACCATAAATAGTACACTATATATTTATATAAATTGCAGAGCCATTTCAAATTATTATCGTTTATTATTGACATTTTATATCTTTTTTGATTAAACATTATATAGGCTCGAGTATATTGAAATAGGAAATTATAATTTCATAATTTACGTTCACAGTGATACATATTATGGACTCGATTACGAGGTAGTTTAAACAATTAAAAATAAATACAAAAATCAATAAATTTCACATTCTTATATATTTATTGCGTATATTAGATAAAAATGATGTCATTTAAAAGTATTTAATATACATCTCTATATATGTATTTAACTTTCCATTTATAGGTATATTTAGATATCCAAGTTGAATAAATTGGAAAATACTATAATTTTGACATTTTCTAGTATATATATAGGCATTCCCATTTTTCTTACCTCTTTTTTATTATTTGATGTACGATTATGTTAATGAAATATAAAATAATTGCACTGAGTAATTAAGCCATTAAGCAAAATATTTAATCACAATACTATGTTATACCATTTTTAATAAATTGTGACCATTTTCCACACTATGATTCTATGACATTGTTATTTTACGACACGATCGTTTTAATATTATTATTTTTTTCATTTATTTTTATCAATTATTTTTTGGCATTATTATTTTATTTTATATTCCACAGTTTCTCCGATTTTAGACATTTATTCGTTCATTTTATTCCCATTTTATATTTTTCCATTTTTTCTTCATTTACTTTGCTTTGTTTTTTTCTTCTCACTTCAACTGTCTAAAAATGGAAGTTGATTGGAAAGAAACTTTCGAAGAATTAGTAATATCTTTAAGACATGAAACACACCCAAAAGCCACTTTGTTTGAAACTGCTATTTATAATAATGCATATTTGGATACGAATTATTATGAATTTGAAAAAAATATTTTAATAACAGAAGTATATATAAAAATTGTTCATAATAATAATACAATAAATTTAGACTTATATGATAAAATAAGTGTTAAAAAAGAAGATATACAAATAAAAAATAATAATCAATGCATAATTTTAATTTTAAAAAAAAAGGAAAAAAAATTATGGGGACATTTATATTTCTTTTCTATGTTTGTAACCTACAAAAATTATGTATACCCAAACTTATTAAAATGCACAAAAGAAGAAAAAGATAAAATTATTTCACTAGAACACAAATTCAAAACTTTAATTAACAACAGGAGAATTCAAAGTATAGGCCATCTTAAAAAAATATTAAAAAAAAATAAGTTACTTAACGACGATTTTTATAAAAAATTGAAAGATAATGCACAAAAAATACAATGGGAATTAGAAAAAAAAAAAAATGAGGATTTTAAAATTCAAAAAGAATCTGTAAAAAAACGAGCAGTAGATACGATTTATGAAGAACTAGATGAGAAAAATGAAACAGAAAGTAACCCATATGGCGAAATAGACAATAACCAAAACAAACCTAAAATAATTGAATCATTATTTCTAGGAAATGATAACACAAATAAAGTAATAAAGTTAAAGTTTACGGAACTAAAAAAGAATCAACGCCCAGCAAGAGAATCCAGAAATTTAAAAAAACCCTTAGCAAATTACTCATCAACAAAAAATTTCTTTTTGATTGTATTAATTGAAAAAGCTAAGAAACTTTTTTTTAAAAACTCCGATTTTTCAAGTTCCCTTGAGACATTGAAATCAATAAAGGATAATATTCAATCAGGTAAAAAAACGTGAAAATATATTATTGTAAAATTATAGCTAACTATGAATATCTTTCACTATAGAAAATTTAATAAAATATCAATTAAAAATATATGGGTATATGCACATACGTTTGTGCACAAAAATGTGCATTTCCCCCCTTTTCACATTTGTCGGGAATAGTTTTACGAATTTATAATTGTTTTTTTATTTATATATAATAGTTCTTTTATATAACGATGTGTGGATTTTATTTATCATTACATACACAAATATATGTATTTGACCAACACACTTATATTTTTTATGAAAATAGGTGCAGAACTAATCTTGAACGAGCATATAAAAGTTTTAAGCAATTTATCCCTATTATATCTCTTAACAAATGATTTAAATAATTGCATTGATTGCTGTGGTAAATGTATAGACTTAATAAATGAAGAAATAAAAAATTACAACACTGAAGAAGTATATATTGATGAAGACACGATTAAACATATTACACCATCTAAAATAGTAAATTCATTAGATGATATCAAAAGCAAAAATTATATTCAGTATTTGTACATTATATATGCTATTGTTGTTGTAAGAAAAATTTATGCTATGATAAAAAAACCGGAAGTTATAGAAGATCTAGAAAAATGTTTTAATTCCATAAAGGACATAAAAAAGTTTCTACCTCATTACTTTTATCAGAATATAGAAAATGATATTTTCAATTTACGAAATTCTTACTCATTAGATACTTTACTCCATGTTCAAGTATCTGGTAATTCCCCACACGATGGAAGCATATATATACATATTCTTATGATCATGCAAAGACATTTTATAAGGAATCAAAATAGTTACCATATTTTTATTTTATTTCTTTAAAATAGGAATTGACGAAATAAAGGAACACCTACTAAAAATAAATAATCTAATGGATGATAAAAAGATACCACATAACGCGTCTTTAAATTTTTACATATACTTGAAAAGATCATTTTATTTAAAAAAACTAAATATGTTTTATACAAATATTATAAATATATTTTTAACACTTTTTTGCATTATAGATAAACAAAACAAAATATATAGCTTTTTATATAACGTCGATGGATTCAACTTGACACAATTTTTACTTGACATATTCGAGTATATTTTATTACTAAAAAATAATAGTATTCTTTCAGCAAAAGTCGTAGAAATGGAAAATTTAAGAAACCAAGCTAAGGATAATAAAACATATCAAATAAATCACCATATAATCAATGAGGAAATTATTTCTGTTTTAAAAATTTTACTAACACAAAATTACCACAGTGAATTTCAATCAGATTTAATTAGCAATATAGCGTTAAACAAAATTATGAATTTATTTATAAATAAAAATTATGACGAAATATGCAGAAAGGAAGCGATTCATAATAATGATCAGATCTCAATAAGTGAAAAAAATGAACAATCTCAAGGAAATGATGAGACAAATCAAAATACAATAATAAATGCATCGTACAAAATTTCATTACCCTATTCAAATATTTATTTCAAAAATATTTTATATAAAATAAAAAAAAAAAATATAACGATGAAAAATATAAGTTATCCCAGTTTAAAAACAAACAATTTGGATATAGAAATATATTCAAATGATGAAACTTATAAAAAAAAGATAGAAAACATGTCTGAACTTTTAAAAGTCAATATAGCAATAAAAATTATAAAAACAATATGTTATTCATTTAACTTGATACAAAAAATACATAAAGAAAGTATACCAGATAAAATCCATTTACGAAATGTTTTGCATGCCTTATTAATAGATCTTTCTTACTCTATTTGGAAATCAAATAATTTATCTCAAACTGAAAATATAGTTAGTCTTTTATTTTTATACCTTAACTTTTCTTTTGTCTATAAATATGATACTAATGAATTTATTATTGATACACATTTTAAAAAAAAAGAGGAGTCAAGAAATTATAATTTTATGATATTAAAGGATATACAATCGCAAAATCATGATACCAACACGGGTTGTAATATTTCTACGGATTATATAAAGCACATTGTAGAACAAACATTTATTCATAATTTTTTTGCTGATTATAAAAAGTACATTGAATCAACGAAAAAAAAAGAACAGGCTAAAAAAACACAAGCATCGCATTGCTACAACCATAACAAAATGATCTTAAACACGATGTATTTAATAAAAAAAATAAAAAATAATATAAACAAAAGAAAAAAATATATCAAAATCATCGATATTGAAAGAAAATCTCTAATTAATAAATTTCCAGAAGAAATATATCATCAAATCATCCCTTTTTTGAATAATAAAAGTTATTACCTTAATTCGATTCAATATAGCATATTACTATTAAGTTATAATTATAAATCCACAATTACATCATCATTTAATTTAGAATATCTAAGCGTTTTAAAAAAATATTTTACTATGTCTTTTTTTCTCAAAAATTACCAAAAAAAAAATATACACTTGAACAAGGATACACCTATAATATATCAGTATCTTCTGAAAAAATATTTATCATATTTTACGCAACCGTTTTCTATTAATTTTAAAACCAAAAAGCGAAACACATTTTTACAACAATATAATACGGAAAATTCCGAAAAGTACATAATTTCATACATCCAAGCAGTTATACGAAAATACAAAAAAATTAAAATTTTTAGAAATATAAATTACTGCTTAAGACAAATAAATGCGGATAGGATGTTCATAGAAAACTCAAAAAAAATTGTATGTCACATTCGTTTTTTCCAAATTTAATTTTGCTAACATATATATGTATATATTTATAAACCTCATTGCATATGCACTAATAATTCGAGAAGATGCATTTCGAAATCTATGTTTTTTAACAAATTAGTATAAATAATAACCATTTTATAACATTATTTAGAATAATTATTTTGCTTTCATCTTTCATTTGTTTTTTTATTATATTTTTTTACAGCTTACAAGATATATAGATGTGTTGGCTCTTGATTTTCATATATTAAATTGCTTTTTACAATTTAGTGAACAAAATTTATCGCCTCATTCATTGATTAATAAAGGAAACACAGGTATATATATTATACTTATTATTCACATTCAAATATATGCAAATTTTTATTTTATGCAATTGAGAATTTAGATGGATATATTAAAAGACTATTTTCATACACATAATATTTGTTCATTAAATTTCTTAACGCATTCAATTTTTTTCATTTTCTATCATTTTCAGATTTATGCTATTTTGATCATAAAATGATACAAGAAAATTCACTTGAAACATTTAGCAAATGTAACTTTAAAAATGTTGTTAAACATTATTTCATGAAATTCTTAAAGGTGAAGATTATTATTTTAAATACGAAATCCTTTCCTTATTAATTGAGATGAAATACCATTAGATTGAAATTATTAAAACCCCAATGTCATTAATCAAAAACAAATAAAACGTATATACTGTATAATATATAACAAAACGAAAGGAAAATATTTGTCCTTATAAATGGAATAATTTTATTCTTATTTTGCGTTTTATTTTACTTTTTTGTGCTACATAATATAAGGTGCTTTAAAGCTTTGTGCTACTCTTTTTCATTTAGTATACACTAAGAAATAATTAAAAGAAATGGGATATACTTTAAGGCTGTTATGATTAATCCCAAATGATTTTTTTATTTTTTTATTATATATAAAAATATTTTATATATTATATGCATCATTAAAGGGCCAATACAAATTTTACTATGCATACAACAAAATTCCCTCATATAATTTAATTTTGAAAAAAAACAAATACAAAATATTAAATGCAAGTTATTTCATTTCTTTTATTTTTATCTTTCCTTTTATCTATAGTTTATTTAGTAATTCATGAATTTTAAAATAAAGACCCAAAGTCATATGCGAGTAAAGTTAATATATATTTTTTTGGATAAACGTAAAACTTATTTTGTTATATACAAAATATTATTTTTTCATAATCCATATTCTTAAATTCTTTATATAATTAGCATATATATAATTATATGCATTTTTTTTTGTATTTTGGTATTTTTTTTGCATTTTACATTTTTTTATTATTTTTTCCATTATTGCCTTATACTATTAAGTCAGAAGGAACAATATTTATTGCTTTATTTTCTGATAATTACCACCAGTACATTATAATGAATGACTTAAAATGCTTTATCATGTATTTTTTTATGGATTTTAGCGCATAATAAGTTGTAAATATATATATATATATATATATATATATATATATATATATATATATATAATTATGCATATATAGTAATCCTGGAACTATTTTTTATATAAGTTAAAAAATATAATACCTAAAGATGCATAAATAATTGTTTATCTTTGCAAATAAAGCGATATATTTGTTCCAAAGCGTCATATATATAGAGAGAAACAATATTTTTAGAAATATCAAAAGTATGAGAACAATTTGTATAATCTGAATAAAATATATTTATGCAAAATACATAAATCTGCAGACTAATCAGCATATTTCAGCCCAACATACATGTGTGTACATATATATATCCATGTAGATATTCACATTCACACATACATACCTTTACAACAAGCGCGTTCGCTACGAATCGGTGATTTATTTGAAAAATGAATTCCCTAAAACAAAGAACACCTAAAAAAGATAAAAGATAATGCAAAAAAACAAGTGAAAACGTAATCAACAAATTTCGTATTGAATCGAATAATTAATAGAAAGGTTCTGATATCACCAAAAACACATAAAAATATAACAAATAAATAAATAAATATAAACAAAATAAATAGACGATTATAACGCGCAGAGAATAAGACTAGAAGGAAAAAAATATGATATGGTGGTTTCTAATTTCAATAAACTTTTTGTTTTTTCTTATAAAAAGTTTTTTTACTCCCAAGGGGACAATATATTTGAACGATTTAAATAACACCCAAAATAATGCGGCAACAGGTATGGAATAATGAAAAAAATTATATAAAAATCATTTAAAAAAAATATTTTTTGCACCATCACGGAATATGAATGTTGCTCGGCCTCGTACATATTATTCGTTATGTCCATCCAAATTTAATATATCATATTTTCACTATTTTATGCGTTATTTATATTTTCTTTTTCTTTTATTTATTTCCAGAAAAATATATATTAGGAGAAAACTACAATTTAGCGAGCTTAAAATTAAAAGTTGACTTTGGGTCGCTCGATACGGGCACAAAAATTATAGAACATAGTAATGGCATCATAAATATAAAATCGATTCAGCAATATGATTATGACAGTTATATGTTAACACCATGTGATTCGGATATATGGTGGATATACTCTTTTAGTGATTTTATTCACATCGAAAAAATTGGCTTAGTGTCGTTAGAGCATTATGCATCAAATTTTAAAGTAATTGAAATACTGGGAAGTGATACATATCCAGCTACAAAATGGAAAAAATTAGGAAAAATTTCAACGAATTTTACAAAAAGTTTTGAAATTTTTAATATTTATGATCATTGTAAAAATTATGATGAAGATAATTGCTGGGTTAAATATTTAAAGTTTATTGTTTTGTCGCATCATAATATAGAAAAAAATTATTATTGCACATTGACCCACCTTCAAATTTTTGCTTCTTCTGGTGTTGATATGCTTAGTGATAAAATATATTCAGATGACAATATTAATCATATCGAAAGCGATCCTGAAAATTCCGACGAACACAAAAAAATCAAAATACAAGAGCAAGATAATGTTGGACATTTGGAAGTTTTGTACGAAGATCAATTTTTAAAACATATTAAAAAACAAATACATTCAAAAGAAGAAGATTCAAAAGAATTGGATTCGAAGGACAATTATTATAAAGATGCTATAAACCCTGACAATTTTCATAACGATAAACCACTTCATAATAATATTCACAATTCTGATATTCGATATAAAAATTCGAATAAAAATGCACATTATACAAATTATGCTCATTATTTATCCATAGAAAAAGACCTTTTTGACACGAACTTATTAGAAAAAGAATTAACACAATCTAAATTAATAGACACCGACTTAATAAAAAAAGAATTAATGGATACAGAATTAATAGAAGATGAATTGCTAAACTATGAATTTATTGAAAAAGATATTAAAATTAATAGCTTTAATGAAGAAAACATATTCGATAATATAACTCAGCAAATGCAACGGGAGTATGGAGAAAATAAACAATATATTAAAGAAGACACATCGATTATTTCAAATAAGGGTATGAAATATAATGAAAAAATAATATCTCAGGGGGATAACAAAAAAAATATTCAAAGAAACACAAATAAATATATAATGCATCCTAAATACTATAATAAATTATTAAAAGACATTCAAAATGTAATAATTCTAAAAAATGGAAAAAATGAAAAAGGATTGAAATGGACCAATTTATTAAGAATAAATCCTAAATATAGCACTGATTTAAAAATCGAGCCCTTTAATAATATAAACATCGAAACCATGAAAATTGCTTATCATATTTCTAATAAAATTTATACCATATGTAACGTTTTTAAAAATTATAATATAGCAAAAATTTTTAAAATGTCCTTAATAACTTCATACAAACATATAATAATAAATTTCGTTCAAAATAATGGAAATATTTCTTTTTTTATGAATAGAGAAAAATACAATTATGATGATTATACTAAAGAAGAAAATGCCAACAAACTTTTTCCGTATAAAAAATATTTCAATGATAAAAAATTTGTTTCCCCTTTTTATCATGCACTTGAAAAAGTATTAATTATATTATATAATTCTTATTTTATTCCAAACAAAAAATGGAATGCTCACATACAAAATAAAAGAATAGATATAAAAAAAAATAACAAAAAAAAAATAATTTGTAAAAAGAAAAAATGCACAGCTTTAAACACGTTAGAGTATTACCAAAATTTCATTACGGTCAAACATAAACACATCATTTTGATTAAATCAGAAAAGATAAAATTATTAAATCTGCTGTTCTTCCCCAAAATAGTATGCAACAATGATTTTATTTGTTTATATACAAATAGACAAATATATGAAAGGCTTATCAGTAATTATAATGATACAGTTACAAATGTAATAAGAATTTATAGAATGCATGATAATGTTAGTAAACAGAAACAAGTTGAAAAAAAAAATTATGAAACGTTTCGATGTGAACAAAATGAAGGATCGAAATTTGTGTTAAATTTATTTTTACCTAAAAAATTGACAAAAAAAAAATATATAGTTCATAATATCATAAATAATATATCAAAATATAATCATACAAACATCAGCAATAACAAGAGAAATACCTTATTTAAATATATACTGAGCAGAGTTAAAAAAGAACAAAATAATATACAAAAGCAGAACAATTTTTATATTAGCATACTTAATGACACGTTTTTAATTTTATATATAATTTATAGATCAAACAAATATTATATATATACTTTAAATTTTTTTAAAAATTGTATAGATTTTATTTTTAAATGGAATAAATATAAAAAATCAAATATTTTAATGTTAACAATAAATAATAAATCTTTAACGAATAAATATAACAAAATTATTCTTATGAGCATTTTGAATGAGTACAACATTTTAAAAAAAATAAATAAAATACTTGGAAATAACTCACAAATAGGTGTAAATCCAAATGATGATTACAGTGGATGTATTATGTTTTATGAAATAGCAAAAAATGTTTTCAATTATGATATTGAAAATAATATTAAACTCGAAACATTTTTTAATGCAAATAAAAATACCAACGTTTGTTTATATGCAGATATATTATGTCATATACCTCTTATGAATAACCTAAATAACAAATATACAACTGAATTTGTTACTCATTTAAAAGACATAACACTTTTTGAAATAGTTTTCCAGAGGATAATAGCAAAAAATATTATAATCCGATATGGTGCAGCTTTATTTGGCTCCAATAAATATCTCATAAAAACATTGAATACGTGCTTTATAAATATATGGAATAATTACTTATTGAATATCCAAAAAAAAATTAAAGAAAATGAAAATTTTAAATTTGATCTAAGCAAGATAAAAACTTTGGTGAGAAAACATCTTGAAGCAGACTATTGCAATTTCCAGCAGTTATCATATATTACAAAAAAATGGGGAAAAAATAAAACACGCCACAACATAATCAAAAATAATAAAATTAACAATATTAATTCCATTTTAAGCTTTTTCTATCGTATCTCAAGTCGAAACACAATTCTTCATCAATTTCATATGACAAACCTTTTTAAAAACAAACACAAGAACCTTGGATATGCATACACAATAAAACAAAATACCATATTTCATATGCTTCTTTCTTTAATAAATAACAGAATAAAGTCCTTGAACATGGTGAATCATTATAAAAACGGAATAAAAAAACAAAGAAAAAATGAAAAAAACAAATATATCAATTATGAAATAAACAATTGTATTTTTACAATTATGAAACAATATGAATCTGCTATAAAAACAAATGAATATTTAAATAATCAAAATGTTGATATACATAAATATCAGCCACGAAATGACCAGCAAACTAATATTAATATATGTTTATCAGTTAACGAAGCGGGTGATATTATACAATCTGTTAAATGCGGGAAAAGTTATCAAGACAAAAATATTGTTAGCAGAGAAATAAAAAAAGACAAAATTGAAAGTAACATTGTAAACATAAACTACAGCAATACTATTGATAAGAAAAAAAATGATAACAGTATGAAAATATTACATGAAATAAAAAAAAATGAAGAATCAAACAGTAAACTTATTAACGAAGTTTATGATATTATAACAGAGTATGATGATCGTATATCAAACAATTATTCTGTAAAATTAAAAACTGGAAAAAATGTTTCATTAATAGTTAACAAGCAAGATAAAATAAAAAGAGATATAAAAAATAACCATTCAATTAAAAAAAAAATACACAGAGAAAAAATATTAAGCTATCCCGATGATCTTGATAAAATTATTGATGATAATATCAATTACGACAATTATCATGATTGTTTAAGAGAAGAAAAAATCGAAGAAAAATCAAGAAACACAAGAGGACACGCACTACTAACATTAGTAGATAAAGTTAAAATGATTGAAAATAAAAATAACCACGCTATTACAAAATTACGAGATGTTATAAGAATAACTAATAATAAAACAAAAATAATATATCATATGTTATCAAATTTTAAGGTAATGCAAAATACTATAAGCCTTTTATTAAAATATATTATGATAAATGAAAAAAATATGA
Source organism: Plasmodium berghei ANKA (assembly GCF_900002375.2). NCBI lineage: Eukaryota > Apicomplexa > Aconoidasida > Haemosporida > Plasmodiidae > Plasmodium > Plasmodium berghei. The sequence continues at coordinate 191,582 of NC_036171.2, forward strand.
AAGATTTAAATAAAAATAAAAATCAAATACATAACATTTTAAAAATATTAAAAAATGTTTGTTTGACACAATTTAATAATGCTAATTCAACTTTTGATTCACTTAAGCACATTTGTGATCAGTTTAAAGATATATTATATGATGAATTTGAAAAAAAATATTTTTTTCAAAATTTGAATAATAAATATACAATGTGTCATGATACAGAAAATATTATTCCCCATGATAAAAATTCTATACATACAAAAAATTCTAGTTTTAATTTAAAGGAAAAGAGCAATTATATATTTAATTTTTTATATTACGAAAACCATTGTCATAATGACACATTTAAAACACCACTCATTTATTACAATTCTTCTGTGGAAAAAATACAAAATGTTTATTTAAAAATATTCGACTTTTTTAGCAAATTTAATTTTTGGAGATATTTAATATTCAAATTTAAATATTTCAAAAATAAAATTTATAATTTTTTTATAAATACTAACAAAAATGTAAAGCGATCTAATAATAATCGCCCAAACCACCATTCTAATAACATTAATCAAGAAAACGGTAAAAATTATTCTCTTTCTGATTTTAGTGACACAAACATATATATTTTATTAATCTCTATGTTTTTATTTGTATTTATTGTAAATAATTTTTTGTGTTTTATATTGTACAAAAATTTATCAAATAAATTAAATGCTTATCAAAAATGTGTATGCCACACCAAATAGCATTACATTTTTGTATAATTAACATACAATTGACCAGTGCACACATATAAATCTATATGCGTGTGCGCATTATTTAGCATTTATTTAATTATTTATGTTTATTGTATTTATCCATACATATATATATGTATTAGCTGCATATTTTTTTTTTAATAGCATGTTCTTGCTTCACACCTTTTTTTTTGAATAATTTATATCAACTTTAGTTCACATTATCAAAATATTGATAAACTATAAACCTATATAATGAATTTGTAACTGATAAATACTCTTAAACAATTAATACATAACATTTCTAAAAAATTTTTCTTTCCCTATTCCGGCATCAATCCATTATAGAAATTAAATACAACTTTTGTTTCATTGCAGTTGTTAATTTCTATATTATAATAACAATAATGAATTTAGCATTAATTGAAATGATAAATGATAGAGTTTTGAACAGTTAAGAAATTATATCACTATTTAGTTATCCCCATTTTGCATAATTTGTTTTTATCTTACAGATTTTTAAATATATATATATAATATGAAAAAAATGGAGGTGGCATACGTGTATTTATATATTTATTTATTAATTCAAAAATTGTGTAAATATTTATAAAGAAACATAAATGTATTTAAAAACAAAATAATGCATACAAAGATATAATTAAAAAAAATATATATGCACATAATATATATATAAAGAATTAATAGAAACCATTTAGGAGTATTATATATTGCATATATGATTTAACGCATCTAAAGGCACATGTTCCAACAATAAAAAATATAAAAAATAATAAAAAATTAAACGTTGTGCGGGCGTATCAAATGATACAAATGTGATATCGAAAAATGATACATAGGAATAAAGTCCACAATAAACACAGGAAAAAATGAAATATACACTAGTGTTATAAGTAGTATATCTGATCATGTATGTAATGTGTATGTATATATATATATATATGTGTGTGTGTATAAGCATCCTGTGATTATTCATTTCATTTATCAGGTCTTAGAAAATCATCCTATTTTAATAGTGTTTTCGTCAACAAATTCATAAGGCGGTACTTCTAAATTTGCGGGTGCGGGCCCTTGACGGATTCTTCCTGAATTATCATAATGAGAACCATGGCATGGGCAAAAATAGCCATTATAATTCCCTCCTGGAGCAGGTATACAACCTAAGTGTGTACATACACCAATATTAACTAACCATTCTGGCCTAATAGTTCTATCTGAATCCAATTGTGGATCTCTCATCGTTTCGACTAATTTATCGTCTTCTCTAGCTTTTTGAATATCTTCAGGAGTTCTGTGTTTAACAAAAATTGGTTTACCCCTCCATTTAATTACTACTTGTTCCCCTTCTCCCACTGTCCTCATATCTAATTCTGTTGTGCCTTCTGCCACTAAATCCTTTGATATCCAAAAAAAATGAACTGCTTTGCATATAGTTGATCTCATAATAGATGACATAATAAAAAAGTACGATGCACTTATAAAATACATAAAAGTTCGCCTATCTGCATTTCCACTTCTTAATCTATATTCACGAAAATCTGGATGATAATCGGAATTTATACTATCAGGATTTGGTGCATTTTCAATATATCCAGCTGGCCTAAAATTATTGGGTTCGAATTTTCCAACAGAGATAATAGCAGGTTCATTGGGGTTATGCCATACATCTGTTCTTGTTACATTAGCTCCACTAGCTAATTCACCCTTTTCTAAATCTGGTTTTCTTGGAAAAACCGGTTCAGCTGTTTGATTATAATGAGCATATCGAGTTCTAACAAATATACCTTCATATTGATGAGGATGATTTGATGGCTCAACTAATTCAGATAAATCATCTACTTTTTTATGACTAATGTTTTCCTTTTCTTCGATTTCCCATAATTTTATATCTTCTGCATGATCAAATAAATTTTTGTAACCTGGATTTTCTGAAGCTGGAGGAACTCGCTCATTTTCCTTAATATTATGATTAAATGTCCCACCAAAATACCTTTGACTTATTTTATTTAATTCATTTGTTCTTAAAAATATATTATTTTTTGAAATTAAAGCGATATTCCTTATTCTTATCATTTTATTCTCACGTAATTCTTCTATTCTCTATATTTACACACTTGCTCATTTCTATAAATTTAAGTATGAAAAATAGGATTACATATATAACCCGTATGCTGCATGCATAAACATGAATATATATGAATAATTTCCATATACAAAATTTATATGCATATATAAAGGATCACACACATTCTCCTATATATATAAGTTTGGATATTTATCTATGTATATATTATCTATTTATATTTAGGCTACCTTTCCGTTTAAAGATTTCGTGTAAACAAATATACCAATACTTTTATTTCAAAGGAATTAAATTTATAAAAAATTCTTTAATAATACTTTCATAAAACACAAAAAAACGTGTTAAAAAACAAAAGTAAACAAAATAAAAATATTAACAATAGGAATTATGTAACTATCAAAATACATGAAATACTGAAATAAATACCTACTAAATTATTGTATTTTTTTTTTATTATTTAACATAATGTCTTCCAATGCATACCCATAAAATGCATATTTATTATACTTATATAATTTATTATTTTGTTAATTTCATGCTTATGTTTTATATATTTTTTATTTCAATACTTATTATATATTTATTTTATTTTTATTATTTTATTATACATACATTTATTATGCTGGTATTATAATTTTATATTTAGTTTATTTTTATTTATTTTGGTAATTGTTCTTTTAATACATATATAAAATACTAAGGAATAAAATTGTGTATAAAAGAATATTTTGCACATAAATATTTAACATTAAGTATTATTATCAGTGTTATATATATAATTATTGTATTGCTACACATATACTATATTTTTATTAATCTATTTGAATGTTATGTTATTTAATGTTTTATTTATTTTATTATTTTCTCAAGTAACTCAAATACACATAATATATATAGTTCTGTGCTTTTTAAGCATGTTTCATAAATAGAAATATTAACTGAAATACTCCGAAAATATAATATCATAAAATTTTTATAAATTCGTTTAAAAAATGGAATATTTAATATGTTAAAAAGTACGTTATTTAACATATTCTGCATATTAATATATAAAATACAAGATCGTGCAATTGTACGTTTATAAAGACCTGTGAAAAAAAAATATCCGTTTTTCACCACAAAAATATAATATGTTAATTATATAAATACTTAAAAGGTGCCAATACCCAATCGATATAGACAAAATAGTACTGCACATGAAACTTATATATTCATTTTATATGATAAAAAATGAAATAAGAGGTTATTCAAAGTACATACACATCTCATTACTGAATAGTAACAATAATAGATGTCAGAAACATAGCACGGAGAAATATAGAATTCAATAAATATGTTGCTAATTAAATCTTATGCATAAAAATAAAAAAATCGTTTTTCTACACACATATGCACCTATTTACTATTGTGCGTAATACTTGTATCCTTATTATTCTATACGCAAACATGCTTTTAGCATAACGTTGAACTCAAAATGTTAAACGTGAAAAAAATAAATTGAAGTAAATTATATATCATTTTGAATTTTCATTACATAAGTAAGGGGATATGATATACCTATACTAATTTGAGATTCAATTATTTTTTTTATTTTCCCCATTGCATATAGAAAGCATTAAAAAATATAAGTAATAATATAAGCATAAAAGTGGTGATTTGTAAGTAAACACCAATCAGAAAAATAACTTATTAATTATATTAACCCCAAAGAATAAATTGACAACTATGCAATATCGTAAACATATATAAAGAAAAAATTCGTGCATCTCTTTTTAATTACACATAAGTATTTTCTATATTATTTTATAAAATTACTTGAAAATGTTATAATTTAAAAACAGCTTGCATCAAAAACAGAAAATAATTCTGAAATTTTCAATATAAAAATATTTATCTTTATGTATGTGTTCCTTTTTACTTATTTATGAATAATTAATAAGATTGTGTATTTTTCCCTTTTCTTATATCTGCATACAGTATAAATATAAATTATGTAGACATATAATAGGTATAAATATTATATATACGGATATAAATTATGTAGAAAATATATTTGTCTTATAAATATACATAAAAGATAAACACATGTAACAACTAAAAATTAATAAAAACGTATGTTAAATATATAATATTATTTTTATTTTATTTTTAACAATATTTTGTTTTATTATTCCATTTATGTTGGATATAATAATTTATTTATTTTGGTAATTATAGTAAATTTGTGATATATTTAAATTATTTTTTTTGAAATATATTTAAAGTGAAAATAGCCAAAAATTAAAATAAAAAACGAAAATGCAGCAATTTGATTCCCATTCGTAATTTCATGCATTCCTTATTTTTATATTTAAATATATACATAAACACATTATTAATCAACCATGAACTTGTTTGATTTTTATAACATATAGAAGAATATCTATGCATATTTCTATTTTTGCTGTTTTCCACTTTGTGTGAATTAGTGAATATTTTACTCATTACAAATCCAAAATAAATGAAGCGTATCAAGTGCTAATTTAGCTTTATATTATAAAAAATTACCTTAAAACATGTAAAAAAACGTATATATTATTATTTATTCACGCATGGGAAATTATATACACTTTTTTTTATAAAATAATTGTTGTGAATTATCAAGTGTAGATTATACCTTTTTTATTTTTTGTATATTGTTGTATTATCTTACGGGCATTATACATATACTACAAGCACATTAGTATGAATTTAAGCATGCATAATGTATAGGCTCATACACACATTGTACATATATAGTATGCTTATTGGATTCGATTTATTGTTTTATAAAACAACGATATATTACATTAAGTATTCTGTTTTGTTATAAATTGTGACAATTACATAACATGTGTAATGCATATGTGCACGAGTATATCGCCTTATCTTTATTTTCCCTTCTTATAATACATCTTTTCTTTTATTTGAAATATTTTTTTTCTTAAAAACGTATTATTTTTCAAAATATACAATACATTTTTTTTTCAAGATATCACTTTCAGATGATTATCCTATTATTCTTCTATTTTATTAATATAGATTATTATGAATATTAGCCTTTAACGAGCTGGTGAATCACCAGTGCGCTTTAACTTTTTATTTTTTATATGCATATATATAATTTATATATTAAATTTAAAAAGAAATCAACAGCATACATATGAGAAAACAAAACATTATGAATACAAATTTATCTTTTATTTTATTTTAATTATTGTGTAATATTTCCTTTTCCCCCTAAATTTATAATCGTTGCATAACTTTATCGCCTTATATGCATATTTTATAGATGCACTTTTTATTATTTATTTTTTTCAATATCCCAATATTTTTTTTTAAAAATGACAGCCAAAAAACCATCTAATTATCCACTTAATATGCATTATGTATGCATAAAAAATATATAAATATATTTTTTCCTTGGTTGCACACTGACTATAAATTACATGTGTGTACCTTAATATATTTTTTGAAAAAAAGCATATTAGAAAAATAGTTTATGAACTAATTTCGGCATATATCATATGCTTACAAAGATTGATTTTTGGATGATTACATTTTTTTTAATGGTAATTCTGTATTTTAAACATGTATGAAAAAAAAAAAAATTATTTAAAAAAATACATAATCAGCACTTTAATAATTTATAATGTTTGAATAAATACTTATTAAATCGCTTAAATAGAAGTATCACAATTTGCAAGAATATTTGCATGATATATATATTTATGTATTAATAAAAAAATTATTTCATATGATTCTATTAGATTCTCTACATTTCTAGAATAAAACATGAAAAAGGAATAATCGAGAATAAATACGATAAAAAATATTTACGCAATGCATTTACATAACCTAGTTAATGCATTTCCTTTTTTAAAACTCTTATATGTATATGTTTTTTACAAAACTACAGAAACACAATATATGTGTAACCAAAGTAATACATTTGTATAAATTCAAAAAATTATACTTTTTTTGATATGTAAATGATAATTTATTAATTTGTGTGATGATGATTTTTATGTTATATACTGCAAAAATATTAAACGCATAAAATTATTTATGTTTCTAATTAGCAGTTTTAAATGTAACAAATATTCATATTTTGCATATGCACATATATACACACTTTGCATGTATACGTGCTATTATTATATTTTTGTTTAATGGGAAAATAAATCATCTTGCTTATTCGCATTAATTTGTTTATTTCATTTTATTAATACTATTACATATTTTCCCTGATGTATTGGGTGCAACTTTTTATTTCTTTTTTGATTTTGATAATATTATGCTATAAAATTAAGAGAAAACATTTTTTGTGATGTTTTATATATAGACATAATAAACATTTCTATTATTATACATATTTGTATTAATATTATTATATTATTGATTATATTGTAATTTTTTGAATTATTTCCCAGGAGGAATTTTATTATATCATATTTCTTATTCGTTTATTATATTTTACTTTCATTTCTTTCACTTTGCTTTCATTTTTTGTCACTTTCGATTTATTATCTTTATTTCTAATGAGACAATTTTTTATTTCCACACCCCACACATACACACCAATCAACATATATATGTATATATATATATGCTGTTACGAATAATAATAATATGAAATCGAATGATATGAATGCATTCTGGAAAAATCAGCTGGATGATATAACAAATATTAGCCCAGAAGAATTAAAAACACACCAATTACCTATATCTCGAATAAAAAAAATTATGAAAGAAGATGACAAAATAAAAAATAGTCAAATGATTTCTGCTGATACCCCTGTGTTGTTAGCAAAAGCATGTGAATTGTTTATTATGGAGTTTACTAGATATGCGTGGAAATATACAGAAGAAAATAAAAGGAGGACATTGCAAAGACAGGACGTTATAGCAGCTGCTTGTCGAAAAGATATTTTTGATTTTTTAATAGATTTAATATCTATAGAAGATAGAATTAAATATACAAATTTAAATTGTAAAGAAAATTCAAAAAAAAACTCAAATAAAATTAATTTTGATCTGATGAAACAATATTATAATATCAATTCTTCTTCACACCTCGATGAAGATAATCAAAATATTAATTCATTAAATACATCTAATATAGCGAATTCTAATAATTCATATATGATTGATTATTCAAATAATACTAGTCTTTTTAGTAAATCAACTACTAATTTGAGCTCGATCTATAATATCAATGATCAAGATAATATAATTAATAATTCATTATTGGGTGATACTAATAATTTTGGCGTTAATATCAATCCATGTATCCATAATAATGAAAATATTTCAAATAGAATCATTAAAAGGAATACTAATCAAATTGGAACACCAAATATTCTAATCGCTAATAAAAAAAATACTACTAGAAGCTCAAGCTTGTATGAAGAAAATATGATCCCTGGAGTTCGAACAAATTCCCGAGTTAAAAATCGAAATGCAAAAAATATCTCAAATTATAGTAGCAATAACATAAATATCCATAATCTTGACAATATCTCAAAATATTATATTAATAACGACCAAATTAATAATAACAACCTTTCGATGAATGAAGACAATGCCAATAATAACGATATGGGTGATTATTCGCGTTTTAATATCTACGAAGCTAATAATAAAGAAAATTATTATAATGAAGAATACAGGAAAAATGTATTAAAAGATTCTAATGACGGTGTTGTTAATAATACAAACAATGCTCAAAGCGACATTTTTGAAAATGGTCTATCTGGAAGGCCCATGAGCATCACCAACTTATCAGCAACCAACGAGTTTACACCAAATAGGTATAATACTAACACAACCAATAGTATATATCCCATTAATATGGCTTGTAATAATTCTCTAGAAAATGAAAATCATAATTCGAATCTAAATTTAAATTTGCATACAGCCCAAGCATCATGCAATGGGATAAATAATAATATGTTAAAGAAAAACAGTTCAAGTTTTCTTTCAAATTATAAACACGTGCAAGATATACATATAAATGAAATGCTTCCGAATTTGCAAAATTATCAAAATAATAAAAACGACGAAGAAAATATTGATCATCATATAAAATCACAACAGGGTTATAATGTATATAATAATTATCATAATAATAATTCTTCAAATAAATCAAATAATAATTTAATTAATATTTCTAATGGAAATCAAATTGGAAATATGCTAAACAACAAAAATACTATGAACACAAAAAATATTAATATACACGATAATACTATATATCATTCTTTCTATGGTATGAACAACAATGTTAATAGTGCTGATTTTCCTAACATTTTAGCTAAAAATATACCACAAAAAAATCTAAAAAATAACATATCGATAAATAGAATAACTAAAAAAAATAATAATAACAAGAACAATAATATCGCTAAGTACAATAATCCAATTCATCAAAATAATATAATTAATCAAAACCATATTGTCAAACATAATAGTATTATTTTGAATGATTTTAATAATGCTATTAATAATACAATTTCTGATAATTATAATAGCGAAATGATAAACTTAAATGCAATCCAAAATCAAACAAACCCTGAGCTGAACAAAAATATTCTAAATAATTATTTTAAATTAAATAATAACAATACAAATACACAAAATAATTCTGCATCTGTAACTAAAAATTCTAATATAGACAATACAAATAATATTGGAAATCGAAACGCTAACAATGTTCATATTTCTGGTAATAACCGAAATGCAATTTCTCATAATAATCATAACACCCATTATTACTCCCATAGAAATCAAATAACTGATTCGAATAATAATAATAATAATAACAATAATCATAATAATAACAGCCAGTTAAATTTAACACACACAAAACACATGAGCAATTCAATAAACACCAAATTTAATTCAGTGATTGGGGATTCTGGATTAAATAATGTCGATGAAAACATTTTAAACGACATTATAAATAATCCAGAAACAAGTATACAAAAAAATACATCCATCAATCTAATTAATAAAAATATAGATGATAATAATAACAATAATAATGATAATAATAATAATAATAATAATGATGTTATGCATACTCATTTGAATAATATTAATATGTCAAATATTCAACCATTAATTCAATCTAATATTAAACTTAACATCGATCCGAATGTTCACATCAATCCTAATTTTCAGCTCTTATCTTATCAACAAGCTCCACAATATTCAATTAATGACAATGCATATATATGCAATTTTAATCAAAAGTAGGTCGCCAAACAGGTGGTAAATTTGCAAAAACAAACTCAATACAAGGGGAAATATATAAAAAGAGCAAAAAGAAAGCGCACACACGTTTATATGTGTTATCTATTTATAAAGATGCAGCTATAAGCATTGATACCCGTATAGATAATTATTCTTCATATTCACAGCATAAATTATAATGTTGGTACTATTTTTTTTGCTTTCACAATATTTTTACTATTATTGATAAATTAATATACAATTATTAAAATTTGCATATGCACTATTATTCATATAAACAGGTATTTTTAATATATCTACACTTTGTTTATATTGGCGCATACATATATACTAACATATATATATGCATATTTTGTGCATTTTTTGAATTTGTTTGTACAAACACGAGAGAAAAAATAAATAATAATATAGAAATTGTAATAAAATATGCAAACAATAAATGATAAAGCGGCAATTAGCGAAACAACAAACAATGAATTAGCACTAATAAATAGTATTTAAATGAGTTGAATCCTATTCCTCTTTATCATGTATTTATTATTATTTTATTATTTACTTTTTTCTCCTTGTAATTTTTTATTTAAAATTTGTGCTATATAAACAATGGGATGCTTATTCCTATCTAAGATAAACATTTTTGTTACATATGAATATATCATATTTATATTAGTATCTTTTCTATTTTATATACATAGAGCGATATAATTTTTTTTCCTTTTTTTGTTTTTTGCATATATATTTAACTTTATATTTAAACTTCAATCCTAAATAATTTTATATACCCTTTTAATCTGTTATAATTAAAAATGGTGCAATAGTGAAACAGCGAATTGAGATTCTTCAATAAAATGAACGAAATATTTTTCGGTCTGGAATTATGGAAATTTACATATTACCCCTTAAAAAAACAAATGCAAAAGACTGTCTTTTTTAATAAAACGAATATATTTTTTTAATATTTATGATCAATAAAACATATAACAGTTTTTCTTAACTTAATTGTCTAATTATATGCTTATATAACATGTTTATTTTTATATTTTTTGAAGCACCTTAAGGTTTATTATTGTTTTAAAATGTAATGCCACAAATGAACATAAATTTGCTTCAAAAATATAAATTCAAATTATTAACACAATAAAAAAAAACACAATAAGTTGAAATAGCTATAATATGCGCATAGTAACATTACACGCGTAATAAAAAAATATACAGAATATACAGGCATAATGAAATGAATGAATATTTTACAAACATACACATGCGGTATGCATAAATTTGAGGGGGAATAGTGTAAAGGATATTTGTATAACTTATAATTTTAATAGGTGATGGGAAAATTCAATTAGTAATAATACAATTATAAATATTATGCATATATATAATCCTAATTATGGGTACATATAGAGGGTTATAAATAATGAGAGAAATCACCTTCCATTTATTCCTCAGTGTTTTCGGGTGTGGGAATATAACCAATACTTTCGTAATATTCCTGCATATATGTGTGTGAATTTTTTTCGTAATGTGGATTATCTACATTATATTTTGGAATTTCAAAAAAAAATGGGAATCGTGCATAAAACGAGGTTCTTTTGGGCCTAAAGGATAAAGGATCAACCTCCTGATAATCTGGTTCATTGTCTATTATACTACTTTTAAATGATTGACTGAAATTTCTTAACCAATGGTTATAATACGGAAGCGAATATGCATGATGTTGATATCTATCAATTATGTTTCGTCGTTTATCTTGCCTTCTAAAATGCACATCAGGATTAAATAATATGTGGCGTAAAACAACACCAAAAGATATTGCTACAGCATAATAGGATATAAAATAATAGTTATATTGACTTGGGTCATTAAACCAAGTGTTGTAACTTTTTTTAAAAAAATACTTCAATAACTTATTATCTGTATAGCAGCCATTGAAGTTCCGAAAGGCATTGAAATAATGCTGCGCGTTATGAAATATAAACATTCTTATTGAAAATGGCAAATACTAAATAGTAAGGATAAATATAATATAAAACTGCTACAACATAATTTATAATATTTAAAAAAATATGTTATATATATTTATTTATTATAATTTCTCCGTATTTTATTTATATAATATCCCTCTCACGAATATATAATATATTACTACTATCCTAGCACAATTGTAATTACTTTTTCGTTTTTTCCTTTATCTTTAATTTTTACACATTTTCTTTGTTGAATGCTTAAAGATAATTATACAAAAATGTTTTTTCCACTTACTTTTTCATGTTTTACGTGTTATATTTTATTTCTAAATTTTTCGATTTTATTATTTAATTTTCGTGTGATTTTGTACATTTTAATTTTATATTTTTAATGCGTTATACTATATATTTTTTTTACTATAAAGTATAACAATTTTTTGCATATGCATTATTATATAGTATAACTATTGCCAAATAATTCAATAAACCGCTGGAAAATGAACAGAAAAATATATACCAAATAATTCCTGATTTGTAAAAATTCTTATTTTTTTTTGTTTTTGTTTAATTTATGAATTTGCAAATATATTAGTATATACACATCCTTTATTTTTTATCTTTTTTTTCGAAATAAATTCAAAATGGTAATTTTTAAATTAAGTTTATCAAAAATTGTTTTAATATGTGAACAAAATTAATGTCATAAATGAGCAATACGCGTATATATATATAATACATGGTCATACCAACAAAAAAATTAACAATGCATATAAAATACGATAAAAAGGTATCTTCGAATCTAAACATTTGCATTCCGCAATATATAGAGTCATTCCTTTATCCTCCTTTTGTTTTTTTATTTTCCAAAAACTGTTTTAATTTATTAGAATGTATATTTTTATGGCAATTAAATGCAACCAGTATGAAATAATGATTTTGCAATAATCTCCATTCCTCAAATTCATCAAACATTTCAATTTTTTCAATTTTTTGTTTTTCTTCTGAACTTATATGATAATCATATATTTCGTTCATATCATTTATATACACGTTGTACCATCCTAATCTTTTATATCTTTCCATTTGTAATTCTAAACTGTTGTATTTGTAAATACTTTTTAAACTTATTCCTCTCTGATTAAAGTTGTCTATCATTATTGCCCCAAATGCGGTATTGGGGTTAACCTTAAAAAAAGGGAAATGAAAGTGAAATTATGAGCAAATCATGGGGTATAAGTATAGGCAAAGATAATTAATATAAATATATGAATATACAATGAATAAATGTAGGTATCAAAAAAAATTTTAAATATTATTGAATATGCATAGCATTACTTGTTCGTATACAACTATACATGCAGTGTTTTTCATAAGTTCACTTAAGGCTTTAATTAAATTATCGCTACTTTCAACTTCTAAATAAATCAAAACACATTCACATAAAAATATAGTCGGTAATGAAAAATCAAAACCACTATTTGCTAATTTTTTTCCCACCGAACTAGCATCATTTAAATCAAAAGAAACCATTTTATAATTTTCACAATTTATAAGATCTTTTTCATTTTGTACGCATTTGTCATTACTTATTAAAAATTTGTTTAATAATTCAACATTATTTATTATATTTTTTTTTTTATTTAGCAATTCATAAAAGTCCATTTCGTAGTATTTAATATTTTTATATTGTTCCTATTAGCAAAAAAAATATAATCATGCATATATGTCTCTATGCTATCATATATAATATGCCTGCAATATAACGTATGCACCTTATATTTGTTCGCTTACATATATCCAAAAAAACATTGTATCCAATCCAGCCCCTATATTTACTACCTGAACTAATTCATCCTGAAAAAAGAACAATGCATATGCCCGTGTATATAAATACGCGCACATTAATATAATTTGTATACTTAGTTTTTTCGATTACATTCCCTAATGATTTAACAAACATCTCGATATATTGCCTTATCGCAGCAACTCGTGAATAATAACCTTACAAAATATAAGTAAAAAGAGGAGAATAAAATATAGAAATATATAAAAACTATTTATGTGGATATAATGCTACTTCAGAAAAAAATACATGATTTGAAAATAGGCAAAAGTTAAGAACTCAAAAATTATAGTAATATAACCCTATGTATTCCTATGTACCTCTATTTATTAGAGGGCTTCTCCTCTCTCTCCTTTTAACAAAATATTGCATGTATGGGTCATGGTAATATCCCAATTGAATAGCAGATCTGAACGAAAATAAAACAGAAATTATATATCAGTATCGCTAAATCAATGAATAATACTTTGATTATACGTGTCTATTTTTTAAAATAATTGGGGGTTCTCTATGTTATATATTTTTTTAAGTATACAGTTTACTACTAGCTGCTTCGTATGTTGTTCCTTGAACATTTCTATTGGATGATTCTGCATAATCCATTTTTAGTAAAATAGTTTTATTCTTTTTTATGTGTTATAATATTGGGTTTTAATGAAGAATAATATATCTTTTTAAATTAATATTTATTTTCCCATAATTATTTTATTTTTTTACCATACCACAATTACTAACACATTTTATTTGTTTTTAAATATAAAAAGCATTGTTATATTTTTAATTTTCTCTTTTATTTTAGTGTAAAAATATAAGTATTTTTACAAAAATTTAATATATCAATACATATATTTTTTTAATTATGGTTTTCAACGATATAAACAATATTTGGTTTATAGATTTTTTTTCATCCCTTTTTAAAGAAAATATAATAATTAAGTATTATGATAATTTTTTATTTTATTTCCAAAATTAATAATCCACTTTTATATTAACATATTATTTCAACTTTCACGCTTTTAACTGTTTTATTGTAATTTTTCTTTATCTGTTTTAGGATAAATTCGAATAATTCGTATATTTATATTCCGAGTTACACCATAATAATATGAGAATTGGTAATGGGTACACTTGCCACATATAATAAAATATCTACATTTATTTCCCCTTGAATATATAGTAATAGAAACAGACTATTTGAAATAATATAAAAATATATTCCAAAGATAAATACAAAAGATCAAGTGTTCTAAAGAAATCAATAGTCGTGTTCAAGCATTTTAAACTGATGAATATTATTATTTTAACTTTTTTTTCAACATTTGATTTATACGTTTATAAAAACATCACTTTTCTGTCTGTGCATATTCGTAAAAATAAATGCATACACATACAATAATAGTATTACAAAAATATAACGGCATTGGACAATTTTAATATGGGGAAATAAAATTAAATGCTTAGTTTTACGTATAGGTCTCCTTCAAAAACCAACAACTTAAAAATAAAAATATGAGAAAAAACATATATTAAAAATAATGAAATGCATAAAATACATCACTATGCCCATTTAAATGCAGCATTTCAATATCTCACTACATTATTATTGTTCCGATTTTTATTCATTTAAATTTAGTATTTTCAAATTAAAAAAGAGTATTATTTTAATAAATGGTTAAATATCGAAATTTATATTATAGTATAATCATGTCATTTTTTCACCACCCATTATTATCTCTTACCAGATATGTACACAAATAATTTTGCCTGATTTTGCTATTAAGTTTATCATATCATTTATTTTTGCTTTACAACCTTAATTTTTTAAATGGTGTATACATATATATATAATGATTGTGTACATATTTTCGTCATTTTTCATTTTATCCAACTAAAATACATATCGTTTTTTATTTTATATGCGTATATTTAAGCACAAGCATTTTTGAAAGCATGTCTCTCATTACGCAAAAAAATAATATAATAATAAATAATACATTTCCTTTATCTTTTGTTATATTTTTTTAACATATATTTAAAATATATTATATAAAGTGGAAAACTCTTAACAATATAAATTTTTTATTATCACAAAATATGTGCATAGATACATATTAAATTCGCATGTTCAGAAAAATATTATGTTATTGCTCATGTTTTTAATATTAAGTTTTTCCTTATTTTCATAAAATTTTCCAATTTTCATGCTCATAACGATTTTTTATGTTTGCATATTATATTGTTTTTTACGTATATATTTACGTTAATATAAATCATATATTTATATATTAAATTATATTATATATATATATACATACATATTATGACTATATTATTGCCTTGTATATAATAATAATTTATATATGCATAATTGGTATTTTATCTATATAAGGAATATATATCCCATTTAATTTTTATTATATTTTTTTTATTATAAAGCCTTTTTTAATTTTTTTTAATGCAAGGAAAAGTTATTGAAATCATTAATTTTTACGATTATTTGTGTAAAACTTTGTATGGCTTTTATCTAATATACATTTATTTTTATATTATTTTTTTTACTTATATATTAAGGTGATAATTTTATTATATTTATTTTAATATATTTTTTTTATCATAAAACAAATTCTTTGCTTAAAAATTGATTGATAAAAGAACCCAAAACATCAAAATGTATATATAAGTCATACAAGTATATGTATATTATATACTCATTCATTTATACGTATAATAATATATACATATATAACTATTTATTCATCACATGCCGTAAATTATTTATGTACGTTCATTAATATAAAAGGTATTAACCATTTATTTTTTTATATATGGAATAATCTTCCTAATTAAGGTGTTTATACATTCATTCATGCATATATTTGTGTATTTTATTATTGGGGATTTTAATAACGGAGGATAATAATAAAGTTGCAAAATATAGATTCATAAATTAGGATTTTTCTTCCAAAAAGAATATCGAATTGACCTCGAAAGGGAGAACAGAAAAAATAGTCTTGATTTTAAAATACAAAATTAAATGTTAAATAAGAGTGAAATAAGAAAAGGAAGAAAAAGCTAATAATAAAACAAAATAAATAAAAATTTTCAAATTATAGTATAAAAAATGAAACTACTAAGAGTTACCCCCGAAAAAAATATTGAATTCCCTCTTGTGCATTTTCAAGCAGTTACACAAGTAGTTAAGTTAGAAAATATAAGTGATAGAAAAGTTGCATTTAAAATAAAAACAACTGCTCCAAATAACTATTTAGTTAGGCCATCTTTTGGGCTAATTAATGTAAGAGAGACAATAGACATTCAAATAATTTTACAGCCCTTATCAGATAAAGATAATATATCAAATGATAAATTTCAAGTTCAATGCTTAAATGTCGATAATGATACAACTGTTGATAAACAATTTTGGGTCACAGTTAATAAAAGTGAAATACAAGATCACAAACTTGTAGTTGTATTAAACGATGAAAGCTCAAGTAAATTGCCCCATTCATATTTACCATCTAATAATAATCCTATTTCAGAAATGAATCATAAAAATCACAATTTAAATTATACAGATACTAGCATAAATCCAGACGATGGTAATATATCAAAGCAAAATCACTTGCAATGATATGCACACAAATAATTAAATATATGACAAATTGAAATTCACGTTCGTACTTTTTTGTTATGCTCCAACATGTGGAATATCCATAATGATATTCACATGTTTATATGTATGTACTACAAGCTTTTCATCATCGTTATTACTGTTTTCATTTATTACGCACGTTAAATTCTTATATTTTATTATTTCTTCATTTTTTTAGGATTAAAAGGAAGTTTGCCGAGCATGCAGAGAAAATACCACGAGCTTTTAAATTATTGTGTTTTTGTGGATAAACAAAAAGTGGCATTAGAAAAAGAAAACGAAAGTTTAAAAAACCAATTGAAAGCATATAATAACAATTGTAATAAATTTTTTATTGACAGTAAACTAATACCTGTAATTATTGTTATAATAGCTATTGTGACAAAGAGTATGGGTTATTGGTAGATATTTTTTTTTGATGGAGGAATATAAACACAATCATGTATTATAGTCACATAATTTTAATAATATAAGAACCATGGAAAAGTATCGGAAAAAAAAATAGATATAAAAATGTATTACTTCAAAAATACCAAAGCATATAATATTATTAAGTATGATCATAATTTAAATACATTCGATTGTGGATATACTATTTTATCCCCACGATACACCAAAAATAATATATATACAAATTAAATAACTTTGTTTTATTTTAAATACATATATATATATATATATATATATATATATATATATATATCATAATTTTTTTGAAAACCACTTAAATAATAATTCACACATTATATGAATATGAGACAATAAGTATATATATTTTATTAACATTTAAAAGGGAAAAAATATATTATATATTGAGTACACTTATTTATTTTTATTTTATAATTGCATATAATATTTGTATTATACATATATAAAACTACTCATATTTATCCTTCTCATTCACCATATGTTTCCTATTTTTAATAACATGATAGTTTTATATATTTATATATATATGCGCATGCTTATTTTTTTATAATTTAAATTCTTTTATTGTATTAATTTTTTTTATATTATTATTTTATTGTTATTATTATATATTAATATATTATGTTATTTATTAAAAAATGTATAAGTAATATAAATAAAATGATATATTTTTTTTTCTTAAAAAACGGCATGTACATATATATGTATATAATATATTATTGCACATTTTTTTTATAATGTAGTTGGCTCTACATTTCTAATGAACACCTTTGCACATATATTTGATAACAAGGTTACGCATAAGTTTTTTTGTTTTTTGAAATAATCACCAACTATTTTACAATTTCCAACCTTCAAATAATTAAAAAAAAACGAAAAAAATAATAAAGTATCAATAATAATAATAAAATACTACTAATAAAGTGGTAATAATAATATGCAGAGTGATACAACTCTGAGTGTATATAAAAAAACACACACACATCCCTTTTTAGCTATATCCATATTATATTTAATAAAATTACATCTTCTTTAAGATGCCATTCACCATTACACGTCTATATACATCGAAATTTTGTTCACATAAAAATATATCCACGTTATTTAGTATATTACACACGAACCCTATATTCTATAAAATGTTGCTTTTATTAAGATATTATAAAAAAAATTAATCACAGTACTATATAGTGAACTAATTAATGTTTTTAAAAATGTTAAGCACATTTTACTACACCAGTTTGTGTATCTTAATAAAATTTCTTCTATATATATAAATGAAATAAATAAAAGAAATAATTTCAAGCATTTTTTTGGTACTGTAGCTTTTTCTTATACAATTTGCCAAAGTATATATATTATTTTATCAGTACATATGTAAATATACAAAATTTTATTTTTTTTTATTTTTAAAATAATAGCATGCATCAAGTTAAAATTAATAATATATGAAAACCTTTAGGCTCATAGTTTTTTTCGGGTGCCACTTTATAATTACTTTAAGGGTATTATAATAACATAAAAAAATTAATTGCGAGAATGGACTTATAAATAAATAGATATAAAATTATGAACAAATTCATACTAAATATATCACACGATAATATGTATAGAGATAGTATAAAGTAAGAATGCACATATATTTAATTAAAAATATGGAAATTTATATTTCCTATAAATTATAGCATTAAACGGATATACTTTTTTAACATAATAAAAAATCGAGAAAAAAAAGTACAGCACTATATTTACTATTTCCATATAATAATTTCTTTGATATTGTACCGCTCCATAAAATTCCGACATTTGCACATGGTTATTGCATATTCTTGTTTTTTTAGTATACAGTTTGTTCCAGTGCTATTTATATTAATTTATATTTTATAATTATTATACTTATTTAATTATTTTTTCTTTAATTTTGATAAATTTCTT
The DNA here is from genome assembly GCF_900002375.2 of Plasmodium berghei ANKA. NCBI lineage: Eukaryota > Apicomplexa > Aconoidasida > Haemosporida > Plasmodiidae > Plasmodium > Plasmodium berghei. The sequence continues at coordinate 211,506 of NC_036171.2, forward strand.
TCATGCATTTTTTTACTCAATTTTATGACCTTTAAAACACAGTCATTTGGGCTTTCTATATTAAAATATTTTATTTAAAATATAATTATCCTGATCATTATTTAAAAATATATTTTTTAATAGAAAATAAATTATCGTTATTCTTCTTTTAATATATAAGAAACATAATTAATACTTTTAAATCAAAAGCACATATTTTTTATAATATAAAATTATTCAAACATACTTTTAATTTTGATTTTAAAAATGGCAAGAAAATATTTTGTATCTGCTAACTGGAAATGTAATGGTACCGAATATAGTATAAAAAGCTTGGCAGACAGCTTTAATACCGTGGACTTTGATCCAAGCAAACTAGGTATATAAAAGAAGTATATTATATGTTAACACATAATTTATATAATGTGGAAAATTTAAATAACAGCATATGCATTTTATTTTACCATTAAGTTTATCTGCACACATATACCCATATGTTTATACATATATATTTAATGATAATGCTGCATAATATTAGTCACCATTATGACCCTATATTATATATTCAAAATATAACAATTTAAGGGGTTTCATCGCTTCTTTTTTTCACGTTCAAATTATTTTATGTATTCACATCTATTTATGAAGTCACATTAATATTATTAACTGAGCAGTGTGCTTTCCATATTTTCAGATATGTACATACGTATATATTTTCTCCAATTATTCATGTTATCTTTATACATTTTTTACAAATTATTTCCTAAACAATTTCAGATGTCGTTGTATTCCCTGTAAGTGTACACTATGATCTTACTAGAAAATTATTAAATAAAAAAATAGGAACTGGTATACAAAATGTTTCGAAATTTGGCAATGGTTCATATACTGGTGAAGTTAGTGCAGAAATTGCAAAAAACTTAAATATCGAATATGTTCTAATTGGTCATTTTGAAAGAAGAAAATATTTTCATGAAACTGATGAAGATGTAAGACAAAAGCTACAACAAGCTATCAAAAATAATTTAAAAGCTGTTGTGTGTTTTGGTGAATCACTAGAACAAAGAGAATCCAACAAAACTATCGATGTAATCACAAAACAAGTAAAAGCTTTTGTTGATTTAATTGAAAATTTTGATAATGTCATATTAGCTTATGAACCTATTTGGGCTATTGGCACCGGAAAAACAGCCACACCAGAGCAAGCACAAGAAGTTCATAAAGAAATTAGAAAAATTGTAAAGGAAATATGCGGAGAAGCTCAAGCAAATAAAATCAGAATTTTATACGGGGGTAGTGTTAGCGTTGAAAATTGTACTTCATTAATTAAGCAAGAAGACATCGATGGTTTCTTAGTTGGAACAAGCTCATTAAAGACCTCGTTCACTGAAATTATTAAATCTGCTATGTGAAAAATCAAATAAAACAAAAAATATATAAAGGAAATGCAATAAAAAAGAAACAAGAAAAAACAAAAAAATATAAATAAAAAAGATGCTACTAATAAGCATCAACTATGGCGTTATTTTTTCATCATTATGTCAATACTATAATTATATTTATGTATGTATATATTCGTTCTTTATAAATTTGCATAAGCAATTTGCCCTTTTGAAATTTACATTCATAAGCATGATATTAGATATGATTTACTAAAGGTATTTGGCATATATGCATTTTTTTGGGAGACTCATCTTAAAAGTTATTATGTATTTACATTTAAAATTATTTTTATTCATGTAATGATATTTTTTCTATATTTTAGAAAAACAAAATAATCAACAAAATTAGACACGTATAATAATATTAATAATACATGGCTAGAAGTTTTTTTCCACTTAATTTTTTAACATAAATATGAACAAAAAAAATAATAATAAAATAAAGATACTAATAAGATAATTAATAAACAAGTAAACTAACACATATAACTGTGACAAAAAATAAGTTCAAAAAATAATTCATTTAAAAAAAAATGCCAAATTTTATGTTACAAAAAATAAAAAAAAATAACTAATAATAAACAAACGCTTTTTTGATTTTCTTATAAGGTTGATTTATTTTTTTGGATAATTTTAGATATAGATGGTAATAGGTCCTTTGTATGTGTAATGTTTAGGTACTTTTTTAGGGTCCCCATAATTGTATAGGCAGCAATATATTCATCAATTTGATCCATGTTGATTCTGATTTACATAAATAAAAAAATAATAAACAATTTTAGGAAATTGCTATTGTGCACGCGTATATACATGTTTTCATATTTAGGGGGGGATAACTACCTGTTTTTTATTTTTTCGTTGATCACGCGAATGGTTGTTAATTCCTTTATCTGATTTCCAATCTGTTGAAAAAATTATTGTCAATAAATGCGATATTTAGAACCATGGATAGTAAGAACAAAAAAATAGCTAAATATGTTTTGGGTAATTGGATATATGATAGAGTATTTTTCAATTTTTTTCGCTTCCAATGCATTACCTCTTGAAAACTATCCGATTTATTTAAATTTAAACATGAGGATATGGATTTTATAAAATACGATTGTGTCTTAATCTTAAAAGAAAGAAAAAAAAGGAAATAATGATAAATAATAGACAAAAAAATCAGAAAAATGAGAATCATATAAATTCAACTATACGATTTATTGTCTTGTATAAGGAAATAAAATAAATGATAAAAAATAATTCTAATATAACCATATATTAATTAAATGTACCTTTGAATTCATGGTATTCATATGCGGTATAATTTGATTTATCTTTTCGATTTTATAAAGGTTCATATATGCTTTGATAATTTTACTTATAATTTCCTTCGATTGTTTATTTATTATTGATTCTGCTTTTTCAAAAGGGTCCTAAATTAATAAATAACAAATATATAATTGAATAAAATTAAAAATACTATGCAGCAATTTTACTAATTCTAACACCACAATATGTAAGAAAATGCCCATATGTTTAGGGATACCCATTTTCCCCTTAAATTTTATAATTTACAACATTCAAAGGTATACATATGCATATATATAGACACATTGTATTACATTTGAAAACTTAGATATCTCCATATTCCTCTGGTACATATTTTTTATAATGTCTACACATCGAAAGTCGACTTGATTTTTTCGAAGATCTTTTAATTCGGATTGAAAAATTAATAGAACGTTTTTTCTGAATTGATAATATTTGTTTGCATTTATATAATGATCTTTCCATTTCTTTATAACATTAATACATTCTTCGAATTTGAGCGAATTTAATGAAATAATAGAGGCTAAAGATATTACTGGGTTTGTTGAATCCATAGATGTTACAGATGCAACATTGCAGTAAAAAGATGTAAACAAAGGCAATTGCTCATATACAATAAAAGATAAAAATTTTACAAATTGTACTATAATAAATATATTATCAGTTTTTAAATCATTACAAATATTTACAAACATATTAATCAGTTCATCTTTTTCATAATCCATTAAATTATTATATAATATTTTATTGCTCTCATCAAATGAATTTTTACACTTTTTATCTGAGTATGCATTTTCGGGCTTATCAAGAAAACTTTTAAAATTATTCAATGATATACCAAGATGAGAAGTATTTTCTATAAACATTTTTACAAAACTGTTTAAGTATGGGTTCTCATACATGTTAGTGTGACAAGAATAATTTCCTTCCATCGGATATTTGTTATTTTTGTATTCATTATACGCTGATACAATTATACTAGAATTATCATTTTTTTTTCCAATGTCTTTCTTATTACAAGTATTTTCAATTCCATTCTTTGATATTTCTAAATTCTCCTTAGAAAGGCCCAATCTTTGAATAGACGACATCAATTTTATATCTTGTTTGTACTTATTTGTTTGAATTATAGTTTGCTTAGAATATTCATTGGGTATATTTGAATTATCAATAAAATTGATATCATCGTTATTGTTACTGTTATTATAATCGTAATTATTCAATTGATCACCATTACCAAAATTGCTTACATTGATAGAACTATTATTGCAAATATCAGTATGATTTTTTTCAGATACTTTTTCCCCATTTATTTTTTTATCTAAATTAGGATTTTCCCTAAAAATATTTTGATATACATCTAAAATTTTTTCAGACGTATTTACCTGATTTTTAAGGCTTTGTATTTCTTGATTTTGTTCCATATTTGTTATTTTTTGATCCTCAATGTTTTTTTTAATCTCCTTCATTTCTTCAACCAAATTAAAATACATAATTTTATACTTATCTTCATTTTTTTTTTTATCTTCTCCTTTCTTAATTTTGGATAATTTAGTATGCTCTTTTGCCATATTATCATTACTACTTTTTTTCTTATCATATTTATTATCATGATCATCTCCTTCATATATCGCTGTTTCAATGAAATCATTTTTGTCAGCATTACTTCCAATATCTTTGTTTGACTGAATCAATTCATTTAATTTTTTATTTAACAATATTTTTTCTTTTGCTTCATTTTTAATAAGGTCTTTTAAATTTTTAATTTCCTTCTTTAATCCATTCATTTGAATATTATAATATTTTGAAATATCTAAACATTGCTTATCTATAAAATTTGTATGTTTTTTATTTAGCACTTGTTTGATAATATCTTTAGCATCCTTTTTACAATTCTCTATTTCATCTAAAATAATTTGATATTGTTTTTTTAATTGATCGATTTCGTTGTCTTTATTTATGAGTTTATTGTTTAATGTAGCGATTTTATTTTTATATATATTAATTTCTTTTTCATAATTTATATTTTTTTTAGACAAATCGCTTATTTTATTATTCAAATTTATTCGTTCCTTATAATTATGTTTTTTAATTTCGTCATTTTTATGCACAATTTCAAGTTTTAATTTTTTATTTTCTTTATTTAAATTATCAATTTTTTTTTCAAATTCGCTAATATTGTTTATATCACTTAACAAATTATTCATTTTATTTGTTTTTTTATTATTGTCATTAATTAAATAATAAATTACATTTATAAAATTAGATAATAGATCTTTCCATTTTATTTGTTTTTTTTTATTACAATCATCTTTTTTTATCTCAATTATTTTTTGAGTATTACTCATTTTTAAATGTTTATTTAGTTTATACAACTCTTCAATATCTTCTTCTTCTAAAATTATCATTTCATTATTTATTTCTGTTGTTTCCAGTTTTCCATCATCCATTTTCCCTTCATTCGACGCTGTTTGAATTTCTTTTTTCTCAATTTCTTCGTTTTTTCCTTCATTTTTAAAATCATACTTTAATGGCACATTGTCTATATTATTGTTATTAATAGATACACTAGTATTCATATTATCATTATCGTTAATCTTAGAATTGTTTCGATAATGCCCCTCTTCCTTCTTAACATCGCCAATTTCCAAATAATTGTTAACCTGAGTCGATAACATGCTACCATTGAAATGCCCCGTTTTTTTTTTTATTATATTATTTTTTTCTCCACTTATCTCAAAATTTATTTCTTTATGACTTAATATTTTTTCAATTACTTCATTTATGCTACCCTTAATTTGTTCATGTATATATTTAGCTAATGTATCTTCATTTGGGTCTTTACAAAATGAATTTTTTTTTCCAATATCCATGTTCGATTTATTTTCACTAATATTATTATTCACCTTAGCATAATCGTTTAAAATTTTATTTTTTATTTCGTTCACATCGATATTATCAAAGCTTTTTTTCATAACATCAACCCAATATTTTTTTGTAATATCATGATTATATTCATTATTATTTTCGTTATTATTATTAATATCATTATTTCCCAAGGTATGAATACCAAAATTTTTGTTATGTTCATCGCTTTTTGATTCTTCCATATAAGGGCTTTCCTTATAGCCAAAATCGGCAGTTTCACTTAGTCTATTTGCAATATATTTATTTAAAGGGATAAAGCTATCGTTATCTACAATAATAGATTTGTTAAATGTGTTATTCTTTTCCATAAGATTCATCACTTTTGAATTATTCTCATCACCATTTCCAGGGGAATAATTCGTAATATCATTTTGTTTGAAAAATCGTTCTGATGCGTTTTGTTCGTAATTTTCTACTTTGTTAGTATTGTCCCCTTTAACACTGCTCCCCATATTGCGATTATTTATATTGTTTATTAGAAGATTTGGATTGTCTGTATGAAAATTGTTAGTACTCATTTTATTTATCATATTTCCTCCAAATGTATTATTATCATGTGTTGTCATATACTTATTTGTATAATTCGATTTTCTAATTGCATTGTTTTTATTATCATTAATGTATTTTTCAATATTTCTTATTTTACTTTCATATGATGAATTTCTAAAATTTATATTCTCTCCTTCTGTATCACCAATTTGATAACCACTTTTAAAATCATTAATTGACATAAATTTATTATTATAATTTATATTATTTGTATTTTTATATATATCAGCACTTGGGTTCCTTCCAATTATATTAGCGTAACTTTTACTTCGATTAATAGGAATGTTATTTATATCACCATCCTTAAATTCCCATTGGTTTATCATTAGCGAGCTATTTGGAATATATTTCATACTACCCAAATTATTAGGATTATTATAAACATTATTATTATTATTATTATTTATATCCCTTTCATTGATTATATCATCATAACTTTTCCCATACATAGAAAGTCTTTTATTTAATGGTATTGTATCTATTCTATCTATTTGGTCATAATTATCCTCATTTGTATTAAAAAAGGTTATATTTTTACTTAATCCATTATTCTCATTTTCGTTTATACCATTTTTATCATTTATACTATAATATAACATATCACCTTTATATTTTTCAAAATTTATTTCATTATGATCTAACTTGCTATATTTCGATTCTTTAAAAAGGTTATCTTTAAATGTATCCGTATTCATTATATTAAAATTGTTACACGAAAATATTTTATCTGTAAAACTTACATCATTATTATTTATATTTTTCTCAGTATTAACTTTTTCTAAAATATCCAAACCATTTGCATTATTCGTACTTTTTCTAGACCCAATTTTATTGATACTCAATTTAAAATCACGCTCTTTGAGCATATCATTATACTCTTCTTCAGTTTTTATAAAATTATACTTTTTAGAAGTAACACTAACTCTTCTAAAAATGTCTAACTCATCTTTATTATCATTTGTATTCATTTGATTAATATCTATTATGTTATTATTACTAAAAGAATGGCATCTCTTTTTTGAGAAGCTATTATTCTTTATAATATTAAATGTGTTTTCTTCGATTTCTATACGTTCTACTTCTTCAGGTTCTGGCTCATCACTTTTCTCTTTTGAGTTAATATCAAAATTGAAAGGTTCATAATATTTTTCCTTCGAATAATCCTTATCAATCTCCTTATTAAAACTCGATATTTTATTTTCCAAATTGTCCTCTTCACCATTTAAACTTTTATTTTCTGTTTGTCCTGCTAAATAATAAGCTATAAATGGAGTATTTCCACTATAATCCTCTTTATCATCTTTTAAATTTAATGGAGTTTCTAACTCACTTATGTTCATTTTACCAGCTGTCTCAAATTTTAGATATTCAAAATAGCTTTTTGAAAATGTTTTCGTAGGGGTTTTGTTTATATTTCCATCTTGTGTATACAATTTTTTCATATCTCCATCTTGCATATACATTTTATTTAAATCCGTCATATTTGCATATATGTCATCTTTATTATCACATAAATTATCATTATCATCACTTTTAATTCGAGATAAAATAGCATCTGTGCTAGGGCTTTTATAAATGTTTTTTTCTTTTCTCTGATGTATTTCAGAATCGTTAGTATTTATTTTCACGTAATCATCATTTTTATATTCCATATTATTATATTTATCATTTTCATATTTGTTCACATTTTCTAACGATGTTGCATTTACTTCAATTTTATTATTCATAGAATTATATTCCGAAATGTTAGTACATGTTTTTATACCTCGTTTTAAAATATTATCACCAGATATACTATTAATTGGTGCTATTTGCCCGATATTATCTATGGTGTTATATTTGTCTAAAGAATATTTTTTTTCTGTATTATCTTTTATTTTATCATGTGCATTAAAAGAACATTCTTTAGAATATCTTCGAATATTTTTAAACCCATATAAATCATATTCATCACTATTATCACTATCTTCATCATCATTATTATTACGAAATTTTTTTTTTTCTAGTGACTTCCTATTGAGAATATTCGAATAATCAAGTTTGCTATTTATGCATAAACTATTAAACGAGTTTAAATTTTTATCTTCATTTATATAGTCATCTTCTAAATAATTGTCGTAACTACTATCAATGGTACTTTTTTTATTAGTGCTATTACTATTAAATTTATATATACCTTTATTTTGATCATTATATTTTTCTTCACTTTTTATTTTTTCAATTCCAACAAAGGATCCCCCATTTATACTACCTTTTAATTCACCATGCTCTGCTTTTATTTTTTTGTCTTTTCTTCTTTTTAATATATCATCTATTTTTGTACTAGTTTTACATTTAATGTATTGTAATGAATTACTATATTTATCTTGAAAAAACTCATCATCACTCATTGTTATTATTATTTATATCAAAAAATCTATTCATGTTTTTCAACGATTTTATATTTTTTTTGCACAACAATTGATGAAAAAAAAAGCGAAAAAACGAAACAAAGTAAATAATAATAACTGGACAGAACCAGTTATTTTATAACTATATACATAGTGGTTATTTAAATATATTCCACTATATTTTTTTGTCTTTTTTTAATTTTTACATATAGATATTACAAATTAATACTATTATTTCTTTATTATTTATATTCACTTTCCAATTTATTTCAATCACGCATTAATTTTCCAAATTTAAACAAAAATTCGTATATTAGTAAGAATACGTTAAATTTCGAGACTTAAAAAAATATATTGCATTATGCGTATTCCATATTTTTTAAAAGAAAATACTCACACACATACTGCAATATATTTTTTTGTAATATTTGCAGCTAGTTATTAGACCAATTTCTTTTTATATATTTTTTCTCTTATCTATTATTTTATTTATTTTGGTTGTATCAAATGAAACAATAATTATGTACAGAAACATACATTAAAAAAACAAAAGAAAGAACGAAAAGGCGCCTATTATTTTTTTTTCTTTTATTTTATTTATATTTATAGTGGCATTTTACCATTAAAAAAAATAAATAAAGTACATGTAAAGAGTATTTATAAAAGTATACATATATGAAAGCGTATACACTATGTATATCGTATATAATACACATTTATAAATAATAAAATTTAACACATCAGAATATTCTTAAATTTTTTTATATATTTCTTCAGAGAATATTCAAAATTGTGTAAAATTATCAAAGGCTTCCATATATCAAACAAAAATACAATAATACATATGTATAATAAAAGTTAAAAATATGATATATTAACAAAAAAAATGTTAAAAAAAATAATACAATAAAATTAGCAACATAACAGTATCAATAAATAATACATAAAATGACGTAAAAAATACTTCCTTTTCGTATGCTTCACAATGATTGACATATTAAAAAAATGTCCATTGCGCATACACTAAAATAAAGAACAAAAAAAAATAGAAAAAATTATAAAAATTATTGTAAAAGCCAATTATTAAAATATATTATAAAATAACTTATTAATATATGCATTATAAATGATATTTATCCTTAATCAAGTCTTAAATGTAATATTTAATTACATATTTTGTTAATTTTTAACTGATAATTTTTGTTAAAAATTGCGATTTCTATTTTATAATATAATATATTCTTTATTTATTGATCTCTCAATTAAATCAAAAAATAAAATATCGGTAATCCAATAGCATAAAAAATCAACACATTCTATTTTTATGAAAAAATACCATTTTCTATGATAGCGTGAAAGAAAAATGTTAGAAAAAAACTTTATGGGAATATGCATACATTTATAAAATATATTTATTGGACAATCATTTTTTGTTAATGATATCAGGATTTATCGTCATAGTTTTCTTTGCAATTTAATCTCTTTATTTTTTAGAAAATTAAGAGGAAAATATGTTTATAATATTTAGGGTTTGTCTTCTTACCCCAATTTATTTCCTGCATAACGAGACACAAACATTTTAAGAAATTTACATATGCTCATATTTTTCAACAAAGATATACACACACATACATATGTGTATGCTCATATAACTCTTTTTGCTATATTCATAATTTAATTTACAATTTTAAAAGTTATCCAAAAATATTCATAAAATAAATTCAGAAAAAAACAGCCATAATAAAGAAAATGCAATATAAAATGCACTAAATTATATAATAACAGAATGCAAATAGTAATATGCTCAACTTAATAAAGATACACAAATGTATATTCACTAAAAAGAATTTGACAATAGTTAAAATATTTTTCATTTGGGAAAAAGGTAATGTATTGAAAACTAAACATTGATATTCAATCATTAAGGAAATTGACATCAAACTAATGTACTACATGAATCTACTATGAAATATTTCAAAAAAAATTGTATGCATATGCAACCAAAATTTTTTCTAAAACATAAAGCTTAAATAAAAAATATATATTTCTTATCTTTATATACATTTCCATACTTTTACAACCCATTAATTTTCCTTTTGATCAACGAGCTGTATCAGTATGGGGCGAGAAAAATTTTCCTCATATGAATTTAAATGCTCTGGAAGTATTGGCTTTTGAATTATTTGTATATAACCTAAATTAGCCAAATGCAAAGTAATATAAAAAAGAATAGATATTTCTTCCTTTGATTTATCATTTTTTGTGATTAAATCAAAAAATATATAATTAATTTTTTTTGATAATTTTTTATAAGCCTCTAATAAATCCTTTGCAATTAAATCAAAATATTGTTTTAAATTTATATCAAAATCGATGCGTTTATCTTCTAATAATATACTCTCATTATCTTTACTAAATATATTAATAAAATCAGAATTGGAATTCCCAGGTAAATCTAAAGAAGATGAATTAAATTCCCAATTTAATTTTTCGTTTAAATTATGTATATTTTGACCATCATCAGCTTTACTCACACTTCCATCATCACCATACAACACTAGACTTTTAGATATCTGACTGTCCATATGTATTCTAGATTCCATATCGTCTTTAAAATTTAAGTCGTTTAAATTTAAATCCATGGGATCATTTTGTGTCATTGATAAATCTATGCTAAATTTGTTTTTAAACTCACTAGGAATAACATTGTCTCGGTCTATTGGGAAACCATTAAACTGCTCTCTTACTTCTTCTATATTTAAAGAATTATTTTTCATTAATTCTTCATTATTTTCAAATGGCAAAAAGTTACTAGACATTGCACTATCGTTCTCATTATATATAGCATTTTCATCAATATTATCTAAACATTTTTTAATATTAAAATTATCTAATACATTTTTATTTTCATATAAATATTTTGTGTCGTTTGCACTATAACTTAAATAATTTTCAAGTACATTTTTTTTCTCCTCATAATCTAATGATTCATATCCAAAATTTATTTCCATTTTATATATTGGTTTTGTTTTATCAGTATTTGATTGTAAACAAAAATTTTGAAATTCACGATGCTCTCTTTGAATTTGTTCATTTATTTCATTATTTATAGTATCAATCAAAAAATTTTTATAATTAACACTTTCATTTTTTAGTATACTTCTCATTACTGATTCTTTTATCATATAATTTTTATCAACTACTTGTTTTTCTAATTTACGTTTTTTAGACGTTTGCATATTATCACTTTTGTTCGACGTTGAAACGCCTAATTTATTATTATTGGAATTTTTTCCTTGCAAATCTAATTCATTGTTTTTACTTTTGTCTTTTTCATTATCGGAATTATCCATATCAAAATCGTCTTTATCCGAAGAATCATCCTTTTCTTTTTCTTCCTCAGGAATTACCAAGGATTCTTCTCCTTTTTTTTCCTTTTCTTCTTCACCTTCACTTTCGTCTAATCCGAGCAAACTATTCAATTTTTTAATAAAAACATCATCATCCTTTTGCTCAAAATAATCAAAATTCTGATATGCCTCAAAATTTAATCTATTCAAATAATTAATTTTTTGTGGGGTATTTTTTTGTTTCCGAGGGCTAAACATACTGCCAACCATTACATTACTCATTGCATCAATGTCACCAAATTGATTATTCATTCTTTGCGAAAAATTATTCAAATTGTTTCTACCATCAAAATTATTATTACTCATTGAATTCATTCGAATAAATGGATTGAAATTATACATATCGTTTCTATTATTCATTGGTGAATTCATATTTTGAAAAGTACCCATAAAATTATTATTATATGAAATGTCTTGAAATTCTTTAGGTGCGTTAACAGCATCATTAAAATTGTTTATACCGCTACGATATTTCATATTATTAAACATATTAGTATTATCTGTTCTTATATATGGATTACCACCAGTACCATTCATATAATCATTAGATAAATTAAGATTATTCATATTATCTCCATTAACAGCATTATTGTAAAAGCTCATGGAATTAAACCCATCACTTTTATTAACAGAATTGAATTCTAAATTATTAAAATTTCCTCCCATACTTTTTTCGTTAAATGAAGCATCCAAATTAGGAAACATATTTTTGGGTATCATATTATTAAATATAGGATTTTCAGCATTTAATTTATCCATATGATTAAAAGACTCCGATAAAGATCTGTTCAAATTTAATCCGTCTAAATTATTTATAGGTGTACTATGCCTAGAAATGAATGAACCTTCTAATGCCTTTTCTAAATCATGGTAATTATTATTCATGTTATTATTAGTAGTATTATTGTCATTATCAAAATTAAAATCATTAATACCAGACATATCCATAAGCATCTGGTTATTCATTTCACTGTCATTTAAATAGTAACCATTGTTTGGCTCTGTTCCAGCTATACTGATTTCATCAGCAGTCAAAGAAAATCGGGATTTTCTTCCTGTAAAATCATCAATTATAGATGGTATTGCTTCATTTAAACCGATAGATCCCCTCTTTATATTAAGAGGTGTCTTACTTAATCTCCTTTTATTACCATTATTATCATCGCCATTATCATTTTTTCCCACTTTTCTCCTTTTAAAATCCTTGGAATTTCCTAATTCATCCACATCTTGATCTTTATTTTTATACAAAGACAATATCTTCCTTTTTAATAAATCATAATCTTGCCCAATAAAATGAACCTTTTTCTTATATATATTGCACACGCCAATAAATAAAAACGAAAATGTCTTTATTGTCAAACTATTATTTTCTATTCCTTTTAATAGTTCATTACATATCTTATTTAAATCACAACAAACCATAATATTCTTTTTTACTTTATTCTTATCAAAATATGCATTCCATGCATAGCATAATGAACTATTTTTAAAAGAATTTTTATATATGACAAGTTGGTTATTGGGAGTGTTGTACTGCTCCGTGTTGCTCTCTTCCCTTTCAATTATACTTCGACTCCTTTTTATTCTGGGTTTCAGCATATCATTCCATGCTAAGACTTCCATTTTTTTTATTAAAAAAAAGAAAATACAACAAAAAAAAAATTAAAAAAAAAATATATATATATATATATAATTTCCGTAATAATTCGTCTTTTTTTATTCATTTATACAAAATTCAAAACACATTAACATATAATTTTCATAACTATTCATAAATTATTCTTAATTAAAATTCAAAAAATATTTTTAAAAATTAACTTTATAAGGAAAATACATATATATCTCATAATGTATGCAAATTTAAAGTGCAATGAATTATTAAAATGGGAAAAAATATGTAAAATATGCTGCCATATATAATTGTATGTGCACGCAAAATAATTTTAAAAATACACATGCATACATATATATTTTTTATTTAAAAGTAATTATCTTTATAAAATTATTTGATAAAGTTTAATAATATAATTTTAAAAATATATGTAAAAATATTATAGGACCAGCATACTAAATGTTATTAATTATATTTATCTCTCTTTCTCCAATTGTATTTCGTTTTTCAGGTGCATATTAAATATAAAAATTATAAATATATTTAAAGTAATATTAAATGGCATCATTTAACTGCTACATATTTGTTTGGCAAATGTCAATAAAATTTTATCCATAATATGTATAGACATATTTATATTCAAGCAATGTTTTTTTCACAAGTTGTATATACGTATTTGCCACATGCCAAAGTTAATGGAAAAATTAAATGGTTATTTGTTAGTCTTTCATTTTATATGCAAATTATAACATTAGTGAAATTATGTTTTGAAAATATTTAAAAAAAAATATTATTATATTGTTTATTTACAATAATACAGGATACAAATTATACAGATGCATCTCAATGATGAAAATTAAGCACATATATTTATTTCGTAAAGTAGCTTCTCAAATAAATGTACACAAACAAAAACGATATATTTTTTTTTATTCATTTGCATATTTTTTAAAAAAAATAAAAATACATCCATTTGTACTTATTTTTTTGATTTTTGTTGAGACATTTATCATTTCAAGTATTTTAAAATTTGTAAATATATTTTGGAATTTATAAAAATATATATATATATATATAAAGTTTAAAATTAATTAAAATTGTCTATATGCCGAAGCTAGCAAATTAAAAAAAAATTACGTATAATATTTTTTTATTAAAGCTAGCTAAAATTAATAGTTAACATATGCTTATAGTTTTTTATCGTCTTAATGTATTTTTAGCTATTTGTGCAATTTATCCCACATTATTATTTTTCTTTTATAAAATTAAACCCTACAGAGGTTAATAATATATTGCACATTTGAAATTTTAAGACTATAAAAATGTGAAAAATTGTCCTAAACATATAATATGCAAATAAAGATACACGTGGAAAATATCCCTTATATATAAATATCATGCAAGTGTAAATATTTTTTTGCCTTTTTCAAACCACTCTTATCGCTCATTCCTGTTGTTAAAATAAAAATATGTTCTGATATATATACACAAAAAATAACCTTTATCTCTATGTATTTTGATATATCCTATAATAATTTGATGGCGTATTTTAAAAAATATAATAATTATAATAAGAAAACTATGACTTTAAAATTCAATTTTTAAAAATACAAAAAATAAAGGATTAAAAATAGATTTCCCCTTCTACTTAAATATATGCATATGCGCAATTTGAAATCATTTTGTATACATTTTTTATAGATATGGAAACTCGAAAGTATTCCTTTCAAATCGCCCTTTTTAATCCATTCTTTTAATTAATTTTTTTTTACGCCATTATAAATATATATACGAATTGAACAAGTTATATGCATATTTTTAATTCAATATTTTTTCATTAAATAGATTCGATATTATTTTTTTCTTAAATTCGTTAATTTTTTTATTATATTTTTTTGTTTTTTATTAACCTTCTTGGCATAACTATTGAGTACTTCTACATCTGATTACCTGGTTTCATTATTATTTCTTTCCTTTTTATCTTAACCCAAATCATGTGTTTTATATTAAGGTTAAATTTTACATTTGGTGGAATAAAATAAAAAAGGAACAAATGAAATAAAAAATATAAAACTTTTTTTAAATTAATCTACAACAAACAAAATTGGCATAAATATATATATATATATATATAAATGAATGATACACAAAAATATATTTATATATCATATTGAAATGTTTATCTTTAAATGCCTAACGTCATATATAAATTATCCTTTCTTGTTTAATCACATTCTCTCATAGTGCCATACACATACCCCCAAACACATATATATACACAATTAAGAAACATAAATGGCAACTTGATCAAAACACTCATAAAATAAATATATATTACAGATAAGCATTTATGTTTTGCATTTCAAATGAATATACATTAATATTATTTAAACATTCCTATTTTGGGATCCACATCAATACATATAGATAGAAAGAAACAAAAGATATAGGAAGAGAACAAAATACACACCCCTTGTGACAAAACAAATTACTTTGACTACATTTTCAGTGGTCATTAAAAATAAGCGAAAAATGAAAAAAATAAATGAGATTATTTTATCTTTTTTATTCGCGTTATATTTTGTAAATTGTCTTAAAAGCAACTTTAGGAAAAATGCCTATATTATTCATTCCCCCAATTGGACAAATGTAAAATAAATAATATATTTTTGCACAACCATAATCATTTATATATCCATATATATGTGCATGCATTACATAATTTTTTCACTTATTTTATAGGATTCCAAAACCCGTTTCAGAAGATGGAATAGCCAAAATAATAATAATGTACTAATAAAAATAAATAAATAAATTATATGAATATAATACGTGATTTCATTTTAGTAGATTATAGAATTTAAATGAAACATATAAAAAATAAATATTTGCATTGTTTGTGTGTATATATATGATGTAAACTAATTTTGTGGACATAACTTTATCCATAGCATTATGCATGTTCTTTTCATTTGAATTCTTGTTTTATAATGTGGTATTTGTGTATACACATATTTTGTATAAAAAAAAAGAAAATACAAATGAATTAAAAGAAATAATAAACGAAGTATACAGAATGAAAAAAATAAAAATAAAATAAAACATATATTGCATATAATACTTACTATTTAATGCTTTATAACTAAGTATATTTCAAATTTTTTTCTATTAAAATGCATTGAATGTTTAAATTGAAAACGACATAATTAGAATTCCAGCAATTTAATTGAAGATGATAAATCAATTGAAGATTTATATAACGAAAACATCTCAAGTCAAAACGCCTTAAAAAAATTCTCCAAAGATATAAATGGCAACATATATATTGATACAAATAGGCGTGAAAGGCGGATAAAAATAAATAAACATTTGCTCGCATTATATAATAATAATAATATAAAGGCATCAAATTTCATTTATCCATTATTCATCCATGAAGAGGTATTTAAAAATAAAAAATACAAGTACAAATATATGTATCGTGCTTATATCCCAATATATGTGTAAAACTATTACATGCACCCTTTCCATCTCACTTATTTTTAAATATTTGCATACTTACAATTCTAATAGGATATCGAAAAAAAAGAAACAAAGTTAGAAGGAATATATACATTTAACTTTGAAGGAATAGTAAAGGAAATAGAAGAATGTTTAAAATTAAACATCCACCATTTTATGTTTTTTCCAGTTGTAAGAGAAGAAAATAAATCTGTATATTGCGAAGAATGCTATAATGAGAATAGTTATTTTTGTAAAACGATAACTAAAATAAAAGACAAATTTTTAAATGATGTTATAATTTATGTTGACATAGCTCTAGATCCTTATAATGTTTATGGTCATGATGGTATATATGATAATAAAAACCAAGAAATTATAAATGATATAAGTGTGCATACCCTTGTTAAGCAGGTAATACTATAATTTTAAATTACAATCATTTATCATGGTTATATAAATATTTATTTTTATATATACCCAAATAAATCATATTGCACACATACATATGCTAAAGTATATATATCCCTTTTTATCTTTTTAATCATGATCTTAGTCTCTTTGTTTGGCGAAATCTGGAGCTGATGTTTTATGCCCAAGTGATTCAATGGATAATAGAATTGGACTTATTAGAAAAAATTTGGATTATTGTAATTTCAGAAATGTTTTAATTTTATCATACACGTGTAAATACGCATCAACCCTTTATAAGCCATTTAGATATATTTTAAGTGCTAATATATCAAAAAACTTTATTAAAAACAAACAGTCATATCAACACAATTTTAACAATTACATTGATCTTAACAATGTAGATAAACGTAATAAGAAAAATCTTAAAAATATATACACAAATGTATGAATTTATATTTTCTAAATTAGCTTACTGATATGTTCTTCTTTACAACGTACGCACACATGTATAGCAAATCATTTTATTCTCTTTTTATATAAATATATTTATATTTTTTTTACATCCATTTGCAGATATAAAAGAAGGAGCAGATATTATAATGGTCAAACCGTCCTTGTTTTACTTAGATATTATAAGAGAAATAAAAAAAAGGATTGGGGAAAATATAAATGTTCCCATAGCTGTTTATAATGTTTCTGGAGAATATATGATGATTAAAAGTTATGTAAAATATTTGAATGAAAATGAAAATTATGAAAATGAAATTCTTACAGAGTTATTCAAAAGTTATTTGAGAGCTGGAGCAAATATAATTATTACATATTTTGCTAAGCAATATGGATTATATATCAAAAATTTATATGAAAAAAAAATTCACATTGAAGATAATAATAGCAATAATTTTAATGTAGAACTAACTTTATAATTATTAAAAAAAAAAATTCTAACACGCTCTATATAATAGAACTTTTAAATCGTTTAAAGAAATGTCGTTCTTCAACATAAAATCAATTTAAATAATTTTTACAATTTCAATCATTTGTATTAGTATATTTTTTTTTTTCATATTTTTTGATTATATTTCATTTGTATTATCACACAAAATGGTTCAATTTTTATTTTATGAATAAATAATAAATTTTTTATAACACACCATCAAAAATACTACACTTATGTATTTAAAAAAATTATACATGTATATGTCTATTGGTACACCAAGAAATGTACTATTTATCATTTTTATTAATTTGTGACATATTCATGCTCATTTCACACATTTATATATTTTCTGACACAAAATTTATAGATTCAAGATTTGTATCAAGATGATGATTTGATAAAATGTGAATTGCCAAATAAATTAAGCAGTATAATATACAAAAAGCGAAAAAATAAAAACAAAAAAATGTATATATTAAATAATGAAAACCATGTAATATTACCTTCGAATCCAATTTCGGAAGAGTATAAAAATTGTATAAATCCAATCGATTTTAACTATGAAGAATTACATGTCTATATGGAGGTAAATACTGGAAGCGTCAACGAAAAGAAAAATCAGCAGGGTATTAGTCATTTATGCGAGCATGTATCTTATATGGGCTCTAAGTAAGAATCATTCATTATTTATATAAATTGTCTTTTATATACTCTATTTTATGTTGATACATTTACGTTAAATATATTTATGAATTCAAATACGCATACCCTTTATCTATCACTAATGTTAATTAATAATGCATTTACTCAATGGTTAAGCATGAATACATACATAAGCATATTTACTATTCTCCTCAATCGTTTTTTTCTAATCACCTTTATATGCAAATTATCATTTACAGGAAAAGAAAAGATATCATAGATAAAAATATTCGAACAAACGCATATACCGATTTTCATCATATCGTTTTTTATATAAGTGTGAGTTTAAATAACGAAATATATAAAGAGAACTCATTAAGCAGTTTCAAGTATGATAATTTTGTAAAAAATATTAAAGAAGATGATATTGAAAATTATGACATATATACAGTTGACGAATTTAATTATAAGCATAGTATTTTATCGCAGTGTCTTGACGTTATGGTAGATGTTTTATCGGGTCGAGACCAATTTAATAAGGAAAGAATAACAAAAGAAAAAAAAGCCATATTTTCTGAATACAGTATTATAAATACCGTAGAATACAAAATTAACTCCGATATTATAAAAACATTGCATAGAGAAAACAGGTAAGTATTTTCTGTCTTTCATAATTATTCTCATTTATATACTATTTCCCACGAATTATTTATTACTGTTTTCTACTTCTTTCCATTGGTACTAATCTTTCATCTTTTAATTTTTAAACTTATAATTGATTTTTTTTTTTTTAAATAGGTTATCTCATAGACTCCCAATTGGAAAACTAGAATTACTAAAACGTTATGAAGAAAAGGACGTAAAGGAGTATTTCAATTTATTTTTTAGACCAGAGAATGTAAATTTATATGTTTATGGGGATATAAATGCTGATATTGCACAAAAAATTATAAACAGCAAATTTAATAATATAAAATGCACCAATTTAAAAAAAACAGATATAGAATATTTAAATATTTTAAACGATAAAAATACACTCCGATCAAAGAATAAAAATTTACCTGCTGTTGTTCATATGTATGGTTCATCACCAAAAAACACAAGTAATGCAATTTCTTATGATAAGTTAATTGACACATGCAATAATAATCAACAAAATTCATGTAATGATAAAGAAGTTTCGCAATTAATATCAGAAGATATTTCTAAAATCGATGAATTGATAGATGATAATATTGCCGATCTTGTAAAATTTAAGAATCTAAAAAAAGAAAATAAAAATGATATTGCTACCGAATTAAAATTCCGATTTTATTTACAAAATAAATATTCTGTAAATTTGGAAGAAGAAAAATCATTAAACAAGCCATTAGAAAAAAATTTCCAAACTCAATTTGAAATATTTAAATATTCGCTAAATAATGCTAATATAAATATTTTATTAAAAGAAGAAATAAAAAGTATTAGATCTATGGAAGATTTTAAAATATCCATAATAAAAGACATCATATTTTACTGCTTATCGTTTAGATTTAATATACATAGAAATGATCTATTTAATAATATAGATATAAACGAATATACAAATATAAATGAAGGAGCCACTGTTAGAACAATAGAAATAAAAACAAATCCCCAATCTATTCATAAAAGTATAAACGGTTTATATAAATTTATAAAAAGTCTAATTATATATGGATTTTCAAAAGGAGAAATCGAAAATTATAAAATTAATGAAATTGATTTTGACAACATCGATGAACAAAATGCAGAAAAAAATAATATTATTGATACTACCAATAATAGTAGTGGCAATGATAGCGAAAAAGGGCCATCTTCTACTTCACAAAACATGAAACTAGATCATTCTGGAGCCTGCAACGAACAAAGTGAAGAATATATTTTAGACACCAAAATGAATGAAATATATACTGATGAAATTCAAAAAATAATTGACTACAATTCATGCAGCAATGTATATATGAATGAAAAAAGAGAAAAAAAATTAAAAAAACATATTTTTGAAAATATTACAATTGAAGAAATAAATAATTTTGCTAAAAAATATTTTCAATATTTATTTAATATATTTAATGAGGATACCTCATTAAAACCAAATTGTGTTATTATTCATGTTCCATATGACAATTTTAATGATTTAAAAAAAAGTGATATTAAAGAAAATTTTTATAATAATATATATTCAGAAGAACAAATACCAAATTATTCAATAAATATCCAAAAACAGTTATTATCACCCCAATATATATATCAAAATATTACAGAAAATTTACATAGATCAAAATATATCGATCTAATCCACCAAAAACAAAAAAACTCATCAATTTTTAGTTACATATTAAAACAAATTAAACGGGTAGAAAAACCTCAAGAAATTCATAATACAAATTGCATCTTAAAAAATCTAAACACAGAACCAAATTTTGATTTATTTAAAGCATGTTATAATATTGACCATAATGATAACAAAAAAATAGGCACAATAAACGAATTAAATAATGATGAATTTCCAAAAAGCAGTAATACTAATAATTTTGACCAGGATATCGAAACCACAAATGAAAAATTTCATGAGGATGTTAAATTGCTGAATTTGAAAAATTATGTATTATCAAATAAGGGTAAAAAAGAAATAGAAAATTATCAACTACTAAATGGCATTAAAATAAATTTATATAAAACACAAATTGATAAAAAGTATGTTTATTTAAGACTCATAATTCCACATAACGATATATTAAGAAAAAAAAAAAACAAACTTCAAAACAAAAACAGTAGCTTCAACTTATTGTTTTCTATTATATGCTTGTTTGAAGGAGGTGAAATTGAAAATATAAGCAGAGAAAATGTTGAAATACATTGTAGCAATAAAAACATAAACATATACATAGATATAAATGATGAATATTTTTACATCGATATATATACATATAATAAATATGAAAATATTAATTCCGCATTTTCTATTTTAAATAATATTATATTACAAACGAAAATTGAGCCTTCATCTCTACCAAGAGTTGTTGATAAATTAAAAAAAGACTTTTTTGAGTACAAAAACAATTTACAGGTAATTAATTCCTACACCGAATAAAAGATCGCTTTGCATTCCATTTTTGTCTATTTTGTTATTCTTTTGCGTCAATTCCATTTTTAATTCTGTGATATTCATTGTACTATGTCTTCCAAACATCAAATAAATATGCTCAAATCTATATCCCTTTTTCCCCTCTCCATTTTCAGTCATTTTTATTAGGACAAACTATTTATTATCTATCTGATGGTGCAATAGGAAACCAAAATTTTGATATTCAGGATGTGGAAAAAATTACCTTTGAAAGTGTTCAGAATGTGTTAAATAATTTATTCACTGATTTATCATTATTTGAATTAACAATTGTTGGAGACATTTCTAACAGAATTCATTATTATATTCTTCACTATTTGGGTACTTTGAAAAATAGAAATATGGAGGCATATAAAAATCTCAAAGAAACAAAACAATTGAAGGATATTATGCCATTAGAGAATAATGCAATGTTACAGCAAAGCATCTCAAATAAACATTTTGAAACGCCTCATATTTCTAATGATCTTATAAAAAGAAAAAGTGAAAACAATTTATTAGACGAATATAATTTACTATGCCCATTTAAAAATTATGAAGACAAATTAAAAGACGATACATATGTATATATAAAAGAAAAAGAAGAACACGCTGTTTTTTTATTAATAGGAAAAAGTGCAAATCATTTTGGATTTTTGCCAAATGGTGTACATATATCATTATATTTAATTCAATATTTAAAGGAATTATTACACCATAAGGAAAATGACCACCGAAAAAAAACAGATGACGAAAAGAATAACAAAAATTTGGATACAACCATGATCGATTCAGAACTTGAATTTATATCTAAACATATAAATCTAAAAGACGGTGAAGGAGATACTTTCCAAGAAATTATTAACAGAAAATCAAAATTATATATACATCCATTATTTTTTAGTATAGTATCCTATATTATTCAATATATATTGAATAGCAAATTTTTTCATCATTTAAGAGAGAAAAAAGAATTAACATATGATTCATCATTTGAATTTATAAATTATGATAAGTATTTTGCTGGATTTTTTACATTATTAGTTCAAACAAATCCACAGGATTTAAGTATAGTGAAAAAGGAAGTTTTATCAGCTTTTCATGAATTTACAAGAAATTATTATAATTATTCTGACTATTTAATACATAATGCTAAATTATCATATTTAAATAAAAAAAATAAAGATTTAAAATACTTTATTGATAAAATATCTGGTATGATGTTAACACATTTTCCATTAAAATATAAAAATAAAGGTTTATTAAAAGACAATATTATATTAAATAAAATTCAAAAAATAGACATACTTTTAGTTTTATTCATACTATTTAATCAAAAAAAAAATTATCATATATCTTATGGAATATCCGCTCCAGAAGATTTGTGGACTAACTTGCACAAAAATATAAATAAATTGGGATGATTATCTATTATCAAATTTTTCCCAATTTTAATAAAATTATCTAAAATACATAAAAAAAATGAAAAAAACACCTCAAAATAACTAAATACCCTTTTTGAAATTGCCAATGGCTCAATCTATGTCTAATGAACGCATGTGTATATATGAATCCATGGATATATATATATATGCATTTTTTTTCATATTTTAAAATTTATGTTAACCTGCACTTCTTTATTTGTTTAAGTTGATTTTTTTTCTCACATTTATATTTTTATGCCATAAATTTTGCATCTTTGTTTTTTTTTTGTTTATTTGTTTTTGTAACAAAATTGAGGACCCTTACTAACTTTCACATATAGAATAACACAAATCTAAAATTTCCTTAAAATTTGTAGTACTAAATAACATATTATAATCAACATTTTCATTAGTACAATTTTCCATCGCTAATTTATCAAGCTTTATAATTTCTCTCACAATATTTCTATAACTCTTTTCTATTTCTTCGTTATAGCTCCATTTGATGGGTGCGTAATATCTTGGTGATTCTAAGTTTTTCAGCATCCATGTGAAAAGCTGCAAAAGGTTTAAAAAATTAATAGACCATTCAATAAATATATGCAATGCCAATGACAACGTATCCATGAAAGGGGAAAACAAAGATACAAACAATACATAACAATTGAAATTACTAGACAAGGCAATTCATAATGTATTTTACCTTCTGAGAGACATCCATAAAGAACATATTTTCGTTGGTAGCCTTCCGAATGAGCATTTTGTTATTTTTAATATTATTTATAAATGTAGTTAAATTGTTATCGTAAACTCCTAAATTGTAAATTTGAAATATATAAATAGATATTTCTCTCAATGTTTCACCAAACAAAAGTATTACTTTTTGGTATAATAATGGTTTGCTATTCATTTGAATATTTATATTTTTTTCATGTACATAAAATATATAATGATATATAATTGAGTTAATAAATAAATCTAAGCATAAAGTTAATGTGTGTATGCTAATTTTTTTTTTATTTGTTATTATGCTACTATGTGCTCCATCAATCTCATCATGAATCGTATAAAATATAAATCTAATACTGTCATTTAAATCTTTATGTGGCACATTTATTAAATCGTTTATTAATTTCTCTATATATACAAATATATACTCCTTTATTTTTTTTAACGTAAAAAATTCTTCTTTTTCGCTATCATTTACATCTATATTTCCGGTGTTAGAAACATCACTTTGTTTTTTCATTTCTTTATTTTCCTTTTCGTTTCCCAAATTATCATATTTAAAATAATCATCGTGATTATCCATAATTACGCTAGTATTTTTTATTCCTCCGTCATTAATAACTCTCTTAATTTCATCAACAGCTGTATCAATTGTTAGACGTTTTTTCTGAGCTTCATCATTCATTTTATTTTCTTTCGCACTTTCTCTATCTATATCCTTAGTATCTTCATCATACGCTGTATCATTAATAGAATCGAATTTTCCACTGTTTTTTCGTTCATTTTTCAAATCTGGATATACTTGTTCAGGTAATTTCATACCATCGCCATTTCTTACATTCAATGTTTTTTTTTTATGCTCTATATAATCTTCATACAATTTGTTATCATTATTATTCATAATTTTATCTTTAACGTGAAGCAAAATATTATTTTCATTTTTTTGTACATCGGAAAAGCACATATTTATATATCTATCAATGTATGCTGACAATTTAAAACCCTGGATAGATAGCAATGTAACAATATTGTCAAGGAGTTTAGTCACCTTCATTTTAGCATCATAATTAATATTTTTGTTTAGCAATGTATATATTTCATGTTTAATTACATATTTTGTAAAATCTTCTAAACTATCATAATAATTTGAAATGTTTAAAAAAGAACAAAATATACTCAAATTGTTAAAATTATTTGTTGCTTTTAATATATGAATAATATTTATATATTTATAATTTAACAACTGTTTCCACAAATCTTTATATATATAACTGTTTTTTAAATTCATTATTTTTTCTTGTACACCTAGTCTTTTTTTAAATAATGAAAATAATAAATTTGTATTTATAATTTTGTCACTAGTTAGTGAAAAAGTTCTCATAGAGTATTCTTTTTTTATTTTGTCAATTTCTTTTATCTCGTCTTTTTCCAATCTATATTTTATTTCCCCATTGTTCAAACTAGAAAATATTGCATTTTTACCTAATTCGTTTAATACGAGAAAATTTTTAGTGTCTTCTATATTGGTTATATGATAATCGAGTTCATTAATATTTACCTGATCTAAATAATTAGAAGTAGGGTTTTCATTAGTACATGTTTCTTTGTCTGATTCATTTTCTTTCGAAATTAATTTTGAATATTTTACATTTTCATCTTCATTCCCTTTACCAATTTTATTATCATCATATAAAGTAAAATAATTGTTTTTTTGATCAAATATGTTATTAAAATTACACAAAAATGTGGGCTTATTTTTCTCTTCTTCATTTTTTTTTAAGTCGGCACCATTAATAGAACCACCACTAAGTAGACCAACTTTATAAAAAGAATCTTCATAAATAGACAAACTTGAATTGATGTTAATTTTTTGAAATACCCACTCAGGTATATATTTGAATAAATTAGATTCTCTAGTTTTGGAATTTAAAAATTGAGTTAATAATTCATGTTTTTTTTGATATAGTATAAAATCAGATAAATTCAATGATAATTTTGCATGGAAAAAAAAAGCTTCCATCCATTCTATTATTAGCATTTCGGATAATACCGATCTTTTTAATGCCATTAAAAAATTGATTTTTTTTTTTTTTATTTTTTTTAATTCACTCATTATATATTCATATAACGTATCTATTCTTTTTTGTAACGATGCATAATTAGAATATATTTCAGACAATAATTTATGTTTTTTTTTTAATAAATTTAATACCCTTATTTTACGATTTTCAATATTTATATCACTTAAAGATTTTTTTTGGTTAGATAAAATATATGCTTCTTTTATATTTATAATTGGATGGTTTCTATAACTACCTTTAGAATGGTTGCCTATTAATAAACAATTAGAACACAAACTACAAAAGCATTTCATGCAAATTGTTTCAACTAATTCACTAGGATGATATGGGCATTTACCAAATTGAAAAGGGGATTCAGATATATGTATTCTTTTATGATTTTTTAAAATTTTATTTTTCTCATGATGCTTAATATCACAAATATCACATAAATGTACCTTATCATTATAACAATAATAAAGAGCATTATTAATTGAGCAACTCTCACAAATTGGTATGCTTATATCTACTCTTAGACACTTGAATTCGAACTTAATTAATAATAGGGGCAACAATTGCTCTGAATTTTTAACTTTGTATAAATAACTGTATTGCAATCCATTTTTACAACTATTACTACCACATGTTGTAATCATCCCATCCATTATTCTAGACTTAGAAATATCATATTCTGAACTGTTATTACCATTTGAATAAGCTCTTTCCTTGTTTTTTTTTTCAAAATCTTCCTTTTTTTTCTCATAATACAAACTCCTTTCTATTGCAATGGAATCATAATTATCAGGTATGCTATTATTATCTATATCTGCATAATTTGTTTTATTTAATAA
Source organism: Plasmodium berghei ANKA (assembly GCF_900002375.2). Taxonomy (NCBI): domain Eukaryota; phylum Apicomplexa; class Aconoidasida; order Haemosporida; family Plasmodiidae; genus Plasmodium; species Plasmodium berghei. The sequence goes on from NC_036171.2 coordinate 238,821, forward strand.
AAATGTTTTGTTGGGTATTAATTTAAATAAATAAACTTGAAATATCCCATTTGCATTTTGTTCAAAACCTTGTGGATAATTTGTATTCCCAATTATATAATTATATTTTTTTAACTCATCAAAATTTTTAGTGAAATACTCACCTATACGTTCACTTACGTCATTTATTTCATTTATATTCATTATACTATATAATATATTGCTATTTAAATATTTACTTACTTTTTCAAATTCTTTTTCATATTCTTCATTTACTAATCTATACACCTTTAAAACATTTATGTTACTACTAAAAAAACATGTTTTTAGCATGTATTCATATTTCATAATCATGTTATAATCCGTAATTTCACGCACCTCGAAATTTTCTCGAAAAATATTTTTGTTTTCATTTTTGCCTAATTTTTTTTTAACTACTATCCGATTATAAACGCTCTCAAAATTTTCCCTCGACAAATTGTTCTCTATCATTTTATTCGTATTTGTTGTTTCCATATCTATAACATAAAAAATATAGCACGCGTATCAATCGTAATAACAACCCTGATTAACACCGTTTACCAATTTTTAGGTAACACTTTATTTGACCAAAGAAAATATTCCTCAAATAGAGCACCTTTTATTTCGACCAATACAGGTATATATCTATATATGGCTAAAAAGTGGTATCACACTATTTACTATTTACTTATTTGTTTTATATCTTTATGCGGCTGATTTTAAAGGCATTTTTTCAATTTCCTCTTCATCTATCTTTCGTATATTCAAATTGATTTTTGTCTTCAACCAAACATATTTAGTAATACAATTTATGCTATAATACAAAAAAGATCAAATACACAAAAAAATAAAATGAACAAACAATATCGCATTAAATTAAATAGACACAATCAGAAGGAATACAAAATTTTTACAGCGCTTTTTCTCGAAAATATACAAAATTGTTATGAAATAAAATAAAATTGTATAAACACAAATACATATATATACAATTTTTTGTCCATACACTTTTTTACAAATAAAAATAAAGATACAAACCAGACCTTCCGATTTGATACAATACATACATCATCAAAGAAAATCATAAAATACTTTTCAGTTAAGCATTGTTTTTATTTCTCAAATATTGTATTTCCTTATAAATAAATAATAACATATTCAATTAAAAAAATATATGTTCTAAGTTAGAGATAATAACCCCCTCATTTATGGCATGCATAATTCAAAAAATCAATATAAGGGAAATAAATAAAAATTAATGAATGAACTATAAAGCATATCCCCAATCTTTATAAAAAAATTTAAATATATATAACAATAATTTCATGCTTAAAGCAATAATTATGATTTTCCATATATTTTTACAACATTTTAATAAAATTTCATATGCACATATGAAGTAAAAGGTGTGTATTCTCCTGATGACGTTTGAAATGTAATTATTATATTTTATGTATATTTATATAGCTTTTTTTAATTTCCATTTTAAGAATAACTATGCGTATGTATTTTATTTGTGTATGTTTATACATTTTAAAAATTAAGAATATTAAAAATTGGAAAAATACACGTATTATTTTTTTTTATATTTATTTTAAATACACCTTTTATTAAACCTATATTTTTTTATTTTGTTATTTAAATGTTCCATTTTTGTGTATTCAAAAAGGATAAAGAAAAATTGACTTAATAAATAGCATTATGCATATGTATTCGCCTTTCCCCATAATTCTCTATAATTATTTTTTATTTTTGTTCCCTTTGTGAGTGTCATTATATGCATATCTTCTTATGCTTAATTTTAATAACACAAACCCTTTTATTTTACAAAACATTGTTCCTTACAGCTCTTTTTAAATGAAATTTTACATTTTTATTATAATTATTTCCATTTAATTTTTTTCTCTTTTCATTTTGCCTATTCATTGTGAATACTATATTTTACACATGCGCACACTCACACGTACACACATAAAATATAAAATAAATTAACAATAAATGTTATAATTTTTACTATTATCATCAAACTTATTCTTTTAAGTAAAAAATATATTTTAAAAAGACAAAAATAAAGAAACATTGATAGTCTCTCCATCGTTATACATGCCTTATTGTTCATACATTTGCGTAAACTCAGCTCATAAATGCATTCTATGAATATTATTTTACCGTCCTTTAAATAATATAATAGAGTATTTTATACATACTATATTATTCTTTGCGTATCGTCGAATTAATTCGATTTATCAAACAATTCAAATAAAATAATAAAATTAATAATATAAGTAATATTTAAATAAATAGTAATAAGTAGTGCAATGGGAAATGATAAGGCATTATATAATAATTATATTAATGTGAATATATAAAATAAGTTGTCACACATAATAGATATTATAATCCTTATAAGTACATTCATTTCTATATTTAATACATATTGTATATAACAATTATAGTTATGTTTTACTATAGGTATTTGTACAACATTTTGCAACTTTACGGTTAATAAGTATTTGTAGATATAACAATATTACCTTTTTTTAAAAAATTATGATACCATTATATGCTTAGAATTTTGAAATATTTGCAATTATGATTATTATCCTTTAGTTATAAATCCCCATTAAATTGGGATAATTAGCCCAGTGTAATAGCCATCATAATTAAGCCTAAATAAAATTAATTTTTATAGATACTTTAACTTTTGCCATTACAGTTATTTATTATATATTATATACAACTTTTGAAAAATTATGATAAAATTTCTTAGTTCGTATCTCCATAATTATTAAAGGTTAATTTTTTTTAAAATTAAATGTTAATTAAATCTTCGACATAGTTATATTTTTATTTATTAACGCGTATACTCAGATCATTTAGACCTATGCATAAAAATTGCATGTATATAATGCCATATAAAATTTATAGTAAGCCCACAATACATAATATTCCATAACTGTATATAAATATACATGAATATTCGCATTTATGTCTACATTTTATTAAATACCTATTTATACACAGAATATTATTATTCTAATAATTTGTAATGTATTCGCATTCCCAAATTTTAATACGATTCTAATTGAAAAAAGAATGACAATCATTATTCATACACTTTTCCCTTTAATTATATCGAAAATATTAAAGCAAAAAATATTTATTTTATTTCATAACATTTTATCTTATATTTAATATTTATTAACCTACATTCCATTATTTGCGGTAATATAAAATAAGTAGTTTGCTTATGTGCTATTTTATTCTTTCCAACAAAATATTATATAATAATTTATCAACGAAACCACTTAAAAAATTTATGTAACAATGCGCCTATTGATTATTTATATTTAGTGTGCATATGCCTATAGTAATTCGTGTATGCATACCTATATATATAAGTATATATGTGTATGTATGTGTGCGTTTATTTATTAATATATTCGTTTGTTTAGCTAGCACTGATTTATGTTCATTTATTCATTCGTTTACTATTTTCATTCATACGAGTTTCACAACTTTTAGGCTATCGTTCGATATGTGATATATTATTGAAAATAAAAATAATACTCATAGCACTGAAAGAAAAAACAACATTTAATAAAATAAATTACAATAAAATACTAAATAAGCAGGAAAAAAACAATGAGCGAACAAAGTCAAAGTGAGGACGAACAAAACATAATAATCGAAAATAATACCAATAATATAAAAAAAAGAAAATTAAGCGATGTCGAAGAAGATGATGAAAGTATCGATAATAATGAACACATATATGTACCAAAAAAAAAACGGCGAAGAAAAATATTAACGATTTTTAATGATTTATTTAGCTGGATTATAAATAAAAATGTGAAAAATCCATCTAAAGAAATTGAAAATATAAATGATGTAAATTTTCTCAATTTTAATAATGTCTTGTCAAAAAACTTCGGAGCAAAAGTTTTATTTGTTACTGATGAATCAATTAGTAAATCAGAAAATTTAATTATCGAAGATAAAACAGGATGGGTTACTAGAAGGCGAAGAGATGTAGGCCATGAATGGCTAATATTCAAGTTAAAGTATCCAAGTATTATATATGGAATAGAATTAAATTTTGAAAATATGGATGAAGATATATGTCCCCACTTATCAATAGAGGTTGTAGAAAATCCCTGCATTGATGACATAATAAAAGAAGAGGAATCAATTATTAACGAAACAGATAACAAGGAAGCGAAGGCAATAAAAAGGAAAGGTTATAGCTTTCTAGAATCATATAAAATAGATAAATCGATATCTGATTTGTTAGAAAATCAGAATACCCCATGGGTTGAATTATTACAAGCAGACTGCGTCGATTTTTTAAAACAATGTAATAAAAAAAAAATATATTATTTTAAAATTAATGATCAATCTTTAATTAAACCATGGACACATATAAGAATTAATTTATATCCAGATGGAGGAATAAATAAAATTAATTTTTATGGTGAATTTGTTTCTTTATTTAAAAAACATACTATTGCATCAAAACAAAAAATATTTCTAAATAAACCAGAAAATGGTTGCACATTAATTTATTATCAATGTGATGACATATATAAAGGTCACCCAAAAAATATTATCGATTCATATAAAACTGATGGATTTTGCACAAAAAGATTATTTAATAGACCCCCTATAATCTTAAGAACATTAACATATAATTTAATTAAAAATTTTGCTATTTTTAAGTTTGGAGTTAGAGGAGTAATTGAAAATTTTACAATTGATATTGGAAATTATAAACACGATCATCCTGAAACTGTACAAATTTATTTATTAGATTGTATCGATTTACTTACTTTAGATTTATTAGAGCAAAAGAAAATATTTGAAGACGATGAAAAATTAGTGAAAAAAAAAATTGATTGGTTTCAATTACCTCCTTGTAAAATTAATACAGGCCAAAAAAAAACGTTTTATAATTTTAATTTGTTAGAATATAATTTTACCGATATGGAAAGAACAGCAACACATTTTAAAATTTCAATTCATCCAGATGGAGGAATATCACAAGTTAATATTATAGGTACAGTTTTATCAATCCCCCCTTAAGAGATTGTATTTTTTTTTTACTTTTTTTAGTTTTACATTAATGAAGATATTATTCGATTCTACACGAAATGGACAGATATGGTCATTAATTTCGCGCTTAGAATAATTCCGCTATTTCAAATGTAGAAATATTATTTATTTACACATATATTTGTATGTGTGACAACCTGAAAGCTTATTTGTTTAAAAAAAATGGGAAGAGAAAGAAGTTCCACCAATTAAACGCTCATAAGTATGAGAGCAATTTTCATAGGAAAAAATTATCAATATGAGAAATTCCATTAAAAATGTTCTTAATTTTTTTTTTATACCTTAGGACACTCTTAACAATTATGTATGCAGTATAAAACTTTTTAAGAATTAATACAATTTTTTTAGTACTTAAAACATTCCCTCTTTCGTTCTCTATATTTATCTATCATCTTATTTCCCCCCTTTTTATCTTTTTTACAATTCTCTATATATTTTAATTCATTCACTCATGTCTCCATACAATGAAACCTTCCTTTTTTTTAACTCAAAATTAAAAAATATATATTTTTTGTCACATTTAAAGCATAAACATATTGCGATAAAATAACTTTTATAAAATCAATCATTTAAAGCATGTATGTATCATTTTTTCTCTTTATATTATTATTATTTTGTCATAAATTTATCTCTTATTGCACCATAAGTATCTACAAATTCATAAGTCCTTATATATAACCTTCATTATTTTCTTCAAGTGTGCAAAACATGGAAATATCCATAAATAACATGGCATGTTTTTATTATATTTATAATATCACACAAAATTTTTCAATATATTTTGTGGAAAACCGTATATCCCTGCGCATATATAGGCTCATATTTTTCATTATTATTACATGCAATTGCCTAATATTTATATTTTACCATTGTCTATTTTTTTAATAAAATATAGTGATATAAAATAAGAAAAATGCCGTAATTACTGATAAAGCATAATTAATCTATTAAATTCTTTTAACAGCATAGTTACGCATTCTTATATTTTTTTCAATATAAATATAATTTTCAAGTTTTTTGCCACATATTTCTTTTTGAGCACCATATTTATATTAATTGAATAAAATGAATAAAAAATATAATTAAAATTAATTAAAAATGAAAAACCAAAACGATAAATTAGATAACCTAAAGGACTTAGCACCATTTTATAAGGTGAGATGCTAAATAGTATATATATAATCAAAAATAAACCCAAAAAAAATATGTGCATGTATCACATTACTAGTCACTTGTAACATAAAGTATTGTTGCGCCTTTCTTCATAATCAAAATATTTTCAAACGTAAGTTTATTTTTAATTTATTTTATATTCCTCACTTTAGAAAGACAATGAAAAGTTTAGCGAAAATACAGAAGATATTGTATACTCTGTCAAAAAAAAATTCAATGTTATAAAAGAAAAGGGCGAAAATACATTTAGCAAATATGAAAATACTAAGGTAAACACTTTAATGCGCGATGGAAAATAAACACTCAAAAAAAATGATAATGAAAAAAGACAAAATATAACTTTATTCATTATTATTATAGAAAAATTTGGAGCTTCTAAACCGAGAACAAAAACTGAACAAAATATCTTTAGGACATCAAAAAAATGTAAAAGAATTTACAGGATCATATACATATTCATATATCTGTAAATAATCATCAACAATTTACATACCAAATATTTGATAAAAAATAATAGTGAAAATAAAATGCATAAACACATACTCACTTTTATTTTCATGACTAAAAAAAGGAATATGAGGACCTAAAATCGAAAAATGAAGGAATATTGAACAAATTTGAAAATCTAAAACACTCAAAATATACTTATCAAATAATGCTCCAACGAATTAAGGTATCGAATAAACCAAAAGCTAAATCATAACAATGGCGGCAACAATAATAAAACTAACGAACACAAATTTATTTGTTATTTGTTCATAACTTCACATCATATTATTCTTTATTCCATTACAACAGAAAGAAAAAAAAATGTTGTATTTTTATTTAAACTCTCTAGAGAGAACCGTAAAAAGTTTAAAAAATACTGAAAAACAGCATCAGAATATTATTCAGTAAAAAACACAAAATCAAATTAAATGAGATTATATGAATTATGAAACATCATATATTTTAATGTATTTTTTCCTATCTATGTATATTTATTCTTTTTTATTTTACCAGAAAAATCACATCAGAAAATAAAAATTTAAGAAAATCTATTGAAGATAAAAAAATGGTAATATAACAATTTTAATATACGTATTAGAAAAATGACACATTCACATGACTGCGCAATTATGATGATATTCCTCCTTTTATGTATTGCTTAATATCAAAATAATAAAAATACAAGGTTAATAAAATAAAATACATACTATATATTAACTATTATATGCATATAAATTCGTTATTTAATGAAGGAAATTATTCAAGCGAAAAATAAGAATGAAGAAATACTAAAATATATGAATGTCAACAAAGAACATAGTAATATATTAAGAATAAGAAGGTATAAAAATATTATTCCCCACAATTTTACTATTTTTTTATTTACTTCTTGTTATTGTATTTCTTAATAGTAGTGTCTATTTTTATTTTCTATATCGTAACATAAATAAAAGAAGCTAAAATGAAGAATGAACTATTTTATTATCATTACCGTTATACCTTTATAGAGAAATGATCAACGAATACAAAAACAATAAATTAAATAATGCAGACATAAGCTTAATGATACAAGAAAAAAAAAAATTCAAAAAACTTTTAATTTATTATTTATTATATAATAATTATTTAAAATTAAGTGCCTCGAGTATTTTTGAAAATGCAAGCAACATATATTCTACAATATCAAAAATGAGAGAAGCAACAGTAAAATAATAAAAAAAAACACATATAAAAAATATGCATTCAAAGCTATATCAATTATTAATTTTTCACATTTTGTTTAAAGGGTGTTACGGATATATACGATATTAATCAGAAGTTTTTAGACATTGAAAATAAACAAAATTTGTTGCAAAAAGAAGAGGCATTGTCCCAAAAAAAACTTGAAGTAGAAAAAAAAAACATATATATTACCATATTTTTAGTTTAGTGGCCTTATGATGACTATATTTTTATTTTATTTTTACCATACCCCCTTCATAGGATGCTATTAAAGAATATATATCTCTGAATAATGAAATAATAAATACATTTTCAGAAGATAAGGATATAATAAAGGAAAAAATTTTATATGTAAAAAGAACATAATACAATACCTATATGTGCCAACACATTACATCATATTGTTATTGATTAATTATTTATTTTCACCTTATTATGCTGTCTTTATTTGTATCTATTTTAGGAAAAGGAAAAAGTGTCAGATGATATATATGATCTTTATAAACTCGTTTTCGCAAGGTATTATCTTTAAAAATAAATATATTATAAGAAAAAGCATATCTTTCCCCATCCAACAATCGATATTTATGTATATACATATGTGTGCGTATAACAGTGGATCGACGCTGTTCTTTTCAATACATTATTATTTATTAAGCACTTTTTTATATTATCTTTCTTTTTTCTCATGCCAAATTTAACCATAATAATAATTATATTCAGTGAGAAGGAACTAGAAGATATTAACATAAAATTGGATAAAATTCAAAAATTCTTAGAAAAGCAAAATAAATACTTTTATTCAATAAATATGGAGGTAACTATATTTATACATCAGTATTTATAAATATGCTAAAATATGTTTATTTGTATTCATGTATATGCGCATGCATATTAACTGATGATTATATAAACACATTATATTAATATTTTCTTGTGCGTTTTATAGGATAAAATAGAATTCAATTCTAATGAAGATATGTTGCAATATATCAAAAACCTGCAAAATGGCTTAGAGAAACTTATGATGATAACCCAGAAAAATGTAAAAAAAATATAACACATACCATTAAATTATAAAAATTACATAAATATGCTCAATCCACCATATTAATAATTTTTTCCCTTTATTCCAACTATCCCTGTAAAGAGAGAAGATGGAAATATTAGCAGATCCTACAAGGTATGAATATGACCCATACATATTCAAACAAAGAATCTTAAAAAATTGAAAATCATTATGTATGTATTTATTATTTTATCATTGTTGCAGTCTTTGGAATTTTTGGAAATTATCAACTTGTACAAAAATGTAGATTTTCATAAAAACATGTGCAGGTAACTTTTTTAATAAATACATATAATACAAAAAATAGTCAGTATGAGCAAATGATGGGAAATAAACACATAAAACTGGTTTATTTTGAACTAGATTTTCACTTCATTGTTTTTTAACGGTGTACATACACATATCCATATATTTCTTCTTCAATTTTTGCAGAGTTAATGATGCTCAAGATCTAGAAAACACCATAAAATTCGGTAAAAATAAATTGACTTTCTGCTATCATCCTTCTAATACTTTATAAAATATAAGCATATTCTTTCTTTTTTCTATCAACTTAATAGAATCGAAAATAATAACAAAAAATCCCCATTAATGAAATGTGAAAATCTCAAATAGATTAGAAAAAGAATCAAACAAAATTAAAAAAAGTTAAAATAATAATAGAAAGTTGAATAGATTGCATGCGATTATAATCCAATATGTGAACGACATTATTTAATCATTTGTAAAATATTATTTACAATTGAATTTAATTTGTTAAGGGGATCCCCAATTTATTCCTCATAGCGTCTGTCTATATTTCACTATTTCATCCATAAAATGTGATCAAAAATCATATGAAAATAATATATTGTTTTATTTTACATTTCTTGAATATCTCTTATATTTTTCAAATCCTAAACTCCAAATTATTGAAATAAGTACTGTATCGACACCCTTTATGTATGTCTAAATTCTTGGACTCTAGAATTTCGATTTTTTCAATTTTTTTTCCTGAAATTGAAATTCCATTAACTTTTAAGCTAGCATATACAACAAACTTTAAGGATGAGTAAATCATGTGACCATCACTATTATAAGAATTTTCGCTAAAATTATATGGGTAGTTTGCGTTCAATTCATCTTTATAATGATATTCATTTAGGATATCCATTGTATTATTACTTTTATATATATTATTACTATTTTTTATATGTAATGATATGCTTGCTGATATTGTAGTATTAGTATCGACAACATTTTCAATATACCAATATATACAATTATTTTTATCATTATAATTTAATTTACCTATTGTAATATTTGAATTAACTGAACTTATAATATTATGTACTGGAATTTTAATAAGAATGTTTTCATAACTGTTTAGCAATAAATTGCTATTTTTTTTTCTTTTTATATTATTTAAAATCACATTAATTTTCATTTTATACATATTTTCTGTTTGCACATAAATGACATTCCCTTTCACATTTATAGGAAGTCTGCATCGCTCATTACTATAGTCTAATAAAAATATGCTCTCAATATTTTCATTCTTCATTATACCATTATTTTGTATATCATCATTTTCACTACTCATTTCACCAGATATTAATGCCTTATTATCTTCCTTATCATATTTTTCATCATTTATATATGAATAATCTTTATCCAGGCCATTATCATTGTTATCTTTGGCGTTTTGCTTAGTTTCATCACTATTGCTATTTTTGCTTTTATCGTTAGGTGAATTCTCAGGTTTTACAAAATCGATACCATTCATACTTCCCGTTTTTAAATTCAAAACATCAGTTAATTGATCATGAGAATTATGAAAACGGTTTATACTAGCATCATATTTGGTACTACCATTTTTATTATTATTTATTAATGAGTCATGTTCAAAATATTGCATAACTGTATATTCCTCATCTAGTGGAACAAAATAAATAACGTTTTTGTCGTTGGCTGATTTTTTTTTTTTAAATAATTTAGGCCAATTAACAGTAAAATGAAGGTGACATTTTTTTAAATCAATTTTATGATTAAAAAATAATTTAACAATGGGTGTTCCACTAATTGTACAATTTATAATAACATTTCCCTGGATAGAATAATGTATTATTTTGTTAAATTTATTCATAATACAAGAAACATTTTCAATTATATCAACATATATTTCATTTGTTGAACAATATACATTACTTGGACGCCAATAAATGTGCATAGAATCTGTTGAATTCATACATAACCCATTACTATAACTATAATTTATATTATTTTCATTTGTATTATTAGCAATAAAATTTGTCTTATTGTTCGTATTATTTCCAATACTATTTATATAATCACTATTTGTGTTACTATTGATAATACTACTACTCCCACTTGCTATCATATTATATATATTATTAGGTATTGAAGGTAATTTCAATGTTTCATTTAAAATATTTGATTCATTTTTTACTAACGATTTTAATATACTGTTTACAAATAGACTAGGTTTTCCTCCTTGTGTTAAATTTTCATTTATCAGAAAATTAATCACCGAATAATTATTTAAAAATACATTTTCATTTAATTTATTAACATTAAAATATGCTTTTATATTTTTAATTATCTCTTGTATTATTTCAACAATTAAAATTGGGTTGTGTTCATCCCGTTTTACTGCAACAAAATATATATCATCTTTTATAATCAAATATATAAAATTATTTTTATACAATTTTTTCATAAAATTACTATTATTTTCATTATTTAAAACTATAAAATAATTATTTAACTCCTTTTTCTTATTTATTATTATATCTTCTATATCACTTTCTAATATATTTATTTCAATGTCATTTCCAAAAACATGTTCTATTAGTAGCCTTCCCTCAGCGGTATATATGAAAAGACCATCCATTGTTTCCTTTGCTGTGAAATTTTATATTTTTCCTGCATATGAACCATGCAAATGAGGATGTATGTATTTCTTCACTCTTGCATTATATATATCCCAATTCAAAGTACTTTTATTTTTGGAAATATAGAAAATGGTGCAGTGAAATAAATTAACTAATGCCTTGTGCAAGCTAATACGCTAATCAAGCAAATTAAATTAATCCAATGATAGTAAATATAATAAATATCTTGGTCGATGGCATAAATGTTCCCCAATTTTCAATCCTAATCACACAATAATTATAAAAAATGAAAAAAACGAAAAAAAAAAATTTTAATATGGAAAAAAATAATATAAATAAAATTATTTTTTTACTATGAAAAAAGAAATAATGAGGAAAATAACCGTATTATATAGAGCATTTCAAACATCAAACAAATATGCATATATTCATTGATGTATTATTATATATACGAGATAAAAATAGCATGCTTCAATAAGACATTGCTGTTTCCCTATTTGTTATATATATGCGTTGTATACAGGCTTTCTATGAATCATATTTATTACAAATGTATGTGTATAAAAAATGGTATTTATGTGACAATATTCTATATTAAAAAAAATACACATTTAAATAGCCAATAATTCAAACAAAATTATATTTTTTTTCGCATTATTAGAATAATTAATAGATAAATTAAAAATTTTTTAAAGAACATTTTCTTCCATATTATAATTCATATGTATGTGAATATGATATAATATCACTATTGTTACATTATATAAAATTTGTATTTTTTTTTTTTTAATCTTTTCATCTATAATGCTACTTGTCAATTGTACCATCATTTGTTTTTCTTTTTATTTTTTCATTCACATTTTTCCAATTCTCAATAATCCATAAATGTGCTTTTTTCTTATTACGGTTTTTCTTTAATTATTTTTATGCCTAAACCATTCATACATCTGTTTTCAAATTGAAAAAAAATATATCCATATAAATTGCATAGATATTTTATATATTATATGTGTTTCACTTTATGTTTCTTTTTAATAATTGTTTGGCTATAATAAATGGCTACTTGTTCACGTGAACTTATTGCATATATAACTAAGAATGTGGTGTAATATTAATGTTATATTTTCAAAAAATTAACATGCCATAAAAATGTTCTCAATACTAATGTAATGAATAATACTATTTCATATATTCATTCATTTATTTATTCATTTAATTATTCAGTTATTCATTCACTTATTCATATATTTTTCTCATTTTTATTCATTTCATCATTTCATTTCTTAATTATTTTTTCAATTATCATCATGTGAAGCATAACACTGCATAATATATTAACAGAGAGCCATTATGCTTAAGCTTTTTTTATATTCCATTCTGTTTAAATGTTTATTTTATTTTTTTCTTTTACTAAATGATAAAGAAAAAAAAAACAAAAAAAAACAAATATATGAGATATTTTGTTATCTCTAATATATATGTGCATATATATGCGTGGGGTTGTGAGAGAGTTTTATGAGAATATACATACTCTTATATATGAACTTGCGTTATTAAGCACATTTATACATAATAAATAAACTACTAAAAGCTCGACAAAATAAAATAAAATACAAGCAATTTTATATTTAAAAATATCAGAACATATTAATACCCTTATACAATAATTATATTTTTAAGAAAATTTAGTTTATATTATTTGTCCATTTCATTGAAACATTATTTTTTATAAATTTGGTGGAGAGTCATTCTTAATAAAAGAAAAAGAAAACAGACAAAAAAATATATACTTATGCTAATACAAAATAAATGAAAAAAAGAAGCAAACACACATAAATATAGATACATACATAGGATGAAACTTTTAAGAGATCACGATAACTTGTTTTATGAAAATGAAGAATATGAAAAAATTCGGAAAAAAACTTTATTTAAAATATTATTGTCCGTTTTTATTAAAACGTTGTTTGAGTCCTTTTTACAGCCCTTGCTGCCGTTCTATATTTTAAATTATTATAACATAGAAGTAAAAGAGTTAGGCATTTTATTAAGTTTTTATTCTTTTTCACAATGCATTATGTGTTTGATAATAGGGCTTTTTTCTTCAATAAATAAGAAGCATTTATTAGTATTTTTAATTTTGTTTAATTTAGTAGGTATATATTTATTTTACATAAAATTAAATTTTACCTTATTAGTAGTAAACAGAATAATATGTGGCTGTAGTTCAGTTTTTGTAGTTGTCGTCAATGCTATAATTAATGATTTAGTTGATACAAACGTATGCATATATTACACATATATAAATATATTCAATGCAATTGGTATAATATTAGGCCCATTATTATCATCATTCTTTTTAACAATTTTTAATTTTGAAATTATATTAAACTTTAATACATTGGGATTAATATCTTCCTTACTTATTATTCTTACAATTTCTAGTGAGTTGTTATCCCAAAATAAATATAAAACACCCACCAAATTAGTTCGTGAGTACAAACTAAATCTAGATAATAAAAGTAATGATAAATTAGAAGGGGAAAACAATCCTAGCACATGGTTTACTTACAAAAATTATAATAAACATGATGACCAAGATAAATCAGTTTTAAATAAATACTATAAAAAGGGGGATGCTGAATCTGTACATAATGAATTTTTAAACAATAAAACAAATTATTCAGAAACAGGACGTAAAGGAAATATTTTTAATTATTATAATGATGATATATCAGATAAATCCTATCAACAATTTTTAAGGAGAACAGATTATTTATTCATTTCAAGAATTTCGCTATACATTAAAAATATGTTTAATAAAATTTTTAATACATCACTAACTTATAAATCAAAATGCTTACTTTCCATATGTTTACTTCGATTCTCGGCATCATTTTCATCGAATCTAATGAACAATATTTTTTTTGTTTTTTACAACGATAATGTTTCATCTGGTAATATTTCAATACCATTTCCTTGCACACTATTGTATATTTTCTCAATTCTCCTTTATCCACTTCCTTGCAAAATAGTGTGAAATAATACATTCACCGAATAATTGTTTATTGCCCATACAATATATATTATGTTATTTTGTTTTCTTTCCCTTGTCTCATTTCCTTTTGTTTTAATTCCTCTATTTTATCAGGTAACAAGCAAATACAAATTAGCCTTTTTGTTTCCTTGAGTGGAATAATAATGATATGCTATCAATATTTTTCCTTCTCATTTATTCTTCGGAAATTTGGATATAATGGTATGAAAAATCACTGAAAGTGTGTGCAGAGTACTGATAAGAATTATTTTCCCCTAATATGCATGATCCCTTATCGATAATTTTATTCACACACAAATTTATATTTATTTGTGTGCAATTGACACTTTTTTGATTACTCATATCATAATTCGACGATATTTTTTTTAATTCAGGAACTGCTGTCATAGGGTTAATCATACAAAGTGCAGGAGTATTATTGACATATCACAGTATAAAATACTATAATTTAATTTTTCAATATATTAGTATTTGTTTTATTCATTCATGTTCTTATGCTTACATAGAACCAATTATCCCAACAATAGTTTCTCTATTTTTTGATAAAAAGGATCAACTATTTACACAAAGTATAGTATCATTTTTTCGATATCTATCTTTAACCATATCACCTATTATATACAGTTATTATTATATAGAAAACCAATTATTTCCTTTTTTTATTTCTTCATGTATGTCTATTGTATCTATTTTTTTTGTTTTCCTTTCATTTAAATATTACGAAAAAATGATTAAATCCTTTCAGAATTGATGCACAACATGTCTATTATTGCGCTACTTATTTGTTTTTATTTATTTTTTTTAATAATTATTAAAATATTTTTATTTTGCTTATCAATATTCCTTTTTTTCTTATCAATACCTTTCATGCACTTAAATATTTCATTAATGTTTAATTCATTTGTATGTATCATATGTATATTCAGTAAACAAAACATTCACTATATACATGCATGTTTTTGTTTTATTCTTTTGCAAACTTTTATAAACTTAAAAAAATAAGTTAAATTTGCAATTTTTTCTAGAATATATTTCATTCATCGTGCTATTTTCTTCCCTTTTAAAAGGTGTACATATTTATAATATGGCCAAAAAATAATATACTAATGATATTAAAAATAAAAAGAATATATTGACTATGTTATACAACCGATTTCGTATAACTTCGCATCTTTTTTCTATGCATACATAGCCATATGTTTACCACATTTTTTTTCACATAATACCTAAATGATAAAATAGAAAAACATATATATATTCTCAATTATCACTTTATCCGAATTTTCGATGCCATTAATATTGTATTTATTTGTTTTGATATAAAAAAAATTTAGGTAACTTTTGCAAAAAGATTAAAAAAATACACACATACACGAATCTTGTAATAGTCAAATTAAAAAAAAATTGATATTTAATAAAATATCGAGGGAATGTTTTAAATCTTATTATATATTTATTCAAATGCTTCTAAAAAGGCGTAAATATGTGTAACTATATGGTATTTATTCATTAAAAAGTATAATGAATACATTAATAAATATCACTAATTTTATTTTCATAATATTGGGGTATTATAATCAGCATCAAAAATATTACATTCGTCTAAACTAAATAACGTATATAACATATTTTATTATAACCATTTACAGTAAAAAAAGAAAGTAAAAATGTATATGAACATAAAGAAGGCTGATCAAAATGTTGAAAAGAATTATTCTAGTATGACTATGGAGGAAAAAAATAACTTAAAAATACGAATTATGCATGACGCATTAAACTTTTCTCAAAACTTTTCGTACTCAAACTATTTAAATTATCAATATTTATCTCAACTATATGCAACGAATGTGGTAAGAAAATAAAATGATTCAACCCAATTCATATCTATATTTCTCATATCATTCATTTATTATTCATTTATTCTTTGTCTTTTTTATATTTTTAATTATACTTATTTGATTTAAAAGGAGGAATTAAAACATATGGAAAAAATCGTTAATGAGATTAATATTGATATTAACAAAAAAAATGAATTATTTAAGGTGGCCCAAGAAAATATCCCCCTATTTTACTACCCTCTTAACAACAGTTAAATTAAGATACTAAAAATAATTTTTACCCATCTATATATTTACATATATTTATGTTATCACTACATACACACACATATATATTATGTTTAATTGTTTATTACTTTTTATGGCACATAAAATCGAACAAATTTACACATTTTTTACGCTTAGTGTATAATGAAGGAGAGTTACAGTATTTTGGAAATTGTATTATACCATATGTTAGAAAACAAGAAGAAATAAACGAAATTCAAAAACAGATGTTTAACGCATACCAAAACTGTGTTATTTATAATGTATTAAAAATATATGCATTTGATTAATTTTTATTATAACAAACGTTTCTTGCATTTCTAATTAAATAAGTATATATTTAAATATTGTTTTCTTCTTATTTTAACTTTTTTAAGAATACTTTTGAATTATGGATGAACGACTTCGATTCATTGAACAAATCCATTATTTTTGAAAAATATAAGAACAAAAACAAGGTATACATTATATATATTCATACACATGTGTACATGACTGGTTTCGATCTCTTTATGTACATACATTATACGGCTTATTTAATAGCATCTCCTACAGAATCAACGAATTCTTATGAATCGTGAGCTACAAGAAGCAGTGCATGTAAATAAGATTGAAAAAATCAAGAGACGGATTAGGAGACACGTATATAAGGATAATAACAACATCTATGTAAGCCGAACCGAAAATATTCTATGCTTAGTAAAATAATTTAAATTCCTTATTTCTAATATATTTTCTTTAAAGGTCTCTCAAGAACACACGCGAGAATACAAGGACCAACCAAATTACCCCCCAAATCCCCAAATTAATTTTGATGATTGGCTGTAATTATAAATAATAATGACCATAATAATTTTTTAATTCTCTTGCATCCCTTTCTAATGTGATAAAAGTGATGTATTATTAAAAATATTTTTTTAAAATAAATTTATGCTCAAAAGTTGTTTATAACAAGGGATCAAACAAATATTAAAAATAATAAAATGAGCACATGCCAATTGATACTAAAGGACACAAAAGTATTAACATAAAAAGTAAATTAAACAAAAAATTATAAAAACCCCAAAATAATAAGCAAATAAAAACGTAAATCACATAATAGTGAAAAATTAAAATCAAATTTTATATAAGAGCATCGAACAAATTAAAAAAACTTTCATTAGATGAAAATATACTCAAACAAGTAGAGCATATATTATCTGTGCATTTCATTCTTATAATATATTTTGTCTGAATTTTGTTCATTTTATTTATAAAATTCTTTTCTTCTGGTGTTTCTTTATTACCAGAACAAATATAACATAAGGAATTTTTATTATAATTATTTAAATTTTCATAAATAATATTATTTGGTGATTTTGTTTCAACACAATTTAAAGTGTTTTCTTTTTCATTTTCATTTGTATTATTGTCTACATCATTGCTATCCCAATTAATATTTTTATCATCTCGTTTTTCAATTTTATCATAATCATTTTCATGATCATGTGATACATTTTTTTGGTTTTTACGTATGTAATCCATTAAATTAACTAAATGATTACATGTGTTATTAATAATAGACGTTGTATTATTTTTTGAATCTAAATTTGATAGTAAATTATTTATAGCATTGTATAATATATTTCCATCGAATATTTTATTATAAGCATATTTAATATCTTTGTAAAAGCTATAAATATATATTTCTTTATCTAATAAGTCTTTTAAAGGCTTAATAAATATTATAGGCTCATACCTATTGTCAATATAACTCGTACATAACGGTATATTAATACCATTACCAATAATTGTATATAAAAAAGATTTATTTGAAATATTATTTGCATTATTTCCCCAAAGTACATAATTAATTTTTTCGTCTTTACAATATTTTAATATGTTGTTATATATAATTAACTCATTTATATAATTCAAATAATAATTCTCTTCTGTTTTTACTACATCATAACTTTGCAAAAATTTACCTTGATATTTTTCTTTTATAAAATAATTACTTTTTAGCACTGTAAAATATATTTTGTTAATTTTTTTTTTAAAAACACCCTTATTAAAAGTAATTTTATCCTTATGTTCTATAGGAGATATATCATCTCTTTGTGAGTTATTTTCTCCCTCTTCTTTTTCCACAGCATTTTTGTTGTTACTTTTCCCTGCAAGTTCAAATATTTCTTCAATAATTTTAATCAACTTCAAAATATATTTTTCATCATCAAAAATGTCTACAAAAATTACTTCACTAAATATTGCATGCTCATTCATTAATAACACATCATTTTTCTTATTTTTAGCACTTTCTAAATATTTTATAAATAAATATAAAAGGATAGAAGAGCATATTTCTCCAGAAAACGCTATTGTAGTTTTTTTTTTGTTTTTCTGGCATTCAAAGGTGTTATCATTTTTAATATATTCCTTTCCCCCATTTAACATATCTGACACATTTGTTTTTTGGAAAATTTCAACAATGTCCTTATTTTTCATAATTTCTGTTTTGTCTTCATATTTCTTTTTCTCATTATTATTTCTACTACTATTAGTGTTATTATTTTTTTTTATTTGCTCATTCTTCCCTTTTTCTTTTTGGTTACAAAAGCCTGGTTTGCTTTTAAACAAACATTTTTCTCTTAAAGTATTTTTAAATGTATATTCTACTAATAATAAAAAGCAGTCTTTACATGACTTTTCCCTTGTAGAAACTGATGCATTTTTTTTTTTACATTTATAGCAGATTGATAAATTTATCTTTTCCCCATTATTATCGTCTGATTTGTTTTCCATATTTTTGGTATTCATAGCATATATAAATATTATACAATTTATTACTCTGGGAGCAAACTATCCATAAATGTAATGTATCATTTGCATATTTTTTATTTTTAAAGAAAGTGAAATTATAAAAAATATATTAAAAAAATGATTGGTAATATCAATTGTAAATGCAATCAAGTGACCAGATAAAATAATTCAAGAGTATAACTTTATTTTTTTTTTTCGCTGTAGGGTGGCAAAACACCAAGGTTATATCTTCTATATAAATATTTGTATTTTTTTAAAGTGTATAGAACTAAACAAACTCGGAAATTATTATATTTCGCTCAAATTAAACTTTTTACAAATATTTGAAACTCCTGTTATATTTTCCTTCAAATGCATTTTCGAAATCAATATTTTTATGTATATATTTTAAAGCATGCTTCATGCATCACTTTTTCGATGAAAGTTGTATATCTTTTTTTACTCAATTTAATACAATATTATTTTATTTTTACTTTATATATTTTAACTAAACATGACTGATTATACTGTTTTTATTAAATTCACATAAATTGTTTTATTATCTATATAAAAGTGTTTTATAATAAGCTATTCAAATTTTAATCATAAAAAGCATAGAATACTATAATAATGAAATGATAATAAAATATATCCCGTTTTACCAGAAAAAATAAAAAAGGAAAATATGTTTTATACAACTCGTATTTTTAGATACCATTTATTTTTTTCATTTTACACATTTAAAGTTTGCTATTATGGTTATGTGAATATTGAAACTATTAAGTGAAGTCGTTTTGCAATAAAAATTAAAACATACAAATTTATCTATAAAATTTATATTTCATTTACATAGTAAGAACATATATAATAAAAATATACCTCGGCAATTATACAATATACTGTATATTAGTTATCTCGCGAAATTATACGTATATCATACATATATTTTATATATATAACTACGCATCATAAAGCATATGCATTGTTATTATTTATGATGCCAAAAATATTTTAATTGGGTTAATATATTTTCAAATTCTATTATTTTTTTAATTTTGAAATATATTGTTAGAATAAATGCAATTTATTAACTTTGTAGTATATGTAAAATATTTTAAATGTTCAAATTTCAACATAAAAAAATAAAGGTAGAACAACTATAATTGCATATAAAATGAAGAGAGGCAAGAAAAAAAATACATATCGCATATAATATATTTATATAAATTTAAATATATAAAATCTTATACATATTTATATATTTTTTTAGCATAATAAGAAAAACACATGAAGCACGCAAAAAAACATTTTAAAACAGACGAAATATGTATAATTTAAAGAAACATTCAATTATTTTTATTTATACATTCTTTATTTATAAATATCCTTGAAATCATATGAATTATAATTAATTTTATATTATGCATATATAATATATATATACAATTCATTGTTTTTAAGCGTGAGCCAATTAGTCAAAACCTTCGTCTTCACTATCTTTTTTTGCATTTGATTCACCTTCCTTTTTAGAATCATCGTCATCTTCATCATCTTCATCCTCATCATCTTCATCATCTTCATCCTCATCATCGTCTTCATCATCGTCGTCATCGTCATCGTCATCATCATCATCCATATCTTCAAAATCTTCATCGTCGTCATCATCATCATCATCATCCCCATCATCGTCGTCGTCATCATCATCATCATCTTCATCATCGTCATCTTCTTCATCATCGTCATCATCGTCATCATCATCTTCATCATCGTCGTCATCGTCGTCATCGTCGTCATCGTCATCATCGTCATCTTCATCATCATCGTCTTCATCGTCATCTTCATCGTCATCATCGTCATCTTCATCATCCTCTCTGCCCTCTTCGTCGTCATTTTCGCTTGTGTCGACAGAGAATTTCTTTAATGCATCTTCGTCGTTTCCGTCATCACCATCTTCATTTTCTATATCTTTATTTTTTTTTTCTTTTTTCTTTCTTTTATCTTTTTTAAAAACTTCATTCTTATTTTCACCTACAACATTATCGTTGCCTTCTTCGATATCATCTACAGTATCAACAGTATTATTTTTTTTACTAACCATGTTTTTATTTTCGTTTTTATCTTCTAATGTATTCAATGCCCTTTTTTTTGATGGTGAATTCACCATTTTACATTTTAAAAACAAAGTATACTGAGGATACTTGTTTTAACAATAATATATTTATATAATTATTATATATATTTAATATATATACCCGTTTATTTAATAAAAAAAAATATTATATATAAATATAGCTATATATATGTAATAAATATTATTTTAACATTCTTTTTAATATTTTAAAAATTAAAATCAAATGTTATTAATATAAAATGATGAAGAAAATAAATATATAAAAAATATAAATATATATAATAATAAGAAAATGTTTTTAAAAAAATGCAATATAAAAAATAGAAAAAAATAAATTAAAATATAAATATAAAAAAATGAGAGCAATGGATAATTATATAATGCTACTATTTATTTAATATTCTTATTGTATTATTATATGTAATATTAATTGCTTTATTCAAAATAAAACATAAAAAATATAATACCTACGATATAATATATATTTTTAATATATTAATTCTATGCATAAAAATTTATGGATATTGGCACATTTATTAAAAATTTATATTCAATAAAATGATACTTGCTCGCTTATATAAAAACGGTATTAAATAATACTTTATATTATAATGGCAACTATTATATAATTATATCATGTGCGAATAAATAATTATTTTTTTAAATAAATGCCGCCCTTAATAGTTATAGCTGCAATACATGAAAGGCATTATATATATATTAATATATATTATGCATAATTTAAACAATATATTTATATTAAAACAGTATCGCATTTTACTACTATACAAAGCAGAAAAGGTATATATATTTATTATTTTTTATTTTGTGCAAAAATTGTTTTTTTCTCGTTAACCTTTATTTAATTTTGTAATTTAAAAATATAATATATTTTATGTATATTCTATTTATTATTGGTGCTTTATGTAATAAGAACTTAAAACGAAAGACTTTTTTCTTAAAAAAATGTTGAAATACAAAAAAAACATTACTATTAAATTTATATGTTTATTTTGATACATACGGCATATATTTTATTAAAATTTATAAAAAAAAATTCATAATATTAAGCAGTGCTTTCATTTTGTAGAGTTAATTGAAAAATATATATAAGTGGATCTAATGATGGGGTGATGGCATATAATAAAATAATTTGTGTTTTTATTGTTATATATAATACTGTTATTTATTAAAATAGGGAATGAAATAAAAAACTCACATATATTTTAAAAATTAGTAATATTTTGTCAAAATACTATACAAATAAAAAACTTAAAAAAATGCTCTGGATATATGCGAAAAGTATATTTAATCTTTTAGTCTAATGTAACAAGAGACAATCAACATTATAAAATTATTTTCAAGATAATAAAAAGCTATCGTAAAAAAATAAGTTTATAAAAATGTTAAGAAAACAATTAGCATTAAAGCCTTTGCAACTACTGAAATCATGGGTATACACATGCTTGTATTTGTTGTAAATTTTTAAAATGGTCTTGTAAAGCATAACTATTGTAAGTTCTTATAAAGGAAAAAAGAAAATATATTTTAACTTTCTATTTAATTATATTACTTTGCACCATATGCGCAAACACAATAAAATCCCTTTATGCTATCCCTTTATCACAATATAACAATGTATTTAAAACGTATAAAAGTTTGCTTCCTATTGTATCAAATTTTCTAAAATCGAAAAGAACTCATAAAGCATATATAATATTTTTTTATAACGAATTGTGGTTAATAATTAGATTGACAAATAGTATTTTACAACACTCATATATAAGCAAATAAACCCCCAAACACCCTATTTCTTTAATTTCATTTTTAATAAATAGCTATAAAAAAATTATTGGATAACTATTTATACATTTATAAAATACGTTCAAAGGTTTTCTATAAAATAACGCATATTTATAATGTAAGATAATATTAAAACATTTCATATAAGAGCACAACTTTTTTTTTGTCAAGCTTATCTCTTACAAAAATAAAGAAAAATTGCGCATAGAATAAAAACAGTAAAAATACAACATGTTTCTCTATCTTATTTATTGGAATATTTGATCTTATCATTGTTAGTATATATATGCAACGCATATTTGATGCCATACACAATGGACATGTTTTCCATATTTTTGCAATTAACAGTTTGATTATTGTATCTTAAGTTTCATATTATTTTTATTAGGAAGGTAAAAAAGATATTCCGATTTTCTACAATTTTTTTAGCCCCCTAGTTATATATTATGCATTTACCTTTTTTGAAGTATTTTCATTACAAATATTATATATATGTACGTAGTATTTATATAATACATTATAGTTTTAAAAATAAATATAAACAATAAAATAAATTTATTTTTGTTTCACAAAAATTGATATACTAATGGCTATTTAAAAAAAATAATTATGGCTTTGTTTTTATTCAAATATTATGTTCCATTGTATTTCCACATTTTTATTGATATATTTTATTTATTTATTTATTTATTTTTTTTTTTAGCTGCCTATATATTATAACAAGCCTTTCATTAATTATACATATATTATATGTAATTATTTCCATAGTATATCATACATTTTTTTGTGCCTTAAGAGGATTGCCCAAAACGGAATGCCAAAATAAGTGCTCTTTCCTCTCTGATATTACGTTTATGTCGCATTTTATATTATTTTTTACCATTTTATTGTCGGTATTGTATTATTATTTTTTCTTTTAATAATTAAAAAATTATACATTATTCACCTATATATAATAATAATATACAGTATATAATATTTCTTATTTTTCTATTTATAAATAATAATATATATCAAATATTTATCCTACATAAGTAATCTACTATTTTTATGTAATAAATATTATACGCTTTATATATTGCAATTTTTTTTACATTCTATCAAAGTAAATTTATATTGCAAAAAAAATAATTATATAAAAAAACGAATGAATAATAAATAAAATGTGCTTTCTTTCGATTCTTTGAAAATCGATGTAACAAGATATAAAAAGCTTGCTCTATTAATTTTTTTAATAGAAACATACTTAAAAAGTATTTAATTTTACAAAATTATAATACCTTGAGAAAATAACAATTATTTCTCAATTTTTCTTAATATAAATTATACCATTTGTATATAATTAGTTTTTCCACCCTTTTTAAATATTTCCATTAACAATGAGGTAATATATAATAATAAACAAAAAATTGTTATAAAAAAAATATTTCCTTTTATATGAAATTATGCTTACTCGCTATATATATATTTACATATTTTAACTTTGATAATATAAATTACCTATTGCATTCGTTATTTTCTCTATATAGTACTTACGTTTGAGTATGGGTATATGCATGATTTATAGTTACTTTTCATATTCGTTCTCAATTTATCGTCAAATATTAATATGTTACGTATATAAATATGTCCATCGGAATAATGTAGCCACTGCATGCTTTCTATTCATTCTATATAAAAAAAATGTTTCTAAAATATGTGGGTATTATGCACTATTATTCGCATAATGTGAATAAGAGTTTTGCTACTAAAACAGAACAAACTGATACATTTACATAATTCATGATATATTTTTCTATATACTTAAAACGTTTCCAAATTTCGAAATACATTTTGTTTCTCATTTCTCTTCTATATTTTCATTTTTGCAGCAAGCTTAATCAAGATTTATTAAAAAAAGCCATTAACGATGTGTTCGAAGGAACAAAACAGAAAAAGAGAAAATTTGTTGAAACAATAGAATTACAAATTGGTTTAAAGGATTATGATACACAAAGAGATAAACGTTTTTCAGGTACTGTAAAATTATCAAATGAAGTTAGAAAGAAATTAAAAGTCTGTATATTAGGAGATGCTGTACATTCTGAAGAGGCACAAAAATTAAAATTAGATTATATGGATATAGAAGCTATGAAAAAATTAAATAAAGATAAAACATTGGTTAAGAAGCTTGCTAAAAAATATGATGCATTTTTAGCAAGTCAGGTCATATTGCCTCAAATTCCAAAATTATTAGGTCCAGGTTTAAATAAAGCAGGAAAGTTTCCTTCTTTAATTACCCATAATGATAAAATAAATGATAAAATTTTAGAATTAAGATCATCCATTAAATTCCAATTGAAAAAAGTTTTATGTATGGGAGTACCTGTTGGTCACGCTAATTTAAAGGAAGAAGAATTGAGATCAAACATAGTACATGCCATCAATTTTTTAGTTTCGCTTTTAAAAAAAAACTGGCAAAATATTAGAACATTACACATTAAAAGTACTATGGGAAAACCACAAAGAATCTATGGTTAAGTGTGTTGTTTCATACATATATATAGCTCTTTAAACATGTGGATATATTACATTATGTATTGGTGTTAGAGAATTACAATATTTTATGGCGAAATTGGAATAAAATGGGGATCATATATATGTATCGTATATGCATATGTATATATAATTCATTAAATATATTGCAGTTTTGAGGTAAAATACAGAAAGAGAATAATTCGCCAACTAAATAGTTGCATATCATGGAGGAATTACTTATAAAAGGGAGAGTCATGCTATATATACTTTCGAACACTCACATACATCTCTATATATTTATGTATTACGTGCTTGTTGCAAATTTAATAAATATTATATATATATTGTTCCAGATGTTTGAATTTATTTTTATTCCTTTACTGTTTTTTTTTTTTTTCGAACACCAATATTTTGGAAAAAGCAGTTTGTTTCTTTTCCCTTGTGAATTAGAATAATATATAATCATAATAAAAATAAATATGTATATATAATAATGATACTAATATTTATTTTTTATTAGGCTACCAAAATATTGGGAGATTTGTAATAAATCGCCAATAAGAAAAAAAAAAAAATGAAATAGGAAAAAGAAAGGGAAAAATAGGGATTATAAGGGAATATAAAATGATTACGAATTTTATCATCCAAATAAAATGTACGTTTGGGTGTTAAATTTTTATATTCTATAATTATTATTCTTTCACTTCTTATTTCACTTAAAAAATTTTTTTTTTTTTGGTAACCCTATAATATGCATGCGGAGGGTGCTCAATAATGTCCTATATACTTTTGGCGTCGTCAAGGCATTCTTTTAATAATAATATAATATATTATGATCCATATTGTAAAAAAAATGAAAGGAAATACAAAGGATAAGCATAAGTATATTAATCAATTTGTTTATATTTATACTATTTACATTTTTTTCAATAGTTCTCATAATACTCTTTTTAACATCAACCCAATCTGCTTATATCAATTATGCAAATAGATCATTTGATTAAACATTTTTTTTATTATTTAGAGCTGCAAAAAAGTGCATCAAAAAGCAGATCTTAGTAAATAAACAAATATATATATATGCATATATATATGCTATTTATTCTATCAAGAGAAAGTTTAATGATACTTCCTACTTTTTAATAGTATTATAATGAATATATGGAAAAGAAAAACTAAACTTTTTATAGTTATAAAAGTATCGTTAGACCCCAAACAAAATCAGTGTTTCACATATTTATATATAACTAATGTTTAAGACAATTTGCTCAATAAAAATTGTACTTTTATTTGGTACTTTAAGTAATGATACTCTTAGGATGCGGTACTAATTGGTTTCTTACTGCGCATTTTGCACGCGTATATACGTACTATGTGTGTATATTGCATATTGCACGGAAATATACGAAAAATGCATTTACATAGAAATATAGTCTCATCGAAGTGATATATTATGCTATTTATTTCAAGCGCACTTTTAATATTGTACAACCTGTTAATCATATAATGGTTAAGTATGTCCCGTCTTATTTTTTTAAGATACATTATTTTATTTTCAAAAAAATATATATTAATTTGTTATTTTTGCTATTTTTCTAATTATTTGTTTATTTATTAATATTGTTTTATTTGTAATTCACAAATTACATATTTATAGTGGTTAGAAATGCTTGAAATTTACATACTGCTTAAGTTTATCAAAGAAAAAAAATACATACACATTTTCACAAAATTATTTTTTTAACTTGCTTTTTTTTGTATTTTTATAGTATAAAAATATACATTATATATTATGTATCGCATTTCTTATAATTAAATTATTTGCCATTATTTTAATTATTAGCATTGTTTTTGTTTTCGTTAGTTGCATGCACGTATTGGAAAATAATAGATAGTATGTAAAAAATAATAATAATAAAATAAAAATTCCAATAAATATATATATTACAAATTATTTTAACTCTTTTAAAAGAGAAGTTATGTTACACATTTTCTTTGCATATTTTTTACCATTTAAAAGACATTATAATCGAAAAGCTTAAATACTTTTATTAAATATATAATTAAAATACCGAAAGTGCTGTTAAATGTTAATGCAAAGATCCATAATGATATGCCTATTTGCATTATTCGTGAATTATATTTGCAACTATTAGTTTATTTTTTGTTTATTATTATTATTTCATTTTGTGTGCACACCCTTTCCATTTTTTATTAATTAAAAATAATGCATATTTAAGGCTCTTTCTTAAATATTTATATATTTGATGAATTTACTTCGAATAATTTGTATCTTCATATGTACTGTTCATTGCGTTTTACCCATATTTGTAGCATTACCACACATAAATTTTTAACGCAATATATAGTTGTCTATATTTGTATTTTGATTTGATTTGTTATTTTTTTTAGGACTCTCTATATTTTCTATTTTGTCTTTAACGCATATAGTTACTACTTTGTTCTAATGTTTATTCCTTAATTCGCTTTTTTTCGCGTCTTTATTGTATCGTTCCTCCTTTTCCTTTTTGGAGTATTGATTTTAAAATGTTGGATACTGCAAAATGGAAAAATGAATGGAACGCTGAGCTTCGCTCAATTCCCCACGTTGAAACAGTTAATGAATATGATTTCGAGCTAACAGAAAATATTTTTCTTATTTGGAGGGTTAGACTTATAAAATAGCGGATACTATTCAATTTGTTTTTTACCTTTTTTTATGCTCGCATATTTTATATGCATTGCGATCGAGTTTCATGAAGTTCTTTTGATCTTATTCTTTATCATTGTTTTTAATTATTTTATTTGTTTACAGTTTTTAAAACTCTACCATTCTGCTATCCCACAAGTGAGAAGTCTCATAGATTTTATAGCAAGTATAAAGAAAAAATAATTAACGTAAAACATAAAAATATGGGTAAAAGCTCCCATAACACCTTATATTTAGGCATAAACATGATGAAATTGTTTCAGTTGTTTACCTGATGATGCGCTCGAGGTGAAACTCTAGCCAATCATATAATATTTTGTTATTTATCTTTTAATGCTTTATTTTATTTCATGATTTATTTTTTCAAAGCTAAGAATCCCGAAATGTTACAATGGGGAAATCACATAGATAGTGCTATTCAAAGGGGAGTAGTTAAAGGACAACACTTATTTAATGCTTTAGTTTCAAGCGGAAAAAAAATTCAATCGAGATATTCAAAAAAAAAGTTATCTGATACTTTGCAATATTATCACATTAAGAATTATATAATTTTAGAAAAAATAAATACAGGTTCAGTTGGGCAAGTGCACTTAGCATTAGATAAGAATACAGGTTATTTTTATAGTTTTTTGTCTTTTTGTGCATGCACTTGATTTTTAATTATATGATTTGTGTGTATAATGATACAAATATTTCAAAAGAGAAAAATAACATTCATTGAACTATTTTCACCATTATATTTATATACAAAAGGTTTGAAAATATATTTACATGTGCCTATAATTATACATTTTTGTTATATCCAGATATGTTCGTCGCAGCCAAAGCAATAGATAAATCCACGGTTCAAGGTGATGAAGGATTGTTTCAAAAATTAAAGGATGAAATAATTGTTTCATGCAGAATGAATCATCCTTGTGTTGTAAAAACTATAAACATTCTTGAAACTCGGGATAAAATTATACAGATCATGGAGTACTGCGATGGAGGAGATTTAATATCATACGTCAGAAATGTAATGCTGCAAAAATTGAAAATGTGCACATATACCTACCTTTGTATGCATATATAATATGATTTCCATTATATATATGTATTTTTTTTTGATAGGTATTATACTTAGAAGAATTAAGTGCACAATATTTTTTTCGAAAAATTCTCGATGGACTTAAATATATGCACAGCAATAAAATAGCTCATCGAGACTTAAAACCCGAAAATATATTTCTTTGCAAAAAGGTATTGAATCAGAAGGAAAAGACATTAATTAGGATAGGAAAATTGCCATCTTGTTTTGAATATGAATTAAAAATAGGAGATTTCGGTGCATGTTGCTTTAATGATGCGTCAAATAAATTACATTACGATATTGTTGGTACGCTAAGTTATGCTGCACCTGAAGTATTAGGTTGTGATAAAAATAATGGATATGATAGTGAAAAAGCAGATATATGGAGTTTAGGTATAATATTGTATGCAATGTTATTTGGATTGTTACCATTTGATAATGAAGAAAAAGACATTAAAGAAGCACACAACGAAATTGTAAATAATAAAATAATTTTCCCCAAAAATAGGATTAATAGATGCTCAAATAATGTTAAAAATTTATTAATAGGTATGCTTAATATTAATCCTATAAATCGTTTATCTCTTGATCAAGTTATTAATGACCCATGGGTTGCTGATGTGGCTAAAAATAAATTAGAAATTTCTTATTTAAATAGAAAAATAAATGTTCCAATATCATCTACTGTTGGGAACCCAATTTATGTAAATAAAAACCCTTGGAATTTTAATATTTATAATAATGTAGCACTAATGAAAAATTCAAATAATACCAAAGAAAAAGTTCTTAATTTAAAAAATGATTACGAAAAAAAAAATCAGAACCAATTCATTGAAGATAATTCAACCGATATAGCATCACCACCATCAAATTCAACTCATACAACCTATTCATCTCGATATATAATCCCATCAAATACTCATTCAAGCAATGGTAATCTAATTAACTTTTATAATATTTATGAAAAAGGATCAACCGCATTAAATAAAGGTAACACTGATTTATACTTATGTGATAATAATGGGGTATTATATAATAAACTAAAAAATTATGATGATCAAAAGGCTAACAACATTACGAACTATTATACAGGATTAGTAAATACATATAAAAACAATACGGTAGATATAAATAATAGTAACAAGGGTAAAGAAGAATTGCCTAATAGTAATATAGTATCCCCTAAATTATCTGAACAAGCCAACATAAAAAATAAATATATTTATGAACAAATAAAATATTTTGAAAAAGACACAAAAAGAAATGAAAAAAAAATATATATATCTGAAAAATCTTTAAATGTGATTTATTATGACCAAAATAAATCAATTGAAAGTGTTTACCTAGATAATAAGCATCTTAATAAACATAATTATTATAACTCCAAGCTTTTGGAAAATAGAGAATATATTAATAATCATTATTTTCCCGAAAAATTAAATGATTCAAAAATTTTATCTGATAAAGAACATAATCTTTATTTGAATCAAAATGAATTTTACAAAAATAATAGATATGATGCAATGCCACAAGAAAATAAACATAATAACCTTAGTATCGATGTGCCAAATATTATTCGTCATGAAAAATATTATTTACTTAAAAATTCAGATGGGCGTATTATTGCACCATGTTATACACCTGGTAATCCCTTGAAAACTGAGGAAAATAAAAAATATAATATTTTCGGCCCTAAGAAAAACGTAAATGAATATGATGCATATAATAATGAAAATAATATATCTACTAATAGTAAGAATTGTTTACAAAATTATACCTATAATGCCCCAAATTGTATTAAAAAAGACGAAAATACAACTATTAACAAAAACAACAATATAGAAATGATAATCCCTCCAAATGATAAGGATAATTATAACAATAATGAATACAATTATTACTACTATGATAATAATGGGAAATATGTTAAGTGCTCAGTTAATTATCAAAATGACCCTAAATATATTTTATCTTCATCTTCATCTATTCTATCAAAAAACAAAATAAATACTTCTAACAATTATTATAATAATAATGATCCTCATTATTCAAATTATTGCGACTATAAAAGGTTGATTTCAGAGTATGCTTCCAAATCTAATGCTAGTTATAGTATCGATGAAATAAACATAAAAAATAACCAAAATCATAGAATTAGTAACCACTCCAACCTCGACCACAATTCATGGGGTTTAAACAACCAACCGGATAAACCTGATAAAAATAACGAAGTATATATTTGCATGACCGAACAAAATTCAAAAATTATCATCGATGATCAATATAAAGACAAAAAGGGAATATGCCAAATCAATAAATACGATGAGAAAGAAAAAAACGATATAAGAGATAAAATGAAAAATGATAATGAAAGCGAAAATAGAGAAATTAATGAAATAAATAAGCCTATTAATAAACAAAATCAAAACGATTACCAAAAACATTGCCTTAATTATACATCAAAACAATCTAATAAAATAAATAGTTATGACAATTCAAAATTATTTTCGGACAACAAAAATAATGTTGTAGATTATGCTATCAATTCCAATGATTCAAGAAATAACTGTTCTGATAATAATATTTATAATATGGAAAATAAAAAAGATATATACATATTTCGAAAGGAAAACAACATATGTAATAATATTAATAGCCAAAATATAAAATATGATTGCTATAAAAATGTGAACAAAACATCTAGCAACAATATTATGATTCCTTTAATAAATAAAAAAATTGAAACAAATAGAAAATCTGGCAGTTATTCTGAAAACCTTATAAATACTAATTTAAAACCTATAAATAGGCATACAAATTATTTAAATAACTTTTATGAAGAACAGGATACGCATACATCTGATAATGATAATGACGATAAAGAAAACGACTTTCAAATTACTAATATAAAAAACAACATTAATAAATATTCTAGTGATTTTAAAAATCGCCAAAACGATTACAATATAAAAAACGTGGGTTATTCATATTATAAAATTAAAAAAAATAAAAGTCACCCCATAAAAAATAGTCAATCTGGTTCATTGCCGTCATCGATATCTTCCACATCACTTACAGAATTGAGCAACGATTCACGTGCTGATTGCATTAATAATATTAGTTGTAAACAATTGCAAAGACAAAATCTGAAATTCGTAAATGCAAGCAAAGAAATCAAAACTGATAAATGCGGAGTTATTAATAAATACAATGAGAATGAGGGTAATAAAACCCAGCGAAACACAAACAATAACAGCGACAACAATACAGATATAAATAAGTTAAATATGTGTAGTACTTCTAATAATGTTATGCAGAGGAATGAATTGCTAGATGTAAATAAAATAAGTAAGAATTGTAAGATAAGTAATTTTGTAAAAAAAGAATTAAACGGAAGAAATAAAAAAACGGAACAATATAGTGAGATAGACAAATTAAGTAAAAATAAAAGCATATATATTGAGGGTGATAAAAAAAAAAATAAAACAAAAAAGAAAAGCATTGAAAATGCTGAGTGTATAAAGAACAAACAGCGAAACAATAGTAACATAGAATACTTTTTAAAATTAAAAAAAAATATATATTCAAAAGAAAATATATCCCAATTTATTTTCTTAAAATACTGCAATCACTATTATATGAGAAAACATAACATAAAAATTCATAAAATATTTTCAAATATCAAGAGCGAAGCAAAGAAAAATAACTCAGACACTTTAAAATATTTAAAAAAATGGGATTTATATTATCACAAAAGACGAAATCACAAGCATGATAAAAAAGGCAAAAAAAAAAAAGCAAAAAAACATAAGGGTGAAATAAAAGAATCAAAATGTGGAGATATCAATGTGCAGAACTCAGGTCGAGAACAAATACTGAAAAAAACAAACAAACCACAAAACACCGTAATAAATAGCAATACACTCAGTATGCACCTTTATATAAATAAGCAAAGCGAAGAAAATATACTCGAAAATAAAATAAATTTTAAGAATAATAATAAAAAGGAAGCACACAAGGATAATAATAATTGTGATATGGCAGACTCTTTTTTTACTTCAAATAAAATTGATTATAAAAAGTCTAAAATAAAGTCAATATATCACAATAGATGTAGTTACTCAGACTATGAATATTCGTATGATTTATGCAATTCAAAAATTAAAACAAATAATAATCCATATTCTTTGGAATCAAAAAACAATAATATTATTCAAAAAGAAGAAAAAATACGTTATTCTTATAACAATTTTAACAAAAGACACCAAAAGGAGCATAATAAAAAACACCATTTTGAGAATAGCATGAATAAAGAGAATACCCCATACAATTTTGAACATAATAAATACTTTCCTTTGGATAAACAAAATTTATTTAATGAAAATGTTCATCAAAATTTTTATCAAAATAACAAATTAATTGATTGCAAAAAAGAAACTTTCTCAAAAAACATATTAACGAATGAAACAATTTCATACATAAAAAGAAGCTGCAGTTTAATTGATTATAAAGATGTAAATATTGATGACACTTTTTTTCAAAAAAATTACACTAATAGAAAAGAAAATAAAAATAACAAAAAAAAAGATAAGCATGAATATAATTTTAACGTTAAATTGCCGAGTCCCACTAAAAAAATAAATATAATTACAAATAATAAGACAATTTTCAATAATAGTGATGATTTAAATGATAAAGAAATATATATGAATTATGTACCCAAAGAAAAAACTAATAAAATTCCCGAAATAAATTTAACAAATGATATACCAAATACGATACAAGCAAATAATAATATAGTATCAACTATGTGTATTGATAACAATTCGAGTACTGTACAAAATTATAGCCATGTATCAGATACATACAATAATCACGATGGAATTCTAAATTGTAGACACATAATAGAATTAAATGATAATAAATATGGCTTTGAAAATGGAAAAAAAATTTATATTTTAAAAAAAAATGAAACTCAAAATTATGCAGTAAATAAAATAAATAGAAATATAAATGTAGAAAATTATTTCGATTCAAATAATTTAATATTAAGTGAGCCTGTATTTGAAAAGGAATATGATTTATATCAATCACAAAAAATTACAATTCTAAAAGACGCTGTTATGAAAAATGAAAATGAAGTTGCAATTCCAACAAATTATAACACATCCCAAACAAACAATTATAAAAGTTTTATTGACCAATCAAATAATTATATTAAAAAACAATATAATTATAATTTGAATGAAATGGCTAACAATTTCCTTAAAAATCCTAATAATTATGAAAATGCTAAAAAAAATTATCTCAAGTTTAATGACTTATTAATTAATAAAAAAAATACACTATCAAAAGATAATTTCACTCTTGATCAATTTAATAAAACAAACAAATTTATTAAAGCCTGTAATTTAAACTCTGATTATTGTAGAAATTATGAAAAAAATAAGCATGATACCGAAAATACATTGCAACAAAATATGAAACAACATGAAGGTAAAATGGTACATCAAATAGATAAAGACAAAATTATAGACTCAGAAAAATCGAAAAATAATATTATTATGTATAATACATCAGCCATTGATCAATCTAATCATATGAAAAAGGATTTTTTGACTAAACAATTTAGTACAAATCGTAGTGTAAAAGTAGGGCATGCTATATGGAAACATAATTATGATTTTATTAAAGATTCTAGAGAATTTAGAGAGAATAATCATGCCGAAGATATAAAAGATTATCTTACTTTAAATAAAACTTTTGCTCAATATTTTTCAAAAACAAAAAAAAATAATAATGAAGAAAAAACTAATATTAACAAAAAAATATATCAAAATGACGGAAATGTGGCACAACCTATGCTAAAATGGATAAACATTTTCAGTCGAAACTCGCAAAAATATTGATTAGGATTAAAACTAAGGAAAAATTATATTCATACCTTTCTACGTGTATGTTAATAATATACAAGGAAAGACCCTTATATATTAATGCTATAATTTTATAATAACCATATATTTATATACGTTGATCCAAAGAAGTACATATGAAGAACAACTCGATGCTGTTTTTTACAGAGTAAAAAGATAAAGAAAAATATTTTAACCAAAATTAGCTATTTTTTTTTATTAATATGTCTACTTCATAATTTTTAGTAATTTATAATAATTGTATTTTTTTGTTTCTAATGATTTATGTCTTCTATGCATTATTTTCTTCCCCATGCATAGAAGGATTAAA
Source organism: Plasmodium berghei ANKA (assembly GCF_900002375.2). NCBI lineage: Eukaryota > Apicomplexa > Aconoidasida > Haemosporida > Plasmodiidae > Plasmodium > Plasmodium berghei. The sequence continues at coordinate 275,193 of NC_036171.2, forward strand.
TAGAAAGGGAGAAGGGAAGCATTTAAATGGGTTCATGCATGCGCATATATATTATACATTTTTGTTTCGTTTTTATTTTTTTTTCGTATTTTTTTATTTTTTTTCGAACATTACATTGTGTAATTACTGATTAATGAATGTTTTACATAATGGATACGTTTGGATATTGGACAAGCATACCTTTTTGCCTCAAATAATATTTATATGTATACATGTAAATTATTATGAGGTACATATACAAACTATTTCCCATTATCTTTTCCTTGTCCATTAAAAAAGGTATACAATATAAATTGAAATGGAATTATGGAGATATACAAAGGAGTGATTATGTTTATAATGTCATTTTGTAAATAAAAGGAAATTGTGTGAAAAAATAAAAATAGCCTTACAAATATGCAGGTTGAATCATGTTTAACATTCTATATATGTTTTAATATTATGGGTATAAAGCCAATAATAACATAAAGAGAAATTTCAATTCACATCATCATATGCATTATATGTTATTATAAAATTAGTATATGCTATTTCTTAGGTTTTACATGTTTATTTATTTGCTGTTTTTAATATTTTTATGATTTTCTCTTTCCACAATTTATATTAAAGGAAATTTTATAAAAAAAATTAACTAGAGAAAGTGTGCTATTAATTTTTATAATATTTCTATTACACACATATACAAAAGGAAAAAAATGTGTACAAAATAACTTTACCCTTTTCTCTTTAATAACTAGCTTATATTATTTTAATTTTGGCAATATTTTACCATTTTTTTAATGAGCTATAATCAAGGCTTTTAATGTGTTATGAGTTATGCTTTCTTTATCAACCTTAATTATTATTGCTATTATATAATTAATCATTATTATTACCTTATATTTATTATATTATTATTTCTATTATCATCGCGTTATTAGACTTATGTCTCCTGCAAATGTAATTGCAAGCTTTGGGAAGTATAAAATTTAGTGCCTTATTCATATTTTTAATAACATACATATAATACATTTTTCATACCTCCATGCTCCAGCTATTGTTTATATTACATTTTTAATTCTATTTTTTTAATTTATAATCATAAAAATTACAATGCGAAAAAATATAAATTTGCTTGTAAGAGAAAATATATCACAAAGGAATACTTTTCCTAGAAATTGAAGAATATACTAAACACGCTTAAATTTATTTTGTTAATTTTTTAAAATAATCTCAAAAGAGGCTTTTGATTTGTTTTATTATATTTATTTATATATTTATTTATCATATATATATATTTATTATATATTGTATTCTTTGCAACCCCAAATAAAAAATAAACTATTCATATTGGATGTATACATGGTGATAAGATGAGCCCTTCCCAAAATATATATGAAAAATGTACAATTTTTATGATACTTAATTATATGCATACATTTGAAGATTATGTAAGGGTAAAATATGCAGAATGCACATTTATTATTGTTTTTCCCAAATAAGTATAAAATTACACCTCCTTTTTTTTAAATATTTTTATGCAAGTAAAAAGTTTGTGTTTTCGATTTAGGAGCATTTATATCTCTAAAGGAGAATTTTACCCCATAAGTATATTCATTAATTTTTAGTAATATTTTTTTCTCATCAATGCTCTACTTTTATTTTGGTAAAGAAGCTCGCATCTGCCTTTGCATTTGTACAAAGCTATAAAAAAAATAAAAAAAAACGAAAAAAAAGAAAACGAAGAAAAGAAACAAATTAATTTTCGTTTTTTCTCTTTAAACTACTTTTGAATTTTTTGATATGTTACTATTTAAAACTTCGCCAAATTAATCATTTTCCAATTTGCCGATTTTTAAGGAAAGCCTATTTTTTATAAAAAAATTCTATACAAATAAAAACTTGAAAAATGCCAGCTGATAATACTGGAAGCACGTCAAGCAATAGTCCGGTAATTTCGATAGGTAACATCCGAGGTTTGGGAGGATGTGACTATGGGCCATTTAGAATGTCTAACGAGTTTTTAGGATGGAAAAATAAAAAAACAAATAGCGTATATCAATACAAATGCAATGATATTAGTGAAGGCGAATGGATAAAACTAAGTTACAATAATAATAGATTACATTTAAAATTTAATGAATCTAAAGATAATTTGATTGTATTTTTTGATGGTTTTCCTGATCGAAATCTTTCAGAAATTACACAACATTTTCAGAAATATTTTAATATAAAACTAGGTACCAGAAAACTAGCTACAAAGGGATGGAATTGGGGAGAATTCAAGTTAGAAAATTCAAATTTAATTTTTGATATTGATAAAAAATACGCATTTAATATTAATACAAATAATATCAACCAACTAAATGTGCAAATAAAAACAGATATAGCCATAGAATTAAAAAATGATGAAAATAAACAAAATACAAATGAAGATGTACTTTCAGAAATTCGTTTTTATTATCCTCATGAAAATGATGAAAATCAAAATTTCCAAGATTTAAAAAATAATCTATTAGAAAAAGTTAATATAGGAGATTCAAAGAGTGAATGTATTGCATCATTATCTAATATACCATTATTAGTACCAAGAGGAAGATATGAAATTGAAATGTATTCAAAAACTTTTAAATTACATGGAAAGTCTTATGACTTTACTGTTCAATATTCAAATATTAATAAAATGTTATTAGTACCCAAAACTAATTCAAATCAATATATTTTAATATTTAGTTTAAATAATAAAATCAAACAAGGTCAAACTGAATATCCTTTTATTTTAATTCAATTAAGTAATGACGATGATATGGACTTAGATATTAATGCATCAGAAGAAGACATACAAAATTATAAATTAGAAAAAACATTAACAGGAAAAGCTTATGATGTTGTTACACGACTATTTACAGCTTTAGCTAAAAAAAATGCAATTATTCCAGGAGATTATAGAACAGCTAAAAATGAGCATGGCATTACATGCAGTTATAGAGCGGCTAGTGGGCAGTTATATCCTTTAAATAAATATTTCCTTTTTGTTGTCAAACCTGTTATTTTGATTTCTTTTGATGATATTGTTACTCTAAGCTTTCAAAGGACAGGAAATATAAATCAGCATCGTTTCTTTTCTCTAATTATTAAACATAAAAGAGGAATTAGTTATGAATATACAAATATCGATAAAAGCGAATATGCACCACTACTAGAATTCTTAAAAAGTAAAAATCTTAATATACAAGATGATGCAAATGTCTCTGAAAAAAAAACTGATTTCGATGACGATGATGATGATCTTTCTGAATCCGATGAAGAAGATTATGTAGCCGAAGAAGAAGATGAAGATGATGACAATGACGATGATGATGAATATGATGACGAGGATGACGACAAATGAAGGAGCAATGTCCTACATCAGGTTATATACACACATATATATTATTTGTGTCACTATTAAAATCGAGAGAAAGAAACACAAGATGTATCCAAATTTATATTCACTCCATTTTCACAGCCGAACATTACGGAAATCGACGGATTATAATCATATGCCCATCACTTAGCAAATATGTTCTTTCTTCGCAAGTATTATTTTTGGATTTATCTTAATATGATTATTATACATGGGCACTTTCTTTTTATTTATTGAATTTTTTAATTTTTACACATTTTCGCGAATTTTTAATAAATATGATGCTTTTTAAAAAAATAAATATAAATAAAAAGCTCAACTGCAATAACGAAAAAAATATAAAAAATGACAAAAAAAAGAATGTCAAATTATAGGCAATCCAAAAATTGGATAAAAGTAAAAAAATTAATAAACCTAAAAAATTTTCAAAGAGAAAGAAAATTGAGAGGGTTCAATGCATCGATACGTGTAATAAGGTTGCTCCTATTTTACAAACCATTAACAATTTTGGTTTTCTCATTCACTTTTTGATTATTAAAATTAGCTTGTTTTAATTTGGAATAATTTTCTGCTTCTCTGCATAAAAAGTGTAAAGATTAAATCAAATGTAATTATAAACTATTAATAAATTTAAATAAACATATTTAAATATAAATTTAAATGTAATAAATAAGAAATATGACCCAAAATACGGGTACATATAATTGAATGTATAAATTGCCATCATTTATTATAATTGCAAACTCATTAAATAGTCATTTTTTTGTGCATATATAAAACACATTTTTTGTGAATGTGTTATACATTTAGTTATATAAATTTGTTTACTGTATTAGTATTACTTTATAAAGCACATCATTCGATTTACAAAATTGTAATTTCCTATGTTGTGTTTTATGAATGTTTTTTCGTTTACAATAGGTTCATTTTTTTGAAGTTCACAGAATATCACCAAAAATTTTTTTATCTCATATCCCTGTAAAAAATAGTATTAAATATATAATAAAATAAAACGAATACATATATGTATATGTATTTTTTCTTTCCTTTATCCCTTACATTTCTAAAACAACATAATATGTTCATGATGCATTTAAGCCGATTAATGGATTTCGTTCTCGAGGAATTGCTCATATCCACTAGTTTATACAACTGTGTTTTAATATTTTCAAAGTTTTTATTAGGCTTATTAAATGTAATATATATATGTTTGCTTATATTTATATATTCCTTTGATAATATTAGATCATTAATTTGTAATTTTTCTAATAATAATAAAATAATGTTATTAAAATAGGAATAAGGCATATTCGTTTTTTTAGGGAATTCTATATGATATGATATAATCCAATACATACGAAAATATCTTTTGGATAAATAAATCCCTAACAAATTCTCTAAAGTTTTGATAATATTATATTGATGGTACTCATTTTTTGAATTAACTTTTTGCCCTTTCTTTTTTCGTTTTCTTTTTCTTCCTTTATTTTTCATTAAAAGGGATTTACTTCCACGATTGTGATAATCATTTATATCTATAACCGTTTCTCGTTTTTTATTTATAAAAAATTTATACAAATGAAAATTTTTTTTAATAAATTTTATGATTTTTTTTACACTTACATTCGTTTTTTTATGTAAAGTGCTAACATTTATATCACGTGCTTCATATATATTTATAATATACTTCCATACTTTTTTTATATTCTCTATTTGTCTTTTTACTGATATTTTATGAATGCCTGTAATTTTTACTAGTTCATTAGTATATTTATTTATATTATTAACACTTTTATGTTTAATTACTTCTTTCTCCAAATCAAAATCTATATTATAATATATTTTTATTAATTTTAAAATTTTATTTTTATTTATTGGCATATAAAAATTTGAAAAATGGACATCCAAATTTGTCAAATGATAAGACAATATATTAAAAATATAAAATTGTTGTTTAATATATAAACATAAAAAATGGTGAAAAAATATATCCACACCCACAATACTATTTGGATCTTTATTCTCATTATTAAACATATTCATTATTCTTTCCTTTACAAATAATATATTGTCTTTAGCTTTATCTTTATTTAATTTTCCGGGTTTATTATTTTCCAATTTTCCTTCGCCATCTTTGTTATATATTTTATTGTTAAGCACGTAATCTCTATAACTCATATGCATTTCTTCATTTTTCATTTTGTCAATGGATGAGCAAAAAGTGTTTTGTAACAAATAAAACACTTCTTTTTCTGCAAAATTATGAAATAAAAAAATACTACAAATTATATAACGGTTATGTTAATATGCATCATTTTAACGAGTACATTATTATTTTTTTTTTTATCTTTCTCTTTTTTTAGGTGTAGCTACTTTATTACTATTACACTCTTATTTTACCATTATGTCCTCTTATCCATAAATCGAAAATTTCGAAGTTGATTTCTGTTACATTTGGGGAAAATAGTGGAATGTCAAATTCAGTAACATCCATTTTTTTTCTTTTTTTTCTTTTTTAGTTGAATATTTCATATTTTTTACCTATGCTTATATATATATATATATATTTTTGTGAAATAAAATCATCTGTTTCTTCTTAAGCATAAAATTATGTGATGAGTTATAAATAAAATGATAAAAATAATTATATAGGGTGTACACAATATATGTGCAACATGGGAGGATGCGTGAGCTTTAATATTATTTTTTTTGAATATGGAACAGAAAAAAATATTTTATATATACAAATGCTTGTTTATTGATATTGTAACAAATACTATAAGATTTTATATTTTTTATTTGCTATATTGCAAGAGAAAGTTGATATTAGCAATACAAAAATGACAAATAAGGGGGGATTAAAATAGAAAAAAGTCAGATAATAAATTGAAAAAAAAATGGAAAAAACAATATGCCAAATTAACAAAGCAAATAATATATGATAATGATATAACACAAAAAAAAGAAAAAAGGAAAATATAAAAACAAATAGTAAAAATGTGAAATAATCAACTAAAAAATATGAAAAAGGAAAACAAATATCAATATTATGAAATATTCAACTAAAAAATAAATCAATAATAAAAAAGTACAAAGAAATATAATTAAAAAATAATAAAAGGTACAAATGAATAAAAAAATAAGGATACACAATTATAAAATAAAACCTGATTACACACTACAATTATTTTTTCATTTTCTCCTATAAATGGTGATAAGCATAATTGTTTTTAGCATATACCCTATTATAATAATTTTCTAAATTCGAAACCTTTTGACTGGAATCGTTAAAATTTTCATTACTTGTATATGTATACTCATTATCATTATAATATCGAGAATCTTCATATGTTGTGCTTCTATTATTGTCGTAACCAGTATTAAAATGGGGGTTTTTCAAATTTATATTCGAATTTTTTGATGTATTTTCATGTTTATTATCTATAAAATCCACTATGTCTAAATTGCTTTTATTGAAATTTTCTTCATATAAACTTTTTTTTGAATATGTTATATTATCATTATTTTTATAATTTGAATTGTTATTATTAACATTGTACTCATTTATCTGACCATGACCATTATTATATTCGTTATTAGCATAGTGGTTATTTTTGTAAATATTGTAACTCTTTTCATTTTCATAATGATTCCCATATGAACAATTATTATCTTCGCTTTCTTCTAGTATTTCTTCGCTAGTTACAGTATCCTTTCTACTAAAATTGTCATAACAATTATAACTGTCATATTTGTGTGAATTTAAATCGCTTTCTTCATTTTTGTATCTATAATAATTTTTTATACCATCCCCCATTCCATTTTTTGTACCATTTTGCATATCACTTCCTATTTTTTCTGGTGCATTTTTTTGCTCATAACTTTTTTCAGTTGATATTGCATATTTATTCTCATATGCCAATTTAGGGTCATTAGTATCATCTTTAGTTCTCCATTCATTATAGAAATAAGTAACTTTATTGTTATCATTGCGATTATTGTTACTATTATTAGTAGTAGTATTGCCATGAGCAACCCTATTAGAACATTGCTCATATCTTGAATAACTATGGTAAGATACCTTGGTATCCCCCAATGGGTCATTGTTATAGCTACTATAATTATTCGCATCAGTATTATTATCACTATCGTTGTAGTGATTCTTTTTATTGTTATCTTCCTTGCGAATTGATGATTTTGTTTTATTCCCTAAGTAGTGGTTTATAATATCATCACAACTTTTTTCTCTTTCAACATAGCTCATATTTGCAATCCGCTCTTTAACAAATTCATCGTTAATATTATTTTTAAGGTGAATTAAAATATACATGTTTACTTCATCATATCTACTTAAATAAGGAAATGGACCACCCGATTTCATAATTGCATGCTTTGCATTAGGGTAGGCTTTTTTCATATCATCATTTATACTATCTGGATACATATTATTTAACGTTTGCATTACTGTTAAACATTTATCATTGGCATATATTGAATCGACGATTTCTGATGATAATTGTAAACTAATTCGGCCTCCTAAATCTGATGCAGATATTAAATCAATTTCATTACTCATAAATTCTAAAGAATTTTTTTCTTTTAAATCAGTGTATCTGAAATCACCATATATATAATCTTCTATTATTATTTTTTTTAATAATACATGAGGTAAAAATGAATATAATTTCCCATATATACTTCTTATCGATGCAATTGCAGCAAAACCTTCTGTCTGTCTATATGAATTGCATAAAATTAATGAACCGATTTTTGAAGGATATAATTTTGCATATAATTGAATTAAATACCCTCCTAAATCTGCTGCAAAAAAATGAGCCTTTTTTATATTTAAATATTCTAATATATTACACATGTTTTTTATCCAATCTTGTAAATAATTATAGCATGGGTATTGCAATGAAATTACTCGAAAACCTAAATTTGATAATTTTTCTAACTGATAAAAATAACACCCTGCAGTCCCACATATTCCATGCAAAAATATTATTACATGCTCATTCCTACTATTAATATCATAATAAGACCATACTAGATCACTTTTGGGCATGGATAATTTTTTTAAAGGGTGTTTTGAGCAAAACTCTTTGTAAGCTTCGTGCATAGATAATTTATCTAGCTCCATTTTGCTTTGTTCTACTTTATTTTGTATTTAACAAATTAATCTTCAGTTAAAATATATTATTACGAGACAAAAATAGTGCCGAATAAAACCAAACACTCTATTCTACAAATATGAATGGTTACAAAGATATAATAAGATATAAATATATAGCTAATTGAGTGCCTGATCAAAAACAAAATTAGTACATAAAAAATAAAAACAAATTCAACAGTTGTTTCTCTTCATATATATATGCGAATGTACATGCTTCTTCGTAATAAATTCCTCAGGCATTAAAAATATCCTATACATATATTACGTAAAGGAAATTTTTATCATGAATGTCAACATAAAAAATTACGCCAAAAATAGTAAATATATATACACATAATCATGCTTATTTCGCCAAATATCATTTAATACTCTTCAATACATGGTAACAAATAATATTATATGTCTGATATTCTCCTTCAAGTGAAATATATTAAATTTGTAACCCTATTTACCCTTCTGAAATATTTTCAAAATGCATGAATAGTAAAAATCATAAATCTTATACAAACTTCAAATCCCTATTAGCCTCTTTAATTTTTGTATGCATATACATAAACTCACTCATTTGTCTATTAAAAACACATAAGAAAACATCACTATATATAGCATATATGTTCTTCAATTAATATGTGTATGCCAACTACGGAAAAATGCGTATTGATATACGTTACTCCCTTCTTATAATAATATTTTTTAAAATTAAATTATATGTAATTAAAAAAAATGTATATATATAGTAATTCCCCCCGATAAAATAACAATATATATATTATATGTAAATATAACCCCTAAATTATGTATGAAGTTATTCGATTTTATATTTCCGCATTTAAAAAAAAATAAATGAAATAATGCATAAACAAATAAATTTCTATGTTAAATGTGAAGATACCCTTTTCAGCTATTTTATTATATATTTTTATTTTATATATTTTTATTTTATATATTTTTTAGCATTTATTTAAAAAAAATGGAAAAAAGGAAAAAAAAGAAAAAACAAATACTTAATTTGTTATATATCTTCTAAAATGGTGCATATAGACTTCTTTCCATCATTTGCACTTCAAAACACAATTATTAATCATCAATTCATTTTTTATATTTTCACTCTTTTAATTTTTTGACTTAAAAAAATAATAAATAACACAATTAGGAGCATTTCAAATTTCAATCATAAAATAGGACAAAAATTGTCATTATACATTAAGTTATAATTTGTCTGTACATAAATAAAAAATAATATGCATAAAAGATTTATCCAATTTATCATGTATATAATTTTTAAATCATGCATAAGAATGTGATATTTATCAAATTATTTGTTTCATAAGGGTTATCGTGCAAATTCGAGTGGAAAAATCGTTTTAACTGCTATAGTAAGTAAATTTATGGTATAATATATATACATATATATTATTTATGGGGGAAAAGTAAACTTGGATAAATGCAATATCCTGACATTATTTTTATTTGCTATAACTGTGGGAGATTACTCAATTTTTTTATAAGAGGCTAAATGTATATTATTGTATAATAGCATGTGTACGAGCTAATCTTATATAAACTGCTATATATGTAGAGGAAAATATGGTTGCTTATTTTTATACTATTATGATATAATAATTCGTTTTTTCCTCTTTATTTGTTATAAAATATACATCGTAAATTTTCAATAAAAATATTCTTCAGATCATTCTGAGGTCATCAGCTGCAACAATCATATAATCCAAAATATATATGGGCATAACCCAAATTGTTTAAAATAATTGAATTAAAAATTATTTATATATCGTCAAAGAATTGTATGAATATCCAAAATATAATTTTTTACCTTTATAGAAATGTCTAGTTATTCTGTGCTATAAATGTTACATGCTTTCTTTTCATTCGCACAAGCATTTTACTGAGACTCAAATTAATAATTGTAAAAAAGCAATATAAAGTGCATCATAAATCGTTTTGTTTTCACTTTTATGATGCTCTATATTTTGTAATGGCATATATATATTTATTGGTACATTTTGAATATAATCAAAAAAAATTATAAAAATGTATGGCATATTATGTATGGATAATTGGCATAATATCAAATTTTTTTTTCATAATTTTTGTACACATATATAATTCATGGGAGAAAAAAAAATATAAAATTTAATGCCATACTTTTATTTAAACACATTTCACCAAATGTAGTTATTATGCATTCATGGAAAAGTCTTCATTGTACATATTCAGAAAAAAAAAACATGTTATAATTTCCAAACAATTTTGCTAGCATGCTAAAATAAACACTTTCTTGTATATACCTAATGTGTATATATTTTTTTTAGCAATGCTATATGATGGATGAACTACAAAATTTAGTGGAAAAAATAAAAAAATATATTCAAAATGTAGATAATAAAATTAAAAATGGTGATTTAAGAAAAAATGTAGAAAAGTTTCTTTTAAATAATAGAACAGAAAAAGGGCAATTTAATGATATGGTATCCTTAATACAATATTCGCTTAAGTATAAAGATGTATGTAATTGGCCTAATTACAACGATTTATTTATTATAAATTATAATATAAATAATAATTTCAAATCAATTATACAAAAAAATGAAAAATTTCTTCGTCACTACAAAAACCATACATCTAATGAGCACGAAGAAAATATAACCACAGAAAGTAGCAGAAAAAATGGCGAGAAAACAACAAACCCAATTAATACTGATAAAAGTATATCCTCAACTAAGGATAAAGAAATAGATAATAAAAAAAATTGTCCATCCTTTAGTGAGCATAATCAGGATAACATTGCTGGTAATGGCAATAATAATATGGATCTAAATTTAATGGATAAAATTAAACTCAATTCCAAGGGAATTAATACAAATCCAAAAGAAAACAGAATTAATATACATTATAATGATGATATAACTCTATTTAATAGACTAAAATTACAAATATTTATGTATTTTGTACGAAATAATTATAAAGTAAAACTGTTAATCGATTCATTGTCAGCAATGAACCATCCAATAAATATAATATATATAAATTGTCCAAATAATAAATATAAAAAAAAAAACATTTTTCAAAAAGTTAGTGACTTATTTCTATCTGATTATAAAGTTAATGATGAATTTATTAACAGCAAATATAATTATCAGAAAAATAATTGCTCATGCTCTGAATTGTCATCAACTTCCTTAAATAATAATAATGATGCATATACACAAAAAAAAAATGCATCCAATTATACAGGTGGTTATAATCCTATAAGTAATACTGTATGGCTTTGTGCAAATAACATTACTAATTTTTATAAATTAAAATATATATTAACACATGAACTTATCCATGCCTTTGATTTTGCTAGAGCAAATATCGACATGTATAATTGCCACCACATTGCTTGCTCAGAAATAAGAGCTTACAACATGAGCAATCAATGTGGCTACTTTAATAGTAAGCACTTTTTACCTAATCACGATGTTTTTAATTATTTTAAAACGCCATCAATTAATGATACTGCAAAAAATAAATGTATATATAATAATACATACACATCATTATATCAATATAAACCTTGCGCTAATAATACTCATAAATATATAAATGATGTTTTTGAAAAATGTATACATGATTATTGGCCATTCATGTGTGCGCCGGAACAAGACAGTAAGTATAAGCCATCCAAAACTTAAAAAATCAAACAAAGAACAAAAAACAAAACAAAAAACAAAACAAAAAACAAAACAAAAAACAAAACAAAACAAAAAACAAAACAAAAAACGATATGTCTGCAATTTCGTAAATATCGATGAGTAATTTGTGTTGTCCTAATAGCTACCTGCATATCCATGAAATCATATTATTTTTATCTTCTTTTAAATACAATTAATACTATCTTATTTTAATTGTGCATATGTATTTAACCATTATACATGCATATATATGTTATTATTATAAAATTTGATAAATTTGTTCAATAAATTCAATCTGATATTATGTGCGCATAAAAAATGTACATAAATAATATACTCACGGTATGAAGATATAATTTTTATGGATATAAATTAACCATATTAAATCATTTCATACTCTTTAGAATTATTCAAATTATTTATAAAACATAAATGTAAAATATATTTCTATATAATTATATATTTTACTTATTAAATATGGATACAAAAATAATTACATACAAAAAAATACGAAAAAAAATACTGAGATAGATATTAACTAAACAATTTTAAACATGCCATGAAGTAAATAGATGCACGCACATATATGCAATCTAGATATTTGGCAATAAAGTTATTCTCATTTTTTCTCTCGATGTTTCATTCGTATAATTATTATCAATTTCGTGTTGATACATGTTTATCCTTCCTTTTGTGTGCAACACTGTTCAGTAAGCCTTGTATTATTTTTAAGGTTCTCGGTATCATTCTCAGTGATTGTTTTTTCTTGGGTCATTTCTTCATCATTATTTTCTAAATAGTTTGTTATGTTTTCTTCAACATTTTCATCTAATATATTATCTTCTATTAATGACAATTCTGCATCGATTTCATCTTCATCTAAATTTATAGGTATGTCATAAGTTGAAGATAAAATTTCTCCTATTTCTTTTGCATCTTCTATACAATCATACAAATCATCTTGTAATTTTTCTATCTTATTAATATTAACTTTTTTAATATTTTTTTTCAACACTTTACTTGACTTTTCTAAAGCTTTACAAGTATCGATAGACATTTGAATATTTTCATTTGCGTACTTTATTTGATCGATATTAAATTGAATTCCAAGCGTGTTTTCTTTATTATTTTCATATGTTTTTTTTCTCTTTATTATAACTGCAGCTTTGTTTCGCAAATTGTTTATCACATGCTGATTAACTGGAATTTTCTTTTTTTCCTCCTCAATTTTTTGTTTTATAATATTTAGTTCTTTATTATATCGATCGATATTTCCATCGATACTCTTTACGCTTTGTTCTAGGCTTCCTAAACAACACGATTAAAATATCAAAATAAAGAAAGAAAAATAAGAAAAAATGAGTACAACATAATATATAGCATAAAAGTTAACATATATAAAATGCATACACTAATTAGCCATATCATAATTTCAAATGAATCCAAATAAGTGAATATACATATACAATATGCTTGTAGTGGTCTATATAGTTACATAAGGCATATAAAATACTTTGCAAATTTGAAAATTAGTACCATAAGCTTCATCCAAAGTTTTGTCCTTTTTAGACTTAAAAAATCTACAAAAAAATAAAAATCAATAAACATATTTTACATATTGCAAGCAAATAAATTTTTATATTATTTTCAAAAATATGATTATAAATGTGTCATATAATTTGACTTTTCCATTTTTGTATTTTATTACTTCATTGTCTGCTATTTTAAAAATAATCCAGCTTTATTCACATTATATATCAGTAAATTGACTTAAAAAAATATATATATGTAGTAAATAACATTAATAATGAAATAAATATCGAGTATTTTTTATTCCATTATGTTCCTAAACTATAATTATTATGTTTGTTTTAACTACAAATTTGTTTAATTTTTGAAAAAATCACATCACCCATTATATACATGTATAACACAAATAATTCACGGTTTTATATTTTTTATTTTTCTATTTTTTAGCCGTGTAAAATTATACATACAGTACATTTTTTTATTTGAAATTTATTTAATTTTTAAAAAAAAATTATTATGCCATATACACAATTATATTATTATTTAATTTATCAAATATTATGCTTTATTTCATTTGTACCATCTCAAGTATTTATATAATATATTTATATACTTTGATATGCAAATTTTCTTATTGTATCACATATAACAATTAAAAATAATTTCCTTGCACGACTAAATAAATAGTTACAAATATTTTTAATTTAAACAAATAAAGTTTTACAACAAAAATTATATATGTTATGGCTTAAGCCTACAAAATAGGAAACACATATTTTTGTAGCTAATTTCTTTATAATTACATACGTCCTTTCTCATCATATATCATCCGTTTTTTTTTTCTATACTTCTTTGTGTTTCTTTTTTTAGTAACAATTAAAAAAGTGAAAGGGGTTTTATTATACTTTAAATTTAACCAAATTTATTATATATACATGTATTGCTATATCAAAAGCCAATAGCATTTAATTAATCCAAAAAGAAGTGGAAAATGGTTACAGCTATAAAAGGAGTATTAGTTAAATGTGATGAACCAACAATGCAAATAATTTTACTTTTGAATGAAAATAAAAATTTTTTGATTGAAAAAATCAGTGACACCGTATGCTTATGTAAAGAAAACGTATATGACTTTTTAGAAAAAGAAGTAATAAGACAATTAGAGTATTCAGAAAAGCATGAAACTGAAGATTAGCTGGAATTTTTTTTTGATGACGATAATACAACAAATAAATGTTAATAGTTATTGTGTGTAAAAAAAATTAAATAAATGCTTTAAATTTACATTGTGCATACTTAAAAAAAATCATTTAATTTTTTTCGTTTATTCATATTTAATATGTATGGCGTATGCGTCGATATATAAACAAATTTTCATGTATTTTGCATTTTTTTTTATTTATTTTAAAAAATAAAATAAATCTACCCCCAATACGAAATAAATGAATAACGGCAACGTTAATTATAGAACAATAATAGCTATAGCAGATCCGATAATAATTATGACGATAAAATTATGTATTATTACGAATTCTACATGTTACATCATCAACTAGCCACATAAAAGATTTTAATAATCCTTTTCCTGAAAATGCGCTACATTCATTTATACACCAATGTCTATCAATATTCATTTCTTGTAATTTCAAAACCTATAAATAAAATAAAGTTATGAAAGGATATATATCATATGCATGTGCATATATGTGTGCATGATTTAATTAATTCTCTAATCCATATTCACAGCAAGTAATTTATTACATAGGTAAAATAACATTAATTTTTGTATACCTCTGCAATTTTTCTGACATTTAGAGAACTATCGACGTCAATTTTATTTGATAAAATAAGAAGGGAGCATCCATATAATCTTTCCTCCTTTAAAATTTGTTTTAGCTCATATGAGCATAACTGTAATCTAAATAAATCAGTACTATCAATGACATAAATAATTCCATCAACATTTTCATAATAATTTTTCCAATAATGCCTGATACATTTTTGCCCCCCTATATCCCATATATTAATAAAATAATTATTAAAATGCAATGTTTCAATTGTAAAACCAAAAGTTGGGTGTACTTTATAAATATCTTCTCCTAATAATCTTTTAACTATTGTTGTTTTTCCTGCATTATCTAGTCCTAATATTATTAATCTCAAATTTCTTTGTTTATCCTTTATTTTTTTCAAAATTTTCAATAGGACCATTTTTATTTTATGCCTAAATATAAATTATTCATATACTATATATGTGTATTCTTATGCTTGATAAGTTCATGACTATACTTTTACATCCATATTTTATAAAAAATTATATACGCAATCAAAGCAAATATATTTATTTTATTTATGCATTTATCTTAGCACGTTGAATGATAAAGAAAGTATAGCAACAAACAGATTATCTCCTGAGTATCATTTCTTTCTCTAAAATTTTAACAAATTAGCACTGATAGGAAATTGCATATATTTTCCCCTCTCTTAAAGGTTTTTAAAAAATGCACATGCACAATATATAGTAGTTCCTTATAATGAAGCAATGCGCAAATAAATCCTTTGAATACTTTGCATATTTAAAGTGAAATAATATAAAACAAAACAATATTATAAATATAAAATGAATTAAATAATTATTGCATACTTCAATATGTCGTAGTTTCCCTTTTTTCTATTTTATTTAAAATCATATAAAGAAATGCGAATAAATGTGTTTACCAATACATTATAATTCATCAGGACGTCATCATTTTTTGCGTATGCATATTTATTTTTATTCCTTATATATATTTATTTACATATATATTGAAGAAATAATATAAATATATGTTTTATGCTCAAACTATTTTTGATGTTATGATGAAAAAATGGAAAAAACCCATATAAGGATAAAAGTTAAAAATTATAATAAAACTCCGGATATGAAAAATGGTATAGCAAGAATTATGAAAATCTTGCTATAAAAATATAGTATACATAAATAATGAAATAAATTATTTTTAAAAAATTAAAGAAATGATAAAATGAAAAATATTAATTATATTGTTATTAATGTGTCTTTAATGAATTGTGGATTTTCACGTTATGAATTAAAATACTCCTTCTAGTTCTTCTAAGAATGTTAGATTTACTAAATTATTTATTTCATTTAAATCTGTTAAAATAAAGTCAAAAAGTCATAAATATATAAATTACACTTTTAAGTATCAGGAATAAAAATGTAAACAAATCACTATTAAAAGCGTACACTAAGAAATATCTCTATTTATAATTAATTTATGAAATTCATTTTTGTTTTAAAATTTGAAGTACTATAATGATAAAAAGCGAAAAACATTATTAAACTTATTTATTTTATATTTTTCGCTAACTTATTGAGGAACCTCCATTTTGGATGTACACTATATCGCTTATTGTGTCATCTTCATTTACCTAAAGAATATAAAATAATTTATATGCATATATATTAATTAATCACTCTTCTAATAAACATTTGTCAAGAAATTTAGTTTTTAGTTTAAACCTTTCCTAAAACTTCTACATATTGATCTAATGGTTCCTCGACTTGGTTATCAGTTAAAATACATTTTATTTCTTCATCTATAAAATGTTAAAACCCATATACAAAGAAAATATGTATCAATATTATGCATGTATACATTCTATTCCAGTATTTTATTCCACTTTTTCCGCATTACTGTCGCATGCTAACAAGGTTAGTTCATTTCCATCCTTTTTTAAGACCTTTCCAATTATTCGCACATTTTTGCTATAAAATTTGCTTAGGTGTTTTTTATTGACTCTTCTAACAGTTTCAAATAGAAAGTACATAAAATGAAAAATATTTACGAGCAAATATATATTTGTTGCTTGTAATGCATCTTCTTTTTTCCTTTTTTTCTTTTGTTGATATTTTACTTACGGAGCTATGAATTGTTCCATTGTTAAAAGAAGGAATACGCCAATGATTTATTTGAGGATGCGAATATATATAATGTTAGTAAGTAATTACACTTTCTTTTTTCTTAAGTGCTAATCTCTATGGTATTATCTTATGCGATATCACAAAATTCGTATTTGCATTAATAAGAAATTTACTGTGTGATTTGATTTAAATATTATTTTATGATTATAAGAATTTATAAGCTTCATAATAATAAATATGCTTAATTTGCTCACGTAAAAATATTAAATAAAATAAAATATAAAAATTCGAATATGCTGAAAATAATAATTTTATAAAAATTAACAATGATTTAAATATATAAGGGGAATATATAACACATATGTGTTATTTTAATTTATTATTTGGCTTTTTTATTCCCTGTATTGATATTTAACTTATAGCTAAAATTTTTTTTTATATATGCATTCCGCTTCATACATTTTTTTTTACAAAACTGATTAAAACAATGCCAAGTTTTTTTAAAAAGACAAATTCGTAAAAATAAAAAAGTAAAGAAGTAGAAAAAATTATATAAGTCAAATATATATTCACTAAAATGCGTAATGCTATTTTTTACGATGTGTATAAATATAGCATAAATTAAATAATGATAACTAAAAAGGATACAAATTAATTATTTTAAATCTACACGAAAAAAAAAGGAAAAGCTAAATTTTCACAACGCACATAAAATATATATACACATGCCCCGCTTATATATATATATATGTATAGTAGATATCTAATAATTTTAATAAAATGCTATCTTCATAAGAATATAAAATAAAAATTGAAGGAATGCATCTCATGTAATAAATATTTAATTATTTTTTACTTTTCTTCATACTAAAAGAAAAAAAGTGAATGATATTAAAAAGTATTTGGAAATCATATTTATATGCCCAATACTAATATAGTAATGCGAAGTGTGAGGTAAAGTGCATCTGATCATATGATAATATAGTTTCACTTTTGAACGTCTCGATATTTGAAGAAGGCTTCTCTATCAAACATTTTTTGTTCGTCAGATATGTTGTAATTTTTAGAATATTTTCCTTTTTTGTTGTGGCTAGGGGGTTTTGTTATCATTCCTAATTTTTTTTTCTGTATTAACAATTTATTCTTTTCTTTTGAATATTTTCCTTCTTGCTTTTGTGCATATCTTCTCATCACATCTTCCTTTCTAACAGAACCTATAATCTCAGAAGATATATTTTTACCACCCATTTTTTTTAGCCACTTATTATACTTTGAATTAATATAATTCCAGTTGTTTTTTTTATTTTTCTTATCATAGAATTCGGAATTATTATTTAGTTTGAAATAATCTGTGGCTAAGTCTATGGGAACATTTACAATTTCTTTTGTTCGGTTTTTTCCAAATAATTTTAATTTTTTAGTTCCCCTTATAATTTTATTCCTCGTTTTTAACCCTATATAATGTTTCCTTGTATATGCGTCTTCTTCATTTTTACTTACAATCAAGTTTTTATTTGTATTTGTTCCATCATAATCGTTCAAATTGGTATTTTTCATCTTCAAATTATTTGTCCTTTTCATGTCCTTTGATAAGTTCGAGTTTTGATTATTATGAAAATTTTCTAGCTGTTGCCCCATGTAAATTTTGTACGCCTCTGATTTACTTTTTTCATATATATTATAAGTATTTTTATCATTTATGTTAAATGTATAATCATTTAATGGGTTATTATTATACATATTTTTTTTGACCCTACCCATCTTTAAACCACTCATATAATCTTCTTTACTATATGTTTCATCTTCTTCTAATAATGTATCATTTTTTATTTTTGAATAATCAAAATTTTTAAAATGATCTTTATCCCCTTTATTATAATTATTGCTACAATTATTATTTTCAAATAAATCTCCCATTTCAACATTTTTTGAATATACATATTCCGAGTCGCTACTTTTTTTTTCATCAAAAAATAGCAAGCTAGTATTGAACAAATCATTTTCGATATTTATTTGGTTATTTTCTACATTGAAACTATTACTATTATCATATACTTCGTATTCCGTTGATTTTTCATTCCCTTTCTCTATATATGAATCATGTTTTTTTTCCAACTTATACTTCATATATGATCCATCTAAAAAATATTCATTATGAGTGGTATTATTATATACCTTTTTATCAACACTTGTTTCATGTTCACAACTTATATTAAGTTTTTCAAAATTAACCGGTATTTTATTTAATGTGTTGCCATTTTCTTTATTTTGTAAATCCAAGTCAGGGGATCTATTTTTGATAGCATTTTCATAATTTATTGCCAGTTCTAAGTTATGAGTTTTTTTTTTCATATATGTAGACTCTTTTTTAAATTTATCTTCTGAATTTATGTAAATTTTTTTTTTCTCTTCTTTTTCTTTATTTTCTAAATGTTTATTATGTTTGCGCAAAACACTTGTATCACTGTGATTATTATCACCCTCTAAATTTTCTATAATATTATCTATAACTTTTAAATCTTGTTCATTATATAATTTTTGGCATTTATTTAAAAAATGTTCTTGTACTGAATTTATTAAGTTTCTAGTATAAAAATTCATGTATTTATTAAAATTTGTATCCCCTATATTATTATCAGATATTTTCCATCGATTTATTGCTTCAAAAATTGTATCATCACTTATTAGGATATCTTTCGATATGTTTTCTTTTCTTTTGTTTTTTTTTAATATATCTTCATCATAGACATTTTCTTCATTTTCTATTGAGTGAAAACCGTTGTTATAACTTCTATTTCCCTCTGTTATATGTGATGAATCCATACCTTTCAAATTTTTTAATTTTTTCAATTTTTTTTGTTCAATTAAATCATTTATTTTCATGATAATATTATTTTTAATAATAGTTTTATTTAACTGATATTTAGCAATTTCATTTCTTAGTTCATTCAAATTTTGTCTTTTTAGTGAGCTTAGTGAAATAATATTTTTTTCCAAATTTTTAAAATGTAATATTTCTTCATTCATAATTTGAATTTTAATTGCCAAATCCTTTGTGTTTAATAAATCACATTTGCTTAAAACAATTTGATATTTAATGTTGTATCGATCAAAAAAATGAAATAATTCTTTATCACTTGTTTTTAAGCCTATTCTACAATCAATTAATACAAAAACTTTTTTTAAGTTTGTTCGATTTTTTAAATAAAATAATGTGAATTCATTCCATTGTAATCTTAATTCTTCTTTACTGTGAGCAAATCCATATCCTGGTAAATCAACTAAACACAACAAACAGGGTTTTCCTATTTTATAAAAATGAATTTGTTTTGTGCATCCTGGCATTTTACTAACCTTTGCTTTATTAGTCCTTCCGCATAATTCATTAATAAGTGTCGATTTACCAGAATTTGATCTTCCTATAAATGCAATTTCTGGATATTTAGGTAATGGTAATTCATTTACTTTTATAGCTACTTTGTACAAAACCATTCTAGGTTTTAACTGGTCCAAAAATACAGGAGCAAAATTTGGCCGTTTTTCATTCATATATTTTCTTTGTAATTTATTCAATGGTATTCCTAACATTTTCCTTCGTAAATTCTCGTATATTTTTAAATCTAATTTCATTCCCTTTTCCCTTTGTCTTCTACTCATTATGTAATTATCGCATATTTCCTCTTTTACTATATTGACATTTTTTTTAGAATTTTCCATACTCATTTTGCTGCTAACACTCGAATATTTTCGAATAAGGCGACCAATCGAATGCATTTTCTCACTTTTTTCATTTCATAAATTTTTTATCTTATTAACAAGTTATGCTTTTTCAAACGGCATAAATATGTATCCCATCCATTTGGTATTTATACATAGGTAATGCTAATATAGATAGTTTATGCTGTGTAAATAGTTTTGAGATAAATATTGCATAGGAAAAAAGTAAAAAGAAACTTAAAAAAATTGATTATCTCTGAAAAATTATAGTAATTTATTGTCACTATTTTTTAAAAAATATAAATGTACATATAGCATGTAACGTTATATATGTAGATATACATTTTTTATTATATTATATTATATATATTTTTTACAAATGTTAACCATAAAATAAATTGCAAAATTAATATTTTTTTTTATCTTATCGTTGGTGAAATTGGGAAAATCACCTTCTACCATTGTGCATGTTTTTAAATAGTAGTATCCTTTGTGGATTGCGCATTTTACTATTTTTTAAATAAAATTGTACCAGATTAAGGCACAATATTAAAAGTATTTATAATTAATGTGTATTTTTTTGTGTTTATGTTGTTTTAATCATATAAGGGAAAAATATATATACAAATATAACACTTATAAATAGCATTTATCAAAGCGATGGATGATTATTCAATAAGCATGATATAATTTAAAAAAATTTATCAAACGTAAAAAAAAAATAAAAAAAAACATTTTCCATGTAAATAATGAATTTATATTTCTTTTACAAATGCATATGAGTATATGTGAAAATATGCATAATCCTAATAATCTCCTATTTCTCTGCAAGTTGTCGGATATTATACAGAGCTAAATAACCTCGTTTTCCAACTAACATATTTAGAAATATATCTAAATGGTTTAATTATATATATACATATGCATGCTATTTCACGTGTAAAAATTATGATATTGTTCCGTGTTCTATCATACATGTTATTTCGCCTTGCGATGATAACCATTTGTTATTTTTATAAAAAGCAACTCCATTGTTTATAACTAAATTTGGTTGAATAAGAAAGAATGCATTTTTCTCTTTAACAGAGCTTAACGTTTTATCAGGTAAACTATTTGTGTTCATATTTTCGAATGTAATTCTTTCCCCAATTTTAACACCAGGTGGTGGAGTAAGTAATTCTACTCTTTCTTCAAAGGATCCACATAAAATCATACCAAAACTTTTTCGTCCTCTTAATGATTTTTCTTTTAAATTTGCTAAAACTAAAACATATTTATTTAATAAATCTTCTGGATTTTTTTTATTTCGTAAGCCACTGCATATATCTCTTAATTGATTTTCACCTACATTTACTTTTAAACAATACAATGTGTCAGCTCCTGAGTGAATTTCCACACTTTCTACATATCCAACAACAATATTTAATCTCGATATATCATCTAAACTTCTAGAGTCTTCTGCATCTTTATTTTCTGCATTATTACTTTTCTTTTTATTTTTTCCATTATTATCTTTTGAATCTGAATTTTTTTTATTAGCTTTATCTATCTTTGATCCCACTTGCTCATTGCTTGCTTTTTCATTTGTGCATGTTACGATTCCACTATTTAGCAAGCTTTCAACACCACTTCGTATATCTAGTTTGTGTAATTTAACAAAATCGCATATCAATGTTTCTTGAAGATGTATATACCACCTACAAATATGATAATATTCTACTTTTTCCTTTGCCGTCATTGGTTTTAATATTTTATAAACGCAACAGAAATAAAATATATCTACTAAAGATGCATGTTTATCCGAGACAATATAGGATCTTTCTCTTAATATATCATTCAAATGCTTCATATCTAGAGGTTTTAATTTAAACTTGTCGCTAGCTAGGTTAAAAATAAATTCTTCACTCTCGCTTACTTTGTCTTCATTTTCACAAAAAAACTGACTGTAGCAATTATAAGTATCGATTATAGCATAAAGAGAACAAAAAAACTCTTTATATGTTTTTTTGTTATGTTCATAGGATATTTTCTATAAAACAAAAAATTAAAAATTCTCAAAATTTTTAAATATGAACACAAAAAAAAATATTTTGGAACTATGTAATTAAAAATATGTACATATGCATCATTAGGAACTGTAGATTTTTTAAAATCAACTATCATTAGAAAAAATAAATTATTAGTATTATTAATATTTTTATTTAAATATATAACTTTAACAGTTTTATACATAATTAGATTGTGAAGCATATGCATACAAAATGCACTAAAATATAGAAATTAAGGCATAAGTATAAGTGCAATTATTTTACCTGGCCATATTTTATCTCTGGAAAAACCACGTTATCATCATTTTCTACTATATTAGTTTTAATAAAATCAAGAGCCAATTTCAATATATCTGATTTAATATCATTCTCAACCAAGTTTAAAGTACACATTCTTTTCAACAAATATATTTTATTAAAAAAGTTGGGGGAATATAATATCGAATATTATATATATGTGTGTAAATGCTTAATTACTTTTTTTTGTTATCACAAAAAATTGTAGTATTCCTGTTTTATCAATTTTCGTTATATTTTATATTTTTGTTCGAAAAAAATAACATATTTATTCGCTAAATCTATGAGATTATGTGATGATGGTATATTTTTTCATAAAATATATTAAAAGTTACTTCTTATATATGTTTTTATTTAAATAAAACTTACATTATTTTAAGATATATTTTTTTGTCATATATCCTAATATTTTTGCTTTTTCTTATTACGTATACATGTAGTTATAGGTATATAAAAATTATTTTTTTTAATTGGGATTTACATATAATCAAAATATAACCTTAAAAGTTACTATTTATTTTTCTCTATATTTTTACCAAAACTGAGAGATAATTAATTAACTTTGTAAAGAACTTATTATATTTACCTTTATTATTATTTAAAAAAATATGAAAAAAAATATATTCCTTTATGCAAAATAGGATATGTATATATTACAATTTTTTAAAATATGATACGTGAACAAATATATAGATGCTCACAAAAAAATATATATATAAATAATTTATTCCAGTCGTTAAATTTGTCAGCAGTTTGCATTTATTTATACAATTTATATATCATAGGATATTTCGGTAAATTATTTATATAGATACAAATGCATAATTCTACATAAAACATAATAACATTGGAAAGTATAGAAAATAATAAAAAGTATACAATAGCACAGAATTAAACAAATTAAATTCCGATTTTTAATTTAATTCCCACACAGTAATAAGTTTACATAAAATAAAATTACAACACTTTATTATTTGCCCTATTCAAGGAAATAAATATAACACATATTCATCCATGCATTGAACACATATTCTACTTTTCACTTTTTTTTTCATTTCCATCATCCTCTACATAAAAAAAAGAAAGAAAACTTTATTATGACTAATATCATACTGAATATATTTCAGTATTATATGAGAACAATTCGTCTTTTTTAAAAGTATATCTATTTTATTCCATTTATAATTTCCACTATTCCCCAAACCTATATAACATTAATTTCCTGCATTACTTTCATAAAACCTCAAAAAAATTTGTAACATGATTTATGCATAAGCAAAATAGCTAACAAAATATTGATGATAATAATATTAATAAAACCTAGTTAATTTCCTTCTGTTTAATCTTTTTACATTTGAATAAAGAATATCTTAGAAATGTTTAATTAAAATTACTATATACCTTTACTAAAAGCATTTTTTAATCATTTTTTTTAATTCTAATGAATATTTGTAATTATACTTTTAAAAAATATGTGATAATATTTTTTGCATGTTAATATAAGTTTTGAAATGCCTTTTTTCATAATTCGTATATGCATAATATAATATATTATATATATATATTTTTTTTTTACGTTTTCTTATTTTTTATAAAGCGCATAACAATTTTACAAATATTTAATATACATTATTATTAACTAGTTCTATATAAAGGAACAATATTCTGCTAACATAATTATTTTATTAACATAAATATCTTCTATAATGATGAATATATCTATATAATTTTATTAATTTTTTTTTATGTATCACGATTATACTATCATATATAAATTATAAACCGCCATTATTAAAATAGAGAGAAATAATTAATGATTATTTTTATTTATAATCATATGTATATAACAAATTTAAATTGCAGAAAGATTATAAACTTTTTGATTTATTTTAATAATATATATGCGAAGGTTTCATCACAATATATATACACACAGGTATAAAAAGAGTATCCTTCGTTATTTATTTTATTTTTTATTTATTAATTATTTTTTTTTGTATTATAATTTTTGACTTTATTCAAAGGGTATACATATATGGTATTATATTTTATGCATTTACTGTTTATTAAACACTATATATCTATGCATATACACATTTATTAATGTGTAAACATATAATAATATATTCGAACAAAAAGTACATATATGCACGCATGTAAACGTATAATTAAATATGTATGCGTGCATTGAATAAACAGCTTTACACCTATTTGTTCAATTTCTTTTTTGTGCGTTTTAATTCTACAATTTAAGATATGAGTAAATTACAGTTTTATAAAGGAAAATGCACAAATGTGTTGATATAGATAGCTTGAAAGATGACATCATAACTAACAACAGTTTAGTGAGTATTTTCAATTCAAAAGATGATAGAAGCTATAGTAGTGAAGCATATCAAAATAATTATGAAAAGTCGAATATACAAAATAGTATACAGTACATTGAAAATAAGTGTTTGAATGAATTAAATATACAAAAAAGATATGGAGATGACAAATATATCCATTATTCTGGTAGGATGTATAAGGAAAAAACCAACAATTTTGATTGGAACAAAAATAAAATTGATGTACATCCAAATAGTAATTACAACTATAACCAAATTTATAATCACAACACAACAATACCAGAATATTCATATCAAAATAAACTCATGAATTATGAAAAAAGTTCAAGTTATAACTTAAGTAGGCATTTTGATGAAATAAATGATATTATATTAGCAAAAAAACATATTAAAAATGAATATAAATATAATAAAGACATTGACGAAGATATTAGTGAAACTAATGATCTAATTATTAATATGATAAATAATCATTATAAAAATTTAATAGAAGACACAAATAAAGGAATCAAAAACATAGCAAACAATTATGATAGTATATTCCAAAAAATTAATGATGATGGTATTAGTAGTTCCACTTCATCTAAAAAAAATAATAATTTAGAAAACAACAACAAAAAACAAAATAATGCATATGACAATAACCATATAAATAGCAATAATTCAATTCTCCATATTCGAAATTATTACACCAATAATCAAGCTGACAATTATAAGGGAAATTATTTTGACATTGCCGCCTGCCATGATATTGACGATTGTTATGAGAATGACAATCCATATAATAACAATAATCATAATGACAGCATATCAAACAGAGAATATCCAGTGTATAAGGGGACTGTGTCAAATAAAAACGACAACTATATTAAGGAAAGCGAAACTAAAATAATATTAAGAGACAACAATGAACTCTATTTAGATAATGATGAAAGGAAAAACAATTATAATTTTAGCAATACCAACATTAATATAGAAAATATAACTAATTCTAATCGAAACAAAATATATAACGTTTTTAATAACATGAACATTAATAAAAGTAATCACATAAATCGAGGTATTTTAACTTTTCTAGAAAATAAAAGAAAAAACAAATATTCATATGACAGCAAAGGTATAAAAAATGATAAAACTGATGATAATAATAATGAGGATACAGTTGACAATATTAGTAATATTGGTGGTGTCAGGAAATCCTCTAACTATATCAATAACACCTGTTTGAATAATAATAAAAAATATTATCAAGATAATAAAAATTACAATCTTAATATGAAACATTCATTTGACGAAGATTCTTATTATAGAAATATTATGGAAAAACAATCAATGTATAACAATGAAAATAAAAAGGGGAATTGGGTATCAGAATATAGTTTTAATGATATATATTATAAAGATAAAAGAAGCGAAAAAAATTTAAAAGAAAAATTCAAAAATAAATCAAATGGTAGTTCTTGTGAAAATTTAAAATTTTTAGATAACGAAGATTATAAAAATAATACTTATATAAATTTATTAAATGAAGAAATCAAATTTAATCAAACACAATTAAATATATCTAAAAAGGGTAGCCATGTAAAAATGAAAGAAAATAACCCATTTAATTTGTGCTATTATGTAAAAAAAAACCATATCGAAATAGCCCATGATGTTGATCACCCTAATTCACCAGTTAATTATGCGAATTCAATGCGCACAGATAATTTTGATAATCATCATAACGTTACCAATTACGTAAATAATAATCATAATAACATGGACAACTATATAGACAACTGTGTAGATGATAAGAATGGTAAGTTTGACGGAAAAAATGTAAATTTTTCAAATGTTAATGGAAAATTAGACATATCAATGAGATTTTCAAATACGATTAAGGTTGAACCAGAAATACAAAGCATACAAATTGGTAATTGTAATACATATTCAGTAAATAAATTAAAACTAGAATCAATTAACAAATATCAAAATATGTATATTGATAATAAAAATACGATGAGAAATAATGAAATTTGCTATAAAAAAGGAGTAATAAATGAAGAACATTATCGTACACCCGTTATTCTTAAAGGAATACCTTCTTCGGCATTCGAACACAATGAAAAGAAACAGGGAAAAATAAATGAAATAAGAAATGGAAACAATAATAAGGAAAAGCATGAAGATTTTGAAAATCGGGAAAAAATACAAATAGGTGAAGAATTACCAAACGATATTAATTCTTCGTACTATGCAACATCATCTGATACTTCGACCAATTATTTGTCGGGTTCAAAAAGTAAATTAAAAGAACTTCATAATTGCAAAAATATGAAGGATATAAACAGTGATAATAAACATATTTTAAGAAATAAAAGCAGTAGCATCGAACATATTATTCCACATAACAATTCTATTAACGATAGTTATTCACAAAATAAAAAAATAAAAAAAACACATTTAAAACCGTGCATTGATGAATATATAATTTCTAAGGATCCTCATAACCTTAGAAATATTTGCAGTAATAAAGATAATGAAAGTAATAATTTAAATTTGAATGAAAATTATATTAAATCAGCGAAAAAAATATATAACCTTAATAGCGATTCTTATTGTAATAACAATAGTAGTAACGAATCATATTCTGAAAAAAGTAAAAATAACAATTACTTTAATGATACTGATAATCATACCCCTAAATATTCGAAGATACGCACTGATCGAAAATTACAAAATATGCATAGTAACAACAATAGTAATTATAGTGATGAAAAAAAAAAGAATAAAGAAAAATGTCAAAAAAATAAAAATAAAATTATAAAACAAGAAAATCAGAGAAATGATCAAGTTAAAATTGTAGATATAAACAAAAACACTGAAAACTTAATTAACATTGATAAAGGAAACTATCCTATCGACATAAATCGAAAAAAAAATAGAGAAAATCAAAATAAGAAACAATCCAACGAAAAAGCGCAGATTGAAAATAAAAGAGAAATAAATATAGGCAGATGTCATGAAGACCATATTGAAAATATGAACGAAACTTGCCATAATAATATTAAATATGTGATGAAAACACACAACAATAATCAAAATGTTTTAGTACAAAATTATAAAAATTTAAATAAAGTTAATAGTATAAATAATACGAATAGTGATAATAATAATTCAGCCATATATCCTGGCATAAAACATGATCGAAAAAATTATGAAAATATCAGAAATTGCATAAATGGAAATGATGATGACTTGAACAATAATAGAAATGAAGAAGACAATGATATTGATAATAACTCTGACGATAGTAATGGCATAGATTGCGCACATATGCAACAGAATACCAATCATATTAGTAGTAGTATAAATAATAATCAAACTGCGAAGAATATGACACAGTGTCACAGTAGTTATGAAAACAACTGTAGCAAAAAAAAAATACCACTAATTAATAATAAAAAAATGGATGTGTTAGAAATCCATGAACAGTCCGGCGAAGATAATAATAAAATTAAAAAAAATAAAAGAAAAGAATATAAAATTGGTAAGCATAAAGTGAACCCTTTTGACAATATCGTTAAAAATAAAAGCTCAAAGTTTATAAACATTTTGAATGCGAGTTGTAATATGAGAAACTCAGACAAAAGCATTAATTATAATTATTCTATGGATGATATTAAATATAACAAATTAAATATTGCAAAAGAACAACAACATACATATTCAAATCCATGCTTTGAAAGTAATGAAGACGAAAATTACAATTGCACAAATCAAAACCAAATAAACAAAATTCATAACCAATCCGAAAAAAAAAAGAATTCTGATATATACGAAAATTGTAGCATAATTAATAATAACTTTAAATACAATGATGAACAAAATTTAGATTGTCATTCTTCCTCTTTTAATGATAACGAACAATCGAAACAAAAAAAGACTTATGATGCAATAAATCCGAAAAGCACAAAACTAAATAAAGATCAATTAAATGAAAATATAAAAAATAATATATCCCGGACATACCCTATTTGCGAAGCATTTTATGGCAGCTCCAATGTACATAAAAATGGAATGAATAAAGGAAACATAATTTCAAAAATAAAAAATGATACAAATTGTGGAAGTAGCAATAGTGCATATGATAATGATAATAATAATAATAATAATGAAGAAGATAACATATCTATTCAAAATGAAACATATATTTTGACTAATTTAAAAAATGGAAAAACTAAAAAAAATAAGGAGCAAGCTCAACTAATCAAATTAGATCAATTTGTTAAGAAAACAAATGAAGAAATAAAAACGAATTTTACACAAAATATTGTACATTGGGAGAAAAATAAAAACAATGCCCATAGTAATGTTGCTGTTTCAGTTTATAACGAAAAGCGGGAAACCAAAAAATTGTTTGATGATCATATTGAAGATTATAAAAAACATAAAATAGGAAACGAGTACAGCAATACACAAACGCACCTTTTTGAAAATAACCCTTTTTATTTATATTATAATAAAAGAAGTGAAACTACAAATACGGAGATAAAAATTCAAAAAATATGTCCTAGTGAAAATAGAAATACACAAATAAAAAAAAAAAAAAAAAATATATTGAACAAGTTATGGAGTACCGTGCAAAGCGAAAATAAAGACAATGATGAAAATGACACAATTCCGTCTAATAACTCAAATATAAATGGAGGAAAAAATATATTCTATAATTTGTTTTGTAAAAAAAATAAACTAAGAAAGGATCAAAAATATAATGATGATCGAATTGATGCGATGTTAAAGAACCCAAAACAAGAAAATTATGCAAATAATAATGATATATCGAATGATCATATAAATGAACGAAATAGTAATTATATGAACGATCTTAATGAAATTGGATGTTTAGCTCAAAAATTTATGGGCACTTATTCATGTAATGATAATTTAAAATCGATTTTTCAACTATTACGTTCTGAAATTGAGAAAACTAAAAAAGAAATCGAATATTTTTCTAAAGATCAAAAGCCTATAACTTTTAATAATCTTTTGAGTAATAATATTAACCATACATCCAATAAAATTAGTGATATGAGTAAAGAATCATTGAAGGAATATGTGTGTGACCAAGATAATTCTAAAAATATTCACAATATACCAAAGGATACATCTAATGATTTAATACATATAAAGGAAAAACAAAATGTACAAAATGGAAATAATGATTACATAAAAACAGATAATATGAATTTAGTACATAATGATTCTGAAAAATCTTTAAAGAACAATGTTTTCAAATTTATTAATAAGAGTGACAACTTCATGGAACATAATGATAAGCATGAGCATCACTATCAAATCATAAAATCAACACATCATGGTTTATACAAAAACAAAGGTTCAATAAGCAGTAGTAGTAGGAGAAGCAGCATAAGTAAACGAAGAATGAAGAATACTAGCGCCCATAAAGATAATATTGACGGTAATGGTGCTTTTAATATGAGCAACTGTATGCTAAAGCGAGTAAAATCTGACACACCGTATAAATGGCGCATTAAAAAAAAAAAAGGAAATAATGACACTAAAGAACATATAATACCCCAAATAAACACATTTATATTTAAACATAATAATAATAATATTTATAAATTTAAATTAAATAATAATTTTTTAATATATGATAGTATATTATTAAAAAATAAAAAAAACGGATATTTTTTTAATTTTAATGCTTTATACAAAAGTGTATTCTTTAAAGAACCTTGTAACGAGGAAAAAGTTGAATATAGTAAAATTTTGGTATATAAAAATAATATGGTAGCATATAATAATCAAGATACTATAAAAAATAGTCAACATATTAACCACCCAAATAATACCCTTGACAAAGGGATATGCAGGGAAACATATGATACCCCAACTAATTTAAATGATTTATTTATTTATTTCAGATGATGAGTAAATCATATATATATATATATATATATACATAACAATGACCATTACGAAAAAGTATATACTATGAAAAGCAATCACTTTATATCATTAATACTAAATAAAAACAGTGAGATATAAATAAATATTCTGAAAATCAACAAGAAATATGAAAAAAAAAGGAATTATAAAATGGTAGACACAATTCAGCCATAAAATAAAAATTGAAAGCTTGGGATATCTGTAATAATTTGAAATTTTTTTTAATAATTTATCTATAGGTAACATGCTCAATTTTTTGAGCAACAGATACATATATAGCTCGTATACGCATGAGTTCATATAGAGGGACGTAAATACAAATACCATACATTAAAAAATAATCTAAAAAAATTTTCGTTCGAATATGAACAATTTTTATGCCTGTACACATAGATGATTTTATAGCACATATTTTTATGTTTGTCTTTGTTTCAAACTCTTCAATATATTTTTTATTTTATAATATGTTTACGATTTTTTTGTTTTCCTCCGTGATTATCCATTTTTTAAATTATTTGATTTATAATTTAAAACTTGTAATCCAAAAAACGAATATAAAAAAGTTCATATTTTTTTATTTAATCCTTATAATATATGCATAATGCTTTTTTATTCGGCAAAATGTATTGTACTTAAAAAAATGTAAATGCATTTATACAAAATAGTGGGTTAATTTTTTTGAATATAGGCATCAAATGTTATGACATATTTTGTCAGAATATTGCTTAATTCTCTTCATAAATTATGTACATAAAATAAAAAAAAAATAATTAAAGATATGGATATTTATTTTACTATAGCTTTTCATCCTATTTTTCCCATTTTGAGGTATTATTATCTTAATAAAACAACCTCTTCACCTTTAAAAGTAACATGAAAACTGCTCAATTTATTTATTGCTTTGTATTTTTCATTTAACAACAATACGATGTTGCTATTGCTGATATTTATTTCCCTTAAAAAAAAATAATATATATGTATATAAAATGCATGTGTGCCAATTTTTAAGAAATAATTGTATGTTGTCATAAAAATTTAATTATATTTAAAAAATCACATATTTTCACCATTTTATGCATATTATATCAAAACGAACATATTTAAATTATGTTTTTAGTTTAATTATTCTTACTTTAGTAAAGGGGGTGCATCCAACTCATATCTATCCAGTTCTTCGTCCAATTTTACTAATTCATTGTTACTTACGTCAAGCCTGAAATGAAATTTAAGGGGATACAACATTGTTAAAAAAATATATATATCGAAAAGGAAATAAACGAATTAAACGATGTAATTATATTTTTGCATATTACATTTCCAACAATTTTAGGTTATACAAATTCTTCATAAGGGTGCTCAACTGTTTTATTTTGTTGTTGCACAAATGTAACTCCTTTAGGTTATATAAAAAATTTATTGTGCATTTTCCTGACCATCTAATGGAATTAAAAAACACATAAATAATAAGATTAATAGGACTATAGTCCCATCTAATTTAGCTATATATAATTTAATTGTATAATTCCTGTTTTTTTATTTGCCTTAAAATTTTCACTTACGATTCGAATAAGAGGTTATTTGATAGGTTAATTCGTTGGATATAAAATGCTTCAATCATGAAGGGGTAAATTATATTCTCGATATTTAATCCACTTAGATCGAGAATTTCATCAGTATCTTCTGTTAATAAAATATTAAGTTTAAAGTGCATTTATACTTTTATTTTACTGAAATTGCAAAGTGTTAATATGTATGCATATAATATATTCTAAGTTTGGAACTAACCAATTTTGGAGCTTCGGTAATAATCATAAACTTTTTGTCTGTAAAAAAAATGAAACAGGCATATAAATGCAATATTATGTGAACATATATACAAGTATAATGTATGATGGTATTTATGATTTAAAAGTTAACAAAAATATCACGTATGCAATTTTACTGTATTCGTAGTTCAGATTCCTTTTCATTATAATATTCTATCCTAATATTATCAATTTCTTTTAATTTATCAATAACTTCAAAAAGATCATCAAATCTTTCAAGTTTTTTTAGAATTTCATATCTTGAAAAAAAATGGAATGTGATGCGTGTAATGAATATATAACATACAAGTACCTATCTAAATATAGACGCATCAAATAACCACAAAACGCACATATATGGCTTATGCATTATAAAACATTTTTTTATTTCCTATACACTTACTTTGTAAATAGTGCATATTTGCAATCACTTTCTAAGCACAACAATTCATTAATTTGCTCAAGCTCAAAATTTAATAAACTAAAATTTACATTTTTTGCTAAATTTAAGCGTATATTTGTATCATTTATATATTTATACAAATTGGTATATGACTTTACACAATTATTTTTACATACTGTTTGATATTCTTTGTTATTTTCTTTGCTATAATTTAATAACAATTTAAAATGGAAATTTTTTGAAAAGTTTTCAAAATTTATTTCATATATAATATTATATTGATTTTTTTCATTTGGGATTAAATGACCATAGGCAATTAGCAAATCTTGTAATACGTTTTCTTCATAATTTATATTTTGAGGCGTATGTATATTATATTTATAATAACATATTGACAACTTTAAATAACTAAAATTACTCAAGTTAACATTTTCATTAACTTTAAAAATGTATATATAAGACTCAAGGTTTTTATTTCCACTGTTATTAATAATAAATTGTCTATCCCATTCACCATATATTTCCTCGTTTTGGGAATCATAACATTTTGATTTGTCTGTATTTATTTTAACAATATTTTGAAAAAAAATGTAGAGAGAATTATTTTCTAAAGTAATAAAAAATATCTCTTCTTCATATTTGCCTTTTTTAAAAAGAAACCATCTATAGTATTCCCATAAACTTTGATCAGATGGATCCGTAAATATTGCATTCTTTATTAATTCCAACTCTTCATTAATATTAATTAATTCTTCTTTTAGAGAGTATTTTAAAAACCATGCAGAAAAATTCGAAAAATTGCGTTCAATGAGTAATTTTGATAATTCACAATTAGATGTTTGAACATTAAAATTGTTCACATTTTGTTCTACATGTTTGTTTTTATCATCTTCACTTATTTCAATACTCCCCATATTTTTTGGTAATTTTTCATTTGTTTTTTTTATATATATATTTATGCAAGATATTATATAAGATCGATAATTCCAACAATGATAATTTCTGTCATCTATATAAAGTGATTTTTTACAATATTCTAGCTCGTTTAGTAAATATTTAAGATCTGTTAAATCATTTTTTATGCAATATTTAATTACCCAAAGTTTATGAAACCATAATTCGTTACATTTGCTAAATTTAACTAAAATATCTTCTATCATTGAATTCTCATTTTCCATAATTTCTTTTAGCTCGTTCTTAAATTCTTCACTTTTCTTCCCTTCGCTATCACCTGCTTTAGGAAAGGGGAAGAAATTAAAATATGTGCATTGATATATATACACAAATAAACGCTCCAATAAGCAACCGCACATACACAAATTGATTATTTTTTAAATATTATTAATCCATAATGACAATTACACCAATGGCTAAATGTGTAATTAAGGTAACTACAAAATATGCTGATCAATTTACATATGTTGTTTTTTACATGTTTATATAATAATTCATTTTTTTATATTTATTATTTTGGTTTTTTTTTCATGCAATATATACCTTTCGTATCATTATGAAGCTTCTTGTTTCTGTTTAAGTATTCATCTTTTATGAATTCAAAATATTTCTTTCGGTAATTCCACAATGTCTGGATATAAGGGCATTTCCTTAAAATTGTCGATGACATTTGAATATACTTTTTTTCATATTTAGATGTTTTTTTCTTTATAATTAAATCATTTACGACAGGAATAAGTTCTTTAACCTTTTCTAACTTTCCATATTCCTCTTTATAATTATTTGCTTTTCTACCATGCATTTTATATTGTATTGCAAACAAAATATAATTAGGTTAATACTATATAAGCCCTATATATTATATTCTTTATCTCAAAGGAAAATACTTAATATAATTTTATTTCCTCATTAAACAGATATAGTTATTTATAATATATTCTTAAATATGAGAAAACATTATTTTTAAAAGAAATTTATATCCCCCAATCCAAAACTAAGGCCATTAAAATTTCAAAATGTTATATATAAAAAATTAATTAAATACAATAAAACCATATCAACTTTAGTAACATCAATTACAATATTTATATAGTAATGGTCAATAAATTTCAGAATAAAATCATACGTAAAAAAAAACTCAAATAAAACCATAGATAAAGCTATACTTACGAATGAGTATAGAAATTATCATACAACGAAACATAGCATAAGCATTCTACTTTTTTTTGCTAATTACTATTTAAATAAATAATGATTCTATGTGTGTTTGTAAACAAATAAAAAATTAAATAAAATTTTATTTTCAAATGATGAAATACCACCTCTTAAATTATAGAATTGAAAAAAAAAACACAAATTTCAAATAGCTATTTAAAATAAAAAATAATCATTACCATTTAAAAATGGCATAAAAAGGAAGGAACACCCAACGAATATACTATTTCATATGCGCATGCATATTATTATTTGTTTTAAACTCCATATTTATTTATATAATTTTAAACTATAAAACATGAAAATTTCAAACTTTGTGAATTCCCCTTTTAACTAAGCAAAAGTCCAGATTAATGTGTGTTATAAGCACTTTCACATTTCCAATAGCAAATGATTCAAATAAAATATATGGTATATTGCATCTAAAAATATATAGCTAAATTGGTTGAAATTGTTATAAATTTATCTTTTACGTATGTTCTTTAAATTATACTTGTAGCTTATTTTCACAAAAATATACAGCATATATTAACAGGCATATTATATTTTAAGTCTGCCCTTGCTTTCATTTTTATATTACCTTATAAATCATAAAATAGAGGCATGTGTAAAAATTTATAAAAACACACCATTATTTTTATCATATATTTTTTTAAGCTGAATATATTTCATAAATATTTTGGAAAATTGTATTATGCAAAATTCTTATTATTTATAGCATTTACAAAATAATAGAAATTATTTAACAAAAATAAATAAAATAGAAGAATATCTATATGCATGTGCTGTTGTTATATACGAACTAATGCTCAAACTTTTCTTTAACTATGGAGAATAAAATAAATATCTATTATATTTTATGATATATCGTTTGATATAGGAAATATATCGAATGGTTCTATATAATAAATTGTAGATTTTCGTAAATTCTACTTAAGTATAAAAACGTATATATTATATATATATATATATATATATATATATATATTTATTTATTTATTTATTAGCCTTGTTCTATAATCCACGAATATTTTGCGTGTTAAAAGAATTAAAGATAAAATAATTTGTTCACACATTTATATAGCTATAAAAAATAACACTATCATTTAAAATTTGACATATAATAATCTTAACTTATTTGCAAATGTAATTTTTTTGCAGCTTATTATCTTATAAATGTATACTCATTATAAACTTCGACATGGAAGCAAATAAAAATATAATATTAACAATTTTTTTTTATATATGCTCATAAGTCATTCTCTGCTCGAAACTGATAAAGAGAAAAATAAATACAGCCAAAAAAGTTCATACTGGTAAAAAATGAACCAATTAAAAAATAAGTTTATTATTACATACCTGATAATTTATTAAGCTCTTATTTGACGTGGAAAAAATGTATATAGCGTAAATATAAAAGACAAAAAAAATATTAAAATCAAATAGGGCAATTTATATCATATGACCACGTTATTTTTATGGATAGGTTGTAGGCTTTTAGCATTTTATTAACAATCGCATTTTTTTTTGCATGCATTCATTTTATAATTCATTCTGGTGTTAATTATAATTTTATATTGTAAAATAAAAAATATAATCTAAAAATATATATGTTTCCACGTTGTTTTGTTTTATTTTTTAATCATAGTAATATCATAATCTTTACATAATGTTTAACTTTTTTAATATTGTGTTATCAGTAGGATAAAAAAAAGACAGCCATCTTCAAATTATATATACATCCTATAAAATTATATTTTTTCTATTATTTTATATTGTATTCGATTGCATATGGCATCTTTATTTTATTGGTTCATAAAGTTTTTGTTTGTAAATATATATAAATATGCATAATTATAATAAATAATGTGTTATATGTGTATACAGTAATATATTATTTATGACGTAATGTGAATACATAAAAATGTGAAAAATAAACTATATATTGTACAGATTTAAAAAGTATATAAGCATATACTAGATAAATATTTCCTAATAAATTATAAAAATGTGGTTGCATCTATATATAGAATCAACAATGAGATTAAACTCCACTTTCGAAAAAATATACAGCAATTATATATTCTATAATAAATGCGTTTTTCACTTTAACTAGAATATTTTAAAAATTCTAATGCGTTTTCTTTTTTTTAAATACCAAAATGAAATTTTTTTTTATTTTAGCTATTTTCAGTCTTTTCAGCTTCTCTTTTGGAGCAAAACTGAAGAAACCATTTTTGGGTAAGAACTATAATATTAAAAAAGGCATAGATAATAATAATACCTTCGATTGAATCAAAAATTTTACATTTTATTATTTGGTAAAAAAAAAAATATTAATTTATTGCATATCCATTTTGCTTCCCTCGTATATTAAGTATTCATCCATATTTAATTATTTCTTTTGTAGGACTTGAGCTACCACCACCGTTTATTTTTGATTTTTGTAAAGGGATGAACATCCATTTTCTAATAAGTGCAGAAGAAGTTAATAGTAAAGAATTTTTAAAGCACTTAATATATGCGATTATGGGTACAGTAAATTATATGATATTAAGTATAGGCAATGTTATTTCAGTTTCAATTTTTGATGAAAAGATAGTATATAAAAATATTAAAGCTATTGGGAAGATAAAAAAACAATCATTTGCTAGTGAAATCGAAGAAGCATATAACAAATATGTTCATTACGAAGCAAAAGAAACCAACTTGAAAAATTCAATAATAGACTATCATGAAAATGTTATATTAAGCGATCCAGTAATGAAAAATCAAAAAAATGTTCTCATTATTTGCAAGGCATTTGATGAAAAAGATTTAACAGATTACAGTGATGAAACAGTAAATTTTATTAGGGATAAAAGAGACCAAAATTTAGGCATTTATTTTATTTCAGAAAATACTTTATATTCTTCTAATATAGTTTATAAACTTTCAGAAACGAGGCTCGATGAAGACGGGCTTTATCCTCTTGCGCATTTGCTTTCTGGTTATTATGATAATAGACTAGTTATCAGTGTAAAGAAATTTTGCTATCATTTAACATATGGATCACTTTGCACTAAATATAATGACTGGAGTGATTGGTTTGGCTCATGTGAATTTAGGCAACGACGAAAAGAAATCCCTTTAAATATTACTCGAACAGAAGCCAGTAATTTTTTACGTTATTATACCCCAACTTGCAGTAATGCTTTTGATTATACAATATCCGTTAAAGAAGATTTTAAAATTGATTGTCCTAATGTAATATATAATTGTAGGGGTACATGCGATGCTGGCTATAAATTTAAACCTTATGTTTCAGATAATGAAATTGTAGAACGCTACGTAGAATGTAAGGATTTGCCACCTTGTACAGAAGAACAAAGAAATAGTAGAGATGAATATGAACACATACATATAATAAAGGATCTTAACGATAAAGCACAAGAAACAGAATATCAAGACATTATTGAACGAAGAGTTATAGAAAAAAAGCGAAAAGGCGAAACAGAAGCCCAAGCTAGTGCACGAAAAGTTAAAGAAATAAATGCATTCATAGACAACCGAGTAAAGGTAATGTTAAACAAGCAATATGCTCTTTTAAATATTAACCCTCCCGGATATGAAGAAGAAACAAAAGGAAACTCAGAAGATCTCACTGATACAAGAAAAATTTCGGAAATATTACCTCCCAAATACACAGTACCTGATAATCCTACCTTAAAAAAACATCCTTCAGAAGATACCTATTCAAAAAAAGAAGGAGACAACCGCGAAGCCCATAAAGATGGCCAAGTGATCAAGGTAATTGAAAAGGATCACCTTAAACAAAATGGTGAAGTGGAGAAGAAAATATCCGAAACTAATAACGATTCAGATGGAAAT
Organism: Plasmodium berghei ANKA; assembly: GCF_900002375.2. Classification (NCBI taxonomy): domain Eukaryota; phylum Apicomplexa; class Aconoidasida; order Haemosporida; family Plasmodiidae; genus Plasmodium; species Plasmodium berghei. Next base: position 315,519 of record NC_036171.2, read on the forward strand.
ATTACTAAAAATCCAACCGATATACAAATATTAGAAAAAAAACAATTAAAAGGAAATAATAAGCATACTGATGATTCCATCGATGGCGCGCAAGATTGGGATAAATATGAAGGAAATGTAATTGTCGAAAATAAAGAAATGAAAGGCATTGATAAAAATACCGACAAAATAACAATTGATAATAATATGAAGGTTGATAACACATATGAAATGAAAGGTGCGCTCATATATACAACTGTAGAACGCGAAGGAAATAATGGGAGTGTAGAACCTAATAAACAAAAATTGTCAAAAGAAAAAGAAGAATTAGAATCAAATAAAGAGAAAAATGAAGACAAACAAATATTTCCAGATAAAACAAAAAGTGAAACTGAAAAAAAGGACAAAGAAATTATTAGAGACCAAGAATTGAATAAAATAACACAAAACGGAAATGTAGAAAATATAGTAGAAGTTATACCTGCGCATGAAACTAAAACAGTAGAAGAGTATAAACCTCTCGATGAAAGTAGAGTAGTAGAAGAAGTTATACCTGTACATGAAACTAAAACAGTAGAAGAGTATAAACCTCTCGATGAAAGTAGAGTAGTAGAAGAAGTTATACCTGTACATGAAACTAAAACAGTAGAAGAGTATAAACCTCTATATGAAAGTAGAGTAATAGAAGAGCATAAGCCTTTAGATGAAACTAAAACAGTAGAAGAGTATAAACCTCTCGATGAAAGTAGAGTAGTAGAAGAAGTTATACCTGTAAATGAAACTAAAACAGTAGAAGAGTATAAACCTCTATATGAAAGTAGAGTAATAGAAGAGTATAAGCCTTTAGATGAAACTAAAACAGTAGAAGAGTATAAACCTCTATATGAAAGTAGAGTAATAGAAGAGTATAAGCCTTTAGATGAAACTAAAACAGTAGAAGAGTATAAACCTCTATATGAAAGTAGAGTAATAGAAGGGTATAAGCCTTTATATGAAACTAAAACAGTAGAAGAGTATAAACCTCTATATGAAAGTAGAGTAATAGAAGAGCATAAGCCTTTAGATGAAACTAAAACAGTAGAAGAGTATAAACCTCTATATGAAAGTAGAGTAATAGAAGAGCATAAGCCTTTAGATGAAACTAAAACAGTAGAAGAGTATAAACCTCTCGATGAAAGTAGAGTAGTAGAAGAAGTTATACCTGTAAATGAAACTAAAACAGTAGAAGAGTATAAACCTCTCAATGAAAGTAGAGTAATAGAAGAGTATAAGCCTTTAGATGAAACTAAAACAGTAGAAGAGTATAAACCTCTCGATGAAAGTAGAGTAGTAGAAGACGTTATACCTGTACATGAAACTAAAACAGTAGAAGAGTATAAACCTCTCGATGAAAGTAGAGTAGTAGAAGAAGTTATACCTGTACATGAAACTAAAACAGTAGAAGAGTATAAACCTCTATATGAAAGTAGAGTAGTAGAAGACGTTATACCTGTACATGAAACTAAAACAGTAGAAGAGTATAAACCTCTCGATGAAAGTAGAGTAGTAGAAGAAGTTATACCTGTACATGAAACTAAAACAGTAGAAGAGTATAAACCTCTATATGAAAGTAGAGTAATAGAAGAGCATAAGCCTTTAGATGAAACTAAAACAGTAGAAGAGTATAAACCTCTCGATGAAAGTAGAGTAATAGAAGAGTATAAGCCTTTAGATGAAACTAAAACAGTAGAAGAGTATAAACCTCTCGATGAAAGTAGAGTAGTAGAAGACGTTATACCTGTACATGAAACTAAAACAGTAGAAGAGTATAAACCTCTCGATGAAAGTAGAGTAGTAGAAGAAGTTATACCTGTACATGAAACTAAAACAGTAGAAGAGTATAAACCTCTATATGAAAGTAGAGTAATAGAAGAGCATAAGCCTTTAGATGAAACTAAAACAGTAGAAGAGTATAAACCTCTCGATGAAAGTAGAGTAGTAGAAGAAGTTATACCTGTACATGAAACTAAAACAGTAGAAGAGTATAAACCTCTATATGAAAGTAGAGTAATAGAAGAGCATAAGCCTTTAGATGAAACTAAAACAGTAGAAGAGTATAAACCTCTCGATGAAAGTAGAGTAGTAGAAGACGTTATACCTGTACATGAAACTAAAACAGTAGAAGAGTATAAACCTCTCGATGAAAGTAGAGTAGTAGAAGAAGTTATACCTGTACATGAAACTAAAACAGTAGAAGAGTATAAACCTCTCGATGAAAGTAGAGTAGTAGAAGAAGTTATACCTGTAAATGAAACTAAAACAGTAGAAGAGTATAAACCTCTATATGAAAGTAGAGTAATAGAAGAGTATAAGCCTTTAGATGAAACTAAAACAGTAGAAGAGTATAAACCTCTATATGAAAGTAGAGTAATAGAAGAGTATAAGCCTTTAGATGAAACTAAAACAGTAGAAGAGTATAAACCTCTATATGGAAGTAGAGTAATAGAAGAGTATAAGCCTTTAGATGAAACTAAAACAGTAGAAGAGTATAAACCTCTATATGAAAGTAGAGTAATAGAAGGGTATAAGCCTTTATATGAAACTAAAACAGTAGAAGAGTATAAACCTCTATATGAAAGTAGAGTAGTAGAAGAAGTTATACCTGTAAATGAAACTAAAACAGTAGAAGAGTATAAACCTCTCGATGAAAGTAGAGTAGTAGAAGACGTTATACCTGTACATGAAACTAAAACAGTAGAAGAGTATAAACCTCTCGATGAAAGTAGAGTAGTAGAAGAAGTTATACCTGTACATGAAACTAAAACAGTAGAAGAGTATAAACCTCTATATGAAAGTAGAGTAGTAGAAGAAGTTATACCTGTAAATGAAACTAAAACAGTAGAAGAGTATAAACCTCTCGATGAAAGTAAAGTAGTAGAAGACGTTATACCTGTACATGAAACTAAAACAGTAGAAGAGTATAAACCTCTCGATGAAAGTAGAGTAGTAGAAGAGTATAAACCTCTCGATGAAAGTAGAGTAGTAGAAGAAGTTATACCTGTACATGAAACTAAAATAGTAGAAGAGTATAAACCTCTATATGAAAGTAGAGTAATAGAAGAGTATAAGCCTTTAGATGAAACTAAAACAGTAGAAGAGTATAAACCTCTATATGAAAGTAGAGTAATAGAAGAGCATAAGCCTTTAGATGAAACTAAAACAGTAGAAGAGTATAAACCTCTCGATGAAAGTAGAGTAGTAGAAGAGTATAAACCTCTCAATGAAAGTAGAGTAGTAGAAGAAGTTATACCTGTACATGAAACTAAAACAGTAGAAGAGTATAAACCTCTATATGAAAGTAGAGTAATAGAAGAGCATAAGCCTTTAGATGAAACTAAAACAGTAGAAGAGTATAAACCTCTCAATGAAAGTAGAGTAGTAGAAGAAGTTATACATGCACATGAAACTAAAACAGTAGAAGAGTATAAACCTCTCGATGAAAGTAGAGTGATAGACGAACATAAACTGTTCGATGAAAATAGAGTAGTAGAAGAAGTTATACCTGCACATGAAACTAAAAAAGTAGAAGAGTATAAACCTCTATATGAAAGTAGAGTAATAGAAGAGCATAAGCCTTTAGATGAAACTAAAACAGTAGAAGAGTATAAACCTCTCGATGAAAGTAGAGTAGTAGAAGAAGTTATACCTGTACATGAAACTAAAACAATAGACGAACATAAACCTCTCGATGAAAGTAGAGTAATAGAAGAAGATATACCTGCATATGAAACTAAAACAGTAGACAAACATAAACTTTTCGATGAAAGTAGAGTAGTAGAAGAAGTTATACCTGCATATGAAAGTAAAACAGTAGATGAGCGTAAGCTAGTTGATTCTATCGATGCTAATGACATTATTGGTAAGGGGGAAAGTATTTATGACAATAAAATTATTCAGGGAAATGATGAGTGGATTTCAGATAAAGATGAGGCAATTGAAAATTTAGATGGATACGAATCAACTAAATCCACAAATTATAGTGATAATAGTGATGATAATGAAGAAGGGAAAAGTATTTTCCCAAATAAAAATATAGACTTATCAACGAGTAATGTTATTAATGATCAATCTAAAATAATATACACAGATAAAAGTGTAAATAAAACTATAAATAGCGATCCTAATGAGAATATACATACGGAATCAAGAAAGGAAGATATTCAAAAAGAAAGTGAAAATAATAAAGATATGATAAGTCATATACCTGATGATAGAATTATACACAGAGTAGCAAACAATGGCGAGAAAAAATTATTAATAGATGAAAAAAATATTGAAGATATATTAGGAAAAGACCTTAATGTTGATAATTCAGAAGGTGGGAGCAATGAATACAATACTATAGACATGGAACACAAAGAGGATAGCACTTTAGACGAACATAATAATATAGAAAAAAATGATAACAATGGAAAAATAAGCGAACACAGTTCTGAAGACAAATCATATACTATAGATATTAAAGTGGACAGAGATACATTACCACATGATAGTATTAATATACAAAAAACAAAAGACGAAGCTGCTATAAAGAAAGAAGAAGCTGACACAAAGAAAGACGAAGCTGCTATAAAGAAAGAAGAAGTTGATATAAAGAAAGGCGAAGCTGCTATAAAGAAATACGAAGTTGATATAAAGAAAGGCGAAGCCGTTATAAAGAAAGAAGAAGCTGACACAAAGAAAGACGAAGCTGCTATAAAGAAAGAAGAAGTTGATATAAAGAAAGACGAAGCTGCTATAAAGAAAGAAGAAGTTGATATAAAGAAAGACGAAGCTGCTATAAAGAAATACGAAGTTGATATAAAGAAAGGCGAAGCCGCTATAAAGAAAGAAGAAGCTGTGTCTATGCATAATGAAATAGACCCCAAAAAACTAATAATAGAAGATAATACTAATTGCCCACCAAATATAACTACTATAAAAGAAAAATGTGACGAAGTTCCTAAAAAATCCGATGTAAATCCAGAACGTACAATTATAAAAGACAAAGACTATGTATCTACAGAAAAATCTAATATCGAAAAAAACGACGTAATTGATAATAGTGATGACTTTAGTATAAATGAAATAATTAGTGCTGTAGTAAATGAACATGTTAATAGTAACGACGCTGAAAGTAAATATGATACAAACGAAAAGCTAGGCATACTAGATGATTTCGTAGAAAAATCAAAAAAAGCTTCAGGTGAAAAAAATGATTATCCTTATAAATATTATTCAGATACAAAAAGCATTCATAAAATTTTTTTCAAAAAATCACAAGGTAAAATCGATGAAAATAAATATATGATCGTTGGGCAAAATAATTATATTATAGATTCCAAAGATATTAAAAATCCTTTTCACAAAAATATGTCTAACAATGTTGATAAAATTTTAGGAGAACAAATTCAAAAAGACATAAAAAGCACATTTGAAGGTTATAACAATGACGAAAAAGAAAAAAGCAAATCATCTAATAATAGAATATTAAAACTTGCGGGTATGTCATTATTCGGTGCTGTATTCATAGTCTTTATGTCTATGTACATGCTTAAAAAAATTAATTCTTACAAACTTAACGAAAATACCATTATGAATTTCGAGTATGATGAGGCTCCAAAAAATATAATAAACAATGATAAAGGAGAGGAAGTAACCTGTGGTGATATTAGTTATGTCAATGATGATTGGTCATAGATAAATACAAATATAAGAATGTGTATATTTTGTAAACCTCTTGTTTAAAATCAAACACAACATGATTAAAAAGTTATATTGCTATGCAAATTATATTATATAAATGTATATCTAAGTACAAACCCAGATATTCACAAATATTTATATAATGGTGCTTTCACAAATTGATGAATATCATTTATTATAGCCATTCAAATGAATAATAATAATAATAATATAAGAAAAATAACATGGCATTACATAATAAGACGATGAAATAATAAATATATAATAACGTGTTATTTACAAACACCATTCTCTGCAATCGTATTAGCTGAAAATATTATTATATAATCTATATGCAATGAAAATATCATCCAGTATTTCCATAACGCATTGTTTAAATACTTTGTTATTGTTGGGATGCGCTATCCAAATTAATATGATGGAATAAGAATATTCTTCGATTAATATATGCATAATTTATATAAATTTTTTATTAAAAATTAGCATTATAACATTTTAAGATTCTTCTTTTTTCTATAAAATTGGAAATTATATTCTTTAATGCGCCGACGCAACAGTGTTATTATAACCGTTATTATAATTGGTCATTTGCCCCTTATTCATCATTTATTTTTCTATTTTTTTCGTCTTTTTCGATTTTGTTGTGTGATTTAACGCATCATTAATTAAAAATTATAGGCTTCCAAAAATGCACTTAAAGTATTTTAAGCATCTAAAATGCAATTTTTTTAAGAATAACAATTTTATAAGCCTATTGAATATTTTCTTTTAACAATATTAAATAATATGTAACAAATCCATTAAAAAAATATAAATCTTATATTAATAAAACTAACCTTGCAAAAATATTAAGCATACTTACAACTCAAAAATATGTGTGAGAAATAATATAACTATTTTTGGTTTCCAACAAAATATGTACACACAAATTATATAATTATATAATTATAAAATTTATGATTTTAAAATTATTTAAAGTTTTATTAAAAAATAAGAATATATTTCTTGTATGGTATACATCATAAATGATAATAAAAAAATAAATAATCCCGAACAAAAATAAAGAAAATAAAACAGTTAAAAAAATACATATATATATATATTAATTAAATATAAATATAAATCATAATAAAAAATATGCACAACTAAAAATTATAAGAATTAAAGAAATAAAAACCAATAAGTGAACAAATTCGGAAAATAAAAAATAAAATGGTAATATGAGTAAAAATAAATAAAATAACAGAAAAATAAGCAAAATATGGAAAAAATTAAAAGACACAATAAATCATAGCATATTAGCTAAGAATATGAAGATGCAATCTTAATATTGTAGTAATGATTTATTAGTTTTTTTTTATAAATTATGTTTCTCAATATAATATGTCCATGCAGAAATGCTTTACACTGGATCCTTCGGAAAATAAAAATTTAGAAGAGTAATAAAGCGAAAAAATATACTTCACCAAATAAATAACATATGTGTATGTATTTATTCATAGTGTGCTTTTCAAACCAAAAATTCATCTTATTATTTATAAATTGTTTACAAAAAAATGTAGTAATCTTATATGGTGTTTCAGGGCTCTTTTTAATACGCCCCATAAAGATAAATTTAAATATATAATTTCACATGGCTAATTCTAAATATATTATATTCGTATAAATCATCACATAGACGCTATGCATGAAATGAATGGATCGTTAAGATAGTGTCTGTTTATGTATGCATATATATTACGTTTAAATTTTTTTCTTTTGACAGACTGCTGAATGAACTATCTCAATCTAAAAAGCTCATCCAAAAAATCAAAAAAAACGGAATTCTTCAAAAATATGGTATTGAATCTGTTTGTGAAGACGACAGATATAGCAAATATAAAACAAGAAATGATCCGATTAAAATAATTTGTAATAATAATCTAAATAAAAAAAATCATGAAGGTAAAAATGAAGAAAAGACGGACCCTAATAGAGAACATCCTGATTTTATAAGTAAAAATAACGCATTCAAACCTAAAAATGATAGTATGGGTTCTTCGAAGAAATATATTAATAAAGATATTTTATCCTCTTCTAAAAATAATGTAGGCCTTTTGAATTCCAACGAAAATTGTCTCTTTCAAAGAATTCTTAAAACAGTTGAAAAAGAAAATATAAAAAATAAGAATGAAAAATTAAAAAAACGACATAATAAATTACAAAAAATACCTAACAAATTAGAAACTATAAATGGCAAAGTGAATATCGAAAATACTAAAAATCATAATGAAAACCAGTTAGCAGAATCATTTATGAAATCTAAAATAATTACACTCAATAAAAATCAAACAAATGGAAAAGTTTATTTCAATAATAACAAAATACGATATCCTTCTGTAAATCATGTTAGAAATTGTTCAGTGAATAAGAAAAACAGATATATTCATAATAGTATTGCAAAAAACGTGAAAAATAATAAATGTTCGAATCCAAGTAAAGGTATTAACAAAAATATATCATTCCAAAATATCAAAGAAGATAATATTATTTGTAATAAAAGAGGAAAAAATATATCCAAGAATGATTTTCGAAATAATAATGACAATGATGAAAATAGTAAAATATATATATATATAAACGAAAATAGACACAATAAAGAAAAAGAAAAAATGCGAAATAACAGTAATAGGAAAAGGAAATATAAAATTAAAGAAAAATTAAATGATATTGTTTTTGATAATAAGACCAAACAAAGTAAAAATTATGTTAACCGTAAAATAAAGTTACGTAATAAGGAATTAGAATTGGAAAAAAACAACCATAAATATTTTTATACATTTTGCAAAAATTTTCAATTGCTGGCATTAAAAAGACGAAAAAAAAAAATCTTCAAAATATTGTCAAAATCAAAATATGGAAGAATTAATGTCTTATCGAAGTTTTCGCAATTATCAAATGAATCAGCAAATGAAAAAGTAAAAAATGAAACGAATTGCAAAGAGAAAATAATAACTACTTATCCCAATGATAGAAACGATGATACAGAATATTCCACGAACATAAAAATTTACACTGGTAAAACAAATTGTGCAAATATCACATTAAAAAATAAAGAAAAATATATTATCAATGGAATAGAGAGCTGCCAGAATGATATATATAAAAGTAATAAAAGTGATCAAGAAGATATCCAAAAAGAGATGGAAACGCCGAATCAAATGAAAAAGGTTAAAGAAAACCATAAAGACAATATTATATGTGAGAATTCCCAAAAAAATAATGCTAGAGAAAAGGGTATAATATATACAATCTTTAATAAATTTTTCTGTAATGACAAAATAAAAGAAAAAGATATTATTAACATATTATCATTTTATGATAAACGTAAAAATAAATTAAAACCTTTATTAGTAGAAGAAGACAATTATTTAAAATACTTGAAAGATAATATTTTAGTAGATACTAACATATGCAATGATATCTGTGAAAAATATGCTAATGAATGGAAATGCGAAAGATTTGGCATAAAAGATGAATTTAAAAAAGATAAATCAGAGATTAATGACTGTTTGTACCGATTAAATAATTACATACTTGAAAAAAATAAACTAAATAACGAATGTGAAAAATTAATAAATTCATTTCTAAACAATGATAATATTAATGATAATATAAAAAAAGAATTTATATTTAATTGCATATATAACGATCAGATTAATTTTATGGACATATATAACCAAACAGAAAGCAGAATTGAGAAAATAAAAAAATATTTAAATGAAATTGAAAAAGGAAATATAGAAAAACGAGAAAAAACAAAATTAAAAAATCAAGAAAATATTATGCTTGAAAGCGCACTAAATTGTGATACCAAAAAAGAAAAAATTTTATGTTTTGAACAATGGAATAAAAAATCTCCATTTAACTATATCAAAACAATTACCCCAAAATCTATTAATATAAACCCTATAAACAATAAAAATATATACTCATATATAAGAAGAAAAAAATTAAATATTAAAAGGTCTAATTTTTTTAAGAATTGTCATTTATCAAAATCATTATTTAAACTTGAAAAAAAACGTGCTTACATAATAAAACTATATATACTGTTTTCACAAAATATAACAAAAAATATAAATGAGAAATGGAACATTAATTTGAATATATTTTTAAATGATATAAAAATAGACAGTCGCTATTATTGTTCTTTTCCTTCAAATAATAATAATAAACTAGACTTAAAGAGATATTGCCGATATATTTCGAATAATAATAGTATACTTTTTATAAAAAAAAATAAATATTATTATTGCTACATTTTGGATAATATAAATAGTAGTTATCGGAAATATCCTTATATAAATTCCAATAAAATAACTAATAAATTAATTTGTGAATATTCTGATATATTAGATCATGCCCAAAGCAGCAACTCTACGCGTGTAACGGATAAAGATATCATAATAAAAAAGGATAATTATTTTAACAAAAAAGAGCATGAAAACGTCAAAATAAAAGGGGGACATTTTCTTTGTGGTATTACAAACAGTGTTAATCAGTTTAATTTTCCAAAAAACGAATATAATAATAGTAGCGATAATAATAACGAGTTATTTACCCATATGCAAAACAAAAGATTCAAAGAATCTTCAAAAAACGATCATAATGATAGCAGTAATTCCTTTTATTTAAAAAGTATAGAAAATATAAAAAGCAATGGAACAACCAAATGTACAGAAAATGATTCGGAGGGTGAAAAGAGCGAATCTTTTACTGACGGCCACGATATTAACATAGGGAAATTTTTTGATAAGAGCATAAATATAATTACTCCGAATATTAGCTTTTCCAAATCGTTAGGCGAAAAAATTAATCGAATAAATACAAATTATAACAATAATGAAATGCCAAATCTTATAAGCTCATACGGTTTAATAAAATCGCTAAGTATTAAAAATAATTTTATTTTTGAAGATAATAATAATGATAAAAATTTGGTGAATTGCTTAGAGAAAAATTCTAAGATGTATAATAAGCTTAGTTTATCACAAAAGAACAGCAAAGACACAAATTTCACATTATCCAATAAAAATGAATATTTAATAAAATCTATTAATTTAGAGAGAAGTATTAGGAATACTACGTATTTGGAATTTTATAATAACAATAACAACAAATTTTCAACTGATTCAAAAATATATTCATCAGGAGCCTTAAAAAATGAATATCTTAATATAAGTAATATGCTACAGAATAGAGAAGAAATAAATAAAGACACATTCCGTATGAATATTTATGAATCAAATAACATGAATAAAAAGGAAAATACTTCTAAATTAAATAATTCGTATACACATATTATGAATAATCTTTGCAATAGTAAAGCCAAATTAAGACAGGAATATAACAAAAATAATAAAAACAAGATAGACGCAATAAACAAAGAAATTTTAGATAAAATCAAGAAATTACGAAATATTTCTACAAAAAAAAAAAAAAAAAAACCTCAAAAAGTTACATCGAAAATATCGTCACGCAGATATAATGAAAATGATACCCAACAAAATGGTATATTGGATGATCAGTTAAATTATGAAGGCAAACTAAATAATATATCAGAGGTATACCAACCTAGAAAAAAAAAAAATAATGATAATAATAATCGCATAAAACGCATTAAGGATAGGATTGCTACTAATTCCGACATATACAATTCTAAAGCAAAAAAAGAAGGCGGATATTTTGATGATCATTCTAGAGAAATGCTTAGCATTATTGATTCATATAACTATGTAAAGGATAACCAACAGAATGAGGAACATATCTACAAACGTTTATATAGCAATAATATTAGAAGAAGAAAACACAGTAATTCAAACACAAAAGATGGCAACATAACATATGATAGAAAACATGAATTAGAAAAACGAAAATACAATATTATTGAGTATAAAGATAGTAATGAAACGGATGATTATAGCATATATAGTGATTGTTATCCCCAAGACATATTGGATAAGAGTAAGATATTTAAAAACACGAAAAAAATTGAATCAAATAAATTAGAGAAATATAGCGAAAGCATATTGGAATATTATAAAAGTTATAACCAAGAAAATATCGTCCCATATAATGAAGAAATAAAAAATAGTTTAAATGAGGATGCGCTTTATGATGTTCATAAGTACAATCAAATAAATCAATTAGATATTAATGTTAATAGTAATTATAATACGGATGTAAAATCTAATGCTATCAATTTATGCTTATCTACCAAAAATATAGTTACTGACGAAATGAACAAAATTATTGAAAAGCTTAGAAAATGGAATAAAGATCTGGAAAATGATAATAATTATATACAATGCATATATTGCAACAAATATTTATTTAAATTAAAAAATTTTAATAAAAAAAGTTTTAATTTAGAAAAAAGTAATAATGTTAGCAAAAATGATTGTATATGTATCATTTGTAAGCATAAAATAAAAATATTAAATAAATACAACAATAGCTTAACATCAGAAAATGCTTTAGATATAAAAAAGGAACATGCCGATGATCTATTAACTGAAAATAAGAATAATGGAAATAACAAATTTGAAGGAAGTGTGTTATATTTAAACGACCCTATAATTGAAAATATATCTTATGAGAATCACTTGAAAAATGGTAATTCAACTGATTCTAATTCTAACAATGAGAATGTTCACACTATCTTCAATAATATTGATCATTTGAATGATCTAAAAAATGAATATTTACATTATGATAAATCTAATTTTAATATTGAATATAATAATGAAATTGACTCATCTGAAATTATTGATAATCAATTATATCATGATAAAATTATAAAGCCATTTTTCAATTTTATAGCTTCTAAAGACAATAATGATAACAAAGACAGCGGAAACGATCGTGAAAGTAAAAAATTTACGCAACCTAATAATAGCTCTCTTAAAAGTTCCTGCTTAATTAATATTAAAAAAGATGTGCATAATAGTGAAATATGCTCTAGTAGAGATAACAATAGTAGTGAAAATTCAATAAATGAAAATAAAACCGTATATAAATTTTTTAGTCATGAAAATATTAAATATGAGAGTAATAGCAATTTTAGTTTCAGAATAATGCATAGCAATTGCACAGAGTATATTAACCAAAGAAAACACAAAAAGTGTGTTCGAAACTTGCATCTAAAAAATAATAATGCGAACCGCAATTATATAAATGTATGCACATCAAGTAAATCTGAGCAAATGGAAAATAATAGTAAAAATGAGCACCGCCAAAATAAAGTTCAAAAAAATCGAAAGCAACATAAAATAATAAAAAATGACAAACAAAAAATACAAAGTGATTATTCTAATGACATGGACAGATATGAAATTATTGGTTACATTAATGATTATCGTGATAATTTTATAAAATCTTCATGTCCCAATTTTAACTATTTTCATAATAATACCCATGAAAATTGCGATCAAACATATGATATATTCATCGGAAATAATTATAAACGTTTTCAAAGCAATGTAAGCAATTTAAATATTAAAAATACACTTTTAAAACAAATATTATGTAATATTCCACATTCAAATTATAAAAAAAATGCTAGTCTTTTAAACAAAAAAAATAATTCTTTAAATCAATTATTAGAAGAAGAAAGAAAACATAGGAAGCATTATTCTAATAACTCAAATATAAATAAAAATGCATATAATTTAAAATACAAGTATTCATATACATCCTTTAGTGAAAAAAACTATCCTACATATTCTGATGATGATAATGACTCAATGTTCGATAAGATAAATAGCAACTTTATATAAAGTATATAGGAGTGTCGAAGAAAATAGCAAAATTCAAATAATCATATTTTACAAATGATTAATTTTAATGGAAAAATATTCATAGAATATATAATATATATTTGTAGATATATGTATTTTATATATATGCACCTATCTTTCTGCCTATGTTTAAATTGTCATGAATGCTTGCTTAAATAAGCATCATAATATTTTTTAATTATAAAATGATTTTTAATATACTTATGAATATAGTTTAAACTATACATGCTAATTTTGTTTTAAGTATTTTTTATTGTCTAAGACTTTTTTGCAGCTATTTAAAGCTCAAAACGGCGTTTTCTTTGTTCCTTTTTAAATTATTATATTGATTAATATGTAAAAAAAATACACACATAAATTGTTTCAATGTATGATAAGCAAATAAAAAAGAAAAATTTTGTGTGAAGATTTCAAAATTAAATTGAATTAGATTGAATCAGTTAATATTTAAAAAAAATAATAAAAAAAATAAAGAAGCTTATGCTATATGTTTCCAAACGCGCAAATAAAACCAATTGAAAAAATAAAAAACATGTGCTTAAATAATATAGCTTATTTTTTTGATTTACATAAAAATTTGTAACTACACAATAACAATATCTTCGTTAACTATAGAATATAGCATATTAATATAAATTTCAATGTTCAATTCTTGCTCTAATAGAGATATTAATTCCACAAAAGTTGTGTTATCTATTGGCATATTTTTTAATTTCTCGTGAGGTAGTTTTTTTAAATGAGCACTTATTAAATGAAATGATTCAATTTTATTTAATAAAAAATCGTCAGATGATTTATTATAATTTTTTCTTAAGCTTTGTAAGCTTTCAATATCGTTATAATTTGTTTCGTTTTTTTTTTCGGCTGTATCATTATTCACCTGTTTTTTTTCATCGACCTTTAATTTCTTGGAACTTGGATTAATAAAGTATTGTTGAAAATAATTGCTAATATCTAAATTATATGATTTTGAGCAACACTTTGGTTTATGTATTAATATATTTATGCATGTAAGGATAGCTAACTTTTCTAATATTAATTTAGTTTCTTCAGTAATTTTTTCTTTAAATTTAACTGTTAAAAAACTAAATGAAAAACCTTTACATAAAATAAAATTGTCTATTTTAATTTCTTTATGATGGTAATTGTGTTTTACTATATATGTATTTTCATTATTATTTATATTTTCCATGTTAAGTATTAAGTTTTTTCGAAAAAGTATATAATGATTTAAAACGTAAGAAGTGTAATCAATTAATTCTTTAATACTTCTATTTAAATATATTTTATTATAAATATCTATATCATCGACATTTTCGAAATTTTTATCGCAAGCTATTTTGTTATTTTTATAGATTAGACGTATATAATTTGTAATAATTTCCTTATTTGGTGTTATATCCTTTATTTTATTTATATTATTAGTAGTACTGTTTAATAAGGTATTGCATATATTAATTAACAACTCTTTAAAATATATGTTTTCTGAAATTAAATCATTATAGCAACTCAATTCAGATATACCTACTAAATTTCCTTTATTTCTTAAACAGTAATATCCTTCTGCTATTTTCATTTCTTTGTTCTCATAATTATTATTCAAATTTTGAAACACGTAATCTATACTTTTCTCTATATTATAATCATTTTTATTTAAAATATTTTTACATATACCTATTGATAAGTTTGTAGCTTTTCGTAATTTTTTGATTCTATTTAAGTTTCCATTATGCAATCCTGATTGTGTTATACTACTAAAACAATTTGTTCGCAAACCTCTAGAAATAATTATATTTTGAACAACTCGAAACATGCTTATAGAAGTGCACATACTATAGTATAGATGACTATTTTTAAGGATTTTATTCTTATATATTACACACGATGCGCATGTCTCATATTCGCTATGTATACACACAAGTAATTCTTCAGAATTGTACTTTTTATTCAAATTTCTCTTAATTTATATATGAACCAAAATTATGTCATATACAAATCAGATGTTAATATTATATAGAAAATAATATGAATGTATATGCGTGTACAAAATGAAGTTCCAAAAATATGTTTTAAGAAATATGCCCCTCTGTTTTTTATAATTTACAAAAAATCTATTGTTTATTTTTCCAATCGATTTTCCATTATACAAATAAACCCAATGCCAAAGTTTGTATGCATATCAATTTAGAAAAATGTATATATATTTTTTTAATATAACTATAGAGTTAAACAGTATAACAGTTTCACATAATATAATTTTGGTGGTACTGTTACCAGTGCTATTTAAATTGCATTTTTAAAGTATACTTAAAAAATTGTAGTGAGAAACTATTTCGATATTTATTTTTATTGTAAATTTATATTTCATTAAATTTTTTGAGAGACAATTTTCCTTATGCTTTTTTCATACATATTGTAGAATAATAATTATATTATTATTTTTTATGCCGTTCGTTTTTTAACTTATAAATGTTAAGAAAGAAGAAAACAGAAAGTCCTTGTATAAATTTAAAAGAGTAAAATAATTGTCGCTGAAGGAATAAACATATAATTCTTTCATTTTCTTACTAGTATATATGTAAGAAATAAACTTTTAAGAAAAAAAGTATTCAATATATGAATACACACGCTTATATAAATAAATTGCCCGTCATTTAATAATTTTATCCTCGTTTATTTTATTTTTAAGCATTTATTTATTTTTTCTCTTTTATTTTATATAATATTATACATAACCATTCAATTTATATTTGTTTTATTTTGAAAAATAGTTATAATTTTCGAAGTTTATGATAAATATGTTTTTCATGAATATTATTTTGTTAAATAGCCTTTCCCCTTAAAGCTATTTTTATATAATATATATATGTTTTTTTTCTTTATATCATATTCGTATGCATATTTTTTATATCTTATTACACCTTCAGCATTATAAAATTATTTAAAAAAACGTAATTTACGTTTTCAGTGAAATAATATATTATACGTAGTACATGTTTGCATGCCTACGTACATATGTGTTTCTTTCATTTTACATGGTTAATTTTCTAAAGCATTTAATTGTAATTTGCTCCAAGGATAAATAAATATAACATATTTCACAAATATAAAAATTCTATATGATAAAATTTAAAGTATCACATAATAATTTACTATACATTTTAAATATTAGGAAAGATCTAATATATGATTTTTATAAAAAGTATGGATTTTATTATATATTTAAAAGCAAAACTATTGCATTCAAAAAATCATATGTAATTTTCATTTGAAAGAAAAAATTGATTTTATCAAGAGTACTATGCATATATATCTATCAAATAGAAAAATTGATGATTGAAAATAGTTAAGCATCATTTTATTATTTCTACTATTATTGTCGTATATTATTAAAAAGAGAGTAATAATATCGGTAACAGTAGTAGAAGATTCAGAGGGAAACTAACGAAACAATTAATGTGAGAAATGAACGGAAACACAACTGCATATACTCATTTTTTATGAAAATGGAATACAGTAAATATTATGAAAATAAAAAAAATGAAAAATGCATTCATTTTCGGAATATGCATTCATATTGCTATAATAATAAGAGTTGTGATGGACAATTTATAAATAGCATATTTGGCAATGATGAATATACAAGATTAAATATTTTCACAATAATAAAAAATGAAATAATAAATGTTTTATCCGTTATTAAGAAATATGAATATAATAAAAATCTTGATTCAAGTATTATCGATTCATTGTTTATTCTATACAACAGTATAAACAATTTAAATACCAATTTAAAGGAAGATATCGATACACACCACTTTAATAATAAATTAGATATATACCATATAGCACCATTTTTAAATATTATAAGAAATAATAGCATTTTTTATAAAATTAAATTAACTTCCTTGCATTCATTAGACCACATATTAAAATACAGTAGCAGCTATTTTAATGAAAAATGCTATGATGAGGGTTCATCGAGTAAACATAATTTTTATATACCAATAGACAATAAGAAAGAAGCTAAGGTTAATAGTAATAATGACAATACTAAAAAAGACCCAAACGAATTAAGTGAAAATAATTCTGCAAAACCAAATGATAAAAAAGACGAAACAACTAATACAAACCAATTAGACAAAATAAATGAAAAAAATCACAAAAAAAAAAAGTACATTTTTTTTTCTAAGAATTATAAGTTATACAAAAAATTTAATTTTAAAAAGGAAGAAAATTCGGAAATTTTAATAAATAAAGGAAATAATATAATTAATATTAGTATAGAAACGTTATTAAATGCCCCTATAAATTATAATAATATTAGTCACGAAGAAATTATATTATATGACACAGTTGTTTTGTTTAATAACATATTAAATAATGCAATTAAGATTGTTGATAGAAAAAATATTATAAAAATTATTTGTTATCTTTTTAAAATATATAAAAATAATAAATATTCTTTACTTTTTAAAACAAATTGTGAGGCTTTATTAAAAAATATATTGTACATAGTTATAAATAGTGTTATCATCACAAATACTATCGACACTCATCTTATGAATAATCATTCACAAGAAAATCTTATTTTAGATACTCATACTTTAGATAATCACACAGGGGATAACAATATTGTGTGTTATTCCATAAATAGCACTGATGATAATTTCATACACGATATACTAACTATAATTCTAATACTAATAAATAATAATAAAAATAAATTTGTTGCAGATTTAATAAAAACGAATGAATGCATAAATTTGTACAATGATATTTATGAAAATGAAAATTCACAGGAAAATTTAGAATCTATTAATATATTATCATTTAGACTGTTAAATATAGTATTAGAGACATGTGGATATTTATTAATAAGCAAAAATTTCGACGCTTTATCTAATATAATAAGATGTCTATTTTTTCACATAACTTCCTCTTCCTTTATTCTTATGTGTAAATCAATGAGAACATATATAAATATTTTTATATTATATAAAAAGCATTTTTGTATTTATAACGAGATATTTATTAATATTTTATTAAATTTACTTAAGAGCAACGCACTAAAAAATGTATCTGAAACAACTTTGTTGACATTATCAAATTTCTTCGTCGAAAATATCATATTTGAAATCTATTGTAATCATGATGTTAATTTATATGCATCCAATTTGTTAGAAAATCTCATACAGGCTATATTAGATTTATCTACAAATTTTACTCAAAATACTACTATTATGAATGAAGTGATTTTTAAAATTATCAAAAACGTTATACAAATACTAAAGCCATATAGTGACATCGATAATAATAATACTGATTGCAATTATTTGGTTGAAAATGCCAATAAAAACAGTACTAAATTATTAAACAGCTCAAACAATAGACTAAATGAATTAGATTATACTAATCAGTTAATTACTCAATTCCGAAATGATATATACTCAAATGCTTTTGATTATGTAATAATAAATTCTCAAAAAAAAAGAAAAAAAAAAAAAGAAAAAGAGAGAAATCCAAAAAGCAATACAGAATGCAAAAAAGACGCTGAAAAGGAAGTCATAGAGAATAGTAAAAAAACTGATAAATATACCCGTGTTAATAATGACAATTGTGAACAAAAAAAAAAGGAACATACAAATAATGTCGAAAACACATTAGAGAATAGTGAAAAAAATGTCAATGAAAATAAGAACTTGAATACAAATGATGGTGCAACTAATGATAGTAAAAAAAATAGTTTTAGAGAAGAGGAAGGATATAAAAAATATTCTTCTGAAAAAAAGGAATTAAAAAAAAGTAATATGAATGAATTATATTTCTTAAATTTTTTAACATCAAGTAAAGATAAAAGTTATATTCATTTTTGTTCCGTTTTATTATTTGAATATTTAAAAGAATGCATAAAAATAAACTATATTAAGGATAAAGATAATTTTCTCAGAAAAAAAAAAAAGAGAAAAGAAATATTACAAAAGTCAGCAACGATATTTAATACATTAAAAAATAAGTCAATTGACGAATTGATAAAAATGGGGATTATTCAAACACATGATACTATCAATGAAATTAATCAAAATAATTCCAAAATTCTTAATTATGTTATTATAGATAAAAATGGAAATCTAATTGGTTATTCTACTAAATCTGATAAAAATCCTCAAAACATCGCCAATCAAGCTTCATCAGAAAAAGAACACACTGAAACTGCAGAAGCTCCTTCTCACGTAAACTCCAGAGGAAATGAAAATTCCGGAAGTATAGAAACAAATAATGATGTGTGTAACAATAACAATGTGGTTACCCATATGGATTGTGCATCTAAAGATACAGAAGAAAATGAAGCAGACGAAAGACAAATAGATAGTAAACAAATAAATAAAGAAAATGAAAACAATAATATAAGCAATGCTAAAAAAGAAGTTATTGCAAATAAGGAATCGTCTGAACATACTAATAAGAATATAGAAGAAGGAAAAACATCAGAAGAAAAAAAGGGAGATGATACAAATAATGAATTGCTCAACGAGGAAAAAAATAGTTTTAATAATAGTAACAGTAATAACGATGCGAGCAAATTGCATCCAAATTGCGAAGAAACTCAAAGTTTCAAAAAGATTGACACACAGAATACAAATAGTCATTCCCAACCAAATTTAATGGAAGATAAATATTTTTTAAAATCATTGGCTATGTTTTTGAGATATAACCCCTTTTTGGATAAAGAGTTTGTAGGAGAATATATTTCGCATAGAAAATGCATAAACGTATTAAAAAATTATGTAAGATTGTTTGACTTTTGTAATTTATCATTATTATCATCGTTGAGGTTATTTTTGCACTGTTTTAAACTACCGGGAGAAGCACAATTAATTGAACGAATATTAGAGCATTTCAGTTTATGTCTATTTTATTCTAATCCAATTTGTGGTGACCTAGATAAAGTATATAAATTATCCAACGGAAAAGTTATTTGTCTTTTAAAAGAAGAAGAGCTAGCCAATATAAAAAGGTATATTTTGATCGACTATTTAAGCGAAAGTGGGCATGCAAATAATACTGTTAATGAAACCGACCGATGCAATGACAACCAAAATACGAACAAAAATAACAGTGAATACATTAGTAATGAAAATACAGAGCAATCACATAATGTTGGCTCTTTTAAAACATTCACCTCGGAATTTACCGAATTTGAGGAAAAAATAAATTTCAAAAAAAATGAAGACCGAGATGATAATGTGCATAGACATGTATATTACATTTCTAAAAAGATCCAATCAATGAGTGAAGAAGAAATTAAGAAAAAGTATGTTGTTGTTGAAAATAGTGATGTCATATTTATTTTAACATATTCAATTATTATGCTAAATACAGATTTACATAACAACCAGGTAAAAAATAAAATGAAATTGGAAGAATTTATTAAAAATAATAGAGGAATAAACAATGGAAAAAATATAGATAGAATATATTTAGAAAATTTGTACAACTGTATATTACATGAAGAAATAAAATTATTTTCAAATGCACAAAATATATATACCAATGATAATCAGTATTGGAAATTATTAGAGCAAAGAAAAGAATATTATAAAAACTATTATCCATTTAAAGAAAAAGAAATTCATATTTATAAATATGATATAAATAAATTATTAATCAAAAATAACTTTATTCCAATATTTTTCGAAATTTTTAAACGTACAAGTAATATTAATTTAATAGAAAATTGTTTGGGAATATTTAAGATGCTTATAAATAATTTATCATATTATCATGATGTGGAAAATGTTAATAAATTATGTTATATATTTAAATATCTAAATTTTTATTTAACCCAAAAAACTCAATCTTTAATATATCTTTTGTTTCACTTTATCAAAAAATCTCACAATCTATTACGTGATGGATGGATTATTTATATAAATTCTATACTGAAGTTGATTACCATTGACTTAGTTCCAACATTTTTTTACCCTCATTTATATATTAATAATACCCAATTTAACAATGATAAAGAAGAGCTAAATATAAAATATAAAAGAGGAAATTCCATAGAAACATTTAATGTAAATAAAACAATAACAGACATATATCACCACCCATTTTTAGTGTTTAAAAAAAACATTAAGAAATTAAACAAACCAAAATGGATAGATGAATTTAGTAGCATTTTCTTTTCACGACATAACAATAATGAAAATAATAAATTGTTAGTTATGTTCAAAGAAAATAATGCAGAAAAAACGGAGGATGATAAGAAAAAAAAGAAAAAAAATGAAAAAAAAAATCAAGAAAATATAAACAATGGAAAAAATACATCATACAATGATCAGAATTTAAAAAAAATGGAAGAAGAAAATGAAGGGCATGATGAAAATAATGACGATGACGACCACGATAACATGGATTATATATATGTGCACGTCAAACCAGATCCAAAAAGTGGTGATAACAACACACACAATAATAACAACAATAATAAAAATAATAACAATAATAATGCCATTATAGACAACATCAATATATATAAAAGACTCAAATTAGATATATATAATTTTTTTACAATTAATGATTTTTATAATAACATGGTCACAAATTTAAATATTAATAGCTTTGTTTATTTATTAAAAATATTAATAATTAAAAGTTCAATTGATACGGATAATGAACATAATAATAATTTAAATACAATGAATAGCAAAACAGAATTACATAATTCAAGTATTAAATCACAAGTACAAAATCAAATATATTTAACAAATGAAAATAACAAAGGGAATGGCGCAAATAATCCTTGTGATAATTTAAATGACTCAAATGCTATTTTAGTGAACTCAGATAATTCATTCAACTTATTTTATTATAATAAAAAAAAAATGCTTACTTCACAAATGTTTTTTCATATTATGTACTTTAAAATTAATTATACATATATTTTATATGATATGATAGTTAAAGAGCATTTTAACTATTTAAAATATAGAAATGATTTTTTCAAAGAAACGCCGAATGAAAAATTAGAACAAACAAACGCTTCCTCATATTATTATTCTTCGAAATATGATTATAAAGAAAATAATAATACAAACCATCAAAATGTCCATATAGAAGACCAGGAAACACAACAAAACAAATATGATATAACTTTAGACAATATTTACGATACCGATAATTGCACAGATGCTTCAAGTAGTCTTTCATATATTAGTGACATATCTAGTGACTCGATTTTTACAAAAAAACAAATGAAAGTGATTGATATACAATCTATCAATAGTAATAATGTGAAAGGTAGTTTAAATCTTCTAAATAAAACTGAAAAAGGTAATCTAAAGGGTCACTTAGGATTTGAAGAAATATTTGCATGTGCATATGATGAGGAAGAAGAGGAAGAAAAAGAAGAAGGATATGAAGAATCAGGTGGGGAAAGTGATCAATATAGCGAAAGTGATGACAACAGTAATAATGAAGATTGTAATGAAAAGGATAGCAAAACTGGTAGTGATTATGAGCAAACAAATAAAAATAAATATGCATCTATTAATAAAATGGATGAATCAATAAATAAGAATTCACGTTCAAAGAATAAAAAGGTAAACAAAAGGAATAATATTGCAAATTATAACAATATAAACGATACCAATAATATGAATGAAGAAAGAGAGAAAGAACTTCTAATCGAAAATATCAAAAGAAATATATTTATGAAAATATATATTATGCACTTAAAAGCTATAGTATTTTCATTTGAACAATTTTTTAATTTATTAAATAAATTTTTATCAATAAATTATAATAATACAGTTTTTGTTAACATCTATAATAACATATTTAATGATTTCCCAATAGAAAATATAAAGGTTTTATCCGAAGAAGAAGTTTTAAAAGATAATTGGTATAATATATATGATGATGATTTTGAAAATATTAGTAAAAAATGCAGCTACAATGAACAAAATCCCAATATAAATGATATCGAAGCTAGTTTATTTATTGTAAAAATTGCAAATACAGATGATAGTAGTAATGAAAAAGAAGAAGATTGGCTATATATCGAGCAATTAATTATGAGCATTATGAATTTCTCGTATATTTGTTTATATGTATACCAACATAATAAAACTAAAAAGAACAAAATGCTTAAAAAATTAAAAATGTGTAGTAATCATAATAGCAATATCAATGATCCTTTTTTTAGTAGATATGCAGAAATGAAAAAAAAAAATAATAAATTCTTTTTTCTATGTGGAATATATTTAATATATATTTTACAATTTTTGAAAAAAAATATTTTATATCGCTTTATAGATAAAATCATATATATTCTCGAAAAAATCTCAAAAAATGTATATGTAAATAGTTGTATAATCAATATATACTTACACATGCTACAATTAATAACACCAAATAACATATTATACAAAAATACAAACAATACAAATATTTCTTTAACCGATAAAGATATATATATATACATAGAGAAAGCAACAGTGTATACAGAAAGTATTAATAACATTATAAATAACAACGCTGTTTTATTAAAACTAAACAATTTTAACATAGAAAATATTGTCTTGTCATTATTACCATATCTTCTATATTTTAATAATAAAAAGGAGGAAATAAATGCCCACATTTCGTCTATTAATTCAGAATGTTTACACATTATATCAAACATATATTATAAAAGTATTTATATGTATATGAATAGTTCTAAAAAAAACCTCAAAATAAACCAGGCAATTCTTGACTCTGGTAGTGCAAAAAGTGACAGTGGTAATAGAAGCAAAAATAGTGACAATATAACATTTGAACAAATTATTGAATTAAAGAAACTATACATATTCTTATTAACGTGCTTTGTCTTGTCACTAGCATGCTCCTTTAGCTCTAAAAGAACGAGAAACGAATCATACATAAAATTACAGCAATTTTTATTTAATGAAAATTATATATTTAAAAAAGTGAACAAAAATGAACAGAGTAAAACAGGCAAAAATGATAAAAATCAAAAACATGATAAATACTTTTACAGAGACGAAAAGCTAATAGATTTGATAAACAATTTTATTATTTTACCCCTAATAACATACAACTATTATTTTCCATTTATATGTAAAAACTTGTATGATGATAAAACAAAAGATAAAAATGCACTGAATGATAATAAAAATGATCAATGCAATAAGAAGGATGATAACTCAGCTTCTGAACAAATAAACAATTATTGCAAAAAAGCCTTGCTTAATTTTAATTTGCATCATAAAACAAGTATTGATATACATGATAAAGCATATAAAGAGAATGGATATGAAAAATGTGGGTGCATTATTAATTATAAAAATATCGAGAATATAGATAATAACTTAAATGAATTTAACAATATATATAACTATGCGAATGATTATTATATACATACTATGCTACATAAGCAATACAACTATTATTTCAGTTATTTATATGCAAAGAAAATGCTAACATATGATAATGTTTGTTATCGAAAAAGTATGAGCATAAGTTTTGTTAGCCATATAATTTTATCGTTTTTATATTCTTTACTTAATAGTTCTGAAGAAGGGGATTCTGATTATAGTATCATTAACAATAAGGAGGAGGACCTAAAAAATGATAATAACCAAATAAAAGATGAAAAAAATATGGAGGATAAAACTAGTAAAAATTATTATTCTACTTTAAGTAATGAGGGAAAAATATTTAATAAAGAAGATAATAGCATTAAGTTGTATGAATTATTATGTGTAAATAATGAAAGTCCTTGTAATAAAATCGTAACTCAAACAAAATGTAGCAGCAAATGTATCTATTATTTTTTGAAACATTTTTATCATACTTTATTAACAATTAAGGAGGAAACTCAAAAAATATTAAATATTTATAAAGAAACATTTATTGAAAATATTAAAAACATTATCTATGTTTCATCATCTTATGTATACAATTTAAAAGACGAACGTATCAACTGCTTTTCACACATAAAAAATGGTTTACACTTTTTGAGTGAAGAAGAAAAAAATCTTTTAAATCCGTGCAATATGCCCACAACTGATATTAACGATTCGAATAATAACAATACCAATGGAAATAAAATACCTGAATTAGATAATGATATTGTTACAAATATATCAAAATTACAAATTAACGTAAGAATTAGCATGATTATTGTATATCATATTTTATATGATGATAATAATCAAAATGATATATTTAAAGGTATATTTGAAGAATTACTAAATGTTTTAATAACCAAATATTCCATTATTTCAAACCCCATAGATGAAAACTTGGCAGACAATTCCGAGAAAGAAGGTATCGATAACGCACAAGAAGATAAAAACGAACAAAACAATTTATTAAATCCTATGAAAAAGGACCAATTGGAAACAAAAATCGGCGACGAATCAAAATCAAATGAAGAGGAAAAACCCCGCGACGAACCGAAACTCGTTGAAAACAGCTAATTGAAATAAAATGATTTATTAATTAAATTTATGCATATAATTAAATCTATCATTATTTTTCTGAAGAAAATACATATATTTAATACATAATGGGAAGCAGCATAACATAATTCAAAAATATTCATATTAAAATATATTTTCGTCTTTCCTTTTTATATCATCATATAATCTTTAAATTGCATTTTTAATTTTATTTATTCCTTTTTTTTGTAATGAAAAAAGTATTGCATACTGTTGTAACATTTTATTTATTTTTACAAAACTCTTATTATTCTTAAAAAACAAATAATAAGAAAATAGTTGATAACCATCAAATAGTGTAGAAGTAAATTCATACCCATATATATAATTCAAATACTACACAATGCAAAACCCGTTTGACACATACAAGCTGTATCTCTACAAACCATCGGGGTACAAATTAGGCTTTAACCATGGATGGTCAAGGGCTTCTTTCGAATTCAATCGTTTACATGGATCAATTTGTAACAATGATAAAAGAAAATTAATAAATAATAAATCATCGATTTGGAAATTATTTTCCAATGGGGTATTACTCGAATAACAAATATCATAATAGACCTTATGATTTGTTTGCTTATGTACGAATTTTGGGTTTTGATTTTTAATTTTTAATAAATCATTTTGATGGCATTTTTTATTTAAACAAAAAAAATCGTTTTTATTAAAAATCACTGGCTCATCTTCAATTTCATCAATTGGATCCTCCTTAGGATAGTCATCATCATTTGAATAATAAATTATTTTTTTAAGTATCATATATCCATGCTTTGTAAAAATATAAGGTATTTTACATGTGATGATCATATAAAATGGAAAAGAACCAATGTAGGATGCTATAGAATATATAAATCGGTATATGTTTTTATGATCAAATAATATTTTTTTTGTTAAAAATTCAAATAATATACACCCTAAACTCCACATATCTATTTTCGAGTCATAATTATGTTGCAACAAAACTTCAGGGGATCTGTAAGGCCGTGTTTGTACATACATCTCTAGCTTATCAAATTCAAATATCGAACTATTAAAATCTATTATTTTTATTTTGCTAAATTGATCGCTACTAAAAATATTCTCACGATTTTTATCAAAATCATTGTCATTGCTAAAATATTTGTTTTTTTCATTGGAATCATGTGAAATTTGTACATTACTGGTTTCATCATTGTTATTCCCCGTTGGATGCTGTGGGTATTTCTTTTTCTTTTTTTTCTTTTTTATATTGATCATAATATTCTCAGGTTTCAAATCACAATGTATTAATTTTTTCGAGTGAATATACGCCAATCCTTGAAGTAAATTTTTGGTTAGTATTTGTAATTGGCCTAATGTCCCTAGTTTTCCCTTTTTTATAAAATAATTATATAAATCACTCTCCATATATTCGGTCACTATTATTAAATGCCCTTTAAGATAAAAATAATCATAAAGTTGAATAATATTTTTATTAGTCAAAATATTGGAACCAGTAATATCATTACTTTTATTATTCCCCATGCTTGTCTGGTTAATACTCTCTTCAGATAACATATTTAAAATCGTTAATTCAAATAAACCTTGATCGAAATAGTTTTTTCCCTTTTTCATTACTTTTAAACATACATATTTATAATATTTTTTTTTTATTCCATTATTTTTATTATTTGTAGAATTTCTTATATATTCACTCGAGTTATTTTTTTTAATGCTACTTATGTCAAATGGATATTTATTGTTTAAATCTTTTAAATTTTGAGTAAATGACATATTAGGATTATCAGATAATATCTTGCTTTTTTTGCATACACTTTCCAGCTCGCTTACTTTTTCTTTGGTCAAAAGATTTGATGAATCTTCTCCATTCTTAATGCTATTTTTATAATCCAAATTTAAACATTTTAACGTTGTGCTAAATGTCGTTTTAGACAAAACTTTTATTATTTTATATTTATTTAAAATAACATGGCCAGGAACCATTTTAAGCTCACTATTAGAACCAAAATCGATTTTATTGTTTTCGTACACAACCTTTAGATTCATCATGTTATATTTATTTTCATAATTACTTTCCTTGTCAATATTGTTACCATAATTATCATTATTTCCATTATCACTTTCTGAATAATCTCGAACTTGAACAATGTTCATTTTTTTTTTATTATTAACAAGTTCAGTTGGATTTTTGTTTTCGTTTTCATTCTCATTTTCCTCTTCTTTTAAATTATATATATCTACAATATTTTCGTATGATAAAATAGTTTCCTTCCTGTTTTTTAATTGTAATGATCTATATAAATTATAATCACCATCACAATATTCATTAATCCATTGTTTTTCATCTTTTTCATATTCTACCAAATTTTCTTCATTTTGTTGATGATTCAATTCATCAGACATATTTTTTATATCATAACAAATTTCGGGCTCGTTTATATTTTTATTCTCTTTAACAAGTGTATCATATTTTATATTTACTTTTTTATTTAAACAAAATTCATTATTTAATATCATAGCACTTGATAATTCATCATCAAAGCATAAATTAATTATGTTTTCCCCCTTTTCTGGATACACACTTTGATTTGTTATTATTTGTGTCTCATTACTGTTAACAACAGTTGAACTATTTCCAACATATAAATTGTTATTTTTTTCTTTACTATGATTATTCTCATAATTGGTGTTACGATTTTCCTTGCTTTTATAAAAATTGCTAACACTTTGATAAAAATCGCTTGTGTTACTGCTTAAGTTTTTTTGTGTCTTTCCTTCTCCATTACTTATTACACACATATTATAATAGTCATATTCTGCTTTACTATTATTATTATTACTATTAATAGAATTTTTTAATTCATCTTCATTTTTGTAATAATTGGCATCATTACAAATATATAAACTACACGAATTTGAATATTGATTCGATGCTGAATTTTGGCAATTATTTAATTCTCCATCAAATCCATTTTCTTCCATTTCATCGAATGCCTTATTTATTTCATCTTCTAAATATATATCTCCTATTTCATATGTTTGATTGTAAAATATATTTTCATCCTTATTATATTCTTTATTTCCATCTTTATATACATTTATGTAGCTGTTTTTTTTCCGTGTTTCATGCATTCCAAATTTAGGAGATTGTTGATTATTTCCAATCCCAAATTCGGGAGAATTATATTTGTTATTATGATTATTATATATATTATCTCGATATATATTATGATTAGTAGTACTTATACTCAATGAGTTATTCGAGAAATTACATGTATTACCCCCAATTAAGCTTTTTTCATAATTTGTACAGTTTGATGTATACCAATTTTCTTTGCAAGCTTTATCATCATAATACTTTGTAAAAAAGTAATTACTAGGAAGGTAGAAAAACATTTTTCCATTTTTCATAAAATGTTCGCATTTCTCATTAGTATCTATATCGTAGTTGTAGTTGTGATTGATATTATTATTG
The DNA here is from genome assembly GCF_900002375.2 of Plasmodium berghei ANKA. Taxonomy (NCBI): domain Eukaryota; phylum Apicomplexa; class Aconoidasida; order Haemosporida; family Plasmodiidae; genus Plasmodium; species Plasmodium berghei. The sequence goes on from NC_036171.2 coordinate 345,029, forward strand.
GTGACAGTGTTTCTATCCATACTTCCTTGTCGTTTTTTTAGCAAATTTATAATTTCACAACTTAAGTATGTAGAATACTCATCTAATATTATGCGACTGTTATGAATTCTGTAAAATTCCTTAATTTCTCTTATTAAATTTTCTTTTGAAACTCTTTTAACATTTAGTACATAATCCAACCCTCCTATATATTTTAATAGCATATTGTTCATTTTACTAATTATTATATTGTTGTCATTCTTATGATCACTGTTCATACTTCCACCTGTGCTTGAACTTGTGTGTGAATATATATCAGACGATGAAATGCGCATATCATTGTTTCGATTCGAATATACTCTATTACTTATTTCGGTATAATATTTTTCTTTATTTTTTATACAATCATTGCATTTGCTTGTAAAATTTGAAAATATTTTATTTTCTTCAATAGGTGTTTCTGCGATCTCTTCTTTTACATTATATACAATATCCTTCCCCGTGCTACGATTCCCATTTATATGTTTTTTACTAGTTTTAAAATTATCATTGTTATGGTCATTGTGATTAATATACGCATTTTCATTACCTCGGGTTTCTTCGTAATTATAATTGTCATCTGAACTTATTATATTCATAGTAACGCCTTCTTCGGTAACATCAGATTTCATATCAGTACTTTCTCTACGTTGATATTTTGTGTTTTCTTCAAAAATATCACTTTTTAATTTCCCAAGCTTATACATAAAATTGTTAAATTTTTTACGAAACTCATTTATGTCTTTATTTCTTTCATTTTTTGTAAGTGTGTTTCTAGAAAAATTATAATACTTTAATTTCGTCTTTTTATATAGTATACAATAATTATTAAACTTTTCAATTGTGTTAAAAAGGGAAATTAAATAGTCCTCTTTATTTCGCATATTTTTTCCCTATTATTTGTTAGTAAATAGATGATATCATAGCGTTGCGAACCATATGTTTATTTATATTTGTTTAAATTGCCTTAATTTGGTAATTTAATTATTATTTATTTATTATCACAGTTCTAATAATAAAGTATTCTTGTTTTTGTTTGCTAACTGTTCTATTGTGTTTTAAAGTATTTTCTTAAATAATATAATATGATAATTTTTGAAGAATAATATAATTCCATATCTGAAAACGGGAAGTTAACAATTAAAATATTTTATTGTGCACCATTCTTAAAATATGTTTACACATAAATATATATGTGTGTGTAAACTTAAATATATTTTGGTTGTTTTTTTTTAATTTTCTACTCCTATATTAATATTATTTTTTCTAAAACTGTCGCAACTCCCATATCCTTAAAAGTAAGAAAACATATATCATTACCAATATATGTGGAAGAAAAAAAATTAAGCCCTTTGTATAGTTCATACGATATGCTTATAATAAAGATATGTGAAAATACCTAATAAAAAATCAATTTTATTTTATTTTTGGAAATTGATAGAGAATAAAACATATTTAGCATTATGGTTAAAATTTGCACTTAAAAATAAAGAAAAAGGCATGCACATATATATACAACGCGTGTGCAAATATGTATACATATAAGCAAGGGTATTTACGTAAAAAATACACTTTTAAAATTAATACAATTTAAATGTGTGGATTATATGTAAGTTAAAAAAAATATAGAATAATGTTTATATCATATAAAATGGAAACAAAAAAAAAAGTTAAATAAAAATTGCTAATTGACTCTCAGTGTAATAATTACTATATAATCATTTCCCCCAAATCATTTTAAAAAACAATGCCACAATGATAAATATATTATAACATAAAATTCTTACATATTATTCACATTATTAATACGAAGGCTTCAAAGTGGTGTGAATAAATTATATATATATAACATTATAAATGATCTTCAAATAATCCCACAAAAAAAATTATGAAAAAAAATATAAATATACATATGTTAAACAAATACGCAACATATATTAATTGCAACTTGAATAAAATGGTTATATTAATAACTTGAAATAAGTTTCAATATAAATGTCAAACCCTCTGCTTAATCCGAATACACACATATCTATAGTCATCTTTATAAAAACATAAATAAGCAATAATAAATATTAACAAATAATTAATTAATTAATTCAGCTGCAATATTTTTATTCCTTTTGTTTCTATGTTTTTTTGGCCTTTCCTATTTATTCGTATTAAATCCTGGATCCTTTATATGCGTCTTGGCATCAAAAGGGCAATTCATTTTATTACAAACGATTAGTAGTAATCTTGCTTCAACCTCTTGACTCTGATTTTTAAACATGTACATATCACCAGGGCTTATTAGCAATTGCATATGTTTTTCACATTCAGTAACATTATTTTTGATTCCTGTGTCAATAAAAAACTTGTTTAAATGACAATCTAAAACAAGAAACGTCATAAAACCATAAGAATTTTTTACAGGTCCATATGTCGTTTCCGTCCCTATCAAAATAATTGCCATTCCACCTCCTTTGCTTTGATAATTTAAAGGAATACATGTAACTCCTTTTTTTATATTATTTTTATAGCTTCTTTCCAATTCTATAATTTCCATTGGAGATCTTTTCATAAAAGTTGCATTTTCTTGTATAGACGTTTTTATTATTTTGAAAACATTTTTATTTTCAGCGTTGCCTTCACCTTTATTTCTTTCACTCACATTATTCTCTTTGTTCATAAATTGATTTTCACTATTTCGACTACAATATTTCCTTATGTCATTTTGTTTTGATTTATCGTTATTATTTCTCAATGCTTCACTTAATTTCGGCCGGCCTCTTCTTCTCTTTACTTTAATTTCACCTTGCGCATTTTGTTCATTATTGTTATTTTCATTAGTACTATTAAAGCTATTTGTTTTTGTAAAGGCACTACTTAATGAATTTTGTTGTTGCATTTTTTCTCTCATCAACCTAGCTCGATATTCTTCCATTTCTTTTTTTTTCCTTCTCTTTCTTTTTGGTTTTACTCCCATTGCATTATTACCAGTTGAATTCATATGATTAAAGCTGTATTTACCAATAACACCGCTATTGTTATTTACAGTACTTCGTCCTAAATTATAAAAATTTTTACTAAAATTTTTTTCATTCTCATAATTGCCATTTTCATCTCCAGATTCTTCTTTACCATAATTAAACTGTTGATCGGATTTATTGGATTGCCTATTGTACCCATCATCTTTTGTACTATTGTTGTCTTCATCATCATATTCATCATCTTCTTCACTATTCTGATGTTTGTGTTTTTGGCGCATTCTTTCCATTATTATAACATGCTTTTTTCGTCTTTTTCTTTTTTTTAATTTTTTTTCAAGTTCTTCATTTTTCTTTTCATTTACTACACTAGAATAATTTTTAAATTTACTTAATCCTTTATCATTATTTAACGTTATTTTGTTTGTATCATTTTCTGTATTTGTGCCTAAATTTGTATTATTGTCATTGTCATTTTTTTCTTCATTATTCGTGCCATCTTTATTATTATTGTTGTCATCTGTCTTATTTAAATTTTTCTTATTTAAAATATTTTGTGCATTTCGTACTGTAGCTAATCTATCTTTCAATGGTAAGTTTTTTGTTTTGTCATTTTCATTATTTGCATTTCCAGAAATTGATCGTCCTAATATGTTATTGCTTATACTATTGTTAATAGGTTTATTAATATTATTATTTTTATTATCGAGAAATGCTGCTGAAAAAACATTAAACATTTTTTATATTGGATTTCTCTTCCTTATATATATGTAATGTATTCAAATTCATCGACATTTAAATCGTATGATAAACAAAAAAAATAAATATAAATTATCATGAACTATTCTTCTGTTTTCATTATTTTGTTATATAATTTTTTTTTTAATTAAAATTTACATAATTGATAAAAAAAAATTAATAAAAAAAATATATAATATAATATAATAACGCGAAAGAACTCTTAAAGATACATTATGCATGTCAAAATAACATGATTTAATAAATTTTTAGTAATTTTTTTATTTTAGGCATTAAAAATCCCATATGACGAAATGCATATTTAAATGATAATAAGGCATTTTATCATAATAATTATTATATATTAAATAAATTGTATATTATATAATAACACATAGCATGCATACTCTTTATATGTTTAAGTGTGCATTTTGGCGATATATTTTGTATGTAAATATACAAATTTTTACAGCTAATAAAAAAATAATAGGTTTAAAAAAGTAAAATGATTCTTAAATATATTTAGCTAAAATTTTATAGTTAATGAAGCGCATTTTTCCAATTTTGTTAATCACGTATCATTGCATATACAAATGTATTTCTTTAAAAAAAGAAGCATGATGTAAAAAGACTATGAAAATGTGTATACAATTTTTTATATACGGTTTCCTATTTTTTTTATATAAAAAATGTTAGCTAATAAAAAGGGGAAACTTAAGCATACTAAAAATAATATATATATATATATATATATGATATATAATACATATTATTTTTAATATGTTCGCAAAAAATGACTATATAAAACCTGATACTGATATTTAATGCATTATTGTATTGCATAAAAAATATTTCCTTAAGGAAAAAGGAAAAAACTGGCAATTAAAATTTCAACAACGCGCTATTATTAAAAATAATCTTTACTTTCTTCTTGATCTACACGAAGCAAGTCATAAAATTAAAAAATTTGCATATATATTTTATGCTAAAAAAGTTAATATATAATTAATTAACAATACAAAGTTAAAACTAAATTCAGAAAAATAAAGAATATGTTTTTATATTTGTATATTCTATTATTTAAACTTTAAAAATGTATTATTGTAGATAGAAAAATATATATGTACATATATTTTAATAATATATATATTGTTCTGTACTAATAGTAAAAAATATAACATTTTAAAAACATATGCAATATAAATTCATGGGTTCTTCAGAGATAAAAAGAAATTAATAAATGCAACAAAAGAAACGTTTTAGACAATTACAAACATTTATAATATCAAAAAATGAAAAAGCTTTTGAAAAATGCTATCATAGACATTAAGAAAATAAAATATGATGGTGATAAAAAACTGTCAAATGCAATTCAGGAAAACATAAAATCGTTAATTATAAAAAATGCGCATAAATTTGAAAATGAAGAAATTCTTAAAATCATAGAAAAATATAACAAAAATAACTGTAAAGATGATCAAATATTAAAATGTAGTTATGATGTTTTTAAAAATAATGTACACAGGTACTCATTTGATCAAATTAATAGAATACTTAGGCTATATAATAAATCTCAAATTAATGATAATAATTTTAATACATCAATTTTTAATTACATAGTTAAAAGGTTAAATGCGATACCTCTATCAATAACTGTGAATGTGTTCAACAGTAAGAAACAAAAAGGAAAAAACACCATTATGTGGGACACAAATATTTGCATATGCATTCTATTTGTTATTGTATTATTTTGGTTTTTATATGTTTCCATTGATACTGTCGTTGGAAATGTTTTTTAACGTATTTTAAAGCACAATGGTAAAAATATTCTCATATCCCAATTTTTAAAGCTATATTTTCCGTATCTTCTTTTTCCCATTCTTAGACTTAATCCGATGTCAGTTAAGAGACTATAAAAACATCGATATAATTAAAGATTATTTTGTGAAAAATATAGACAATTATAATGCCTTGGATTTAACAATTATTTTAAGTTCCTTTACTATGTTGCAAGAAGAAATTATAATGAAATCAACAAACAAGTTTGTTGATGAAAAAAAAGATGATACAAAATTAAAAAATACAAATTTAATATTAGGGAATTATAATGAAATAATATTATTAATATTAAATAAAATAAAAAATGATGAAAATATTCATAACAATTTAAGTGTAATAAATTCCATCTTGATTTTAAATATGGTAAGTAAATTAAATATTAATGATTATGAACTTTTCAAAATGTTCACAAAAAAATATTATAAAAAATTAAAGGAACAAGATGTGGAACCTCACCATTTAACTTTATTATTAAACACATTTGCAAAGTGTAATATAAATATTAATATTTTGAAATATATTATTAAATATATGAACAATGATAATTTTGTTAATCAGTTATCGTACGTAAATATTGCAAACGCTGTTCATTACATGGCAAAGTTTAATTATAATAAAAACACTGATTTTTTAAATCGTTTAAAAAATAAAATAATTCAAATAATTGATACAATCCCTCAAAGGGAATTCAGTAATATTATGTGGTCTTTATCGAAACTAAAAGTTAAAGACGATCATTTTTATTTTTTTGCACTTGAAAAGACGAAAAAAATTGTACATTTAATGGATATGATGTCAATTGCTCAAGTATTAGATGCCCTAAGACGAAGAAAAGATTTTTCAAGTGATTCTGCTCTTCTTCAAAACACCATATCCAAACACACCAATGATAAAACAATTAAAAAAATTTCGAATATACATAAAAACTCTACGAAATTGGAAATAAATTTACAAAATCAAGAGCTTAACCATGTAAGGGAAAATGAAGATATATTTGAAGAGAAAGAAAATAACAGTGACGAAAAAAAAGAAATTTCATCTCATAAAACAGAACAAATGAAAAATCAATTAACTAAAGGAAGTTCTTATGACTCATGTAATATATCTGAGAAGTTTGAAAAGGAAGTCATTGATTTGCTAATAAAAAAATACTTAGAAAATATCGAAAAATGTTCATTACATGTATTAACACAAGTTCCCTTTTGCTCTTTACAACTTAACTGTACAAATTATGATGTTTATCATAAGTCACTAGATGTGTTGAAAAAGAACAAAGCAAAAATGACCACTATAAATTTGATATATGCAAGATATTTTATTAGAATTCTTATAGAGAAACAAGAAAAAAATTTTCAAAAGCTTCCTAGGTCACTTAAGCAGTTTGCAAAGGAAGTTATGAATTCTGATAACAATTAACCCGCACATATATTTTTGCGCCTTTATGTGTGAGCACATGCTAATGCATATTGTAGTATATACATTATATTTGTTTTGTGATGCCATTTAGTAGCCACAATAATGATATATTTGTATGCTGACTATAATTGTCATATCGCACTTGGATATTGTTTGTAATTTTTTTAAAGTTTGATTACGTTTATTATATAATACATTTAAATTAAATTATGTATATTTATTTTTACTATTATTCGATCCGTATATTTATTTATGCGCTAATTCTGTTTATATGTTGCTTTAAGAAATTTGTATATAATAAAATATATTCCTTTATATGGGATGCTCATTTTTAACCTTGTATTTCTTTGTTTTTCCAACTATAGTATATCCATTTTTATTATTCTCTTTTATTATTAGTTTTTTGCAAATCCTTATATAAACGTAATTTTCCAATTCAATTAATTGTTATTATTATTTTACTTTTAAAAAAAATATTTCTTATTTGGTATTTATATGTTTATCTTATTTTTTCCCCTTTTTAAGTATACAAGTATTTTGTGGGCGTAATGCCTTTTATGCAAAATTAATTGTTCTGAAGCATTTCCATTATTATTATTTTTTTCTATTTTAAAATATAACACTTTTAATATTATATATTTTTATTCTAACAATATTAAAAATAAATGAAATATTTATACTAAAATAAAAAACAACATTTAAATTCTTCAAAATAATTAACAAATTCATGATAAGAGCTTTAAGTTAATTGTAAAAGTTTATATATAAATGTATATAGGAAAAATTTTATAACAATAGCATTCTTAAATTCTATAATTTCATATAGATAATATATGAATGTTTATGCAATTTTTCGAACAAAATTATCTATATATAAAGGAAATTTGTCAGAAACCAGTGTGAACATTAATTTTTTTGTTATCTTATATAATTAATTATAATAAAAATGGCAACAATAAGTGGGTCAGAGACATTTTTGCCACTTGCTTTGATGGATAAATGTATTGGTTAGTATACTAAATCTATGATGTTACTCATGTTATATATTTTCGAGAAAACAAAATATGCACCCATTTTATTATGGATATTTAAATACAGTATTTGATGTGTTTCCTTATTCGATGATTTAAAAAATAAATAAATACACAACTATTCAATATATTAATTTGTTTTGAAATATTTCTATTGTTTTAATAATTTCAGGTAGTAAAATATGGATAATGATGAAAGGTGACAAAGAAATAATTGGGAAGCTAGTTGGCTTCGATGAATATGTCAACATGGTAAGCCAAACTAAAGTCATGAATAATACTCCACGTCTTTTTAAAGTGGGAATAGTATTATGTGTGCATATAATATTGATAATTAATTTATTACACATAAATGTGTTCATTTTCTGAATTCAGGTGTTAGAAGATGTTACTGAATACACATATATAAATAATGTTAAAAAGGTAAACAAGATTAAAAAATTATTATTAAATGGGTTGAATATAACAATTATGGTTCCTGGAGGCACCCCTGTTAATTATTATGATTATGAAGAGAAATTAGAAGAAAGCATTGTTTAATAAATCTTTATTTTTTCATGTTCAACATTTTTATGTTTTTTATTTTATAAACTTTAATTATATATATAATCTGGCAGTGCTAAAAACTTTAACATATTAAATTTTATAGCTATGCGCATATGCATATACATGCTTTAAATTAACTTAACGTACATCGTTTTTTTGGTAGCATATTTTACGAGAAAAAAAAATAAAATCATTTATAAAAATAGAACGGTTTAAAAATATATCCATGTTTTATAAATAAAAAAATTAATATAACAATTTTAGAAAAAAAGGTTCAATAAAATTTGTGTACGGAATCATATACGTACTCTTATTCTAATGTAATATATATTTTATCAACCGCTTATTTTTTATTTTTTTTGTATGAGCAATTTAAAAGGGGGCGAATACCCACAGGACAATAGATCCATCTGGATATCCATTTGATGTTGCAATAATATTATGATTTTTTGGATATGCTTGGGCACTTGTTAAAAATGATAGCTGCTTTTTTTTTGAAATTCTAAAATTAGAATCACTCACATTATGATAAGACATATCGATATGATAATTTGGCAAATAGAGATTGTTTATAGTATTTACATGAAGGCCCGTGTATATATCATATACATGAGCATATGTATCAATTGATGGTATTATACATTTATCTCCTGATATACATGAATAAAATTTTGGAAAATCTGTTTTGTTATATATAATATCTGTTAATTTGTTATATAATATTTGTTCATGTTCACTCATCATGTATTGGTCTCTTTGTCTCATTACAGATTTATCATTATTAATACTACTATCAATGGTGGTGTCGCTATTTTTTCTATTGTTAATATGATTACCACTGTAACCGCTATAATATGCTTTAAGATAATCATGATTTTCTTTTAAGCTTATGTGCATTTCTTCATATGGTATAAGATCCATGTATTTCAAATTATCTACAAAAATAGACCATGTAGGTTTAAGTTGCTTATTAACATGCTCATAGAACGTTCTTTTCCTCACTGTATTTTCATCAAAAACACTTGATCCGCTATCCGAATAATCGCTGTAGTCAGTGTCAGTTTCATTTTCATTTATATTTTGTTTGTTATTCTCTGAATTTTGTTTTTTATCATTGAGTTTCTTATTTAACTCATTTATGATATCTATTCTATCTTTTAAATCGTCATATTCATATATATTTCCAACACTACATGAATGAAGTTCATTATCATTATGCACATCTATAAAAAAATTATTTTCTGATATCTTTCTATAATTAATTTTGGGTTGATCTTGATTTGCTATATCATTGGTAGCTTTATGTTTGTTGAAATGGTACGATTCATAATTATTTAAATAGCTCACCATATTCTTAGCATTTTTTTTATTATTCATATATAAAAAATCAAAAATTTTCGCATATTGTGATTTATTTGTACTAATTATATATTTATTATTATTGCTGAACATACAATGCGTAACACTTTTTTCTTCATCATAAAATGATTTAATAATATTATTATTAATATCATATAGTCTAACATACCCATCATATCCAGTAGTCATAAGAATATTATTGAATATATTTTTACACAAATCAAATGTAAGAGATGAGTAAGAGGCAGATGAGCAGCTCGACGAAAAGGAAGAACTACTACACACATCATCCGTATCATTTTTTTCATTTATATTACTATTATCTAATGAGTTATTATTTTTTTTTTCTAAATTAGTCTTTTTTTTTTTTTTATCCAATTTTGATGATCTTTCATAATTAATTGTGTTATTAAAACTAATACTTGTTAATACATCTTCATGAGAATATATAGAAGCATATGGATTTTTGTTTTCTAAAAATATGGTATCATGTGCATTCTTATTGGATCGTTTTTTATTCAATGCAAATAAATTCATTCTTATATCCCAGATTTTTAATATCCCATCTCCGCCACCCGAATAAACTAAGAAACTGCTTATATTTGGTATCGCTATGCATGATGTACTATATTCATGCGATTCTTTAATAATAAATATAGATTTATTAATTATTTCATTTATTCTATTTAATTTAACATAGTTCATATCAATCATGTTTATATTATATTTTATTAAATCATTATAGTCATATATAGGAACATATATAGCCTTATTATTTCCAAGATCCTTATATTTAGCTTTATTATATGGGATATACATATTTTTTATTATATTGTTATTGAGATTCTTATTATTATTATTTAACAATTTATCATCACATTTTGCATTTTTAATTATATTAGGTATTGATAGATCAACACATTTCCCTATATAATCATTACACACTTTTCGGTTTTCATATAAATCGAATATCTCAATTATTCTGTTGTCACCACATGCATAAATATACTTTTCATTGTCGCTAATTGTCAGGTCTCTTATATTATCAATTCGTGTACACAGCTTTGTTAGTAGTTTATTTTCATATAAATCATATAAGTAAATAATACCATTGGTTCCACACCCTGCTATATATTTCCCTTGGGGTGAAAAGCAAGCTTTATTTATCCCATAGTTGTTATCACAAAATATATCAAAACGATTTCTCTTAAAATCGTCTCCAGAGAAGCTTATATTGTTAGTGTCATCTGAATACAAAAAAAATAATAATTTAAAGAATCAGTTTGACATGCACATAATCACAAAAACATATATATATAATATATTATAGCGTGCCGAAATATGTATAATTCTTTATTCTATATAAAATAGACAAAGATGATGAAAATTTAAGAAAACATATGTTTACACTATGTATCCACATATACCCACGTTTAAGTTTTACTTATATAAAATTTGTCATATTTTTTTTAATAATTACCATAATTATTTTTGTAATTTTTATTTATATATTTATTTGTTCCACCAAATTTTACAACTGGAACATATTTCCCTTGAATTTGTTTACTTACATCCCTGAACTGTTTAGTGTCTCTATCGTTCATATTTCATCATATTTGAATGAAGAAAAGACTATATATAGCTATATGATATATATCAAAAAATAGTATACAAATATGATAGAGAATTTATTTTTATATATAATAATTCCCTTTTTCCTTAGATGCTCCAAATATGTATAAAGTTAACATGAACTTTTTATATTAAATGGACTTTTTGGTATTTTTTTCGTTTTCTGGCCCACCTTGGGAATTACACAGTCCCGTTATAGTTTTATATTAAATAACAATACTATAAATGTTAATAAAATTTTCAATGTATTATTATTTGAACGTGCTTTATATATTGATCTTTGTTTTGTTCCTTATTATGCTTACCGTTCTCGATCTATTTCCAGTTTGAGTTTCAGTTTTATTTCACTTTTATTCCAACTTTTAGGTGTATTTTGTATAATTTAATGGTTCAAAAAATAAAAGAAGATTACATTCATATTCATTTTATATTCAGATAAGCCACGCTTAAAATATATCATAAGAGAACAATTAAATTAATGTGCTTTACTTGATTTTTATGTTTAATTTTTAAAAAATTAATAAATACAAAATTAAAGAGATAAAATATTAGAAAAAATACAAAGCTATATGTATATGATAGATAGATAAATAAATAAATAAATAAATAAATAAATAAACATAACCCAAACTAATAAATTATAAATAACCTTTCCTTATCTACAATAGTAAATAATATAAAACAGCACTTTTTAAATTTTCGAAAAAATGAGATTCGTTTATTTGCATATCTAAATGCACATGTAGTATATTATGTAGGCATTTTATTTCATTGCCCTTTTATTTTTAATCTTAAGATGATTTTTTTCATTAATATACATGCATATGCTAAATTTATTTGTGTTTCTCACGAGAGAAAAAATAAATACTTTAATGATACTGAAAGTTACACATAATTAAATCGAATTTTGTGCATTTTATTAAAAAGTATCGGATAAATTTTTATGATTTACAAATAAAAATGTGTAAAAAAAGTATATTTAAAAAAATGTTAATATAGTATATTTTATCCATATGTGTATTTTCTGGTATATACCTAAGGCAAAATTGCTGTAGGCATGCATATATGCGCAATTCCAATTTGTTAACATATATAAATGTGCATACAAAAACAATAAACACACGTATATTAAGTCATTTAGATTTAAATTTATTCAAATATTCTTCATATGTGCATAACTTGAATTGTGGATTCTGCAACATTTTATAAATCATTTTAATATTTTTTGCATCGTCATCACTTTTTGCTATGATCCAGCATGATTGATCATCTACCTTACTCAAGGTTATCCAAATAGGTGACCATATTTTCATTATTTCCCATTTTTTAAAATAATTTGGATAATCATACATATAAAAATGTCTTGCCATTTCATAATTTTCTGAACTCGTTAACGAAACAACATTTGGTTGTGTTTTAACAATTTTTATTTTGTTACACATATTTGAAAATATATCCAAAAAATGCTTTTTATTTTCATTCATAATATTTGTATTAGTAAAGTAAAGGTTTTTCCAGGATAAATTATTTTTTCTTAAAATATAATGGCATTGAAATATAAAAAGAAGGCATGTTAAAAGACTATCATAACCTGCATTATGTTCATCGCTCTTTAGCACATTTGCATTCCCATTTAATGTGTTTACATCTTTATAATATTTCTCATCGTATTTGTATGAAGTACTATTTCCTAACTGTTTTGTTCCATTTTCTTTCTCTCCTATTCCTATATTCTCATCATCATAATTATTATTTTTGCCATCAGTTGGTTGTCGTTCATTATAACTTTCTCCAGACGAATTTGCCTCACCTTTTTCATCTTTTACAAAAGGAATAAGACATTGTTGAAGGTCTAATATATTCCCATTGCGAAAATTAAAAAAAAAATCAAAGTCTTTACTTGAAGAAATTAATGATGCCATATACTCACATAAGCCTTTTAATGTTGCAGGCCCATTTAATGAATATAGATACTCATTTGTTTCATTCATATATTTTGTATCAACTGTATATGGAAATAATTCTGTCCATTTTCTTTTAAAAACATGAATCGAATCTGGTAATTCATGATAAAATGTTTGGTATATATGCAAAATGTCGTAAAAGCAGTTATGCCCTATTAGTATTTTATTACTTTTTATAATTTCATCAAATAATAATCTAACACCAATAGTTTCATTTATTTTTTCTATTTCCATATGCAATGCTTTTATTTGTTCATTATAAGAATCTTTTTCAGTTTTATATATTGCTAAATTTTTCTTATCGTTCAATTTAACAGATATACAAAAAATTGAATTAAAATATTTTGTAATTAATGTATGTGCAAGTAATCTGAGATATGGATTTTCTATTTCAATATATAAAGGGCATTTATCATATCCTTCATTATTACCCAAATTCAAACTTTTAAAATTTTCTGAAATTTTTTCATCGCCTTCAGTAGAATTATGCATAGGTTTATTCCTATTATCAAGATTTTTATCATTGTTTATAAAAGTTTCATAGCTGCTATTTTTATAATCACCACCTTTGTAGCATTCATTAGATAGGTTTATGTGTTTCAGCTCATCCAATTTACCCCCGTCACTACCAATACTTTGAAGAGGTGAATTAATTGGGGCTCCTAGCTCATCCTTAGAAATATTGTTAAATTGAGTTTCATTTTCATTAGATAACCATATATCAATTTTTTTTATGATTTCAATAACTGCTTGTTTATCTTCATCATCTACAGCTTTATAATTTTCTATTTCGTTAATAATTTTATTTATATCTATTTTATTTTCTCTAGTTTCTTTGTTATAATCATTCTTTGCGTTACACTTATTAAGTAAATTTTTTAATCCATCAATTTTTTCAAAGATATGTTTTTTTTTTTCGTCTTCTTCATTTGGTCTTAAATAACTTACACCATTAAATATCCACTCATTAAAATCAAAATTATTTTCTTTTAAAAATATAAGTGTTGAAGTAGAAACACTAAAATATTTATTTTCTTTTGGGAATATATATATGCAATATGGCGATATGTCCCACTCTTGCTCATTTTTCATAGGGTAAACTTTGTTAACATTATAATTATTTTCAAAAACTTTAATATTATGTATGCTTTTATTTTTTATAATATTATTTTTAATCTCGTTACATTTATCATGTGTTATTATATCCTTTTTCTTAGCAATAGTTATTCCTATTTGACAGGGGAAAAAAGATTTGGCACCATAACAATGAGCTTCATAACTTGAATCAATGGATATATATCTCTCATCTTTTAAATGCAATCCAGTATATTCAACATCAATAGAAACAAAATCACTTTCTCGAATCTTACTTAGTATTTCCTTATGTATACTATTCCAATTATTTATGTTTACACTTGTTATTCTCGAGTAGTTTTTTTTCAGTATATTATATTTCATGAGGCGAGTTTTCTCTTTTAAAACCACATTTTTAAAGAAATAATTTCTAACACTTAGCATTATACCCAAGCACAAATATCTATGTAAATAAATATATATATGGATATTTATTTACTATCACTTTATCCTTTCTACTTTATCTGACACTTATTTTTTTCTGGTATGGTATTTTTTTTAAAGAGAAAGGAACTAAAGCACATTATGATCTCCTGATTCGCTGAACCCATACTAATATAAATACACAAAATCACAACATAACAATTAGTTCATTACTATCTTCATTTGACAAATTATTCAAACACTTTAAGTCTTTTGTTTTTCTATTCATATCATTTCAATTTGTGAAACAATGCAATGTGAAATAGTATTATTTTTCTATGTAAAATATTTATATGCAGGTACATAGGTAATTATATATTTTTTATATATTCACATAGTTATCCAAATTTGTATTTTCAGTTTTTTTAAATCACAAAATACGACATCAAACGGGGGAAAAAATAAAATAATCAAAAAATAAGATATAAACAATCACCAATTTTTTTTAGTCGTTTTCTAATTATTATTTCCTTTTTTCTTATACTAATAAAATATGTTCTTAAATAATATACCAAAATATTTTTTTTAATATATTAAAAGTTTTTTTTAATGGAATAAATCATTGCGAAAACTAGAAATAAAAATAATTCTGCATATCAAAACAAAAAAAATAGCTTCAAATCTACAATTGTGCAAATGCATATACTACATTCAATTGCATACCTTAAAGATATAAATATATCATTAAAATTATTTATTTAATTAATATTTGGGCTTTTTTACAAAAATAACATTATAAAAATGCCAACAATATGAAAAGATAAAAATACCATTGACATAAATGTAGATATGGAAAAAGTGTGATATAGAAGCCACTGTGCGTGTATATAAATGGAATACACACATATATATACATATGCATGCAACTTTTTAATTTAAAAATATTGTATATGTGTTGCAATTTAGTGTATAAAACATCACGAAATGTGGAAATTGCATAAATAAACAAAAATATATGCATATATCCATATATAATATATTATCATACAATCAAGTTGTCTTTAAACAGCATATCAGTGATCATATGGATACTTATATTCATTTTATTTTGTGGCTACAAATTAACAAAGCATATATTTTAAGCACACCTTTATTCCCGTCCATTCCCCCTCTTTTATCTTTCATAGTTTCATTTTCATTACTTTTTTTATTTTGATAAATTCTACGGGCGTTGTTTCATAGTCCGAATAATTTAACCTATTACTATACATCTTTTATGTATCCTATTTGTGATGGTTCAAATTATTTTTATCAAAATCATCGGTATTATGTGATATATCATAATTGTAATTATAATTATCTATTAATTTTTGAACATTAAAATTATTTTTTATAGTTGTATCACCATGAGTAGTTAAATTGTATCCTAAATTATTGCCAATATTGTCTTGGTTTATGTTAACATTTGAATTGTAAATATTTAAATTGGTATTTCCATAATTTTTAACAGAATTATAAATACTATTATTATCATCATTGTTATTGGTGAGATTGTCATTGCTGTCTTTATTAACGTAGCTGCTCAATATATTTGAGTATTTATCAATTAATGTATTATAGTTGTTAATACCTGGATTTTTGTAACTCATATCATTATAGGAAGTAACTCCATGAAGAATATTATATTGCCCAACCTGTGCATCTTCAACTAAATAACTTTTATTCATACTATTATTATGAAGAGCAATCCCTTCACCATTGTAATAATCATAGTGGCATTTGTCTCTAATTTGAGTTTCAGTTTGTGTGTTATTTTTTTCTATTAAAGCTATTTTTTTTCCTTGTTTTAATATGTTATTTTGAGGGTATGAACTTATTTCATTTTTTTGGGTATTCCATTTTTCATCCATATTTGTATACATAAAATTGCTAAATTGATTTTCCATTTTACTTTTTATAAAATTATTACTATCTTTATCCATGTCATTTATTTCATCATAATTTTGAGACATGTTATTAATTGATAAGTTCATATTTTTTAAAATATTATTATTGTAAGGTTGATGCTTATTTAAATAATGACTATCAATACTGTTTGTATTTTGCACATCTGTATATCCTAGTTTCATATCATCTCGTTTGTTAGACGTGTTATTGTTATTAATACCATTTTGCATCTCTTTATCATCATTTTTATTTTCATTAGCATTTGCGACTTTATTTATTTCTTCTTTGTCTTCTATTGACTCTTTTATTTTTGTTATGCAATTGTTAAAATCTAATATTGTCACCAAATGAACAAGATGCGAATGATTACTGTTCGAGCTTAAGTTCATCATTTCATTTATAACACGAACAAGTTTTTGATTAAATCTGTCATTATACTGTAACAATTTTTCAACAACTTGCTTCAAATCATTATCTTTATCATCATCACCATTTTCATCATTATTTTTTTCATTTTTTGTATCATTTTTTTGCTTATTCGTTTCGTTATCCATTTCGTAATTTAAAATATCAGTAAATAACTCATTTTCTATTAGACATTGAAAAAAATAACAAAATTTAAAGGACACATCTATTAGCTCCATTAAAGGGGTTGTTAAATCTTGAACACGCAAAAAACATTTTGTGGCAACTTGGGAAATGTATAAATCATGTATCGATTTTGTATATTCAAAATCTTTAGATTTATGAATTTGTGTAGACATTAATTTATATTCGTAATTAATAATATCTTCTTGTAAATATCTAATTAAATGAAAAATAAAAAATTGCATTTTATATCTAATAGAAAACAAATACGAAAATAGTAAAAAGCCTTTTTTATAATTTAAGTATTTATATAAACGCCTATTATGATAACACAATATTTTTAAGTTATAATATATTCTTCCTAAAAGAAATAAAAATTGGAAAATAGAGTTATAAGTATATATAGTATTAGTATTGATAATTAAAGCAATCGGCCATGTTAATTTAAAATGAATTTCTATATTATTCCACAAATTCAAGCCACTATGAATTTTTATATTCTTGTTTATATTTTTGTCATAAAATATTAATGTTTCATTATCTACATCAATTTCAGGAATTTCAATAGGAGATTTATAAGACTGATGAAACCATTTATATATTTCTACCGAGCAGTCATAGCAACTGAACAAAAATAAATCTTTAGAATTATCTTTTTTTTTTTTTTTCGATTTATTAATTTTAGTGTTCAAACTCGGCTTGCATAGCTCAATTTCCTCAAGGTTATTTTTATCATACTTAGCATCATTATTATTGTTATATAAAATCATTTGGTTTATTTTTTTAATTTCATTGGTTATTTCTTCCGCATTCTTATCATTGTATATATTAAATAAATTATTACCATTCCCATTATTGAAGCTTGTATTATTGGTATTACCATAATTATTAATAGCCGAATCTGCATTTAGCGTATTGTCGTAAAATCGCTTGAGCCATTGTTTTATTTTGCTTTTTTTTTTAAGTAATTTATGTTTAAACAATATTGGACATGTATAAAAACCTATGTACCCATTCCCAATATCCAATGTAAAGGCTTGAGTCATGTCTAAAGCCCTTATATGAATAATTGGCTTTATTTTATTTTTCGGATTATTTATTTGTAAATTATATTCATCTAATTTTTGTATATAAACACTAAAAGAATGCTTTATACAATTTATTCTTACACGAAACTTTGTCAAACTATTTTTGTTTATATTATGAAATATCTGTTTATTGGTTTGAACTTTCAATACATGAAATTTTGATTTATAATTATTATTATTATCCATGTCTTCATTATTAAAATGATCTCCATCGTCTTTAAATTTATCATTATCTTGATTTTTCATATAATTTTCCTCACCATGTTGGATATCTTCATAAGTGCTTTTATTTTTTCTTTTCAAATTTATATTATTCGCTAAAATTTTATTATTTAAAATCGATTCTTTAGTATAATCAACTGTGTAACTATTACTATCATGCACAAATGATGAAATACCTTTTCCTCCTATATATAACGACACTTCTATTTCTATATATCCTAAAACTGGATTATTTATATCACCTACATTTTTTATTGTCTTATTTTTTTTATCTTCATAAAACTTTACTTTTATTTCAACAGCTAAACAATCTCCTAAAGATCCCCAATATCCTGAATCACCACTTAATACATCTGTTTTATAAAGCAATGGATTTTTAACTGATTGGATAACTAAAGAAAAACAACACCCTACAAGGAAATTGTCATCATTCAATGTTTTACTTGGATTAATCGTGCTTCCGTTTATTCCTTCAACATTATCAATATTTATAAATTTATTATCAAAAAAATTATTAAAATTAACAGAAAAATCAAAACCATGCTTAAATCCTTTCAAAATTTGTTGTCTATAGTTATTAATGCATACACTATAAATACTATCATAGTCATAATATTTTTTTTTATATAATTCTTGTATACCTTTGTAAAAATCATTTAAAACTATTTTATTATCATATATATAACTCATACCCCCTAATATCAGGTTTCCGTATTTTTCCCTTTCAAACGAGTCGTAAGAAAATTTTTTATAAGATATTCTAGGATAAAAATATTTAGAAATTATATTCTCTGAAATATCTACATCAAAATTATAGAAATTCGAGCCATTGAAAAAATTGGATGGATTATTACTATCACCACCATCAATATTGCTATTTCTTGAAAATAACAAATTTTCATATTTCTCTAAAATTAATTTATCTTTTTTATTTTCATATTTTGATTTACAATAGTCTTCCACAGATAATGTAGAATTTTTCCAAGCTATAATTTTTAGAAGCAATTCGTTTTTGTAATTTGGAGGACTATGCATAATAAACCAAGATTTTTCTAAAAAGTAATCATAAAAATCTCCATTATTTAATAAATATATGTCTTTAAATAAGTCAAATATTTTAATTAAATTTATGTCTTTAACAACATATTCCCACAATTTATAAGCTATTATGCTTCTAATCTTCTCAATAGTAATATCAAATATTTCTTTGCAATATAAACACATTGCTTCATTTCCTGATTCAGATGAACATTCATATGAATTATCAGAACTGTTTGTGCAAGAAAGGCTAATGGAACTAGCATACTCCTTCGGCGCATTATTATTATAGTTATAATTATTATCATTATATATATTGCTAATATCATTTGGGTCAGAACCATAATTCATATTATGGGTAATGTTGTTATTTTCATATTCATTACTAGATATATTGTGTTCATATCTCATAAAATCCTCCCTCAAATAATTATTTTTTTTTGGATAATTTGTGTGTAACGTTTGATCAAAGGCTTTTGATAATATCTTAGTAATGGGAAACATTTTTAAGATATCATTAGTATTCCACTTATTGCTTCTAATTAATATACGAATAGATTTTCCTATAAATAATATTTTTCTACCAATTATTTTGTCTATACAACACTCAGGTAAATTTGAAACACATTGGAAAAATAAATAATTCCATTCAAAATTCAAACTTTGAACATTGGTTAATGTTAAGTTTTCGTATAATTCTTCTGGTGTTAAAAATATTTTTTTACCATCAGAATAAATAAATTGCCTTTTCTGAATAAAAAATTCATAATAAGGATCTAATAATTGTCCATAAAACATCCATGAAGATATTTGGTGTAACAATATTTTTCCTAAATTTTTAAAATATTTATGATAGACATGTTTAATTCTCGAATTTCCACATAAGCAACACTCATACAAATAATCTAAAATTTCTTTGGTTTTATTTCGACTTTCGCCTTCTAGTACATTTGCCTCTTCTTTTCTTTGAAATTCTAAATACTTTTTTATTATATTTATTATTATAATTATTTCTTCTTTTTTTTTTTCTAGCATAGATAATATTTGCGTTAATGGCGTATTTTTATTGTTATTTATATATTCTTCTATTTCACTGATTTTTTTTAAATATCTCTTTATAAATTTGTTTATTTCATTACTTATACCATTTGCATAATACCCATAAGGGCGTATATTATTTATACTTTTTATATTTTTTAAAATAACTCCAAAATAATTGTCTATTTCATCATTCCTTTCATATTTTCTTTTTTTATAGGAGTTACTCAAATTATCAGTATCTTCGGATTCTTCAGTAATAGTGGATGATTTATCTGAAGGACTTAGGGATGATTCCGCTTCTGTAGTTGAATTTTCATTACTGTCCGCATTATTATTTATTTTGTCATTGTTTTTTTCTTTTATGATATTTTTTTTCTTATTATTATTTAATTTGTTAAATTTGTGTATATGTGTTAAACTTTTATAAATTGTGTTATTTTTAACTAATAAACAAAATATATTTAATATATAAAAATAGTAACCTAATTCAACAATTTCATTAATTATTTTTATTTCAGAGCTCAAGAATATATGAATGTTATTATTTACTTCAAAACAATATTCATCTATATTTATGTTATTTTCACTTGCTCTTTTATTTCTTCGCTTGTCCACTAAAATTATTATATCTCCGGTTTGCCCTATCAAGCTTAGGATTATTTCATGAATCATTTTCGTGTTTTTTCACAAAGTGTGTACATAATAAAAACGTGAATATATGCATATCTTTAGAGTATAAATGATTCTATTCATTTATTAAATTATCTTAATATATATGAATTCATAATACGTAAATGTATAAATAAATATATTTACAAATGCGTGTATATGCACGCAATATTTAAAATGCTTAAAAATAAAAAATTAAAGGAAACAACTAAACTCCCTTATTATCCATAGGCATAATGTAAGTTTATTTTCATTAAAGCATCCGTTTTATTTTTTTCTTTTTCAGTTTTCCTATGCTTTTCCCCTTTTACTTGGAATCATATAAGGTTATGTTGATCTTCTCACCTTCTCTTTATTTTTTTTCGTATTTTTTATTTTTTTTATTTCATATAATTTCATTCTATTACATCGTATTTTATTTTATAATTAATTTCACCATTTTTTACAATAAAAAAATAGTAATTAATATTAGAGATTTTTACACATAGAAATACATAAAGCTTTATACCTCAATTATACTATACATGCATATATATTATTTTTTCATAACGCTTATAACTTATTAAGAGAAAAGAGAATTTAAGTAGTTACTTAATATATAAAACACATTTATTATTTTTTTTTATTATTCATTGGTTTTTGTATAAATAAAAAAATAAATTTCTTAACAAATTTCAAGAGCATAATATGTTTAAAAAAATACACAAAAAAATGGAAAATAATACTTATTAAATCGTTTAAAAAAAATAAATAATATATATAAATATATTATGCATACATTAAATAAGAGTTATAAAAATGGAAAAATGTTATTAACAATATACACGATTTGTGTTTATAAAAAACATACACATGAAAAGCATCGTTATTTCTCTAAAAATATATAGTATATATATTGACAATGTTTGGTATATTCTACTTGTTTCTTGTTACCGCATTATATTACACAAATGTAGATAAGTATGAATTAAAAGAAAAAACTTTTTAAATATTTGTTATAAACTACGTCACACTTCATTTCCAAGTTTAGTAAATCGTCATCGTTGTTTATTATAATATCCGAAAACTTTATCTTTTCATCAGTTGGTAATTGGTTTCTAAAAATATAATGATAACAATGTAACCCATATATATATATATATAAAATAAATGATAAACTATTACACACAACATAAAATTTCATGAATGACACACATAAATATTATATAAAAAGCATAATAAATAATGGCCTTACTTAATTATGCCCATGGCTGTATCGTATGTGCAATTTTTATCTCTCGACAATATACGCTTTATTTGATTCTTTATAGATGACTTTAAAAGTATAATAGGGCTTGTTAATAGATACAGTTTTGTTTCAATTAATAAAGGAGCTTCAATTGCTACATTATATTTTAAATATAGAAACTTATATTTCAAGCATTCTTTAATGATCTGTATTATAATATATGTGTGTGTTATTTTGTTTATATATTTAACATTTTCTTCATTGTTGAAAACAATTTTTCTTAACAAAATTCTATTAATACTTTTATCATTATTAAGGATCTCTTCGCCAAAATGTTTTACAATTTTTTTATAGCATGTTGATCCCTTTTTATATATTTGGCTTGTTATATCATCCGCATTAATAACAACAACATTTTTTGTTTTCAAAAAATTACAAAATGTAGATTTACCCACAGCTATACCTCCTGTAATTCCAATTAAGCATAAATAATTCCCCAAAAAAAAATTAAATATCGCAAAAAGCCCAAAATACTTATTCAAATATATTAAAAAACTGTTCACCACTACCGAACTGATGATTATATATTTATAATTTTCGATTTTCTTAAATTTATTCTTTCTATTTATAAACCCAATAGGAATTGAGCCTAAAGCCAGGAAGCATAAAATACATTTGCCCAAAAAAAATGGTAAAAACATAATTATCTTATTTTAGAGTCATATTTTTAGTTATCCTGTAAAATATTGTTTTCTTCGTTTATTATCTCTATTTATTTTCCACCTTCTTTCTCGTATTTCACGATTAATATATATGTGAAAATTTTTATTCGATTTATTCTTCTAATAAAGCTTAATCTTGTGTTGAGTTTTTTTAGCAGCATTTGATGGAACCGTGTTATTTAAATGCTTATAAAAACAGCCACGATACCCATAAATAATCCCTTGCAGTTTTAATTCGAGTAACAATATAGTGCTCAAAAGTGTGAAAAATATACAAGTTCATATATAATTGATATTAATTATAAAATGTGCACGAAAAAATAATAGGAAATATAAATAACATATCTTTTCCAGAATTCGAATAGCATATTAAAAAAATATATATAGTGATAATAATAAATAAAAATTAAATAGATATTTAAATAGCGTAGTAGGATAGTGTAGTCTCGCTATTAGTTTATATTTGCAGTATTCAGCAAATAATGAAATATAACATAATACTTTTACAAATATTATAATTTTTGCTTACATATAAATCTTGCATATATACTTTTTTCCAAACAAATGAACGATACATTATTTGTAAGTGTGCTTATAATATTATTATATTTTTTTATTAAGTAATAGCAAACAATAGAAATATATTGTAAATTAAATAAAAAAATTAATATGTGGCTTGCTTATTGTTTACTTACAATTATGTATAGGCTTTTAAAATACTTTAATAAAAAGAGGGAAAAAATATATATAAAATATATAATGCAATTATATTTATTGTATTTGCCCTTAAATTATAATAATGCATATTATCTAGGCCTAAAATATTGCACATATGTACGTTCTTATATAACTTTTTGTATATAAACGTTTCGTATTCCTTTACTAATTAGAATATAAATGTTGTATATTAAGCATTTTTTTTGAAAAATTAGTGGAGTAATCCAGTGTATAGTTAAAATAATATATGTAATTTTTTCGTTGTTACTTAAAAAATGAAAAAGGGATTTTATATGTATATTATTACATAGCTAAAAAACATCGTTCAAATAAATTTATACAATAAAATAATATATTAAATTGTGCAATGCAAAAAAATAACAAATAACATTACACAATCATAATTTTTCTAATACGGTATACAAAATTAACAAAATCCATATATTAAAAAAGAAAAAAATACATTTAATATATAAATACTATGTGACACATTATATTAAAATACAAATGTATTATATAAATGCATATATTTATATGATTAAATAATTGTGTGTGTAGGGGGAGCTATTCCACAATATATACGTTATAATGTTTATATTTTAATATATCTATGTTGCTTGATGTAAGATATATTACAGCAGTATATATGCATTCATTGCCTAATTTGTTAAATGTCAACTTTATTAACTTTATTATCAACTGGCAAAAGCGCACTTCTTCACAAAAAATATTATGCAAATTGGAATTAAAATAAAAATAAATAAAACCAAAATGCATGTAATGCGCTAAAAAATCCCCAATAAGCATTTTTGATGTGTATATTTAAAAATGTAAAATTATTTCGAAGCGTTTTTTTTATTTAAAATATCAATAATATTGTGGGCTGCATTCATTATTCCACTCAATTGCAATCCACACTTAAAACACTTTTTATTTTTCTGAAACATTTCCATAAAGCATTTTTCACAAAAATAATGGAAGCATTCTGTAGCACTTGGATTCATTTCCAACTTCCATTTTTGTTTACATTTTATACAAGCAAATGGCAAATTATTTTCATCATCACTTGAGCTTGCATTAGACAAATGTTCATCTTCTGACATCGAATTTACGGATAATTCATTTGAAGATTTATCATCACTATTATTTTCATTGTTACCATTTTCAGCGTCGTTATTGTTTATTTTTTCTTCTTTTTCTTTTAATTTTTTTAACATTTTTTGATTCCATTTTTCTAATTTTTCTTTTCTTAAAGCTTCATTTCGTTTTCGCTTTTCTTCATATTCTTGTTCAATTTTCCAACCACTTTTATAATCACTTCTATCATGCAAATATATGCATGTATCTCCAAAACCACAATATCCTGTTTCCTTATAATCCTTACATATACAAGGCTCATAATCTATTCTTAAAGTAACTCTTACATTTGCTCCACTATTTCGAACTGGTCCATATAGCCCTGTATATTTATTCTTTGCTAAACTATCTTTTTTTATCATCAATGCCTTTTCGTGCGCATCTTTTCCTCTATAAATATTCTCTTTTAAATTACCTTTTAATATTTCTTCTCCGATTTCAATATTTCGTTCCATTATAGCTCTATGATCATTTTTCCAGTCTTTATCTATTTCATAAGAACCATAATCTTTAGATTCATTGAATTCACCTTTATATATTTTATCTTCGGCATTTTCATTTGATTCTTTATTATTTTCACTTTTCGATTGTATGATTAATTTATGTGATTTTTTTTTTAAATTAAGTTTATTTTCTTCATCTATTTTTTTTAATTTCTTTTTAAATATATATTTACAAACAGCATCATCATCGTCATCATCTCCTTTCTCTTTTACATTCCATATTTTATTAACTATATCTTTTTCATCACCATTTTTAAATGCGTCAGCATTTTCATTATCTTCCTTATCCTCTTTTATGTCTTCGATTTTCTTCTTATTTTTTATATTACTTATATTTCTCTTTTTAAACATCCTTCTTTATTTTTATAAAAAATCCACGTACATATATATTCTTATTTATTTGCAGAAATATATATCAATTGTTTGCGGATATAATAATTTTTAATATATCAAGTATTTGATGTTTCATTTTTATGCTCAAAATCGACTATTTTCGATGAGTGAGTATTTATCTGTAGTTTTATTTTTTATTTCTTTGCGATCTGTCTAAATATATTTATTCATTGCGTGCCCACCTTTGTTTTTATTTTACACCATTGAGTTACTTCGCCAAGTTATACCGTTAAATTGCAAAATAAATTATGTTATTTTTAAATCTGCTCTGATTTCCTTACTTTATACTTATGAATAAGTTATTTCCACAGTTATCGTAACCATATACTCCTTTTTGTTATGTATATCATGGTACCATATATTATAAAGTTTTCATTGAACTTTTTCACTTTTGTTTAAATAAAAAAATTCCTTTAATTGTATGTATATTTATGAACAAATTTGTGACTCATTTAAGGAGAATTGCTAATTTATTTTTTCTATATTGACTTTATTAGCAATATATTTATCTTAATACTTCATGATTTCTTTGTTTTATGATTTTTTATGCTTTTTATAAATTGCTTATATTATTAATTGGGTATAAAAATACTTTGTTTATTTCCCGTGCAACTTTAAATGCCGCTTTATGAAAATATTTTTTATATTTTATTTTAAGATGGGCGATCGAAAGTTTTTCGGAGGCCCATTAAATATTTCCAATTTCGTTATATTACATTACAAACTTTTTTTTAATATTCGTCACACTAATATTAAAGAGGATATTTGTGATGAGCATACATAAGATGAAAATAAATTAGTTGTATTTATTTTACAAATATAAGCAATTAGCAAATAAATAATTTACAGTCAATACATTCAACATATTTAGAATATATATATATATATATATATATAAAGCGGATTGCCATTAAAACCTTATATGTGAAATAAAATTACTGTTATAAACAAAATAAATTAATAATAAAAAATTAAAACAGTTCATTATTTGTGCTCATTTTTTCTTTCTTTTTTACAAATATATATAAATTAAAATAAATTAAAATGTTAAGTATAAATTCCATACTTTTAATTCAAAATAATATAGGGATATTTCTGATTTAAATATCATCGTGAAATAACTGATAAGATAAACGAAGTATACGTTTATGCATTATCATTATTTTTCTATCAGCATTTACAATTATATATATATATTAAATGAAAATTTCGCTTTAACAAATAAAATATATATTTTCAATATAATACAATTTTGGTGTAAGCACAGGAAGAACATCACAAAAGGGAAATAAATAACGGAAGAAAAAAAGAAACACATGAAAATCATAAAAAATGCAAAATGCTTATATTTCTCACAAAACGAAATTAATATTACTTTTTTTTGTTGTTGTCTTTCTAAAATGCAATGATATAATAATAGAAGCTTTTAACTTCTCAAGGAGTGTAGAAAAATTAAATTACGTACTAAATTATAAAAATTCAAATATATATAGAATATATCACAATATAAATAAAAGTTTTTTAAAAAAACGCCAATTTAAAAGAAATTCTACAGTAAGTTTTAATAATAATGTAAAAACAATCGATGGCGACGTACAATCAGATGATACACCCGTCGAAAAATATAATTTCAAAGCTGAGGTTAATAAAGTTATGGACATAATTGTTAATTCTCTATATACAGATAAAGATGTATTTTTAAGAGAATTAATATCTAATGCCTCAGATGCATGTGATAAAAAAAGGATTGTGTTAGAAAATGAAAAAAGAGCGAAGGAAGCGCAAAATATTGTAAATGATCCTACATCATCAGAACTGTCTAGCGAACAAAAAACACCAGAAGAAGGAAAAGAAGGAGATTCACCTGATGATAACATAAAAAAACTAATAATAAAAATAAAACCTGATAAAGAAAAAAAAACCTTAACAATTACTGATAACGGAATTGGTATGGATAAAAATGAACTAATAAATAATTTAGGAACAATAGCTCAATCAGGTACTGCAAAATTCTTAAAACAAATAGAAGAGGGGAAAGCTGATAGTAATTTAATTGGACAATTTGGTGTTGGTTTTTATTCTTCATTTCTTGTTTCTAATAAAGTCGAAGTTTTTACAAAAAAAGAAAATCGGATATTTAGGTGGTTTTCGGATTTGAATGGTAGTTTTAATGTAAGTGAAATTAAAAAATACGAACAAGAATATGAAGATATAAAAACAAGTGGTACTAAAATTGTTTTACACTTAAAAGAAGAATGTGATGAATATTTAGAAGATTATAAATTAAAAGAGTTAATAAAAAAATATTCGGAATTTATTAAATTTCCAATAGAAATATGGTCAGAAAAAATTGATTATGAAAGAGTTCCAGATGATTCTGTATCTTTAAAAGATGGTGATAAAATGAAAATGAAAACGATTACAAAAAGGTATCATGAATGGGAAAAAATAAATGTGCAATTACCAATATGGAAGCAAGATGAAAAACAATTAACAGAAAATGATTATTATAGTTTTTATAAAAATACATTTAAAGCTTATGATGATCCGTTAGCATATGTTCATTTTAATGTAGAAGGACAAATTTCATTTAATTCAATTTTATATATACCAGGTTCTTTACCTTGGGAATTAAGTAAAAATATGTTTGATGAAGAATCTCGAGGAATTAGATTATATGTAAAACGAGTTTTTATAAATGATAAATTTTCAGAATCAATACCAAGATGGCTAACCTTTTTAAGAGGTATTGTTGATAGTGAAAATTTGCCACTAAATGTTGGTAGAGAAATTTTGCAAAAATCAAAAATGCTATCAATTATTAACAAAAGAATTGTTTTAAAAAGTATTAATATGATGAGGGGATTAAAAGAAACTGGAGGAGAAAAATGGAATAAATTTCTCAATACATTTGGAAAATATCTTAAAATTGGAGTTGTAGAAGATAAAGAAAACCAAGAAGAAATTGCATCTTTAGTTGAATTCTATTCAATAAATAGTGGTGATAAAAAAATTGACCTTGATACATACATAGAGAAAATGAAATCAGATCAAAAATGTATCTATTATATTTCAGGAGAAAATAAAAAAACGGCACAAAATTCACCATCTTTAGAAAAATTAAAAGCCTTAAATTATGATGTATTATTTTCGCTAGAACCAATAGATGAATTCTGTTTATCATCTTTATCTGTTAATAAATATAAAGGCTACGATGTTTTAGATGTTAATAAAGCTGATTTAAAATTAAAAACTGAAAATGATCAAAACAAGTCAGATAATATAAATAAATTAAAAATCAAATATGAAATATTATGCAGATGGTTACATAATAAATTCTCTCACAAAATACATGAAGTTCGAATTTCAGATCGATTAATAGATTCACCTTCTTTATTGGTTCAGGGGGAAATGGGAATATCTCCTTCTATGCAAAAATATATGAAGCAACAAGCTACTGCTCAAGGAATGTCAGAAAATGAAATGTTTGGTGGACAATCAATGAATCAACCGGTATTAGAGATTAATCCTAATCACTACATAATTAAACAACTAAATCATTTAATACAAATAGATAAAATGAATCCAAAAAATGACGAAATAGCAGAACAAATTTTTGATGTTGCATCTATGCAAGGTGGATATACAATAGATGATACAGGCCGTTTTGCAAAACGTGTTATAGGAATGATGGAGAAGAATGCTCAAGCATATTTAAAGGATGTTCAAGATGATATCGATATTACTCCATCAAACAATTATGAAGATACTGCTTTAAATAATACCACACCAAATGATAAAAGCCAATTAAATTCTGAACAAGGTGGCATTAATCAAAACGATTCTATAAGTAATAATACATTACAGGAATCTAACGAAAACAATTCTGAAAATTATATAAATGGTAATCCTCAAGAAGCAGGTAGCGAAGTTTCGAACGATAAACAGTTTGATGATTCGAGCACAATTGAATAATCCATAAATGTGGACCACAAAGACATGCAAGAAATAAACGATATAATAAACGAATGACCAAATTTATAAAAGGGATAAATTAAAAAATAAAAACTAAACCCCCATTAATAAAATATGTAATATTTTAAAATAAAAAAAATACATCAGGCCATTTAAATTAATTATTAAATATTTTTTAAACAAATATATATATCAAACATCATTTGCCATTAACTCCAATAATATAATTAAATGTTAATTTTTCCCTATAATTATTCTTTGTTTTGGCTTATATTTTTCTAACGATCAAAAATGCATTTTTTATTTATTATTATATTGAATTTTTATTATTCATACTTTGTAATTTTATTATATTTTTTTAAATATGAAAAAAAAGTAATATAATATATTTTTTTCTAATGTTTAAAATTTATCTGTCTATATCTTATTATTGTTTTAATTGAACTAATTTAATTCTTACTTTTTTCATTATTGCGTCTTTTTTTAAGTTTTAAATAATTTTTAAAATACCCTAATAAGCATTAATCATAATTGTATAAATTTCCAAACATATTTTTAAATTTTCAGAATTACCTTTTCTTTTCAAAAATAAATCATAAATATTTATTACTTTTATTTAATAGATGCATTTATTATTCTATTATAAATCATTGACCATTATTGGTTTATATTTGTCTTTTCCAATATATATTGATAATAAAACTAAATGCTCCGAAAGAAGCAAACATAATATATACATATATATGTCATACGATAAAAAATGCAAAAGTTTATTGACAAAATTAAGTTGCAAAATTTACAGGAGCAAAACCCTAAGAACCAAATATTGATATCCAAGAAAATATGCTTTAACAATATATTGTAATGAATTATAGTAATCAATTTTTTTAAGTGATGTAAATAGAAGAAATATATGAATGTATGCTTACACACATATGTATATTCTCTCATTTCTGCGTACTAACATACATAGAATTTTCACCATGTATTTCAACTATTTAGAGGGAAAAAAAAAATAGAAGAAGAGAAATTAGAAAACAATAAACTATTAAAAGATGTGGAATCATACTATAATTATACCTTAAAAAGAAAAGTTTTTTTTGTAGTTTTACATGAGTATTATAGAAAGCAAAGCATATTTTTACTCTTAAAATTTAATGAAATGCAAAGAAAAAGGGAACGAGTCTTTAGATTATTATTGTAAATCAAATAAATATGCATATATATATATATATGATATGGTCCTATTATATAAATTTTAATACATTTTTTGTTGTTTCCTAATGGATCAATCCATTTTATTTACAAAATTTATTACATTTTTTAAATATATATATATGTAACTAATTTGTACTATATATACATAAATACACATATATTTTAAATGTCTTATAAAATCAGAACAAATAAGTACAACCGTAAAATAACGAAATGTGTTATTAGTTCGATAAGCATATTCAATGGTGTAAGCCAAAGAATGAACTTAAAATTCAGCATTTTCAAAATTATTAAAAATAAATTTTTTAATACAAAGAAAGTGTGCCTAAAAGTATGTTCCAGAAGCATTTTCATTCTATCTATATATGTGTACAGTATGGTTTATTATAGAACCTCCATTATGAAAATATGCATGTATATTTTTTTTTTCTATTCTTTTCCATTTTTTAAGATAATGAAAAGAAAAATTCATAGAATTAAAATGAAGATCTTTTATGGGTGGGAAAATTTAACTAAAAAAATAATAAGCAATAAAATTGAAGAGGCATATACCTATCATATACTGAGACAAAAGAAAAGAATATTTTTTTTATGGAAAAGATTAATAAATGATGAAAAGCTTTTTAAAAACATAGATAGTATTTTTCGTGCTTTAGAGGCAATTGCATCTTCGTGGTTAAAAAACTGAAAATAAGTCTATATATATTATATCCCTATACATATTTTGCTTTATCTCCTTTGTTTTTTTCTTTGTTTTTCTTTTATTTATCTCTTCTCTTTTTTATTGTCCAGTTAAATAATACATCCATGCAACGCCATCCTCTGATTTAATCACAAGTTTTCCTAAAAAACCAAAAACAAAAATGTCAAAAAAAATTAAAAATTACATATATTAAAGATTTGCTAGCCCTTATTAATTTTATTGTTGTATGTATAATATATATAGCTATTTTATAAAGCGATCTTTATATATTTATATTAACCAGATATAGCATTTGTTGCAGTGCATTTTATTGGGATTTTCTCTGTTTTCCGCCCCTCTATTTTTATTTTCTCAAAAGAAACTATAAATTGCTCATCCGCCTATATAAAAAGGAAAGAGAAATGAATTATAGTATAATCATTATATATAGTATTCCAAAAAAATATTTTAGCTATTATTGTTATTCAATCTGTTAAAACTATATTATCACTTTTATAAAGAATTCTTTCATTTGAAAAAATGGATTTGTAAAAGAAATGAAAGTTGTTTTTTGTGATGAGCAAAAGATCGGTCCTCTGGGTTTTGGGAATCCAGTTCTTCCTATTAATAAACTCTGATAAAAGGAAAATGAATCATTTAAAAATGTATGGAGATCCATGCAAGTATGGTTATATACATATTAAGAAATAAGTGTAAATAAGGATATTAAATTTTTCTACATTGTGTCTTTATAACTATTTTATTTATAAAATTGTCTTTTGGTGGATTAACCTTGTAAACGATTCCTTCTTTAGATGTGAGCTTCAAAATATATTTGTTTGTTTTAATATCAGGGGGGTTATATATAATGTTTAAATTAATTTTATCAAATAAAACGTTAGAATCCGGATTTTTTAAAAATGTATCAGTGTCAATAGATTTCATGCTTATTGTTTTTTCTGTGCATTGAAATATTTCTTTTGAGCTTTTATTTTTTTCATCATAATCTTCTATAATTACATCATAATTAATTTTTCGGTTGCACACATTTTTAAATGATATTTCATTTATTTGAGTAGAACCCAGATCAGTATTAAAATAAAATGTTTCCTCAAAATCATTTATATTTATGTTTAAAATAAACTTAAAATTATATTTCCCAATTAATTTGTTATTAAAAGAAATTATTACATTTCTAGATGATTCATTTTTAACTATACAAAAGTATAAATTTATACTGTTGTTTTTTTTTTTTTCAAGAATTATAGATTTATCAAAAAACACATACTTATAATCAATCAGTGCATCTACTTTTACATTTTCGTCTAAAGGGTTATAAATAAAAATTGTTTCTTTTAATATTTCCTTTTTATTCGAATTTATTATTTTTGTAGAAATATAATCAGATTTTACTATTTCAAAATGTAATAATATTTTATACACATCTTCATATTTATCATTTGAAAAAACAAGCATTATATAATACATGCCTTCTTTTAATGAGATCAATTTAAATGGTAAGCTTTTTTCTTCGTTGGTGTTTAAATAAAGCGTATTTTGTATCTGATAAAATAAAAAATAAAATATGTAATTAAAATTTGATTTATATATTTTTTTAATATATATTTTACTAATTGGGCAACTATATTATGTAATATATTGGGGTTATCAGCATTTCGAAAATAATCGAACAACTTTAACGTTTCTCATTCTCATTTTGATGTTTACATTATTAGCATGCCTATTTTTCTCGTATTTGTATACTTTATATAATATAGTATACTAAGAATCTCTATTATGCTCGCTTACATAGAAAAACAACATATCGTTATTTGCTGGATTCAAATTTTTGTCACATCCATGATAAGAAATTAGCAATTTTTGGTTTTCATTTATCCAATTTTTTATTTTTATAGATGCATTATTTAAAGTTTTAGAATTTAATTTATAAGTAACTTGTTCCTCATAAGAGATATTATCTGAATACCCCAATAAAGTATAATTTTTTATAACATCTTTAGGATAATAAACGATCAATTTGGATATATGATGTATTTTTTTTGAATATTTTAAATATTTTACACATAACGTATTATGATAATTATTAGTATGTTTGTTTTTTTTTTGAACAAATAATGGATGGTACATTATTTGAAGTGATCCACTATCATTAGCTTTTATTGAGTCTTTCAATGGAATTACAGAAAAGAAATTATGTTCATTCGATAAAAAATTATATTTAATTTTAAAGTTAGATTCAGTTTCATTATATATATCTATTGTTTTACATATTTTTCTTCTTATATCTGTTAAAAATGTAATAATAGTTTCGTTTTTTAGTGAAAATACATTAATATTTTTTTCCATATTACAATCTTCTGCACTATCCTTATAATCATCAACATTTTCATTTGTTCTTGTTTCTTTAATTTTATATATGTCTAAATTTTTTGTTTTCTTATCATTTGGGGTATTAGTTAATTCTGCTTTTGCCGTTAACCTATTCATATACATAATCTTATTTTGTATCATATTAGAATATGAATTAATAAATATATTTAAAAATAATTTACTATTAATTTCATTAAATTTAGGGAATAACTCAATAAATATTTCATTAATATATAAATCTTTATCTACTAAATCCATGTCTATAAACATGTATATTCTTATTAAGTTGAAAGAAAAAATGATTCCTTTTTTAGGATATAGAAATAAATACTTGTTATACTTTTCAGGGCAGTTTACTAAAAATTGCGCGTTCATATCTCCTATATTATGTAATTCAATTTTTCGACTTTTTATATTATTTTTATTTTTATGATATTTAAATAATTTTTCCTTAATTTCATCAAGTTGGTTATTATCTAAATTTACCTCAGTTCGAAATATTTTATCCGAATTAATAGCATCACCTTCACCTGATTCTTTTGGATCGCCGAAATTGTCTTCCATTTTATTAAAAGTTAACATACACTCCTTTAAAATCACTTTATAACACACACTATTTAATTTAATGCTTGTTAAACTGTAAGGTATTGTCTTATCTTTATAACTTATATTTAAATATAAAGGCATATACGTGTTTATATACTTTTCAGGACAAAATCTTATTTCAAATGTTCTTTTTTCTCTCTTTTTTAAACTATGGAAAACATTATTATCAAAATTAGGAAAATACAGATAATTTCTTTTTAAATATTTGTAATTTAATATATTAAAAGATATATCTTCTAAATTCTTATTACAAAGAGTAAATTTACTAATGCATTCTTTATCCACTTGAACATCTTTAAAATTTATTTCATTTGAATTATTACATGAAAATGGTAATTTAAAATTACTAGCTGTCCCTGTAAAAGATATGTAAATAGTTTTTATTACATCACTAACTATTTTAAATGGAATTTTATAATTATATGTCTTTTCTTCGTTGGGTGAGAATAAAATCAAAATTGTTATTTTACTTTTCTTTTTTAAATGTATTCTTTTATTTATGCTTAGTATTTTTAAATAACATTCATTCAATTCGTATTCAATATAGCAATCTTCGTCACTGTTATTGCTAATAATTAATTTCGCCTGTGAAGAATTTATATTTTCTTTTTCCTCGGATAGTACATTTATATCATTATATATAAATTCATTTTCATCATCTATATTTTTAATATCTTCCATTGCATTGTTAAATATCCCATTTTTTTTTTCTTTTTTTATATCATTAAAATTGCATATTTTATCTGCTTTTTCTAAGGTATCATTCTTATTAGTATGCTCCTTTTGTGTATCTTTTGCTTTTTTTACGTCTTTGTGATATTTATCCATCTTTGGGAATTTCGTTGTATTTTCACGTGCTTTAGTTTCTTCGCATTCTTTCGATTCATTTTTATCTGCCTCTTCATTGTATTTATTATCCATTTTTTCTTTTTTTTTATCTATTATATGTTTTTTTTTGGCCTTCTGTTTTTTGGGGGATACCTTTTTAAACTCATTATTAGTTTGTTGGTTTTCATTTCCATTCCAATTCAAAGTGCTTGCGTCTTTTGCTTTTTCTTTCTTTAATTTTTTCTTATTATTTTTATATGTAGATATTATGTAAGACATAGAGCTATTAGAAGACGAAAAATTTTCATTACAAAAATTTTCTTTCGGCATAATTTCATTCATGTTTTTTTTATTTTTACACACATTTGGAAACAAAATAACATTACCAAAATCATAATTGTGGAATGAGAAATTAATTAATAGATTGGTTGAAACAGCGCATATTTTAAAATTTAATAAGTAATAATCCCCTATATTAAGAATTAAATAATTTTCATATGTTTCAGCAAATCTAGGTTTATATTCAACAGATAAAATAAAAGGCGATGAATTTTTTTTAATATAATTACTATTATATTTTATAGAAACATAATCATCTTTTTTTTGTATATGATATTTATAAACTATATCAAAATCACCCAAATTTTCTATAATTATATTTGATACTCTTTTTTTTCCAACTAATATTTCTTTAAAGTCTAATGTGCTATATACAATAATTTTATCATCTGTCGTATTTTTCATTTGTTTTGTTCTTTTTCTTTCTCCATTTGATATGAGATCCTCCAAATTTAGATGAATTTGTTCATTGTCAAAAGTGTTTATATAACAGTTAATATTTATCTTGCTAACTTGCATTTTAAAATTCAACGTTATTGGTTCTTCTTTTGCATTCACTTTACACAATAAATTAAAATTATAAAATTGTTCCAAATGTGGTTTAAATAATAATTTTATTTTTTTATATTTACCTTTTCCTAAATATTTATCTTTTATTTCTTTCTTAAATTTTTCTCTATACTTAGCATCTACATTTTTCAAATAGTAGTCAACAAGGAAATTGGTGTCTTTATTATGGTCATCATTATCCATACTATTTTCAATATCATAATCTGAGAAATAAATAGATGATTCACTATTATATTCGGAATGCCTATCTATATATTCCATATTTTCTAAACCGCATTTATTAGGAATTCCTGATATTTCCTGTTTATGTAAAACTAGTCTATTTTCAATATCATCATCATTGTTATTAATATACCTTTTTTTTTCTTTATTTAGTATATTGCAATTAAAATCAGAAGATA
This sequence comes from Plasmodium berghei ANKA, assembly GCF_900002375.2. NCBI lineage: Eukaryota > Apicomplexa > Aconoidasida > Haemosporida > Plasmodiidae > Plasmodium > Plasmodium berghei. The sequence goes on from NC_036171.2 coordinate 382,341, forward strand.
CTATTGACATTTCTGACGATGTAAATGAAGAATGTGTATCACTATGGTCATTATTGATGTTATTATTTTCTCTTCTTAAATAATTCATTTTTACTTTTAGTTTTATTTTGTCTTTTTTTGTTTTTATCTCATTATTCTTTATATTATAATAAGAAACAAAATTTTCATTATAATTATTTTCACGTGAAATATTTGATATATCATTCGAATTATAAGATGTCGAAATTTCTTCATTCAGTTCATCCTTGTTATTATATTCGTCATGTCCCAAATTATGATTGTATTTATTTATATGCTTAAATAGGCATTTATTTTTTCTATAACACGATTTTATAACTCCTTTAAATGGAATAATTTTAATTGTTTCCTTTTTGTTGTTGAATGAATTATATGAATTTTTATCAAATTCAAAATTTATGTCCATTAAATCGAAATTAATAATATAAAAAATGAAACAATATAGTTTTCCAACTATTAAATTATTTATATGCATAGAAGAAGTATTAAAGAATACCAATGGTTCAATTATTTTCATCTCAAATCCGATTTTTTTTATTATTTTATCATTTAGATAAAAATTATAATCCCCTTTATAATTATTCGAATTAAATATGCTGAACAAAAATTTTATTGGACAAACATTATCTTCTTTTATCACTCCCCTCGAATTAACGCATTCTATATTATTACTATTTCTACTATTTGTCTTATATCCATCAATCATATATTTCTTTGTGTATAAATATTCATCACTAGTTTTAGCACCATGCTCATCTCTTTCATTGCACTTTTCAAAAAAGTATTCATAACTTTTATTTGATAAGTTTAATATGTATAGAAAACGATGGTTTTTATTTAATATTCCTCGATTTATTATTAAAAGTTTATTATTTTGTTCTTTTTGACGGGAAAATGAACTGATTTTATTAAAATTTTCATTAGACATAAAATCAGTTAATAGAAGTACATCGCTTTCACCATAATTATCAAATGAAACATTAATTGGTATTTTTATTTCATTATAATATTTTATTTTTATATGAAGAAAAGCATCAATTTTTTTCTTATAAATATAATGAAAGAAATAAATATATATACTTTTCTTACACTTTCCGTTAATCGATATAAACTTTTTAATGATTTTATTTTTGTTTCTAATTGGCTCTATTGGCCTAATCTTTCCTATTGTTGCGTCATCCCCCAAATCAGTTGCATTAAAACCATACCTCGTCAAATAAAATTCATGGATAGGCTTATTCTCATTTTCATTTTCAATACAATTTGTAGCATTAAAATTTTTATCACAATCCAAAGATTTTTGTTTTTCCGCAATTTCCAAGTCTTTTTTTATATTAATAGTTTCCTTATTGTCTAAAGTTAAAGAATCAACATAATTTATCTCATTTTCTTTATTCTCATTTAATGAACAAAATACATTGCCCTTTTTCTTCTTTAATAATGAAATAATATCTTTTTCTTTAAAAGAAGTAAATGAATACACATTCGTTATATCGTCTGATTCGTCTAAAGGTATAATATTTAACTCTGCAAATAATTTTACATTTGATAAATTTTCTAATACCAATTCATTTTGAGAATAATTAAAGTATGTTATATTTTTAAAAAATATTTTTTTTTTGTTATAAGACACTTTTATTTCTTCAGATACTAAACTTATGTATAAAGAATCATCAAATACTTCAGTGCTTTCTTTTATTTTTGAATTTTTTTTTTCTTTAATATTAAATGGGGTCAAGGAAAATTTACAAGATATTTCCTTTTTTACTAAGTTAACAGATTCCTTTATGTCAATATGCAAGTAAAATATAAAAGAACTATTTGCTGGTATTAAACCATTTAAAGGTTCAATTTTAAAGAAGTTTTTCATTTTTTTATCTAACTCGATATTAAAATATAAAGAATAATCATTTTCATTTATATAAAATATTTTAAACAAATTGTTATATTTTATTGGTATTAAATCAAAATTTATATGTTTTTTAAAAATATATATATTATCATTCTTATACACATTTTTCATTCCATTTTTCAATTTTTCTAAGTTCCAATAATTTTTGGATTCTATAATATTTCCCAAGAATTTTAAATTATAAAATTCGTAATTATTATGTAGTACATTAATGCTTATGCTTCCTAATATTCCTTTTTCACCTAGACACCCTATTAAACAATTTTCCATTGTGCTTTTATGATTATATGCTTCTTTCATGTTTTTTTCTTTGTCATTGTTTTCTTCAGTTCTTTCATGTTTTACTCCATTTAAATTATTATTTGCTTCTATTTTTTTCATCTTTTTATTTTTTATTTCATTTTTAATTTTTTTTTTATCAATTTTTATTTTAAAATATGCCACATCATTTTCCTTTAATACATAATTACGATTTCCTATGTAATAGAGATATCCTATATTAACCATTTGTTTTTTTATTTTTTTATTTTTATATATTATATCAGTTTTCACATTATTATAATCAAAATAAGTAACATTATTTTTGTTCATTACTAATATATTATCTGTAATATTATTAAAAAGACAATAATTATTTGAGATATTATATATGTCTTTTTTGCTAGGTATACACATATCATTGTAAATCATTTCTCTATCTTCTAAATGTGACTCTTTAGATCTTTCTTTTGTCAATTTTTTATCATTTGTTTCAACTTTCTTTTTATTTTTTATTTTTAGATCACTACTTTCGCTATTAATTTTTACATTATCATCAATTTTATTAAAATTATCTTCATCTTTCAATTGTTCTGTTCGATTTAGTTGTTCCCTATTGTCTTCATTATTTTCTTCATCAAGAATCATGCATTTATTAGATTCTAAGTTGTTCTCTTGTTTATTATATAATATTTCTTTTCCTTTTTTTATGTTTGACCCATTTTCCGATTTTCCCTTATTGTCTATGCATTCTAATGAAGTGTTTAGACTTGTAAAAAAAACTTTAACAAACGCTGGATACTTATAAGAATTCTTCAATTTTACTTTAAATGAAATTATACTGTTTATGTGAATATTTCCTAAGTCAATAATTTTATCATCACGTTGTTGTCTCAATAAGCTGATTGGCATTATCAAATTAATAGAGGGCAAAAAAAATTCTACATTAATATAAAAACTAAAACATAATCTATTTTCAGAATTGACAAGGTATATATTTACTATATATTTTTTGCATGCTATTTGATTTGAATAAAAACATATATCTACGTATTTGTGTTGATAACGAGTTAAAACAGTGCTAGTTTGGAAAATGGAAATTTTATTTTGCTCAATAGTAACATAATCTAGAACATTGCTATTATTATGACTACTTTCTATAAATTGTGTAAAATTCCATTTTGATTTTACAAAATTGCTGTCGTCTATTCTTAGATAATGCTGGATAGGTTGTTTACCATGCCCAAATGATGAATTTTTTCTCTTTTCCATTTGGTGTTTCTGTATATATTTTTTTCCATCATTCCCTTTATTGTTACTATCATTAGTACCATCATTTAAACGATCGATTTCCTTTAGTTCAATCTTAGTATAAGCATTTACATTTGATATATTTGATATTTTTATTCTTTCATTATTGGGCTCATTGACGTAAGAATATTTATAATACAAAGTATTTTCATCAATATTGTAGTAACTATTTTTACTTAAAAATTGCCCTAAAAAATTATTGCAATTTTCTACGTTTTTTAAAACTAATACTTCTTCAAAAATGTTTTTAATATCACAAGATATACTCGGTTTAACAGATGATGCCAATATTTGCATTATTCCATTATATTTATTTTGTTCCCCATTGTTTTTTTTGTGATTAACATTTTTTACCGTTTTTTTCACATCAAGCAAAACATTATCAATCTCAACAAAATATATATATTTATAATAATTTTCTTCAGAAGAATTAAAAAGTACAGTTACAGTTTGCTCTTCTTTTGATTTTACTATGCCGTTTATAGGAAAAATAGTAAAGGGGCTTACGTCGGCTTTATTTTGTCTATTTTCTTTCTTTTGTTCTTCAAAATAATTTTGTTTTATTATTTTATCATTTTCTTTATTTTTTATTTTAAATTTTATTAATTTTATGTCATATTTAAAATCAAAATACCCATCATTAATTATTTTAAAAATTTTTTTTTCTTCTTTTTTAATTTCCACAACATCGTAATTAATCACAGATGGAATTATTCTAAAATAATTATAATCAAAGTTTACACTAAGCAAATATTTATAAGATTGATGTAGATAATTATTTTCTATGTCATATATATGAATAACTAGTGGAAATTTTTCAAATTTAATTTTTTTAGACGATTTTAATTTTAACTTTATAATTTTTGTTTCATTCGAATTTATAGTATCACTTATTTTATCAATATATGCAAAATTTAGGAAATTATTTTCGTTTATTTCCACAAAAAAGGAAATCTTAACTTTACCTGTATTTTTTATTTTAAATAAGCAGATCTTTGCTTCATTTACCTTAACATATTTCAAGTTGATATCACTTGCTTTTATTACATCTTCTGTTTCCTTGTTATTTGATTGAGAATACTTACTTTTTAAAAAACTTATATTATTAAAAATACTTGCCCTTTTATATCTTTCAATCATACGGGCACCATATTCATCATCACTACATTTTTGAGACTCTTCTAGGATATCTGCTTGATTGTCTTTTTTATTCTCAACAATTTCATAACTTATTTGACTAAAAGATTTACAAATTTCTGCTTCAATTTTTAAAGGAACAAAATATACCATATTATTATTTTTTTTTCGCTTTTTATCTATTTTTTTTTCTTTTTCAACATAATTAATTTTAATATCTTTTTTTATAACATTAGCATTGTTCGTATTAATTGTTGCTGTTAGCATAGATTTTTCATTTGGTGATAGTTTTCCTTTCATGGGATTAATATGTAGAAATAAATCATCATCTTTTAAATCATTTGGATCTATAAACCACGATATATCACAATAGCTATTATTTTTTATATATGTTGTTTTTTTTTGAATAGATTTCAAAAGTATTTTATGGAAATTTAAATAGTTTTGCTCAATTTCCAAGTTGCATTTTATTCCTTCTCCTTTTAAAACCAAAGAAAATACATCATACAGATAATTATCATTTTGTTTATTATACATGCTTATATAGTTTTTAATCCCATTATCATTAGTACTTAACAAAGAACCATGTTTTGTCTTATCCTTCAGCATATCACTTTTATCATTTTTTAAAATTACTTCTTTTTCTTTTACATTATTTCTATTTATTTTACCACTTATCGAATATATATATAATAACAATTTTTCCTCAAAAAAGCAATACGTCTTTGGCAAAAATAGTATTATAATTTTTTTGTATTTCTTTGATGGAATGGAAAATCGCCTTGGATATACATAAAAGTCATTGTGTACAAGATAATTTTCAATGTTATTACTATCACTACAATTGATATTTATGTAGCTAATTTCGTTCTTATCATTTTCACCTGCGTATTTCATATTTTCAAATGATAATTCAACGAAACAATCAAAATGAGAAGAATTAAATAAGTTCATAACCTGGAAATGCTTAAACAAATGCTTATAAATATCTATATTACTAGAATTATGCTTCAATTGACCAAACCCTCTTTCATTATTGTTTATTGAAGGCATAATAGCGTTTTCCTTTTTATTCTTCCTTAAATTAAATTTAGATAACTGCATACCTTCGAATTTTCTTAAAAATTCGTTCAAATATTCTTTATTTTCATCACATAACTCCAAATCAATGATATCATTAAATGCTGATAATTTTTTTCCGATTAAAACTTTGTCAAAATTGTACAAATTTTTAGATATTATAAAGCAGTTATTTTTCATATTATTTATAGAAACATTGTTACCAAATATAAAATATGGATTAGAATATATTTTAGGTTTATCAATTATAATATAGATATTTAAAAAGATATAATTTCCTAATATATCTATTAAGCATATTTTCTTCTTTATGTTTACTATTTTGCATGTATTAATTTTTACATACATTTCTGTACAGTTATTCTTTTCTAACATTATATTAGTAATATTTTTATACCTTATTTCATCCTTTTGATCATAAGATGTGTCTATCTGTAAAAATTCAATTACACTTTGCCCTTTATCATTTTTTTTATTATCAATTAATTCAATTGAATTTTGGAAATTACTCAAATTATAAAAAATATAATCATATTCATCTTTTATTTCATATTTATTTTTCTCCAATGTTTCATCATAGCTTTCTTCTATAAAAGGATTTTCATTAGAATTTTGTATTATTATTTTATTTTTTTTATCTGCGTATTTTATTCCGGTTTTTCTCTTTTTGTTTATCATGTTTTTTTCAATACCAACACTTTTTACGCTATTTATTTTGTTTTTTTTTTCATTCTCTTCATTATGCTTTATTTTTTCCGTGGTTTTTATATTGTTTTTTTCACCTTTGTTTATAGATTCACCTTTTTCAACATTATTATAATCTACTTTTCCTGTGGTTTCTTCTTTTTTACTTTTCCCTTTAATATAATGTTTTACTTCGTTCAGAACCGATCGGGAAATATACCCTTGATCTTCTCTAAAATTTGTCTTTTTCTTTTCATTTAATTTTTCTTCCCCGTCTTTATCAATATAAAGTTCCATTTCGTATCTTTCTAATTTTTTTTTGGATTGAATAAAGTTTCGTAGATTAAACGTATCATAAATTTGAGGTTCACTGATATCAAAAAAGTATGCAGATGTTTTTACATCATTATATTGAATAAAATTGGAAATATCTTTAAGAATATTTTTTTTTCTAAAATTTATTTCGTCATTTATAAAAAAAAATGTGAAATTCATTTGGAAAAACTCCTGGCACACACACTTTATTAGCTCGTTATTTGTATTAATTATAGTCCTGGTATTTCCCTCTTTCCCCCCATTATTTTGGTTATCAATTTTATATATCTTATTGCAGTTAATATCTAATGAATCTTTAACTTTTACTATTTGTTCATCAATTATCTTTTCGTTCATATTTTTCTCATATTTTGTATTAATATTATTTTTTTCATCCATTTTTATTTCATTAGATAGTATACTAGTATTAGATGAATTTTTATCTGAAGTTTTCAAATTTATTTCATCTTTACATAAGTCTTCGATAAAATTCTCACTAATTTTTATCTTGAATTGTTTTAGGAACTTGTTTTTTCCTTCTTTTTTATTTATTTCTTTATTAATACTGTTGTCATTATTATTTTTATTTGTTAATAAATCCATGAAGTTATCTTCTTCAACATTTTCAAATGAATCTGGTAAAATGTTATTATATTTTTTTGAATATTCTTTTATTAAATTCAAAAGTATATTTTTTAATTCTTTATAAAATGATAAACAATCCATGTAACGTCCGTTTTTTATGTAATTATTAATTTTGCTAACCTTTTTATTGTATTTAATAATTTGATTGGCGATGCCCTCATTTCGTTTAATACATAATACAGTTAAATAATTCAGTATTTGTTTAGACATTTTATATTTTTTTTCTTTTTGAAAAATTAATAGGGATTTATATAATTTTTCAACAATAAGACACTGAATATTTTCCACTTCTTCTAAACATTCAGCATCATCTACATATGTATTATAAGTTATTTCGTCATTTTCTTCAAAGTATTTTTGTTCATTTTTTTTAAGACATTTTTGTAATTTATATGAACTTAGCTCCTTAGTTTGTGATAATCCGTCTTTTTCTACTTCTTTATAATATAATTTTTCACTATGATCCTTTAATAATATATTTGTTGGTACCTTCGAATTACGTATTTTTTGTTTCTCATTACTATTAAGATTTGATAGAATACTTGTTTCATCGCTAATATTTACATCTATATATAATATTTCTATTATTTTTTCTAATGTTTCTTTTTCTTTTAATTTTTGCTCAATTTTTATTTGGTACTTTTTTAATAAATTTTCATAAAAAAATTTTATTTTCCCTCCATCGTTTAGATTGTTTATCTTGTTATCACCAATTTCATTATTGTATTTCTTTTTCTCTTTTGCTTGATGATTTGTTTCGCCTTCCCTTTTTTTCAATTCGGTAGTACTTTTTAAATTATTTTCATTTTTTTCTATTTCCTTATAATTCGGCATGTTAGAAAAAAAAATTTCATAACTCTCTAATGGGTTCAAATAAATTATGTGAATGTTTCCATCAAATGTTTTTAAAAACGCTTTAAAAAACATGTCTAAATTTATATAATTATTTTTTTTAAAAAAAAAGACAACATCGTCAATATAAAATGGAGAAAGTAACATTTTTTTTAAAATGTTTTCAAATAAATCTAGTGAGATACTTTTTTTTTTAGTATTATTTTCATTTTTTTTTTGTTTTTTCGTATCAGAACCAGTTATTTTTAAAAAATATTTTAAATCATTAATAAACATTTCGTCATGTAAAAGTGAAAATTGATAAAAGTAATTCAAATATTTTAATTTGTATTTTAAATTATACTTATTGAAAACTGTTTTTTCTCCATTATTATTCATCGATTCATTTTGTTCTTTCGTAATATTCATATATTTGTTGTTATTAGTTTTTCCCTTATTGCTGATTAAAGATGTATGCTTATTATCTATTTTTGATTTTACAGCACTTACATTTAATTTCCTTTTTAAGGTATTTTTATCAATATTTATTAACTTTTTATTTGTTTTCTTATCATTTATCTTCGAATTTTCGAAATCTGGATTTGTTTTTTCATTTTCTATATTGTCTATATTCCCAATGTCATTTATTTTGGTAATATAACTATTTATTGTTTTTTTTACACCATTTTCTTCATCATTAGTTTTTTCTAAAACATTTAACTCTTCACTAATATAATATTTTATTATATTATTTTCCTTCGAAATAGAACTTTTCCTGTCTCCTTTAATTTTTCGGTTATCACTAGCAAACTGGTCAAGTACTTTTATACGATTTTTTATAACGGGATTATTGCAATTTTGTTCATAAATCACATATTTAATAAAGTAATTTTTTACATCTGTAGGATAATTATATTTCTCATAAATTTCATTACACCATTTAATTATCTTATTAATTGTCAAAATTTTATTATCATATTTGTTTTTTTCACCTTTTTCATTTTCCATTTTAGAATAATTCAAATTATCCATGTTAAGTAAATGTCTTCCAAATTTTGTGTGATTAATATATTTGGGGCAAATAACTAAATAATTATTCTTTACTATTACTTTTTTCTTTTTTCTTTTTATTATTTTTAAATACTCTTCAAAATAATTATATTTAACTTGATTTTTTATAATTATTTTTTCTAATATCATAATTTTATTTTCTAATATTTTAATACTCTTTTCTTCATCTTCTGTATCTATAATTAATTCATTTGAATCGTATTTTTTTCCGGAAAATAAATTTACTAACATATCTATATCTTTTGTTTCGTTAAGGTGTGTCGTCTTTTCGTTTTTTTTTTTATTCGCCTTTTTGGAGTTTTTTTCCTTTGTCTTTTTATCTTTTTTAATTTTCTCCAATTTTCCAACATTTTGGTTATCTGTGGTTAATTCATTTTGGAGTACTATCTTTTGTTTTTCCTCATTTTTCTCAGCATCATATAAAACTTCTTTTTTGCTGCTGATTTTTAACTTTTCATTTTTATCTTCTTCAATTCCACAATTTCGAGAATCTTCTGTTGTCCCATTTATTTCGATCTTACTACATTTTTTTATTTTATCAATTTTTTCCCTATATATCTCTATTAAATAGTATATCAAATTTGTGTAAAACAATTCCTTGTCATCATTTTTTTCTATATATATATGATTGTGGATAACTAAAATGTCGTATATAAAACTTTCTAAGTATTTATAATAGTTATCGATCTTATATATATGTAAATTTTTAGAATAGTTATTCAAGTTTTTTATTTTTATATTTTCATAAATATATCCACTATTAAGTAAAATTGGTTTAATTGTTATTTCATGAGGATTTACTACAATATTATCATTTATACTATTTAAATATATATCTAACGTTTTTACAATATTTGAATGATAAATAAAAATTTCAACACATACTTTTGCATTTTTATACACCTTTGACGGCTCAAAGAATATTTTAATATCTAAAAACGAATTATTTTTAATTATTCCTTTAGTCGGTGCTATAAATATTTGTGTCTTTTTTTTTAAATGACAATATTCTAACTTTTTATTATAAAATGTTATATTTTTTATTTTAAATTTTATATTAACATTTTTTGTATTTATTAATCTGTTTATTTTACATAAACACCTTTTTACTTCAATTTCTTCAAATCTTATTTGATTATAGTACAGCATTATGTCAGGAACTACATAATCAAATTTTACGTTAACAGTGTAATAATTGTTGTCGTTTAAATATATATACACTTTTTCAATAAAACTTTTTTCTTCTAAGGAATTCTTTTTAATTTTAATTTTAAAATGAGCAGAATCATTTTTATTAATTTCACTAGGATAATTTACTAATATTATATCATTATTTTCGCATTCTTTCAAATTGTAATTTAAATTTATTTTATCATTGCTTATATTTTTTATATTAATAACATATTCCTTCTCTTCGTTAATTATTAATTTACCTCCATCTAAATAATATTCCTTTAATTCTACATTAGTTTCAAGAATAACTCTTTTTAAATATTTTAAGATACTTTCATTGCTTAGATAACTGTGGCAATATAGCTTTTCGTAATTTACTAAGAAAATTGGTAGAACACAAAAAAAGGGAATAATGACGCAATAGTGTGTGAATATATTTATATCTACATATATGTAAAAATATATATACATATATACCCACAAGCATATGCGCTTATATATGCCTTTAACATTTTCAAAGAATATCGCGTTGGATTCTTACCTAATTCTTTCATCTTTGAAAAGGTATCAAGGATATAACTATCATTTTTTGGGGAACAAATAAACGATTTTAACAAGTCAAAAAATATGCTATCAACAGGATTTTTTGAACAATATTTTTTTAAAATTGTTATAATTTCATATCTATGTTTTGAAACGTTAGATAAACTTAATTGATTTCCATCAGAATTATTAACTTCATCATTTGTTTGAATATTTTTTGAATTCAATTTATCATTCTGGAAGTCAAGTTTTATTTTATGAGTTTCTTTCGCTCCTTGGATATCCGAATTATCTTTGTCTATATAGTTTGCTTCCATATTTCCTATGTTTGCATTTTGAATTTCCTCATTTTCATTGGTTCGGGAATAATATATGTCTAAAATTTCTTGGATATTTTTTTTATGGGACAAAAAAATATTAAGATACAATTTTTTTAGCTTCTTAATTAGCAACTTTTTCTGGTTCTCATAATAGCAAGCTGGACCCTCAAATAAAACCGAATTATTATTCATTAATTTTTCTATTTTTTTTAAATAATCATCCTTTTTATTATAATCATAAGTTATTTCGTATTCCTTATTGTCTTCTAATAAATTTTCGCTACATATTTTACCATATTCTGTTTTATTTGATATTCCATCAAATTTGTCATGAACATTTAAATCTAATATACTATAGAAAATATATGAATTTAACTTTATATTAATTTCTTCAAAGTTACAAATTTTTATTAATATGTTTTCAGTTATATTTGATGGAATACCAGCTGTAAAATAAAAAACAATATCTTTACTATTATGAGGCTCAATAAAAAAATTGTTTACATTCGTATATAGCAAGGAAGGAAATTTTATACTATATATTATTTCTATATATAATTTAATTTTCCCAGTATTATGTATTGTTATAATATCTTCAGTTATGGCCTTGTAATGGGAATTGAAATTCAATTCTTTCTTATTTATAGTATATTTAATATCAGAATATCCTGCTATCAGTTTCAAACTATACACTGGACCATTTTTAACACTACATAACATATTAACATTGTAATAATTGTCATTTATACTATTATATGTTATTGTTATTAGTTTTTTTTCAAATGGTAATAAATGTCCTCGGCTTGGATTTACCATAAAAACGTTCCTAAAACCCTCATAAAGATTGTTCTCTTCAAAAAACCATTTAAAATAGACTTTAAAATTACACACATTTTTTATTTCTACTGTTTCTTGTGCAAATAAATTTTTTAAAATATATTGAAAATCTATAAAATTTTTATTCATAATTATGTTAGGATATATTGTTTCACCGAATAATTCATATTTTTGTCTTTTTCCATTTTCAAAAAAATTAACTATCAAATATTCTTCATAAACATTATTTATTTTAGTATTCATAACATCAATATCAAAATATATGGGGATTTTTTTCTTCTCTTTACTTTTCAGTTCAATAACATCAGATTCTACATAAAACGGCACTTTTGTAGATAATACAAACTTTACAATCGCATTCTGCTGATTTTTTATTTCAACTTCTTGCATCAATTTGTTTAAATCTTTCATATATACAATTTTTGTATTATTGTTTTTCATCTCATTCCCATCATTTTCACATTTATCCATCTCATCCAAATCGTCTAATATTTTGGATTTGCATTTCTTTTCCTCTTGTATTGTACTAGTTTTTCTCTTTTCAAATTTTTTTTGGTCATCAAAGTCAAAGAAAAATTTTTCAATTTCACTAATTTCTACCACTGGATCGACAAACTTAGCTAATATTTTTATTTTTTTTAAATTATTCGACGATTTTTTTTTATTTACAAAATCCTCGTATATATATAAAGTGTCTTCGCATTTTTCTTCTCTATTATTATATCCGCTTATAATACATACAATTTCGCTACATCCTTTTATTGTTAAATTTCTGGGAGAAATGTCAAATATTTCAGTATTTTCAGATTTTTTTGTTCTGTTTTTTTCGGATTCAAAAGCAAGACATATACTTCTTTCATTCATTCCTTTATTAAATATAATGAGTTCACGGTAATTCTTTTTATTTGTGTGAACTTCGTCGAAAATTATGCATTTTTCACTTATTAATATTGGCGATCCTATGCCCTTTGACAGTTTTAAAAATAAATTGTGAACAAATCAATAAAATAATTAAATAGAAAAAAAATGTGCATATTCATTAAATATAATATAAATTTATGATGAAATGGATAAATCAAGAAAGAATAATAGACAAAATGGACTATACTAAAGACAACCAATTATGAGCCATAATAAATTTATAACTTACTTGGGCTTTCAGAGGTATCATAATATTTTCCTTTTTGTGGACATTCACATTTAATACATCATTATATTGTATTGTCTCTAAACATTTTGCATATACATTAACAAAAAATGATTCATTAGATTCAATAAAAAAATTATTTTCTGAATAATTGAAAATAGATGATTCATTTGACAAATTAATAAATGTTCTAATAGGGCTTTCATTTTTTATTTCAATTGTTTTTTCTTTTATATCTAGACAAGCGCATTTTTTAAAATCAATTATATTAGGAATAATTTTTATAGTAGGACAAGTGCTAAGAGCTTTTATATTTAAAAATAAAAAGTCATCATAACCAGATATTTTTATTTTAATAACTATAAGTATATATCCTATAATTTTGCTTTCTATATTTATATCAATAAATTTAAATTTATTTCTTTCTATGATTCCAGTTTTTTGTGAAACATCTATATTACAAATTTCATTTATTTTCTCATCAATGAACAATTCATACATGGCATCTACATTTTCTGATTTATTAATAATTTTAACTTCTTCTTTATAATTTTTATCTATAATCATTGATTCAATGTTTATAAGAGATGGTTCACATATAATTTCTGCCTTTTCACAAATTGCATAAAATGAAATAACTTTTTTATATTTTTGAATTTCATATAAAAATAATTGGATATTGCAATTATATGTTTTTATGTGTTTTGGACAAAATTTTATTAAAATCTGTTTCTTCTCAAAACTTTTTAAAATACTATCTGCTTCTATAATTTTTATTTCATTTTTAAATTCTTCTGGTATATTTAATGAATAATGCAGTGATAATTCCGAATTGTTAATAATATTAAATGCCTTTGTATACTCAAAACTGTGTGATATTGTATTAAAATTTATTGTTTCTTCGTCAAATGATATATCTGGAAGTATGCATTCGCTTGATATATATAGATCATTTTTAACATTTGTGTATTTTTTGTGAATTATAAATTTTTTTTTATTAGAACCACTTATTTTTGGCATATATATAATTTTTAATAAATGCTTAGACTTCTTAGGTATCTCAAATTCATTTAACTGAATTAGAAATTCATTATAATAATCATCTTCTTTTTCAATTTTTATAGGAGCACTATACTCACTGTCATTAATTAGTTCAAACAATATTTCTTTATATGTGTTTATAAGAATTTTATTAACGTTTTGTATGTTATTTGGAATAATAATATTAGGTGTTACACTTTTTAAATATACGCTTATTTTCTCTCTTTTTTTATACCCTTTTATATATAAATAAATGTCTATTTTATAAAATGATGCAAAATACGGAGAAAATGATATATTCATTGTTGTGTTTGTATCATTATATAGCTTTCCATATTTAGGATAAATATTTAAAAACTCTTTTAACTTTCTTTTATTGTTATATGAACATAAGCTATTATCAGATTGTTCATAATAACAAGGCTCATCTTTTTTAAAAAAAAATTCGCTATTTTCGTCACTCCTATATTTTGTTTCGTCCGTTTCTCCATTTTCTTCATTTTCACACGATGTAATAATATCCACATTTCCGTCACTACTTAACATGCTTTCAATTTCCATGCTATGATACTCATCTTTATATTTGCTCGTATTGTTACTATAATCGCTATTATAATTGTCGTATTCTTCATTTTCTTCTTTTATATAAAGTCCTTTTTCTATAATATTTTCATCTATCAAATCCTTATCACTAATAAAGGTCTTATCTATAATTATATCTTTTTCTTCAAAGTTAACTTGGGTTATATCCTCGGATAAGGTGCTCTATAAATATATAATTAATATAAAGTACACAATTAGAAAGGGAAAATAATTAAAATAATATTATTAGTTATTCATTTCAATATATATATATATATTGAAATGATAATGATCATATTTATAATAATTATCATTGATATATTAATATTTGCTACTTGTATTTATTTATTTTATTTCAGTATATCGTATAAAATATATGAAATCCATAGGCATACGCACATAGATGTATACATTAAATGATGGTTAAGCTGCTATGTATGTTTACTAATTTTTACATACATATCTATATTCATAGACCCTATAATTTATTATTTTCCAATTTAGCAAAAAGAAAGACATATTTTTGATAAAAATGTTGATTTCCTTTGTCTCATTTATGTAAATATCATCAGAGATAATTTCTTTATTATTTATGGCGACATTAGCTATAATTCCTTTGCCCTGGATTTTTGTATATGTCCTTACTCCCTAATAGAAAAAAGTATTAACGGTTCATTTTATCCCCATATGGAAACACCAAAAGTATATATATATATTATAAATTTACATTTTCGTAGCTAAATATAATGTAATCTTCATAAATTTTATTTTCAACTGGAAGGAATACAATCTTAATCTAAAAGGAAAAGTAAATGAGAAAAAATAGTATAAAAAAAGTGTAAATTTGTTTTGACTGAATATATTTTTACAGAAAATACTGGTTCATGCATATTTTTAAGTACAATTTGAAGAATATATTTATGGTTTTAGATCAATATTGTGCTTGAATTTGCATTTTAAACTTCAATTTTGCATAGATTTATAACTAATTACATCTATATTTGTAGCTACATTTTAACATATATTTTTTAATATACTGACGTCTTCTATTTCTCCATTCTTAAGCTCGTGTATACACGAATTGACATAAAAAGGAGGGTTTACTGTAGCTTCAAATTTATTATCATACTTTCCTATATTTTTTATTGTTATTATCTTTTCCCCTTTTATGTATATCGGTGTATCATTTATTATTATTTCATCTTGCACATCCAAAATAATTTCATCATTCACACACCTTATGGGTAATATCAATAGTTTATTCTGGTAAAATAAAGAAAATATATATGTATATAATTAAAAAAATGTATTTTAATAACATATTTTTTACTCATTTTATATAACAATGTAAGAATTTGTTATTAGATACAAATTAATAAAATATAAGCCAGCAAAACAACTGTGCTTCTTATACACTCTAGTATACATGCAAAACAAGACATGTAAAAATGCATCATACTTCTGAATATATTTTGAGGTTATAATTATAATTATCACATGATCTAGGATAAAACATTATCTGAATTTAAAGAATAAAGTTATACTTGAATGAAATATCATTAAATATATATTATCACATCAAAATGCTTTGTTTATGTGTTATTTTTGTAGTAATATAAATTTATAGGAGTAATACATTTCTTTTTAAATATTACAACCCAAAATAAAAAACGATGTATAAATTTTGATATGAATGCTTTTTTTATCTTCCTCATAAAAGCACATGCGGGTCATTTCTTAATTTTCTAACCTTAAAGGTAAATAGCATACCGGGTGCAACCTATATAAATTTGACAAATAGTAAGAAAACAAATATTAATTATACATGTATTGTCAATATACTTGAGTCTATGTTATGCAAATGAGGTATTATATGTCTACCTTTTTTTTTATGTCTGACACATAAGATACTTTAAAGGTGTCGTTGTTTTCCAATTCAAACCGTATACTTTTCGCATTTCCATCAATGTTTCTAAAAAATAAATTTTCGGTAAATTTTTGATATTAGTATTTATTATAAATAGAGCAGACTAAGTTATTATTATCATTACTATTATTATTATAAAATTGCACAAAATATTCGTTAATTATAAAGGAGTGCACAAAAAAATAAGTAGGCATATGCAGATTGATGCTCTTATGGAACAATTATAAATATTCTCTATATATTTTTTCGATAATCATAAAAGGAATAAATTACTTTAACGATACTACAGTTTCATATTTATTGAAAGGCGAATAAGATGTAAAGGAAACAATATTCGGTATAACTTCAAAGTAGGAGCATGTAATATTGTCCTTTATATTATTTTTTTTTATTATATTATCATTTTTATTCTTAATAAAATCTTCTAATGTTTTTCTTCGGTTTTGGATGAATTCACTAGGCTTTATAAAATAAAAATCATCATCATCATCAAAATTTAAATTATTGTTATTATGCTCATACTTTTCCACATTGTTATTATTTTCTGATAATATATTGAAATTATTCATTTCAGAAACATTAATATTCAAAAGTGTTTAGAAAAAAAACAGCACAAAATAATAGTGATAAAGGGAAAAAATATAATGCATATTTATTATTATTTAATTTAGATGTATCCCATTTTATTTTAATATAAGACAATTTCTTTGATGAAAAAGGGTATTATATATGCATGTCTATACTTAAATATATATAATAAAGATATTTTTTATTTTCATTTTTTAATTACGTATGTTATACAAAAATAAACAATATACATTTAATAAGTAGAAAAATAAAAGGGGAAATAGTAAAATGAGAGATAAGAAAAATTATAATTTTTTATACAATGTAATAATTATAGAAATGCTTATATTTTTTTTCGGTTTTTATAATAGACTTATTTAATTTTATTTTTAAAAATTTGCACACTTAATGTATAGTAACTTTTTTTTTTCAATACCTAAATTAAATATCTTCCATATAATTACAAAACTTCCAATAACAAATGTTACATAAAAATACACTCTCTATATTATAATAAATAAAAATAAGATAAAATGGATGAAAAACCATATATACCTATAATTGAAAAATTAAATAATGAAAAGAATCCAAACTTTTATATATGTGGAAATGGATACATAGCACCATTAGACATCAAAAACTTAAAAAAAATATCCAATACCGAAAAGAAAAATTTACAAAGAGTCTTTAAAATGATGGATAAAGATAATACAGGAAAGATATCATCCTGCAATCTTCATGACATTTTGCATAAATACAATTACAAAATTTCTAAGGTTAATTTAATAAATTATTTTTCTTAAATATATCATTTTTTGCACTATTTTTATATACCCTTAAATAGTTAATATGTAAAGTATGGTACACAAACCAAAAAATATTTGTGTATGACCTTTTGTAGTCATGCATTATGTTCATACTGTTAAACTTTTTTTTATTAATATAAACAAAAATGATAAGATGTAAAATATAATTCATAAAGAGCGATAGGGAACTTAAAGTTATAAAGCTATTATGATATGTCCATACCTATATGCAATTTTTATAACTACCAAATATTTACGCCGTTTTATCGACAGAAAAATACATATAATCATATGCATACACGTACACATATATATGTTTTCATTTTTATTTAATAGAGCGAAGTTGAAAGAATGATTTGGGAGTTTGATGAAAATATGGATAACTGCTTAGATTATGATGAAATTTATTTTTTATATTTAAGATGTGTTAATGACAAAAAAAAACAAATTCCAAGTGACTTATACAATATTATTCAGTTTTTTATGTTTGATTATGAAATGAATGGATATATAACTGTTGAAAAAACTTTACAAATATTATATGTACGATTTGGCAGAGAAAAAATGGATTTAGAGGTCCAAGATATTTTTGGCGATAAATATGAAGATAAATCAGGAGTAGAAAAACAAATTTGTTTAAAAGAATATTTAGATAATGAAAAAAATCGGATACAAAAATATAGGTTAAAAAATATCTCAAATCAAAATGATCAGATTGCAATATTATATAATGTATCGATATACATGTGTATATGATTCATTTATTTTTGTGTATATTCATATATAGATATACCCATGCATTGTATCAATGAGCATTTTCATTAATTTCGTTTTTTTTTCTGTTTGTTTAACATTTTTAACTTTTTTTTTATACAGAAATGAAAATCACAAAAAAGCAGGAAAAGTATAGTTTCGATAATCCCGTAAATTAAAAAGCATGTAAATATTAGCATAATTATTACACATAAAAATATTTATTTTCCATTAATGTATTACATATTTTTTTACGCAAATATATTTGCTTTATAATATGCATGAGGTATTTATTAAAATATAAATAAATTATGAATATATATATGTTATTACAGAATATAACACATTTAATCGTCTGTATAATATAACAGATTATGTAAATAATTATACCGTTTTTATTTTTTTTACTAGATATATATGATTAAAATAACTTATTAAAACTAATGAATAATTTTAAATAAAAATATGTTCCATTATAAATTATAATATTCAATAAACTATAATAATTTATTTGTATCTTTTTAATTATAAAATATGAAAATATGATGCTTTAATTCATGGCAAAAACATAAATTATATATTATATATATTATGCATCTTTCATGATATAGTTTATTACATAAATTTCCATATTTTTATTTCCCTTTTTAAAATTGTTTTATATTTTTTGTTATAATGTTGGCATAGATTAAATTTTGCTATACATCGTTTAAAGAAAACCAATTTGATATAAACAATATATTTGCTCATTCTCTCATTTCAAACGCAAGTTAAAAGTTCATACTATATATGCACCATTTTTTTGTTTATCTGCTAGTAATCGATGCTAAATTAATTACGAAATATTTACAATTTTCCTTCATCATATGATTTAGTTTATATTTTTTTTCGTGGATTTTTAATTTATGATTATCGTCATGCGTATACACAATTATAATGCTGATTATATAATGCATCGCTAATATTATTTGATTTATGTTTTTTTTTATTTTAATAAATTTAAGAAAGTATGGAAACTGTTAATAAAAATGAAACAAAGAAACCTAATTCCCGTATGATTAGGGTATTTATATCTGGTTACATTATCACTTTATTAATCCTACTGATTACATTATCCTTTGTGTTTGATGTAATAGCTTTACTTTTATTTTTACCAATAGTGCTATATAGTAGATCGTTTAGATTGTTTATATTTGGTGTCCCCTTTAAGTTTTTTATGGGTCTTGGTAAGATAACAAAATTAACAAATTAGTGTAAATATTATGAATATATAAGAGGCACTACATTGTTAACACAATCATGTGTGTGTACATATGAATATTATTCAAACATCTATATGTGTATTGGTGTGTAAAAATGCGTCCCTGCAAATGCATAATTGTATACAATACTTTTTTATTTTTTTGGTACAGCTTTTTCCCTGCTTAATCCATTTTGGAAAATTAAAATAATAAAAAAATTAAAAAAAAATTATAATCCATCAAATACAATATTGTTTTCTAATCACTTATCATCACTAGACCCATGGAGCATCAATGCTTTCTGGTTTATGTATAATATAAAATTTATTTGTAAAGGATCATTATTTAAGCTACCTATTTGTGGGCAATTATTAACTTTAGCTGAAGAAATCCCTATTCATTTTGGTAAAGGAAAAGGAGGATGGGAAGTAAAAAAAGAATCGAAAGAAAATGCTATGAAATTAGCTAAAGAATATACTAATATGAATATTCCTATAGCAGTATTTCCGGAGGGTACTCGTTCTCGTACTGGAAAATTACAAATGTTTAAAATGGGATTTTTTAAATTTGCAATTGAAAATAATATGGAAATATTACCATGTGCATTGCATGGATCAAATAAACTATGGCCGTTAAATTCATTATTACTTAATAAGGGAACGATGTATATTTCCTATGGCGAGCCTTTTCGCCCTACCCAAGGAATGACTGTTGAAGAGTTAGCAAATAAAACCAGAAATATTATATTTGATTTGATTAAAGAATTTCCAGATTATGATCCAAATGTAAGACGAAATAATTACACGTTGCACATTATTATGTGTACTTTTGTTTGTATTATTATATATCTTGTTTAAATACTATTATTAGGTTTATTTCAAATATCACGGATTTCAATGCATTATATCCATTTTAATGAACGATATATATTTTTCCTTTTTTTTTGCGCTATATTTGCAGGTTGATCAGTTAGCAACTGAATTTTCACAAACACGAGAGCAGGGTATATAACAACATTTTTTTTAATGTTTCCTTAAAGTTATACATATTTTGATGGGCTATCCCCAACTTCATTATATATATACAATACAAAATTTTAAACAGTTTAATATTTTTTATAAAAAGACAATTTAATTTATATTAATTTTTTATCTTTACCAAATATTTAAAAAAAATGATAAAATAATAACCCAGCATTTGGTTATGTGTATGCAAAATATGTTTTTAAAATATGATCTAATAAAAAAACGAAAAACACTACGACATTAATAAAAATTAATTGTTAATAGTTTAAATATTAGGCTTAATTAATCATTATGTTTTTATATTTTATAAAAAAATATGATAAGTTTGGTTTTTTTCGATTTCTCATATTTTGGAACAAAATATCACGCGATAATATTATGATTTAAATAAAACAGTGGATAATTTATTTCATTTTTGTATTTCATTTATAAATTTTTTTCTATCTAAAAAAAATACTTTTATTTATTATCATTTATTTTAACCATTATATAAATTTAAAAAAATCAATAAAAAGTTATTGCTAACTGGCAAATTGGTAAAATACGTTTTATATATAAACAAAATTATAAATAATAAAATTATTTGTGTTTTTTTGGTGAAAATTTAATTTTAAAATTATAAATACTTGGAAATGTTTGAAAAAAAAACGATGAATATAGGTAATACTACAATAACACGAGTATGAAGTTCCATACGAGCAAACAAAAGATTCTACAAGTAGGTATAATGCCTTAGTACGTCTAAATATATGTATACATGCTTTTAATATGCTCATTTTTTGATTAGTCAATGATGATATTTATAATATTTAGCTATATAAAATAAAAAACACCAACATTAATTAAAATCCTGTGAAAGGATATAAAACTTTCAAACATTAACAAAACTATTTTATAAAAGAATACGAAACAAATGTCGGACGAACTCTTTGACGAAGTTGAATTTATAAATAAACAATTCAATTTTAAAAACCCAAATATAAACAAAAAATTAGACAAAGATGACCAAAATAAAGTTATCCAACTATTAACAATTTGTAAAAAAAAAATTGAACTAAATAAAGAATATAATGAAAACTATCTAAATAACTATATCAAATCATTAAAGATCGCGATATTCTATATGCCATTTAATCCTATAATTAAAGAAAGGATAACGGAAAATGAAGCATATGAACAATTATTTTTAGGAAGAAACTTTATCAATAATGCCTCAAATTTGTTAAAAGAAAAAAACTATAATATTAATAATTTAAATGGAAATGACATCCAAATATGTGGGCAAAGCAAATGGAACAATAATGTTCCATTATATGATCAGATTAATAAATATGAATTAATATTTTTAATTAATTTAATAACCCATAATGAAAATAATAATAAAGTATGGAAATATTCGTATCCTTGGTATTTTTATTATATTATTTTAAATGAGCTTGAACAGGATAACATATTTATGTTACTAAATAATTTTATACTAAACAAAATAACATATGACGAATTAACAAAAGACGACAATATTGCATTTGTTCTTTTTATTTCCTTATTTAATAATTTAAAAAACATAAAAAATGAAGCAACTATTTGTAATTATTTTTATTTCTTTATTGAAAATTGCTTAAAATATGAAAATAAATTGTTTATACACATTTTACAACATATGAAATTACTATACACACATTTTGAATGCTTAACAAAAAAAATGAAAGAAAACGTTAAAGATATTTATAATGAAAATATTACAATATCAGAAAAGTGGAAAATATTTAATAATGTAAATAATAAAAAATATGTTTTGAAATATATAATATTTATGTATAGACTACTTTTTGAAGCATTATATAATATTATGGATCAAAAAAATTTTGAAATAGAACCAGTTTCTCAATACAAAGAATTATATAAAATTATAATTGAAGAAATTCAATATAATTTAATATTTATCAATGAGATAAATTATTTCCATAATTTTATAGATACACACATTGATTTATATAACAAATACGTTCTGTTTATGGACATGTTTTTGCATTATAAAAAAAATAATAATTTGGAAATATTTAAACTAATTTTATTTATTTCCAACATTTTTATTGATTCTTATGAACAGTTAGATTATTTGTCATCTTCAGAAAAAAAAAATTATATCGACACAATTTTTACATACTTGAAAAATATACACAATATGAGAAATGAGCATATATCAAAAAAAGAAAATATTCTATATCATAATTTTGTACTTAATAGATATATTATTAGTATTGTAGCAAATTTTTCTGTGGATTATCAAATTTCTGCTTACATTAAAGAGATACAAGGTAATCATATATAAAAATAGTGTGTCTCTTTTTATTACTAAATCAAAATATATTTCTTATTACATTTATTTTGATTGAAATATGCATATGGCTCATTTCCCTTTTACTCACTTTATGCTTTTTAGGAATTAACATTTTGAGAAAGTTCATGTATGTTGATGATAAGGATCCCTGTTTAGCAGAATATTCTATTTTGGTATGCTTATTTGAAACTCGTTTATTTAGTATTGTTTGTAAAAATAATATATATATATATATAGATTTATCATCATAAAGCATAAAATATTTCAAAAAATTGTCTTATTGTATATGTTTATTTATATTTCTTGTAGGCTATTAAACATATAAAGGAAAATGAAAATTTGGATGGCCTTTAAAATAAATTATTCCTTTATATTATTAGTTTATTCGATTGTTTATTTTTACATATGTATGTTAACTAATAGTTTTGCTAACTTCTTACGTGGCAAGCTACTTTCTTTTTCTTTTTTTGTTTAATTTTGAACTATCATAAATACACAGAATGCGCATTCTTTCCGTTTCATAAGTAATATTTAAATTACATGTGCAATGTAAATATTTAAAAGAAAAAATATCTTTATCCAGTTAGAGTTACAAAAAAAAATTAGACAAATTATTTAAATGGAAAAATATAGATATGAATATCTTGCAAATTACACATAACTTTTACTTATAAAAAAAGGATGATTAAAACTAATACATATATGATAAGAAATAGTTAGCAAAAATGTCGGTATTAATATTCCAATTATTGCAAATATATAAGCGACTTTTTTTCCTTTTTAAAAATTAGTATATACAAATATACTTTTGATAAAATACAACAGGGTTATCAGTTTAATACATATACACGCATATGTATATATGCGTATAAATTATATTTCTTTAGCAAATTAAAATTAACATTTCTTCAAATTACAAAATTGTAAGGTTTAATTTTAAAAGATTAATGAAAGAAAATTATTATTTTATTACATATATATTAACTAAATCATATGAATTTAGTTATTGTTAATTTGTAGCGTGCTTTATGATGGTGTTTTAATAAACCCGTTTACTTTCAATTATCTAAATGGCAAGGCAATTTCTTAGCAATATATATGTGACTCTATCATCTATAAATATACACACAAATTCAATTCCCGTGAATAAGTAAATGCCTACAAATTTTTAGTTAAAAAGTTAATTAATTCTTCCTGATTAGTAAAATTATAATCCTGAATATCGGAATTGTATATTTTATAAATAACATCATTTAATTGGATTGGATTATTCACATTAAATTCTATATCATTGCTATTCGATTTAATAGAAATAATGAACTTAATTTTATGAGGTTTAAAAATTTTGGTTTTTTTTTTAATATTTGTATTATTAATTGAAAAAAATATATATGAATATATATTTTTATTTAATAATTTTTTTGACAAATCATAAGCAACTAATAAATTCTCTATTTCATAAACTTGAATTATAATTTTAGTACAAGAGTAATTAAATTGTCCATTATTTAATTGTGACGAAATTAAATTATTTGTGCATTCAAAATTATTTTGATAATCATGCAACAATGAAAAATTATTGAAAATTTGAAATTTATCACCTCCCGATACTGTTTGAGTGATCATTGATAATTTATCATTTGATTCTGTTATTTTTGTAAAAATCTTTTCCAAATATATTTCAACACCATATGCTTTTATATGTACAGCCGAATTATTTTTTACACCATGGCCATTAGTATTGCTGTTGCTAATATTTGTACATTTCTGATTATTCATATTTCTTATTAGTTTATCAAACCTCCCACCATGAGCTATTATGTCTTTATTCTTACTATCTGATACAACATAAAAAATTATTTCGTTAGAGAAAACATTTTCATCATAATTTAAAAAAATATCAAAATATACATTTTCAATTATCATATTTGTTCCAATAAATTTATTAATATTTTTAACTTTATCTAATATAGACAACAAATTTATTTTTTTATCTTTATTCTCCATAGCCTTAATACCTTTTTCTGATTCATTCAAATATTGTTTATGCCCATCATATTCTGTTTTATAATTATCATTTTCATAACTCGGATTTTCTTTTTCATCATAAATCACCAAGTTATTGTTATTTATCCCATTAATATTACCACTGTTAATATGTTCACTATTATTAATGCAGCCTATATTAGTATTACCCCCATTTTTACAACTATTCTTGGGAGTATTCACATTTCCCACATCATTAATAGTATTATTGCACACAATACTATTATTGTAAGTGTTGTTGAAATCTGAATTTCTTTTGCTTAAGGCATCAAATATGAACTTGTCTAAAATGCTAAAATATTCATCTATTTTATTAATTTCACATTTAATTTGAAACAAATTAAATATAAAATCAGTTACTTTTGAAACATTGTTATTTTCTAATTTATATTTTTGTATCAACAATGATATTGCTGATTTATTTATTAATTGGGGAGAATTTTTCTTTAAAATTATTGCCAAGTCATAAGATACATCCTCAGATAAATCCAAACATTCAATCAATATCAATGGCAACAAATCAATATATGACCAAGCAAATATTAATTTGTTAAAATATGATGCATGATTATATAAAGTATATATCGATACAAAAATGTCTGAATTTGCAAATATTGATATATAATAAAATTCTTCTTGAGCATAAACATTTTTTGTATTAATTAAAATACAATAAAATATTTTTTCTACTTCTTCGGGATATAAATTAGAAGTATTGATATCTTTTTTGGGTTGTTTATTTTTAGCTATTTGATATTTGTATGTATATCCTTTAGTATAAAATTTCCAAAACAACAGAGTTTCATTATATCTATCATAACAATCTATATTTTCATATATATATTCTGAAAAAGACAAAAAAAATGAATTGCGCAAAGTTATAATATTGCCGTATGTGTCTAACAAATACACCACATTTTCAATATTATTACACGCATTTGTATTTATAAATATCCTTTTACATTTATTTTCTTTCTTCTTATTTATATTATAAGAATAATTATATTCATCAATTGTTATATTTTCAAAATTTATATAATATTTATTTCGTAAAATTATAGGTGTTATTAAAAAAATTGCGCCTCTTTTTTTGAAAGATGATATAATTTTCTTTTTTATACTTTTCTTTATATTTGATTCTTCTGAAAATATTTTAGCTCCTTGAAATGCTACCATATCTTCTTTTTTTATCGAATTTTTTTCAATTTTATTATCATTTTTTTCAAATAGTGTACTAATTATTGTGTGCACTTCTTCACAGTTCCTTTTTTTCTCAACTAAATTATAAATCTCATTAAAATTTTTCTCATAAGAAAAAAAAAAGTTTTCATGTAATAAGCTATAAGCGGACAACCTATTTTGCGGATCAATTTCTAATAAACTTAACAAAAATTGAAATATCTTATTATCAGATCGTATGCTTTCTGGATAAATACATTTCAATAAATTAGATAACACTATTGATCTTTCCATTGATGTTGAAAAGGGTTCATGAAACATTTCAAAAAAAACAACTCCCAATGAAAAAATATCCGCTTTTTGATCAAAATGTTCTCCATTTAATTGCTCAGGAGACATATAATTAACTGTTCCTGCTGATGGGTTTATTTGAGTATTGTCAATTTTGGTAGTTAAACCAAAATCTCCTATTTTAGCTGATAAAATGTCGTCATTTATTTGTAAAAATATATTTGATGGTTTTATATCTCTATGCATCATTTTCATATCATGTATATAATATATTCCCTTTAAAATTTGTTTAATCAATTCCCATATTAATTTTTCATTTTTATAAATAAAACCGCAGTCTATAGCTTCTCTTAATGTTTTTCCTGGACAATATTCCATTAATATGTATAAATATTTTTCATTTATTTTTATATTTTCTTTATTTTTTTTATTATAATAATTTCGTATATTGCTTATTTCATCTATATAGTATATATTCTTTTTATTTCCTTTATTTTTTTTTTTTATTACATATTTATAATTATTTTCAATTTCTTTAAAGAGATAATAGTCAATGTTATTTTCCACCCATGCATCATAATATCTCACAATATTTTCATGCTGCAATTTAGCAATCATTATAACTTCTTCCATTATAAGGCTATTGTTTTCATTCATGATGTTGTTACCGGAACTAAAAGATCCAGATATCATCGGTTCAATATCATTATGTTTACTATTCTTTTTGATATGATTATTATATTTATTGACTAGTTCGTTATCATTTCCTCGTTTGTTAGGGCAATAACTACTCAAGGTTATTTTTTTCACAGCATAAGCTATATTGAATTTTTTATTTTTAACTTTCATAACGTAACCAAAACCACCACACCCTAGTACACTTTCTTCTGAAAAATCTCGATAATACCGAGAATATTTGTTAATAAGTTCTTTACATATTTCATTCCCATTATTTGCCAATAAAACAGTTAACGGTATGTTTTCCTTCATAATTTTAATAAATTTTTTTTTTTTCTTCTCTTCTTTTTCATATATATTATTCTTTTCTATTTCTGTTATATTATTCAATTTTATTTTTTTTGTTTTATTTAAATAACCTGTTTTAAGGAAATTACTAATTTCTTCTGCGTCTTTTATTGAAAATTCAATGTCTTCTCTTTTACTATTTTTTCCTTCAGTAGAATTATTAATTGATTTGTCATTATTATTTTGTTTGTCGTTTTCTTCAATTTTATTTTTTCCGTTTCTTTCTAGCATTTCATGAAATACATCACTTTTCATTTTTTTTGTTATATTTATATTCATTTGTTCTTTATTTACCACTTCGTTGTCTGTATCTGCTCCGGGTTTATTTATTCCCAGTTTTTGAATTCTTGAATTGCCAATTTTATTAAATTGTTTACTATCTGAATAATTACTCAGTTTATTTATAAAACTAATATTATTTTCAGAAAAGGACCGAACAACAGATGTCTTCCCCTTCAACTTTGCATTTGTCTCTTCTCTGACGTTTTCTTTATTCACTTTTATATAACCCTTTGAATATTCAATGAAGTGCTCTTTTTTTTTTAAAGCATGATTATCCAATTTTTTTTCTTTTTTTTCGACTTTTAGATTACCATTTATTTCCCCTTCCAAAATGGTTTCTACGTTTTTACCATTGACCCAACAAGAACATTTCATAGAATTATAATCATTAGTGTGAGAATATAAATGCATAATACTGTCTTTAAAATTTAATTTTTTTTCTATAATATAATTTAAAAGCATCGTTATTTTATAATAATAACATTTATGTAATTTAGAATTATCTAAACTATAATTATATTCCTTTTTATTAAAGTCTATATTCACACTAATATCAGCATATCTCAATTCATACTTATTTGGCCCATAATTATTTTTATCGATGTTTATTCGTATATTGAGAATAGTACACTCATTTTTAGAATTAGTTGTATCTTCTGCAAACATTATTCCGTTTGTTTCTTCATCCATAACTTTTTTTAGTAATCTGCAAAAAAAAAAAAAATTGTGTAATAAAACAAGGATATAAAATTTGGTTTGCCCATTTTTTATTGTTTATGCTTTTATTACCCTTCCTGAATAATATCTATATCAATATCTTTAATCGATGACAAGGTGTATATATCATTTATAAGCTTCCCAGCAGACACTAGAAGATCATCCCCATTATTTATTTTGTCTGTTTCCATCTTTATGTTTTTATTTTTTCAAAGCATCATCATATCTATATGTTTGTATATTTATTCTTGTACAAACCATTCTATTTATGTGAAATTGCAAACTATATATTATAATATTGTGAAGTTGCAATACAAGAAAAGGTTTGGAATTATTTATAATTTTGGATTATATACTTAAAAAAAACAAAAAAATATATGATATTTTTTAAATGTTTCTAAAACAATTTCAAAGCATATATGTGCTTATTTTAAATCTCAAATATTTTTATAATAATGACTTGAATTTTTTCATAATTATTTTGTCTTAATCATTTCATTACTTCCCCCTTGCTTTTTTTCACAAATAATTTACAATATTATAACGATTCAATTTATTTGCTCTTCCTTTAGTCTTTATCACCTTTTTTCATATATAATTTGTCAGTGATCTAATTTTGTTTTTATTTTACTATTCCATTATTTTGTTTATATATTTGTTTTTATGTGTAAACAAAAAAGGTGCTAATTTTGTAAGTTAATATCTCAAAAAAAATGTGTTTACAAATATATATATCCATAAATAAATCACCTTTTTTATAGAATTACAAAAATTACTAAAAAAAATATAGAATATTTAAACACTTGAATAAGATGAATATTTACATATTTAATCGTATTTTTTTAATAAAATTTAAATATATATTTTGATCAAATTTTAAAAAAAATTATAGCAGCAACCCATTACTGCTTTCATACCCAAAAAGGAATAAATGAAAAAAATTTATACACCTTTATAAAATCTTAGTTTGCTTAATTTTAAACTAAAAAATGGAAAATCATTAATATAAATATTTACAAATGACTATTTTATTTGTTAATATTTTACACATTCTTTCCATTGGCTAACATTCTTCAAAAAAAAAAGTTCATTAATTCATATTTTAAAGATTCTAATTTTTAATTATAAAATAGTTTACGAATACTATAATATATATACATATCTTTGGACAATCTATTTTAAAATTTTGTATACATAAAAATGTATGATATTTATACACCCATACAATAACACAAATATATCGTGCAAATATTTATCATATTATGTGTGCTTGTGTAAGCATTTTATCTCTATTTGATATATATATGTAAAATCAATTATTTTTTTCTAAATACAAAATAAATTAATAAGCATTTTTTTCTATTCAAATCTTAAAAGAATAAATATTAATTTGTGAAAATTATTTATTGACTAGTTATTAAATATCACTACACACATATTAACTTCACATTTTAAAATAAATTTCTTAAAATGAAACACTTTCTCTACTTATATAATTATTAATAATCATTTGTATATATTCGATTTTTTTTATCCTTTTGAATTGGAAATTTTCAAAATTAAGTCACGAAAAATTATTAACAAATTAATCCCCCCAAAAAATAATCGAAATAAAAGACACTTCCATTCGTAATATATAATTATCATTTCTTTAATCAATTATTATTGTAATGCTATTAAATAAAAGTAAAATTTGTTATATAATTATAACCACATAAAATATATGCAATATTTGCATGTAGGTATAAAAGAATGCACAAATATATTTCCTTTTTAATATATTTTTCTCAATGTATACTTAAGAATACAACATGCTAGTCATTACTTTTTATGAAAGTTCAATATATCATTTTTTTTTTTTTGCATGATGGCAACTGATCATAATCAGGAGTCTATAGATTTAATCATAAAACTAAAAAAACGCATATATAGGTTTTACTTTTATTATATTTTATTTTTTATGAAATAAAATGATTACCAACATTTAAAACATGCTGCGTTTATAAAATTGTTGTTTTCTTTGGTGTACTTTTTATTATTTGTTTAATATTCCTTCACATACAAAACAAATAAATCACAATATATACAAACTTGAGAAATTATTAATTTAATTTGGAAAATATAAATAATTGAATAGGAAAAAATAATAAATAAATTCGTAAAATTCCCAATTATATGACTAAACAAAATGGATCACCACTTATTAAATACGAAAAAAAAACATAGATATGATTGAAATATCAAAAAAATTGTTAATAAAAAAAGAAAACGATTCCAGTATTTTTTAAATCCATCTCATATTACGTGTATATATAGCATGATATATAATTTATAGCACTTTGAGGTATATGTTAAAAAAATAAAGAATAGTTTTATTTTGACTTCATGTAAATATTTATTTTTTTACATTTTTTGAATTTCATTATTTCACCATTTTGTCATTTGCTTAGTCTTTTTTTCATTCAAAAAATGACTTGAACATTTTCCTTACACATACAGTTTCCCACTTTTTATATTTGTTATACATACGATTTTGAAATAAAATGAATGACATAATTTCAAAAGATAATCAAATAAAATCTAAGAACTTTATAACAATTTATACTATCCGTATGTATTTAAATGGTTTTATAATTGGATATGTTTTCAGAAAAGAAATTTATAAAAATTTTTATATGCATAAGAATGATAATATAATCTTTGATATTATAAAAAAAAACAAATTTTCACCAATTTATAATAACTATAAAAAATTGACATATATATCGAAAATTACCTTACGTTATCAAACAAAAAACGATTTATTTAAAAAGCTAAATACATATAATAATAATCAAAATTATCAACATAGCTGCAAAACGATTTTATTTCATAAGTTGCCATATTTGAAAAGAAATGTTCATATCCCTAATTTTTTTGCTATTAGATTATCATTTTGGACATGTACTAAAAATATACACAAAAAAAAAATTAAACTTGTATTTATATTAATATTGTTATAAGCATATGCATAATTCGTTGTAAATTATGTATATATACAATATTCTATCAAATAAGAAAATAATTATTTCGAAATAATAATTTTTTTTTCCAAATTTATTAACACACTTATTTTTTTAGGCATATGCTCCACTATATGTTGGAATTTAAACAAACAGATAGGCAATATAGCAATTTCATCCACTCTTTCTGGGCTTATAGCTTCATCAATAAAGTTAGACAATATATTTTTTTTCTTACAATAATGCCTTGTATCATTATGTTAAATATCACACACTTATGATCACAAACTTCAATCCATTTAATTATTCCAATTTATATTATATAAATAACTTTGTTTTTTTAGTAAAACATTTTTTAGAGAATCCACAAAAGTGTTTATTCCTAATTGGGTTGGATGCATCATTAGGTAAAATCAATTTCAAAAAAAAAAAAATTAAAAATTAAAAATTAAAATATTTTTATAACTTCATGTTACTTTTGTTATGGTACAATTTTTTAGCTACGCTATTTTTGTTTAAAATATCGAAAAAGAATAACACCACCTTTTCTGCTTATTTTGGATCACAAAACAACACCATGTGTGTTTTACCTAGGAAGTATAGACATATATGCATATTCGTTTTTTATACATGGAAAATTATAATAATGAATATTAATTGTTGTTTAATTAGGAATAACATATATATGTATAGCACATAATTCTCATCGTTTTGTTCGCATTTATTTTTTTCCGTATATTTGCTTCTTATTCCCATTTTTATCCACAAAATACGCATATTATGATAACACCATTAAATTAGAAAATAAAAACTAAACTTCCTAATTATGCCCAAAGTATACAAATTATAAAAGAAAATTCGATATATATTGGAAGAGTTTCAATGTAGGATATTATACATATTTTATTTTTTATAATGATCGTTTTTAATTAATATTAAAATCACATATATATTGTTTTATCATAATTTAATAATTTTCCCAAAATATATAATTAATACAAGATACATGCGTACATCCAACTCACATACATATAAAATATGCATAAATTTTGTGTCATATTAGTTCTAAAGATATATATCATCACGTACATATAATATACACATATAGCTATCCATACACGTATATATAATATATATATATATATATATATATATATATGTTTGATAAAAAGTATGAGGTATTAATACAGTTTTGTAATAAAGAATATTATATATAAATATACATAGAACTACATTTATGATCACTTGAATGTATATACATATTCCAAATAAGTACATAAATTGGGGCATGGGCGAAATATTGCATGATGCTTTATTATTTTTTAGACATTTGAATTACATATTTATATTACACTTTGCTATACCTTTATTATATTAAGCAAGATCTCGGGTTCTTTTAATTTGTAGCGATTTCTATCCATTTAGTAAACATATTTCTTTTCATATAGTGAGGCACCAGCAGTGCTTCCTCCTGCTCCTCCCTTATATTTTCCATATGTTGCCAATGAATTTGCTTCAGCTCTTTGTAATAAAACTGCTCGGGCCTTAGCAACATTTTCTTTCTTTCCTTGCCATGTATTTAATACAGATGCTTGTAAAGCTCTACCATATGAAAATGTTAGTGCCCATGGGTGTGGACCTAATACATTGATAGAATTTAAATTAATTGATGCATCTTCTTCTGATTGACCACCTGATAAAAATACAACCCCGGGTAAAGCTGGTGGTACTGTTCTTCTTAAAGTTCTTACAGTGAAGAAACCAATATCATCTGTTTTGGTTTTTTCAGTACAGTCATATCCAGCTGTTACCATATTTGGTTTTAATAAGGCTCCTTCTAATAACACGCCATTATCATGTAAAGCTTTAAATACACTTGCTAAAACTTTTTGGGTAACAGTTGCACATACTTCAATTGTGTGAGCACCATCAGCCAAAATTTCGGGTTCAACAATTGGAACAAGCTTATTTTGTTGGCATATAGATGCATATCTAGCTAATCCCCACGATACTTCTTGGATAGATAAATCAGTCGGTTTGCCTTTAGCTGGGTCAATTACTAAAACTGCTCTCCATTTTGCAAATCTTGCACCAGCTTTATAATATTCTTTGCACCTCTCTGCTAATCCGTCCAAACCTTGGGTTGATTTTTCATCATCAGTGCATGGGATACTAACTAAACCTTTGTCAACTTTAATTCCTGGTATTATACCTTCATCATGTAATAAATTTACTAATGGTACACCAGCTTCATTTTTTTGAAATAAAGTTTCTTCAAATAAAATTGCACCAGAAATGAATTTTCCTAATCCTTTAGTTCCAAATAACAAATCTCTATAGCTAGCTCTATTTTCAACAGTGTTCTCGATTTTTATATTATCAAATCTTTTCTTAATTGTTTGTGTTGATTCATCTGCAGCTAAAATTCCCTTTCCTGCTGCTACAAGTTTCTTAGCTGTTTCAGCAAGTTCTTGGGCAACTTCTTTTGGAAGTTTCATAGGGGCATTTTTATATTCTGCGCATCCAACCTATATTGAAAAAAAAAGAGATATATGATAATAAGGTACAGTTAGAATGCATTTTCACAATATTTTGAATTTTCTATTATAAATATTTAAGTTAGCAAAATATAAATCGATATATATTTTATCATTATATTTTCCATCATTCAAACTACATGTTGTATACATATATATTTTATATAGGTGCTACAATAATATGCATAATTTCGATGAATATTATTCATATACACTATAGAATATATATTTTTTCATATTTCTTAATATAAAGGATGCATCGCATTGTGACTAAACAAATAAACATATTAGCATATATATATTATTGGGTATATCTACTATTTTTTAAGTACCATTGTCGTAACTAGTTTAAAAAGATATATTTAATTGCTTTATATATTATTTTTTAATTTATATTAATTAAAAAATTGCATATGATTAGATTAATAAATTAGAAATAAATATAAATTTATAATAGTGGCATAAAGTGGAAAATTATAAAATTATTAACTATTTTAATCATAATTTTTTGTTATCTATATATTTAATATAAGTATACATATAAATAATAATAATAATAATAATATTATTTAAACTCTTATTGATCAGATGGTATATAAGTGGTCCCACCCTCGTAACGCCATAAAAAAACACGTATTTTTTTTTTTTTTATAGAGAGTCATCGAGGAATTTGTACGCAAATTGAATATAAGATGTGCACATAATATATTCAAGTATAAACAAAAAAATGTAATATATATATAATTATATATATAATATAATGCGCATTTTAGCCAAAAAGGCCCTAGCGAAAAATCACATAACTATAAATTACTTAAACTTACAGTCTCCTTATGAAGGCATTTTTTTTCTTTTTTTGGTGCCTTAGTATATATGTAAAATAATTTATTAAATGTATGTATGTATATATATATATAGTATATAATATATATATGTATATTTATGTATTTTTTTATGCTTGTATAACACCGCAAAAGTTATACGATAAATATTATATGTAAACTCTATGTATAATTGGATGAGCTTTTGGAAAATATATAAAAAATATCTTTACATAGTATATAAAAATATAAGGCTTAAATATTATATTACTTGCATATAAAATATTTTACATATATTTATAATATATATATTTAAATGTTACCATTTTAAAAATAATATCAGGTTATAAGTAAGGGTTATATTAATTCAACGTTATAAGTTTGGGGGGTCTTTACAAATAAAGTTATTTTATTTTTTCCTTCGTGTTATGAAGCTTAGTTATTGAGAATATTTCCAAATATTTTGAAATAAAAAGCGTATATATTTTTTGTTTATAATTTATGTAGTTATTTATTTATATTTTATTTTTTTGTTTAATTCTTTATTCCTTTGGAGACAATCAGTATAAATTTATTTTTAATACCTTTTTATTTTGGGAATAACATTAAATCATGTCTATTTTTTCATTTAAAATGTATTATATATTTGATTTAATTTTATAATTGACAAAAATTAATAAATATGACATTATACATAAAGCCTTTTTAAAAATGAGAAAATCTTAGCTTGTTATTTATATTTTTGTTTCCATTAAATGTGCAAGACAAAAATAAATTATAAATATATTTAATTTAACTAAAAAAATGATAAATTAAGCCCATCATATTGCAATTAATAACTAAAATATATCAAACGATTTATAAGAAATGTTTACGTCTCTTTAATTAATGTTTTTTTTTCAGTCTCTTATTTTAATTACGACAAACATGTTATTGTATATAAATCCGCGAAAATTCATCAAATTGGTAAAACTTATAAGGTTTTTAAATACATTCACATATGCTTTGTGCTACTTTTCGCGAATCATGCAAAATATATTTAGCAAATAATTATATATTTTAAACAAGAAATTTAAAAAAACGATGCTTTTTCCTCTTTTTCTTAATAATAGCTAAAAACTATATGAAAAACAAGCACAATATTTTATGAGCAAATTTAATCATATATATTATTGGTAATGGCAATATTTTTAATGTACTTCCCTTTTCCATAATAATATATATATGTATTTGTTTATAATTCCTTAATATACGACAATTTCTATAATTTTATGGTTCATAAGTTTAGCTTACTGATTATAGTTAATCATATGAATATGAATTTGACTGCATATGCTTTATATTTTGGTGTTAATTTTTATTAAGTCCATTTTTCGAATTCATTAAAATATATAATATGATAAAAATATCTTAAATAATATTCTCATCTTTTATGCCATAATTATATTCAGTTTATTTACCTACGAATTATATCCACAACACTTATATAACATCATATCCAAACAAACATATAATTAAAGAATTAACTTACAGTTATAGAAAATAATATTGAAATATAATAATGTACTCATTGTCTTATTTCAAAAAAACATATAATGAAATAAATTTGTTTATATAAAGATTGAATGAAATATCACAAATAGTTTTCATGTGGTATTAAATTAATTATGTTTTATTTTTTAACCTTTCAATAAATTCCGCCCATAATAATATACATATTTTATATCTTTTAAAAAGGAAGTTTAAATTATAATGTGCATTATTGTAGGGGACAATTCTTTTTAAATAAATAATATATTATACGTATGTATATATTATAGTACCAAAGGACAATATTTTTATATACTCAGTATGTAAATATGCTTCGTTCCCTTTAAAAATACTACTTCATTCTTTCGTTTTTTTATTTGTAATAGAGTATAAATATTTATTTATTCCTTTAAAAATATTTTGGGGGGTATACACAATGTAATAAAAATTTGCTGAATTTTCAAATATTCCTTTTTTTTTTAAAATGATTAAAAAAATAAACACATTTCCTTTGATTCGAGAAATCTATAGGAATAATCATCAAAAGAAATTTGCATTCATAAAACTGATGAATAAAAATACAGATATTAATAAAATATTTGCTTTTAAAAAGGATGCCAATCAAAGTCCAAAAAATGGATATAATTTATTTCGTGAGCAAATTATATTCACACCATTCAGTAATTTGTTAATATATAACAACAATAATAATAATATATGCTTCGAGTTTGACCATAATACGATTAATCCCACTTATAATAACAATATAATTCATCCGTTATGCAAGTATAAAAATAGTGATTATATAAATCGAAAATTTTCAAATATGCAAGGTGAGGACACTTCTAATGATACATTACACAATAAAACGAAAAAAAAAACCCTACTCTTTAGTTGGCTTAAAACTGTTAGAAAAAAACAATACTACAAAATTATTGGGAAATTAGGGATTAAGAAAAGGAATGCAGGCATGTATTGGGAATTCTATGTTAATAAAAGAAAAAAAATTAGAAAGAAAAAAAGAACCATATGACAACTTAACGTATGTGTATAAAAATACTAATATAATGTAATTTAATTCGTGAAATTATTATACTTTACTCCATTTTGTTTTATAACATATAAGCTTTATTTTTTTCGTTTTTTTTGTCAAAACTCATAAAAATTGTTATTTCTCATTATAATAAAAAAAATTTTAAATAATTTAATTAAAGTGTTTGTATATCAAATAAGTGTCCCTTAAAATGGGAAAAAACACACATAAAAGGAAAAATAAAAAGGAAAAAAAGAAAAATAAAAAGAAAAAACTTGCCTTTTTTACAACGAAACATTGTGTAGTAAACTCGTTCTAAGATAATTTACTACATTGATAAAATTAATCAAACATAAAAAAATATTATAAAAAACATATGAGCATAATAAATATACAAACCTATTAAGTGTAATAGATTATATCACTAAACTGGGCTATATTTTTTAATTATTATTAAATTATGTGCACATTTTTATGCATTTTTTCCGCATATACATACTTAGCCATTCACA
The DNA here is from genome assembly GCF_900002375.2 of Plasmodium berghei ANKA. NCBI lineage: Eukaryota > Apicomplexa > Aconoidasida > Haemosporida > Plasmodiidae > Plasmodium > Plasmodium berghei. The sequence goes on from NC_036171.2 coordinate 420,882, forward strand.
TATTTCTGTCTAATGATACAGGTCCATAAATGGACAAATTTACTATGAAAAATTTATGTCTTGTTTTAGATATTTCATATGATGTATTTCTTGTTTGCAAAAAAATGAGAGAATCGCTTTTTGGTTTTATAATTTGAATTAGACTATCCTTAACATTAATCGGTTGGTTTATATTATCAACTTTATTCTTCTCCTTTTGTTTGCTTACAAACCCATTTTCACTTTTGTGCACTTTAATAGTTACATCATCATCTGGATGCACATATGGGATGTATAAACATGTAACCTTTTGGCCATTGTCCATATCCCCATACCCACCTTCTGCATGCTTTTTTAAAAAGGATTTATTTGGTGAAAAATATAAGAATTGAAATAATGTGCATATTTGTAATGATAAATTTGCTTTTTTATTTAATTCATATGGAATTAATGATAACTCTTTTAATAATTTATATAAACCTTGTTGTTTTTCTCTATCCAAACTAGTTATGTATGCCCAACAATAAAAATCAGTTCTTATATTTTTATACTCACTATTAAACTCATTAAATTGATTATTATATTCAATAAATATCAGTTCATCATATATAAGCTTCATATATTTGCCCATAAAATCTAGTTGTATGCTTACATTAAAATTCATTAAATTTCCAATCGTTTCTGATTGAATTTTATTTAAATCATGCTCTTTTATATTTAACGGGTTTGCTAATGATATAATATCTTTTGTACTTTTACAATGTATTTCTTTTATTCTTTTTTTTACATTTGTAATTATATACTTATTAAAAACAGTTTTTAATATATATGTTCTTAAAAAATAGTCTGTTTCAATATCTATTTGATTTTCTTTATTTCTATTTCCATTTTTTAATGATTCTTTAGTTAATATATTATTGTAAATTATATATGCTTTTTCAGCTATATTATTTAGTGACTTTTTTATATTTTCTTCACTCTTTTCACTATCTATAATTTCTCCTAATAAATCATTATCATCTTTTTTAAATTTATATGAACTTATATTTATATCATATTTTCCCTCATGGCACGATCCACATTCTTTATGCATTTTGAGTTCTGTCCCCATCTCAAGTCTTATCGAATTTTCTAATTCTAAGCATTTTTCATAATCAAAACATTCATATAGATAATTATAAAATTGGTTTAAAATTGCCTCATCCCATTCGACCTCCATATATGGGTGCAATAATTGTGAACATATAAAATAGTGGGAAAGAAATGAAAAAGTAAAGAGAACAAATATAACAAACTACAAAAATGTGCTCCTTTTGAAGCTTATTCATAATTTTTAAATCTTAGCAAACAATATTCGAAGCCTTGTGTTAGTGTGTATAGCGAGTTTTTTAATTGATAACATTTTTAGTTATGTTTTTCATTACCTCTTCATTAGATAATTGCAAACGTTATTTATTTTATATTTTCAAAATTAATTTAATAATAAATCTATAGACAGCATATTTCAAGGTAAATCAAAAAAAAATTATTATAATAACCTACTTCTTTGTTTAATAATATACAAAATACGCATTTATTTATGAAAATTAAACAAATAGTGTAAACATAAATATATGTATATAAAATAATATTTTTGTTGCTTATAAATAATTATTTTATATATTCTTCGTAGGGCTATCATATTTTTCATTAAATTTTTTTTTTTTTTCACTAAATAATTTTTTTTCAAAATATTTATACCACTTTTTGAATCAATAAAAATTTGGATTAACTGTTTTCTTAAAAATTCCAAAGTTCATATATATATATATATAATATACTTATGGGGCATGTAAATAATAATGTGTCGATAATTTATGCAAAGTCATAATCTTAAAAAATATATAATAAAAGAATAAAAATAAAGCAATATAAATTATAATCGTTTAACATGTGACACGTGAATTTCAAATTACGCGAATAAAATGATAACATAAAGTGTCAAAATAAAGCAAACATAAATAAAAGTTCACTGCAAATATATACACAGCAAAATGAGCATATCCCTCAAATTTATTAATTTTTTTTTAATTGTGCCCCATATATTAAAAAGCCTATTAAACGATATGAGGATAGTTTTTATTTTCTTCATCATTTAATATTTCCAAATAAAATTTTCATAATGTTTTGCTTCCATCCCAAATTGCAATTAAAATAATTTTTAATTTCCTGAACACAGTCAGCTAATTTAATTTCCTTATCACCAACAGATTTTGATTTATCTAAAGTTAGCTCTCTTAATTTGATAACCCCTCTTTCAATTTCATCCCCTATTATAATAACAAGTGGTATTTGTTTTTCCAAGGCATAGCTAAATTGCTTTTGTAACCTTTGATCATTAAAATATACAAATTCAGTTGCTATATTTTCATCCCACAGTTTTTTACACAATTCAATAGTTTGCTTAAATGCATGTTTATTAGTATTGCATATAAGTACTTCAACTGCGTTGTCTTTTAAATTCAATTTCGATTTATCATTCATATTATTAGAAAGAGAAGAATTTGCATTTGTATTACTTGATGTATTATCACAATTTGTAGTATTTTCTGAACATAAAAGTTGTGCCATTTTTTTTCTAACTATATCTTCAGCGATAGTAATGATTCGTTCTATTCCTATAGATGCACCAACTGAAGGAATATATTCTTTTCTTTTATTTCGAATCAAATAATCATATCTTCCCCCAGCCCCTATACTACCTACACTCGTGTCAGAAAGAAGAACGAACTCAAATATTATACCAGTATAATAATCTAAACCTCGAGCTAATGATAAATCAAAAGAAAATTGATTTAACATATTAAAATGTTTCAGTAATTCAAAAATCTGCTCTAAATGATTTATAACATCGTTAATATCTTTTTTATAATTTTCATCGAAATTTGATTCATTTAAATCATTTCTTAAAAATTCAATAACTAAAAATGGAGATAAACTTAATGTTTTAGAAATATATGACTCAATTTTATCAACTGAATCAACAGATATACCTTTTTCATTTAATAATTCATCTCGAAATTGTTGGAAAGTTATTTTATCTAACTTATCTATACTACTAGAAACGGTTTTTACTTTATCTTTATGTATATTTGAAGATAACAAAATAAACTCTAAAATTTTTCGATGATTAATTTTGCAAATAAAATTACCAATTACATTTTTTAAATTTGTTAATATATCCCAAAATATATGTAATATATGAAAATCAGCTTTTATTATATCATATTTTCCAACTATATCGAAGTCGCATTGATAAAATTCTCTAAATCGGCCTTTATTCATGCTTGGTTCATCTCTTCTATATACTTTACCAATATGAAATCTTTTTAGTGAATTTAAATTGTTAGTATTAAAAAATCTATATAATGGGACAGTTAAATCATATCTTAATGATAAACTTTCACCTCCTTGATCTTTTAAATCAAATATTAATTTTGAATCTTCTCCATATTTATCAATTAATGTTTCTTTTAATTCAAATACAGGTGTATCAATTTCGACCCCTCCATGTATTAAAAATTTATTTTTTATAAAATCAAAAAATATATTTCTTAATTGCATATCTTCTCCTGTGAAATCTTTTGTTCCTTTCGGGACTTTTAGATTAAAGTTTATATTCTTTTGCATTAATATTTCCGATATTTCTTTGTTATATTTATATGCTGAAAATTTTTTATGTAATATAGAAAAAAGCTTATCACTTAATAGTTTGTTCTCTTTTTTTATTTCTGAAGTATCATATGTTTCACTAATAATGGAGTAAAGAAAATTTTTAAACTCAAGACATCCAGCCCCTATATTATACACACAATTTGAGACCTTTTTATTTTTCAAAACCTGTGATAATGCTTTATTATAAGATTTTATATCATACATTATGTTCATATGTATACATATATCTGTTAATAAAATTAACAAATCATTAAATATAATATAAAGTTCTTTTAACGCTTCCAATTCAGATAATCCATCTATAATTGCAATATGATTTTCGATACTTTTTAAATATTGTGTTTCATATAATTCAGTCAGAAACGCTTTTGAATTATTTACATCAATATTAGATGCAAAACCGATCCCATTAAATGGTGGTTTCTTTAAACTGTCATGCTCCTTATCAATGCATTCATTTGTTAAAATAAATTTAGACATTTTTTCAGCATATAAAGGCAAAATTTTGGAAACAATACTTAACAAATTTTTAATATGTTCCTTAAAATTATGATTAAAATTTTTACAAAGAAGATTAATGTAAGAGCCAATTGAATTCATTTCCTCTATAGAATCATAATTCGATTTTTCTATAAAATTTTTAAAATTATGGTTTATTGTATTTAAAAAATATTCTCCATCATCACCTAATTTACTTTGTGTATATAAAAATAATAATAAATTTGGACTAAAATTTTTAGAAATTTCTTTATCTTTATCTATTTTAGAATCATGCAACATCCATTTTATTTTTGATATCAAATTGTTTATTGATTGAATATTACTATTATTAATATTGTTGTTAAATGAATTTTTAAATAATACATCAGTATTTATATTAAATAATTCTAAAATATTACATAAACAGCATGTTAAATATTTACAGGAAGAAGTTATTCTATAAAAATTTAAAAACATTAAGCTTGTTCTTTCAATATTTTTATTTACAAATGTATTAAAATCATTTATATTATATTCTGATTTACCACTTTTTTGTATATTTTCAATTAAAAAATTTTTTAATATCTCACTATATAAAGAATTGTTATTTTTAAAATAAACAATTTTACTATTTGTGTTTGAAACCTGTATATTGTTAATACTGTTACAAACATTTCGTATCAAGTTTAGGTCTAAAGTATTTTTAAATCTTAGTATATTTATTAGAAAAAAACAATATAAGCATTTCAATTCAGCCATATCATATTCTAAATGGCTTACATTACTACTAATCCAATTATTTTCCTCTTTTTCTGAATCCATTATTTTTTCATTTTCTACTTCCCATTTTTCACTTATACTATATCCATGATATATTTTTTCCAAGTCTTCAACACTTTTTCTGTTTTCATTTAATTTGTAAAAACAGTCCTTAAAACTGGATGGCTCCAATTTTAAGACTCGATTGTTAATACTCACTTCAACAACATCCTTTGTGTTAAATACTTTATTTTTATAAACACTTATACTCATTTTTTTTACTATATTATTATTTCTTAAAAAGGTGGAAAAAAAATATATATCTTTATTTCGCTTGCTGATTATATAAACTGATAATAAGTTGGAACGGGGCATATAACGCATTCCTAGCGCCCTCAGAAAATTGGAAAAATAAAATTAAAAGTTAAATAAATGAATAAATAAGAAAGGATAAATGAATAAATAAGCGGACCCCTGAATAAAACATATATCAATAAGCTATTTTTGAAGTTTGTTGTTTTTTGCGCACAGCATCATGGATTTTGGAATCGGCATGTATTTAATCTGAGTAAGTATATTTACACATATTTTACTAAAATAGAGATTATATTTCCTTTAATATGAAAAATGAGGGCTTTAAATGATACTTAAGATAAATAGTTATATATATATATGCACATATAATACTGTATCCAATGTACTATTGCTCATACTTTTAATACATAGTTTAATAGGCGCAAAAATGTTTTATAGATTTTATGCATCCTGCTACTTTTTTAATTTATTAGCAATCGAAAAAAAATCAAATAAAAATATTCCAAAAATTCCATGTAAATAAAAGGGAAAAAAAAATAAATAAAGGGAGCTATATATTAAGTATAAAAAAATATTTATGAAAATAAAGTTAAAAAATATTATACTAATAATATTAAAGGATGATGAAAGGGTTCCATGATACAAATAAAAATATTAGTGCATAATACAGATACTAGTATTCATCGAAAAAACGATCCTTTATACTTATTATTATATATATTTATTCTACATTATATTTTATAATTAATATCCTTACATTTTTGCTACTATTTTTTTTCTCGGTTTGCACTTTTTATTTATTTACTATTTTGTTTTAATAATTTTTTAATATTATGTTTCCTCATAATTTGTAAATAAACAAAGTAATATTATATCCATATATTATATATAATTATGTATACATATATAACTGAATATTTTTTTTTATTTTTGTCCATATTTTGCATGTTGTTTTGTAAATTCGTTAAATCATTTCTTTTCTTAGTACAACAAATATACTAGTCATTTTTTTTGTTCTTTATTGTACAATTTTTTAATATAAAAAAAAAACGCGTAAATAAACAAATAGAAAAATATAAAATGATTTTTAAGAAAGTATCAATTGATTCCTCTTTGCTGAAAAGGTAATAAAAAACATCAAATATTATACGATATAAAAATACCATATATTTAAATTATAAGTATATAGCCAATTATATTTGGTTCCAATGTGATTTTCAAGCTATGAAATAAAAAATTTTGTAACAATTTATATTTTCAAATGATTGTACTGTATTTGCGTTAATTTTTCCTTTGTACTTATACACCTTTTATAATTATTCTTCTTTATAATTACATAAATTTATTTTCCTATTTTTAGATTGAGTAAAGAAGGGTTAGTATCTATTGAAGTCGCCAAAACTAGCGATGTAAAGATATTAAACAAAGACAATGTGGAAAATAGTACAAACAAAAATAGCGATTTGAAAAAGAAAAAAAGTAATAATAAACTCAGTAAAATTACAAAAAAAACAATTACAAAGAAATCAAAAGAAAAAAAAAAAAACAATAAAGTAATCAAATCTGTAAAATCAAATGAAAGATTTAAGACGATTGATGATGACCATAAAGATCGCACAAAGACTAAAATAGAAGTAAAAAAAAAAATAAAAAAAGTGCGAGAGAAAAAAAAAAAAATAAAAATAAAAATAAATAAAAATTTATGTGAAAAAAAAGGAAATGATATAGAACCAAAAAATTATGATAAAAATATTACTGAGGAAACTAACGAAGAAAATAGCATAAAGGAGGTTGAACAAAAAAAGAAAAAAATCTTTGATATAGAACAAATTATAAAAAATGAAGAAAATTTTAAAAAAATAAAAGAAATAAAATATAAAATACATTGCTCTAAATGGAATAAAAATAACGAATTGAATATATCTCATAATATAATCAAATCGTTATATGATCATAATTTTTATAGCCCTAGAGAAATACAAAGTAAAACATTGAAACATTCTATAAATGAAAAAAAAGACATAATTGTTGTATCAAAAACGGGAACAGGAAAAACGCTAACATTTTGTTTGCCTATATTAAGCAATATATTACAAAATAAGTTAAAAGAATTTCATACCAAAAATAGCCAAATAAATAATAGCGCAAAAAAAACAAATAAAAAAGCAGGGCAAAAATTTAGATGCCTAGTATTAGTCCCAACACGTGAATTAGCTGTCCAAATATTAAATCATTTTAATTATGTTAATAAATATATTAATATATATATTATAACAATTATAGGAGGTTTAAATATTAATAAACAACTGAGACTGATATCAAAGAAACCAGAAATTATTATTTGCACTCCCGGTCGACTAAAATATTTTTTGCAATTAGAAGATAAAATTAATTATTTATATAACATGAAAAATGTAAGATATTTTGTTTGTGATGAAGTAGACAAAATGATTGAAACATCTTTTATAAATGATATCCATTTTATTTCAAAACACTTATATAAGTGTGTGGATGAAAAAAAAAAATTTATTCAAACATTTTTATTATCAGCAACATTGAGTTTAACAGTTCAATTACACAATGAAAATCTAGCTAAGCTATTAAATTATATTTCCATAAGAAAAGATAAATCATATATAATTGATTTGACAAATGAAAAGGATCATAATCAAAACAAAATTGCAATTTCTAATAATAATGATATAAATTATAACAAGACAACGTTTTTACCTGACCATTTAACGCTAAATATAATTAAATGTGAAAAAAAAATTATTTTACATAAACTTTATTATTTGTTAAAATTATATATTTTAAAGGATTTACCAACTAATAAAGAAAATCAAGTTAAAAAAATTATTATATTTCTTAATACTATTAAATTAGTAAAGGATGTTAGTACAATATTTAAATACTTATTTTTTGAGCCTGGTTTAGAATCATCTTTACCAAATAAATATAAAACAAATTTATTTTTGTCTAAAAAAATTAATATATATTCAATACACTCTAAACAAAAATTAAAAGAAAGAATTCAAAGTATATCAAAATTTACAGAATCAAATAATAGTTCGATTCTATTTTGTACTGATGTTATGAGTCGAGGAATAGATTTAAATAAATGTGATTTAATTATTCAGCTTAATTGTCCAATTTCAGACATTACATTTATTCATAGATCTGGTCGAACTGCTAGAAACTTGAAATCAGGTAAGAAAAAAGGGGAAAATATTTATGATATAACAAAACCCTTCAATAATGTTATGAAAATACTCAAACCTCATATATTTGTAATAATTTATAATTTTTTTTTAGGTGAATGTATTTGTTTTATCACAGATGATGAAATATCTAAATGGAATATTTCACTCAAAAAAATCGGTTTGAATTTAGAAAATCTTAAGGAATATGAAAATGTCAAAACCATAGCAAATAATGAGTTCTCAAAAATAAATAAAGCAATTGGATATTGTAATGAAATATTACAATTACAAAATAAAATAAAAAGTAATAAAGAAAAATCGAATTTAAGTAAACTAGCCAAAGATGCAGAATTATCAAATGATGATGATATAACTTCAGATTCAGACAATCCATTTCCTAAAAAAACAAATGAACATATTTTTAAAAATTTATTTCGTTTAAAAAAACAATTATATAATACACTTTACCACAAATAACTCTCTTATATCATTTACATTTTTCCTTATATCTCCCTATCCATATTTATATTTTAAAAAAATGTGATAATATTTCAAAATCACAGAGAAGTAATTTCACATATACATATATGTATTTTTTTTGTAATAATTCTTTGTTTATTTTTTTCCATTTATAATTCAAATGTTACACTCTCCCATATAGGTACCAATTTTTTTAATCATATTAATATATATGTATACATTTTTTTTTTTTTTCAACTATGATTTATCACAGCAATATAATATTGCTGTTGTAGTAAAACAAATTTATAACATCATTAAAATTGTTTCCATAAAAATATGTAAATAATAATTTACCTAATAAAATTATATTCATAAAATTTTATTTTTTTGTATTAATCACTAAATATTAATATCTATTTATATGTCAAATTATTTACACAGCTGATTTTCTTCATTTTTTTTGTTTGAAAAATTTAATATATCAAAAATATATATATATATATCAGTTGGGTGAGAAAAACAAAATTAATTTTTTCGTCAAAGTATTCCTTTTAGTTAATTTTACCAATTTAAGCCATTTTTTTTTCTATGGCAAAATTTCCTAGTATCATAACAGTAGTTCTTTTTTGGTGAGTCATTGAGCCTACCATTTATGAACCTTTTCTTAAGTTGATATTTAAAAAAAATAAATAATAATTGTGTTTATGAAACTAAAAAGGGGTAGTATCTCATATTTTATTGTTTGATTTTATATTTTTGTCCCTATTTTTATGTCAATATCTCATAATGCAATATTCGTTCTTAGCACATAAAAATGGCCACTTTATTTACCCGTAGATTTAACAAGTATAATATACCCCGTGTAATAAACAATACAAAAGTTCACAAAATATATAGAGAAACAAATAAACGTCATGAAAATGATTTATTCAAGATTTATAACAAAGAGTTAGTAGCATTTCCATACGAAGAAGATAAATATAATGAATTGCTAAATATTAAAGTAAATAAAGAAAATAGGAATATAGCCGATTTTTATTTTAATCCAAATATATATATAAATGTACATAATAATAAAATAAAAAATTTAGAATTCTCTGATTTTGATCTTGAAAACGTGGATAAATATTTCTTATTTGAAAAAGAATATTTAGATACTTATTTTCCTGAAGGCTTAGCAGGGGAAATACCAAAAGATATTTTAATGCACAATACCGATAATGATAATTTTGATATATTTTTAAATAAAACAAACAAACAAAATTCTAAAACAAACAATGAGTCTATTAATACATCTAATTCATTGATACTACAAAACCACAACTTCGAACATCTGAAAGGTGTAGGAATCCTTTACAGAAAATTGACACATGAAATTATAAATGAATTGCAAATTTGTGAAAAAAAGTGTAAAACATCTAATAAACGAGAATCATATAATTTAGATAAATACTTTTTGAGTAATAAAAAGGTTGATGCATATTATGATAATGCAAAAAATATTATCAATGCTACTTGTATAAATACTGATGAAGAAAAAACACAAACATCTGATGAATTAAAAAACAATATATATAAAAGTAGATCAATATTAATAGATGGAAAAAGAGGGACCGGAAAAAGCTGTATATTAAACACTGTTGTTTTATGGGCTAAACTTCGTTCTTGGATTGTTATTTTTATTCCAGATATTAAAAAATATAAATTTGATATAAACACTATTGTTAGAAGTAACACAAATTTATATATACAACCTGAATTAAGTAAAGAATTTCTTGAAAATATATTAAAAGTTAACGAAAAATATTTAAAAGAAATCAAAATATTTAAAGATATTTTATATAATACATGTCTGGATGGGACACATTTACTTTACAATAAAAAAATTTATAACGATATTATCAAAAAAACTATAGAAGAAGAAATATCTAATGATAATAACTATTCTAAATTAAATGATATAGAACAAAATATGTATAGGCAAAAATTATATAAGTTTTATCAAGATAATATCAAAATACCCAATATTTTAGATAAATTTCCTATACCTCAAAATTTAGTAGAATTAATAAATATAGGTATTAATAATTCTGCATATTCAAATTTATGTGTATACATATTATTTGAGCATTTGAAAAAGCAAACGCAATTCCCTGTTTTAATAGCTGTTGATCAATTTAATTATAATTTAAGTGTTTCTGAATATTTATCCATAAATTTTGAAAATACAAAATACAATGGATATATTCCTACTTATTATTTCACTATACCAAAATTATTATTACAATGGAATACTTCAAAATATAAAAGATGTGTTAAAATTGTATCTACTTGTTGGGATAGAGAAAACAGGAGAAATTTTAGACCAGATTTTCTTGGAATAAATAAAAAAGAAATTAAAACTCTTCGAAATTTTACCCTCGTTGAATTTAAAAATTATGTTTCCCATCTTTTCAATCAAAATGTTATATACAATTTTGACATTAATAAATTGGAATATTTTTACATGCTAACAGGTTAATCTATTTTTTTATTTCTCATAAATATGTCAACATCGATATATATATATATATATATAACTACTTCAAAAATAAAACACATATTTAACTGTTTCGTATTTTTTAGGAGGAAATGGATTTCAGGCAAGGAAACTTCTAACAACTTTGTACTAATTCAAAGTTCCAAAATAAACTTATCAAATTCAAATATTGTAATGTAAAAAAAACATTTAAAAAATAATTATCATTTTTTTTTTCATTTCCCTTGTATATATACGATGGTACATAATGGATTATGTATATAAATTTTTTTGTATTTCCTATTTTTTCATATAATATAATTTAACACGCTCTTTAGTTGTGCTTACATTTTTATCGTTCATATGTAACCTTGTTTTTTTTATATGAAAGAGATTTGTTTTTCTTTCTTTTTCAAAATATTATTTGCTACCAAAAAATTTATTTAACTTATAAATGTTTTAAATAAGCTCGTGAATAATTTAAACAGTTACCATAAAAATTAAAATAAAATTAGTAAATAATAAAATGTTAAAAGACAAAATAATAAAAAGTAAAAAAGAAAACATCACCAAAATGAAATATCGGGCAAATGAGATAAAATGCCAAATGCATAATTCTCGCCTTCATTAGTTTTGCATCTCCCTCAAGAATTGATGCACATACTGATACGAATATACATATATATATATAATAGTTTCAAAACATATTCAAACATAAGTAAGCGTACATATTGGCGAAAGAATTGTTATACCCAAACACAAACGCTCCACAAAAAAATGTCTTGTATATGAAGCGCTGGAAATCAAATAAAAATGAAATTAATTAAGTAAAAATAAATAAATAATAACGTAAAAAAGCAAAATGACAAATTTAAACATAATGGTAAATCGACTTTTTATGACCTCAAAATAAACCAAATTAAAAAAAAAAAATCAATTATAAAGAAATTCAGTTTTATGGTCTATTTTTCACACACATACATTTTAATCAAATAGGAATTTTATATTATGCTGATTTAAAAATCCTCATAATTCCCCGCTAAAAATTCATGTTTCAATAAATCAACCGGGGAAGCCCGAAGAGTTGGATCAATTCGTAATATAGTATATAGAAAGTCACAAAATAAATCATGTTTAATAATTTTATATAAAGGAAGAGATTTTTTGACATGCTTAATTGAATCTATACTTGATGCATTTTCAGGCCAAGCTAATTTTAAATCATTTTTATCTATATATTTATAGCCATTAGTTTTTGTAGCTTCATATAACATTTTTTTAGGTATAGGTTCTATAATATTTTCCATAAGTGCTAAATGTTCTAAATGTTCATGAGTTTTAAATAATAAATTACCAGTATATAATTCTGCTAATATACAACCAAAACTCCACATATCGCTAGATACATCCCAACCTAAATTTAATATAACTTCTGGGGCTCTATATTGTCTAGTATTAATTATAGATCCATGATAATCAGTTTTAAATGTGGCACATCCAAAATCAATTATTTTTATTCCTTTAGATTTAGATCGATATATTTGAATTTTTTTTCCATCTGTAACTCTTTTAACAGTTACTATTTTTTTTTCAAAATGTGGATCATCTAATAAAATATTTTCAGGTTTTAAATCTGTGTGTGTTAATTTTAATTTTCTTAAATAATGTAATGCTTTTAAAATTTCAATACAATATAATTTTATATCTTCAATATGAAAACCATTATAATCATTTTTTGTGATTATTTCATAAAGGGATGGCCCTAAAGGTTCGAATATTAAGCACATATGATCATGATACATAAATTTACCATGATATCTAACTATATTATTATTTTTTATATCATTGCTTTGAATTTTTTTTAATATATCAGCTTCGATTTTAGCTGATTTTGTATATTTTTTTACGTTTCGAACAACTTTTACAGCATAATATTTTTTGTTAACAATATGCTGACATAACAAAACTCTTCCAAATGTTCCATCGCCCATTTTTCTCATAACTTTATAATGATCATTTAAAATCATCCCTTTTTCCCAACTGAAATGAACAATTTCATCATCAGAATAATTATTATTAACATTCACTTTTTTTTTTTTTTGTTTTCGCATACTTTCATTGCTACTACTACTTTTAGATGTTTCCGTTCTATGCCTTTTATTCCCTTTTTTTGTTTTATTATCATTTTCATAACTCGATTCATACGAATCACTATTTCCTCGAGATTTACTCATCCCCCTCCTGCTATCATTATCACTACTAATTCGATTTTTTGATTCTTTATATTTTTTCTTTTTCACTTTACTATAATAACTACTTCCCCTAGATTGTTCAGTTAAACTCTGTTCGCATGTACTATCCCCTTTATTAAATTTCTTGATTTTACTATTATCGCCTTTACTATCAATAATATATCTTCTTTTTCTACTTATTTTATTATTACTATAATTATAAGATATATTATTATTTTTTTTTATTTTATTATAATAATAATTATAATAATCCATATTTTTACCCGTTTTATTTTTATAATCATCATATTCTTTATAGACTTTTCCATAATCTTTTCTTGGCGAATCTTTATTATTTATAATAATACTGCTATTTTTTTTTAATAAATAATTATTTCCTTCATTCCTATCATATTTTTTCTTATAATAATAATTATAATTATCTTTACTACTAATTTTTTTATCACGTCTAGTATAAATGTCACGTCTGTTTGAATAAATTTTTCTTTTGTTCAAATTTTTTTTGTCTAAATCAGTATTATTATAACTTCCTGATTCAGTTTTATAACTACTTCCATAATACATTTTTTTTCTTTTTAATGTAGTACCATCATTAAATAAATAATATTCATTATTATAAAATATATTTCCTTGGCCAAAATGCGTGTCATAATATCGTCTATCATTATATATTTTTTTTTTATAGGAATAATATGTTCTTTTTTTTGATAAATTATAATTTTTTATATATTTATTTCGATAATCGTCATTATATCTTGGTTCTAAATACACTTTATAATGTTTTGGATCTTTTTCATGTAACTTTTTTGTCGAAGAACAACTCCTTTTTCGTCCATTTTTATTATAAGCTCTTATTGTATGTTCATTTACAGCATACCCTTTATATTTTTTGTTATATTTATTTTTATATTTCGAAGTACTTATACTTTCATAACTTCGATTTCTTTTGTTTCGTATTTGGTGCCCATGCCCATTACCATTCATGTTATATCTATAGTAATTACTATTATTATTATTATCACGACATGGTGTCTCGTAATAATATTTGTTGGGACTATTGTTTCTATATATATTTGAGAACCCCATGTGTTTATTTTTTACTTGATTTGTATAATATTTATAGTAATATGTTCTACATTTATTTTTATATTTTTCATTCATACCGTTATTGTATACATTTTTGTTCATTTTATTATTATATATATTTTTTTTACATATATACAAAATTAAATATAACTAGATGAACAAGTCAGGTAATAATACATAATTTTACTACTCCATTCTATCAAAATACAAAACATTACTTTTTTTTAACTAAAAATTTTCAGTTATTTTTTTTGAAAATTGACTTTAATGTGAAAAAAATTGGTGGATTATTCCTGTGTATACATTTTATTTATTTTATCAATCTATGCAAATATTAAAACGTTATATTAAATATACAATTATACATATTTATAATATGCATACAGTGTGAATAAAAATATATATATAATATCTCATTTTTACAAATATATGCATACATGCAATATTAATTCCAAATAAAGTCTACGATTTATGAACGTTAAAATTGCACTTTCAATTTTTATTTTGATGTTATATTGCAACATTATTTTTAAATTAATTTGCATCTTTCGAAAAAAAAAATGCAAAACGTAACAAAATAAGCATTTGCTATTTTGCGTTAATTATTCATACAAATTTTATGTAAACATTTTTATTTTTTTTAATAAAGAAAAATAAAAAAAACAAAATTAAAGTAAAAAAGATGCACAAACGTTACATACATTTGTCAGCGTCGAAAAAAAAAAATATATCATGAAAATTAACTAACATAATTATTTATTTAATTTTTTAAATTATATTATATAAAATAAATATAGGAGAGGAACACTTATTATGCTTGTACCTAAATATATATACAACCATATCACAACTGCAGAAAAAACGTATTATCATTAGCAAGACAAATATATAATTTGTGCTGATTTAACAATGCATTAAATCTATAAAATATTATTACATATTCATGTTTTTTAGTAATATCATATTTTGACTATGCATAAAAAAAGTGATACATATTTCCAAATAATAAAAAATTGATTTTCAAGATCGTAAAATAATATTAATTAAAAAAAATAGTATACAAGAATATATAGTTAAAATAAAAAAATTAAATAAAACCCCATATATGTTATCATTTATATAGCTATAAATAACAACCATTAGATGGTGTATATGTGCATGCTTTCTTTTAAGTATTATAACTTTTAAGGGTGTAGATATTATTTTATTTATGCATATAAAAATACATTTTTTGTACAGTTGCATATAAAACTGCAATAACATAAACAATCAGTTGTTGTATATATTTTTTAATAATTCCCATCATTTCTTTTTTTTTTGCATAAAATTGTAAGTATAATGAATAAAAATATAAATGACAAATCCCCGATGCGTGAAAAAGGAGATAACATCGAAATTCTTAAAACTTTAGACCCAATAATTAAAGAATTTCAAACTAATTTTAGATTAATAAATTCCAATTATTCATTAACAGATTTTGAAAATATACTAAACCCTATTGAATATGCTGAATTTAATTCATTTTTGGCATACTTTATTTGTTCTCTTTTTTATTCGTATTTAAAAATATCTGGAAATTTGATAAATAACGACCATGCCATTAAAAAGGAACTAAAAAAAGTTCAATTGCTAATGAAAGAAATAAAAGAAAAAAATCAGAAAAATAATAAACAAAATAATCAAGAAAAACGAATTATCAAACTTAATAAAGATGCGACAAAAAGAATAATAAATTCATGTGTTTCTTATAACAATGATTTAAAAAAAAGAAAATGCAAAGAAGATGAATAATTATTATATTTTTTTTTAAAGTGATAAACTTTGTATATTCATTTTTGTTTTATGATATAAGGATAATTTTGTATTTTTAAATCCTTCAATTGCTAAGACAATACACAAGCATTTTTATGTATAATTCATGTATAGAAAAATATTAAAATAATATTTTCTTTTTTTATTAATATTCCGTTTCCTTTTTTCCCATATGCTATTTAAGTCTCTAAAACATAAATATTATTTTTTTATAACCAAATACTTTTTTATTTAATACATATCTATTCATCTTGGTATTTTTCATTATATTATATTATATTCAAAGCATGAATAACAACAATATATATTTTTTGGTTAAATGTAAAAAACATAGTTTTTACATATATATTCTGCACATATATATACATTGCAAATACTTAACCTTTTCAACGCTACTATATAATTATGTTTTATTTTTTTACTTATTTGTGCACATTTTTTTTAAAAACATATTCGTATAATATTTTATTTAGCTATATCCAAACATTTGATATTTCTCAAAAGACATTTAAAAATTTTATGATAATAAAAAAGAAAAAGTGAAAAAATATATATGCATAATATGAAATAGATAACACGCCCTTTATATCACAATCCTGATGCATTTTGCAAATCAGAGTGATATAATAGTAAGCATATTAGCCGATTCAAATGTGCTACTCATAAACAATCCTTTTATACATGTGTATATTTGTACACCGAGAAATTGGATACAATGATATTTCTTATTTAATATGACCAGGTCATATATACGTACAACTTTGCTATGTGTAGTATTATAGTGAATTGTATGTATAATTCAGCACATGTATAGTATATATATACATATATATGTATATATGCTTTAGTGCGAACATTTTATAAAAATTCCTTTGATATCGAATATTATTCACAAATTTGCTTAAGCATTATTTCCTCTATACGGATATTCCTTTTTAGTATTTGCAAGTGATATAGAATATATTAAAATAAAAAAAATATATCCAATTGAAAAAAATACTATTATATATATTTCCGCTTGTAATTAAACTCAAAAAAATAGTACTAATAAAATACCAAAATAAAAAATTATGATTATTAATACTAAAATAACATAATATATTAAATTGCTTCATATAAAAAAAAATTATTATATACAATAAATTTACTGACGATCAAAGTATTGAAATGTATATGTATGTATATATATAAATTATGTGCGCAATTAATTTTTTTTTTTATGTACTTATTAAAAATAATATATCCATGCATTTCTTCTTAGTGCAATCCTATGCATGTATATTCAAAATCATTTTAAAAAAAAACATTTTCGTTTAAATATTTTTTATAAATTAACTCTTTTTTCAATTAAAGAATATTTAAAAATAAACCATTTTTTTAATTCGAAAAAAAGTGACGAATTTTGAAAAAAAAAAATAAATGAATATAGACATAGGTACAAAATATATGCATAAAAATATATTCATAAAACATATTTATTTATATCTTAATTTTTTTTTTTTTTTCTTTTTTATAATATATATTTTACGAGGAATTTAATTATATAGTTTTAAGAAATAAAACATAAATAGAAAAATAAATATTTAAAACATTTGCTTTCGTTTTAAATTTATTATTTTTTGTATGCTATATTAATATTTTTTTAATTATATGAAAATAATAATATAAATAAACGTATGGGTGATTAATATGCAATTTCTCACTAGCGGCAGATTTTTTGTAAATTTCAAAAATAGCATTTTATACAAAGGGTTCATAAATAAACGAATAAATAATATATATGTTTTTTTATTTGCATAATACGTTAGCGAACGCGCAATGCTTATAAATTAAAACGCCAAATAACTTAAATTGTAAATGAATAGGCCCAATGTTTTTTATGCATATTTATATATACGTATATCTTTAATCTCAATAAAAATTTGATAAATTCATGACTAATTCATTAAATATGTGCAAACTGAATTATATATAAGGAAAGCACATGTTTGTATTGAAGAGTTGTAAAAAAACATTCACGTGATAATAAGCTTTTTTTCTTTTTTGCGCGCTTTATTTTTATTTCATAATTTTTCAAGCATATATGCTTTCGGCATTGATTAAAGAAAGATCATATAAATAAATATATGTGTTAAAATCATAAAAACTATTAAAGCGTACACATATGTACATTCCCATATATTTTGTGCATAAATATATTACGGAAGGTGAGCCAGATTAAAACGCAGAAAACATATGTCTAATAAAAATATCACAGAGTTTTATTATTCGAATTCCCACATGTTCTTTTGTATATTTATATCCCTACATATTATTTGCTTTATTATATTCTAGTATATTTCAGCAATTAATAACACAAATTTATTTCCATAAAAACGTTATTTGTGTATATTATTAAAACCATATTTTTTATAACATCAAAGTTTTTGTAGAAATTTGATTTTATATAATTTTTTAAACAAATAATATATTTTTTTCTTCTTTATAAATAATTGCTTCCGAACTGGTTAAGTAAAAATAAGAAAAAAAAAAAAGGAATTGTACTTTGTTTTTCCATTTTTAAATGACTTATATATTAAAATTATTTAATTAAACGATCGAATAAATGACTGATATACAAATACAAAATCAAAATAATAATTTGGGTACTAATAAAAAAGAATTTGACCATAGATTTGATGATAAACCGTTAAGAATCTTATGTGTAAAAAACATACCAAAAGAGACAACCGAAAATGAATTATTAGAATTGTTTAAACCGTTTGGTTCCATAGAAAATATAAATCTTAAAGTCAATAAAAATGTTGGGCCATATGCTATTTATGCACATGTTTATTTTAGTTCTCCGGAGGAGGCTAAAAGATGTCTAAAGCAAATGAATGGAAAAATTTTAAGTAATTATTTAACAATAACATTGTATATTTTTTTTTTTGTAAATATTCATATTTACCATATTTATTCGCTTGTATACATTGTAATTCATACAAATGCACACATTTTTAACGCATATATTTTCTTTACTTCCATTATAAGCCATGTTTTAACAAAATGACAACATATGCATACATAGTTATACATTTTTTTCCCTTTTTCTTTTCTCGGTTTGTGCTTATATAGATGGTCGAGCTTTAAGAATTGATTACAAAAAAAATCATGCAAAATTAGGTGATGGAGAAGAAGATAATAATAATTATAATAATATGGGAAACAATAACCTGAATAACAATAATAAATTTCATAAAAAGACGAATCGAACAAATCAAGTTTATAACAATCAGCTTTACAATAATCGTTATGTTAATAATAATAAACGCCCCATGCGAAATGTAACTATTAAATTTTATCTATTATTATTCACGTTTTATAATTTGAAAATTCTTTATTTTGTTTTTATTATTTGGAAAATAACCAAGGCATGCTCATATTTTTTTTTTCTCTTTTTCTTCATTATAGGGATTTATAATAGGAGATGGATTGATCAACCAACATGAAACAGACATAAATTATTCTAGAGAGTATGAAGTAAGAAATTTCATATAAACTAATATTATTGCCATTTTTAAAGCTGCATACATAATATATATACATGCATTTTATAATAAAATTTATTTTTTATTTTCTCTATTTTCGTAGCCAAACAAAAGAATGCGTATGGGAAATTTCAATGACCCCCCAAATATAAACAACATAAATAATGATGCAGATTTAAATAAACTATTAAGAGAATATGAAAATAAAAAAGACTCAAATAATAATGAAGTTGAAAATATTATCCAAACATTGATTAATGGAATGACACATAAAATGCCAAGAGTAAAATTATTTTTGTGTGATCATTTGAGAAAATGTGTTCAGCATGTTTTTAATAGGCCTTGTATAAATATAACAAATAATAATAATTTAAACAACTTAACCAATTTAAATAACATTCCTTTTCCTGGGCCTAACCATGAACATAAAAACAATATTATATCGAATTTACAAAATTATCAAAGTATTAACGAATTTGAAAAAGAAAAAATATACAACAATAGTAATACCATTTTGTGGAAAGGAGTTCTTGAAATGAAAAACAAAGACAGCTTAAGCATTAATGCATATGGATTAAATGGTGATGTAAATAATTTCTTAAATAATAATATAAAAAATATAATAATTAGCCACAGAAAAAAAATGAAAAATTTACCGAAAATTGAAGCCATTTATCATTTTGAAATACAAAATGAAAAAGATATAAATATTTTTGAATCATATAAAAATTATTTTAATAATAAAGATAGAGTTGGTTTAGCATCAGCAAATGAAAATTGGCATTTTTATATTATATTCCCTGGGACACCAATATTTAATGAAATTCTAAATGCCAATAATAATATTCAAACAAATTTCAATAACACCTTTATAGGCGTTGTATCATATAATCCTCAAATATTAGAAAGAAATATTCCAAGAAAAATAAATCCTTCCCACGATGATGCGCCAATTATTAACACGCCTCCTCCTACTAATAATAATAACAATAGTAATAATAATAACAATTTTCCAAACAACTTTCCAAACAATACTGAAGAACATAAAAATAGTGAGTCCGAAATAAATACCAATGATCAAACTGAAAATGATGATAATAAAAATGAGTTACCAAATTGGCTGAATCAATTTAGCTCTCTAGCAGCATATCTTGTCAAAAAATAAAAAAAGAAAAAAAAAAAAATACATAATAAATTTTAAATACAGTTCATATTATTTTCATCTGGGATATTTGTTGGGAAGCAATTGCTTTATTCCCATACCCAAATTAAATTCAATTTTTTTTTGTGAGTTTGCAAGAA
Source organism: Plasmodium berghei ANKA (assembly GCF_900002375.2). NCBI lineage: Eukaryota > Apicomplexa > Aconoidasida > Haemosporida > Plasmodiidae > Plasmodium > Plasmodium berghei. The sequence continues at coordinate 442,294 of NC_036171.2, forward strand.
TATTTTCCCCAATAATCATTTCCGAATATTTCATACTAACAATATTAAATTAATTACAAATAAGATCAAACAAATCAAAAAAAAAAAAAAAAAGGAGAAAAGAGGGAACATTTTGTCTGTCGAGTGAATGTAGTCCTATTCAAGCTTAAATATATATACATTCATATTTGTGAATGTTTATTAAAATTCTATATATTCACATTTATTGTAAAATTAACTAATGACAAAAAAAGAAAATATACTTGTATACGTTTGTCCAAGACTTATATATTTTTTTTTAATTTTAAGAATATTTTTCCATTGTATATATACATATAAGTGAGTGTATATGCACATTTGTATACATATATATGTTTTTATTCTCTTCATTTAGTATTCGTTTCATTTTAACACCTCGAATGTTAATTTTTTTTTTAATCATTTATCATTTTTTATAAAACTTATAAAAAGCTATTTTTATTCAATTTTTTTATTTTTATTATATTCAATAAAACTTAAAATATTAAACCCATATATCACATACACACAGGCATATATAAGTAATGCCCATGCTCATGTACAACATTTGTATTTTCTCATTTTTTGCTCATTTGTTGCTTATTACTATACAACGCCCAATCAGCTTTCATCCTCCCATCCAAGAGGGACATAACACATGCGAGCTATGTCAAGGCATAGGATAAAAATTTAATTATTTTTTATATAAATTTAAAAATTTAATTTATATTTGTAGTTTTTCATTTTTGTCGCTTTTTTAAATCATTGTTTCTCATGTAAACAAAAATTGAAAAAAATATATGCAAAGGATACATATATAATATGCATATATATATGCGTACAAATATAAGTTTAAAAAAAAAAAATAATATTTCATTTATTATTTACTCGTTAGTGATGGAAAAGCCCTTGTATCATTTATATTTGGAGGATCTCTTTTTTTAAAATATTTTTCATCATATGGTGTTTTTGATTTAGTATCATTTTTATTATTCCAATTATCATGATTATCTTTTTTAAAATTTCTAAAATTTCTTCTAAATCCTGGAAGTCTATCAACACGTCCACCTTCCTCTAAAATATATTGATATACATTTATTGCCTTTCTTTTTGGATTTTCTACTTTATTATCTTCACCTGTATTGTTATCATATCGTTTTGAATAATTATTTATTTTGTTATTTCTTTCCCCTTTTTCATTTCGCTCATTTATTTCATTTTTATTTTTCTTTGCATTTTCAAGATTTTTGCTAAGATTTAATTTTTTTTCTTGTTGCTTTCTATACAAATCATAATCAATTGTAACTGCTTCATGCTTTCTACCATTATTTGATGACTCACCATAATTATCTCTTTTCATATTATCATACTTCGAATTATGATTATAATCGTTGAACAATTTCTGTAAATAAAAATTAAAATAATGTATAAAATATTTATGTATCAATTTATTTTTACCGTGAAAAAAATATTAAGCACATTGAGAATTGCCACATAAAAACAATAATAAAATATATGCATGAAAATTGTAAAATAAAATATTCTTATGAACAATACAAGTCCTATAATGAATTTCACAACTAGCCATACACCACATTTCATATGCATTGATTCTTTCCTTTAGTTTATCAATATTATCATTATTATCATTATTATGGTTAGACTATGCAGATATAAACAAATAGAGAAATAATTAATGTTCTATTTTTTTTTCTTACTTCTCTATAGTCAAATTTATTATAATTGTAGGATGCATTGTAATTTCGTCTATCCATTTTATAATCATAATTTCTTGATCCCCTATAAAAATTATTATTTACCATTAAATTTGTAGAAGTATTGCTATAGCTTCCTCTTTTACGTGTAAATTTATTTCTTAAGTTACTTCCTCGCATATTATATGTGTCTCTATAACCTCTCACATAATTATTTTCATGTAATTCATTTATTATATTGTTGGAATATTTATTATATCTATCATAATATGTGTTAGGCATTTTCTTTGTATTATATTCTTTTATTATTGAGAGTGAAATTTCCTTAACTTCGTTTATTTCTTCAGGTTCTGAATTTTAGAAACAAAAAACAAATTCAAAGTATCTATATGCATATTCAAATATACAGAGTAAAAAAAACAGACAAAGACACTATCCATATAAGCAACTTTAAATATTTATAATTTTTTTTTTTTTTTTTTTTGATTTTCCAAATTTCTTATAAGCTTACCAGGGTCATGTTTACTAGTTTCATGCTCACGTTTTTCATTTATTTTTTGAGTTTTTTTTTTTATATTTTTATCACGATTTTCTTCATCTGAAAGATCAGTATCAAACACCGAATATTTGTTCGTTGTATGAACGCTATACTGTATTTTTGTCGCCATGCTATTACAATAATTCAACAACTGTTTGTTTGTATAAAAAAAATAAAAGAAAATTGTTAAATAATGATATATATATATACATGCAATATACTTCACATATTCATTCAAACAAACTGAGAAAAAAAACATATTTCCATTCTTTCTATTCCCCAATGCTTTCTGATTGTTTAAATAAATTTATATACATGTTATTGCATAAACATATCATACTCACCTTACCCTAGTATTTTTTATTTTCCTATTTTTATCTTTCTCACTTGATTTTGTTTTCTATTTATTCAAAAATATAAAAGAAAATATCCTACTTTATTATTTTTATTTAGTCACTATTAAATATATATATTATATATATGTGGGATTATTTTGTTATCTTCCTTTTTTTAATTCAATATATACATTAAGCATTTAAAAAAATTATAATATAAAAAAGAATTGAGTTTAATAAAAAAAATGAGAACTAAAAAATTATATAAATATATTTATATATTATAAATATTATATATATATATATATCCCTTGTATTCATGCAATCCTATAAAAAAACACCCCCAATACGCATATGAAATATTTACCTCCAAATGACAATATTGCATATATATAATTATATACATAGCAACATATCAATCTTATTTTTCTTAATTTTTTTTCTTTGATTATTTTGGTTCTTTATTTATATTTTTTTATGTTTTTTTTTTTTCTCCAACTTGATTTATTATGGATGAAGATATGAATTATTTCCCGGAATTAAATTACCATTTTTATTATCATCTCAAAATTGGAAAAAAACATATTACAAATATATTTTTATTTTTTGTGTTTTCATATGTTTAAACAATACAACGCACATATATTCATTTTTTTAAGAATATATAAACTAATTCATAGTTTTCTATAAGAAAAAAATAAAAATATATACATATTTAGGAAATAAGTTTTGTATATATAGACGCGTGTACAAATAAAAATATATATCTTAACTTAGTTATATCTCATTTAAGAAATAAAATAATGATTCTATATATTACACGATAAATATGTCAACAAATATGCTGTATATATATATATATATATATATATTTTTTTTATAATACGCATTAATTTGTAACTTTATAAAATCAACCTTCATAAACTTGGGCCTCAAAATCTCCACCAATTAGATTGAGAACTAAAATGCCATTTTGATTAAATTGGCCTAACTCTATGCCATAGAAAAAAAGGAGAAAAAAAGGAGAAAAAAACAAAAAAAAAAGAGGCGGGTTGAAATCCTGTGTATTTTCATACTAAGTCATTTCTTCAGTTTTTCACACTTTATGAAACAGCATGATACATGCAAATGTTTGTATTTATGATTGACCAATGCATCTGCATCGTTCTCTATTTTTGTGTGTTTTTTGCATAAAAAATATGATAAGGCAATAAAATAAAAACCAAAATAAATGATTCAAAATTAAAAATCTAAAAACATTGGAAACATAATCATTAAAACGAAAGCTTATTTGATCTGCATCGGAAATTAGAAATAGACAAAATAAAAATTGTAATATGTTAAACGAATTGTGAAACAAAATAATGTATTATTGGATAAATAAAAAAAAAATAAGATACCTTATTTATTTTCCAATTATATTTAATGTTTCTATTTTTCGATCAACTTACACAATGCCAGGAATATAAAATAAGGTAGAGATTTCCACATCTGCAACTTAAAACTTTTATTTTTTATAATTACTTCTTTAAAAAAAAGAGTTGAATATAAATAGTGAGACATAGATATTGCTGAACCTAGAATCAGTAATATGATTCCTATTGAATCTGTATTTATATAAAAACAATGAATAAAATATAATCCACTTAAAATTGTACATAACCAAAATTTAAATATTATTATTATACTCATTATATTAAATAAATATATTAATAAAAGTATTAATAAAATATATAATATCAATATTGATTTATATTCTTGATAAAAATTTAAAGCTTGATTATACAATACATATGTATCTGAATAAAAATATACATCTTTGATATTGCTATTTTTTACAATTTTTTCTATTTTTTTTAATAATTGTATGTTTTTATCTTGATTTGTTGGATAATTATGAAGAAAAAATCCGATCCTACTGCTCGTTATGTTATGAGACGGGTCCATCTGCATATACATGAAAATAAAATAAATGATAATATCAAACCGAAAAGTTAAACACTTATAGACACACATTACTATTATATTTTGTTATTTTCTATACCACTATAAAATTTTCATAGAACAAATGTGGAGTTATTGTATAAAATTGAGGTAATAATTTATTCATATTATTCTGAAAATCTGTCTTAATTCGAACAAATTGGCTATCATATATTTCATCGTCTTTCATGTTCATCCAAAAATAAATAAGTTTATAAAAATTTGTACATAAATCTTCTTTATTTTGACAAAAAATATTTTTTAAATCTTCAAAATGCATTTTCTTATTTTTTTTTTGTGTAACAATATTATTACACTGTTTTACATAATTCTCTAAATTATATTGTTTATCTAACGGGCTTATATTACCACAAATGTTTTGGCTTAATTTGAATCCATGAACCCATGAAATAATAGGTTCATTAATACATCCTTCATCTTTTAGTTTCTCAATTAAGTTTATAATTTTATCTCTATTTTCTTCAAGTTCATAATCAAAATTATTATAAGATGGTAAAACAATGTATCCAGGCTCTAATATGTAATTAGCTTTTTTTTCAAATATAGAAAAAAACATGTTTAACCTCGAATCCTTGTGTATATATTTATATGGATCAAATATTATATCATGCTTAATAATCATATACAAAAATAATGAAATAAATAAAAGTGAACAAAATACTACAATTCCTATTATTTTTTTAATATATAAACTTTCATATATTTGCATTATTTTTTCCTCGACTTTTTCTACCATATTTTCTTTTTTATTCTCATTCATTTTGTAGTCACTTCTATTGCAATCTGATACTAAATTGGAGGGATATACAGAATTCGAATTTTCATTTAATTTTGGACAATTTTCTATATTTTCATTATTATAATTTTGCGCATATTTTATAGTTGCTATTTTATCGTTGTTCTTATAAAATTCATTTATTGTATTTTCGACGACTTCAGATTTATTACTTGGATTTTCCCGAATATTGGAAATAACAAAGTTATTACTATTATTATTAGCACGTGGACTAGCTAATTCTGATATATGATTGCCTATTACTCTAGGAATATTATTTGAACTATTTTGAGAACCCTCGATATGTTTATCTTTATCAATGTTAATATTTATTTCCCTTTTGTATATCATCATTAAAAAAACATTATTAAAAAATAAGGCATAAAAAAAAAATAAAGTAATAAGATTAATCAATGAATTTGCAGAAAATTTATTAACAATTTTATATGAACATGTTAAACCAATTAAATATATTATTATAAGCACTAAAACTATTTTAGAAACTAATATTAATGATTTATAACTTGCTCTAAAATAATATTTGTTCGTATTTATTTTGCAACATTCCTCTGACGTATTCTTATTAGACAATTTTTGTACAAATTTTGTTATCTCGCCATTTTTCTTTTTTTCTTCTTTTTCATAATAAAAAATATTAATACAACAAAATATAAAGCTCAAGAAAAACACCAAAAAATAATTTAACAAATATATTTTTAATATATATAATCCAAATAGTATATGTAAAAAAAAACTTGTACTGAAAGAAAATAACGACAACGCATATATGCTCATAATAATAATAATTTTATTTTTTTGTTTTATATTCATATTTGATGTAAATGAATTTATATAATATATGATAAAAAAATATGATAATATTATAAATAAATAATTTGATTTAAAACCTGAGATGATAGACATTGTTTCATTTTCTTCAAGAATTTTATTATTAACAACTGCAATTTTCCATTTTTTTTTATCTATTATTTCACTTTCTATGTTTAATTTATTATTAATTTCCAACTTATATAAAAAACTTGTGTTGTCTGGATTATTTATAACTAAATCTTTCAATTTTCCAGAATTTACTATTTCTACAATTTTGTTTAATTCATGAAACCACTCATTTAACAGCAAATCTTCATCAATCATTTCGTCAAAATTAAAAACAAATAAAAGCGCTTCAATATTTTTACCTAAATCTAGCATTATATGATTTAGGTTTATACTTTTTTTATTAAATATATGTGGATAATATAAAAAATGTGGAATAAATTTTATACAATTAGAAAAATATCGCATTATTGATTTCTGATCTTTTTTAATTATACTATCAAAATATTTTTCTAAATTATTTTCAGAATCATAAAATCCAGCTTGTATTTCATGAAAAGTAAAAAGACCTAACACAAAACACTTCGAACCATTTAATGGTATGTCAAACCGTTTACATATATCTTTCCATGTCTTATTACCTTTTATTTTAATTTGTTTAAAATATTCAATTAAAAAAAATATATCCTTTAATGTTTCATAATTTAATAAATTATTATTTTCAGGAATATCTGTGTTATTTTTATCAATATAAAATAGTAGAGATGCTGTTTTTTCTTTCTTATAATTTTTTAAAAAATCATCTACATTTTCCCCAATCTTATTACTAGATTTAATTATTACATTTTCACTTTTCTCTATATTTATTTTGAGATAATTATTTTCACTTAAATATTTAGAAAATAAACCAGAATATGTACAGCCACTATCATTCCTATTTTCACTATTATATTTTCTATCACATTTCTGGAAAAAATTATTATAAATAGAAAAAAACATTACCATAGACATCAAGCATCCTATAATTAAACCAAGTATTAAATATCTTGGTTTATGAATAATTGCTTTTGTATATTTTTTGCACAAAATACGAAACATATTTTTATCCGATTTACTTTTTTTATCATTATTGTATCGAGTGTTCTTTATACTCCAATTACAGTCATATTTTTTTTTTTCGATCTCATAATCATTATCCTTTTTTTTACTAACATCATTGACATTAATCGTTGGGTAGACATATTTGTTTTGTTGTATCATTGCTTCTTTATTTTCAACTTTACAAATCTTATTTTGATTATCATCACATCGAGAAAATATATCCCCAACTTCTTCATCAATATTTTCTAAATTATCTGATTTGTTCTGTTCATATTTATTTCTGCAATCATAAATATAATTTTTCATGATAATAACTATTAGTATTAATTTATTTTTGGAAATTATTTTAAATGTGTCACCAATTAAGTTTTATAATTTTCTCGAAAAAGTAAGAAAATTGATAAATGTAGTATAAAAAACTGACACTAATTTTTTTATTTTTCATTTAAGTAGAATATAAATGTTTGTCATAATTATTGAGGCATTCAAAATAAAATATATATATATATATATAAAAAAAAAAATTCTCCAATATATATCTACATATATAATTTGAGAATGGTTATAAGACTTCTAAAAATATTTCTTGAAATAATATATTTATGCTTCCAAGATATATCTTTATTTTAGTAGTAATTTGAAATATAGGGCTTATTTTTATTTTTTTTTATATCAATATATATATGTATATTTTAGATTGAATAAACGTTTGTGCTTGCATTATAGTTACATGGGTGCATGCGTATATATATACAATCTTTATTTTCCAATACTTTTTCAACGATTTATATATTTAAAAAATTGTATAAAAAAATATAATTATATTTTTAAAAGTTCCTATGTTAAATATTATACAAATTATATTAGCTTTAAATTATATTGACTATAAAATTACCTGTCTACCAACATTAAACCTATGAAATTGTATTTGAGAACATAAAAAATGATAAACACACTATTTCTATCATTTCATTATTTCGAAGCATTATAGCAATATTATGCATATGTGCAACCCCAAAAATATGTTTGTAGTATTGAAATCACACAAAGTGAATAAAAAAAAAAAAAAATATATATCTCTATATATATGCACGCATTATAATTAATATACCCTATATAATTATATATATCAATTATTTTCATATTTTGATAATCATTAGAACTTATTTGATGTAATAAAATTTTATGCAAATTAAAAAGAAAAAATATTATAGTTGTATACTAGCACACGTTATATCTTATTAAACCCCTGTATATTCCTTGTTTGCATTATTGTAGAATGACGAACAAATTTAGAATGTTTATTATTTTTATTTCCTTTTTTTAATTATATTATACATGTATATATTTATACCTTCACATTTAAAAGACATTTTCCTAATTTGTGTTAAAAAAATATATCCCTAATTGGTTTATATAATTTAAATGTGTGTATGTATATATATATACATACATACATACATACATACATACATAAAAGAGCAGTTTATATTTTTTCCTTTCACTTAAACTATTTAAAACTTAATTGACCAAACATATATAGTTCATAATGAAATAATTGTGAACAAAATTGATAAATCAAACCTTCAAAAAAAAAAATATTTATACATATATTACAATAATGAGAAAAATCAATCTCTATATAAACACAATTTAAACAAGGGAAATATCATAAATCTTTTTTAAGAATAATTCATATGGAAAAATTATTAATGACAGAATATAAATGTAATGCTATTATATATCGTTTTTTTTCTTTATATATATGTGTGTGATCGTATAAACATTTCTCAAATCTAAGTCAACTTAGCTATGAGATTATATAAACCCTCGGCAATTTGATTATTTTTCCAAATAGTCTGCAATGTGGTTCATTGGTGTTAATTTAAAAAAAAATGTAGCATAAACAGAGATTTATAAGCATGTAGATACTTATATTCATTACTTGTATATTCTATTGTTTAATATTTTCATCATTTTATCGACTTTATTTTCATTTTTTGTATTTTGGCTTGCTAAATGCATATGTATATAATCCAAATAAAAATAGCAAGCCCCGTGGATATTTATTATATAGGAAATATAAAAATTTTCAATGCATATAAAAAATAATATAAAATATTTTTTCATCCTTAAAAGATATATAAATAGCGAACTTTAATAAATGAAATAAAAAATTATATACATTATTATTTATATTATTTTATTTAAATTATTTTAATTTATTTTACAAAATGTATTATCATTTCAAAATTTTTTTTATTTTATTTCTTAAATAACAATGAAATGTTAAATTGTTTTTTTTCATTTTTTATTTTGTATATGGTATTTCGTTTTTTTTAATGTTTACCACGAAAATAAACATTATTTTTTTTTTATAAAATTGAAGGATTTTTTTTATTTAAATCAATTTCAATCATATTATATATATTACATAAATATATCATCTCTTTATTTATAAAATACAATTAATATACTTTTATGTTCCATTTCTGTAGTTTGTTAATTTTTATATATATTTTTTCTTTTATACGCAAAGAGACATATTTTGAGTTATTTTTGAAATTGCCAACTTTTTAACATATTATAGTATAGTGTTTTTTCATGAGCTTTCAAAGTTTTGCTAATTGAAACCAAAAACTATATCCTATTTTTATATATAATTCATAAATATATAAAATCTTTATTATCATAAGTATATATGCATAAAATATTTTTATCACTTCATGTATAAACACTTCTTTTTATAGTAATTAAAATGCGTGCGAAAATATCGTTAATTTTTTTTTTCTAAATTTTTCAATTTCCTAAGTTAAAAAGATAATTTTACATTTTGCGTTTAATTTATATTCAAATTGTAGAATATATATATTTATATTTATGAACAATTTAATATCCATAGGATAAATAGTTAAGCACAATTGCATAGATTTATGCCCATTTTGCAGACAATTATTAAAAATAAAATATATTCAATAAAAGATACATATGTATTAAAAGCATACTAGGTGCAAAACTTAATAATAACCAGAACAAAGTAGAGACATAAAAATAAGCGTATATACAAAGAATATCTTTATAAACGCACAAAAAAGAAACTAAAACACATATATATATATATATACAAAATAGAGAAATACGATAAACAAAATGAAAGGTTTTAATAATTTTCAAAATCGATCAAATAATAATTATCAGAGCTATGGTGGAGGCTCACATGGAAATCATCAAGGCTATCATTCAGGAAGACAAAATCATGGAAATAATTCGGGTTATAATAATAATTCAAACACACTTGGAAAAAATTTAAATCCAATTGATTGGACTAATATTAAATTAGTACCATTTGAAAAAAATTTTTATAAAGAACACGATGATATTCGTAAATTGTCATCAAAAGAGGTAAAAGAAATCAGAGATAAGCATAGAATTACTATATTAGGTGGCGATAATATACCAAATCCTGTTGAATTAATTAATAAAGTTGGTTTTCCTGATTATGTATTAAAATCTTTAAGAAATAATAATATTGTTTCTCCTACCCCTATACAAATACAAGGTTGGCCTATAGCTTTATCAGGTAAAGATATGATTGGTAAAGCTGAAACGGGTAGTGGTAAAACGCTTGCTTTTATTTTACCTGCATTCGTTCATATATTAGCTCAACCAAGTTTAAAACATGGGGATGGACCAATTGTTTTAGTATTAGCACCTACTAGAGAATTAGCTGAACAAATCAGACAAGAATGTATTAAATTTTCAGTAGAATCTAAAATTAGAAATACTTGTGCATATGGTGGAGTGCCAAAAGGTGGACAAATTTATGCCTTAAGACAAGGCGTACATATCTTAATTGCTTGTCCAGGACGTTTAATTGATTTATTAGAACAAAATGCAACTAATTTAAGAAGAGTTACATACTTAGTTTTAGATGAAGCTGATAAAATGTTAGATATGGGTTTTGAAATGCAAATTAGAAAAATTGTTGAACAAATTAGGCCAGATAGACAAACATTAATGTGGTCCGCTACTTGGCCAAAAGAAGTACAATCACTAGCTAGAGATTTGTGTAAAGATCAACCAATACATGTAAATGTTGGTTCGCTAACTTTAACAGCATGCCGTAGAATTAAACAAGAAATTTATCTTATTGAGGTAATTCATCTATTATTATGCAATTAAAAAAATATTTTTTTTAGCTAGCTAATTCAATGCTTAATTCAAAAAAATTAGAAAAAATTATGACTTGTTAATAAAATTAATTATATACCCATACACACACATATATTGCATGTGCGCATTTTAACGCCTTTTTAGGCTTTTGCAACAATTATTTTTTTTTACATTGTTTCATTTTATTCCTAATTTTTATATATTGATGTAATTTGCATGTTAACATATATTTGCACATTTATGAAGGATGATGTTTTCTTCAAATATTAGTGATATATTTAATATTTTTATGTTATTCTCATTATTTTTTATGTAATTAAATGTTTTGTTATTTTTAGTTGATTTATTATTATTTTATAGCAATTTTTTCACTGCTTTCCGAATTTGGGATGTTTTGATAAGATTGCCCCTAGTGTGCATCGACTTATTAACATCTCATGCATAACTGTTTTTGTTTTGTTAATACTTATATGCATATATAATTGCTACATATATATGATATATACCATATAGCTTATGTTTATCCTCATCCATTTCTATGCCGAAGTTCATATAATAAGGAGCAGAATAGCAAGTCATTGCAAATTTATAAGTGATAAAAAGGTTTTTCTAATTAAAGTATTTTCTATTTTTAGCCAATCACATTTGCCCAACCATGATAAAATATTTTTGTCCAAACATGTGTGGATCCCTTTTTAATTAATTATTATTTTTTTTCTTTCGTGATGTATATGCATTTACGTATATATTTTATTGTATCCCATTTTTATTTTTATTTATGAATTATTTCACACGAATAATCAATAAAAGGGGTATAAAAAAATGAGAATTTAATAATATTCATGGGGATGTATATATCTTTTTATAAAAAGAAAGAAAATGGCAAGATTGTTGGAAAATAAAAAATTAATATAAGAGAAACCCCAAATTAAATAGTTATTTGTTTTGAAGTCCTATCACTTTAAATTTGCAATGAGGTTAGTTATAATATTTTTGATTCGCCATGATTTAATTCAAATAAAGACGAAAACAAAAATATAATCCTTATTATATGTTAGAAGGGAGCAATCTCGCATACATATATCTGCATGCTCTCATTTTTTTATATGCTTATATTTTTTTCATATTACACAGTTCATGCATGTTCCTCATATAGAGTTCTTTGTTAAGTTTTATTCATATATATATTATTTTATTTATTGGCAATTTCTATGCATCTTTATTTTTTCTTTAGGAACATGAAAAATTGGGAAATCTAAAATCATTACTACAAAGAATATTCAAGGAAAATGATAGGATAATTGTTTTTGTGGAAACAAAAAGAAGTAATATAAAAAGAAACATCATAATTTTTAATGAATAAATTAATTTTCCCGATAACATATATCTATTATATAATATCAATTTAAATATATGCATGCGATATAATATTTCTCATATATGGTGTACATATTTTATTATGCATTTTTTAGGCGCTGATTTTATAACAAAGGCTTTACGATTAGAGGGAATGCCAGCATTATGTATACATGGAGATAAAAAACAAGATGAAAGAAGATGGGTTTTAAATGATTTTAAAACAGGAAAAAGCCCAATTTTAATAGCAACAGATGTTGCATCAAGAGGTCTTGATATTAAAAATGTAAAATTTGTAATAAATTATGATTTTCCTAATCAAATTGAAGATTATGTTCACAGAATTGGTAGAACAGGAAGAGCAGGCGCGCATGGTGCCTCTTTTACATTTTTAACATCTGATAAGTATAGATTAGCTAAAGAATTAGTTAAAATATTAAGAGAATCTGAACAACCTATACCACCACAATTAGAAAAAATATCATTTTCAACGGGTAACAGTCAAAGAAGAAACCCTTATTATAGTTCTGGACGTTCAGGATACAATTCTAACAATATTCCAGTAAGAGGCGGAAATAAATATTACTAACTTTTAGTGTTTAGTTTTCTATATTATATAGGAGATGATATAGTCAAAATTTATTCATAAATCTTTTATCTTAATAATATTTATAACGCCATCAACAAATATAAAATATTTAAAATCATAGCCAATTATAAGAATATCCAATATTTCACTATCCCATATATATATTTATATAGTTTGTTTATAAACATTTATGTTTAATATTTACGAAATTCATGCTAAATTTTTTATATTTTAGTTAAATATGTTAAATGCATGTATATTTATATATGCATATATTTGTGGTATACAATAATACGCAGTTTTATGTATTTTTATGTTTTAATATTATATTTTTTAAATATTTTATAATATAAAAATTACTTTAAAAATAATATATTTTTTTCTTTTTTTGGGTTATAATTTATGTTTAATTATATATAATATCCATATGAATATATAATAATACTATTTGTTATTCATTATTTTCCTTTACCATTTTGTATTTCTCACAATATATAAAACAAACTGTAAGTATCATATCTTTTTCAAATTATATTTGGAAATCATTCAAAACATAAAAAACAATTATTTTCTTCGCCACAAATATTTATTTTAATAAATGTTTACTATAGATTTGGAAATATATTGATATTATTTATTCATGTACAACATGAAATATGTAATACAAGGGATAGACAACACAAGGAAAATGACTTAACAATTACATTACGTGAAGAATAAAAATTATTTTCACAAAAAATATAAATAAATAGTTATAAAAATTGAAAAGTAAAAAAGCTTTCTTATAATTTTGTATTAATATATTATAAATACTTAATGAACTCATTCTAAAGAATATAGTTCATTATTTTTTAAGTTTAATAGGGCTATAAATTTTTTTTTTAAGTACATAAAATTTTGAAATGGTTAGTTTATCACCTTTAATGTTTATAATTTTGGATTTTTGCCCCTTATAAAATTGTTTTTATAAAAAAAGAAAAAAATTGTTATTTTAAATTTAAAATAAAAAATATAAAGCGATTAGCAATATATGGAAACTTCGATCTTATAATTCTTATACATTTCTCCATACATTTATGGATACAGTTTTTGCTTACTATATTTCAAATAGAGAAACCTGTTCGCTTAATAGCTTACTAGAAATGAAAGAAAATACGGCAGTGCACGATTATATTCGTCAATCATATACTTAATATTGATATAATACTAGCTACGCATTTATCCATACATTACTATTAGTACAAAAATAACAATAAAAAAGTTTTCATATAATTTCGAATAAATAATAAAATATAAATTATTTTATTTTTTCAATAAAAACTATATAACAAAGATATAATTCAAATTAGTGTTCACATTTGTTTTTTTATTTTATTTAAAAAATATGCTAATAATATTAACATAAATATGAGTGGTACGATTTTGATATTTAAAACAATACATAATAAAAAAATATACTGTGGTATTTTTATGCCTGGTGTGTGTACTTACTACATAACGAATCAATCTTTCGCCTTTTACTAAAGATTGCCGTGTAGGAGGTACTTTAAATACAATACCACAAATTTTTGTCACGTCAATATTGGCGTGTGTATAACAATTTTAAAGTATCAAATTTTTGCATGACCACCAAAAAAAAAAAAAATAACTATATATATTAGAAAAATTATGTATACAATTAGTTCGAAAATATGGGGTTTATTATATGACTAATATATTAAAATTAAAGGGATTTTCCATTCTGTATTTTATTTTTACAATTTAAAAAAAAATATTTTCGAATGTTCATATTATTTTTGATATTAATCTTGTAAAATATTTATAGCTATATATTATGTAAATTATAAAAAAAAATTAATTTAAAAAATATGTATGTTAAAAAATAAAGAGCAAAAACATAGCAATTTTAATGATGCATCAACTTCTTTGTTATTTGTTATTTATTTCCTATGAATTTTATTTTTAATATTAAAATAATTTTGGTATTATATATATGTATTATTTTTTTTAGCACATGCTCGCAAAATAAAATTTTTTGGGTAAAGATAAAAGTAGCTTTTCTATTCTCTCTAATTTTTCATCCTTATTTTCTACTGCAATAATTTTGGGAGTTTTGGGCTCAATAATATTAATACTATTAAACATAATTGATTTCATAAAATCATTTTTACTAACATTATAAGAAATATCATTTTTAATTATGGGGTTTATTTTTTTTACATTATTGCTGGACTTATAGTTTTTATTATTATTCTTAATTGATGCTGAACTAGCCATTTGTTTGTTTCGATTACAATTTTGATATGTTACCATTTTGTCACTTAAATATTCATTATTTGTACGCATGTTCATATCATTTGTTTTTTGGGATAAGTTAAAATTAGGTACAATTTTCGCTTTTAATCCTCGCCCTATTAACCTTACTTCATTATTCCAATTATTTTCATAATTTATTTTTATCATCCTTGAATTTATTTTATTATTATAATCGTTTGGTCCAGTTCGTCTAGCATTTCTATATGCTCGATGTGTGGGATGCTCATGTTTTCGATTTATTTTGCTATGATTATTCTGCCACGAAAATGAATAAAAAATTGAAAAAAAAAAATATATATAAATAAATAATAATATGGTATTGTCATACTATGTGAATGTATCATATATATTACTATGTTTACCATGTAGTCCAAATAATGGGAGTTAAAATAATTCATATCCTCATTTGTTGAGTTATAATATTTCTTCGTAGTTTGTTTTAAAATATGCCCATGCACTTCCTTTGCTATAATGCTATCCGTATTATTACTAAATATTTTTTCTATAACTTGGTCTTCTTTTTTAATTTTTTCCATTATATTTTTTTGTTTTTTTTGTGGGATTATATTATTTTTTTCGTGATTTAAATATTTATAAACATTTGGTTGAAAAGTACATTCTTGTAATTCCTGCATAATCATATTTTGCTTATAATTTAAACCATTTCTGTCTTTTTCTAAAATTTTTTTTAATATATATAAAGGATCTTTGCATTTTTTTTCTTTTCTTTTGAGCAATTTTTCTCGATACACATATTTTTTACGATTAATATCATTGTATAAATTATTATTTTCAAAATCGTTTTTAATGTGATTTGTTTCATCTCTAATAAGGTTGGATTTATTTTTCGTTGTTACTTGTAGTATACTTTCATGGATTATTTTGTTTAACATGTTTTCTTTTTCCATTAGTTCATAATCTGATTTTTTTAAAATATTCCCTATTTCATCATAATTGTTGTCATTTTTTGGGGATTTTTTTTTAATAATGTAATTTCCTACTTTACTATATGCATTATTTAGCCGTTGTTCGAATGGGTAATCATAATATCTATATAACTTAAATTTGTCCAAATTTTGCTGTTTTTCTTTATTTATAAAAAAATATTTTTTATTTTTTGACATTTCTAAAAGTGTATCTAAAATATAATTGTCAGGATCCAATAATGTATTCTCTATTTTAATTTTTTCTTTTATTACATTAACAAATGTTTTTTTCGAAATAATTAGCATTCCAACTTTCCTTTTTTTTGTATTTAATAAATTTGTATCATTCAAATTTAATAGCAAAGATACATCATTTTCATTTGCTACTCTTTTTAATTTATTTATATTATAAATTAAATTATTTTCATTTGTGTCTTTTTTGCTACTTAGGATATTTTCATTATCTAAAAGTTTAAATGCCTTCAAGTTATAGGCTTTTAATTTTAAATATGGTAAAATAAATTTTTTGAATTTATGTTTTCCTTTTTTTGTTAATCCATTATAAATATTATCATTAAGCAGATCAATTGTATTTTCAGATTTTATATCTAAAACGTTCCATAGTTTTTCAACAACACATAATGCAACATTTTCGTTACTAGATTGTATATTGTTTTTATTAGTTGATGCTTTATTATTTTTTAAATTTATTTTATTAAAATTCATTTCGTTTGAAGTACTATTAATTTCATTAGTTACATATTCTTTATTTTTTTTTTTTTTTTACATTATTTGTTTTATTATTCCTTTGGCGATATAAATAATTATTAGATCATAATTTTGTCTTTTCAAAAAACGGGTTTGGAAACCTCAATTTGGGGATATAATACAATATTAAACGAAAATTTTTATTATATTTTAACTTATTTTTAATAAATAATTTAAAATATTCTTCGAAATAAAAAATGTATGTAATTAGTTTGACATCAAATAAATATATATACTCCCTTATACCACGTCAATATGTTTTTATATAGAAAATATAAACACATACATATTTTTATTATTTCAAAAATATGTTAAAAGAAAAAAGTTCTACGAAATAATCCCAATAAACTTTTAAAAAAAAAAATATTTTTTTTTGTCCAAAAATAATATATTTAACTCTTTAATATACACAACAATGAAAAAAAAACTGAAAATATAGCTATGCTCATGCATAAATATTTGTGCATTTATTTTTTTTTTCATTTTTGTGTGCATTTCAATCTAATCATATTTTAAAAAATTACAAAATTGTTAACACAAATATGAAAAAAAATAAGAGAAATAAATAGAGGGGTTGTTAAAATAACGGTATAATATATATACTAAGGAAAACAAAATATATGTGAAACTATTATGATATAATTAATTAAAGGAAAAAATATAAAATAGATAAATTCAAATTTGATCTTTTCAATTGAATCTTTCACAAACCTAAAAACATATATAAATAAAAATATATTTTTTTATAAAAACAAAATATATTGCACAAATATGCATATCAGCCTTTGAGAAAATAACTTATATTCCTAATGACAATTCAATTATAGAAAAACTTTTATACAAATAAAAGAACTACATTTATCATATATATTTATATATACAAAACATAGTTGTAAAACCTATTTACCAGTTTTCTCTTAAAATTTCTATGCATTATTAATATAGTTGGAAATATGACATTTTCAAAGTTTGGCTATAAATTAAGTTAAAAGACAAATTTAGTATAGTCGAAAATATATCCATATATATTTTTACAAATATAAGAAAATGGAGATGCAAATGTTCACAAATACGAAAATGTATTATATGAAAATTTTAACAAAGTACTAAATTGTCTACTAAATATTAAAATGAATTTCGAATACAATAAGCTAATAATTAAACGCCTAAATTATAAAATTTCTGATTTGGAAATTAATATAAATGCATAACTATATTCACTTTAAAAATGAAAAAATATATTTCACCACTTTTCATAACATACATAATAGATATAACAAAAACTACCACTTTGTTATAAAAATTAAATAGAATGATTTAATATAAACTCAGATAAAAGTCGAACTCCAAAACCTTTTGGCTTTCTATCTTTAAAATTCCAGGCAACACCAGCAATATCTATATGAGCCCAAGATGTAGATTGAATAAATTCATTCAAAAATAAAGATGCAACAACAGAAGATGCCTTAACATTTGATGATATATTATTTATATCTGCATATTTTGAATTTAAAGATGCTCTATATTCTTTAATTATTGGTAACCACCATACAGGCTCATTAGAACTCTTAGACGATTCTAATATTTTGTTAATTAACTTATTATCATTTCCAAAAACACCAGCATAACTTGTTCCTAATGAATATAACATAGCACCTGTTAATGTAGCTATATCGATAATATGATCAACACCAATATTTTCAGCATATACTAATGCATCTGCTAATGTTAATCTTCCTTCTGCATCTGTATTTCCTACTTCAATAGTTTTCCCATTAGATGCAGTTATAATATCACCAGGTCGATAAGAATTTTTAGAAACCATATTTTCACATACTGCACTTAAAAAATGAACTTCAACATTTTCTGGTTTTATAGATCCAATACAATAAGCACATCCTAAAACAGCTGCGCATCCACTCATGTCAAATTTCATTAAATCAATCATTGATCCTGGCGAAGCTTTTAAATTATATCCCCCTGAATCAAAAGTTATACCTTTCCCAACCAATGCGATTTTCTTTTTAATATCTCCTTTTCCTTTATAAGTTAAATGGATAAATCTATTTGGATACATACTACCTTTTCCTACTGATAAATATGCCCCCATTTTTAAATTTTCAAGTTCTTTTATTCCCAAAATTTTACATTCTAGATTTAATTTTTCTGCTAATTCAACAGATACATTTGCTAAAGAAACTGGGTTACAATAATTTGACGGAGCTGAAATAAGTTGGGATGCAAAATATGTACCCATAAAATATGTTCGAGATTTTTTAACTTGCTTATTATAATTATTGTTATAATTTCTTAAAAATATTTGTAAGTTTTTCATATTTTCTGAGTTTCCAGAACTTTTATTATCGTTTGATTTAAATCTCTCATCAACTACATATTCATAAAAAACTGTTTCTAAAAAGAATCGAAATAATGATTCATTTATTCCTATTTCAAATATTATAGACGTAGATACAGACTTATTATCATGTAATATTTGAACTAAACTAGATACTATTTTTCGAATTTCAAATTCTGTCATTTCTTCATCAATTGTTCCACATCTAATAAAAGATAAATTTATATATTTATTTTTTTCATTGGCCATATAAAAGCTTTTAAATGTTCCTAATTTTCCATTAAAAATATCATCATTTTTTGATAAAAATTCATTTATTTTACTATCCTTAATTTGTGAACTTATTTTTGTATTTCCATTATCTTTTTCAGATTTAGAGTTAACTAAAAATATTGCTAATCCATCATCAAAATTACAACTTTCTTTTATTCCATCTTTTAATACAATTTCTATATCATCAATTGGAGTCGTGTAGTTTACTGGTAAAACAGTTGGATCGAGATTAATTACTTGTGGAACTTTAAGTGACATTTTTTCAAATTTAGAAAAAGAAATATTAAAATTTTTTATATTATTAGTGCTATAAAACTTTTTTATTGTTTTTGAGAAATTCAAGGATTCTATTTTATATTTTGGAGTTTTCTGATAGTGATATGTGTTAAATGTTAGAAATTCACGACAATCACTATTGTAATTGTTTTTATTTTTTATACTATTAGATATAAAAAAAGAAAAAAAAAATTTTTTTTGACTGTGTTTTATATTATAAAAATAATAACGTTTAATAATATTTTTATAAAACTTATTTTCAAATATTTTATCAACAAAATTTATATTCAACCGTGTTAGATACATTGAAATATTATGCACAAATTGAAAATACGCAACTTTGCATATATTTAATTATCTATTTTTGGGTTTAAAAAATAAGGTAAAACGTAGAATTGGCGATTTTACGGGGAAATGAAAAAAAGCGTGGTTGTTATATATTAACACATATTTTGAGTTCCACAATATATGCATATAATAATTATATGAAGCAATGCTCGTAAAATAAATTAACACAATGGATGCTAGCGGGGAAGGAGTACGTTATATGGCATAGGAAAATATTTATTTATTTTTTTATTTGTTTATCTACCTTTTGAACATTTACCAATTTAAATAATTATATTTCCATATGTGCATCAATACATAGCCAACCACTTCACATATGAGAGAGGTCCATCCCTAATATAATAAATTTCCATAAAAATAAGTATACAAAATAGTGCGTTCAAATATGCATACACTATTAAAGGATTACAATATATATATATTTTTTTTCCTTTTATTTTTAAAAGAGTGTACGCAATTTGGCGCGAATAAAAAAAACGCCTTTATATATTATATAAATATATTTATAATATTATTTATTTTTTTGCTATATATAGCGCACATAAATTATGATAAGTATAAAAAATAACAGGGGCTAAATAAAATTAGTAATGCGCATTATAAAAAAAAAAAAAAAAAAAAAAGTCTATATAATCCAGGTGGCATTAGTTAATTAAATTTATTTTAATTTGCTTTTAATCTAAACAATCTACCCATAATTTTGTAGAGAAAAAAACATAAATAAAATCGAAAAAAATAAATGATAAATAATAAATAAATATAAAAATCACTATAAATAATATACTTTTCATTAAGCACACTACGATCATCTCTTAATCCTGATGTAGAGTTTTTTGTAAAAATAATTCCATTCTTTTCGTACATAAAATAAAAATAGAAAGTAAAAAATTTTTAAAATTAAAAGCATAAATAAAAATAGAAAGTAAAAAATTTTTTAAGTTAAAGAAATTAAAAGCATAAATAAAAAACAGAAAGGGTAAAAGCATTACTTGCGCACAGGAATACGCATGGCTTATTACAATAAACATAAATGGAAAGTTTAAAGATTTAAAACAGTTAACAACTCAGTATATTGGTAAATATAATTTAATAGAGCATGCCGTAATTTTTTGTTAATTTTTTTGTGAAATAATGTGTATTTTTTTATTTTTATAATCACATTTATAATATTTTTTTTTTATTGTATATATTTTTTATTCGACAGCATTTCATCGGCATATGCGCATGCTAGCTAAAGGGTAGACATTAATAATTTGAATTTTATAAAAATATTATTTTCAAAGCATCATATATATTCATATATTTTTCAATTTAGTGTTTTCTTATTTTATTCTCTTTTATAAAATCAACATCGCTATACATATTTACACACAATTATGCATCCATAAATATATGTATGTATATATACACATTTTTTGAAAAAAAAAACAAAAAACAAATTATGCTTAGTAAAATTTTCAATATATACTTTTTTAATCTTTAATAAATAATTATTTCATTGTTTTTATTAACTATGATTAGTATTTGTTTTTAGTTTGTTTTAGTTATTTTTGGGGATTTGTTTTATTTAATATTTTAAAACTGTTTTTTTAGCATCACAATAATTTTACATTATTGTATTTATCATGCAATATTTATGTGAATTATTTTTTTAAATCCTATATCCATTTGCCATATTTATATAATCCAGTTTTTGCATTTATTATATGAACCACATATGTGTCTGCTTATTTCTGATAATATAGGTGTGATGCTTTTTTATCCAAATTAATGTTAATTTGTTTTATTTTAACAATTTGTTAAATTCGCTATCAAATAAATAATTCACGAGAATATTGAAAATGAAAAATAGGAAAATATATACACATTTATGAATTATTTTTATTTTTATTTTTTTAATAATATTGTTGTTGTTTGTACCTTTGTTTTTTATGTTAGCTATATGTCGTGATATAGCATAACTATATACAAATAATACATTAAAATGAAAATATTATCATTTTGTTTTTTGTTTATTTGGGCTTATATAATATTTGTCACATATATTAATTGTATATATTACATAAATTTTAACAATATATTATCATTTAATATACAAAAAAATAATAACTATTTTCAATGTTTCCGAAATGAATATATAGAAGAATACAAGCATTTTAAAAAAGGAAATTCTATATTTTTCAAAATACAAAATATAAATAATTTTAAGACTTGTGACAAAATAAATCAATTGATGTCCCCTAAAAACATTTCAATAAATAATGATATAAAAAATATCAAATACAACTACAAAAATAATAAATGTTATTTAATGTGCTATGATGCCTTTCATAATTTTTATTATTCAGAAAAAAACGAAAATTTAAAAAAAAAATTAAAAAAAAATAATGCTTGCAATAATTACATAATAAATTTAAATCAAGAAAATTTTGACCAAATATATAAATATGATACACAAGAAATTGAAAGTATATTATATTTTCTGAAAATTTACACAAAAATTATTAATCATGATACAATAAAAATAGTGAGGAATGTTCATTTTTTCAAACTCACAATTTTGGATCTAAGAAATTCAAAGGTTCATAAAATCGAAGAAATACTTATTAGTAGTAAAACTGAAAAGGTAACTGAAATAGACAAAAACAATCAAAATTTATTTTATTTTTTCAATATTGAAAATGAAATAAATGAAGAATCTTGTGAATATAATTTTGTTGATAAAGGAAATAATTTTGAGTTAATTCATGAAATATATAGTTATAATATACATAGTTATATAACGAACATATCCAATAGGTTATTATTAAAACCTGTATATATAGATACCATAAACAAATATGAAACTTTTTTATCTTATAATATAGATAACAACAACATATATATCAATAATTACATAAATCATAACAAATATTATAGTATTCTAAAAAGAGATGAAAAATATGCTTCCAATAATATACATATAAATAAAGGGAATGAGCTCAAAACTGTCGAAAAAAATAACAGCAAAAATAACCTTACATTTTGTAAAAATACAACAATAAAAAACATTGATAATTATGTAAATTTTGTGAAGAAATATTTACTATATAAATTATATAATAATGAACAAAGTGTTAATAAACGTGAAAAAAAGAACAATGCATATATAGTAACAAATGGAAAATTTTTATTTTTGCAAAATTATTATTACAATAATTTTGTTTTGAAAAAGAATAAAACAAATTCTGATATGAAGAACGATATAAAAAAAAGTGTCCCTATTTTTAAAAAGGAATTAATCATATTTGATTATTTAAAAAAAAATATATCCTACATTATCATTAATGAAAATGGCCAACGTCATTACAACTATTCAGTAACCATAAAAAATAATATCGTTGATTTGAAAAACGTTCATGCTCATGATTTTAAAAGGTTTAGCTATTTTAACAAACTATATAAAGTTTTGGACATAAATCATAGCAAACAAATAAAGAGTAAGCACAATAGCAAAAATAGAAAAAAACTAAAAAAACATTACAACATGCAAAATGACTCTACATGCGTATATCCACAATATAACGAACATGAGCAAGAAAAATCCTTCTTTGATAATAATGGCAATCATTTTTGCTATTTTAAAAATATGGGCTTAAATACATGCACATTGGGAAATGAATACACCTCACTAAAAACAAAAATTGTAATACTAGACAAACAAATTAGTACACTAGAAGTTATAGTAAAAAAAACAAACAAAGCATACATGGATAATTATTTAAAAGCTAAAAATAAAAGTAATAGAAATATTTTGTCCACAAACAAAGATTTCAATTATAGAAAAGAAATCAAAAAAAATATGAACATCGCAAGAAAAAAAAAAAATTTAAGTCATGATGACACAAAAAAATATGAACAAGTCAGCCAAAAAACGTATAAAAATTATGAACACAATAATATTTACCAAATTAACACATTTAATAGTTTATGGCGTGAAATAAACAAATACTTATATATAATGTACGTAATAATTGCAAACAATATTAACAATTATATTTTTCAATTAATTGATGCGTTTAGACAATATAAATTTTATACTAATAATATAAAATATGAACACACACAAAATATTATATCATATAGTTATAAACCAGAAAAAGAAATTGATAAACATTTTATATACAAAATTTTATTTACTATTTTGAAAGATATTGAATTTGTAAACTTTTTTAACACACCCGAAAAAAATGAGGATAATCATAATTTAAAAGATTTTAATGTTTGTAAATTTGATTATATAGAAAATTTTAAAGCAAAATCAATAAATCCATTTATCACGAAAAAAAAAAATATGATTTCTAATACTTGTATTGACATAAATTTAACAATAAAACTGTCACGTTGTTATTTTGTCAGCTATGAAATGGGAGATTATTTGATCCAAGTAAACAAGAAAATAAAAATAGATGATGATGATGATAATAAAATCGAGGAAATTATTATTGATTCGATTATATCAGAACATGAGAAAAAAGTTATAGAAAATATGAAAGCACGTTTAAATTATTCAATAGATTTTCCTTTATATCTTAATAAAATATATCCAGATATATATAACACCGATTGCAATATATTTAATAAATTAAAATGGGTATTAAGTATATTTTTAATACCTTCATGGGTAATAATTATTTTAATATATATAATAATGTCACAAGAAATTTGGAGGCATGAATTATTAAATCCATTACACAAATTATTATTATCCCCTTCAATTATACGATTATCATCATTTATCATTTTATTAATATTTTGTAATTTTCATTGTTATTATATGTATAATAAAATTATGGAATATGCTATACTAGCATTTATGACACTAAATACTTTATTCAATACTCTATTTTTTGGCAACCTTTTATTAATTAGCAAGGGGTATATGATAACACGAAGATATTTCAGCAAACACGAATGCTTATTTTTGACATTAACGATTTGTTATATATATATTTTAATATCATTTAATCAATTAAATATTGTAAATGACACATATATGCTAATTTATTTGCATTCATTTTTATTATGTATGATTGTCGCAAATATATTTTCTATTATAAATTTTTTAAACGAAAAATTAGCATATGTAAGAAATATAGGAATGTATAATTGGGAACGATCTATATATATTAAGATTAATATGTATAAACATTATCTTTTTATTGTTATCATATTTTTTTTATTTGAAATGATTATGCATATTCTTAATATCACTTTAATAGTACTTTCAAGAAACATTGCTTTAATTCAATATACCATAGAATTTATTATGTGGGCTTCCGTATTATATATATTCAGATATCGAGAAGACGTTTTATATTATTCCATTTTATATGGAAATAATCCTATTAAAACTATACCGTTATATATATGTAATTATAAAGAGGAATCTAAAAATGCAGAATTTGATATAGAGATAAAGAAAGAAAAATATAATATACCTTTAATTATTTTAAACCCATTAGAATTTCCAAATCAAAATTTGTTATCATCTTTGGATGTCGGATGGATAATTAGATATCACTACCAACAATTAAACATTTGAGATTAAAATTTTGAAAAAAAAAAAATTATAAAAATGTGACAAAATTAAGTTTTGCATACCCCGAGTATTGACAATGCTGATATGCTTGTTTTCATTCACACCGTTTTTATATAAGGATATTTCCTTAAAATACAATTTTATTATTTTTAAAATAAATTTATTTGTTTTTTTAATTTATTAACTTATAAATTCAACAATTTTTTAATATGCTCGCTAGTTATATTAGCTGTTTTTTTTTGTTTATTAATTTTATCATAACTTAAAAAAATTTTTTAGTCGATTTAATTAACAATTGGGCATATCCAAAAAGGGAAATGTCTTTTTTTTTTAAAATATAAAATTGTTATTTTTTACAAAATCTCACACATGTGTGCTAGTTCATGTATGTAGCCATGTAAATTATATCCTCTTTCTTTATTATACATGCTTCTTCAAATTTTCTAGAGTAAGCAATTGGAACATCTTTAGTGCATAGTCTCACAGGTTTTTTTGATAAAATTGAAGAAAAATTTTCAATAATTTGAGAATATAATTCAGCTCCTATTCCACCAAAACCTGCAGATTCATCTAAAATTAAACATTTTTTTGTTTTCTGAAGTGAATATTCAATTGTTTCTAAATCAAAAGGTTTTAATGAAATCAAATCAATAATTTCTACATCTATACCAATATTAGAAAGTTCTTTTGAAGCTTCTATTGCTAAATGTCTAGTTATTCCATAACACAATATAGTTAAATCATTTCCTTTTTTTACAACTTCTGCTTTATCAATAGGCAATGTATATGGTAAAATTGGAATTTCATCTTCTTTATTATATAATAATACATGTTCTAAAAATAAAACAGGATTATTTTCTCTTATCGCCGATTTCAATAAACCCCGTGCATTAAATGGTGTTGAACATGCAATAATTTTTATTCCGGGAATGCTCATAATATATGATTCAATTCTTTGTGAATGTTCAGGTCCCAATTGTTTACCTATCCCTCCTGGACCTCTAATTACTAAAGGTATATTAAATTGTCCATCACACATATATCTTAACATACATGCATTATTAGATATTTGATTAAAAGCTAAAATTAGAAAAGATAGATTCATACCTTCAACTATTGGTCTTAAACCATTTATTGATGAGCCTATCCCTAACCCCATAAATGCATTTTCACATATTGGTGTATCTAATACCCTCGCAAATCCAAATAAATGTGCTAAATTTTTTGTTACATTATATGATCCACCATATAACCCTACATCTTCTCCTAAAACATATACATTTTTATCACGTTTCATTTCTTCATATATTGCCATATGCAATGCTTCACTAATGTTTCTTTTTATTTTAATATTTTCTAATTCTCTTTTATAATTCTTTCCTTCATTTATATCTATTGTATTTATTTTGTTTAAATTATTGTATATATTATTTTCTTGTTTTTCCTTTTTAATAATATTTTTATTTATCCCATTAAATATGTACCCACATTTATTTCCTATATTCATTTTTGACTTACTTGCACATGTTAACCATTGCCAGACAAAACTAAAAACAATCAGTTTCCACATTTTCATCTAAAAGCTTAGGCTTCCTAATTTACGTTTGTTTTTTATTTTACCAGTAGCCTGGAAAGAGCGATATAAAAAATAAACAAAATAATTTTTTTTACTATATTGAATAAACAGTTGTTAAATAAGATTAACCCTATTTTTCAATTCCAATCCTGAACTATTATTATTTTTTTTTTAAATCAAATCGAAAAACAAAAAAAAAAAACTATAACTAATTGTTGTCGAAATTTATATTTTCTTATATTATCATACTAAACAAGTATGCCTATTTTGTGTAAAAATATGTATCATATTTTTTATATTTTGGTACTTATTTACCATTATTTTTTTTTAAATTTTATTTTCGATTTATCACAACCTTTTTAATGTCATATCCTCATTATTTTCACATTAACAACGTTTTCCTTAAATATACCTAAAGTTTGGTTTATTTTATTTTTATTTTCTTTTCGATATTATTTGAGTCTTTATGCAAACGTTTTACACACATCAATCAGATTAAAATTTTTTGCTGTTGTAATAGTTTTTTTTTTTGAGATCATAGAAGGTATGCTCTTTTCTCTGTACCACAGCTTATACATGCACAATAAAAAAAAAAACTAAATAAATAATTTCGATTTATTTTTTTATAAAATTCAGATAATTCTAGTGTATGTAGAAAATACCATTTTGTACTAGTAACCCAATATTATATTTTTTTTTTATCCTCTTTTATTTTTAGAAAAAATCAAAAATATAAGAAAACAGAATGAACATTACACACTTTCCCCCTATATTGCTTAAATTTTTTTTTTTTTTTTTGTGAAGAATTGTGATAATCCCAAATAAACAAAATAAAAAAAAGAGACACAACATTAACACTTTTTAACACATTTTAAGTTATCAAAGCGAAATGGAAAAAGTACATGAAAATTGTATAAAAAGAGAGATAATAAATATACATACATATGAATGCTATACAATTAACTGACAATTTGTTCATTCCCTTTGTGTGTATAATATATATTAAGTATACATCAATATGCTTTTAAAATGTTAAACATGTCCGTTAAATAAACATACATAAAATAAATTAAAGAATAAGAAAATTTTACAAAATTTGAAAGTATAAAAAGTATATATTTTTATTTCAAAAAAATTATTATTTACACCATTATATTACCTTAACCTTTAAATATATATACATTTTAATATATACATGTTATACAGGTTTAGAGAAAAAAAAAATAAGTATATATACTTATTTGCATATAAAGAATAATATTGAGACACTCTATGTTTTTATATTTTTCAAGTTTATATATTTAAGAACTTGAAAAATATAATGTATATATATGCATGCATACAAAAATGTATGACAATATACAATATTTTATTCAGTTTTCGTTTCACAATTTTGTTAATTTTTTCTACTCATACAATAGCAAAATTTTTGTTGTTGACAATAAAAAAATAAAAATAAAAATAAATACAAGACGATTAATAAGAAAAATTAAATAATCTTAATATGCATTTGAAAAATTATTTTATATATGCATTAATATTTTACAGAGCTAAAAAAAAAAAAAAATCATATACGTATAATAATATATAAGGCTATAAAAATTGCAATTTGTAATATTTATTTTTATATAAATAAAATATTTCCAAATAATCATAGCAATTATTTTTTTATTATTGTATCCATGTTTATTCATATTATGCTCTTAATATTATTTTTGTATATTTTCCTTTTTCACATGTATAATATTTATTCTTTTTTATTTGTATGTGACAATTTATGTATAATTTGATATATTTTTGCTTTGTATATTTTATTTTCCATACTTTAATTTTTAAAATGTGTTAAATACACTAAATATAAATTTATATAAGCAAATATATTATACATATACACGGGCTTTTAAAATAGTGTTGCATGTGCATAATAAGTGTACATATGGAATATACTACATATTTTAGGGACACAAGTTTGAATAAAAATGCATGGATATTTCATAAGTTTACAGAAAAAGTAGTTTGCTGAATTTTTCAAGAAACTGAAAATAAGTTAAAATAAAATTAATTATTATCTTTCCAGATTATTCACCTTGAATATATTTTGACGAATCATAATATATGCATGTATGATTTATGCGCATGTTTTTCTTGCCCATCTTTAGCCTTTTTTGGACAAAAACTGCGAAACATATGAAAAATTTAACTTAAATTTTATTGAAAAAATAAAAATTGTAAAGACGACATAATATGTACGCACACATGTATATATAATATAATATGTATAATATATATATATATATGAAAGCCTGCGATAATTAGCGTTTTTTTTTCAAAAAAATTAAATAAAATAATCAGGATATATACAATAGTCAGTCAGGGCATGTGCTTGTTTTTGCATGCATGTTTTATACCCTTCATTATTTTTTTTATTTTAACTAAAGGGTGATAATAATCAACAAACAAGAATATGATAAACAATAAAAGAAAACGAGCATATATCCAAAATGAACGGCATGAAAATAGTAATGAAAGCGAATCTTATGTAAAATTAGAAAATGAAAAAGGGCATGATAAAGATATAATTTATGATCAAATTTATTCAATTCCTAAA
Source organism: Plasmodium berghei ANKA (assembly GCF_900002375.2). Lineage (NCBI taxonomy): Eukaryota > Apicomplexa > Aconoidasida > Haemosporida > Plasmodiidae > Plasmodium > Plasmodium berghei. The sequence continues at coordinate 472,742 of NC_036171.2, forward strand.
AAAAATAAACCCCGATGTTTAGTTTTATCTAATTCTAAAGATAACTTAATAGCAAATTTTACAAACTTATTAAAAATCGATAACTATGGAGTTGAATTTAAAACTAAATGGTATGTACACTTGTTTAGAATATGTTTATTTAGCGAAAGATTATATGGACCAACACAAACAACAGGATCTGGAAAAAATAAAAACGAAAAAGGAAATGAAGAAAATATTAACAAATTAATATTAGAATACAATGTTGATGAATTACTAAAAAATGTACAAAAACTAATTTTAAGAAAAATAGATTGTGAAAATTTATATTATCAAAAGATATTAGTTATTGTTTGTTTATTGTTTGATTATTTTCAAAATAAAAAATATCACAATATTAAAACTGTGAAACATTTAGAAGGTGAAGAAGAAGATACTAAAAATTCTATTGAAAATTTTGAAACAAAAAATGGATCGGATATACATATTAATGATAATTCTAAAAAAAAAATTAAATCAAAAAAAAGATACTTAGAAACCACAAAAAAACAAATATATGACGATTCGGGAGATGATACTACAAATAAAGACAAGTTATCAAATTATTCTGAAAATAATAAATTGCTTGGTTCTGAATTATTAAAAAATAATGAAAAAAATAAATTTAAACCAATTGATATTATAAATAATCAAAAAAATTATTATATAATCGAATTTAAAAATATTTTATATAATGAAAAAAAAAAATTTTATAATTTAGAAATTTTTTATCATATTACAAATCTTATTATACATAAGTATTGGTATTCACAAGAATATGCACATTATAATATTTTCATATGGTTTTTAAATTATATAAATAATAAATTAGAAATAAAAAAATCTATTAATAATATTAATAGCAAGTTAGAAATGTTCATTAATTTGCATCCTAAGATATTTAACATATCACATGCTAAAAAAAAAAGAAAAAAAAATAACTATCAGCATAATAACATTATTCATAATGATATTAATCCAACCAATCCTAACAATAGTCATTATTTTGAAGGTGGAATTGTAGATTACCCATATATAAAAAATCGATTTAAACAATTGGGTGGTGGCTTTTCTAGTTTTACAAATCCAATAAACTCATCTACTCCTTCAAATATTATTAATAACAATAATAATAATAATAATAATAACAACTTTTTTGGAGTAAATAATAATTCAACTAATAACACATTTAATGGATTTAAAAGTACAAATACAGATACATCTACTATTGGAAATACCTTTGGTTCTACTTTTAAAGGATTTGGTCAAAGTAATAATGCGAGTATATTTGGAAATAATAATACAATTTCTAACACAGTCACAAAAAACATCGAAACAGGTAGCACTCCTTTCACATCTACCAATAATACAAATACTTCTTTGTTTGGAAATTCTATAAATAGTACATCAACTACTAATAATACAAATAATTCAATTCCCAAATTTCCTAGTTTATTTCCACCTAACTCATCTGGATCTACAAATAATAATATGAACAATATTAATAATAATTCTTTTAATTCCCAATTGAATAAACCACTTTTTGCTAATATTACTCCTATAGGAAATAATATGATGCCTAATTTACAAAACAAAAATGTTAATTTATTTGGGTCGATAAATAATAACGCACCGGGCCCAAATAATTCAAATATTAATACTACCCTAGATAATAATAATAATAATAATAATAATGCATCCATTTTTGGATTTGATAAAAATAATCAAAATAATACATCTATTTTTGGAAATCCATCATTAAACAATACTGGAACAAATACAAATTTTATTTCAGCATCAAACAATAATGCAACTAACAATATTTTTTCTTTTAACAAAGATAGCCAAAAAAAATTATTTCAAACTCCCCAAATAAGTAATTTAGAAAATAATAATAATAATTCTAGTAATAATAATAATTTATTAAATACCACAACTAGTAATGGTAATAATACAGCCCTTTTTGGACAAAAAGCTAGTGGAACTGGATTTTTTAATTCTACAATTAATGGAAATATAAATAAAGATTTGCTATTAAATAACAAAGCTGGATTCGAAAATGATATGCTATTACAAAAAACAAATATGTTTTCAAATACAAAACCTGCTGATTCTATAAATTTTATGAATAATAATAATAATATGATAAATACAAACAATACTAATATTTCAAGCTTAAACAATAATGCAGTTTCTTCTTTTAATTTTGTAACTGGTAATTCTAATGATATTCTTGGAGGTGTATCTTCAAATTTAAATGGACAACAAAATACAAATAATTTTAACAATTTGTTTAATACTGATAATGGTTCAAAAGAATTATTTAAGGATCTAAAAATAACCAATGAACCTACATCTAAATTTACAGTTAATAAAAAACCATTATTTTCTAGAAGGCCTGTAAAAAGTAATTTACTTATATCTAATTCAATCACATCCGAAAATAATATATTTAGTTCTACCTATAGTAACAAAGATAGTTTATTAAATAATCAATCAAAACCTGTTAAAGTTATTTTTGGGCAAAATGTGAATACATCTACACCTATTACTAATGAAAATACAAACACTGCAATATTTGGCGGATCATCTAATACAACTACTAATAATCCAAACAATTCTACATATACCAATACAATGAATCAAATACCTTCAATTTCTACCAAAGAAATTAAACCTATAACTTCGACTATGGATAAAGGAAATATATTTAATCAAGAAAATAATAAAAATATTTTTTCAAACACAAATAAATTACCTTTTAATGCATCTAATAATAACACTACCATGTTTGGTTCTACAAATTGTAATATATTTGGAAAATCTGAAATTTCTAATATATTTTCAACTTCTGCAAATAATAATACTATATCTATTTCAGACACAAAAACCAATCCAGATGCAAATGCAAATACCAATGTTAATGACAATAACTTAATAGGAACTAATACTTCAAATTCTGTATTTGGAAATACTTCTATTTTTGGGCAAAATGAAATAAATAATAATGATCAAAATAATTTTCAAGGAATTAATTTTCCTGTTAAAAAATTAACATTAGAAGAAAGGAAAAAAAAAACAGCTAAAAACAATATGCTTTCATTATTTTCTACAAATACAAACAATTCTAATATACAGACACAAAATTCTATAACATTAAATGACACATCATTATTAATTAACAAGAATAATAATGATACAAAAAAAACAAATATTTTTCAATTTAAATCCACACAATCTGATATAAATACTAAAACAGATACTTCAATATTTGGCGGATTTAATAAAAGTAACATATTCGATATTGGAAAATCCCAAGAAAATTTCGAAGAAAAAAAATTCCAATTTGGAAATAATAAACCTTCTGGAAATAATACAAATATAATTAGATCTATTCCAAATGATACTTTATTTGGTTCTAAAAATGAAGATAAACAAAAAACATCTGATAATACTCCTAAAACAACCAACTTGTTTACCTTTGAAAATTTTACTAATAAGGAAAAGGATGAATCAAAAAACGAAGTTAAAAATGAAGTTAAAAATGAAATTAAAAATGAAGTTAACGACGATAAAAATCAAGTTAAAAATGAAGTTAACGACGATAAAAATCAAGTTAAAAATGAAGTTAACGACGATAAAAATCAAGTTAAAAATGAAGTTAACGACGATAAAAATCAAGTTAAAAATGAAGTTAACGACGATAAAAATCAAGTTAAAAATGAAGTTAACGACGATAAAAATCAAGTTAAAAATGAAGTTAACGACGATAAAAATCAAGTTAAAAATGAAGCTAAAAACGAAAACAAAATTGACATTACAAAAGAGCCAACCATATTCAAAGGGTTTGGATCAATTTTGGAAAATCAAATAGATGAAGCTAACAAAAGTGCAAGTAAAAGTTTTATTTTCGGATTAGGAATAAAAGAAAAAGATAAAGAAGAAAAAAAAACATCTTTAACATCTGATATAAATAAAGACGACAATGCGCTTACCACTCCCAAATTCGGATTTACAAATAATATAACAACTGTTTCGAATAATCTAAATAATATTTTCAACCTTGGAAATAACAACAAACCCGATGATAATGATAATAATAATGGCAATGCAAAATCGAGTATATTTATTGAACGCAATGAAAAAGAGGATGGAAATGGAGCGGGGTTGTTTGCATCTACCACTAATAATAAACAAAAAGATAATGCAAACCTTTTTTCTTTTAAAGCCGAAAAGGATACAAGTAACATATCCGGAATAAATCGATTTTCTAGCACAAATTTAGTAGGAAATGGAAATAAAAACAAAGAATCAGATTTAACTATAAATTATGATAATATAATAAGCCGAAAAAGAAGAAAAGATGTAGATTTAGATTATAAAGATGAAATTAAAAATATGAATTTTTCCAATTTAAATGAAAACAATGATAATAATAATTTAAGGAATAATGAAACAAATCATACAAATTTAAATAGTCAAATAAATAATAATATGTTTTTAAATGAAGAAAATAAAAATAATGAAGGTTTATTTTTAAAAAAAAGTAAAATAGGTAATACTCTAAATCATACTAAACATATTCTAAATACAATCAAATTTGATAATATTCCATCAAAAGATAAATTAAGTGCATCATTTTCTGAAAATGAAAACAATACAAATAATGATGCAGATCAAACAGATCGAAATATTTTTAATATTAACATGTTAATATCTGATCAAATTACCAAAGAAAATGAACTCACAAATACTATTACAACATCTACACTAGCGAATAACGAATCAAACTTGAATAAGTCACAACTCAATTTTTTAAGCAAAAATACCGGGAAAAATAATAATCAATATGAAGCAGATGAATTAGATGGAAAAAAAAAAACTGAAAATCAAAATAATCATCATTATCAACAAAATGAATCAAATTTTTGCATCCCTGATGGGAATAAAAAAAGTAAATTAGCAGAAGAGAAGCAAAATGACTTTTACGAAAAAATGCGAATTAATGAATACCTTATGAATAATAATTATAATAGTGATGAAAATAATAAAAATAATAATTTAGAAAAAAAAAATACAATTGTTATTGATAAAAAAAGTATGAACAGAATAAAATCATACAATAAGCATATATCATTTGATTCCATAGATGTAGATTTGGATCGAGATGTTGTTGATATCAATGAATTAAGACAAGAATTATTTTTATGTGCCTTAAATTTTCATTTGCATTATTGGGCAGAAAAAGTTATACTATTTTATCCTCATAATGAAAAAATTAATAAATATTGTACTTCAATAATTAAAATTAAAAATAAATTTGATGAAACATATGATTTTAATTTATTTGATGATATTCATTCTATATCAAGAAAATTACTAAAACGGTTAGATAAAAATTCTTGTATTTATGAAAGTGTTTTATTTCTATCAGCAGATAACATTCAAATATTAAAAAATGCAAAGCTTTCGCTTTTTGATGTTTTTAATATATATCATTTTTGGTTTAAAAAAAATAATTCAGATTTAAAAAAAAATTTTCAAAATTTTCTTTATACTAATAAAATATATCCTTCATATTTAAATTATTATATGAGCCTTTATAAAAATTCAAAAACTTCGAATAATAAATTTACTGATTTAAAAGGAAATCGAACTAAAATTGTTAAAGGGTTGACACCACAAAATAAATTAACAGATAATGAAGAAACTCAAAAACATTCTAGCCCTGCTCTCTCTTTTTACGAAAAATTTTCTCAATTTTCTTATTCTAAACAAAATTCCAAAAGTGATTTACATATTCCAAATGATTCTGAATCAGATAAAAATTCTACTTCAGAAAACGAACATAATAATTCTGTTATTGACAATGAACAATCAGAATCTTATTCAACAAATGATGAAAATACTGATAATAGTGAAAATAGCACTAATTCCGAATCTCAAGAAAATAGCCAAATATATCGAAATTTTGAAAACTCTGATTTGAACGACGAAAATCGAATAAAAAAAAAAAAAAAAAAAATCACTGAAAATAATTTGGCAGAAATTTTTAATTCGGATAGTAGTGATGCTTCAAATGTTTTAGAAAATAATTATGATGATGAACCATTTAATATGAATATTAATGAGAAATATATATATTTGGAAAAGGAGGAAAAAAGAAAAAAAAAACTGTTTTTACCATCTCATATTAAAATAAAAAAACTTAGCCCATGCGAATGCATACTATTAGAACTTATTTTAAAAGATAATGTATTAAATGTATTGAAAAAATATAAATTATTTAAAAAAGAAAAGTACGAATATTTATATGTCAATCTAATCGCAATGCTAAAGCATTATAATTATTTTTCCACATATAAATCTGAAGATATTAATGTTGAAAATGGGAATAATAATTTTGCAAATATCATTCCTAGTAATAGTGTAAAAGATAAAATGGATAAAAATCATCGTCAATATATTAACAATATAGATAAAGGAAGTAACTTAAAACGAATTTCTAATTGTCTTGAAACAAATTGTACTAATATAAAAAATGATAAAATAAATATTTTGAAAAAAATCTGTGATAAAAATTTATTATATTATATAAATTTACAATTAAAAAATATCGCACACTTACTTAATTATAAAGAAATTGAAATCGCTTGCACATATTTGAATCATATAAAAAACAATTTATTTGTAATTTTTCAAATTCCAATTTTATTATTCAATGTATTATATGATAAGCTTATAAAATGTTACAATGATTTTAGTATCATGGACAACTATTTTAATAATTCGCTTTTATATAAAGATTTTAGATATGAATATATATTAAAAACAAAAATTGCATATATGCTATTAAACAAATTTAATGAACAAGATGATATAGAAAATTGTATAAAATTTGCAATCTATTTTGATAATAATAGAGTAAAAGCACATAAAAATAATATATATAATGATTATATATTTCATAAAAATTTAATTAACTCTTATATTAAAGTTCATGAAAATATTGTACCTTCTGAATGGATTGAAGCAAAATACGCAAAAAATGGAGAATTAAGTGACATTAATGATTCAGAATATTTAGATTATTATTCTTTTTTTTTCAAAGACATATCAAAATATATCAAGCTAAGTATTATCGACAAAATTATTAATTCAAATATATTTAGTTTGCGTAAAGAAAATTACACAATTTGTCAATCGTCAGAAGATAGAGAAAATACAAATAAAAAATATAAATCAAATAATGGAACAAATTCAGGAAATAATTCAAATTTTCCTAATAATAATACTAACGAAAATAATGAAACTAGCCAAAATGATATCGAAAAAAAAAAAAAAAAATTTGCATGTTATTTTATGTACATGGTCAGGCGATCTATTATGGATGATGTTGTAAATATTTATTCTTCAAAAGGAGAATATTTTTATAAAAAATTATTGGCAACATTAGTAAATAATAACTTTACAAAAGATTATGAAAAATCTCATAACAAACATTTTCATATGTTTATTCAAGTTGCAAACATAAATATATTTATGAAAAATGTTTTTTTTGAATACATAAATTTTTTTAAAAAAAAAGAATTATATAATATTGAAAAAATAAAAAATGAAGATGAAATTATGGATAACTTAGTTAATGTTGTTAAGGTTAATGGAAGAAATTTCTTTGTTGTAATAAATACACTAGCTGAAATTGCTACTAAAATTGAAAAAAATATTGTAAAAGATGTTAATATACATATACTTATTAATTTAAGAAATATAATTATCGACACTTTTTACTTATTTAAATATGTTTTTAATAATCGAGAATTTTCTTTAAGTCTTATCGAAAACCTTTATAAAAATGTTCTCAATTTTAATGATACAATTAATTCATTCTTTTCTGATGATGTTAATTTTTATCCAAAAGAACAAATAAAGGATTTGTACACACACATAAGACATAAATTCACTAGCCAAAATGTCATAAACTAGTCACATCCAACATGCCTTATCATTATTACTTTATCACATATGTTTCGTATTTTATTTTGATGAGGCCCCTCATTATAGCATATACTCTCGAATTTGAGCCAAATCCATTGCCTTGCACACACACATGCATTAAATATGCATATACGATCCTGTGTGAATAATTTTTAACATTTTAATTTTTTAACTTATTACATTTTTTTTACGTTAATCTTTTATAAATTATTATGTAGTCTTAGTTATTTCATTTCAAGAAATACTTTGTCATATACCTTATTTGTATGTATATTTTATTTTTTATTTTTACTTATATTTTTTTGTTCTTATATATATCATCAAAAAAGTATACTTAAAAAATATATGTATTTATATTTAAGTGCGTATATATACATATGTATATTTAGAAGACTTGTATATATTTAATACAAACATATTTGTAAAAACTTTTTAAGTTTTGAAATACATTAATTTGGAACAAAGAAAGGGAAACGTTCTCACGTATTGCTTTTTTGAAAAGCGAATGTAGCAGTTTAAATATACATGTATATAACGAAATATAGACAAAAATATAATTGAATAAAAAATCAAGTACTATATATAAACATATTTATATATATGTACATATAAGAAAAAAAAAAATATATATATAAGTAATAGTTGTTAACTTTATATTTTTTAACTACTATCAAGTATATAGGCATAATGCATTTCCTAAAGGTATAGTATTTTTTGTGGACATTTTTATTTTCTGTAATACAAAAAAACTTTATTTATCGCGCATATTGTTCATATTATATAGCCATAAAATTGTTTAAATATAATTATAAGTTTTTTAGGTAAATCAATAATAATAAAATATATACCAGTATTTTTTTTAATATGGCATTTCAATTATAATAATGTTGAATAATATATTTTTTAATATTTATTAATTTTTATATAATAGATCCTTGATATACGAATGACCATGCACACATATATGTATGCTATATATCCTTGTAACAAAAACAATTATTATATTTATTTTATGATAACAAATAAATGCTTATAAAAAACTTTTTTTTGTCATTATTGTATAAAAATCGTCAAAAGAAATTTCTCCTTCCCCTTTTGAATCAGCGCGATCAATCATATCTCTTAATTCTTCATCAGTTAATGTTTCTCCTAATTCTTTTGCAACTCTTTTTAAATTTTTTAAAGAAATCGATCCTGTCTTGTCATCATCAAACAGATTAAATATTCTTTGAATTCCTTCTCTTGTATCTTTATTTCCCTATTAAAAAAAATAGATATATTTTTTAAACATGATTTTAATGGAAAAAAACATGCACACACACACAAATGTATGTACTGTAATATGTATTAAAATATTTATAGCTTTCTCATTTTGTTGTATTACCAATTTGGAAGTTATGACTTCCATAAACTCTTCAAAATCAATTGACGAATAACCGTCTTTTTCCAAATCTGCTATCATTCTAAATATCATAGGATTCTTTACATCCAATCCCAAGCTTTGCATAGCACATTTTATTTCTTTTGGATCAATTGTTCCTGTGTTTTAAAAAAAAAAAAATATATATTTAGCTAACTAAAAACTATTTTTTAAATACAGCGAAAATTGGCTATGTTATATTATTTCATATATTGATAAATAATATTTATAACCAGTTCCATCAGTATCCAATAAATTAAAAGCTTCTCTTATTTCCTCAATTTCATCTTCAGTAAAACCTGGACGTTCTGTAAAACTTTTTTCGTATCTTCTTCTTATAGACGTATTTTCTGTCATTACTCTATATTTAGTAAAAAAAAAAGTTAAATAAATATGTATATTAATATATTTTCTTTATTAAATAATACAATTTCGTTGAATAAATGTGTACACATGTGTGTGCACTCTTAAATATATATAGTAATTAGGTTTAATATCAATTCAATTATTTTTTTCACAATTCTATTTACCTTTCTATAAATGTATTTTATAATATAAAGGAAAAGAGAGGATAACGAGAGTGGAAAATATATAATTTCTTTATCTATTTATATATATTATTTTTCTTTTTATTATTTAACAGAATGATATACGATTCATATATCCATAATATATTTTAGTAATAACTATAATTATTTCGATTTCGTGTATTATTTCTTTTTAATATTTATAAATAATATATTATTCCAATTTGTTTTTTATTTCGCAAAAATTTGGAAATGTTTCGAAAATTTTAGAAATAATTTGAAACGTTTTGAAATATTTCGTAAATTTAGCAATTTTTATAAAATTAAAAACAATTCTCTAAAAAAATAAATAATAAATATCAAATTAACGTATATTTCCTCTTCAAAATACAGTACTAAATAATATATTATATTGCATAGATAAATATATTATATGATTTCCATATAGTAAATGAAATATATGCATACTCGGATGCGACAAATTATAATCTCTATTCTTTGGTCATAACTTGTAATAATGTTAAAAATAATAAAAAATATTTAATTTATCTTTATAACATTTTTTATGAATAATTTTTTGAGGGTGTGACGTATTTTATCATTCAATTATTTAAAAAAACATTGCATACTTTCAAAAACAAAAAAAGCGGAAGATATATTTATAAATGTGTATATTTTTAGCACTTACACATTATACCATTTTTTAGCATTATCAAAGTTAAAATTGTTTTATTTTACGAGTTTAATTATGTATGACCAATACATTACTGTAGTAATATAAACATTCTTTTCAATATTCCAAAAAAATTTGAATGGAAATTTTATATTACACTTATGCATTTCATCCTGTAGGGAAAATATTTTTTTTATTTATTTCCGTCTTTACATTTTGCTTAATTGCGATTAAAACTATTTTGTTCAAACCATTTCTATAAGGTGTAAGTTTTCGAAAACCATTAATGATATATTACAAGCATGTCTTTATGGTTATATGCTTTAAATAAACCATAAAAACATAAATATATAAAATAAAAAATAAAGAAAATAATATAAAGTATTTCGTTTGTTTCTTAGTTATGTGTGCACATATATGTATGTATCCATTAAATCCATATTTATTTCTCAATACGATTTATTATTAATCAGCATATGCTAAGTTATACATATATGCAAAGTGTATAATTTAAAACACACACCCTTTTTACCTAACTCCTAATATATATAATAAAAAAAATGTATATGGTAAAAGTAAATGCTGTCAAATTCATATTTTAAATATTATCGCGTAGTAAATAACTTATACCATTTTGCATGATTAAAAAAAAACGGTGACAAATCTGTCCATAAATTTGGATATGCAAAATGCCACAATTCACATATTTACAAATTATACAAAAAAAAAGGATGAAAAGACAAAGAAATATCAAAATCGAAATTTTTAAAATTAAAAAATATAAAATAAATTATACTACAAAAATGTGGTTATTATGTGTGCCTAAAAAGTTCAAATATCTAGGGCATTCAAATATATAGCCTGCAAAAATATAAAATGAAATATATATAACACATAAATATAGTATTATTATTAGTTTAAATAAATGCAATGATACAAAGGATTGTACACATAATACATATTTATGAATATTAAAAAATTTGTCAAAATATTTAATCATACTTCCTTAATTAAATAGGCTATTTCTGAAACGTCTTTGCATTTTTTTATATTCCCGTTTATGTATGATAATAAATTTTTGTCAGACGGATTTATTTCCACATGTACATTGTCAGACTGAATGTTATTCACACGAAATTGTGTCGTTCTACGTATTGTCTGAAAAAAAAAAAAAAAAAAAATTAAAAATAGTTCTTAAAATATATCCATAAATTTGAACAAAATTAAGCTTACTTTAAATTCTAAAATAATAAAATTATCAGTTCTTTGCACTATTTTTAAAGGAGATAATTGTGTAGTTTTTATATTTCTTTCAAGAGATTTTATGCTAAAAAGTAAAATAAATAAAGAAGTTACATATATTTCTGTGTGCATAAATATATTTGTTCCTATATAAAAATAACATGAACATACATAACAAAATATAGTATGCTTATTTATACAGATTTGGAATTTATTTTTTCGTTCTTTTTACTTTTCTTCTAATAATTTAATCCTTTCTTTGCAATCTAAATTATCTGAAAAATTTATGTCGATTTCTTTTCTCTTTTTTTTCATATATGTATCGTACTTTTCAATCTTTTCAGTAATCTACAAATATTTTGTGTTTGAAAAAGGGAAAAAAATATATTCACATGCATGTTCATATTTGTATGCACACTTGGCTAGCCATTACATATATTTTACCTTGTTAATATCTTTTTTTAGTTTGATTATTGTCTCATCCATTTCGTTATTCTGAATAAATATAAAATTTAAAAAAAAATAAATAAAACGGTAAAAATATAAGCAATCATTATATAATAAAAATAAATTAAAATGTATTATATTAATCGAAACAAAATTTGTTATAAATAGCTAACTATACTATTATATAATTTCTATAATTTTCTTATTTTTACCTTTTCTTTATTTTTTTCAAAAATCCCATCATATTCTTCTACTTTTGCTTCCAATTCTAATTTTTTCATTCTTTCTTGTTCAAACTCTATTTTTTGATTTCTTTCAGTTAATCTAAAAAAATAAAGCATTAACAATATGATTAAAATATACTATATTTATATATGTTCATTGTCAAAACATAAAAAATATATGCACACAAACACGCAATCGTGTATTAAGTTGGTTATTTTTACTTTAGTTTTAAATTTTCCACATGTGTGCTGAAGAAAGAATCAGCTGAAAATAGAGTATTAACTGCCTCTATGAAATACGAAAAAAAAATAAGCATATATATTTTTTGAAATAAGCATATATTTTTTAGCCGTGGTCCCAAAAGTAAAGTGGATCCATGCCAAAGTATAAACTTACCAGCAGTATTGTTAAACAATAAATCTAATAAATTTGAAATATCATTTTCCAACTGTTTTACTTGAGGTTTGTCATTATATTGTTTACAATGTCTAACAAATTTTTCATAAGATTCGATAATTGCTTCTTGTTCTTTATTACTAAGGTGCATATTACCAAAATCGTTAATTTGTTTTATATAATTTATAAAATTTTGACATAAATTATAAAGTGTTTTTATTAAATCTTCATCAACTTCATCTTCTAAATCATTTTTATTTTCTTTTGTATCTTTTATGAATGTGAATATATTATTAAAATTTTCAAAAAAAGAATTAAATATATCATTTTTTGAAAGTTCATTATTATTTCTTAAGTTTACATTATATTTATCGTCATCTTTTTTAACAGATCCAAAATTGTTAGGCATGTTATTTTTCGCCGACATCGCTATCTGCTCCATCATGCCAATTCAATAATTCAAAAAAATATTAATTTTATAATAATATGAAACGATATAATAAATGGTTATTGAGATATTACATATATATACACACATACATATGTGTGTGCATATATACGATTAAAATTTGAACAAATTTTATCTTAAATATTTGAGACCAATTTGTATATACGTATTTTTCGTCGTCTTTTTGCTTTTATCTCCTTTTTTATATTTTAAATCATCATATTTTTTTATAAACAAAAATATATTCACCACTTGAATAACGAAAAAAAAAAAATTTTTTGCTGGCTTAAAATTGTATGAACAAAAAATGCATAAATATTATATCCCCACATGTATGCTAATGTATTTTCTATTTTCAGTAATAATTCACATATATGCGATATAAGCGCGATAATGCGAACTCAAATTCAGTATTAACATTCCTTTATATATCCAATTTTTATATATTATTTATTTCAAAAAAATTAAACATTTTGTATTGAAAAAATAATTAGCATTAAAAAAGAAAAAATAATATAAATGAATAAATGAAAATATAAATAATGATAACAAAAAAATAATAATAATAAATGTCTAAAAAAGGAAAAATGTAATTAAACAATGATAAATCATGAAAATGCAAACAAAGGAAAAAAGAAAGAAATTAAACAATTAATCACACCATAAAACAAAATAAAATGAATTAATTTAAAAAAGATACTTTTTAATTTTTACTAATATTTTTTTTCTCATTTTCATATTTTCAATGTGAAAACATGCACTTTAAATTTGTTCGTCATTATTATAGTGTAAAATATTTGTGGAACTTAAAATTTGCATAAAAAATATTATTTTATTTATTTTTTTTGTGAAATAAATATACATATATAAATTATAATTCGAGTTTAAATATAAGAATTTAACCAATCTCATTTTAGTGTAAAACTAGTATATTTTATACCATTGTTTTTTTTTTCTTTTTTTACAGCCACTATACTATTTTTATGCTGTTGCTGTCAATAATATTTTACATATAATAAGAGCAAACAATAACATGCCAATATTTTATATTTTTTGTGTTTAGTAAAAATGGAAAAATGCTTATGCTCGTAAAGTATCATTAATAAATAACCCATTACACGTTTGTAAAAAATAACTATATTTTACCATCCATTCTAAAAAATAAAATAGCAAAATTAATAAATGTACTCACATAAATATAATTAAAAAATGTATATCTTGTTCAGACGGAACATTTGAAAAATATATCTGTGCGCATCCTTGCATTCATTTTTTTAAGTATGCTACTAGTGTTTGCGCATTTGTACGCATATATGTCATATATGCAATATTTATGTGAATGCTTCCGAAAAATATGAAAAAAAAATTGTATAATTTAGTTCTTAAAAGAAATTACACGCGTAGTGGCGGTTTAAGAAAACCACAAAAAGTAACAAATGATCCAGAAAGTATTAATAGAAAGGTTTATTGGTGTTTTGAGCATAAACCTGTTAGGAGGACTGTAATTAATTTAATATTTTCCCATAATGAATTAAAAAACTTTTCAACTCTTTTAAAAAATACAAATGGTGACCTTTTAATTTTCTATTGTTCAATTTAGTCTAATAAATATATACCAGTATCCAACCTACACATCCGCTAGTGGGTGCAACGTTATTTTATTATTATTTTTTTTTTATTATTATTTTTTTTTTAGCTAGCTCATCGCTAATTCACGAACTATCATTGGAAGGGCCTTATACGGGATTTCTTCCTTCGGATGAGGCCTTAAATTTATTGAGTACAAATAGTTTAAATAAATTATATAAAGATGATAATAAAATGTCTGAATTTGTTTTAAATCATTTTACTAAAGGTCTGTGGATGTATAGAGATTTATATGGCTCATCCTATCAGCCAGTTAGTAAACGAAACTTATTGAAAAAATTATTTCCATGCAATACTATTTACATATTCATATGAACAGCAATATATTTTGATGAATTTTTTTTTCATACTTGATACTTTTCCACTTTTCACATCTTCAGTGGCTCATGTACAATGAAAAAAGAGAGGCCCCAGAAAAAATACCAACTTTAGTAAACAACGACATAATTGTAAAAATAGAAGGGGAATTTAAAAATTGTGATCATTCTATATATTTAAATGAAGCAAAAATTATAAGACCCAATATGAAATGTCATAATGGCATAATTCATATCATAGATAAGCCAATAATTTTTTAGTACTATTTAAATGAAGATTTTCCATATATTCAGTAAATATAATTAAATAATCCAATTTTAATATAATTAATTTATTTAATTATTTTATATATATTTTTTATACAATCTTTATGTCCTTTATAGTGCCTACTGTATTTATTTTAAAGGAAATTAAATTTTTCCTTTGGGAACTATATATGTTCATACATATGTTTATTATTACTAACTTTAATTTATAAAACAAAAAAATGAAAAAAAAAAAAATAATAATAACAATATATAGTAAAAATAATAATGGAAAACACAAAATGCTGAATTATCAAATTCGGAAATTAAATATCAGATATTCCATGCAGCACATTTTAAATGAAAAATTAAGGAAGGTATTTAAAAGTGATAACTAGGAATACTTTTTAATTAACTATATAAATAAAAAAACATAACGCGATAAATACGCGAAATTAAGTACATAAACAATTTTCATATTTCCCCTAATGGCGATGTCTAATAGTTTTAAAATATTCAATCAATACTGAATTAGGATTCAACCCATTAGTTTTTACAAGTTTTATTTCAAATAAATTTGGCCAAAACTTCCCAGTTACTAATAAATTTGGAATACTTTCTTTATTATTCACCGGATTTATTGCTATTCCGTTTAAGAAGGATTCCCTATTTCTTTCCATGTTTTGCTATGAAATAAATAAAAAATAAAATTGTGAATGTGTATATGTATGTACATGCTTGCCTGTTTCATTTAATCTGATCCTACTGCGGAAATATATTGCATAAATATGTTAAAACGATGCAAATAGTGAAACGAAAAAGATACATGCCTATATAAGTATGCAACAAATAATTATACATATTATATTGTTACCTTATTTGTGCTTTGATCAATTAATCCACTAAGATTAATTATCTTGAGGCACGTTCCTTTAGAAATATCAATTTCTATTACTAAATTTGTCATAAATATGTTAGCATATATTGTTTTTTCTTGTAAATGGTATTCTAATTCGTTAATATGTTTTATAGTAAATCCAGCACATGTTACTTTTCTTTTGTTAATTATACTTATTTTATTTGTTTTTTTAAAATTATGTGGAATCTCTAATTCGTATAAAAATTCATTTCCTGATGTAGTCCACAGTTTTTGATAATTTGCAAATTTACCATTTTTTAAATCTTCTACAGAATGTATAGGATCTAAGTTTGATGTCAATCCATATCCATTTAAATCGTGCTCAAATGTGTTGTATAATTCAAAAGTATTATAATCAAATGCTAATATTGTGTTTTCTTTATATGTCAATACGAATATAAATTTTCTATATGTTTCGGGTTCGATAACTAATGCTATTCCTTCAGCAAAATAATTATTTGTTAAATTATAATAACGCTCAGTATCCCCAGTATTTAGTTTAAATTTTCTTAAATAGCTAACTGCATATAGTCCTGATGATTCAATTAATGTATTCCCGTCTAAATATAATAAACCTTGTGTAAAAGGATAATTGCTTATATATCTTTGATGAACTATCGAATCAACATTTGCTTGCTGGCCAATTATTGGATCATGAACATGGTCATATTTATTTATTATCTCGTATGAATATATTCCTATATCAATAGGATACCCACTATTCCCATTTAAAACAAAATGAAGAATTAACAAAATCGTAGCAGCAATTAGCATACAAATGATTATCACAAGGATCACCACCCTTTTTATAGATCTACAAAAACACATTGTAAAATTGTTTTTTTATGTTAAAAAAATATATGATTTTAAGGGGATATATACATGCACAAATATATTATATATATATTGTAATCTTGAAATTTTAAATAAATATGAATTTATATATATTATAATTTGTCCACAAAATTATATATACATATTGTGTATATGCACACAATTGATAAGCACACATAATTATACAATCAGTCAAATATTTCCATAATTCAATTTTTTATTTTTTAAAACGACAAAGAAAATTAAAGAGAGGCCCCTTAAATAAATTAATGCATGTTATCATTATAAATCAAAATGGAATTAAACAAATGAGTTGTCAAATTAACAAATATATTCATGAATAATATGTAATGAAACATTTTAAAAAAAAAAAAAACTTGTAAAAAATAAGCACACTTTTTCAATTTTTATTTTTAAATTAGCCCAGTTCACACACATATCTCATTTTAATTATAATATAATTTGATAAATAAATGGTGAGATGCTCTATATTTTTTCTCTCATTTTTTATAAATATGTCTATATATATGGGTATACAAAAAAATGGCATTGATCAGAGCCACTAATTTTAATTTGATGATACAATTACAAAAAAAAGTAAATCAAATAAAAAATAAATTAGCATGTAAATAATAAATGTGTCTACACACTATATTATATACGCTAATATTTTTTTATAACCTTTTTTTTTTTACAAGACTATTTTCCCGAATAATATAGGTAGCTATTTTTTTTCTCGCAACTAATTTATTTGCCATATTTCTCAATAATCTTATTTGACTCTCCCCTTATTTTTTTTTGGAAGAGGTGGGATATTGGCTTACACTTATTTGGCACATAAAAAAAAATGAAACAAAAAGCTCATTATATATAAATATATTAAAATACATTACAGCAATTAATTCAAGGAAAAGAAACTTATTTTATTTCTTAATTGTCATATCATTTGTTTATAAAAATAAGTTTAACACAAACAAATATTTAATGCATAATGTGTGTATATAATATGCTCATAGCTATTTTTTAATACATATAATAAAATTAAAACAAATTATTTATTTTTATATATTTATTTAAAGTGTTTGGAAATTGTATTAATTTGTTTTATTGTTATATGCGAAATATATTTATATAATGCAAACATTTATTTTGCAATTTTAATTGATAATATATATTAACATTTTTTTAAGGCCGTCTCAAATGTATAGTAGTTTGTTTTACCCTTATCCCCCTTATTTTACATCCCATATAAATATAATAAATAAATAAAAATACAAGTATCCTTATATATGTATAATTGTGAACAACTGAAAGAAAAAATACACCAAGCCCATAAGGGAACAAAAGGAAATTCCGCAAAAAAAAAAAAAAAAATACGGTTTAGAAAAAATGTGCTAGCTATAGTAAAAACATTTAATTCCCTCATTAAATTGCAATAATATTTATTTATTCATTGTATCAAATCTTATTATATACATACATATTTTACGAAAAAAAATATTTATTTATAAAATGAAAATTTTATTATAAATTTTTATGCCAAAATAAAGCATTTTTTAATTATTAAGTTATATATGATAATGTATTAGTGGTGGTATATTTTTCTATACATAGGGATAAAAGTGATATGATATTTTTTTCTGTATATTTTTATGAATGCCTTTATTATATTTAAAAACTTAAAATCCTTATTTTATACTAAGTAAAATCCATATAAAAAATTACTCTTTAAAATATATATATTTAATAATTTACACTTAACATATTTTTTTTGAGAAAATAATACATTTTATTAATTTATTTTACAGAATATTTTATTTATTTACTTAAATGGACTTATCTTTTAAGGCTGATTTGGTCTATACTTAATTAAATATATAATATGCTATATATTAAAATATATAGGGTTTATTACATTTCTTTGCAGATAAATAATATAAAGCAATATAATAATAATTGGTATATATAATTTAAAGGTCGGTTTTATTCCAAATTTTCTATTATATCATCAATCTTTTTATTAGCAAAATTTGTTATTTTCATATGTATTATATGAGGATATATATAATATTAGCTCTTAAATTTTTCATATCTTCTCCAAATTACCAAATATTATTTATCCGGCTTTTTTTTTCTTAAGGGCAATTCGCACCTTTAAAACAATATAGGTATTGCGAAACATGATATATATATATACATAACTTTTTTTAATTTTTTTTTTCTATAAGAAAAAATATATAATAACTTTTGAAAAAAGAGGATATTCTATATACCATATTATATAACGCATAAAATATATAATAAATACAATCTGTGATATATAGCAAAAAAAAACAATTGTAAGAAAAATTATTACTTTGTATATGTAAAAAAAAAAAATAACAATATTCTTGTAAATAAAAAAAAAATTAATAAAATAATGAATGATAATAATAATCCTATGTAAATTTACAAAATAAAAAAAAACAAATAAATTAATGGTTTTTATAATATTTGTAAAATAAACAACAAATTTTATTAAATACAAAAAAACATAAGTATTTTAAAAAAAAACTAACATTATAATACTATAAGAATCAAAAACAATGGAAGGTAATATTTAAATTATATTTTTTCATTTCATCCATAACCCATTTTAAACTCATATTTCTGTGTTTTATTATTTAATCCATACTTTTGTAAACTTAACAATTTGTATTATTATATAGATATTAATATTTTTATTTATAATACCTTATGTTTGTACCATATACCAGCATACATATTAATTTATTATGTTATATATATCATCCTTATATATTAATGTGTGCTATGATATATTATGAATAATGAAAAAAATATTTTTAAATACATAACAGTTCTGAGCAAATATTATATTTAATTTTTATGAAACTCATATACACATACTTGTTCTTAAATAACAGATAGAGGAGGATTTTCAAGAGGTTTTGGAAGAGGTGCTAGGGGAGCTAGAGGTGTCAGAGGAAGAGGAAGAGGAAGGTAAAAATAATTTTTATACTCATATATATACTATTCATATTATTTTATATAATGTACATAAATATCTTCCATATGTAAATGAGCACAGCTAGCTTTTTTACTTTATTTAAAAAAAAAAATATGAACAGTTAATGTAAATTTTCATATTATTTAAAAAAATTTTAGAGGACGAGGCTCAGCAGAAGATGATTTAAAAAACTGGGTACCAGTAACAAAATTAGGAAGATTAGTAAAAGAAGGAAAAATATCATCAATTGAAGAAATATATTTACATTCATTACCAATTAAAGAATATCAAATCATTGATTATTTTTTTCAACCAAATGAGTGTGCACACCCATTAAAAGATGACGTTGTAAAAATTATGCCTGTACAAAAACAAACACGTGCAGGTCAAAGAACACGATTTAAAGCTTTTGTAGCAATTGGTGATGGGAATGGGCATTGTGGTTTAGGAGTCAAATGTGCAAAGGAAGTTGCCACCGCTATAAGAGGTGCTATAATTGCAGCCAAACTTTCTTTAATTCCAGTTAGACGAGGTTATTGGGGTAACAAAATTGGAGATCCTCACACAGTACCTATGAAAGTTTCAGGAAAATGTGGTAGTGTTCGTATTCGTTTAATACCAGCCCCAAGAGGTACTCAAATTGTCGGCGCACCAACAACAAAAAAAATGTTAAACTTTGCCGGAATTAAAGATTGTTTTTCATCTTCTTGTGGAAAAACTAAAACTAGGGGAAATTTTTTAAGAGTATGAAAAATTCAAAAAAATTCAAAAAAACTTGCCCCCAAATTATATACATATTATGATAAATTTATATATTTTTTTTTCATAGGCTATATTCAATGCTTTGAGTAAAACATATGGATATTTAACCCCAGATTTATGGAAAGTAACCAAATTCGACAAATCCCCATATGAAGAATGGTCTGATTTTCTTGAAACATATCAAAATGTAAAAGGAATTAAAACCATAATTTAATTATAGAAGAAAAAAAATATATGTAGCTAAGTAGGAACATTAATGAATCATATGTACATTATTTTAATAGTAACTGCGCCATTTATGTGAACTTTGAGCATTTTTGTTATTATATTATTTATCTTATATATATCTATATATAATATTTTTTTATTTAAATAATTAATATTATGATTTTACTTAGTTTTTAAAACATATAATAAAAAACGAAAAACAACTAATTATATAAAGTAAAATTAAAAAAAACATTTTTAAAACACAAAGTATTTGTCTGAAATGTTGACAAAATTATCCTATCCATATTTATGTGTGCAAAATCACTAAATAGTTTTTATAGCAAATGAAAAAATTATATAATACCATATTGTCTTAAAAAAAAAATTCAATTTTATTTAAGAACACAAAATAAGGTGTTAATATGTTTATTTATATAATAGTGAGATCATAAAAATATTGATTAAAAAAATATATTGTTAATAAAACAAAACAATGTTAATGATATAGACTGACGTGGGAAAATAAAAAATAATTTATACCAATATTATCATAATAAATAAACACGAAATTGTTTAATTACATTTTATTTTTATTATATTTCTTCATGTCTTTATTACATAATTGTTAATTTTCTTGGAACATCATTCACTAAATTTTGTTCATACCATTCCTTGCCAGATTTTTCCATTTCATCTCCAAACGTTTCCCTTTATAATTAAAAAAAAAAATAACAATAAATAAATATGTTCAGATATATGGCAAATGCAAGTAAATATGCATATATCCTTAATTATCAAGTTTAATATTTATTACCTTTCATCTTGGCTTTCTTTAGTTTGATCAACTTTTCCATTCATTTCTTGTATTCGTTTCTTAAGTAACTCTTTAAATGGATCTGAGAATATAAGAAAATATAGAAAAATAAAATAAAAACAAAAAATATGGCAAAATGGTGTAATAATAATATAGTGAGGGTGTACCTACGTAATGCTTATCATGCCATACTTGTTTAAGAACAAACTCAATCCATATATTGTTTTACTGTTATTTTGCTTATTTATTTTTCCTACCTTTTCTATGTTCTTTCTTTTCGATTACATCTTCTTCTATATCTAAATCAAATGGCTTTATCGTTTCCTTTGTTGTAAATGGATTATAATTTAAATTGATTTCATCCATTTGAGCATTTGTGTCTGCTAATTTCTTTTTTGGGGTGCTAACATTATTTTTGTTTTTTGTTTTCTTTATTACTTTACTCATTTTGTCCCTTTTTAAAAAATAGCCAAAAAATAAATCATTTTATTTATTATATATATTATTCTTCTTTTATATTTTTATAAAGAACTTTTAATATATTTTTTTCAATTTTATATTAAATATTAATACCCTCATGCTATTGTTATAACTTTATTAAATAAATATCAAGGAAAGTAAATTGTTAATTATTCAAATTGCATTAATTTTTATATTTTTTTTATATTTTTTTTATTTATTTTTTTACCTATAACTTTTGTTTCCATTTTTTTATCTACAAACGTATGATGATATACAAGAGTATGTATATGCATATATTTGCAATTGCCTTTTTTCTTAATTTATTATTTGTTACCTTTATTTTTACCGTGTATATATAATATATGTTATACGTATATTAATATTTTTTTACCGATAATATTCACTTTTGGAGATAATTTTCAATCATATATGTATTTATATATACATAAACAATAGTCAGAAAATAAAAACATACTTTATTTTTTTTAAGAAGCATGAAAACAAATCAATTTGTATTTAACATAAGTACATACTGACTGGTTCATACAAAAAAATATAGAACTGGCATAAATAGGACGTACTTAGCACACTTAAGTAATTGTACTAATATACAGGCTCCAAAAGTAGTGATTTTTTTTTTTTTTCAAAAATTTGAAAAAAGATCAAAATGAATGAGGAAAATGATGTAATAAAACATTCTGATTTTCATTTGTCCAAACATGGTAATAAACGAATCAGGATTAACAAAATTAATGATAATGTAAAATATATAATTTCAAGATTTACAAATCATAATGAAATTGATAGATTGACTCCTCCTGTAACATTTATAGTAAGAAATGAAAAAAAAAAATGCATTCTTTATACTTTGTTTCATAATTTTTGTATACTGATTATATACAATTCGTTGTTTCGTTTCACTTTTAAAGTCTAAGGATGAAAATCCTGAAGATGTACTCGAAAATGAGAAAAACGATACGCCCAATTATTGGCTACTGAAAAACACATCCACAGATAAGTGCAAAATAAATCACAAATCTTATGTATCTAAAAAATGTAATTTAAATACAGATGTGTTTTTTGTTTTAATTGAAAATGAAGATTATTCGGAATTATATCCTGTTTCAAATTGGCAAGTTTTTGAACCAGATTTATCAGAAAAAGCATTAAATGTATATAATCCAGATATCACACAAGACAAATTAAAAGCAGAAAAAAATAATAAAAGATTAGATGAAATAATTGAAAGGTTAAAAAATAAAGAAGAAAGTATGAAAATTAATCTAAAAACAAAAGATATATCTAAAAAAAAAACACTTATAAATATTAATCATATAAATAATCATGATAATATATCTAATATTACATCTGCACATTCTGGTAAAAATTTCAAAAACTACTATTCCTCTTCCGATGATGATTTAGGATTAAAAAGACAAGAAAAAAAAAGATTAAAAAATTTATACAAATTAAAAAAAAGAGAAAATAAAGATGAAATCGATTATGTTGATTCAGCTTTATCTATAACAGAAATTAGAAAAAATAAATCAAGTTGGGATTATAATGATGATGGAAAAAGAAGTGATGATGAAGATTTATATATGCAAGAATCTGCGCATGAATTTTTTGATGATGAAGATGAAAATGAAGAATCAGATAACAACTCTGGAAATGAAGAATCTATATTAACATCTTATGGACAAGCTATGAAATCATTATTAAAACAACAAATAAACGATGAAGAAGATGATGAATTAAATCAATATTCTGATGACGAAGATGAAGAAGATGATGAAGAAAATGATGAAGATAATTATAATAGTAATAGAGGACGAACAAATGTTAAAAGTGAAACGAATGAAAAAAATGAAACTAATAAAATTCATAATATCAATGAATATATAAAAGAAAAAATTAGAAAAAATGAAATACAATTAAAAAAAGAAAATTGTGCTAAAATTTTATTAAAAATTATCGAAAAAAATAATGGAAAAATGGATATATTAACTTTATTAGATATTTTAAACATAAAAGAAAAAAATCAAAATTTCATACTTGTACAAAAATATATAAAAGAATTATGTATTATTAGTTCTCAAACAATAAATAACAAAAAAGTCAAAATGGTAGCAGTCAAGCCAAAGTATCTATCGAAGAAATGATAAAACTACTTTATACATACCTATATAAACATTTTTTTTTTTTTTCCATATTTTCTTATATTTTCATTTACATTGCTAAACTAATGGCTCGATTCCTTAGCAAAAAAGTCTTCCTATTACTGATAGTATTAATAAGGAAAAATATGAGCATATATTTGTTTTGTTCTTTTTTTATAAAATTTGCTCTATGATATACAAGAAGGAGCAGTACATATCTATGTAACTTATATATGTAGATAAACCCTTATTAATTTTTATAAGAACCTTAAATAACTTGAGTTTATACATTTTTGGTGATTTAATCTGTGAATCTTTAAAAAAATGTATGGCAAAATGTATAGAAGCAGACAACTATCTATTTTCATGTTTTATGAAAAGAAATATGTTTCTCAAAATAAATTGATACATTTATGGCCTCCAAAAATGCAGGTGTAAATTACTCATTCCCATTACACATATTTTACGATTCAAAATTTTATCATATTCATTAATCCTAATTGAAAATTTGGGGATATAAAAAAAAAACTCACCAAGTATAATATATTTCATATAAATAAAATAGGATATTCAAATTTTTTTGCAATTATAAAATGAATACACATATTATTATTCACTATATATATACAATAATTTTTATGGAATTTGATCCTCTCCCATATTTGTATGCATACCATTGCGCCCTTAAAACTTTTAACTGAAATATTCATATGCACATTTTTTGTAGAAACTTTTAAAAAATAATAAAATTAATATGTTTGAAAAAATTATATTAATTTTTTTTATTTTATAATTTAGAAATTTACTATAATTTTTTTTAGAATAAGTTTTTTAATAAAATAATTATGTATGCTACATTTATTTTATTAATATAACTTTTTTATGGTAATAAATAAGTATATATACTATGTTTATTTTATTATTTTTTTTGTTTGAAAGGTTTATCCTTTATAACAAATAATTATTAGAAAATTTATGTATATTTCATAACAATTTAAATGGCAGCGCGCGATCCTGGACCATATTTAAACCAAGTACCTTTAGGATTCCCAAGTTATAACAGAAATGTTTATAGAGATATTTTAGCAAGACGAGCTTTTATGGAATCCGAAGTAAATACTAGAGTTTATAAAAACATTTTCGAAAATTTGGGATTTAAAGGGCATATAAGAATAAACAATAAAGTAAGCATATTAAAAAAAAAAAAATTAAAAAAAAAAAACTATATTTACACCAAAATAATTCCTAAAATTATTGTAGAGAATAATGCTAAATTCTATAATTTCAATTCGTATTTTATAACTCCAAATTTTATTTCTCTTATCATGTTAAAATACCTATGTGTATATACATAATAATATATGTACACCCCATTATGTGCATACATAGGTATAATGTCATTTTATTTTACACACAAATTTTTACAAATATATATCATCCCCTTTTTATTAAAATTAGGTAGGAATTAACCGAATACGTATGAGGTGTATACAAGGAGGGTATTCACGAGGAATTTATAAATTTACTAGAATGGCAAAAATGGCATTTTTTCAAACAGCTAGAGAAGGGTGGTTAAAAAAATATGGTTATAGACCTGACTTGTTCAGATAAAAAAAATCCAAATTATTTATTTTTTTTTTAATAAATTATATATTTGGCTTTAAAAAAAACACACACACAAACAAGCATTATATGATATTTGCTTATGTATATTTTTAATGCATATGAGATATATAATTTTTGGTAATAAATAATAAGTATACTACTTTTTCTATTTATTTATTATTTTTTTATATTAATAATTTAAAAATATTAAATTTATTTTGTTAAAAAGTTCCATTTTTTTGTAAATATATAAAATATAATTTTCATTTGAGAAAATAAAGTTTTCTCATTATAACATCAGGGGCGTGTAATAATATCCATACTGTTGTAATTCAATTTATTTTTTGTTCTTTTCCTAAATATAATTTGTATAAATTAAGATATTTCTCGCACTCCTAAAAGAAATGATTTTTCGTTTTTCCACACATTATATATGCTATTAAGATTTTTTACAAAGTTTATTAAATTGGGCTTTGACATTAAGGTATCCAATAATTCACTGTTAACTATTGTCATCAGATTAAAAAAAAATGAGAAATAAATAAAAAATCAGCAATAATGTTAATATTGTTATGTATTTAAATTATAGATTCTTATTTTTTTCCTTTTCACAATCTCATAAAATATCTTATAACATTAAGTCATAAATGCCATGATAAAGCAATGTTGTCTTACATTTTGAAGGTATTGAATAGAAAATTGATAAAATGGAAAAACAAATTGAGTGAAAATAACAAACAGTGGCCTCTTTCTGTGGACCCGTATCGTCACACAAAATACTATCTAGTATATTTAAAATTTTCTTCAATCGTTTTATATTCTATAAAATAAATACAAATAAGGGATATAATGATAAAATAATATAACATAAATGAAAAACATAATATTTTTTATTAAATTATCATATAATATATTTTTGTGTTTTTCGCATATAGTACTAACAAAATTGTGATTATCTAATCCGAATGTTTTACATTTTTCCAAATTTTCGTTTTTTAGTTTTCTATAAGATAAAAAATAGTATTTAGTTTTTCCATTTATTTATACACACATATGTAGTTCGGTATATAAACTTATATAATATTCCCTATATATATATGTTTACCTTATTATATAAATATAATAAAGATAAAAAAAATTATCTCTGTATATTTTTTTTGTAAAATTATTGTAAATTTCTTTATCTTCCCATAGATAGTATATCTATAAATAAAAGGTTTAATTTAACTATATTTGTAAACAGACATGCTTTATTACATATGTGTGTTTGTACTTATTTATCCATTTATTTTCTTTCGTATTATAAGCATATACCAGTATTGCCTTTAGCTCGCTGACAATTCCATAATACGTTTCATAGTTAACAGAGTCAAATAAATAAAGCTGAAATGAAAAGTTTTCAAAATATATAAAATGCATATATATTGGGGCATGTTTAATGACAATATTATTATTTGGACATATTTTTATTTTTTAAATACATAATCATTTCTCTATATTAATTACATTTTTCAAATAGTTGACAATATCTTCTCCATATAAAATATTTCCCTCTAATGTATTAAAAGCATATGGAAACCCCTTATAATTGCTAATTGGGTGAGTTTCCTCTACTAAATATATAAAAGGACAATTTAAAACATTTTTTAAAAAAAATAATTGGACATTTATATAATCTATGAAAGTTTCACCAACATTTTTTATAGAACAATGATTATAATGAACAATTAACTTTTGAGGAACTAAAACCATATTCCCCTTCTTGTTGTATAAATATGTATATATATATATATATATATATATATATATATATATATATTCAAAACTATCACTTTAAAATTTTTTAACTTTTAAAACATTTAAAAAATATATTTGTATAGCATAACAACCATCGTTATATTTTGCATTATAAAAAATATATTTTTTCAAATAATGTTTATTTTTTAATATTATATCCATTAAAAAATATATGAAATAAAAATTAATGTAACCATATTTTTTTAATAATTTATTCTTTATTTAATAATTTATTTACCAATAAAAAATGTTATCTCAATTATTCACGCCTATTATGCAAGCATTCAAATATACCTACATAAATTTGGGGAAAATAAGGTTATCCCTATAACAACGCTTAAAATGAATAGAACAATAATTATAAATCTTAATAAAAAAATATAGATCATGCTTTGAGTGCATTTATAATGAATCATATATAAAATAATAATATATGATTTATCACAAACCCAAAGAAAATCGGGAGCACAAACGGTATCCTTCATACTATTTTGAAAAGAAAAATATATATATTAAAAAATATTTATATGTCAATATTTTATAAAAAAATATATAAATTTTATAATATAAGAATCATTATTATATATATTATTAGTCCATTAGAATGTTATACATTTAAAGGGTGTCAAAAATATCCAATCAAACTTTTATATCCTACATGAGTATATTTTTACATAAAATTAAATAAAATAGTTTTCATGGCAATACCTCATGATGTCGGAAAACGTTTACAAACAGTATCATTCTATAATTATCTAATAATAAATAGAATCACATTTATGACAATATTTTTATAAGTATGTTTTGTCTTATTTAAAAATATGATAGTTATTTTACCCCCCAAATGCTAATATTTTTAAATAAGCATAATGCTGTTTTATAATTTACATATATACATAGGTATAACTAGCGTAACACCTTAGTTTATAAAATTTTATTCGAGGTGTGTTTTTTTATCAATATTTATGGCTTTTCATATATAGACAATATATTTTTTGTTATGGTCACATTTATATGCATATGTTTATTTTCACAATTTTAGTTGGAAAATAAGAGAATAGGAAAAATATTTTATAAATATATAATTGTGTAAATTGATTTGATTAGCCTTTTAAACAAGTTTGTTATGAACTTGAAATGTTTTTCTTATACATATCTATAAAATAACGCATAATTTTATTATGAACAAGTCATGTAAAAAATTATAGGTAGCCTTTTCAAGTATATTTATAATAATATTTTATGCATGCACCATAAGTTTTTTTTATGGCTATCTATACTCCCCCTCCTAATATGCAAAAAAAACTATTCAACCAAATATAAATAGCTTAATGTTCTTTTATATATTATATATTTTTTTTTATGTACACATTTTGATATAATCTTGGTTTATTATTGGTATTACACACACATATTTTTAAGCCTATGCATTAAAACAAATGTACAAGTTCAATTTTAATAAAATGATATATTTACTATTTTAAAGGATGCTTATATAAATTAATTTTAAAGAATTATATATTTTTAATTTTATATTTCTCTTTTATTGAAATACAAAATTGGTGCATTCATACAATTGTTATAATTCAAACAAATCCTTATCCATATGTATTTCTATAGCTTTTAATTAAAAAAATTTATAATTAAAATGAATATATTTAACAAGTCTACATGCTTAGCATGTAATTCATGTAAATGTTCCTGTGGTAAATACAAAAAATATATATTAATATAATAGGCATGTTAATACATTTTATATTACATAATAAGACAATTTATTTTTTTTACACACATTTTCTTTATGTTTTTCATTTTGCTTATTTTTCAGTGCAAATTATGTTAACATTCATAATGCATACAATGCTATTTTATCCAAATTAAAACACAGAAAAATATATATATGCATGTTTATCATTATTTTTTAGGTGAAAAACACGACCTTAAAATTACTCAAAGGACATATACCTACAATGAATTAGACGATATTTGTACCAGAGAAAATACAAACACGTTTCCATGCATTCCAACTGAACGGATTATTTTAAATTCAAATGGAAGTTCACAATTATACTATCATCAAATAGACAACGAGTTTTATGCAAAAAATATACTGCATGATGTCCCTTTAATAAGTTATGCTCAAGGTCCATTTTTTGAGAAAATAAATTATGAAGATAATAAAAAATATAGTTTACCAACTTTAACTTATGTAAGTGACCCAATATATATAAGACGCAAACAAAAATGTGCTATATCAAAAATGGCTGATTGTGTATGCCCTCAAGAATGCAAATGTGAATGAATTAATATCTATATATTTTCCCATGGAATTAAACCTAATTGAGAGACATAAAAAAAGCTTTAAATTTTCTTTAATCGATTTTTATAAAGAATATACAATAAAATAAAAATATAACACTTGTTATATTCGTCTCTTTTGTTTATTTCATTCTATTATATATATTTTTCTTTAATGGCATTCAATATATCATGAGCATTTTACTCATTTTTTTTTACATTTTATTAATTTATTTGCACTAAAAAAAGCAAACATATATAAAAAATTTTATTACTAATTATACAAACAATTAGCATAACAATGCAGAATATTATAAAATTATCATGTGAAAATATATAAAATGGACATTTTATTAGATAAGTCAAATGCTTATAATTATTTATTGAGATTTTCAATTTTTCACTTATTTATGCGTTGCTCAGTAAAGTTCCTTTTTTTAGTTGATATCCGCAACCAGCTATGTCAAAATATTTTATCCTAAATAAAAAATAAATATATATGTTTAGCCCAAACATAACAAATAGTGAACTCACTAAAAAATAATACCAAATATGTATATGTATATATATTTATATCCTACTTGCTATTGACTTGATTTATAAACGAGCAACTCGTGCATTTGACCTTGCCATATTTTTCTCCAACCCATCCACACCCTAATAATAAAAATAAAAAAAAATAAAAAC
Source organism: Plasmodium berghei ANKA (assembly GCF_900002375.2). Classification (NCBI taxonomy): domain Eukaryota; phylum Apicomplexa; class Aconoidasida; order Haemosporida; family Plasmodiidae; genus Plasmodium; species Plasmodium berghei. The sequence goes on from NC_036171.2 coordinate 503,900, forward strand.
TCATTCAAAGAGTTATATATATACACACTTGTTTTTAATTATTTACAAAATTAATTATAATAAATAGTGAATTAGTTAATTTGTTTTATAATGGCGTGTTCAACCCGTTTAACATTTATAAAATTTCTATAAATTCATATTCATATTATGAGCATATATGTTCATAAGAAAATACCAGTAGATGGATTTCCGCAATCACAAAGTCTGCAATAAGTTTTATCATTGTCATAATTATCTCTCATTGCTTTATAAATTTTATTTCCACAACCTATTATAATGTAAAAAACATATTTTTTTGATTAATATGTATATGTATATATTATATGAAATTGAATAAACTTGTTTTTTTAAAACCTTCATTTGTTGGATAGCAACATTTTTCGCATAAATCAGTTGTGCAGAGTTGGGAATGCCCTATATTTATATGAACAATAAAAATAGTTAATATAAAAATAATTATTTGTCTCATTTTTATTATCAATTGATAAGGTATATTATATTTTTAAAGCTAAAAATATATAAATTGAATATTTTCTTTAAAATATTATATATATTTTTATAAAGGATATTTATGGTATTATATTTAAATGAAAATTCTCAAAAATCACGAATATTATTATTTTTAAAAAGGAATAAGTTCAAAAAAACTATATTGAAAATTTTGCCATGTATATGAGTAATGCTAATTATTTTTTAATGATATTGAAAAAAAAAGTCAAAATTATGTATTTTAGACAAAAACATATTTCCTATTTTATAAGTGCCTTATGCAAGATGTCTATAAAACATTGATACATGTATACTTATTTATTAATTTTTCTTTCCATATTTACATAACTATAATTTTTATTTTTAATTTTCGTCATTTAAATTAACATTATTTTAAGCCCACAAATTTGCATGTTTTAGTTAAATAGTGTGCAAAATAAAGTGAGGGTTAAAACTATTATAATGTTGTATACCTATGTATATAAACTATTATAATTGTAAATTTTATACATAGGATTATATACAAAGCATGTGTTTAAAATATTCACTATATTTTTGATGTTCTTTCTGTATATAAATATTTATTTTCATACATATATATAAAATAACTTATAACTATTTTATAAATCTATATATAAACTTATTTGATCTCCATATTCAAGGGGCCATGAGAAAATAATTTCCAAAATGTTCCAAGCTTTACAACCTCGTTCTTCCAATTGAAATACTCAAAAATTAATGACAATAAAAAAATAAAAAATATATATATATATTTATTTAAAGGGATAAATTTTAATTTCACGATTTTCCCTTAAAAGCTAAATAGCGAGTTAGTAAAAATATATATATTAAAAACAAAAAATTAAAAAGACATATCTTATATCCTTTAAATTGTTCCACATATTTTTATAAATACATATATACATACATATGTCACAGTCGGAATGCATAAACAAATATGTGTACATATCATTCGTATTTTTGTTTGAAAGCGTATTAGCTAATTAAAAAAAAAAAAAAAAGTAAACGAATAAAATAATATATAACGTTAGATATATAATGTAAATTGCAAAATGTTGAAAACTATACGTTCAATAATTTGACTCAATTCAGCTTGATATGTCATCATTTAATGGTGACTACCAAAAAAGTAAAAAGTAAAAAAATAAAAAAGTGAAAAATAAAAAAATAAGTAAAACGCGGATCTAGACTAACAGGAAAAATAGTTCGCTTCCACTTTCGATTCTAACACATTCAATTGTGCTAAAAGTATTTTTTATAGGTTATAAGTATTTCTTTTTCTGTGTTGTATTCCAATAGTTTACAAAATTTTCCAATATATCTGATTTCACATTTACTAATGTTCCACCAGTTGACTTCATTTGCCCCATTAAGTTTCTTAAGCAATGTACTAATTCGTCATTATTTGAAAATTCCATATCTCTTATCGAATTAGCTATATCCTTTTCACTTAGCCATATAACTTTAATTTTATTATATATGTTAAAACATAAATGTGTAATGTGCATAATTGGATGCAAAACGGTATGGGGTGGTGTATATATTTGATTTAATTTTTTATTAATACAACTTACATCATATATAAATGTTATAAGATTGCATTTGTTTTTTAAAACATTTTCTGAATTTAAAAATATTTCATTTTTCCACAATAAAATACATGAACCATTACTTTTCATAGCTTCAGGAAATATAACAACACTATGTATTTTTTTATTTTTTGCATATATATGTACTTGTTCAATATTTTTAAAAATCCCATTTTTATTTGGTATAGAAAATTGTAAAGATAATTTTATTAAATCAAAAAAAAATACAGGAGATAATGTTCCATTTTTATTTACAACCATAAACATTGGGTTTAATCGAAAAGCTAAATATAAAATATCAACAAAAGAAGTGAAATTTGATAAAAATATATGACCATAATCATCATAAATAAATGGTATTTGTTGTTTAGTACATTTTATTTTAACTCTTTTGTAGTTAGCATATTGTTCTTCTAAATATATAAAACCTAAATGAAATAATAGTAGCCTACAATATATTGTTTGTATTATTTGATAAAAAAAATCCTTTATACATTGAAATATTAAAAATCTTAATAGGCTATTTAAAAAAAACATAAAAGCTATAGTTAAACAAATAAAACAACTTCTACATATGACTAAAGGTAATAATAACAACTTCAACAATCTTTCATGTATACTTAATTTCCTATTAACCCATATTGGCAAAAATGGATTTATTCCTGTTGATTTATCTGAAAACTCTCTATATTTTTCCATATTTTCGTCTTATTATGCACAATTTTATTTATTTATCTTTTTTTTTTTTGGGGTTAGAGGGACATATTCAGTTTGACTTTCTGCTTTCCTATTATATTAATACCTTACTTTTCTTTTACTATTTTTGTTTACCCCCCTTAAACATTTACTTTGTAAAATAATGCATTACTTATTTGTTCATATAATTAATGTATATATTTTTTTTTTATTCATATTAAGATTATTTACTTTAAAAATCCGTAATTTGATGGATATATTTTTATATATTTCTTTCTTTTAAAATTTTAATTACACAAATTTATTTGCATGTTTTTAATATTTTATATAAGGGCCAATGCTTATATTTCCATTTAGCATATTTCAAGCTTCTTATTTTTTTTTCTTTAAATAATAAGTAAATGTATATATAATTTAATATAATTATATATAAGTAATATACTGTATTATATGCATTGTATATATTTTATATTTTTCTCATTAAAAATAAACTTAATTATATTCGATATGCCATTTTCGAATATGTTATACAATTAGCATACACACCATATTTTGCATATCATTGTGTTAAGTGTTATATAATTATCACAATTCACCTAAATAAACATTTATTAAAAATAAAATAATATATTTATATTTTGTATATACCAAAAGAAATAAAATGGAAAAAAAAAATTACATTCTTTATATGATACTACAATAATAACATAATATTTTTATTGCCATATTTTGTTTTCATACATTTGAAAAAAAATTCATAGATTGTTAGTTTGTTCACAAAATATAGGCACAAACAACTTTTATATAAATTCGTAAATTTGAATTAAATTTTATATAATTGTATTTATTAAAAAAATAGCATGTTAATAGATTTCCAAAACATATTTTATTCCCTTCAGTTTTAGCTATTTTGTATTAACTTAGTTTTATATTTTTTCATTGTCTTTCCACTATTTAATAAATTACGTACTACATCCTTTAAGTTGTAACAAACGTATAGAATAAAATATATTATTAAAAATTCTTTAGCAAATTTGTATTTCATTAATATAAAAAATAAAATAAAAATTGAATAAAAAATTGTAAAATATTAAAAAAAATTATGAAAAATTGTAAGGAATATATAATTGGGAAATTCATTACTATTAGTATTTTAATATACATTAACAAAAAAAAAGTGTTAATTATTTATTTTATAGTTTTGAAAAAATAATCAGCTTATTGTTGTCCATAAATTATAATAAAACATGTCCATCTTTCTTTATATCCAAGTATATAGAATGCACACTTCATGATATTACATGTGTAATGTTCTATGATATATATGGTTATAATATTTTTTATTAAAACTGTGAATAATATACAAGATCGTAAATTTAGTTTTTATATTTTGCACTTTTATATTTTTGATCAAATGTCCAACAGGCATTAAACTGTTTCAATATTCTTTTCTTACTACAATTCTAAAAAAAAATAAGAAAATAAAAAAATAAAAAAATAAAAAAGTAAAAAAATAAAAAAAATAATGAGGAGGAACTTGAGAAATAATTTTATTTAAAGTTTTAACATATCCCTTATGGAAAATACAAATAAAAATAAAAAAAAAGTGATACACACATTATATAAAAACACATCGAATTGTCTATTTTTAAAAAATGAATAACGAAATGAAAATAGGAAAAGAAGAATTAATAAAATGGATAAAGAAACTTTTAAAAAGAACAAATTTTGATTTTAACAATTTAAAAGATGGAGATGTTTATTTAGAACTTTTTGAATATATATGGCCACATGCTATGAAAAAATATAAAGGTTGTATTTATATTAATCCTATAAATGATATAAACAAAAAAAAAAATTGGAATTTAATAAAAACTATTTTAAATAATGTAAATATAGATATTAATTTTATAAATTATGATGAAATATGTAAAAACAATTTTATAGAATGTTATCAATCCTTAATTATATTATATTTTTTATATTCCCTTGTTAAAAATAAGGAATGTGATTTCACTTTAGCATATCCCATAAATAAAGAACTAACTAATTTTATGTCAAATGAAAAGCCATTAAATTGTTTAATAAATTCTAAAAGTGTAAAACTTTCTGAGTGTGTCATAAAAAATAAACAATATCCTCAAATAGATAACATGGTAAATAATAAAATGGATAATATTTATACGAGTCATATTAATTATATCAATGAATTTAATTCTAAAAATAAAAAAACAGAACAAATTATCTTAGATTCAAATATATTTCCAAAAAAACATACCAATAATAATGAAAGCCAAATTAATGATAGTTCTATTTTTAATGATGATTTTATGCATTCTCAAAATACTGAGTTAACAAAATCTTTTTATTCACAAGCGTTCAAAAAAAAAGTTGATGATATAACTGCGAAAAAAATAAAAGACAAATCTGTAACAGGATTAGACAGTAATTATTCTTTGCATAAATCTAAACAAAATAATCCATGTAATGAAAATTTATTTTTTTACAATTCTTTAAAAAAATTTGAGAAGAATAATAATGATTATGTAAAGTGTAGCACAATATCGAACGCCTCTAGTTCTAGTGAAAAGAGTGAATCCATATCAGAAAAAGGTGGAAATGGTTCAGAAAAAAATGGAAACAACCCTATAAAGACGAAAAGCAGCTTATTATTGGACAAAATATATTACAAAGAAACAAAAGAAAATGAAAAAAAAACAACCCATTTACACAATTTTAACGATATAGAACAAATTCCTAAAAGCAATTTTTTTAAATATTTTAATATTGGGAAACATATAAATGAAGGGAATGAAAATAGTAATTTGATTTTACAAGAGTTAGACCCACCTTTCCCCAAATCCACAGAATCATCAAAGTTTTCAAATATAAGCAATTTAGAAAAAGAAAATAAATTTAATTTAGAATTTCAAAAAATAAATAATGAAAAAAAAAAACACACAAAACAAACCATTTATAAAATTGATGCTTCGTCACAAACCAATGAAAATGACATTTTAAATATTTTTCTAAACAATAATGAAATGAATAATTTTGAAAATATATGGACAAATAATAATAAGAATAAAAATAATAATGATGGAAAAAGGATAAAATCCGATTATTTTATAGAATATTTAAAAAGACAAATAAAAATATACAAAAAGGAATTAGATATAAAAACAAATGAATTAGAATTAACAAAAAAAATTCATGAAAAAGAAATTAAAGATATTAATGAAACGCATAATGTAGATTTATTAAATTTGAAAGAAAAACATAATAATGAAATCTTATATTTAAAAAATGAAAATATAGAAAATATTATTTCCATAAAAAAAAAATATGAACATAAATTAAGTAACATAGAAGATGATTTACTTCTAGATCTAGATGTTCTAATTTTTGAAAATCACAATGTTACAGATTCATCGGAAAATTATAAAAATAATGAATCTAAGACAAAAATTAATAAACAAATAAACGGGCTTTCCATGAACTGCGATGTAGAAAATTGTTTCTATTCAGATAACACCTTTGAGCAGAGTAGCGATAATGACGATGATAATAATAATGATAATGACGATGATAATAATAATGATAATGACAATGATAATAATAATGACGATGATAATGATAATAATAATGACGATGATAATATGATTTCAAAAAACAGTTTTCTAAGCTTCACAGACAATAGTGGGAATGAAACAAATGAAGGAAATAAATTAAATTCAGAAAAATCAAAAAAATGGCGAAAAGAAAAAGGAAATGAAATAAAAGGTTGTAAAGAAAATAATAAAATTATAAACAATAATATTATAAAGGTAAACAAAAATATTCAATTGTCTATTAAAAAAATAAAACATTTAGTTTTTGAAAAAAATAAAGAAAATAGGACAAATAACGAATATATAAATAATAAAATTGTAAATCTTAAAAATATGATAAAAAATAATAATTTAGAAAAAACAAAAAATTATAATAATTTAGAACAAAATAAAGAAATATTTCAAGAACTTTTAAAATATATCGAAGAAATACTTACAAAAAATGAAGATGCGTTTTCCAATACAGATAAAGAAGAATCTTATTTAAAACAAATTAAAAATACTATATATAATATAATAAAAAACAAACAATATGATGTGAAAAATGATGAAATATGTAAAATGTTAGATAAAAGTCTTATAACCCGTTTTATTATTCATATAATATTTCTTCTGGCTAAAGAACATATAAAAAAACAGCATATAGAATTGAATATAATGAAAAATATATCTTTAAAGGATTATACAAATGATAGCACATGCATAGATAAAAAAATTAAAATATTTGAAACAGTAGAAAAACCAAAAGGCAATTTTCTCAATTCAGAACAAATAAATATCCAAAATAGTGATACTACTATAATACCAAGTAATGAAATAATTAAATATGAAAAGGAACTTGAAAAATATGAAAAAATAAAAAATTTAGAAAAAAAAAATAAAAAATTATTATCTATTAATGAATATTATAAAAAAAAATTAGAGCACACTGAAATATGGAAAAAGTCCATCAAAAATTTAAAAAAAAAACTTAACCATGAAAATAATGATATTATTATAAAACTACCAAATGAAAGAAATAAATTAAATGAAAGTAATAAAAATTATCCTAATTGCTTGGATTGGATAAAATATAATTTTGCAGAGTTTCCCAAATTTTATTTAAAAATATTTAAAGAGAAAAATGAGAATGATGCTGAATTAATGTTTCTTTTAAAAAAATTAAATAGATGTGATAATGAACCAGAAGAATTTAATATATTTGATGAGCATACAACAGAAATATATAAAAAAATTAATAAATTAGATGAAGAAGGAAATGAAATCATTGATACTGATAATATTTTTTTAAAGAAAGACAAAATAGAGATAGAAAAATTAACTGGAACTGATAATATATTGTTATTAGATTGGAAAAAGAATAATTCTGAAAAAATAAAAAAAAAACTAACTTATTTATTTTGGAAAATGTTAGGAGATATATATAAATATAGAAATATTATTCAAGAAACATTTAATTATGTTAATAATTTAAACAAGCAATTTAATAATTATATTTTAGAAAATGATCAAAGGTTTAAAACCTCAAATAACTATTTTGAAAATTTTAATCAAAAAAATATAAATTTATACTTATCCGATAAATATAAATTAAGAAAAAAAGTAGGAATAGAAAAATTAAATGCAAATATATATAAAGAAAGATATATAGATTTATTAAATAAATATCAAGAAGAAAAAAATAAATATATTTTTCTAATTAATAGTTGTCATGAAAATGAAAATGTAAAATATAAATATACTATTAATCAATTGAAGGATGCTTATTTTAATTTAAAAAAATATCAAATAAGAGAAATAAAATGGAACCAATTAACTAAATTACTGGCGACCCAAATTAATGCACCTTCTACTCAGATCGAGCAAATGATTAAAGATGTTTGGATTGAAATATTGGCAACAAATAATATGGAAAATGAAATAGACAATAATATAGACGAAATATATACAAACAAAAAAACGAAAAATATACAAAATGAGGAATCAAACTATGAATTGATAAAAAAACAAACTAACTTTCAAACTTTACAACATATAGAGCAAGAACAAAATGAAAAAAATAACGGCACTTATTTGATTTCGCTACTTGAAAATACAACACAAAAAACGAGCATAATAAAAGATAGACATATCCCAAAAAAAGATAAAATAAAAACAACAAATTTAGTTACAATACCTGGGAAAATAACAAATAAAAATAATTACAAATATGATCTTAAAAAAAATAATGAAGGGAATAACAATAATAATAAAAAGAAATCGTTTTTTAAAATAGACAATTATAGTGATCAATTGAATTATTATAAATACGACTTTAATACTTGTCTACAAAATATTAAAAATAATAAAATTTGTGAATTATATTCTGAAAACGAACAAGATGATTTAGAAATATATAGCGACATAAACCTACCTAACTTGGAACAGTGCTTAGATGAAGTTTCTAAAAATAAAAATCAATTTATTGAAAGTGCAAATTTAGATATTTATAGTAATGAGAATAATATTAACGAATCATTTTATGAACCAAATGATTTGGATAGCTTGAATGAAAAAAAAAAAGAAAAAAAAAATATAATTTTTTTACTAAGTGAAATGGCAAAGGAATCATGTATTATGTTTCAAAATATTTTAAAAATAAAAGAAGGAGAATTAAAAGAAAAAGAAGAAAAAATATTATATTTAGAACAAAATATTTCTGAATTAAAACAACAAAATATCAATGAACAAAATAATTTTCAGCGTTTAGAAGACAACCAAACAAATCTTAAAAACCAACTTAGCTTATTAAGAAATACTATAAAATATTTAAATGATCAAATTCTACTTTTAAATAAAGAAAAATTATATTTACAAATTAATTATTTAGAAAAACAAAAAGAATTAGAGTTTAATATATCAAATTATAAGAATACTTTTAATCAAATTAAGGAAAATATACAAAATTATCCTCTTATTTTATATTTATTGGAAACTTTAGATAAAACAAAAACCTCGAAAAATAAATCAAAAGATGTCGATCCTCAAGAAATTAAAGATATTGCAAATGAAGAAGATGTGCAATCTTTTTTTCAAACAGAAAAAAATGCAAATAAAGAGACAGATAATATTCGAAATAAATTTGAATATTTAAATAGATGTAATAACATTGAACAGGAAGAAATAAATTCAGATAAAATAAAAAATAACACAAAAAATTGTAAAATTTTAGATAATTTTTCCAATTTTACAAATCCTATTTTTGATGAACAAAATAAAAATATTCCAAATTTTACTCTAAACGATTTAATTAACGATTCCTATGATTATTAATTATGAAAAATATTTGTAAAATATGTATAAAAAGTATTAACTAATTTTGTTGCAAATATATAATTAATTTTTCGCATTTATTTGTGATATATTAGATATATTCGTGTATTCAAACCATTGATACAATACATAAATGGTTCTACATTTTATTCAATACTTTTGTTTTCTTGTATTTTTATTTTAACATGTTTTTTATCGGATTTTAAAAATTTGTTATATATAAAAATTAAGTTTGATATTTTAAAAATGTAATAATAAATGAATATTAAAATAAAAGTGAAAGAAATAATAAAAATAAAATTGCACAAATAAACATAAATTAAACTGTCTAGGTCCATATAATATTTTATACCCAATTAAAAGTTATGCATATAAATTGTGATTTTTTAAAAAATTAAAACGATAAAATATAATGTTAAAAATTATTTAATTATTCATAAAATAAAAAAAAATAATAATTAAGAAAAATATGCATGTCTATATTATTTAAGATTAGCTATTATATTCGCACAAAATTTATTTTAACTTTTTTAAATACCAAAAAATCTGGATATATTATTTATACATGCAACAAATTTATATTTTACAAATATTTTTTATTAGCATGTATTAACTATGCTATGAAAATACATATAAAAATATTTTTAAAATTATTATATTACCAAAAAATTTAAATGAACATAATAACTATCTATGTAAAATAATTTAACATATATATATATAGCATATTTGTATATGATTAACAAAATAAACAAGAAATAAAAATAATTGCTTTATTTCATATATCGATGGCATTGTGCTTTCTTTAAAATTGGATACAATGCTGTATCTTCAAAAAAAAAGAAATAATGAAATTCGGTACGCATATACTCAGGTTCCATATAAGTTTGAACTTATAACTTCTTTTATTATGTTTTATATTTTCCCTTTTATAGGGAAATACTCTTTATTTATGAAAATTTATGATGTATTTGTTCGTGACAAAGCACTATGAACTTTGCATTTTTAAAACAAATGGTTGAATAACCATTTGACTAATAATATATTTTATTTTACAAATTATATTGTTAACATTTTCGTATTTTATCATATAAACAAATCAATTACACATCAAAAAGACATGGAATCATCGATTATTTGTGCAATTTTTATTACAATTTGTTGGGTTTACAATATACATCACTTGAAATATATTGGAAAGCCATTGATTTTTGTTTTTCTACTTTTAATTCGGTTTTTCCTTGACCCCGATTAGTATTTGGATTACTTTCCAAAGAATCGTTTATTACATCTATTTTAGATGTAGAATATTTTTTTATATATTTTTTTTAAAAAATATATTTATTTCTCTTAGATTAATCAACTAAATATCGTTATTACCAGATTGCATATTCCACATTTCTGCATATTCACCATTAAGTTTAATTAAATCTTTATGAGTTCCCTTTTCTACAATTTTACCTTTATTTAGTAATATAATTGATTCTGCTGAGGATATAGTACTAAGTCTATGAGCGATAATTATGAGGGTTCTATTTTTTCTTAAATCTTCAACAGCTTTTTGAAATAAATATTCTGTTTTAGAATCTAACGAACTTGTAGCTTCATCAAAAATAACAATTTTAGGATCTTTTAACAAACATCTAGCAATAGCAATTCTTTGTCTTTCACCACCTGATAATTTCACACCTTTATTTCCAACAATTGTATCCCATTTTTTCGGAAGTGCTTCTATAAAATCATATAACTGAGCTGATTTTGTAGCTTTAATTACTTCATCATCTGTTGCATCTAATTTACCATATAATATATTATATTTTATCGTTTCATTAAATAATATAGTATCTTGAGGTACAATTCCAATAATACTTCGAATAGAATTTCTATTATATTTGTTGATATTTCTACCTCCTATTTTAATATCTCCTTCAGCATCATAAAAACGATATAACAGTTTTGCAATTGTTGATTTTCCTGAACCCGTATGTCCAACCAATGCACATGTTGTACCAGCTGGAATAAAAAAACTTATAGACTTTAATGTTCTGTGATTTGTTTGTTTTGGATAACTAAAATTTACATCAGAAAATTCGATATGCACACCAAATTTTTTTTCATGAGATGTAAGGGAAAATGATTCTAAATCTTTATCATCTGTGACAGGTATTTTATCTTTTAAAGCTTCTGTTAAGTCATATATATCTGTATAAGATTTAACTATAGTAAAATATAATGTTCCTAAAATAGTTAACGGTGCAAATACGTTAGATATATATACAATAACGCTTATAAATATTCCACTATCTTCTCCATCGTATATTATCATATGAATAGCACAAAGTAAAGTAAAGAATAATGTACCATTTAAAACAAATTGTTGAACAATATTTAACATTCCTAAACTGTTTAAAATTTTAATATTATATCTATTAAAATTAGATAATGCACCACAAAATTTTTTTATTTCAAAATTTTCATTATTAAAATATTTTACATTTTCATAATTCTCTAACGAATCATGAGCTATGCCATGATATAAATTATCCATTTTATTTACTTTGGTTCTTATTTTTTTTCTCCATTTTGTTATTTTTATTGTAGCATATATATATATAATTAATCCTAAAATTAATATGCTACCCAATAAACGGTTTTTATATTTGAATATAAATATAATGCATGTTACTACACCTTCAATTACTGCAGGTATTATATATACAATAAAAGAATTCATCAAATTATTTGTACTTTCAGTTCCTCTATCAACTATTCGCATTATCCCCCCAGCATTTTTATTTGAAAACCATTCATAAGACAGATTATGAAATTTATGAAATATAGATTCCTGAAGTTCTATAAATGCAGATTGTTTTACATGTGAATATAATACCCCAGATATTTCTTTTAAAAATTTTGAAAAAAAGAAAAAAGATGAATATATTCCTAAATAATATAAAGAATTATGATAATTCTTATTTAATACTTCAGTTGATGCTAATCCAAGATAAATTGGTGATACAACACTAAAAACTTTTGAAACAATAATTAAAATAAATATTAATAATACATATGTTCGTAAAATTAAACTATTCCCTTTTAAATCTATTCTTCTACTGGGCCATAAATATGGTAATAAAATATTTTTAAATTCTGAATATTCAAAACTGTTTTCTAGAAATGCAATATTTTTCGACGATTCAGTTTCACTATCATTAGTTTCATCAAATGATGTACTAGAATTATCATCTTTACTTTTTTTTTTTATTTTATTATTATTTTGTTTATAACTATAATGACTACTAATAGACAATTTTATATTATTTTTTACTAAATCATCTTTGATTGATTTATCTATCTCTAACTCATCAATTGATATTGTTTTTTCTCTCATTTTTTTTTGTGATTTTTTATTTTCAATATTCTTACTTAAATCATCATAATCATTTAATTTAGTATATGGCATATCATTATCTATTGATATATCTTGTCTTTTTCTATTATTTTCTAATTGTTTATTTTCATTATTTAAGTCTATATCGTTATTACTACATGTTGTATTCATTTCATTATTTTGTGACAAAATTGAATTATATTTGAGCATTGATTTATCACAATGAATGCCCAGTATAATATTTTCATTATTCTCCATACCCTTTAGCAGTATTTTTTTTAATTCTATTTTAGCAACTATATTTTTTTTATTAATAATATATACATACCGATGGAAAAAGTAATAATATATGGTTGAAATAAGGTTATATGTTATTAATACAACTCTAAAAATTATCACATATAAATCGTTAAGATCATTCTGATTTTTGTTTATATCCATAAAATAGTTAAAATTAATTATCTTCAAACACATTATAATTATAAATATTCCAATCAAATTATTTCCAAATTTATGCATTTTTTTTAATGCTTGTAAATCATATATTTTAGAATTAACAATTACCGAAAGTGTTGTATATCCTATTCTTATACACCCTAAAATAATCATGTCAATTAATGTGTTACAAAAACTATAAAAATTTCCATTTTCATTTTGATAAGAATAATATATATTAAATCTGTAACATCCGCAAAATGTTGCTATAAGGATAATTAAATCTATTATATGATATATCACAAACTTTTTATTTGATTTTTTTTTTTTTAGTTCATTCTTAATCCAAAGATGCCTCACGTATTCATAGTTTGACACATCCATTTTATAAAATGAAATAAAAAAAATATAAATATGAAAAAGACAATGAAATGTAATGCCTCTTTGTAAAAATAAACCAACTTGGGTATAAAATATATGAAAATAAATTTAACTACAAACTCAAAAAAACCAAACAAATGAAAAATGATAATATTACTAAAAATAATACAAGCTATATCATTATTTCAAATAATATAATTTAACATATATTATATATATATACAACACCACATTATCCGCAAAATATACTCAATGACGAATATATATTATACCCTAAATAATGGGCATATAAAGAAAAATATATTTATATAGAATGCAAATTTATACTATGAATTAATTTTTTTCATTTATAATACTCTACCTTTATATATCAACCATTTTTTTTTCTATATATATATACAGTTAAGTAATATTTTTTAATCCTATTTTTTTTTTTTTTTTTTTTTTCGTATCTTATTGATGAATAAATATGCAATGCACCGCCATTTTCATTTTTTTACTTTTGACAATGTACTATAAATTTTTTTCTCCTTTAACTATTTTAGTATTTATTATTAACATTTTTATAATTTTATTTTATATATTTTTATAAAATAAATACTTATTATTTTATTTTCCTTGGGCCGTTTTGGCGAATATATGCACACAATTTCTTTTTACAAATTTCGTGCATGATTGAAAATATATATTTTTCATTTCTGTTTTTTTTTTTTTTAATTTCTTTGATATAATATTTACAATACCCTTTTTACATCGTTATTTTCTATCACTATTTATGTCATTATTTTATATCGTTAATTTTATTTTCCCCATTTTATGGTAATGCAAAACGAAGCTTTAGCTAAAAGTCTAAACAGAGAATAATAAAATAATTCATCTATACATTTTTATATTTTTACATTTTTATATTTTTACATTTTTATATTTACATGCTCAAATAAGTTTAGCATAAAAATAAAATATTGTTCCTCTTAAAGTGAAGAAAATTGTATATATATCTTTATTTTTTTACATTTAAAAAAATAAAAATTAAAACACACAAATTTAACAAATGCCAATTAAAAAAAAAAATTTAAAGAAAATTAGAAACAAAAATACAATACGGTTACATATATAAATATATATCACATGCTCCATTAAATTAGAAAGTTATACATTTGACGATATACCAAAAATTGTTTCTTTTCCCAGTCAATAAAAGTAAATATATGTAAAGGTATGATGTACTGTTTTATGCACATATGAAAGCCCAATATTCATTGAGTTTGTTTCTCGATTTTATGATGTTTGAATTTATCTTCTTTTTGCTTGCTGTTAAGGTCAAAGTTCAATTCATCATTTATTTCATCATCATCAATTGCGTTGGATAAAAAATTCAAAGTTGTTTGATTAAATGTACATATATCTGCGTTTTTTTTAAGATTTGGAATAATTAATTGGTGTAATTCATATAAAAGAAATCGGAAATTTGTGTCAAATAAAAACTGATTTCTGTAAATATTTATAATTGACAAAATAATATTAATAACATATTCTACATGGAAATTAAAACTTCCACATACCAAATATTTATTATAATTTTCTTGAATTTTTTGAAAAAAATAAAATGACATTAAATATGTTTTCATATAAATTAATAATTTATATGCATAAGCAAATGGCAAAGAAATTAATATTTCATTTAAAATATTATTTTTAATATTACACATTAATTTAACAATAAATTCATATGGATTTTGATTTAATAATTCAGGTCTTGAATTAGGTTTATTTGGAGGTTCTACAAAATTAGGTAATTCATTTTTTATTTTGGCTTCTTGATATTCTGTTAAATTTTTATAATATGTTTCTAACAATGTTATTTCTTCTTCTACAATATCTAAATATTCGATTAATTTTTCACTTGATTTTATAACTTCAATTGTTTTTATTGTTGCTTTGTTTAATATAACATTTTTTTCGATAGAAGATGGATATGATAAATCATTTCTAGTAGCTTCTTTTTCTATTTCTAAATTTAATTCTTTTTCTTTTTCTTCTTCTAAAAATATTAAATCATCTCCTCTTTTCCAACATCGTATACTTTTATGGCTACCCGAAGTAATAAAAAAGTTATCATCTAAATTGATAATTAAAGAAGTGAGGTTGCCGAATCTACCATCAATTGTACATATACATTGAAATTTAATAGCGTCCCACATTTTTATATATCCATCAGATGATATACTTATCAAATTGTTTGTCTCATTAAAAAATTTTATTTTAGTTAGTACATCACAATTAATATGTAATCTTTTATTTATACTACCATATTCTAAATTCCAAATAAATAAAAATTTATCTGAAGAACTTGAAGCTAATATTTTGTTATCTTTAGATATATCCATGCATGTTATTGGTAAACTATGTCCATATAAAGTTAAATGTAATTTCAAAGTATCGCTATATAATACTTCAATTAAATTATTTAAATACCCTATACATATATATTGACCATTTGGTGAATACATAGCACAACTTACTTTATCTGTTAAATTATAGTAATCGATTTCTTTAAATCTAATTGTATTTTTATTCGAATTTATTTTTTCTTTTTCGTCATCACTACTACTATCTTCATCTTTATTATTCATAAATGGTTTTTCATTATATAAATAACTTTTGTCATTTTCTTTCCCTTCAATATTATTAGAAGTATTTTCATTAATGAGACGAAAAATCTTTAGATAATTTTCCATACCTACAGATAAAAAATTCATTTTTTGTTTTGGATTTTGACATAAAGTAATAATTTTATTAGCATGAACTTTGAAAATATATTTTAATTCTATATTTTTCAACTCATATAGCATTATTTCACCAACATCATTGCTTATTATTATATATTCATCTTGCTCACAAAAAATAGCGCTTGTGCATCCTTCTAATTTTAGTGTTATTATATTTTGATAGTTTTTTAAATTCCATATTTTCACACACTTTTTACATATCGAAATTAAATATTCATTGTTTTCTGATAAATTAATAAAATCAACAGAATTGCTATGCCCATTGTTAATTTGGCATATTTCTTTAAGACACTTAGAATAGTCATATATTACTTTTTCCACTATTTTTTCTGTTAACTCATTTTTCTCACCATTTTCATCTTCATCATTTTCATCGTCATCATTTTCATCTTCATCATTTTCATCCTCTTTTTCCTCATCATTTTCATCCTCTTTTTCCTCATCATTTTCATCCTCTTTTTCCTCATCATTTTCATCCTCTTTTTCCTCGCCAGTTTGGTTGGCCATTGATAGGGAATTGATGCCTTGTTGACTTTCATCCTTCTTCAGAATAAACATATCTTGATTATTTAAAATGTCAAAGAGGTTAATTTGAAATACATTCAAACTATTAGTTGTATATGACACCAAAAGATAAGCACATGTATCTGTTTTCCTCTTTTTATATATATCTATATTTTGCAATTTATATTTACAAGTATAATGAAAGACATATTTAATTTCATCTTTTACAGTATGGATATCATATTTATTATGAATAGATAATTCATATTCAATTTGGTTTAACTTTTGAGTTATATTAATATAATCTATACTTGTTTTTCCTTTGAATTTTAATATCTTTGTTTGCTCGTTAATAATATCATTTTTTTTTTTTTTTAATTTTGCTATATATCTTTTTTTTTTTTTTTTTTCCGATTTTTTTTGATTTTGTATTGAATTTATTTTATATATTTCTATTTTTTTTAAATTAGAACAACAAATAAGAATACCATTATTATCCCCATTTATAGAATAGCTAGTTCTGTTGCAAATCCTATTTGTATTGTCTAGCGAATTATTTAGAATGTTAATTTTTTTTTCTTGTTCTATATCTTTTGAATTTTCGTTATTACCATTAGTTTGTTCGTTATTTATCAAATCATCTATCGATTCTTCATTTTGAGACATAAGAAGCTGTATATCTTCAGGTTTTTGACCACGGTTATCTTCAACTAATAAACATATTTTCATATTTACTATTTTACAATTATTTGATCTTTTAATTACAGATAAAAAACTAATATATATTTTTGAATTAGTGAATTTATCTTTTATATTTGAAAATAAATCAATTTTATATATTCTTAATGTATTATTACATGCTACTATTAATCGAGTATTAGTTTCGTTAACTACTAAACAGTTAATTTCATCTTCACAATCAACAATAGTTTGAACACACATTTGTATATTTAAATCCCATAACTTAATTAATCCATCTTTAGATGCACTAACTAATAAATTATTATTTATAAAATTATCTACATCACTATTTTCTATTTCTAAAAATTCAATATCATTGACAGCATTAGTATGTCCTTCTAATTTATACATACCTTTATCATTGACTATATCCCATAATATTATATTTGTATCTTTACTACATGAACATAAATAGTTCCCCTTGTTAAATTTTAATTTACAAATAGCTGATGTATGTCCACTAAAAGTTGATAATATTTTATTTTGAAAAATATCAAATAATCTAATTGATCCATTCATATATCCAACTGCCAAAATATTTTTATTTTTTTCACTTAAACACATATATGTTACATGATATGTAAAAAAATAATATGGAGGTACAAATGGGATTGTCATTTTTTTTTTTATTTCTTTTTCTTGAATATTCCACAAACTTACTTCTTCATCATGGCCTATGATCAAAAAAAGGAAAAAGGAAATGAGATGGTTCAAATGAAAAAAAACAAATATAATGAATTTACTTAATAATTTTTTGTTTTTACCAGTTAATATATGGTTGGTATTAAAAAAAATACAATTCGAACTTCGGGAATTTACAATCCCAAAACAATCTTCGAATTCATATCTATCATAAGACTTTACCATATTTATTTAAAAAAATATATAAATTTAAAAAGATATTTATTTACAACATAAAAGATTGTGAAACAAATCCATTTACAAAATTTGAAAATATCATCAATAAAAATTTTTAATACATTTTTTGCTGCCTATTATATTTCATAAATTATATATGATATTTGTATATACATAACTAAGAACATATAAATAAATAAATATATATATATATATATATATATTAGTGTAATTAATTCAAATATATCTATTAACTTCTTTCTTAATTATGAGATATGTAAATGTATTTTCTCTGTTGCTAAGTCAAAGTTTCTATTGTTGTATAATAAAAATGCATTGATATATTTGATTTTTTTTTTTTTTTAAAAACAGTCAAATATTTTCATTTAAATATTTCCAACATCGATGTATTGTAACTATATATCATTAATCATTTTTTATTATTTACCCAAATTTTTAAAAATATTAACATACATTTTATATAGATACTTTATTTAATTCCGCATATTATATTTATAGTCGAGTAAAATTTCTCTTCACTTTTGGCAATTTTTTTTTTTTTTTTTTTTTTTAAATATTTAATACTTCGGTAACATGAATAATTTATAAAATATATTTTTTACTATTTTTAAATAAAAAATGTTTATTTTATTTGGGAAATTTTTCCTGACCAATAGGAGATAATTAACAATTTTTCTTCCCTCCATATAAATAATTATCCTCACTTTAAAATGATTGTTTTCCCGTATTTTTAAGTTCTCATTTGTTTATGTAAAGAATTTGATAAGTTTGATGTTTCAGCTATTAAGCTATTTTTTAAATAACAAACTTGAGGCTCTCAAAAAAAATTAATACATATTATATAAATATGCAAATTTATACCAAGGGTATAATAGTAGACCAGGATTAAGATAAAAAATAAAATATTAATATAGTAGAAATATATATTATATATATTTGCAACTCTTTTCTTTATAATCGAAAAAATAAATGTATCGATATTTTTCATTATGCTCAGAACATTGAATATTTGATAACAATTTCTAAAAAAATGGAAAATAGCAATTCGTTTAATTATAAAATCACAAAAATTAATGATTTAAGTAATATGACAAATAACCCTAAATCAACTAATGGTAAAAAAACGAATATTGAAAATCAATATAATATTATAGATCAAAAAAGGAAAAAGGAAATTACCCATTTTAATAAATTAAAATATAAAGGATACGAAAAAGAGTTAAACGAAAATTGTAAAGACTATTTAAATGAAGACAATTTTATTGAACAATTTTGCCAAGACTTAAGTAATGAATTCGAAGAAAATATAAAAGAAACAAACTTATTAAGTGATATAGACAATAATTTTATTTTTAAAAAAAAAATTTATGAAAAGAATATTGCACAAATAGAAAAGCAAATACAAACAAATAAATTAAACAGACTTATTAAAACAAATGAAATTATGATAGAAATGCTTACATTAATAAAAAATCGAAAATTAAATACAAAATCATTTTTTTAACACTCCGCTTATTTAAATAGTTTTAGATTTATTTATTATTTTTTTTTATCACTATTATTCATTTTTTTGTTTTACTCATATCTTTAATATATTATTTAGTTTCTTTTATTCTCAAAGGTATATTATAATTCAAAAAATATTAACACATAGCTATAAAATATGCACATATGTATAAAATGATAATCAAAAGTTTATCAAAAATGTGTGGATATGTTATGTATACATACAAAATCAAATAGTAGGGCATAAACAACCCCCAAATTTACTTTACTTGATTGGTATATATTTTTTTTGTAAAAATGTTATTATTTTTATAATTATTAGCATTTCAACGTGAGCATTCATTAAATGTAAAGATAAGGTTTTGAAAAAATCTATCCTCTTTTTGCTTTCATCTTCTGTGATAGCATAGTGTCAAATATTTCCTGAGTATTTTTTATGTGACTTTCCATATAATCTATGTTATTATTTTTTTTGAAATTTTGCAAAAAATTGCAAAATGTTTCTTTTTGCTTAAATGCTGAATGATATTTCTTTAACATGCCTTCGATGCTTTTCTTGGGAACAATATCATAAGTAAATAAAAAAAAAGTGTTGATTATGTTTAGCCTGTTTTCTAGTCTATTTTCAAAATAATCAAAATTTAATAGAACTAAAAGAAAGGACCGTAATCTATTCCATACTTTTAAATAAAGTTCTATCGTTTTTTTCTGGTCATTGCTTATTGTTTCGTAACATTTGTAAAATAAAAAAATATTTTTTATAAAATTATTAAAATCTGTATACTCAATATCGAGCTTTTTCATTGATATGGTATACTCAACCATATCGAGAAAATATCTGAAGAGTGTGAAAAAAAAATTATTACAAAAATGAATAAGTGTGCATTATGCATATAAAAACGAGAATACTATTTCGTCAAAAGATAAGACAATAACTATACGACTGAAAATAATAAATATTTTTTAAATACCGCATACTTACATTGTTAAATGAATAATAATACTGATATAGGAGGTCCATTCCCTTTTTTTATTTTCCAATTGGATATTATTACTAATGGTATGATCATTTTTTGAAAATTCATTTTTTTTTGTTATTTCAATTTCATTTATAAATTTTATAGAATTAATTATTTCAATACATTTTGTTGTATTTGATATTAATATATCCCAACCGCAGGAAATGTTATGTTGCTTAAAATATATATTAAAACCCAAAAAAAAGAATGAGACATATAAGCACATATACTTTTCTATTTTTATTTTATCATATAATGGTAATTTTACAATATTTATATCCATTTTATTTATTTTTTTTTCACCATTATCTTTTGATATTAACTGTACAGGTAAAATAAAATCCTTCATATAAATCTTTTCAAACATATGTAATAATATATAATTAAATTTACAAATAAAATTGTGTATTATATTTCCATAATTTTTAAATATTGAATTATGATATTTTTTTTTTTTAACAATTATAGACAAAAAAATCAATGCATTCATTTCTTTCTGATTCTTTAACTGCTTTTTTTTTAATTTTTTTTTTTTCTCTTCTTCATTGTCATCAATAATATAATCTGCTTCATTTGTCTTTTTGTTTTTACATTGTTTTTCTATTCCTTCTTTTGTGATAGATTTGTTATCAGATTTTTCAATTGTATCACTATAACTGCTATTACTAGCAATATCACTAAAGATTCCATCACATCCACTATATGATGTATTGTCTATTTCTTCAGAATTGTTTGGTGTAATAATTTCATTAACATTTAAATAAGAAAACATATATTCAGTTGATTTATTTAAGCATTCAATATTATTTTTAAAAAATGTTTCTAACATTCCCCATTTAAAAAATAAAGGAATAATATATGATTTACATATATTTTCATTTTTTATTTTATACAAACTATTTAATTGTCTACAACCATATTTATGTATACCTAAATAATTATCCATATCTAAATTTATATGTTTTAATATTTTAAAATAATATGGTTCCATTAATGTATTTATGCTGTCTATAAAAAAATTTTCTGAAAATTGTGTTTTTAAAAATTCTTGAACATGTTCAGAATTACATATTTCTATTTCTTCGTCAGTTTTTAATTTTAAAAAATTATGTATACATATTAAAAGAGATGAATATCGAATAATTTTTTTATTTAAAATAGGATCTTTTAACAAAAAATATTTTTTAAGATAATTTTTACAATGAATATTATTTTTATCTTCATTTTTTTTGAGCAAAAACATATTATCCTCTTCTCTCAATTTAATATTCGTTATTTCAAACAACACACAAGCCAAATTGTACCTATCAATTAATTTCAGATTAGTAGAAAATCTACTTATGCATATCATCAAAACAGGAAATTCATTTAACAAGTTGATACAATTTTTTGTTTGTTCTTTTATATCACAATCCCACATAGAATAAGTTATTAAATTTGAGGCCAACCTTAAAAATTCGCAAATTTCTTTATTATTTATTTTTTCATGGTACTCCTGTTTTAAATATGATAATTTTTTAATACAGCATTCAATATTAAATGTGAAAAAATCTTTTGTTATTCTTTTATTTAATTCATTGTAATCAATTTCATTAGAAAAAATCGGGTTTAAATTTTTATTTAATTCTAATACAAGAATAATAAAATTTTTTCGAACTCTTAAGCATTTATCATTTATAAGATATTTAATCCTATCAAATATTTGCATAAATATTTTATTGATTTTTTTATTCTTTGCCATTTCACAGAAACCTAAAACCACCTCCGTTTTGACATTGTCATAACTTTTACCCCTTAAAAGTTTATTTATTAAAATATCAAATAATTTTGTTCTTTTCTCTTCACTTATTATTTCCCATAATTCGTTTATAACCTATTACAGAAAAGGTGAATTATTTATCTGTCTTATGTGTGCAGCTAGCTTTTTTTTTTTTTTTTTTTTCTTACATAACAAATGCATTTGGCTATTGCTTGTAAAACACATGAATTTTCATCTTCGCACAAATCAAAAAGGGCATTATAGGCTCTTGAAAAGGAAATAAACACAAATATACATATTAAGACATATGTATGCACATATATATTGGTATTATTTTTTATATGCAATCAATTAAAATAATTTTTATTAATAAAACATTGGCTAACTTTTCCATTTCTTGTAAATAATTTATGTTTTTTATACAGGGGTCCTAATTTTGGCGGTTTTAGCAAATTTGTCAAAAGAATAAAAACAAAGCGTATATGTATTATAGCCATAAAAAAACTAAGTGTTGTTTACACATTTTTTCAGCATAAATTATCACTATTAATACAATGTATTTTATAATATCCACATATATTTAAATAAAAAGGTGTAAGATTTAATTTACCACAACAGGAAAAATCAGCTGGAAAATGCACACGGTGTTAAATCGAATTTTCCAGTTGGCAGACTGAAGGGGGAAATAAAATATGCCACATATAATGCTAGCAGAAATAATAGAAATATATATTATTTCGTATATTATGTTTTCATCTCGTTGAATTACCATTAAGCTTCGCCAAATAACTGGATCATATATTTTGAAAATTAAATTATTAACACTTTTGTCCCTTTTATAGAGTAAGAAAAAAAAGTGGTTATGAAATAGAAAGATAATACACAATTTTTTTACAAATATATTGTTCGATATATATAATATTACATATTTATTTACCCCTTATTTGTGTGAAATATATTAAGCAGATATCTAAAACGCGATGCAATTTTAATGGGACACTTTATAGAAAATTGTACGAGATATTCAATTTGACTTTCTATCACAATTTGCATTTCACTAGAACAGTTCTATGCATAAAAAAATAAAAATATGTCAATTTTATTAATAAATAACATATACTGATATAAAAAATACAGACATTCATTAAATTTCTAATTTTATAAAACTAAGAACAGAAGCACATCTACTATTTTAATTACTTTCCATGTCATGTAGATAATTTCACAATAATGGTTAATTGATTCATATGATAAGAGAACAATATTATGAACCATTTTCTGTTAAAAAAAAAAAGTTTGTATACATATAGCTAAAAAAACAATATATCGAAATTTAATAAAAAAAAAAAAAAAAGTTTATATACATATAATTTTTATTGTTTACACTAAAAAGATGAGAGGCTATAGATTCATGCTGAAGCCACACGTACGACAAAAATAATTTTCCATCAGCACTGAAAATATAAAAAAAATATGCATGTATATTTATTTGTACTTTTATTGTTGATGAAAAAAAAATATATTTGAAATATTCTGTATTACTTTTCATAAAATTTCGAAAGGTTTAATGAATAGGAGCACAAGATACAAAATGAATCAGTTTTTTTTTCTGGCATGTCCCATTTTATATATTTGCAAAAATCTTTATATTTTTTAAGTTTACTAATATCTACACTTTTTCCCTATATTGATTATCAAATTCAAGAAACTTAGGCATAAAATTATATATACATATCTGCATATACATATTGATAAATCTCCTATTTGTTTACCTCCGAAGAGCAACATCTCCATAACAAAAATAATAAGACATTTATTTTTATATTCTCAAAAAATATATTATCTTTTAAATTTAATTCACAAATATGTAATAAACATTTTCCAAATGATTCCCTCACTTCTTTATCACTTAATATAAATTGAAGTTCTATTAAATAAAAGAAAGATAAAGATAATGTAAGGGCGAACAACAAAATTGCAAATATATTTAATATAAGATTATTAACGAATTATTTTTATAAGTATAACCAATTATTTTATTAAACAATGCTTCGAAATATTCATCAAAAGAAATATGTTTATTTTTTTTTTCATTATTTTCTAAATGTTGTAAATATAAGAAAATAAAACTTATACAACATAATAGATACTGTCTATCTTTTTCTTCCTTAAAAAAAAATGAATATATAGTACAAGAATGTATAACTATTTATATATAAAATTCAAGTATATAATATAGTGATTTATAATATAAAAATTTTGAGAATAATAAATTTTTAAAATTAATTTTCTAAATATTTTAATACACACCAAAAATAATAACGTCTTATTTTCTTCATCAAAATTTAATTTTTCATGATTTATATGTTCCTCTAGTTTATTTCCCAAATATATCCAAATTTCTCCAATTTCTTTATTTTTACATGATTTAAATATATTCGTCAATTCAGTCTTTTTCGAAAAAAGATGAATGAATATAAAAATGTAAAGTAGACAATTTCATAAAACATTTTAAACATATTTATTTAATATTATAAGTACAAAAAATGGGTATATATTTTTTTTTTCATATTTTATTAGATAAACTAAAGTAGTATAAGAACAAAGAAAATATAATAATACTCATAAGACTAGTACAAATATCAACTATAGAAAATAAAAAAACTAGCTATATTTTTATAAGCTTTACCTTTTTTTTGCATAGCAATTTAAACTCAGGTAGCTCCTTAATGTTGTCTAAAACTTTTTGATACATTTTTAATTTTTTATAAGTATAATAAAATACGTTTTCGATTAATATTATATAATAGCGGTGTTTTTTTTTCTTAGAAAATATACACATATAAATACTTATGCATATATAGGATATTATTAAAATGAAAATTTCGGTTCTCTTAAGTTATATCATCATGTTTTTGTAGGATTTCACGTGATTTTTTCACAGTATAATGTGGATATTTTTATTAATCATTTATTACTATTTTTATTATTATTGTTATTATTTTTATTATTTTTATTATTATTTTTATTATTATTTTTATTATTTTTGTTATTATTTTTGTTATTATTTTTTAATAAATAGAATAAATTTGCCATTTAAATAAAAAATATGCACAAACAAAATCAGTGTTAAAATCAAATAAGTAATACTAATAAATATGTAAACAATTGTATATGCTTGTTTATTTACATATTCATTTTTACATAATTACACATAAAAAATATTAAAAATTTTAACACTTACAATGCATTATTATTACATGTATATATGGATATACATTTCAGTGAGACATATACATAAACAAAAAAAAAAAATAGAAAAAATAGGATGCTTACGCGTAAATTAAAAAAAATTATTTAAACGAGAAAAAAAATAAGAAAAACAAGAAAAAAATGAGTAAAAATAATTATTATTCAACAATAATATAGGATAATAATAATTTAATATACTAGTGCATATTAACCTCTGAAAATTATAAAAAAATTACAATACCAATATTATTTTATTTCTTCGCTATTTTTTTCCTAAGACGGATAAACTAATATTAAATAAAATAACGTATATCGTTTCGTTTCCCTTGGATTTTTTAGTTTATTTTCACATCCATTATACGCTATTTTTTTTTTTTTTTTTTTTTCAAAATAAAAAATTTCCAAACTTTTATCCATTTTTACATTCTCTCTTTTCAGGGCTAATTCCCATTTTCCTCTGATGAATCCACAGTTATGCATCTACGTATACCTGACTTATCATCCACATTTGTTGTCTTTATTTTTTCAGATATTTGATCAAACTTAGTAATAGCAACATTATTATTTTTATTAGATATATAGGCATCTTTTATTTTTCGTTTTTTATATAAGTTCGTTTTATCGTTAAAATTGTTACTAGAATTGAGTATACTATTATTTCCATCACTAATAATGAACATCTTTTCATTATTGAAAATGTTTTTTTGTTTTGAAAATTTAATAATATTAGGATATTCACTTTCTATATAATTACTATTATAGTTACAATGCATATTATTTTTATTTGGATTTTTAACAGATATATTACTCATAATTGTTCTACTACTTTTAGCACATGCATTTGTAACATCTCTAACTTTTTTTAAATTAAAAATAGAACCATTTTGTTTGCTTACATTATTATTATTGTTACAATTTTTCCTGTGATTATTATCACAAGTATGATTATTTTTTTTTTTTGTAATATTTTCTATAAATGTAGTTATATTTTTGAGATTATTTTTAATTGGAAAATGTTTACTCGAAATATTTTCAATTTCGTTGTCTGAGCATATAACAATACGTGCTGATGATAATCCTTTTTTTTGATTATTATTATCATGATTATCTATATTTTTTTTTTTTGTATTTATATTATAGTTTACTTCTTTAATATTATTATGCTTATTTGATTCATGTATTTTTCTTTTATTTATTAAATTATTTGAATTATTTAATGTGTGTACATTCTTAAATTCGTTTTTAAAAGTTAAATTATATTTATTATTTTTTTCTAAAATGTCATTTGTGTTTGTTCCAAAATGTTTGAAGTTACTATTCCCATTATTCATATTTTTCCCATCATGAAATTCTTTCATTTTATAATTTTCTTTTTTATCATGATCACTATTATTTAACGCCATTTTATCGTTAAGTATATTTTTATTTTTATAAAATATAAGATTTAGTTTGCTCATTTCGACAGTATCAAAAAGAAAAACTTTTTTATTTTTTCCTTTATCATAAGATATATCAATTTTATATTTTTCTTGATAAAAATTTATAAGAGCTTCTATATAATCATAATTAATTATTACATTTGTTTTATATCTAAAATTAAATAAACTTGTTAATATATCTGATAATGCTATATGTGGTAATTTTCCAAAATATTTATTATTTTTTTCTACTAGTACATCAAAACCTGCTGATATCATGTCTTTCAAAAAACATTTTTGTTTGTTAAATATTTTTATATAATTTAATATATCATGAGATATATTTTCGAATCGTTTGAAATATTTTTCAATTAGTTTATAATTTTCTTTATAATTGTTATTTATATTATTTATTTTATTTACATCTTGTTCTTTTTCACCATTTTTATCATTTCCTTTTATTTTGTCAGATTCATCAATTTTTTGTGATCCATTATTTGTTATATTATTAATTTCTGATATATTTTGATTACCATTTTTACCAAAATTTTCTTCATTTCCACTTTTAATTAAATCAGTATTGCTTATTGAATTATTTCCATAAAACATTTTTTTATCCCCCTTATTACTTTCAATAATATTATGAGTAGACATATGCCCAGCTATTTTCTTTAATCCATTATCATTTCCATTTTTTGAATTTATAAAATTGTTTTTTTCATTTTTCAAATATTTATCATCCAGTGTATTTACTCCATTTTCTATTTTTTTTTTGTTATCTAGTTCTTTTAAACTAGATTGGCTATTTTTGAAATGGATCGATCCATTTTTTCCATTTACATTAATATTAATAGAGTCTACATCTACATTTTCTTTACTATTTTTTTCCATACTATCATGATATACTTTCCATAGTGATATATCCTTTAGTATATTATTTAGATGCAATTTATTATTTTTTTCAAAAATTTGTGAGGTTTTAATTTTTGTAATAAATTCTTTTTCATAATTTACAAACAATTTAGTATTATAAGAAAAAATATGCTCAAACCAAATTCGACAAATATCAATATCATTTAATGAGTTTGAAGTTTTATTTATTATTGTAGTTAGCCATCTTAATTGTTTTATATCTATTTCTATAAAATCATCTAAAAGCATATTAAAATGATTCAACGTTTTTTTATGTTTTTTCATAATATGCACAAATATTTTATGAATATATATTTTTATAATTTTTTGAATATCTGATATATCTACTTCAATTGGTAGTGCATCTAATTCTTTTTCTAAATTTTCAAAATATGAAATAAATTCTAAAGGAATATGTTTTTCGAATTTTTTCCAAGCAAATGGATTAAAAATAATTTCTTCTTCAGAAAAATCGGATTCTTTTTCATTATTTCCATTTTCTTCATCAGAAGATGATTCACAAATATCTTCCTCACTAGAGTATATCATAAAATCATCATTTTTTTTTTCATTATTACTTATATCATTGTTTATAATATATACTTCTTTTATATTTTCATTTAAACATTGTGAAGATGATGAATTTAACACATTTTTATAATTTTCATTATCTGAACTTTCACTTTTTTCTATATTTATTTCATCAATTTCTTCATTATCACTTTCATATATATATTTACATTTTGAACTATAAAATGAAAAAAAATAATTTGGATTTATTTCAACATAATCGTCTGAAATATCTGCACTCCATACACTATATTCATCTTCAATTTGCCTAGTTAATATTATTTCATTTTTTGTTTTATTTAATTCTTTATACATTTCTTCATCATCTAAAAAAGGATCATTTATATCATAAAACATATCACCACCTCCTAATTTAAAATATGACGTCGGATCACCAACTAGATGTTGTAAATTGATTCTATCAGATAATGAATTAATACATTTTAAAAGTGGATCTAAAGATTCTTGTTTTTTTTTTTGAAGATCAAAATTTTTAAAATCATCATATGGAAGAATAGAACTAGATCCACAATTTATTCCTGTATTATTACTTATCAATTGGTTTGTAACAATTTTTGGAATTATTTTATTTTTACCATTTACATTTTGTTCATCTCCTAAATTTAAATTATTAATATTTTCTTCAATAGAATAATTTATATTATTTCCTGTATTTAGATTTTCGAAATTTTCTATTAAAGTATTTGTAGATGTATTCAAATTTCCTACATCTACGTTTTCATTTATTATCACATTACTAATACTATTATAATTTTGATAATATACAAAACTACATTCACTTTTATATTTATTTAAGCATTCAGAATAAAAATCGATAACTACACATGGATTTTTTTTTTTTTTTTTTTTATCATTTTCAATAAACAATATATCTATATATATACTAGTTCCATGTTTATATCTTTGCAGTATTAAATCTTTTTCGCGAACATTTTCATCTTCGACTTCTTCATCCGATAAGTTAGTTTCATCATTTAATAAAATATCATCTTCTGTTTCATAACTGCTTTTATTTTCAACACCAAATATTTTTTTTCCTTCATTATGTTCATTATTTTTTCTCATAATTAGATTATTCCCATTATTATTAGTAGTAGATGTAGAACCAATTGTCTCAAAATTATTATACATGGCCATTTCATTTTTATTTACATTAGCAATTCCATAAATATCCAAACTATTCTCCACTTTTGAGAAATTATTTATTTCATTATTTTTTTTTTCGTCATTTATTTGCATACTATATGTTTCACTATTTTTTTTTTGTGTTTCATTTTTATAATGATCATCTATTTCATTTTCTTTCCTTTTACTTTTTTCTATAGTATCCATTGATTTTCATTATATTCAAAAAAAAAATAAAAAAACATAGACAAAACCGAATGGAAAAAATTAATCGGGAAAAAAAAATCTTCAGCGATTTTACAAAAAAAACTGGAAATAAATGCAGATACATGAAAATATGCCAAATTGATAAATATATAATTTCTGAACTCAATATAATAAATTGATTAAAAGCTTCGATTTTTCAAATTACAAAATTTTAAATGAAAAAAATATATATACATACAGAAATAACTAGTGAATTATTCCCTAATCATTCTTCACTTTGCTAATATATTTTAAAATGTATATACGAGTATATATTACTTATTATGTGTTAATCCGTTTTCCCTATAAATATAAAAATCATATTTTACATTTATGGGTGTATTTTTGTTTTGCTTATGTGTTTATACATACACATATTTTTTAATTCCCTTATTATTTCATTAAAATGATTCTTATTCATCTACTTAAACAATTTTGTATATTTTTTTGAATTGTCTTGAATATAACTTTTTTGTTTTTAACCATTCTATTATATTTTCAAATGAATTATTATATTATTTATTGATATTGTTTTTATTTTAATTCACTAAATGCTCTAAATATGTTAGCGCGTGTTTAGCACATAACTTGAAATATCCCACTGAAATATATGCAGGATAAGCTGCATTCATTTATTCGCTTATTATTTTTCGCTTATTTATTTATTAACTTGACAAGATATACATATATTGCTTTTAACACAGTTAAAGATAACATGTGACTATACGTGTACATACACATGTATATATATAAATATTACATATATATACAAGATTGTTCATTTTATATTGAAACATGTATTTATCCATAAATAATCCAAATAGTAGTATGGGTATAAAGAAATATATGGATATACATGTATCACAAATTTTGAATGAAAAAGCAAATTATTTTCTTTTTTTGAAGTATCTTGAAAATCAATTTGTTTAACTCATCATTATAACGAAAATTAAAACATAATTTTCTACAGGTATTCTACACCCTAATATTTAATAGTCGAATAAAATCATGAGAAGTTTAATACATATTCAAAAATATAATTTTTTTATTTCTCACATTTTTTTATCCAAATAAAAATTCATGTATATCTTAAAGCAAATCATTAAAGATTTTTTCTTTTTCGTGGTTTTAAAATAAAAATATGAAAAAAAAAAAAAAATATATATAAATATAAAAATAAACAGATTAATTAAACAATCACGTTAAATAGCAAAATATGAATACGATAAAACAACTAAATGAGCCAAATATATAAAATTGACATATTTTCCTTATTTTATAACTTCCTGCTTTTTCTAATTATAAATAAAAACTTTTATTAAAAAAAAATATAAATAAATACCAAATAAAATAAATAAACTATGATATATATTTTCCATATGGCCAAATATAATTATTTAGAATGTAAAATTATTTTGCTTGAATATAATATATACATAAATAATTTTATTTTTTTTCTTAACTAGTACTAGCAATGTGCATATATATTTTTATGTTAAAAATTATTTACAAAGTTAAGCAATTTGATTGTCTTAGGATATTTTTCCGAACAAAACTAGAGAAAAAAAAATAAAAGGACAACAATAAATAAATATTGATTAAGTATTATCGTATAAAATAATTATATAATCAAATTTATTAGGGAAAAAAATTATAAAAATAAAAAAAAATTATAAAATAATTTAAAGAATTTTTAAAAATAAATACTTATAAACAATTTAGTAGAAATAATTTTTTATTTTAATGCAAGGGAGAATCTTAATAAAAAAAAACGCCGTGTGCATAAAATTCTAAAGATTATAAGGTATTGCTTATTCAATTAAGTTTATCATTTTTATTCTAAGTAATAAAAAGGTGTGGTATTTCATCTTTTCAGTTTAAAAACAGTAAAAAATATATTCATTTTTTAATTGTAAAAATTAAAGGAATTGTTTTTATTTCGCCATTTTTTATTTCGATATTTTTTATTTCGTCATTTTTTATTTCGATATTTTTTTTTCTTTCTTATAATTACCCCATTATTAAAATAAACTCACAACTCAATTCAAACATATATAGTTTAAACATTTAAATTGTATAAACAAATAAACAGCTAACAATATATATAGATCCATGATGGTTATATTTTTATTACGCATTCTACTTGTAAAAGCTAAAGAAAATATATTATACAATAATTTATAACATGGGTACACACCAATAAAACATGTGGTTAAATAATATTCTTAGGATATATTATTTGTTATTGCTTTTTTAAATATAGTTAAATTTATTTGTCTAAATAAATATGTGAACACTTTATAAGTTTTTCATTCAAACAAAAGATCTACGAATATTTTATTTTCATAATTTTCTTCTCTATTTTTTCTTATTTAAAATTTACAACATAAACACTCAGTTTTTCTAGTTTGTTGTGCAACCGCGAATTGAATGAATACATCGTTCAAAATGAAAAAAAAAAAAAAAAAAATGAAAAAATGAAGAAAAAAACATCACCTTTGCGAGCCAGTATTGTCAGTATAAATAATAAAGCACCATATATTCCCAAATTATTTCAAAATATATGGATATGTGGATAATTACGACGAAAAGGTTTTAAATCTCAATTTGATACGATTTAATTGAAATTGTTTGGGTATAAAATATGTTGCCTAAACCGAACTCAAACGTTTATGGGGTTGGTAAATATAATTTATAGGGACAAAATTTTTTTAAAAATATAAAATTTTTTTTTTAATTTATAGAAATAAATGTTCATTTTAATATAAAAAATTAGTATAATAGATGGTATTTTATGAGATGAATATATTTTAATAGATGAATTAAAATAAATTAAAGATTTATCAATATTTTTTTCAACTCCAATACCATAATAATGCATATATCCTAAATTATAACAAGCTCGAGAAATTATTTGAATAGCATATGCATTATTTGGATAATATGATATAATAGCTCTATAATGTTTATAAGCTAATTCATAATTAATTTGATTAAATATAAATCTATGTCCATAACTAAATCTCCATTTATCGTTAAATATTATTCCTTGTTCATCTAAAAAATCTTTAGATATTATTTTATTATCATAAATATTTAATTCTTGGCTAATTTTAGGTTCTTTACTCAAACTTTCCACATTTTTATTTCGAAAACGTTCATTAGTTGTATCCCCTATAGAATTATACAAGCATTCTACATTTCCTAAATCATAAAATTTATTATATTTTAAATTATTTTTCTGAACAACATTGATATATACACCATTACCTGTATATGCATAATCCCCTAAAGTAAATACAGATTTTAAATGATTATTATCTGCTGCCATAGATAGATACCTACTTGAATATATATATTTGGATTTATTATTAAATGGTAAAAAAAGAGCAAAGTTTGAAGTTGTCAGACTATGTGCTAAATTTATTTGAGCTTGTACATTCCCCGTTTCAGCAAGTTGAGCCATTAAAAATATTGCTTCACGATTTCTACCAGTTTCATTATATTT
The DNA here is from genome assembly GCF_900002375.2 of Plasmodium berghei ANKA. NCBI lineage: Eukaryota > Apicomplexa > Aconoidasida > Haemosporida > Plasmodiidae > Plasmodium > Plasmodium berghei. The sequence goes on from NC_036171.2 coordinate 538,074, forward strand.
TATAATTTTATTAGTTGTATTTAAAATAAAATCATTTTTTTCAGCAACTTTTGCTAAAAGAGATAAAGCCATATTACAATTATGTGAAACAATTATTCCATTATAATTCATAAAACCTATCATATATGCTGCTAAAATATTTCCATTGTTTGAAGATTTGTAAAACCAATAAAATGCATTTTGAAATGACTGGGAAGTACCGATTCCACTTAAATATAAACAACCTAGATTAAATTGGGCAATTGAAAGATTATTTTTTGCAGCTAAATCAAAATAATAAAATGCTAATTCTTGATTTATTTTTTTTTTCCCATTTTCCATATTTTTTTTCATTGGGCCTAACCCAAAAAAGTGCATATATCCTAAACCATTATAACTTAATGGATCGTTTAGTTTTTTACCTTTTATAAAATAATTAATAGCTTTATTATAATCCTTTTTTACACCTAATCCTAATATATATATATATCCCAATAAAGATATAGCTTCTGAGTTATTAAATTTTTCTGCTTTTAGTAAATACATGCGAGCTTTCGTATAATTTTTATCTATTCCATCACTACCTGTTAAATATCGGCGAGCTATCATAGTTAGAATTACATGATTATTATGTAATGATGATTCTAAAAACATTTCTATATTTTTTATTTTTTTATTATTTATATTATATTTATCATAATATGGTATACTCAGTTTTATTAAATCTATGAATTCAAATTTCATTTTATTATCTTTATTATAATTTAAAATTTTATTTGTTAATTTTATAAACAATTTAGATGCTGTTTCACAACTTTCTTCAACGCCAATTCCATGCATATATCTTATTCCTAATGCCAAAATACTACCTGTATGATTTGCCAAACTGCTACTATAATAATACAATAAGCTTAAGCCATAATTTGAACCATAATCTATTTTTTTATTTTTAATTGTTTTATAAAAATCAACAAAAGGGAAATTTTCTAAATTGTTAAAATATGCCTCTAATTCATTAATATTGTATCTGATATTTTTTATTCTTATTCTTATTTTATTATCTGTAGTAAAATGTATTTTAGGGACATTTACAAAATTATTGTTTGCATTTCTTATTTCTTCTTTTTCGTTGTTTTTTTCATTTAAATTATATGCTAATATACTTTTCAAATATTTCCCAGTTAAAAATATATAACTCCTAAATAATATTATATTTTTTTTTATCCCCTTTATTTTATTTTCTTCTATTTTGTCTATTTCTTCATTTTCATCAACAAAATATGAATACAAGTTGGGTAATGAAAAATAATTTGAATACATAATAGCTAAATAAAATTGAGCATCTGAACTTCCATAATCTGAACTTACTTTCCATGCATATAGAGCATTCACTGGGTCCCTTTCAACAGGTTTCAATCCGAGATAATAAAACACCCCGATTAATGTTAAGCATCTAAAAAAAGTAGAAATCGACGAAATATAAAAAGGGAGAATGATTGGAAAAAAAAAAAAAAAAACTTTTACATGGTTTTCCTGAGTTGTGTAAATAGAAAATACGGTGATCATTTCAAAAATAAAATAGCTATTTTACAAGAATATCATTTTATTCGTTTTTTTTTAAATATATACCTTATATCATAATGAACACAATGCTTTAAAAGTACAAAAGATTTGATATACTCCGCTCTATCCAATGCTTCATAAGCTTCAATAAAAATGTCATTTCCCTTCTTCGGGTTCTCAGAATATTCATGTGTAAATATACATTTTTGAAAAAATAGAATAAATAATGTGATATATATTACAACAAATGATTGCTTAAAAAATCTTTTAAGTCTATACATGCTTGTGCCTAAAGCATTTTGCATAAGCATAAAAAAGGGAGAAAAATTCAACAATATAAAAATAGCTTTTCGGAAACTTGCCTAACTTGTTCATAATATTTTGGCATAATGCATCCTCTACTATGCGAAATTACTCACAAATAAACAAATAGTAAAATTAATAAACATATAATAAATAAATAAACGAATAAGCAGCATATAGGTGATATTCGCTATCCCATAAAATACATGAACAATATTATATTTCTAATGTTTTTTATTTTCCTCCTTTTTGCATATATAAAAATTGTAATTTTATCGCTGATATTTTTCACAATATGATAGGATGCTTTAATTAATAGTCACCTTAAAACGGTGAAAACATAAAAATGAAAAATAAATATATAACAGCAATAGTAGTGGAAATATTAATTGATAACAATAAAAAAAAGTTGCAACAATGAAAAAATTATATAAGTTTTCCTTAAAATTTACATATTCGCAATAAAAAAAAAAAAATTCCTTCATATTTGCAATAACAGTTTCTATAAAAAGATGAAAATTATTTATCCATTTTACTCCATAATTTTACTCTTTATAATTTATACGAATTCAAACAATTTATAATTTCGGAAATATAATAAAATAAATCATAGTTCTAAAAAATTATATATATAATGAAATACATATTACCAAAAAAATGAGGGAAACATAAGTATTACACAATCCCCCCAAAAGTATATATATAGTAAAATTAAAAATGCATAAATATATGCTGTTAGTGTAATGAAGAAAAAAAAAAACGAAACGAATTATAAAGCACACGAGAATGGGCTTTCTAATATAAGATTTTTCAAAACTGAAAAAATAAACACTATGACAAAATAAATGGAAAATGTGAATATGCTCATTCCATAAATAGTCAATCAAAGTAACGAAGATATTGGGAATACAATTATCTACTTATTCGTAAATACTATTACAGATATAAGAATAACTAATACAATAAAAATCATAATAAATAAAAGTCGAATAAATCGATCCGAAGCAGCTTCTTTCATTATCTCTTTTAATGTCTCCTTTGCAGTCGATACATTTATATCAACATCATCTACTTTATCTTTAACTTTTTTTAATTTTTCATTTTGTTCATTTAATTTGACTACAGCTATTTTAGTTATTTGCTCTGATTCATCAATCAAATTTTTCATCCTAAAAATGGATTGCTCTGTTTGGTCTTGAATTAAATTTCCTCGAATTTCCAATTCTTTTGGTGTTATATATTTCAGTTTATTTATTTCATTATTTTTATTTTCATCTTGTTTATTTTCATATATTAATTTATTTTTTAAAAATTCATATTGAATATTCAAATTTTCTAATATTAATACTTTCCCCTTAATTTTATTTATATAATCATTTTGTTCATTTTCTGGTAAATTCCGTATTTCAATAAAATATGCATCCTTAGCTGTTTTTATTCTTTCTGCTATAAAATTTATATCATCACTATATTTATTTACTATTGAATTATTTTTCTCATTTCCTTTAATTTTATTCTGAAATTCGTTCAACAATTTTTTATAATCCTCCAAAAGGTTATCAATTTCTTCAGAGTAAAAAAATATGTCCATTTTTTTTTTTTAAATAATCCTTACACCATTCTTAACACTCAGACAATAATAACACTTTGGTGTCTCAATTATTTGATATTTTATTTACCAATTTTAGAATAATTTTTTTACAACTGTTTTTTCGTTCATATCTTTCAAATTTATATTTCTCTTTGTGTATATACATAATCTTTTATTTCACATTATTTATGAACAGTTCATGTAAAAAAAACAAAAAAAAAAGTTATGGCTAAATAAGTATCAAAAAATTATGACTAAATGAATAAGTACCAAAAAGTTATTCCTACTCTGACTTATAAACTTGTATAAGTTTAAACAATTTGATATGCTACTTAAAATATCCTAAATTAAAAAAATTAAAGGTGGCAAATTTTATTATTTGTGCAAAAGGGACATATAAAAACAAACTACTATTTAAAAAATATGGATTAAAACATATTCGATTACTTTTCAAATATCAAAAATACAATCATAAAAAATGTATTTATTTTATTATACATATAATCTTAAACATGTATTAAAAAAAATATATTTGGGGTTGGGTATATTCTATAATATGCCATTTGTGTATTATATTTCTTATACTAATTTTTATTTAATTTAAGCACATTGTCTTTGCCATTGTATTTAAGAATTAATTGTCAAAATTAAAAAATATAAAGAGAGGTGGTATTATATGATTAGCCAGTACTTATATAAATATATTAACTTTGAATTTCAACATAATTTTCACTATCCTCCTGTTGGTATTGTGCATGTATTGCTTTATTTAATTTTTTTTTAATTAAAATTTTTTTATGAAAATATGCAAATTTCCCATTAAATATAATAAGCATAAGTCGTGCTGATTTTTTTTTTTTTAATTTGCCTCGTTTTTACAAAATCGAAGAGGAATAAAAAAAATATATTCATTCCAATTTTAAAATAAAAGGCATAAGTAAATAAATATATATATATACAACTGTAATAATAAAACTAGCGTATAATTTTATACAGTTTTGCAATATCATGCTAATATATGATGTATTGATTGATTTCGGACGTTACTCGCAAAAAAAAGAATATTTGTATATGCATATATAAATACATTTTGAAATGCTAGTAAAATGAAAAAAATATACTTTTAAAAAATATACATATATGGAGAAAGAGAAAGAAAAAATAAAAAAATAATTTAATAAAACCTTTACTAAAAATAAAAATAAAATGCATGGAGTAATCAACTATTCAAAATTTGATAATATTGAAGTAAGTTCATCAGATGATGAAGTTAAAAAAAGAATTCCACAAATAACCACATTAAATAGTAAAGACAAAGTTGTATTAGGACCAGATGGATTAACAATTTTGAAAGAATTTACCACTTCAGAAAGTATCGAAAAATGCGGGGAAAAAAAACAAACATGTTATAATCAAATTGACAATAGTACACAAAATGAAAAAGAAAAATTTTTCAAAAATATGATATTAAATGGAGCAGTTATTCCATATAAATATATATGGAGCCAGTCATTATATGATATCAATAGTTACATTGTTTTGCCACTAAATTGTAAAGCCAAATCGTTAATAATACAAATATTTGAGGATAAATTAATCGTTAAAAAAGAAAAAAACATGAATACAACAATGATTGAAAACGTAGATGATAATAATAATAATGCATATGAAACCCTCATTAATAAAGAATTTTCATTTAAAATCAACACAAATGATGATACTCAATTGTGGGAAATAAAAACCATAGAAATTAATTGGAAAAAAATTTTTAATTTATGTAATAAAATAAATAATCAAAATATGAATTTTGATTTTGGACAAAATGTAAAAGATACTAAAGAAACATTTTTATATATTTCTTTGAAAAAAAATAGTGAAATTAAAAGTTCATATGTTTGGTGGTCATGCTTATTTAAAGGTGACGAAAAAATTGATACTTTTAAATTGCCTTCTCGTATTATTCTTAATAAAAACATTAATAATAATAATAATAATTCATTTAAAAAAGTTTGGGAAGAAGCACATGAAATTTTTAAAAAAAATATTTCGAAAAAAAAATTGCCTTATTGCATAGATTAAGACAATAAATATAAACAAATTTTAAAAATTAAAATTATTTTTTATGATACAAACATGTTTATGATGTATTTTCATTTAAATAAAGTGGAATGGAATCTCTTAGAAGTATCCAATAAGAATCCATATTTGTACTAATAACAATTTTGTCAATAAAATTAAAATTTTCTTTATGTTTTATAAATTCATAAATCCCTTCTAAACAACACACAACAACATCATATTTTTTGAATAAACTTATACCACTACCAATCAATGGAAAAACAATTGTTTTTATATCATTTTCTTTAGCTATTAATAATGCATCTTCATAACATTTTTTTAATTTACTTGTTTGATTATAATATGGTTCAATCACGTGTATAATATATTTATATGAACTATTATATCCTTTTGTTATTAAAATATTTTTTCCTATATTTTTTTCTCTAATTATTTTTATTTCATCAAATAATTTATTTCCACATGCTTTTAAAAAATTACTCGAGCAATCATATCCCATCCCATCTTTTGTTAATTCGAATATTTTATTTGTTCCATTAACTATTGCGTCACCGCTTAAATATGAAAAATCTATAAAAAATAAAAAAGTTTTAAATTAAATTTATATTTAAATATACCATAAAATAAATATATTCTACAAATATATGAACAAAATGCATACACACACTTTTCTTATATATAGTAATACATCAAATCAGTATAAAATATATGCTTATGAATATGTCCAAAACTTTTATACATTGTTTAATGTCATGTTTATATATTCATTTAATTATTATTTTTTTTTTTTTTGTGTGTGTGTGTGTTTGAATATAAATTTATTATACCTCCAAAATGAAGAGCTGTTTTATTTAAAATGTTATACTTATTTTCACTTTTTTTAAAAACAGGAATATTCTTTACATCCACAATTTGATTAGTATTGTTAATAGTAGGATATGTTTGGGAAACATCATGATGTTTCTCTTGTAATAATATTTCTATATCTTCTATTTTATAAAGTTCATGACTTTTTATTTTTTTATTTCTAATCAATTTATCAAGATTAATATTTTTATTTGTTTTATAACTACGTATAATTTTTTTGTTTGTGAAATTATGAAAGGAATCCTTAACTAACTTAGAAAAAAACATTTTCTTTATTCATTAAATTGATTGATTTTCTTCTTTTCGAATTTTGTTAGTCTTACTTTATTTTGCATTTTAACGCCCATAAAAAAACATAAGCAAAGTTAGTGAATTAAATTAAATTTTTTTTTAAGTACATAGAACTTGGATACATATAAATATCTACTGTTATAAAAATTGTTCAAACTGAAAAATTAGCAGTTATTTTAAAGAGTATAATAATGATAAAATAAACAAATAATATTTAGATCTACATTTATTATAAGCCTTTATTATTTTGTTATGATTAAAATGAAAACAGCTTAAATATTTTTTTTTTTTGAAGAACAATATGCAATTATATAAAATTTTTTAAAATATTAAGAAACATAAAAACATGTTTGTAATAAAATACACATATAATAACATAAAAATTGTGAATATAAAATAAAGGTTAAATGAATTATTTTAAGCAAGCATAATATATAAAATTATGTTTAACATACACTTAAATGTGTGCATGGAATAAATCCACCAATTCAACTCAATTCTCTTATTTATGAATAATTATATCATATGTAAATAAACGAATATTCATCATTCCTATGGTTACTAACTTTGCAATTATATTTATTTATCTTCCTATTTTAAAAACGATATTTGATCAATATAACTTTGAACTTTGATTAATTCTATAAATATAATATTGATGAGAAAGCTAGCATATTTATTATATCACTTTTTTGGAAATAACTATTTATGGTCTTTTTATTTTATTAACAAATTTAATGAACTATTTTAATTAAGAAAACATAAAGGATTAACAACACAAAAACAACAACAATAATAGTAGTTACTTTGAACAAGGTATCGCTATATTTTCATAAAAAATTGTATTATTATGATTTGAGTTTCTTCAAATAAATATTCCAACTATTAGATGAGAAAGAACATCTTTTGTGATGAGCATAATCAAGCAATATATCTGCCCTGTTAAGAAAGTTTTGTGCATATATAAGGAAAATTAAATTACATATTTACATAAATTTTACTTTATAAAAATAATATAATATAAAACATGTATTTCATTATTTAGCTATTACCATTCTTTTCTTCTACTTGTAGTACAAACAAACCATGAAAGTGAACAAATTCCAACAAAATATATGCTCATTGTTAAGCTCCTTCCTACATAATTTAAAAACACATATTTATGTAACTTTGTGTATATTAAAAATCATGGTATACATATTCTTATTTTTAACATTTTCAAAAATGTGCAAACACTTTAATGAACATTCTAGATCTTTTTAAGTATTACCATATTTCATGAATCGAGATTCTTTACTAGAGTCGTTTTTTTCCATCTTTTAAATATATTTTAATTTATATATATTTATTTATGTTTATTTATATGGGGTACTATAAATCAGTGTGCTTAAAAAAATTATATCTCCAGCAAAACAGTTTAGACTATTTATTTCATTTAAATATTTTTTTGTTACAAAATGCGTTTATGTTTCTTGTATTTAGCGTTAAACAATTTCTATGGTAATTATTTTCAATCCTTCTTTTCACTATATATGTGCTTATTAAAATTCTATTATTTTAAAACGAATAAATAAGGTAATAAATATAAAATATTGCAATATTTTAGCCACAGTAAAACGGGAATAATTAATCACATATAAATTTATCAAATATGAAGAAAAAAAAAACAACATTTTCCTTGCATTGATAACAAATGAGATAAAAAATAAAGTTAAAATGTTTTATCCCATAAATATTTAAAATAAAAAGGTCAAATTTGTTTATTTTAAAGCTCGACAACAATATATTTTATACGCATTTTAAATTTATATTTTTAACTTATTAAATAATATATGGAATAAAATTGCAGTGTGAAAACCAGTGTAAAATCTTTAATACTTTTTATAGCATATATATGATTATTTATTATTTTGGTGGTATATATTAGTAATATATTCACACACATACATATATTCAGTATTAAAAAAAATGAAAAAGGAAACAATAATTGCCAACTATAATAACACTAAAATATTAACAAATTTTGATTAGCCATTAAACCTTAGTATAAATCATGCTTTATAATACTGCCTTTTATTCCAAATATGTAATGGAACCATTCGAAAAAAAAATGTAAAAAAATATGCACATAAAATATTGCATTTATATATAGGAGTAAGTGTCATATCAATTACATAACATTTACAAATAATATTGATTTTTTAATTTGGGGGTTATAAAAAGTATCGTTGAAATTAAGACGGATAAAAATCGAATATATAATATATTATCAATTGTTTTTGTGGTTGTATAGTAAATACATAAAATACACACAAAAGAAAAAGTAAATAAGAAAAATAAAAGGCGTGAATAATAATAAATATAATCATAGGATCAAAATAGTTAAATGCATATTCTTAAATATATAATCATTGTAGAATATTACATATATGTGTTAGAAATAACATCATAAAATGAAGGCATTCTAATTATTATTTTCGATTTTTAGGGGAAATTTATTTTGTCCATTATTTATCACCATAATAAATTGGGATACTTTTATTGTTGTATTATTTTTTTCTCTTCCTTTTCTATTTGATCAATTTCTTTTTTCTCTTTTTGTAAATCAGTAAGTACATTTAATTCTTTTCCTATGTCTATATGATTATCCTTAACATATTTGTCAAGCTTTTCTCCAAATTTATCATATATAGCAGTAATTATTGGAGTAGCTACACTTTTAGCATCCTCATCAAGTTTATTGGTGGCTTCCAATGTTTTATTTTTCCATGCATTTAGATGCTTCTTTATATAATTAAATGCTATAGGTATAACTAAACTGCTGAGCATTATTTTTAAAAAATGCTTTATCTTATCTTTGTGTTTCTTATAAAGACTTGTAAGTTTTTGCTTAATTTTTGATCCTAATTTTTTTGTGTGTTGCCCAAATTTGCTATTATTGAATCTTTCTCTTAGTTTTCTAATGAATGCATCTTGAATAAATGCTATATCTTTTCCTTCATATGTATTGATATCAAATATTTCAGCGTCATTCTGTGAAAACAAACAAAAAAATGTTATATATAAGCATAAATATTAATACGCTTATCGAATGAAAAAAAAAATATAAACAATATAACACATAGGCATGTATTTACCTCAAGAAGAGCTAATAAATTATGTGGAACATTATCATTTTCGATATCTTTTTCGAATTTGTCAACAATTTTCTCAGATACAACATCGATAAATGAGTCTACATGATTTTTCCATGCTTCACTAATTTGATTCGAAACTGTGTCACCAACTGAATAAAACAAAATGGTACAAAATATTAAGTATGTTTATTAGACAAGCAAATATAATTGAATTTGTTTACTACACTGTGCTCGATAAATAAATATAAATATATATATGGGATAAAATACACTGCATATCAAATGCCCAGTAGACAAAAAATCGTGCAAAGGGCTACACATTATACATGTATACATACAAGCACTCGAATGTGTAATATATCAAACAGGCAATATTAAACATATAAAATATATATCCTACTTTCAAGATATGAAGAAGGCTTGTTCCCGAGGGAATTAAGTATCATGGCTCTCGAATGTAGAATTGACGCAAATAAAATGCTAGCATAACACAAAAAGACTTTCATTTTTATCAAGGATTACACAAATAAATATTAAAAATATTAATCAATAAAAATGAAAAAGATAAAAAATTAACTGAAAATAATGAAAAGTAAAATATGATTATTTACACGCGCATAAAAATAATGAAGATATAATACTTATTAAATCAAAAATAAGATAAATTAAATCATTAAAAAGAAATCAAATATTATAAAAAAATGTATTGTACATTTTATTAAATTTCATAGGGAAGACGAAAAATAAAATATAAGATATGTGTAACAATTAATATTAATTATTTGAAATTTTTCATTATCAAAAAACGAAAAAAAAAGACATTGTGATTTATAGACATAAAAATTGAACACATAAATTTTTAATCATTTCATTTTTTATATACATGTATTTGCTTAATTAAAATTTTGATTATTATGTTAATATTAATACATTTTCACCTCAAATTATTATATGCATGTTAATATATTAAAAGTATTTTTATTAAATATTTACACACACAATTGGACTATACATTTTTTTAATTTAATGACGCTATTTGTTCGATTAGCTTTTTAAATAATAAAAAAAAAGCTATAATGTATTTACATTTGTTTTTTAGCTAGCTCCTCAAAAATATAGGTATATAAATACCGCTGTTTTTTATTCATGCAAAATAAAAATATTATTGCAATGATCTCAAGACAACCTTATTTAATCATATATTGATAATTAAAAAAGTATTTATGATGAATTAATGTTTATAACATTAAAAATTTCTTTTAAAATAATTAACAGGGCTATAACATATTATATATATTTATATGCTTAATGTTGTGAGCTGTCTTTTTAATTATTTGTTTGTTTTTACTTTCTTATTTCATTATGAGGTGAATATTACAGTTTTTAATCATCTATTAATATATTAAAAATAGTACAAATATATAAGCATATTTTTTTTGACCTGTAAAAAAGTTCACCATTTTCTTATTTCAATTGTAAGCATATGCTTATTATGTTTTATTATTTTATATTTTTTTTTCGTTTTTTATAATTCATAAGCCATTTTTATTCATGTTTTTGGACTTTCCAATAAAAAAAAACATACGAAATTTTATTTACATTGTAAATTTTGCTACTTCAAATCATAGCTATTTATTATCCAAATATAACAATAAAAGGGTGTAAACACACACATAGAGATACATGAACATATATGGCTTAAAATAAATCGTCATATTTTTTTTAATACATTAAAATAGCTTTTTAGTTTTGCAAAAATTGTAAAAGAAATATATGGAAAAGAAAATATATTGTCTTATTCTCCTGTAGGCGTAATATTTTTAATAATTTTTAATGTATTATATAATTAATTTGCGGTTAGTTTTTTTTTTATTATATATACATGTTAAGTAACATGAACATAAAAATATATTATGAACATGTAATAATTATAAATAATTTTATAAGGAAAATATAGAATATAAAAAATATATATATATTCTTTAGATTTGTTATCGCCATTTTTCGTTTATTGTTTGTTTCTGGTTTTAATTAAGCAACATTTATAATTGTTACTTTTGTTGAATTATAGTTTAATATGTTTTATAAAAAAACGATGGTCTTATCATAATACAATTTTACAGCTATTAAATTTCAATGTTTTTTTCCTACAATTATTCAATTAGTATTATATTAAAAAACATTTCGTTGTATTTTATAATTTCATTTGTTTTTCATAATATTATTTCTTTTAATATCATATATCTCCATACACGTTGTATTGAACTTTTTGTAAAGTCCTCAAAATGATATTATTAAATAAAAAATAAAAAATTCGAAAAATATCCAAAATCATTATATATGTAAATTTTTAATTCGGGAAAAAATTCAAGCAATTATAAATGATTGCAAAATATTTTCCTCATCATAATTTTCTTGTGCACTTAACACATACATATTTTGTTTTAATGTAAATTCTATATTTGAAAATATTTAGTAATTTTGAATTTTTGTGTAAATTATATGTTTTGAACAATTATTAAAAAATGAAGATCAACTATTTTTTATGTATACCTATTTTATCATAAAGAATCTCGTTCATTGATGATTTCATATATGTAAATTGTATTATATATTTATAAAAGTGTATATAGTGTGTGCAATTTTTTTCAACATGTCAATACAAAATGTGATATTTTTTTAATTATAAAATAGGAATTTATAAATTTTTATAAAACATTTTAAATATTTAATATATTTATTATTACATTATTTGCAGTTATAATATTTATTAATATTTTAAAACGTAATTATTAATATATATTTATTTACACAAAAAATTTCAAAACAATATAATAAAAATGCCTACTTTAGGACACAGCAAATATAGAGAAAGTATAAGTACATTTATAGACGGTATACATATATTAATAGATAAAATGGAATAATGTTGCAAAAAAGACACTAAATAAGAATTAATGATATTACTATCTTTGCTAAATTTCCTAACTTACTAAATATTATATAGTCTTATGTAATATAAAAAACTTTCCATAAACTAATATTATCTCTATATATATTAAATTTTGTTTTATTTACAGACACTATAAATTATAAGAGAAAATCAATCGATGAACAAGATGACTACTCAATTGTTGAAGATTTGCTTTATCTAAAAAATGAAGGAAATAAAGAATTACACAATGCTACAAATGGAAACCTTTATCATAATTTAGAATTAGAGTCATCTCGTAACAATGGAATAAATATTAAATTGAATAAAGATAACCGATTTATAGAAAATAAAAATATTAATGAAGTAAATAATGTTAAAAATTATAAAAACCATATCGATAACAACGATTATACTTTCGAATCCCCTTTAAACGAACTTGTAAGTTTCTTCTAACATTCCAAACACACTTTATATTTTCACAATAATATTGTATTTATTATTGTATGTATCTGTTCATATAATTTATTCATTTAAAAATTTGGATGGTGTTCGTAATGATAGGCAACCAAATCGCTTTGCAATACATTTTTTAAAATAATAAAATCAATATAATGAAATAGGCGATCTATGAATCTGTGAAATATTACATAAATCGAAAGCTGATTATTTTTTTTGTATTATTTATATTAATGTGGATATATTTTTTTATGTTATTTGTAGCAAAGATACCAACTTACATTACTCAAAAAAAGAAATCCATCTAATCCTAAATTGCCAAAAGAAATAGAAGAAAATAATAAAACCAATAATACAATAAATCTCCAACATTCCGAAAAATACAAAGATAAAAATAATAAGGATTTGGTGAATGATATAGATATAAGTGTTAAAAAAAGTACAGTCGATTTAAATAATATAAAAGGGCTAAAAATTCAGGAAAAGCCCATATTATCAAACTTGATAACGAATAAAAATGATAATAACAATCATTTGAGTTTTAGCGAAATGTATGAAACCCCAGTATGTGATAACAATCTTTCTAACTCTTGGAAAAATATTAATATCGAAAATGAAAAAAAGATGAAATACGAACATTTTATAAGTAGCAATGAAAAAATTAAGGGTCCATTTGAAATAAAAAAGAATAACGATATTAGACAGGATAATATGTTAGAATATTGTGATATAATTAAAAAAAGAAATATAAAAAATGAAAGATCGAATATTGAAGATATAGAAAATAATTCCATGAGCAAAGACATAAAGAAATATAATAATAGTAATAATATCAAAATCAATGAACGGTATAAAAAAATAAATGAAACCTCACTAGATGAAATGGGTGTTAAAAAGAGAGATATTAACGGCATGAATAACAATTATGAAAATTGCATTATACAAATGAAAAATAAAAAAAATAATGGAGATAAATTCTTAGATGAACATTATGATGAAAATAAAAAAAGCATTTTATATGATAGTTTACACAAAAATACAATAAAAGAAATATCAAAAAATGGATATAAAATGGAAAATAATTATGCAATGCCAACGAGAGATAAATATTATAAAGGCATGCTAGAAGAATGTGATAGTAAGGGTCAAGAAACTAGAAACATTATATATACCAATCAAAACCTTAGAAACAATAGCAATATTAATAATAACAAATATAGAGAAAATCAGAATAGAAACACCAGTAATAAAATAAACAATGATCTATCTGTATCATATAAAAGTGATCAGAATATTATCATGAATAATTATAATAAAGCAAAAAACAAAATAAAAGTTGAAGAGCATATCGAGCCACATACTTTAAATGAAGATTTAAATATTTCTATCAAAAAAAATAGTGCATATAAAAAAGCGTTGGTCGATGATACTGCATATATTCAGGATGATCCTGAAATAAAAATTGTAAACAAAAATAAAGCACACATCCATAACTTAAGTAGCAGTGGATATCGAAATGTAAGTAAACATACAACAAAATCTTTGAATCATAGTGTGAATGTTGATACTAATATACAAGATAATAACTACCTAAATGTTAAGGAAAAAAATAGCCAAAGTGAAAAAAAACGAACTAGTATATCACGTAATGTAACCCCAAATAAAAGTGGAAAAAATGGAAGTGTATGTTCAAAAATAAAAAATGATAATACAATGACATATCTTACATATGAAGATATAAAAGATTTTGAATTTGAATTAAGTATTGATAATATAAATGATATGATAACAAAATTACTTGAAATTACAAAAGATCAAGAGTGGAAACAACAAATAGAAAATTTAATTAATCTTCGAACTATTTTAAAATATCATGATACATTATTTTTTAATAATTTTATAAAAGACTTAAGAAAAATATGTAGATCAATAGTAGAATTATTAAACAGTCCTAGATCCTGTGTATCAAAAAATGCATTATTATGTTTAACTGAATTTTATTCTATAGGGAAAAAAAAAATGGACAATACATTAGATGATGTTGTTATGCCATGTTTAAAGAAAGCATTTCAAACATCTAATGATTTTTTAAGTAATGCTGCAAATAATTCATTGTTATCTATTTGTAATTCCTGTAGTGAAAGCAAACTTATTTCTTATTTTGTCAAGATAATAACATCGTAAGGATTAAATGTGAATAACACGTATTTGTCTACACAAACATGCATGCACATATATATTAACATGTCAATTTTCTTTTTATTTTTAGAAAACAGAAAACTTACAATCTTATATGTTTAAAGTGCCTAATTGCTGTTATTATTAAATTTGAAGAAAACATTTCAAAGTATAAGGAGATTAATAAGTTAATCGAGGCACTTCTAGAGGTTAGTATATTTAATGGATATTCCATTTTTTTTATTATTACATTTTAGCTAGTTGATATGTATTGTTTTATTTAACAATACTTTGTGTACCTCATTGAGTTTATATGAATTACATTTGGTAATTCGTATATTTGGATATATGACCATACATATGTAAACAAATAAAAATAGCTATAACATTGATGATGCAATTACCTTTTCTTTAGTGTACATCTGTTGGAAGTGCTGAAATAAAATGTACAGCAAGAGTAGCGCTGGTCGTTCTAGACAAGTATGAGCAAGATGAAAAATTGAATAAAATTATAATATGTTCACTGTTTATTTATTAACGTATTTCATTTCGCATATTAACATTTCCAACCTTTCAGCATATGCCCAATTCAACCTATTAGCTCCAAATTGCATATTTTCCCCGAAAAGGTGAAAAAGGTAACGGCGCGATTGATTCCTTCATTCACTTGCTTTCCCCCACACATTTATTAATTAATATACTTATTTGTTAAATAATTTATTTATTTATTTACTTCTTGCTTACATACTTACCTGATTTACTGGCTCCCCTTTTGTAGATAATAAATCTGATTGACCGAACATCCGAAAATGAAATCGATTCAGTGTTGGGGAAAATTAAGTTTAATTAATTTTTATATACAGTTTAGAACAATAAAAATTCTATAATATTTAATTTATTTTCGCCGTTTTCTCATAACCATTTATTTATATTTGTTGGCTGTTTCAGATACAATAATATTTAGGCATAGGCATGTATATATTATTATTATTTTTATTTTAGTTGTATTTATATTTAATTAATTTATCTCATTTTTATTGGATGCTATTGTTTTATTTTTATTATATATATATATATATTTTTTTTTATTAAAATTATATGTATCTTTCATTTTTTTGGAAAATTGTATTTTTGGTAAATTAAATGATACTAATTCATTTTTTATAAAAGTTATTACAGTATGTATGTGATTACATTTTATTTTATATTATTATTTTTTTTTTTTGCAAATAATATTATTTTAAAATAAGAAAAAAAGGATAGAATAATATTTTTAATAAAACTAGGTTATTTTTTTTTTTGACAAATTCTACATATTAAGCACTTTTTGTGTAATAGACTATTTATAATATGGTTATATATAAAAGCATTTTGATAAATATTTTAATTATTTATACAATACCTGAAATTTGTATTTTTAATGTATACACAATTATTTTCTCCTTTAAAAATGAACTATGTAAAGATTGTCTACTTTCCATATCCCATTTATTTACTATTCATTTCGAAATTTTCAAATATATTGTTTTTTTTACATTCTACTGTTTTTTTTTCCTGTGATATACACAAAAATTATATTTGGTGTTTTGAGGAAATAAGCTGTTATTTAATAAAAAATGGGTCTGCATAATTAGTTATATATTTGACAGCATTTAGGTAATAGTAAAATATAAATATAAATATTTTATAAAAAATAAATCATGAAAATGTTGGGAAAATATAGCACCTCTAGTGCATAATTGTTATAATAGTTAAAAGGAAAGGAATACAATATGGATTTATAAAAGCTGAATTTTCTATGTTTTCTTTACCTTTCCTTTTTTATGTTTAATTTTTACAATAACACAAATAGTAGAAAATGCTATTATATGTATGTGGCAAGTAGACAAACGTGTAATGCACCATTTTTTATTGCGTGTAATAAGTTGCATATAATTACAAAGGGTATGCTACATTTGATTTTTGTGTACATATGCATATATTATATGTTTACATCACGAAAATCATAAATATAAACAAGTAAATATACTATACATATTTTTTGTGCATTTTTTAAAAATAATACATTTTTTAGTTTTCGTGTAGACAAATTCGATAATTTTATTCCATTATTATATACGCGTTTTATTGAATAAAATTTTTATTTTATTTACATAATTTTTTTTAATTTAGAAAGTATTAATAGCTTTTAAATAATGTTGTTTTAAAAGTTTTTATATATATTTGAAAAAAATATTATTTGTATATTATTTTTATTTTAAAATAAATAAATTATATTACAAAATTTATATTTTCGCCTTTTGTCCAGTTTCTATTATATTATTTTTATTTTGTTTTTATTTGATTTTTCAAATTTACTAATTCTATATAATAATTTAAATTTATACAAAATGGTTGCAAAAAGCAAAACTACCAAAGTTGCTCTTAAAAAAAAGCATGTTAAGACTACAGGAAAATTAGTAAAATCAAAAGCGGTCAAAATCAAAGGAAAAAACATGAAAAATAAAGCAGTTGTTTCCAAATCAAAGAAGTTGAATCCAAAAAAATTGTAAGTTTAAATTTTTTTGTATATTTTCATTTCAAATATACTTTCTTATATATTCACATGTGTATTCCATACCTTTCCCACCTTTATGGACGTCTACAGCTCGTATATATTTTCATATGTATATATATATGTATTTTTTTTTAAATGTATACTTAAAATTATATTTGTGTAAAACCATATTTTTCTCTATATATGATTGTATAGAAGTTTATTTGTTTATAAATTTGCATTTTTATTTTTCTCATGACTTATATTATGCATAGCCGATTTACTTGCTAGTACGATATATAATGTGCAATTTCTTAAAAAAAAATCCACATTTATTTTTATTTTATACAATTTTACATTCTATGAGCTTTAGCTATATATAATGTTATGTATGTGTGTCACAGTTAAATAAGCATATATATTAATGTGACACAAAAAAATAATATGTATAGTAGGCATATATAAATATGCACTTATTTATGTTTTATCTTTTTCTAGAATTAACAAAAAGGCCAAATCCATAAAATCCATAAAAGCCATCAAATCTAAAATTGTAAAAAAAACAACAAAAAAAAACGTCAAAAAAATGATTAAAAAACAAAAATAAAGATAAGCACCTTTATATATACATAAAATATACCCCAAAGGAATAGAACAATTATCATATATTTGATTTTTTCCTTCCCCATTATATTTATATACAAAAATGGCATACAATTAATATACTTAAAAAATTTTTATAACATATTACGATATATTACATAAATAGAACAAATAGTAGTTTTATATACATGTAGATTATATTTTATTTATTATGTTTTATGTCATGAAAGTATTTTTTTTTCTCTGCCTGTTTTTTTTAGTGTTTAATTTTATATGATTTATATTTATTGTTTGTATGTGTGTGTATATGTGAGGAAATAATGTTTATATTTTTGTTTTGATGAAAAAGTAACATTTAAGCACAGAATAAACAAAGTATTTATTTAACTTTTGACTATATATTATTACTTTCTTTTTTAGTATATATAAAAATAAAATAAATAAATAAATTTTTTATTAAAATTTGGTAGTTTAATGTTGTTATATGCAGCATACTTTACTAATCCACAAATGAACTAATAATAAAATATTCTTAAAAAAAATAAACTTTACATTTTTTTAATATAATCATAAATATATTGTCTGTTTTTTTTTTTAATATAAAAGGAATATTCAAAAACAAGACATCAAATATACCGAACTTGTGTACGCATTTTTATTATATTAAAACCAAATATATAAGTCCCTTGCCAAATTTTATAAATTTCTTATTTTCTTTACAAATAAAATAAGAAATTTACAAAAAATTATTTTTTTTTCAAGAATATAAGATTATATAGTATATCTATTTATATATAAAATAATTTTTACCCTCAAATAAAAAAAAAAAGTTATTCAGTTAGATTAATGTAAGCTTTTTTAATTGATGATATTTTAAATAGTAATAAATGAAAATTATCTCCTTTGAATTGGTGATAAAGCATTTATATATTAATTTGGAAATCTTTTTATAATAGTAAATATTAATAATTTAATGATATTAACTGTATGCTTTTTATTACTCAGTTTCTTTAATTTTTTGTATCTTATTTTATATATTTGTAAAAATTAAAAAATTAAGTATATTCCTTTTAAGCAACGTTTTGTTGGAAATTGTTTTTTTTTATTGTAATAAAAATATGATATGATTTAAAAAAAGTATATGCTTTGTAATTAATTAATAGGATTATAATATGTTGTCTCTTATAATAAAAAAATATTGTATATATAACCACGATGTTATAAAATATAAAAAAAAAAAAAAATTAATGAGTTTATATTAAAACCAAGAAAAACTACAGTTATATAAAAATAAATTATTTAGAAAATTTTGATGTATTTTGATAACTTTAAAAAAATATAATAAATATTTTGTATATTTTTATAATACCCAATTTATAATATATATATACATGTTTATGTTGCTTTTTTATTTTAACTTTTATATGACTCTTATTTTTTTTAATCATGTAATTGGATTTAAAAGGAAGCAAAATATCCAAAAAATATAGAAATGATAAAAAAATATATTTATTAAAAATAAGGACTTATGAAAGATAATATACAATAAAATAATTATATATGATTTGTTTTTGTCATTCTTTATTTCATCATATTTAAGAAACTTCTAATCTGTTCAATGAAAGTAAAATAAAAAATAAAGAAAACAATTACCATATACATAATATATTAATCCGGTGTATATATTTTAAATAAGTTCATTCCATATGTTTTATAACCTTCAAAAATGCATTCTATATACAATATTATTTCTATTCACATTATATGTATAAATTAGTGGATGTGTTATTCCCCCCAACAATCTTGTTGGTTATCTACTTATTTCAGTACACAATATTTTACTATTTCTAAATCATGCCCTATATTAATTTTTTTTTTTTTATAATTTTTCAGTGAGTTTAGTATGTAAAAATTGCCAAAGTTCAGACATTGAAACGAATGAAGGCCAAGGAGAAATTATTTGTCTTAGATGTGGTTCTGTTTTAGAAGAAAATAAAATTGTAGAGTCACTCGAATTTGTTGAAAATAACAATGGGGCTATTTCAATGGTATGTATCCCACCCACCCAAAAAAAAAAAAAAAAAATATATATATACCCCATAAATTTTCATTTCTATTATCATATGAATTCCCTAATTGATAAAATATTTTCACAATTTATAAAATTCGTTTTTTCGTTTTTATTAATTCATAGGTCGGACAATTCATTCCATCTAGTGGAACAAAATCCTTTATGTTATCCTGGGGAATAAGAGAAAGTAGAGAAATATCTCTGCAAAAAGGATATATAAATATTCAGAAAATAGCAGATAATTTACATTTATCAACTCAACATATAGAAGCTGCACAAAGAATATATTTGATGGCATTACAACGTAATTTTACAATGGGAAGGAACAATTCATATGTTGCTGCTTCTTGTTTATATACAATTTGCAGAAGAGAAAAATCGCCTATAATGTTAATTGATTTTAGTGATATATTGCAAACACCTGTAAAACCTTTGGGTAAAACATTTTTAAAATTGTTAAGACTTCTACATATTAGTGTACCAAATATTGATCCATCATTATTTTTAGAAAGATTTGCATATAAACTTAATTTAAAAAATGATATATATAAAGTAACATATACTGGAATCAAATTAATTCAAGCTATGACACGAGATTGGATAAGTACTGGTAGAAGACCAACAGGTTTATGTGGTGCTTCACTTTTAATAGCTACCCGGATACATGGTATAAATATTAATTCAAATACTATAGCTGAAGTTGTTAGAATATCTAACCCTACTATTATTAAACGTTTATATGAATTTAAAAATACCAATATAGCTAAAATAAAAGCGAGTGAATTTGATAAGATATCTATTGATGATATACCTTCAAGTTCAATTCCCCCTTGTGTTATTTCTGATAATAAAAAAAAAATTAAATATAATCTTTTACAAAAAAGTAAAACATTATCATTATGTGGAAGTGAAGAACAATATGCATTATGTTCAAATTCTACATGTTCTGTAGAAAATTATGAAAAAAATACAGATTTACAAAATGGTAATATTTGTTCCTATTCTGATAATAATAGCACAAAATGCATAAGGGATCAAGAATTGGATCAAAGTAAATTTTTTAATTCTACTCAAAATAGTATTATTAATTCATCAAACGAAGTAGAATATTGCAATTCAACTATCACAGCTTCTTCTTCTATTTTTGATGATAAAGAACAATACCGGGATGATAATATAAATAAAAATAACCAAATCAAAGAATACATTCAAGCATCAAGCAATGAAATAAATTTAGATGAAATTTGTAATGATAACCCTGAGGGAAATGATATAGATAATTTAGCATTTAAAATTATTAACACTATTAATATTGAAAAAAATTCAGAATTTTTAAAAATAAGTGATAGTCCTTTATTAAACGAATTAGGTTCTACTAAAAATAATCACACTAAATATAATGCTTCTAATAAAGAAAATTATAATTTGAACTTACAAAATCAAGATATACAAAATAATCCCCGAAATCTATCTCCTATTTTAGCTCAAAATATAATGATAGGCTCTTCAAAATTGCAATCGTCCAATTTAATAAATCACGAAACTTCCATTAGTACTATTACTGATAATAATGGGGATGATGAATATAATGAAATAAAAGAGAGCAATGAAGAAAAGTATAAAAATTCCAATAATTTTGATATGATAAATGATAATAATTTAAAACAAAATAACAAATTATTAGACAATAGTGCATATTGTACAACCTTAAAACAAACTGTTAATAGCGAATTAAGTAATGTTATAAATGATATAAATGAAGAATTCGATTTATTTGATAATTGTAATAATAATGCACTTAGTAAAAACTCAAGTAATAGCACATCAAGCTTAAATAAAATAAATGACGTTAATAATATATTAACCGATTTTAATTACTTTTTTGAAAATAATTCAAATACAATTAATGATCAAACAGCTAATTTTGATGTAAATTCAGATGATTCTGAACAACTAAATGATGAAACAATAAGTGATAGTTATGACAGTGAAATTGAAAATATTATTTTATCAGAAAAAGAAAGGAAAATTAAAATGTTAATTTGGGATGATGTGATGAAAGGCTGTATGCCAAATTTATCCAAAAATATTAAAAGGCCAAAAAAAAGGCAAAATACTGATATTAATAATTCAAAAAATAAAATTCCAAATAATAAAAATAATGATGATGATCCTCAAGATCAGTTATCAACGGGAGATTCCGTGATAAAGGCTTTGGAAAAATCCAATAAACTTTTGCCTAAAAAAATTAATTATGACGTATTGAAATCGCTTTTTTCGTCATAAAGAAAGAAAAATTTTTTAACATTCTTTTTTTGTATCATCAATTTTTTAGAAATATATTGCAATATATATATATGCCTTTTCATTTAATGCTCGTTAGTTATTTGAATGCATATATGTGCAATTATTTATAGAATTGCAAGCACCATTTAGCATTTCTATTGTATGTTTTTGTTTTATTTACCTTACTGTGCATAATTTTGCATTGGCATTAAGAATTTATATGAAATATTTATTAAATGTACATACGAATTTGTGTTAATAACAAATTTTATGGATTTATTATGACCATTTTATGTGCACGATATTTTTTTTATTGCATGTGCATGCATTATTTTATTATCTGTTTATGCATTTAGTGTATACATTTTCCTATTTAGTATTATTATTTTGGCAACATTTTGCCGTTTATTATATGCAAATTAAAAAACATTTTTATATTTTTAATCTTCGTAATTTCGACCAGTTGGTGCATAATATTTTTTGTATAACTGTTCATCTTAAAAATTTTTCCATATTTTTACAGTAACTCCATTATATTATTATTTAAACTATTTTTCTGTGCTGCCTTAAAATATAATTTAAATGATAAATGTTTCTATGTAAAAATATACAATTAAAAAAATGTAACAAAATATATTTAAATTTAAAAAAATAAAATAGAGAAAGCGTGATACGTGCATGCACATTTCCACACAATGCTATGATTAATCCTATTTTTAAGAAAGCTTTAAGCATTGTATTTTTGTTGAAAAAGTACAAAAATATATATATAATTAAAATTAATAACAAAGTATTGACAAAAAGACAAATGGGTAAAAAAGAATGAAACACAATAAAAATAATTAAATAGACAATTAAATCAATAAGTAGTAAAGTATAAAAATAATAATTTTGATTTATTTTAAACTTCGGGTTACAAATTACCCAAGACAAAAAGGACCAGCATGGTTCTTTTATTAAAATGTCTGTTCTCTTTTTTGTTTAAATTCAATCTATGCCCTTATGGTGAAACATCTGAATCGAATCTGGGGCATATAATTTCCTTAATTGCGCTATCAGCTACAAGAAAAAAAATATATAAATAAATAATAATAAACAACATAATAAGCGAAACCCTCCATGTATACATATTTCGATTTCCTTTTCACGCTTACATTAGCATCAATAGGTGACTTTACTTTTCTTTTTCCAACCATATCTCTGTTTTTTAAGTAAATTCTTTTAAGTTTTTCTGCCAATATACCATTATGTGTATATTTGTTAAGAGCCTCATTTAATTTGATTGGTGTTGGCCATAAGGATAAAAGAAGTTCAGTAGCATCTGCTCCACACATATTAATTAATCTGAGTTGCTTTCCAAATGTTTCTTTGACAATATTATTTTTTGATTTTTTAGATTCATTATTCCATATTTCCCATGAAGAAGAGTTATTTTTTAAATAAGTTTCTATGTTTTCATTATGCACTATATCTTCATTATTTTTTACATTACATATTCCTTTAAGATTTTTTACTATTTCTGAATGTATTTCAGATAATAAAAGAAAAGTGTGCTTAATACTTTGGCTTCTTAATATTGAGAATCCGTTAATCAATCTAATGCTATGTTGTACATTAGTTAATGTTTCATAGGATATTTTGGATGTGTTTGTATAATTTTTAAATGAATTATTACTATCTTCTATTAAATAAATTATATGACATATTTCTTTAGATCTCATTAAACGATATTTTTGTTCATCATATCTACCATCGATTATACTCGAGCTTAAATCATTTAATGCTTTTCTTTCTATGATCCATTTTAAAACATATTCTTCATAATCTACATTTTCTTCTATTTCATTATTTTTCCCATCCTCATTACAATCTCCACTTAAAGAATTGCCATATTTATCATAGCTATAAGTAAAATCTATATTTTTATTTCCTATATTTGTTGACCAATTATTTACTGAATTTTCATTTATATTTATTTTGTTTCCTTTCCTTTCCTTTTCTTTTTTCTTACGTTTTCTTTTAGATGACATGTTTTTATTATTGTTATAAACCGGCCTTCTGCATAACCATATAATGTCTCCTAATGGTAAGTTTCGTGTTTCATATTTTATATTATTATTTTTAAAAATTTCTTTCCATTTTTCGTTGAATTCATAACTCATTCCTGAAATATCTCTATTATCAATTATCATTATTATTTCATAAGGTCCATATCGAGTATTTTTATTTTCCTCATTTTCTTTTTCTTCACGATTTTCTGTGTCTGCATTTGATTTTGTATGATAATTTTTACTTTTTTTCTTTTTATTTCTTTTTTCTCCTACAATTTTTTTTTTCTTTTCCTTTTTTTCTTTTTCATCTTCGTTATTATTCCGTTCTATTTTACCGTCTTCATCCATTTTTAAATTCTTATTTTTTTGTTTTTTTTTCGTCGGTTCACTTTTTTGAAAATATGGCTCCTTATTTTCTATTGATTTCCTCAATTCATTATTATTGTCATCATAATTGGGTGTTAACTTTCGTTTTTTTTCATTCTCATTATTATTTTGTTTATCTTTACAATAATTTGATGAACATGGATTAACAATGTTATATTCTTCATTATCAGAAAGATCTATTATATCAATAATATTTTGTCTTTCAAAAAGTGGCGCATTTTCATTGATATTTTTAATATAGTTATTAGATGTTGATATATTATTATATGAGGATGGATTTATTTCAGTATTATTACAATTTTGTATATTTTTAGAGAATTCATACTTTTCATTATTATTATCATCTTCATCTGTCATTTCACTAAATAAACTATGACAATTAATATATTCAGCATTCGAATTGTTATTTAATTTTTTTGTGTTAATTTCATAATTTTTATTTTGCACATTTTTATCTAAAGTATTATTATTGCAATCATTAGAATTATCCTGCATTGTTTTATTTTGTAATTTATCTTTTAAGCTTATATTTAATGTTTTATACAATCCTTCTTTTTTCTTATCTAACTTTAATTGAAAATTATAACTAGAATCGCTTTCTAAATGCTCGTTTTCTAAATCATGAGAATATTTTGTTTCAATATTAAATTGTTCATTATTTTTGTTGTCATTTGTTAATTCACTTTTATTTTCTGAATAATTTTTTATATTCTTATATATGTTTATACTTTTCTCATCCATTAAGTTTGAATCAAAGCATATTTTACCATCTTTATATGGTGATATTGTATTGGGACAATTTTGTTGACAACTATTGTTTTTTTCAAGTATATCATCTTTTTTTAAGCCTCCTATTTTATTATTTTCTTCGAGTTGTTCATTTTTTACAATATTATTAATTTCTTTATCGCTATATTCAGTTGCAACGTTCATAATTTGTTCGAGCATATTTTGATCGATTTGTTTGTTTTTTATAAACTCAAAATGATTTTCAAAATTATTATTCTTAGCAATTTGTATTAGTTGGTCTTTTGGTTCATTAATTGTTTTTGTCGGATTTTCAACACTATTAAAAGTTTCGTCACAGTTTGTTTCGCTAAATTTGCTTGTCTCATTATGTATGCTCATTTCACTCTTTTTATCATTAAAAACTTTAAACGTGTTTTTTTCCTCATTCACATTTATGTGTTCTTCCTTTTTTATTATTTCATCATTTTTCATTTGTAAAATTTGTTTTCCTTTTTCGGTTATCCTAACCTTTTTGGCACATTTTGATCTAATAGTTTTTTTATTAGGCATGATTTTATCATTTTTCTCATTTGAAAAATTGATGTTATTATTTTCAGTCTCTTCTAGTTTTTCTAATAATTCCAATTTTATTAATTTGTTTAATAATATAAAATTTGTATTTATAGATGTTTTATAACATTTTAAAAACTCGTTGTTTATATCTTCTTTGCTCATTGCATTATTATTGTACATATGACTATGCTCGTTAATAATTGTGAGGATATTCTTTTCGTTATCAGATAATTCGGTAATTTTTTTTTTCGCCTTTTTATTCTTAGAAATCTTTTCTTTGTTAGTATTAGCATCTTCATTATTGCTTAGGGAGGATAATTTACTGATTTTTAGTTCATTCGCAGAATTAATAATGCACTTTTGTATCTGCCCATCATGCTCGTTATAATAGTTTAAATTACCCTGATTAAACAACATTTGATTGTCTTTGTTTGGAATATTATCATTGTTCGTTTTTTTTTTTTTTTTTTTTTTTTTTTTTGAACTTTTATTATTGTCATCCTGACTTATATGATCATTTTGTATTTCCTTTATATTTCGTATAATGGTATCATCCGAATCATCCCCATTTGTTTTGATATTATAAAAATCTTTGTTGAATTGTTTTAAAAATTTATCGGTATTGTTAATTACTTTATTTACATGATTTATAATTTTATTCGAATCTTCGTTGAATAAAATGATTTCATTATCGTCTTTTTTAAGACGGCTATTATCTTTAGGTTGAGATAACACCGTTTCAAAATATCGTGAAAAGCTTTTACCAACACCTCTTAATTTAAATGCAGCTTGGCTATTTGTAATAGGCAATGGGTATTTTAAAATAGACCCAATAATAGTTTTAAATGAAATAACCAAATTACTATAACCCTGACCTATTGCCTTTCTTTTTAAATTATTAAAATATTCATAAAAAATTACATTGTCAGGGTGCATACTATAATTTCTTATGTTTTCTTTATTAGTCAGCTTTTTATAATGTTTTCTTTCTTCCATTTAATCGTCGTTTTGTATATTTTACATATACACTCACAAAAAACAATAAAAGCAATAAAAACAACAAAAAATGTAAAACAAAAATACTAAATTTAAAGATTTACACAAGGGTAAACAATGCTTAAAAGAACAAATACATAAATTATAAGGCATTCTATAAATAATTTAACAAATAAATAATAATAATAATAATAGTGATATAATAGCTAGTTGAATCAAATTCAACCTTAACAAGACATAAAAGTATTACATTTTTTCTCCTTGCTCAAATAGTTATACTTTTTTATATTTCCCATAAATTTTATTTTTATAATTTTATATTTTCACTATAATAAACATATGCATACGCACATATATCCATATAATCATATTCCGTTTTTACCATACATTATTTTATATATTAATGATTTATAACAATACAAACATATTTAGATACCATGCTCTCATTTGGCTATCTCACTATATAATGTTTATTTATTTAAATTTGTGGCTATTTTTTTTTTTTAAATAAAAAAGATAATGCATTAATATATATAAAAAAAACGCACACACATATCTAACAAACAAGTGTGAATAAGCAATAGAACAAATGTGTTATTCATATATGTATATAATTATTAGTTTTATTAAAAATTTAGAAAAAATCCAAACAATATTTTGCATTTTTTTACAACGCTAAATATTTAATTATTTGTTAATCAATATTCTTATCAAATCGTATATTTATGTTAAAATTTACAAAGTTGTAAATTAAAATAAAGTTGTTTCACTAAGATTAAAGCATATTATATTTTGTTTATTTTACATATGGGCTTAATTCAAATAAAATTATATTATTGAATATGGTATGATTTTTTTTTTTAATTTACATTTTTTCGAGTTTTTTTCACAATGTTATTATACAAATGCATATTACTATATTTTTTAGCTTCCATTGTAACGTAAAACAATCATATATCTATTATTTATGTTAATATATAAAAAATATATATTTTTAACATATATGATTTTCATAAAGAAATAGGAGCTATAGTACTGTAATGTAATACCTAAGATGAGATATCATTAAAAATTGAATATTATATTAATAACAAAAAAGCTAAATAAAATATAGTATTGTTACTATTACAGCTATTGTTAATAAACATTTGATGGCTTTTCAAATAAATAAAATTGATTTAAGAACATATATATTATGTCTATTAAATATTACACATTTTATGTCTTATAATATTTTATTTTTACAAGTTTAAAATAATAAATGCATATACATATATTACAATCTAAAATTATTCCCCTATCTCATATAATGCAAAAAGTATGACTGCAAATTGTTATTGGTTTTTATTTGATTTTTAATTAATTTTTTCTCCCTTCTCCATTTCTCATGTATATAAAAAATATATATGTATTTAAATAAATTTAATAAACAACTAAACTACTATTAATAAAGAGCGATAATAAAATATAACATATATTTTTCCTATGAACAGTTGTAATAATACAAAATAAAAGTCAGCATTTTGTATTGTCATGAGAAAATGATAAAAATATATTAAAACATATTTAAAATAAATGGAAAATTGTTCTTTATAAATTAGCAGAATATGCATGTGTTAAAGTATATGTAAATAAATATATGTGCTCATGTACATGTGACGCACATGCTAATGCATTTTATTTTTTTTTAATTAAAAAAATCTCATATAGAATAATATACATATATGAATTATAAAAAATTTTGAACATATATAAAGTAATATTATTTATAATGATTAATCTTTAGAACCAGAGACTCATAACTGGTACATATAGATAAAAATGTTTTAAGTATAAAAAATAAATTTTATTCTTGGAGAAAATATAAATTTATCGAAAAAAACAAATGTAACGTGAACAAATGAATATATTTATTTCACTTATTAATACAATTATTATATTTACAAACACTAAGCATATTTAAGAACTATATATAATAACATATTTAAGAAGTTATATATTATTAAACTTTTTAATAGTAAATCTATGATAAATTAAAATTTAATAATATATTTGTCTATTTATTTTACATAATTTTAAACCCATAAATATATATTTATTCTTATTTTACGTACTAACGAAAAAAAAAATAAAGCAGCTTTTTATTGTCTAACAAGCTTAATCTTAAACAAGTAAATATTACATATATAAAACAATTTGTTCTTTGTGCAGTTTTTATTTTATTTTATTTCATTTATTTGTTATATATATTTTTCTTTATAATAATTTAAGGTTACATGAGTCATGTAACTCTTTTTTTTTATTTTTTATTTATAAATATTTTATCCTTTTTATTCTCGTGTGCATATTGAAAAATAATAAAACATTTATCACCTAGTAGTAAAAAAATAGACTAGGAATAAATGGTTTAAAATTAACATATTGATATATTTTTTTCATTTTAAATTAAATATGCGCATTATATAAGCTTTTAAAATTAAAAAAAAAAGGAGTAAATAAAATGTAGATATATAGATACATATATATAATATCTACGTATAAAGTTTATAAAATAATGACAAAAAAAATTATTTAAAACATCATTACAAATAAATTGGGAAGTTGATATTACTTAAAACAATTTAATAAGTGTCTAATATTTTACTTATACATAAATAAAAAAAAGGAAGAGATATATAATTAATATTTTTTATTTTTTTTATTACGAATATACAATATATATTTTTTTTAATTTATATTTTGTATAAGAATTTACAAAATATTGTCTTTATTTCATTCGCCAATTTATTAGAAATATATTGTTTTAAAATATTTAATTTTATATATATGCGTACCAGTTCTATGTTGAATATACCTAAATAAAATATTACGTGCATAATTAAATAGCGCCATGCTTGTTTAAAATTGTTGTTGTGTACAAATTTTGTTTCATTTTTACTAGTTTTAATTTGATCTTATATATAAGTACTTATAGCATATGCGTTGTTTATATATAATTTAGCAGAACACAGAAAATGCATTTCGTTACACATTTCTAATTTCTCTAAAAAATATAAACATGCATATGCCTAAATATATACATATATATACACATAAATATATCATGTACATATAAAATATACATATTTTTTTTAAACCTCTTGTCATAAAAAAAACAATTAAATTTTAAAATTAATAAATTTATTACATTTAAGTGTTCTTGTAGATTAATAATAGCAAATATATTAAAACATAATAGAAAAAAAAAGTTTATATAACCAAATAAAGGCATAGCGTATTTTATATATATTTTTTTCCCCGTTTTTATTCTTTGACAAAAGTTAAAAAAAATTCCGAGTGTACAAATATTCTATGTTCACAATTAGTAAATTTATTGAATAGCATTATGTGGTTTTAAGAGGAAAGTATTTTTTTTAACGCTATGGTGTATCTCTTTAGGGGAGCATAAACATACATATATATAATAAATATTTTCATTTCTACAAATTGTTATATATATATATATATATATATATATATTTATTTATTTAATATTATAAGAATATGCCAAAAGAAAATATTAATATATTTTTATATAAGAAAAAATAATAATCGACCTTATTTTTTTTCTATTATACAACAGTAATTGCGGTATTTATTATTATTATTATTATATTATAATTTTTCCCCATTTTATCTAGTTTTGTTTACTGCAGTTTCAAGAGCTATATTGGGTTTGAATGCTTACATGTATAAATATTATATATCCATTTTTACTACATATTGTTTTATTGATAAAAAAAAATATATATACTTGTGAAACTTTTTTGTCTTTGCACATTAAATGAAAATGTTTATTTCGTTCATAACATCCTGTTTGAGCAAATAAATAAAATACATGTTTTTATAAAGTTTTATTATATACATTTTTTTTCTTTTATATTTCTACATTTTTATTATTTAGTAATAATATAGCTCGTTGCTAATATATTTTATCTATTTTTTTGTATTTTTTTTAATTATAAATGCTCATTAATAATATAACAAATAAACAAAGAGGGGTTTCTTATATGACAACATATATATAGACTAGAAAATATATAATAATAAAACAGTATTTTTAGTTTTATTTTTATAATTTTGTCCTAATATTTTGTATGCTGTGTATATTTGTATGCGTATAAAATATTATGCCAAGATATTTATATATAGAACTAAAAAGGATTAAATGCGTTATTTTTATAAAAATGTTTAAATTTAAAACAACTTTTAGCATTTACAATATTATATATTTTGTTTATTTTGTGAGCTTAGTATATTCCTGTTGTGATAATAATATATTGAATAATTTCTAAAAGGTTTTGAATGATACATATGTATATATATATATATATATATATATTTGAATAAAGAATTGTAGTTACATATATCTTTTTTTTACACCCAAAACTTTTATGATTTGTGTTGAACATAATATGTTTTTTTTTCATTTTTATATTTTTTCACCCCCTATATAAATATTATATATATGAATATATCATTTTATTTTTTACTTATATTGTTATTGTTGAATTAATATTAATATTATAATATTACCCTCTTCACACTTTATTAATAATAGATTGTTTCTTTTTCTTTTATATACATGCATACATATAGCATGTTGTGCTTTTATCTTTAAATGCTTATATATATGCATTCATTATAAAAATAAAGATTTTTAAAAAAAAAATAAAAAAACAAGTTTTATCGATTATTAGTTTAAAGTATAAAAATATTCTGCACCCATTCTTGAACTTTTTTTTTAAAATAATCAATTTGTTTATTATTATTATTTATTAATTTGTATATTTTTTTCGATATTAATTATATGTTAATGTTGTGTATATAATATCTATACCCTCATTTATTAAAAAATATATATTTATGATATCCTGTGAAAACTATATATTTCCTTTATTTTATTATAATCACTATACAATTTGTAATTTATTATATCTAGATAAGAACAACGATAATAATACAAACATTAATAGAAATTAGTAATTATAACACTAAATAAATCCCCACCCTTAAAAAAAAAAAAAAAAAAAAAAATTGTCGGCTGTACACATATGGCATATAATAAGATTTAGACCTATATATAAAATATGTAGGAAAAAAACATTTTGTTTTTTTTTTAAATTAGAATATATACATAGAAGAATATATATACATATTACTATTGAAAAAAAAAAAAAATATTTATATAATTAGAAAAATTTCAATGATGATTAATTACGCTAATTCGCAAAATCCCAATCAAGCTCAAGAAGGTAATGTTAAAATTGTATAAAAAAAAAACATATTTGAATGAATATATGTAACTCTTATATATTATATGTGTGTAATACATTGGATGCTTTCGTTTTTGTATTTTTGTATTTTCTATATTGTAACTAATTCAGCCTATGGGTTGTCTTTCTTTCTATCGGTTTTGAGTTTCCATACATATGTGATAATAAATAGAATTGGTAAACAATTTTGTAAGTTTCTTATAAATATTTTAACTGTTTTATATGATATATACATTTTTTTTATGAATAAACAGCTAGCGATGGACCTAATCCAAGCCAAAATTCAATTGAAGATAAAACTCAGGAAACAAACGAAAACGATAGCTATGATTATACAGATGATAATGGAAAAAATAAAGGAGTTTGGTATAATGCACGAACAAAATGTTGGTTAGCATGTGTAAAGGGAAGTGGAAGGCATCTTCGCGTATTTTCAGTAAAAAAACATGGATATAAAAAAGCAAAACGATTAGCGGTTGAATGTAAAAATGCAACATTTTACAATTATAATAATAATTCAATGCCAAACGGAGTAAAACATGAAAACCGAAGTAATTGTTATAATAGCAGTAATAGTAATGAAGAAAATAATAATAAAAGTGAAGATGGTAGAAATATAAGAGAGCATGTAGAAAACTATAAAATGTCTAATAGTGTAAAGTTTACAAATAATAATTATAACAATATGGATGAATATATAAATACAAAAGAAATGAAATATCCAAAAAATAAAAAAAATAATAATGGAGATATATATACACATATACCATATGATGATAATACAAATTTTTCAAAAAATAACATACTAATGGAAAATGATAATTTAAATATTAATGATGGTATATTAAATAAAAAAAGAAGATATAATACTAGACGGTGCAATTATAAATATGGAAATGGTGTCGAGAAAAATCAAGAAAATGGAAATAGTGATATTTTAGGAAATAATATCAATGCAAGTATTAACAATACTAATGCAAATATAAAATTTTTTAAAAATATGAATGACCTTAATAATGAAGAAAACGAAGAATATAATAATAATTTATATTCAATTTTAAAAGGTGATGGGATAAGTATTAATACTATGGATGATAATATGTATAGAAAATATGATAAAGTTTATGAAAATGGATTAAATAATTGCCAAATAGAAAATCAAAAAAAAAATAATAAAATAAAAGACAAAATAAGTTGTTTAGTAAAATCAAGCAAGTCCAGTTTTACTGCTACAACAGATGATCGAAATAATAATAATCATAATTTTACAGCCAATTATAATAATATTAACAATATAAATATTATGAACGGCAATAAAAATTTTAATTTTTCTGCTAATACTACAAATAGTAAGCATAACAACATTCAAAGAAATTATAACAACAATATAGATAATCATGTATCTAACACAAATATTATAGGTAATAATAATTGTTTAATTACTGATAAAGATTTTCAAATTGATTCCCCTGAACAAACAAATGAAGAAATGATTTTTATAAAAGGTGGTAATTACGATTATAATGAAAATATAAGAAAAAAAAATAAGTATAATAATGAATGTGAAGGAACTTTTATTTTTTCTCATGAATATTATTCAGATTATGGCAATAAAAATAATGAAGATGCTAAAACAAATTTTATAGATTTAACTAGAGAGGCTTTAGCATTAATATTGAAAGATTTAAAAAAAAATGTTATTCCTAAAATTCCTGTGGGAATTGAAAAAAGAGAAAGATATTCAAATTCACTTCGATTATGTTTAAAAAGTGCTAAATTGACAAAACATATTAATGAATTAGAACCATATCTTGAATTATTTAGTGAATGTATTAAAAATAATAAGCTTCCAAGTCATATGAATTTGAATGCTCAGTTATTTTATTTAGACAAATTATAACAATTACAAGATTGTTGAAATATATGATTTAAATTATTTTGTTATTTTCTTCTTACCTTATATTATATCTCTAAATTTATTAGGTATTATTTTTCATTAACTCTACGATTTCCTACTTTATTTAGAATTTTTTAATTAGGTAATAAAATGTATAAAAAATATAAATCCCTAAAATACACCCAGAAAAATTAATCTTATTATTGCCAGAAATGTCTGCGTTTTTTTTTCTTTTTTCATTCATTTTTTTTTTGTTTTTATTATTATTATCCCATGAGATTATCTATATTCATGTATTTATACATGTATAGAATTCGCTTGTTTTAATTACAAATAATATTTTATTACACAATAATTTGCATTAAAATTGGGCTCTAAATATATCACAAAAATTCCCAAACAAAAGGTATATAAATATGTATATATATGTGCATGAATATATATTTTTCCTTCTAATTAAATGTATATATTTTGTTTAATGTAATACATTTATATAGTTTTTTATATGATGCACTTATTGCAAATAGTTGTAATATTTTTTATTTTGAAATTTGATTTCATATGTACATATTCTCAATATGTGTATTTTTTATAAGCATTTCGATTTATATAATATATATATATATATATATATATAGAGAGAGAGAGAAATAGAAATAGAAAGAAAATATTAATGTGAAAAAGACCTACCTATATATGAATTTTTAATGGTAATAATAATAGTTATTGCTGTTGTTTATTTTTTTTCACACACTTTTTTTCATTCTTATATATATATATATATATATAATTGTTTGTCTTGCTTTTTGTTTGTTTCATTTTTTCGTTTCTTTTTTCTTTTCCCTTTTCTTTATTTCTTCTTTCAACAGTAAAATAATACGCAAAAGAAAAAAAGAAAAAGGAGAACATTTATTTGCATTAAAATTAATAATAATTATTATAACTTAAATGAAAATTTTTGAATAATTAAAGCAATTAAATTTAAAAACAAAGGTCAAAATATTACTATCATTTATTATCATCCATATATATATATCGAAAAGCTAAACTATTATGTCTTAAAAAAATAAAAGTCTAACTTTATAAATCTTGGGTTTTTCTAAAAAAAATATTAATAAAATAAGGAAAAAAATAATACAATAAATACCAATTTTAAAACACGACTTTTGTCTATTTAGAAAAGTTTTATTACGGATTAAATATGTGTGCATAAATTGTTAAGACTTTTTAAAAGTTTAACAAAAGTTATGTTTTATAAAAAAAAATATTATAGCTTAAATTAAATAATTAATAATTATGGTCATTTAATTAAAATGAAAAAATAACGTATACATATATGTATATGTGTATAAACTTGGTAAATTTTACAAAAAAAAGTGAAATAGCTCATGATATTTTTACTTCAATTTCGTGAATAAAATAAAAAAATTTCATACTCTTATATACATTCACTAATATGGAGAGTGTTACTAAAAATATGCATTATGCCTATATGTAACGAAATAATATTTTTATTATAATTAAAATAAAAAATTATTAAAATGAAGAAACATTTTATTATTATTTTTATTTTTTTTTATAGAAAATAAATGAGCCTAAATAATAAGACATAACAAACACAAAATGTGAAATTGTACAAATATGCTATTTTATATTATACTACATATGGTATAACAAAATAAAAATTATCTTTTATTCGATTCAGTTATGAACATATCTATAAACTTTTCCTTTTCAAATGAATCTAACTCTTTCAAGTATTCATAATCCCCTATGTAAGAAAAGTTTTCACATTTCTCATTAGTTTTATTTAACCCAATATTGAAATATGCGTTTTTTGAAATATGATTATTATTATTATTATTGTTAATGCGTGAATAATTGGGATAATAATTATTTGGAACAGATTTATTAATTTGATTGTCATAAAAGAATGGATCTAGGCATGCATCAATAGTATCACTTTGTTCATAATAATTTGGAATATTCTGAATGATGTTTTTTATAATATTATTATTTTTGATTTTTGAAAATGAATATTTTTGATTCTTTGTATCAAACATAGCACTAGGAAGATTATCATAATAATAGGGTTTAAAAACATAATTCGATATTCCACTATTATTTGATTTTTTTTTCAAACGAGAATAATTATTATTTTCATATGGATTTATATTTACATTATTATAATTATAATTTTTATCATTATATATATAATTGTTTTGATTATAAAATAATAATTTATAAAATGCTGAGCATAAGTTTATAAATTGTTTATATTTTAGTATTTTGTTTAAATTTTCTGCACTATATTTTAAGGCTGATGTTATTCCTAACCCTTGATTATTAAAATGAGAATTACAATAAAAATTATTTGTCAATTTTCTAAAGGCATAACATAATAATTTGAATTGCGCAATTTTAATATTTTTTATTAGTTTTATAAAATTTTTTTCAACAAGATCAGCGTCTAATTCTATATAATCATTTTCATTTTTATCTAAATTATTAATATTGGAATTATTTATATTAGAATTATAGTTATGTGTATTTTTGGAAATTTTGTTCATAGAATAAAATAATTTACTTTCATTTTTTTTTAATATATCAATTTTATTATCCAATAGTTGTTTTTTTAAATCCTTCATTTGTATTGTTAATCTTTCATTTTCTGCTAACAAAATTAATTGTTCTTGTCTAAATAATTTTAAATGTGAATCTGTGTATTTTAAAATTTCTGGATAATTATGAGTTTTTTTGTTATGCATAATACCATATGCATTAATTAATAATGTATTTAGAGCATTTTTTTTTAATTTATAATTTATACTATTTCCTATTATTAAATTTACAATTTTTTGTGATGCAGATCCTTTTCTTAATGCTTTATAAGTAATTTTCCTTGCTTCATTTAATGGAATATAATTAGTTTTTGTATCTCTGTCTCTTTCTTCTAATGCCTTTTTTAAGCTATTTATTTCACTGTCTTTAATTAATAAATCTTTTTTTAATCTTTTTTTTTCTTCTTTTAATTTTTTGTAATTTTCATCATTTTGTATATCATATTTTATCTCGTTTTTTTGTATCAAAAGGTCTTTTTCATTATCTCCAGCTATTCCAATATTAGCTGGTATTTCATCCATTTTTATATTTCCCTTTTTTATTTTTAATTTGTTTGTTCATAAATGTTGTGTGAAATTAACCTACGAATGTGTAATCATTAAAATTATAAATATATACTACTATTTAATTAGTGTCGTAATAAAAAAACAAAATTAACACATACTTTTAAATATATTAAAAATTGATCAGAAATACACAGTAATAAATATTTTCTTTAAAGATAAAAAAAAATTTATATTACTCGAAAAATAAAAGTGTATTAATTACTATGAATAACAAAAAGTTGTATATACATTTATAATACAGTGCGAAATTAATTCATATCATAATTTATGATAAAATTCTTATTTGCAGCAATATTATGGTATTGTTATTAATCGTTGTTTCAATATCCTATTTGGCTGTTTGCCTATTTTATTCCGTTAATTTTAGCTTTATAATGTTTGACTATATATTAATATATTTATGTTTGCTGTTTATTTATTTTTTTTTCATTTTATGTGTTTGATAATCTGTATTTTTGATAATGGAATACAAATTAATTTTCATTATTTTAACATTTAGACATATTTTTTTAATATTTTTTTTTCTTACAAATTTACAATCTAAAAACGTGTGCACAAAAAAATAATATGCGTATATTTTTTTATGTATAAACATAAAAATTTGTCATTTACTATTTGTTGTATTATTAGGTGTATATTGTTTTTTCATCATCTATAAAATGATGGAAAATAAAAAATTCACTTAAATTTTGTATGAAAATATTTATTTACAGTGTTACATTAATAGGGAATAAAATAAAAAACAAAATAATCATTAAAACCCAATATGAGGATATTAGTTATGTATGAAAAAAATGCTAATATATTATCTGCATTTATAGTATTCCATTATATTTGTTTTTTTTAACAAATATGTATTTTTCTAAAATCTATAAAATAAATTCAAAAACGAATAAAACTAATTAGTGTAAAAATATATTCAAATTAAAGTGTGCATAAATGTATGCGGCATAATAAAATAGTAAATAACTAAAAATATTAAAACGAATGATTTATAAAAAAACAAGAAAATATTCAAATAATAAAAATAAAATTATTGTATAAGCACATGGAGTTAAAAAATATATAGTTTTTAATTATATGTCTATATTTTCATTTTTTTCCTTATCATTTGTTTTCATATAATTATATATATATGAGTACTAACACATTCTGTTTTATTTTATATTTTAAATCCTATAGATTGTAAGGAATATTTTATTTATTCACACATATATATATCGAAAATATTGAATTTGTTAAGATCGATAAAATTAAAATTGGTTATACTTCTTTATTTTTTTTTCCCAACTTTACATAATTTCATCTAAAATATTTTTTCCATTCATTCTTCCCTTTTTAATATTATATTGATTGTTATATGATTTATATATTTGTTTATTTTTATTATCATTGTTACCTTCTTTTTTTTTATTTTTAAAAATATCTTTCTTTACTTTCAATTGTTCATCTTTTATATTGTTAATAGATTTATTAGTTGTACATTCATTTAATATTTTTTCTTTTATTTGATTCATAGAAATAATTAATGAAGATAAAGAGGTATAATTTTCATATTTCAAATTGTAATTAATAAAAGTATTATTATTTTGTTCATATTTATAATTAGTATCATTTTGATTTTCACTAAAAAATGTTTTTTCTAAAGTGAATATCTCATCTCCTTTATTTAAATGACTTATATCAGTTTTTGTTTTTTCATAATTATCATTTTTTTCACTGTTTTCGTTTTTGTCATTGTTTGATATGGACTGAAAATACATGTTTGGAACAATAATATTATTCTCATATGACTTTAATTCACTTTTAATATTATTATTACAAAACGAAATCAAATTTGATTTATTGTCTGGAGGAATATCATTTTGATTTGAATTTTCGAGATAATTATGATAAAAAAATATATTTCCTCTTTTGCTTTTGTTATTACCAATATTAAGATTAGTATTATTTATATTTGATTTAACAATAACTTCAAATAATGATTCTATATTTTCTGAAATTATATTATTTAAAGGAGTAATGTTATTTTTTAAATTTGATATAGATACTGCACCATTTAATATAATAGAAATAATATTATGAATATTAAGAATATTATCAGTTGGTGAATTCATTCTTTTCGATAATTTTTCTCTCCAAATTAATATATTTTCTATTAATTTATCACAACAAGTTGTATTATAAGAAGTATTTATAATTTGTTTTATTTGATCCTTTGTTTTTGATATATTATCATTTTCATTTTTTATCTCAAATTTTATTAAACAAATTTGATTACTTTCAATAAACATCGTTTTTATTATATCTATTCCTTGTTTTTCTTCTTCTGGGGTT
The DNA here is from genome assembly GCF_900002375.2 of Plasmodium berghei ANKA. Taxonomy (NCBI): domain Eukaryota; phylum Apicomplexa; class Aconoidasida; order Haemosporida; family Plasmodiidae; genus Plasmodium; species Plasmodium berghei. Next base: position 578,422 of record NC_036171.2, read on the forward strand.
ATATCTGAAAATTTAATTTTTTCAAAATTTACATAAACATTTGTTTTATATATTTTGCTAATTTTTTTTGACGAATTTAATGTATAATTGTAATTTCCTCGATTTTTTATACAATGTTCTTTTTGATCATCTGGATCAGAATCACTATTTTGAGAAACTGCATCTTTATCAGATTTATCCATTTGAATAGATGTGGAATCGATATTTTCTTTCTTAACGCGATTAAAAAGATAATTGTAATATAAATCAGTTATTATATAATCGAACAAATGATATAAATAATGGGAATGTGTTTTCAAAATTTGAATGGATTCTGAACTAATTGGTCGATCTAAAGGAACCGAAGTAATAGATGTCAAACCAATATTAACATTAAAATAGTTAAAAATCAAATAAGGAACACTATTTTTGATATTTAAACAATTAGCACATAATAATAAATCAATAATATTTATAAAATAGATTGAAAAATCCTTTTGAAAAAATAAAATTAAATTTTCAGAATTATATGTAATTTTTAATATTTTAGAATCTGTTGTTATTTCATTTAATAAATATATATCTTCAAATATATTAAAAACATCTATAATATAATCTATATCTTGTGTTCCTACTAATATTAAGGAAGTAAAACCATGATAGCTATTTTTATAATCTATTATATTTATTATAGATATTTTATCATATGTGTTTTTAATTATATTTATCATATTTATTAAATTATTTTTATTATTTATTATTTTATATTCTTTCAAATTTATATTTATTGGTTTTATTAAATCCTTTTTTATATTTAAAAACTTTTGCACATTTTCATCATAATTTATGTACATATTTATTAAATTATTTATTTCGAATGCATAAGGATTATTTATTACAACATTAAAATTTTCACAATATTTATTTATTTTTTTATCTATTTTTTTTAACAATTTGTAAAAAAAGTATTCATTAATAGCAGTATCTTCTTTTAAAATTGATAAATCAGATTTTGAATTCATTTCATTGTAATGTTTTTCCACTTTATATATTTTTTCAATTTGATCATCTATTGTATTTTTATCTACTTCACTAATTTCACTGACATTACTTAATGCATCAAAATCTTTTATTTCTTTTTCTTCAAATATTTCATTCACAATTTCGATACTTCTAATATCGTTTAATTCATTATTCTTAAATTGCTCATTATATACTAGTGCCTTTTTTTTCATTTTTATTATATTTTCTTGATATTTCATAGCTGCTATTAAATTATCTTCTAAATCGATTAATTTGTTATGTTTTATATGTATGCGTGGTATGAAATATTTTGCATAATTATTTATTAAATGTGACCACGAATTTTTAATGTTGTTTGAATTATTATTTAACGAAAATCGTTTTTTTTTTGTTTTTCCATGTTCATTTTCTTTTATTAAATTTTTGTTTGTATTACCATTTTGACTATTATTGTGATTATCCCTTTTTCTTTTTTTTGTTTTTTGATATTTATCATTTTTTTTTTCATCATTTGCTTCATTCAATTCGGGTGTTTGTAAAATATCTATATTTATCATATTTTTATAAATAGAATCTATCTCTTTATTATTTCTTTCAATTTCATCTTCTTCTGAATTTGTATTAACTAAATTAATATTATCATTTTCAATTTTTTGTTCTAATTTTACATTAGTATTTGATTTATGTTCCACCCGATTTTTATCATTATTTTGACTCAAAAAATTTAATTTGTTAACAGCATTATCATTTGTGTTATTATCATTAAGTTTGCTATTTTGGAAATTTGAAAATATTTTGTCTATATCATTTAAATTAAAAAGGTTTAAAAATTTTTCAGATCTTTGAATGATTTCTTCTAATACTGATGATATAATGTGATAGTTTTCTTCATTTCCTAATTCTGGTATAGTATTATTTTCATAATTTTCCAATAATATTTTTTTTTTTTTTTCATCATTTGTACTATATATTAATAAATCATAAATAATTTTTAATAAGTTTTTTTTTAAAATATTAATATTTTCGTTATTTGACATTAGTTCTATATTATTATTGTCTGATTTAGTATGTGCTAATTTATTTGTTAATTTAACAATTTCAACAACATCATTTAATAATTTGTTCGTTAAAAAATTACTGCCCTCATTTGTAGGCTCATTTTCTTCTACCCCTTTTAATCTTAATAAATCCTCGATTTTTTTACGACAATATTCCATTTGTTATATCATATTCGAATTTTTATGAGTAGTATATATATACACTTTATCAATTAGTATGCGCATAGACAAATCATTTATATGACTATTCAATATGCGCACATGAACATTACTCTATCGAGGTTTATATATATAAAACATACAACTTTTCAAAATAAATAAATATAAATATATATATATATATATATGGTCTTGAAATTTCCAAAAATGATGTTAAAACATGAAAGGCTTAATGCTTGATATATTTCTTCGTCTATCTTTCCCCCCTTTTGATAAATTAAAAAATAGGAGAAAAAATTATAATCAAAATACATAAGAAAAACAAAAAAAATGTCAAGGAAAATAATTTTTTTTTTAACGAGTATTACAAACTTAAATTGAACTCTACATATAAAAAAAAAAAAATTTATTAAAACAAAAATATAAAATAATTGAATGGTAAGATAATAATTGGATATATTTTAAAACAAAAAAAATTCATTTATATTCCAAGGTAATTTGATAAAATATGACAATATCATTTTTTATGCGCATTATTAATCAATCAAATAAATAAAATATATGATAACATTTGTTTGTTTTGGAGTTACGATAAGTGATTATGTATTATCACAAAAAAATTTGCATGTGAATATATTTTTCAAATATTTAAAATATACGTATATATAATATAAATTTGAATTATTTTTTTCTTTTCCCCCTTTGGCATTCATAATAATTGCATCACTTTTTAGGTACAAAATTTTTTTCATTCTAATTTAAAAATAAATGACGAGATTTTATTATTTTTAAATTATAAATAAAAAAATATATTTATGTTAATTTTAAATATTTGAAATTTAATTGTAGAAATATGAATATGAATTTTTTTAGTTGCTTAGTAATATGAATAATATGGAGAAAAATAAATCATTTATTTCTTCATTTTATTTATTTTCAATTTGAATGGGTAATGTATATATTTACAAATATATATGCATATTAATATTTTTTTTTAGTTAGCTAAAAATGTCAAATGAAAATAAACATGCAGAAAAAGTACCAGACAATCTATTGTGTTTAATTTGCTATGATGATATAAATGAAAATAATTATATTGAATATAAAACGGATGAATATAGTGAATGGTATCCAAGTATGTTTTGTATGAACTGTACCGGTATTTTAATAGACACACAATATCATAAATATGTTGATAGTGTTCAAAAATCAGATTGTTTAAAAGAACAAACTAGCTTATTAAAAATGGGACCACCAATAAATCTTAAGGATAAAAATGGTTTTCCATTATCATATGGGAATGAAATACATAGTCTTTGGTATTTTTGTGATAAAAAAGTGCATTCTGCAAAATTAGATGGTAGTTTAGTAGGGGAAGATAGAATGAAAATGTGGGAAGAACTCAAAAAGTTTTTAATAAAAGATGATAATGAAAGTATAAATAATCAAAATAATTAGTTTACATTACAAATAATAATACTATATATAATATTTTTTTAGTTAGTCATATAAGAAAATTCAATTAATTTAAGCAAATTTTTAATATAATAATAATTCTACTTGTTTGTTATATTTTCTAAATATATCCACATTCTATGTGTAATTTTTTTACAACCAAAAAAAGGAGTATGTATGAATATATTCAATTTATCCCCCTTCATGTTCTTTTAGCATTTTAGCTGCATTACTCTATTTTGAATTTTTTTTTTTTCAAATTTACAAATATTATCATAATTTTTTTGTATATTTTTATCTACTAGTGTCTCCCTTTTTCACTTAAAACGAAGTACACACATATATGCACTCATAATAGAAAAAGCGTAAAAATAAAAGTATGAAAAAATGTAAAAATAAAAGTGTGAAAAAAAGGATAATGCTATATTTTAAAGTTATGTTTTTTTTTCACACACAAAAAAAATACTGAAAAAATACGCATATTGCGCTTTTGCAAATATGTATTTGTATACACATATAAAAGATAGTTATATGATTCATTAGTAAACCATCCATCCTCTATATACGTAGGGGGATGTTACTTTAGATATTATGACATAATATCAGTAAAATATGAATTATATATTATTATAATTTAAATTAAAAAAATGTTTATCCTCAAAAATTACATATAGGTCTTTTAATTGATAATGCTTATTTGAAATATTTAATAATTCATTTATATAATGTTTAGTATTAACTTCATATTCAAACCTTAATGTAGGTATACAATAAAACCCGTCAAGGGAATATTCATCATATTGATCATTAATAAAGTCTATGTATGATAATTTTTTAGAATAAATAATATAATCAATCGGATCAACAATTTCTTTATATAAATTAATATTGCTTACTATATTTGTAAAAATATTTTGTGCATTAAGAATTTTTAAGATTTCGTCTTTTGATTTCGAAGTTTTATATCCAAGATTAGCTAATTCATTTAACAAATAATTTAAAGGTAGTTTATTATGAAATATTTTAAAGAAAGGAATTAAAAATATTATAAAACCTCTAATGTTATGATCAAGTTTCGAATATAAAAAATCATTGTGTTGTTTATATAAAATATTTTGTGATAATACATATTCTGTTTTTGTATTACTTGTTAAGGTTAATAATTTTAATGCAAGAATTTCATTTACATATTTTTTTAGTAATTTCAAAAGTACTTTTCTTTTTAAATTACTATTACAATTTGGTACATAATTATTTACAACTGAAAATAAATCATCTCTTTTAACAGGAAAGGGTTGTTTTTTTAGCAAATATTGAAGAGAAATTTTCACCGCTAATTTAATGTCGTTATCTTTTTTTAAACTTTTATATTTTTCTAAATTTTTTTTTTTTTTTTTTTCGTTAATATCATTGTTATTTATATTCTTATCATTATTGTCTGATAAAATATTAGAATTACTAGAAGAATTATCACTATTATTTGAATTTTCTAAAATATCATTATTTTCTTTCCTTTCATTTGTATCCGTATTTATGTGTATATTTGCGTTGAAACTTATATAAGAATCTTCAATTAAGTTCACATATTTATTTATATTTTGGTATGCATCATTTTTTGTGTGTTCATTCATCTTTACAATTTTTATCGTTATGATTATATTCGTTTTGTAATTATTATTTCTTATTTTCCCAATGAAATATAGTAAATACTTTTACAACATTTACATTCATATTACTATCATTACGTATACACATAAATAAATATATTAATATAATATTTTTTGTTTTCACAAAATAATGTAAAAAATATTAATATTTATAATTAAAACTACAACATTATACACTAAATTATATTAAATATTTTTTTCTTAAAATTTACTATACTGAAAATAATTAAGAATAATCAATTGCCTTATATCCGTACAAGCTTAGTTTTTATTTTCCTATCATGTGTATATAATTATATATTTTTTTTTTTCTCTAAAATGAAGATCATTATATATATTATAATAATATATTTATATATACAATATTTTTTATAGTACGAAAAAAACGTATACATATAAATAATTTTTGCAATTTAACGGTTTTACTTTAATATATAAATTTTTTTCTTATTTATATTTTAAACAATATTATTGTTAATGAAAATCCTTTTTTTTTTCCTTCTTTTCCATTATTTATTTTTTTAATTTTCTTTCCTTTTCTCTCAATGTATATATTTACTTATATACTGAAATAAAATAACTGCTTTAGGAATTAAAAAAAAGTAAACCAAAAGTTCTTTTAATATAAACATTTCAGAGTAATTAATAAATCAAAATCATTTACAAAAAACAAAAATATAAATTAACGATTAAATTGTGATTCATATATACATTTATTTGTTTATATATTAAGTTTTACCCTTTCCATTTCGTCGTTAATTATCATTTTATTTCTTTATAACGGAGAAATAAATATTACAAAGAGTTTCACTGCAATACTCCCTGTTTTATTATATACGCATTTTATTAATTATATAAACATGCATTGTATATAATATATGTGTTTTAGATTGTTTATAACTTTAAGATTTATAATAAGCGCTACATAAATTAATACTTTTATACTAAAGATTTATATAACATATATGTGAATTTCCTGCCATTTCCTGAGCGTTTTTTAACTTTCCATATTATTACTTTGTCCTATATATTAATTTATATATATATATATATATAATTAATTTATTCTATATTTTATTATTGATATATTTCTTCGTTTTCTCTTTTCCCCTTTTTGTAGAACATAAAATATATGATTAAAAAATTCATTGTATTTTATAATAGTTTTATAATTCTATAACATGATGAATTACCGTATAAGAATTATGCACACTTATGTATTTATGTATATTATATATATTCTTAAATAATTTTTTATATTTAGAATAATTTTCATTATAATAACAGTGGTATATACATTTAATTAATATATATATATCTTTGTAATTTCCGTTTTATTGTTTGTTTTTTCTATACTATATATACATATACACATACGCAATATTTATTTTATTCTATATTTTTTAAACGCTATACATATTTACTGTTCTATTTCCATAGGGTAATAACATCATTTCGTTTGAAGAATTTTCTATGTTATTATCATATATATTACATTGATAACTGTATACAAGTATGTGTATGTATATAGAAAAAATATATATACATATACAATATTATGTACATGTTTCTTGACGTTTTAGATTGCTCCCGTTTTGAGTTATTGTGTTATTAATATTAAAAATTGCAATATATGTGTGTATGTAGTTTTTCTCCATAACAAATTGAAATAAAGTAATTTTTTTTTTAATTACATCCTAAATTATTTTTCCATAATTATTCAAATATAAAATAATAATAGAAAACGACATGGATAGAATTATAAAAGAATAGGGATTAGTATTATAAATGTCCTTTCTAATAAATAAACATTCTATACTTGTTTTTATTTTTTGAGGTGATTGTAATTTATAATTTATTATGAATAAATTTTGTGTTTTTAAAAAAAAAAAAAAAAAACATAAAAAATGGGGGTTGCATTAAGCAAAAGAAAGAATAATCCAGGTAAGGCAATTAAAACATATATATATATATTTATTTTTGTAGATGTTTATTACACATTTATTATTTCAATTATTGGACTAATTCGAGCAAAAATGCATTGTCTGGACATTTTTTATTTATTGTATATTTATAGCATGCTATTAATCGATTTGCCTTTTTTAACATTTATGTTTTTGTTTATTCTTTTAAAATAATTTCCATTTTTTTATATATTTTCCAATTTTAGATAAAAATCTTAAAAATGATTCATCGGAAAATAAAAGGCAAAAGAAAAATGATGAGCATGACTCTAATTTGGAATTTATAAAAAAATACAAAATAATAAACAAGATTGGAGAGTAATACTATTTTTTTCATCTACTATTTGATAAACTTGTGTGCATGCTATAATAAGTGCGTTCAATTTTATTACATTATTAAATATTTATTCGTTTGTTTTCTATTACAGTGGGAATTTCTCAAAAGTATTTTGTTGCCGGGGGGAAAATAAAAAAAAATGCGCTATGAAGGTTAGAAAGAGCATACTAAAAAATAGAAATAAATATTAACAACAATTTTGATAAATAATTAGTATAAAATAATAAAAATTTATGTCTGATTGAATTGTGAATATTTGGTTAACATGTTAATTTCAATGATCATACATATATATTAATATTTTATTTTTATTTCAGTTAATGTGCTGCCCCTTAAAGAAAACTTCACATTATAACTGCTTCAAGCGTGAATTATTTATAATGAAAACAATAAATAATAAGCATCCATATATTGTTAAAATTCTTGATTATCATGAAAAGATTTGGAAAAGTTAGAAAAAATATAATTTTATATTTATGTATATATTATGATCGAAAAAATTAATATATACATTAATTATAATTTACTAATTTGATAAAAAAAAATTTTATTTATAGAATATTATATAGTCAAATTAATTTTAGAATATTGCGAAGGAGGAAATTTATTTGAATATATAAAAATAAATGGAAGTTGTACTCATTCTGAAGCTAGAGTTATCATAATTAAACTAGCCAAAACTATACAATATATAAACTCTTTAAAAATTATGCACAGAGATATTAAACCTGAAAATATTTTACTAAGAACTAAAGATAATATAAAAAGTGTAGTTCTATCCGATTTTGGGTTAGCTAAAATTACACCTTCAAATCAGTCTGTCGTTAAAAGTAGATCTGTGTGTGGAAGCGATTTTTACCTAGCTCCAGAAATTATAAAAAATAAAGAATATGGAATAAAAGTATGCAAGTTTTATTTTTTGATAATACATATATATTAATTCGAATACAATATTTATACTCATATATAAATGCACAAATTTATGTTTTTATTTTCCTTTTTTTCTTAGATTGATATTTGGAGTTTAGGAGTTTTAATTTTTTTTATAATAACTGGAAAAGTACCCTTTACAGGCAAAAATGCAAATGAGCTATATAATAATATTCTTAAAGCAAATATTCCTGAATTGTAAGCAAAAAAGAGACAAAAAACACAGCTCATAGGAAGTGTATATGTGTATAAATTTATTTTTAAAAGGGAATATGCACAATATACATATGTATATATATTTGTCTTTTTTCTTAATTTTTTTTAGATTATCCAAGGAAAAATCATTGAACATACAACCGGGGTTAAAAAATTTATTAGAAAACATTTTAGTGCATGATCCAGAAAAACGATTTAGCGTAATACAATATAATAAAACAATGATAATATTAATATATAATTAAATCTTTCTTTAACTAAATCTTTTAATATTAATTCCGATTATTTTTTAATGAATATAAGTCTTAAATTTTTAGTTATACACATATTTACATTCCCTGATTTTTTTTTTCCATTTTACAGTGTTCAGATATTTTAAACCATCGGTGGATTAGAGGAACTCTTACAAGTTGTGAATTTAAAATTTTTAATTCGGCTTCATATATAAAGTAATTTCAATTAATAATATATAACACCATTTATGGCACATATATATATATATATAATTTTGTTTTCATATTATATCATACTTTTATATGGTTTGCATATCACATTTTAAAATAATATTTTTTAATTATAAAACTTTTACAGGAAATTAAAGTTAGACAAAAAAAAAAGTTTACCTGATGAGTCAAAAGAAAACCAAATAATAAACAAATCGTTTGAAAAAGAAAAGGATTCCATTGCAAATATGAAAAAGAAATATACTTTTTTCTTAAAAAAAATTACAAATTAGCACATTTTTAATACAAATAAAAGAGATATACTAAAATTTTTCACATTTTTTATATTTTACTAAATTTGAATTGTTGACCTGTATATGATGTGTATGTACATGCATAGGTTTATATATACATATATATAATATAGCTTTTTTTTGCTCAAATATAAATGTATATATTTCCTTCAAATCTTTCAAAAAGTTTTTATCTATTATTTTTTTCCATTTTTGGATAATATTGATTTCATAATTATGCATTTTTTTGTATTTAATAAATATTTGACTAAATATTGCGCAGAAACTGGACAAATATATATATAATTATATATATTTTTGTTTGTATATTTTTTGTGCTACATTTTTATTAATATATTTTTTTATTTTGATGTTTTCAATTTTTTATTTGTAAATACATTTATAGCTTTTTGCTTTTATATATATTTTTTTTTCCTCCTTTAATCAACTAAAACCTTTGTAATACTTAAAACCCTTTTTTCTACCTACGTTTTACACATATACTGATTTTTTGTGTCAAAATAACTAAATTATTATTATATTATTTGTTTAATATATAGGCTATACTGCACATTTATATCATACAAGTTTGCTCATTGATCATTTACAAAATATTTGAGTAAGTAATTATATATCAAATGCATACATCTATGTATGTATTATAAATTCATAGAAACACTAAAAAAAAATATATATATATATATATAAATTAAAAACACAGCGAAATATATGGAAAAAATAAAGTTAAAAATATAAAGGGGTAATAAAAAAATATTATATTATTATAAAAACGTATTATATAAACATGTCCATAAAACGTAACATATAAATGTCACAAAAAAAATATATATATAATATAGCCAAAAAAAGGAATAAGAAATATTTTATAAATTATAGACGTTAACGAACTCAAACAATTGTATATGCTACAAACATTCACCTGGGATGTATTCGTAATTTATATGTGCATATATATACATATGCTTCCATCATATAATAGTATATTAAAAATATATTACTTTTTTTGGATATAATTATATTTTTTTATTATGCATATTAAGGGGAATAAAATAATTGTAAAAAAAATACCCCTAAATGGATATTATTTAATTGGGAATAAATAGGTAGATATAATAGGCACCTAATTTTCGTTATAGTTTAATTTATAATTATTTATATTTATGAATTGTTTTTAATCGAATAAATTATCAATCATTTCTTCATACCCATTTGTTTCATCATATTTGACATGACCCCACCAAAATCATCCATTTTTGTAAGTTCCTTTAACATATTAACCATATTGTTAGCGCCCCCCATATTATTAAACATATTAGGATCCATAATATTATTCATTTTGCTCATAAATTGTTTTTGATTTCTCATTAAATTTCCCATATTATTATCTCTTAATCCTAATTTTCCCATTTTTAATACCATTTTTTGCAAGAATTTAAATTGTTCTAATAATTCTTTTATATCTGAAAGTTTTGTTCCCGAACCTTTACAAATACGTATACATCTACTATCATTAAGTGGTTTGACACAATCCAATTCTTCATTAGTCATTGAATCCATAATAACCATATATTTTTTTATTTTATCTATACCTTCTTTTTCAGTTCCCTTGCTAATTAGATTAGTACCAAATCCTGGTATCATAGACATAACTTTACTAAGACTTCCCATTTTAAATACATTTTGAAACTGATCATACATATCTCTTAAAACAAATTTCCCTTTTGCAATTCGATTTATTAATTGTGGTTGTTTTTCAATATCTATAACTTCTTTTAAAGTGGATACTAATCCATCAATATCACCTAATCCTAGTAATCGTGATACAAATGATTTTGCTTCGAATTTTTCAAAATCATTTACATGTTCCCCTGTACCTATAAATGTTATAGGACAGCCAATAGCAGAGACTGCTGATAATGCACCGCCTCCTTTAGCATGGCCATCAATTTTTGTAATAATAATACTTCCTACTTTTACAGAATTTTTAAATGCCATAGCTTGATCATGACAACTTTGACCTATATGACTATCAATAACAAATACAATTTCTTCTGGTTTTATAGAACTTTCTACTTGTTTCATTTCTTCAAATAAATCATTTTCTTGTTTATGTCTTCCTGAACTGTCAACAATTATTAAATCGTATTTATCTTTTAAAAATGCATTTACACCATCTGTTGCTATTTTTACTGGGTCAACTTCAGAATAACTACCATAAAACGGTATTTTTACTTTTGCTGCATTTTGTTTTAATTGATCAAAAGCTCCTGCTCTAAATGTGTCAGCACAAATCAAAGCAGTTTTAAATCCTTTTTTTTGATAATAATGCGCATATTTTGTACATGTAGTTGTTTTACCACTTCCTTGTAAACCCACAAATAATATTACATTTCTATCTCCCTTTTTTGGAACATAAGATTCTTTTTTTCCTTCTAATAATTTAATTAATTCTTCTACTACATATTTTTGAACTAATCTTTTTTTATTATTACCATATGCCGCAGCATTCTTTTCAATATTTTTCTTTATATTACTTTTTATATCTTTCAGATAAATCACATTAATGTCTGCTAAAATTAAAGCTCGTATAATTTCTTTTAAACATTCTTCAATAATATTATCATCTGCAACTGGCGCTGCTTGAATTTTTTGAAGCGCATTTGTAAGCTGCGCCCCGAGTTCAGTAAGAACCATTTTTGTTTTATTTTTTATATCCTTTTTAAAGTTTTATATATGTATTGTCTTTATAAATTAATTTGTGTGTTTTTTATTTTTTGGACAAGTAGCTATATTCCTCTATGTTCATATAATTATGTGACGAATATATATTTCTCGTCTTTGCATAAAAAATCCACACACTTTTTGGTAATTGATTTACTTATTTTGTGCATATAAAAAATAGGCAATAATAAAATGGCTTCTTAAAATAAATAATATTATATATATTTTTTTTAGAGATATTACGAGAAGATATAACATGCAAATCAAGTCGTATTTTTTTAAAAGGAATGAATTTTAACAAATGTCTGATAAAAAATACAATACATAATCATTAAAATAGAGTGTAAAAGATATATTACCATAATATATTTTACATGAATATAATAATTTATGTGAAAAAGAGAAACACATGTATATATAGGAAAAAAGTTGTGTACAATTATTAATTATCAATTGGACCAGAAAAAAATATAATATTAAATTTTAATATTCTTATAAATATGTTCATAATTATTGCTTCTTATGTTGCATTTTTTACGATCTTATTTAATATAAAGCTTTTTATTTTTAATTTATCAAAATTCTCAAGAGTTATGAGATTTTTAATAATCTTAAATTATCTCCTTTGGAGTAAAAAAAAATATCAAAAAGAAACATAAAACGTACTATAAACAATATATATTGAAATGAATATATGGGTATAAATACAAATATATTACATGTATATATTATACATAATTTTAAATCCTCCCATTTTACAAATAAGCATGTTTGTTTCTCATCATAATATAGATCCTAATAAAATAATATACATAAAATGTATTATATGGATATAAAATAATATATGTTTATGCTATGTATATATAAACAATATATGGCTATATTATTTTATAAATTTTATATTATAAATATATAATTTTTTTCAATACTATCTTTGTATATACTTATTTGATTATTCGCCTTTAAAAAAAAATAAATCCTTAAATATCTATGTTCTAATAATTTTTAAATCTTAATTGTATACAGAAAAAAAGAAAAAAAAACAAAAAAGGGGTGGAAAAAATACTGCAATTAAATATGCTCATATCGTATTTATGAATAATAATATACCATGACACACCATACTTGTCAATTTCCTCAAAAAAAAAATTAAAGATAGTTTTCTTATATTAAGGTAAATGAAAAAAGAAATAAATTATATTTACAACATATTATATATAATGCAAGCTATGAAACAAAAATATATATATATATTTATATTTATTTATATATCATATATATATTTATAACAATATAATAAAATTACTTCAGCATATGTGAAAACCATATTTCATTTATTTATGCATGTTTTGAAATTTCCCCCTTTTTCTATTAAAAAGGAATAAAAAAAACAGACAAATCAAACCTTTCTATTATTTTAATGTAGAGTATGCATATTTTTTATTTTTAACAAATTATTTTCTATAAATAAAATGAAAAAATATATTTAAATAATATATTCATTTAAAAAGGGAGAAAATAATAAGGAATATTTTCGTGGAATTATGATTTCATATATAAAACGACTGAAAATGGTCTAAGCCTAAATGGTGGAAATATAATGAAAATAAATAAAAAAATATTTTGATTTTATTTATCAATATTCTAATAAGTATATACAGAATAAGCCATAATTATATTTATCCCAAATTTAAGATAAATTCAAAACAGAAAATACATTTTTTTTTATAACATACACATTATTATCACTTAATTGTTGAAATGATAAATTATTAATAATGAAAATTGACCAAACTAAGGAATTAACAACAGGTAAAAAAAATATTTTTATAACTGTATTTAAAAAAAAAAGACATTTTAAATAGCTTACTTATTTCGGAAATGTAACATTATGTTTTGTTCTATTTTTTGTTTTTTTTAAATAATAATTGCAAATTTGTTGAAAAATACTAAGTTGTTTATCATTATATATATACATGCCTTATTAATAATATTATTTGTTCAATTCAGATTGATAAATAAAATATATTTGAGTAAAATAAGCACTATTAATAAAATTGATTGTTTCCTATTTTTTCATTCAGGGTTATACGATTTAAGAAACAAGAATGTCAATGAAATCGCCGAAATAATAAAAGCACATAAAGAAAACAAACAAAATAACTTAAGTAAAATTGATAAAGCAATCGAAATTGAAAATATAAAACAAATGAAAAAGTTTGCAGAAAGTCAGGGCGAATGCTTTAATATGTGTAGAATGAACTTAAAAGAGAGATTTAAAAAGGATCTAGAGCAATATAAAAAATTTAATAATAATAATTTAAATTTTGATGAAAATAATGTTATTAATTTAGAAAAAAAATATAATAATTTGGAGAAAGAGCTATGCTTTGATGCCTGCTCAAAGAAATATAAATATTTATTTAATGGAATAGTATGAATTTATAAAAAATTAGTGAGGATACTATTCTTATTGTTTTATAAAATCATATATTAGTGTTATAATATTTATTCCTTTTCTGTTATCGGTATATATAAATGCATTTATTTGCAATATGGATATTATAACAAGGGGAAATATTTTATTACTTTATGGATCAGAGTATGGAACTTCCTATGATTGTTGTAGAAATATTTTATACGAATTATGCACTAATTTTGATGTGCATTTTTTTTGTTTAAATAATGTGAATTTAATGAAATTTTATAATTATGAAAATATTATCATAATTGTAAGTACAACAGGTTATGGTTGTCCTACACATAATATGTCAAAATTTTGGATAAATTTACACAAATGTAATAATGTATTTCATGAAAATATATATTTTCACTTATTTGGATTAGGTGATAGTTCATATGATAATTATAATGTTGTAGCTAAAAAGTTAAAAAGAAAATTAATTTCCTTAGGTGCTAATATAGTTAATTATAGCTTAGGAAATTATCAACATAGTTCTATGCATTTTACCAATTTTAATACATGGAAAAATAAAGTATATTCATTTTTAAAAAAAAAATATTATAATTTTGAAATAAATAATAGTATTCCTCAAATATATAGTATTACAAATTTATCTGATTATGATAAAATAAATAATGATAAGCATTTGTCTGGATTTTTGCCAACTTATGAGAATATAAAAAAAGGTGAAGAAAAGGATAAAAACAAAATTGAGAAAAAATACGACGATTTTAATGTTAACGATTATTTTACAAAAGCATTGCATTTAAATAAATTTGAAGTTATAAAAAATGAAAGACTTACGGATGCATCATATTTTCAAGATGTTAGATATATCGAGTTAGCAACATCAATAGATATATTCAATCTGAGCAGTTTAATAACAATACACCCAATATTAAACAAAGATAAAACAGAATCAATTTTAAATTTGTTAAAAATAAACTATAATGAATATATTATAATTAATCAGCCAAATGAAAATGCAACATGTACAATGAGTACTTATATCCCTATTGGGAAAAAAATAAAAGTATTAGATTTGTTTGTATACTTTTTAGATCTTAATAAAATAGTTACTCCTTTTTTTTTTATATATCTAAGTGAAAGAACAAATAGTGATATTCATAAAAAAAAGTTTTTACAACTTGGGAATACAAACGATATAAGCGATTATTTTTCTTATGTATATCAATATAAAAGATCATATTATGATATATTTTACGATTTTTATAGTTATATTAATATTGATGTCCCCTTTCTTTTAAACACTTTACCAAATATTATGAATAGAAATTATTCTATATTAAATGATTCAAAAAAATATCGATTTCTTAAAAATTTTAACCTTTATAATTTATATCACTTTTACCTTAATCCTTATTATTCAAATTTTTTATATTATTTAAAAATATATTTTTGTAATAATATGAAAACCCTCACAAATTTTTTCTCGTATATTATGTGTAACTATACACAAAATAGTACATATAAATACACAAATATTTTAAAAAACAAAATGAAGCCTAATCAAGTAAATAATGTAATCGAGTTATTAATTTGTTTATATCAAACAGAAATAAATCAAAATAAAAAACATATAGGATTATGTTCAAATTATTTAATAAATTCTATTGAGGGTAGTCCATTTATTTATGCTACTATTGAAAATAGCTTACTATTTCAAAATAAAAATATATGGAACTTAAATTATAGAATTGTCTATATTTCTACAGGTGCAGCTTTTAGTAGTTTATTAGCAATTATAAGGCAAAGGTTTTATGTATATAATATAAAGAAAAAGGAACACAAAAATGAAAATTTAATAAATAGCAAAATTAAAAACATTTCAGAGAATGATTTACTTTTTCTTGGTTTTAGAAACAAATTAAATAATTTTTATTTTGAACAGGAATTGCAAAAATATTTGCATTTCATTCATATTTTTATAGCGTTTTCACAACAACCAGAAGATAATTTTTTGTATTATAACCATGAAATTTTCAAAAATATAGAAAAACATAACACTAATATGAATGATAGATTTTGCTCTATTAGCCAGCATGACAACATAAGTGATAAGAACTTATTTAATAAAAGTGTTTCAGAAATGAAAGAATTTTTAAAAGATAAAAAAAAAGTTTATGTAACTGATATAATTTCAATGCTACAAGATATTATATATGATTTGTTAATAAAAAAAAATACAATTTTTTTAATAGCTGGAAAATCACGTCCTTTCTCTCAAAACCTTTTTAAATTATTAGCTAATATTATGAAAGAAAAGGAGCCCAATAAAACAATAGAAGAAATTAATTTATTTTTAAAAAAAAAAATTGATAAATTTGAAATTATATTTGAATCTTGGTATTAATTACAGAAAATTGAGTAAATCAAAAATGTTAAAAAAATGCTTGTAACTATACTATTAATAGAATACACACAAATTCATGTATTCCATTTTTTTATATACACATAACTAGAAAATACAAGTGTCAATGTTATATTAATTTTAATTTTTGTTTGTGCATTAAATATAATTAAATGCCCATGCACACAATACACAATTATTTAGGCATAGACATTACACAATGCCCTTTATATATGCCAACACATTAAATTCTACAAAAAAATGTGGGAAAAAAAACTTGAAAATATTATAAGCGGCCCACTATTTTCAAGGATACGCAACTAATGAGAATGTGAAAGTTGCACACATAGATATTTGCATGTGAATATATAAAGGAAAAAAAAATACATATTTGCAAAGATGGATAAAATTGCATTATGTAACAGAAAAAAAATTAAAGCATTATATGCATTTTAATATATTCGTTTATTATTTTTATGCTTTAATTGATTTATAACATATATGTATGTTGTTTATTAAAAACACGCAACAAAAAAATGAA
The DNA here is from genome assembly GCF_900002375.2 of Plasmodium berghei ANKA. Lineage (NCBI taxonomy): Eukaryota > Apicomplexa > Aconoidasida > Haemosporida > Plasmodiidae > Plasmodium > Plasmodium berghei. The sequence continues at coordinate 596,064 of NC_036171.2, forward strand.
AAATATTTTTGTATATATTAAAATTTTTTTTTTGATAATATTTATGAATTTTAAAATGAATATAACATACGATATTTATCGCCTATTTTTTTATAAATATATTTCTGTTTTCAAAAAAAATTCGGAAGGTAAATAAAATAATAAATATTTGTTTATGCCCTTTTTTTAGAATTATTTGCTATTCAATTACGTAATTGCTGCAATTACCACTATTACTATTGTTTGTCCTTTTTCTTTTTATGGATACTTTTTATCGTCATTTTTCACAAAGGATTTTCACATAACTCACATATTTTCCTTTCATAAGGGTTTTCATAAGTACACATACTACAACATTTGACTTTATTGTTTTTTTTTATAGTATAAGTAATATTACCTTCAGGTACAATAACATTTTTTTTTTTTTTTTTTGGTGATGATTTACTGTTACTAAGTGTGTTATCATCACTTGAATAAAAGTGTTTACTGTCGCTATTATTTTCGTAATTTTTTTTTTTTTTTTTTTTTTTTTTTTTGGCTATTTTGTTTTTGTTCGAGTAATTTCTTTTGATCAACGACATCAGCTGGGGCTGGAAATTCATCTATATTAAACGATTTATAATAATTGGAAGTAGCATTTTTCTCAGCTTTATTTTTTTCATTTTTATTTGATTTTTCAATTTTATTGGGGATTAAAGACAATAAATTTGTGTTGGTATGATCTGCGGTTGTATTATTAGTTTTTTTATTATTTTTTTGTTTTTTTTTTTCTTCCTCTTTTTCCTTATATTTTGAAGTATTCGATCCGTTTTTTTTCCAATTCAATGAGATATCTTTATTTGAAAGTTCAGATTTACTATCCTTAGGTTTTGTTTTATTATTTTTGCTTATTAAAAAAGAGAAATTATCTTCATCAGTTTTTTGTTTTGGCAAAGGAGGGTATTCTGCATTAAGGGCATCACCTTTTGAGCTCAATGATTTATTCTTATTATTTTCAACCTTATACTTATAAGAATTAATATTTATATCTTCATTGCTTAAATTGGAATTATTATTATTTCTAGTATGATTGGCCCTGAGATTTGTATTATTTGAGTTGATTACACTAAAACGAGATATAGTAGCGATATTAGAAGTTCGATCATTAATATTATTAGAGGCTAAAGATGGAAAATCTTCATTTTTATTTACATCATTATTTTTATTAGTATTTGTTGTATTAATAATAGAAGAAACATAAAAATATATATAATATAGTTCGTTAATTTTTGAGCTTTTAATAATATTTAAAAAACGATTTCTTAAAGATAATGATATATCATATAAATTTGAATTTACTTTTTGATCTTCTATATTTTTGTATTTTTCTGATCCTCTATATGTGTTTGAAAATCTATTATGGTTACTACCATTGTTTACAATATTATTTGTATTCCTATTCCTTAATATAAATTCTATATCTTTTCTGATTCTGTAATATTCTGGTCCTGTTGATAAACATTCTTCTAATGCTCGCGCATTTACAAAATTGCTAAGATCTTTTGATATAGTAGTTAGTGATGCTAAATCTACATCAAGTGCAATTTTTTTTAGTATGTTTTTTTTATTTTCATTGGATATATTTACAAATTTATTAACACATGAATCTTTTTGATATGCTGATAAATAATTGCTTATAAATAAATAAAAAAAAGAAACTAAATTTAAATGTGGTTCTATACAATATAGCATATCAAAAGAAACTTTTTTGCAAATATCCCATTTTTGGTCATAAATATGGTTTATTATATTATTATTTGGATTTTTGTTTTTAAAACATTTTTTTATTAAATTGTAAATATTTTCGAGTTCCATTAAATTATTTTTAGAATTTATAACATCAAAAAGGGAACTCACAATTTCCTTTCCTTTTACATTAGTATTATTTTTTTCATTATTAAATTTTATTGATGTGATATTGTTACTCTTTTTATTTCCACTAATAATTAATGGATTATCATTATTTTTACTTTTCCCATCTATGGCATTAGTATCATTTTCGCATGCTAATGTAATTCGTTTATTAACAGCTTCGATATCTTTCCATGTATTATTACATAAGGTATATATACCCTTTATATTACTGTGTATGTTTTCTAATACATTATTTTCAATTTTAAAAAACAAAAAAGTTAAATATAAAAACCCATATTTACTTAATTCGTTAATATTACTTTTTGTAGCATCTTCAAATTTGTGTCGTAAATTAGCCATGCTTTTATTATTATTATAATTATATATAGAATCATTTTTTTCTCTCTTTTCATTTGAATTGTTAACATTTTTCTTGGTTTTGCTACTATTTGTATTGTTATTAATTTTCCCTAGTGTTGTTTTTTTTTCGCTTAAGTGCATAAAAAAGAATGAATAATATAATATAAAAGATCTATATATAATAATATTAAAAAATAAATTTAAATAATGTTTTTCTAAATCTTCTTTATTATATAATAAATAATCAATTTTTTCTATTATGCCATCAAAAAATATTTTAAAAATAAAAAAATTATTTTTTTTTTGTTCTATTCCAAAATCTGTATCTATAACACTTTTTGTTATATTAATTATTTCTTCATTTGATATATAAAAATCAGCATTTTTTTTTGTTAGAATGCCTAAAATATTTTCAATAAATTCTAAATCTTTTTTTATAATATGTAAAAAAATCGTTTTCTTATTTTTAAAATATTCTACAAAATTTATCATTTTTATTTCAATAAAATATTCAAAATACCACGAATCAGAAAAATTTTTAAAATCATAAATACATTTATAGTTATTTATATCGATTTTTTCTCTGTTTTTATCTTCTTCATTTTCACATATATTCGAATTCGTTTTTTCATTATTTACCTGAATAGCATTAATGTTATTCCCATAATCATTTCGATAACTATATGTATTGTTCCTATTATTATTTGCATTATTTCGTATTTCATTATAAGATGCCCCACCTATGGAAAAGGCTATTTTGTTTCGTTTGCTACTTCCCCTTTCTTCATGTTTTTCTGCTAAATGAAGACATAAATCCATTTTGTTGTCAAAAACAACAAATATACATTGTTCGTACAGGCAAGGGTGGTGTTTTTTTTTATAGTGTGCGAATATATTATCGTAATCCTTGTAAACCTGAAAATAATGAAAATAATCCAAATAAATATTATGAAAAAATATACAAAAAAATTCTATGCTTGGTATTGTTATATAAAATATAGAGAGACAAAATTTATGAATTTCTTACGTGAAGGTGAAGCTGATCATAATAGACAATATCATCAATATCATTTTTCTCTAGTCCTTTAATTTCAGGATTTTTTTTATTAAAACAAAATTTACAAAAAAAATGATATTTATTTATGTGACTCATATATGTATCAAAATCGTATAAATAATAAGAACATATATGACAATATATATGTCTTATTTTATATTTATTTTCTGAAATTTGTTCTCCATATTCAATATGGGCTTTAACATGTTTTTTTAAAAAGATATTGTATTCAAATAAGAAATTATTATCATTATTTCCTACACATATATCACAATATGTTTTTTTATGTTCTGATAAATGCTTACATAAATCACTTAATCTGTTATAACAGTATTTATTTAAATGCTTTAAATTTGTTATATTATCTAAATTTGTAAAACACGTTTTATAAAATATATCTATAACATTAAAATAATGATCAGTCGACTCCGACTCAAGCTCACTTATATGATGATCATTTCTAGTATATTGATGATATTTATCATATATCGAATCATTTTTTTTACGTAATAAATTTTGTTTATTATGTATATATATATATTCAAAATATTTATTTATTTTATTATTATTATTTAATTTAAATTTTTCGACTTTCTTATTTTGAACTTTTACCCAATAATCAATACAAGGAGTTAACAAGCACACATAACTTGTTAAAAGCGTCGATAAACTATATATATAATAATATTCATAAAATATTTTTTTTTCTGTGTCTACAAATATTTTTGAGAAAAATGCATATCGTTTTAAAGAATTAGCACAGCCATTAAGAATATATTTTGTTTTATATTTTTTCCTTTTTATATATTTTTCATAATAATTAAACAAATACATATTTTCCCCCTTTTTTGTATTTTTTATCGTATCTTCATTTGAATTGGGATATTTTTTTAATATATTTCTTAAAATAATAATATCATCATAATCTGATGAAAATATTTTTTTTAATTTATTTTTTTCTAACAAATTGGCTTGCTCTTTTTGCATATCATTATAATTTTTTGATGTTAATTTTTCTATTTCTTCAACATCTTCAATTTCTTTACATATATCAACACTATATTTATTTATAGTATTTTGTTCATCCATTTCAATGTTTATATTATTTATTGATTCCCTTTTATCATATATTCGATCATTTTCAAAGCTTCCACTAAATTTAAGTTGTTTTACCATTATTTCAGATTCGTTCATATTATTATCTTCATCATATCCCCCTAGCATATCTACTTCATCATGTTCTAACAAGGTCTGAAGCAAATTATTGTACGTAAAATATGTATAAAAATTGTTTAGACAAAAAAATATATATTCATTTCTTTCTTTACAAAAAGGGCATTTCATTTTTTCTTTATCAAATGCATAATTAAATTTGTCATTTTTTATATTTTTCCTTGTATCATTTGTTCTGCTATTTTGATGATAAGACTCATCATAATTTAGGTTCCCACCCCGATCCCTGTAGGAATAACTTCTTGAATTAATATGGTTATTATTTCTAACATTATTTAGAGCATTTTGCCCTGTTACATTATTATTATTATTATTATTATTAGAACTATCATTATTTTCATAATTATTTTCTTTGATTTGCATATATAATAGTCGATAAAAACATAAAAAACAATATGTATGATTACATTCTTGAATACATATAATTTTAATCAATTCAAAACATAAACTGCATTCAATAAATTTAAAATCGAGTTCTACTTTTTTTAAATCGAAATTATTAATTTTGTATTCTTCTTTCATTTCATCTTTTAAACAATAATTTTTATTTTCCTCTTTTTCTCGTATTATTTTTTCGATTTCTTTTTTTATTAACCTATTTCCATTTTTTTTTATATTATCAATTATACTATTATATATAATTAAATTATTTTCAATTCTTAATATATCTGCATCACAATAACTAAATAACTTTCTTATATGATATGAAACATTAATATATTTAGGTTTATCTACGAATGTTTCCTTTTCATCTTCATATTTCAAAGCATCATACCTTTTGTTATTATTAATATTTGGATTTCGGTTTATATACATTTTAGTATTTTAATATATATGATTGTATGTGCGTCTTCTATAAGATTATCGTTTTTTTTACTTTTTTTTGCAAATACTTGGTTACTATTTTATTTCCCTTTTTTTTGCATTCCTTTATATATATATATATATACTTTATGATTGTGCTATAAACCCATATAGACTTAGTCTTCCTAGCATATTTGCATATATTGATATGCTTCAGTTATATACAACGAGTATAAATATACAGATTATCGTCTTCAAAAAAATATTTATATATATTTACGCATGTATGTATACATATAGATTTTTTGAATAAACTGAGCAAAAATAGGAAGTTATATATATATTTAAAAGAATACTATAAAATTTGGAAATATAATATATAAATTTGAATTGTGCGCATGCCTAGTAATTTTACTAAATTTTATATAACTATATATAATTTATTACATTTAAAAGTGTATAAATTAATATTTACATTATTATGAAATTAAATATGGTTTTTTGATTCTATATATTTATTATATATATTCTATATATTATTCTTTTCATTCGGTGATTATATATATATTTTTTTAAGTTAATTTTTATGTATTATGAATTCGATTAATTTATGTACTTTTTTCCCATTAACAAACTTCAAAGTGTTATAAATGGTATAATTACTTGGGTATAAAATATATAAACCCAACGAAAACAAAATAAATATATAAATAAATATATGGACACTTTACAATTTCTTTAATTGAGGTTAATAATTGTTTAATGATTTTACACTAAGTGTCATTTATACATATAAATATATCATGTATGTATATATTATGATAAAACGAAATTTAATTATACTTTATAGTTCAAACCAATGATATATAAACTAATTAATAAGTGAATTTATAATAAATGAAATATATTCTTACATATATATTATTCCATATATTTTTATTTATTTCTGCAAAAAGTGATAGTCGTATGAAAATTAATTTTCAAAATCTCCTACTAAATAAGGAAAAAAATAATATGCATAATAATTATTATATATAGTGTACAATTACTATATATTTATCCTTACAAACATAAATGAATTACCCGACATATAAGCTTGTTTAATTTATGCAAAGTTATTACAAAAAAAAATAATATTATATATATAATATTTTCTTATTTTTTCTTATTTAAACAAATTATAGAAATAAACCTATTCATCAATCTATTTTATATTTATATGTTAATCTTTTTCTTTTTATCCTATGTTATACTGGTATGTGTATGATATTTAAAATAATTAATTTATTATTTTTTTTCTTCTTTTTATCGTTTTTTTTTGTTTTTTCACAACAATGAAGTTCAAAATTGAACAAAGATTTTTTATGTAAACTAATTCTCTATATTAGCTAATAATTTCCTACTACATTTCTACATAACAATTTTTATTTTGGACTATTCAATATTTTTATACTTTTTGTTTAGTGCCCTTTTCCCGTTATACGATTTATGATGTTATTTATTCATTTTTTTGATGTTCTAAGAAAAATGATAGTCTCAAGAGAGACCATATACATTTTTCTAATGTTTCAAATATTTTGGTGGTAATATATTTTATAATAATTTTCAATAAAAATTTGGTTCACAATTTTACTAAATTGTAAATTATGTTATCGTAGTTAAGATATATACAAATAAAAATTTTTAATATAATAAAAAAAGACAAAAGTAAATTAAATTCAATGTTTATACATATTCATACATAAACATACATGTACGTATATATAAATTATAAAGGATAGCATAAAAAAAAATAAGCCAATATGCTCATAATAAAGTAAAGATTGTATCAAAGGATTACAAATTTATAAAAAATGAAAAATATAAAAAAAGCTATATATATTGCATAGCTAATTTTATAAAAGATTTTTAACCCTTCAAAGTAAGGAGCATATTATTTGAGCCCAATAAATAAATCATAGTGTTCATAAGAATAATTGTTTCCTTGATTTGTTTTTAAGCAATGTGCTATAAACTTTTTGTGAATAAATATATCGGCCTTAAATACAATGACAATTCATTATTATAACTTTTCATAAAGTTTATTGTACGAATTTATCCAAAGATTATACTAAAAAAAATAAAGAGAACATAAAAAAAGTGTAGTACAAAATAAGGTTAATATTGTATTAACACCATGCATACACAAATATATACATGTACAATAAATAATTTTTTTTTAATTTATGCATGTGTGTATTCCCTTTGTACCTCAATGGAATTTCTTTTTCCCTTATCATTGTTTGAAAAAATCAATTCGTGTGCTCCTCTATAAAAAAGAAAACAAATCAGCATATACAATTGTGTAAAATTAATTTAAAAATGCAGAAAGGTTATAAAGAATGAAAATAACAAATTTATGTGAATAATTTATTTTTTCATTTTGTTGTTATTTTTTTCGCTTACATCCACAGGTTTTGCAAAATTTCAGTTTTCTTATGTTCTATGCTCTTGTAAAACAATGGGGTCTGAAAAGGGTATAAATTTTAAGGCAGTAAAATGAGAGCAAATTAATTTTATTTAATTTATAAGAATGATTTATGCACATATTTAGGAATATAGAAAAAAAAATGCATGAATATTTTGCATAAGTATATATATTACTTCCATCATTTTGAGAAAAAGGACAGAAAAAATTGAATTGTAAAAAGACAAAGAATAAAAAAGTTTTATAAAATAATCAATGGCATTATTATGAAACAATTTGCTGATTAAATAAATGTTATTTTTATTCATATCAATTAATGTATGTAAATATAAGTAAAATTTCCAAAAGTTTTTTATTTTGCTTTTTTTGAAATCTTCAAAATAGTAAGATAAATCTTTTAAAATAACATTTTGTAAAAATGGAAATGAGTTAACAGTACTAATGTGTAATATTCTGTTTAATATCATGTGATATAAATATTCATATAAATACATATATTTTATATATATATTTATTATATTAGCTTGTTTTAAGAAATTTAAAGATATAAAAGATGTTTTTAAAACATAGGGAAAATATTTTTTTATTTTACTATTTCCTTTAAAATTATCAGATTTTTGGATTATTTTATTTGATATTTCGTAGAAATAATAAGTGTTTTTGTATATATTATTTTCTACTCGTTTTTTTTCATCATTTTCAAAATTAATTAAATTATCATTGTCTTTATGAATATTTATTTTTTCGTTTTTTATAGTGTTTAAATTGTCAACTTTTTGACCGTCTTTATAGCTATCTTTACATTCATCATTATTTCTACAGTTTAATATATCGCTTATGCATTTCATATCGATGTTATTTGTAAAAAAATAACTTCTACTTATTTCTTTATTCATATCTTTTATATTTCTCAAGAGTTTGTCGCCAATATGATAAAAATATTTTTTATTCTGAGAAGCATATAAATTACTACTACTAGTTCGATGAATACTACAATTAGTGATGCTTATCTTCTCAGGACTATTAATTTGGTCTTCATTCTGATGGGTTAGCTTTTTTCCCTTATTATTTGGTGTGGTATCATAATTCGATTTCATACTAACATATTCATTGTAAATTGTTTCCCCAATTTTATTTTTATTTAAATTATCTGAATTATTAAAATTTTTATTTATGTTGTTAATGTTAAGAGATGATATACTAGTACTCAATGTATTATTTGCAATAAATGTTCCAAAATTTTGAGAATTATTTCCAAAGTTTTGTCTTTCTATATTATTAGAGTCTAATTTATTTGTGCTTGTTACATTACTAGTTTCATTTTTTAAATTTTTTTTTTTTTTTTTTTTTTCTTCAGATTTGTTTAATTCTGTATTATTTTCATTGTGATCACTATCGCATTTCGTATTATAATAATCCGTCGGCATATTTCTTGTATTTGTTTTTTCTTCATAAAAAAATTCATCAATAATTGTGAAAAAAATATGTATTTTTAAATAATTTATTTGTGGTATATTTAATAAAGCTGATAATAATAATATGCTATTCTTTTCCTTTATATTTTTTGCTTTTTTTTTATTATCACTATCTTCAGAAAAAAAATTAAAAAATGATAAAAAATCATCATTACTTCCATTGTCTGATGCTATTATGTATTTTAAAATGCTATTTAATGGAATTTTTAAATAACTTTCATTATGTCCATTCATAAATAATTTATGTGTTTTATTTTTTATTTCTTCCATTAGAAAAATGTTATTATAATTACTACCAATTTCTTCATCATCAGTATCATTATTATTATCTTTAGGTTTAAAATTTTTACTTGATCCATGAATGTATTTCACATGGCTTTCTTCCTTTTTGTTTTCTATACTCATATATTTATAATTTTTATTTTTTTCCTTTCGTTTTTCTTTGTCTAAATACATATTGTCATCATATGTTTCAATTGATGAAGGTGATTTTTTCTTTGCCAATTTATTATAATAGTTCATATTACTTTTTACATTTCCATCTTTATTGTTCTCAACATTTTTATTATCACCAGATTCCTTTTCTATCGATTTATCGTTTCCGAAAATATTTTTAAATCCTGTACAAGTCTCATTTTCCCATCGATTTTGTCCTGTTTTTCTCTTTTTTGATATTGATATATTTCTTTCATCTATATTCATTCCATAATTGTTTTCATCATTTTTTTCATATTCGTAATTTAACTTTTCATATCCATTTTGATCATTCATAAAATCACTACTAATTATTTCGTTTATTTTTTTTTCAATATTAGAGTTTTCATGAGTGTAGTTTAAATTATCACAACTTTCAATATTCTGATTATTGTTTGTCTTTAAAATAGATAATTCGTCATTTTGTTGATATAATTTTTTTTTTTTTTTTTTTTTCCTATGCTTATAATCTATAATATCTATAGCATATTTTATTAAAACAAAAAAATTATTATAAATTCCAAAATAAAAAATAGATGCCCAAAAGTTCACATTATTTTTTTGTGTTAAAAGATCGAAATTGTTGTTATAAAAATTAAAACAAATACCATTTATAATGGAATATTTCAATAATATATTATTAAATAACAATGAATATTCACATAAATCATCAATATTTTTTATTTTAATTGAATTTTTAGTTTTTTTTATTATTTCTTGTGTTTTTAATTCATCAGAAAAACATAATAATCCGTCTTTTATAATATTGTTAATAAATTCAACAATGGGATAATATTTATCTATCTTAGTAATTTCTTCATCCTTAAGATTATATTTTTCTTTGTATTGCAAACAAAATAATAATCTAAGGTTACTATAAAACATGCTATCAAAAGGTAGTATTAATTTTTTTTTATAATAGTCTTTATCAAATTTTCTATTAGTATATTTATTTTTGCCCTCTCCATCGATTTCTTTTTTTTCCTTATTGGTATTATTACTAGTAGTAATATTACTAATAATGTTATCCGAAACAATTCGTTTTTTCTTATTTATATCATAATGAAAACTATTTGTATAAATTGTCTCGCTACTACTTCTATTTATATTATTATGGACTTCTTTATTTTCAATAATGTTTGAAAATATTTCACTTTTATGTATATGACATGTAGTATTTTCACTTATATCCATATTTTCTCTCATCTGTAAATATTCAAATGAACTACTATTATGATTATATCCATGAATTTTTATAACGTATAATTTAGAGTTGTTATTACATTTTATTATTTTTTTTTTTTCATCATTCACATTTTTATTATTATTCATGATTTTATCAAAAATTGTTTCTAATTTTTTTAATTTAGTTTCAAAATGTTCTGAAAGATGAGAAGAACAAGAACTAACACCATCTTGTGATTCACCCATATTGTGAGATTCAACTATTCCATATTCATTATTTTCTTGTATATATTCATCAATTTCACTATTACTTTTTATATTTTCTGGGGTATTATTTGAATCCTTTTCGCTTTGTATTATTTCTTCATTTGTATCCTTATTCAGATGTGGCTTATTATTAACATTTTTTGAACAAGCATTTGTTTTTATTTCCTTTTCTGCACACGGTGTGTGCTCATGTAAAAAATTCGATGAGTTATGCTCTTTTTCATTTAAAATTTTTTGTAAGCATTTTAATCGTATTATATGTAAAAATAAATTATAAAGAAAAATATGTTCATTTCCTTCACCTATTAATTCTATTATGTTATTAATCAAATTTGTTATATAATTGTGACTATTTTTTAATTTCATTCGAAATATGATTTCTTCTATAATATGCTCTACTTCTTCAAAAAATAATTCTGGGCACAATATCCATATTTTCCGTTTAACATTAATTGAAGTGATTTCATAAAAGTATTTAGCAGCAGGTGTATCTTCTACTAATATTTTTAAAATATTTATAGGAATAATATTTATTTTTTCTAATACCATAGAGAATAATGGTTGTATTTCGCGTACTTGAAACATTAACATCATTTTTTTAGCTAGCTTTGTTAAACTGTAAAAAAAATATGATAGGGATTATATTTATGAAATTAGTGTAATAAATATGATTTATATATTTGTACAAATTTTTTTTTTTCGTGGGTACCATTTTTGAGACTTTTCCACTGATTTAACTTTATTTATGAATTTTGGAGATAAATAATTTTTAAATACATGCTTATATGTTATGTGCTTAGGGATATTTAAAAATTTGAGAAAATCCATCAACCCAGATAATGCAACATCTTGAAATGATTGTGTTTGTCGCCACACCTTGCAAGCTCTAACTGCAGGGTTACTATTTTCTTCGTCATTTTTTAATCGGTAATTATCTAAACATAAAAAAAATAAACAATCAAACAAATATGCATAAATATATATGTGTGTGTAAAACATTTTGTTTGTGTTGCTTAGGATCTTTTTTTTTTTTTTTTACATTCTATCCATCTTATTAATGCATTTCGTCCAGCAGGCCCACAATTTAATCCCTCTCTAAATACTTCAGGGTTTTCATTTAAATTGTTTATCTCATTTTGATTGAACAAGTTTATGTAGTTTAGTTCTTCTTTTCTTCTCCTTTCGGCATACTTGCGGCCAAAATTAAAATTCCAGCCAGTACTCATAACTTAAAAAAAATGTTAAAAAATTATAATAAAGTATAATAATAAAAATCAAACAAATAATATGAAAAATAACTAATAATAATAATTGTAGTAGTATTATTATAATTTAATAAATGTATGCTTCAAACTAGTGTGGAATGCAGAAAACAAAATTCCAACTAATATTTTAGGTTAAGCCATATATACATACTATATTAATTTATTTTTTTGTTTGTATACTTATAAATATATTAAAATTAGTAACGTTGTTGCGAAGAATTATTTTTATGTGATATGAGCAAATCGAAGGGTATTATAAAAACAATGATTCATGTGTATAATATACATATTATTGTGCACATTTTATTTATTTGTATATCTTTATTCGTACTATAATATACATTTAAATATGAAAATTACAAACATTTATGCAATATTGTCTCAAAATAATTATAGAGTACATATTTTTAATTTCCCATTTTTTTATATTTAAATTATATTTCTTTCGCTTTTCCATTTGCATATTTTCGATTTTTTCGAATTAATACTGTTTTCCAAAGTGTTGCACATTCATTGCTTATTGTTATTATTTATCCTTTGGGGATAATTCATTTATAATATATATTTTCTTACCCTAAACATTTTATACACGAATTCAAGTTTCTTAAAGTAGAAACTACTATGGGATATATATAATATTATTTATTTAATTTATTTATAAAGATAGAAAACATATTTCATAAATAATATATATTTTTTAAGCGCAGCATGCCTACGGAATATCCTTTTTAAATTTAATTTTGAACAAAAGGATTTATTATACCTTTATAGATATACACCTAAAATAAAAATTATAGAAAATTTACAGAGACTTATTGCCGATATTGTCATTACACTTATATTAGCAGTATTAGCTATTATTCATTTTAGTCATCATTCAATATGATTTTATATAAATATATATATCAATTTTAAACATTAACAAAATATATACATATATTATGCCTCATATTATTTAATATTCAACATATTCATAAAATTACTGCGTCTGAAATTGAAAGTATACAGAAAAATAGGCGAAAGTTTTTATTCGCCCCATTGGAAAATTAATTCTAAAATTTTAATTTTTTGTTATACATTTTTTCATAAAAAAAAGTTAAAAAAAATAAAACAAATACAATTTGCAAAAATTATAAATAAAATTGGTTTAAGTAATCATTAAAAGGATAGAGGTTAAATATTTTGTCTCAGGTAACGAAACATGAACAGGGTGATCTGAACTTATTCTTCCTTCCCCTATTATTACCCCTTCGCATTTTGCCCAATTCAACGCTTTTCTTATACATAAAACTAACTCATTGTAACCTATTAATTTGTTACAACTTGATACAAATACATAGCCAGGCTTTTGTATTATTTTAAATGATACATACAAAAGCTTTTGATAAACTTTTAAAGCTGCTGGTAATAAATAGTTATTACGTGCTAATGGTGGAGGGTCTATTAATATAACGTCATATTTTTTTTTGAAAAAATCATAATTATTATTTTTAATTAATAATTTGTCTATATCGTCGAGATCAATGCGATTATCTTTACTTTTTTCATATATATATATGTTTTGTATATCCGAAAAAAATGTGCTCTTTTTATCATGTTCCTTTTTTTTCATTGATATCATGTTGTTATCATTTTGTTCTTTCAATTCAATGCTCAACCATTCATCAGTTTGCTCATCGCTTTTCTCAAGTAATGGTATATTATCATTTCTATTATATGGTGCCTCTAATTTTATGTGTAAAGATACGTTAAGGAATTTCTTAACGCATGCATGCACAAAGTTAATTTTGTTTAAAACGTTATTATACTGAGCAGATTTCACTCCATGTTCTATGGCCAAATAAGAAGAATCAACACACGTTACTTCATTAGCACCATAATAAGCTAAAGTAATTCCAAATCCTCCAACATATGAAAATAAATCTAAAACGTTTTTATCTTTACAATATGAAATAAGCATTGAGCGATTATCTCTTTGATCATAATACCATCCTGTTTTTTGTCCTTTTAATATATCAGTAAAAAATGTTAATCCGTTTTCTCTAATTTCAATTGGTGGTTTATACAAGCCTTTATATACTAATTTAGTTAATGACAATTTTTCAAGTTTTCGTATTTGACTATCATTTTTTAATATAATTGTGTCGGGATTTAAAACACTTTCAATGCTCTTTAATATAATGTGTAACAATACATCCATTCCACTTGCATTTATCTGAACAGATACTAATTTATTATATTTATCTATTATAATACCTGGTAAAAAATCACTTTCTGCATTAACAACCCTAAAAAAATTATCGTTTGGAAACAATTCCAATCTTTTTTCATATGCTCTTTTTATTTTATTATTAAAAAATTCTTCATTTATATGTTCGCTAACATTCATAGTTAATATTCTAGACACAATCGTTGAATTTTTATTGTATATTCCTACTCCTATATTTTCATTAAATTCATTTTTTATATTAACGATACAGGGACTATATAAAAACAAATCGTTGTCATTTTTTACGTCCTTTGAGTATACCCAAGGAAAACCATTTAATATATTTTTAACACAGTTATCTTTTATAATTAACCATGGTCTTTTTTTAGGGTTTATGTTATTGTTGCCATTTTGCTCATTATATGTAATTGAACTTGGGGTATGCACTCTTCTCCTTGTTCCTATGCATTTATTCAAATGTCGTTTTAAAAACAAACTGTAATTTCCCTTTGCACATAAAAACAGCTTCACCATAAGAAAGCTTTAAGTAACGCTTGTGTAAAAATATTATTTAAAAATTATATATGCATATATATGTACACAATTTATTTAAAAGACCTTTACTTTTTTTTACTTTTTATATATGATTACTATTATATGTATATTTTACATACAAAAACTATTGCAATTGAAACTTCCAAAAGAATTCTTTCAATTGTTAATATATTTTTTTTATCTTTATTTTCTTATAATCGTATAATCAAAATTTTATCCCATATTTAAATTCCTTAACTCATAAATGATTTTACTACATATCTATATTTTTTTTGAAAATGCGGAGCGAAAGTGTATTAAACGTTATTTATTTTTTCATTTTTTTTCCCATTTTTTTATTTTTTTTTATCATTATATTTCATTTTTATTTAAAACATAAAAAAGAAAATTTGTATATATTATGTGATGGGGATATATAAATGCATATAAATATCTGATAATAACATTTCAAAATGATAATTATTTTGTAAAATTATCCATGTTACAACTTAAACGGGGACAAATGACGATAGATTATAAAGAACATATTTATATTATTCGAAAAAGCATAAAAAAATAAGTAATTTCATCACAAAGTAATTTTAAAAAAGAATAAATCGATTTATTTTTACTCACTTATATATAAAAAGTAATATTATATTCACCAATAGAATATATCATATAATGTTTTTGTAATGTATATGCGATATCCTTTTTGGTAACTGAATTATTTCATTTTTAATATTTAAACAAAAAAATATTAAATATTTTTCAAAGAAATGGAACGTTTTTAACTTAAAAAGGATATCAAAGGAGGGAAACATATATATACATTCCCATGTAATTATTTATATGTACGTTTTTCCGCATGATGGACATAACATATATAGATCATATTGACCATAAATTTATCATTGTTACGTCTAAATATTATCAAAATAATAATAATAAATAAAAAGTAAAAAAATACAAAATGTATAACGGAATTGGATTAAAAACGCCGCGAGGTTCGGGAACAAATGGATATATTCAAAGTAATTTGGCACATATTCGCCGTGCCAAAAATACAATTAGAGATTACGAAAAATTTCGAAATGAAGTTAGTATGAATAATATTGTTGATAAAAAATATACATGTGATTTTTCAATTATTGAACACTCAGAAAAAAGAAAAATAGAGTTAGAAGTTTTACTATATGAAGAAAAAATCAAGGAAGAAGGAAAAGAAAATATTGAAGAGCTAATTAATAATTATAGGAAAAAATTATATGATGAATATTATGAAAAAAAAAATACAGAAGAAAAATTTAATGTAAATAAAAATCGGAAATTTGATGCTAATGAAAATATACATATGCTAAATGATAGAAAAAGAAAACAAATAGAAAATTTGCAAAAAATTTTGAAAATTAAAAAGAACGATAAAAAGATAGAAGATATGCAGTTAAAGGAGAGTGATGAAGCGTCAAAGAAGAAAAACAAAAATAGCAAAGACAACCGAAGCGATAGAAGCAGTAGTGATAGTAGTAGTAGCGATAGTAGAAGTAGTAATAGTAGACGTAGTGGTAGTAGAAGTAGTAATAGTAGAAGTAGTGGTAGTAGAAGTAGTAATAGTAGAAGTAGTAATAGTAGTAGTAATAGTAGAAGTAGTGGTAGTAGAAGTAGTAATAGTATAAGTAGTGGTAGTAGAAGTAGTAATAGTATAAGTAGTGGTAGTAGAAGTAGTAATAGTATAAGTAGTGATAGTAGAAGTAGTAATAGTATAAGTAGTGGTAATAGAAGTATTAGCGATGAAAGCAACGCTAGCAGCAGTGAAAGTGATTGCAGAAGGAATATAAGACGAAAAAAAAAATATCGATATGAGTATAGTTCAGATAGCTCTCATAAATCTACTAAATCTGATTATTCTAGCGATTCTAACAAGCGTACTTGTAATACATCAGAATACAGTGATTCAAGCGGGCCATCAAATATAAAACAAAAGAAAAATAATAAAAAAATAAAAGCCAAGCCATCGCTTCCAATAAGAATATCTGTTATAAGTAGTATTCCTGATACACCAACCAAAAATGATTCCAATCCAACATTGGATGACGATAAAATAAAAAATTCCGATCGTTCAATTAGTCCACGCATATCAAGGGGTAATAAACTGGCATTACAGAAAATGATTCGTAAAAAAAGAAAATCTCAAAGCAGCTATAACGATAGCGATGATGATAAAAATTTTAAAGGTAATACAAAAAACAAGCATCGTAATAAAAGAAAACTACAAAGAAACAGTGATAGTAATAGTGATAGCGATAATCGATATAACAAAACTAAGATAAAAAAAAAAAAGTATGCTAAAAAAGATAGCCATAAAAGTAGTGATACTTCTAAAAAAAATAATTCTCTTGAAAAAATGCATAATAAAGAACCCAAAAATAATAAAAAAAAAGAAACCAACAAAAAATCATCGTCATCACTAGTAAGAAATGATGAAAGATCAGATTATGGGCACCCAAACAAAAGGAAACATATCATCAAGCATAGTAAACGAAATAAGCCTAACAAGCGTGGTAGTATCACATCATCCGACGAAAGAAATATAGAGTACAAAAAGAACCCCTCATTAAATGATATAAAAAAAAAAGACAAGACCCCCCAAAAAAATAATAAACCAGAAAATTCATTAAATAAGAACAAAACTCTGGAAATTTTAAATGACATAAAAAAATATTACAGCAAAAAGAAAGAATCTTTTAGCGGGCAAAGTGATAAAGAATCTAGCCACACCTTCAACAATTCTGATAATAATAGTAGGGGAAATGATAATAATAAAAGCGACAGTGATAGTATCGCATCTAGCCACATAAAAAAGAATGAAAAGCAGAAAAAGAGGGGATCCCTAAATATACACAATTATTCTAGTCAATCGCCAATTAGAAATAAAAAAAATGATAATAGAATTTTGAAAAAGAAAAAATTAGAATATGATAGTAATTCAACTGACTTTCATTTTAATCATGAGCATCGTTGCGATCATAATCGGCGTGCTAAAAGAGAGCGAGAATATGAAAACAGTGAAAGAAGCATTAGGAGTATAGATTGTTATAAAAATAAAAAAAGAGAAAGAGCTAGTTCTGAGAGCATAGACAAAAACCGTAGGGGAAAGAACAGAGACATAATTGACAGACATAAACATAGAGAAAGAGATAAAGAAGGAAAACGTGAAAAGAGAGATATAGGTATCGAAAAAAGTCACAGAAGTAGAGAAAGACATAAGGGAAGAAGACTTAGAAGAGAGGGTAGCGATGCATAAGAAAACATAAAATAAATCATATATCTGTAGCATCGCAACGCAATATATACTATGATATAAAAAATCCCCATGAAAATTTTATGCACCTTTGGAAAGCGAAAGTTCATTTTATGCTCGCTTTATTATTATTGTATTTTTTGATACACAGCATAATGCAATCATAATTTCTCGTTTGTTTAATTTTATCGAATATCCCCAAAATATGGGTATGTATATAGTCAAAATAATAATTATGATAATGACAAATTCTTTATGTTTGCATAAGTATATATCATATTATTATTTCCATATCTTTACTTATATTGCCTTTTAATTTGATTTTTTTGTTTCAAATATAACTATAATAATTGTTAAATCAAATAATAAAAAACAGATGTTAATAGTTAGTGTTAAAAAAATGTATATAACTATAGGGATAAATGACATAGCTATGTAAGCACAGGTCATACACATGCCTTATATTCCCCTAAAAATATGAACCTTTAAATAAATTTTACAATACTCCACTCTACAATAAATACCATATAGTTTACACAAATGTGTGTACATACAAAATATGTATAAATATATATAATACATATATACTTTTTGCATTAATAGACGTAAAAAAAACTAATCTCGACTTTTATTTTTAAACCATTGCATTAAACCACCCAATGCACTAACTGTTTCAAATTGCATATTTTTTTTGTTTATTGAATTAACAAAATTATCATTAATTTCTGGATTATTATCAATTTCATTGATATCAATTAATCTTGAATTTTTAAAAAATGGATTTCCCCCAACTGTTATAGCTTTTCCTTTTGTAAAATATTCTACCCATAATTCATAACCATATTTTATTAAAAAAGTCAATGTCCATGCAACTGGCGCAATTATAAATAAAAATAATGCTAATACAAATTTATATGTATTTTTTTTTTCTAATGTATACAATTCGTTGTAGAACGGACTTATATTATACCAGTGATTAAAATTTTTTTTTATATAATTGTAAAAATAGTCTACACATATGCTATCACAAATTATTAAAATATTGATATCCCTTTTCCCTTGTGGTATTTCAAATTCTGAATATAATCCAGATTTTCTTATTGTGTTTCTCAAATTATTTATTATATCATATGTAGTTTCATTGAAAAAAGAAAAAATATTTTTTTTTAAATAAGCTTCATTTTTTCCTTTATTCCCGATATTGTTGTAATTAATATTGGAGGGTGTCATATATGGGGGTATATAATATTTTGATCGCAATATTCTTAGCAAAGTTGCATGAAAATTGTATATTAAATATAGGGCATTCTCCTGAACAAGAGCATTGTAAAAATTTGGGGAATTGTTTTGTAAATTGTATTCATCTTCATCTTTTTTAATTTCAAGATTATTATTTGGCTGAATATTGTTTTTATCACTTTTTTCGCTATTCACAAGAAAATAATATACCAAAGAAAGTATTTCTTTGGGGTTATTAAATATAGCTGCACCAATGCTTGTAAGTTCTGTTAGCCGATCTCTTCCTAAACAAAAATGGGGAATATTTAAAAGAAGGCATTGTTGTATTATTGATATATACTGTCCATTAACTTTTTTTAAATTAGCATGTATAGAATCTATAGCTTTCCTTTGAACTAAATCAGCTCTATTAAAAGACTTTAATATTTTATCATAATCAACATATCCAATTCCAAAAATTACACAATCAAATTTCGTTTTTTTAATATCTTTTATTATATTCATATTTTTAAGTTCTAATAATTCTATATTACTTTTATTGGTTGGTAATAAATCACATATTTGTAAATCTATATTTTTGTCATCCCATTTTATTTTTAAATTTTTATATTCGACATTATTTTCGTTAACTTTCCATTTTAGTTGCCCTTTAGTTTTATTTTTGTATCTTAAAGCCAAGCTTCTGAACATTTTTCACTTCCCTTTTTCTTTATTTTTTCTTTTTTTTTTCTTTTTTTTAATCATGCGCTTTTGTATGATGTGTGCTTTCCCTTCTTTTTTTTTTTGTTATTATTCTTTCAAAAGATCCATCATGAATATTCAATCTGGGTTAGTTCATCATTACATTCATTTATTTAAAAAAAAATAGCTTATAAGCATATATAATATAGAGCATTGTGTATTATACGTATATTTATTTTTTTTCTATGTAGAAAATAAAAAACAGCAGTTGCTCAACTTTTTATAAAACATTTTGCATCTCTAATCTACTAGAAAGAATACTACAAACAAAATTTACTGCAATATATACATACTATTTTTATTTCGTAAATATATATATTTATTTAAATGTACGCATAATAATTTTGTTTCGTGTTGCTCGCTACATTTTGAAATTTTTTCTTTCACCTTAACATTTTTTGAGATACTTGTTTATTTTAATTGTGTTCCACATGTTTCAATAAAAAGGATAATTTTAGAAAATGCTCAACTATCGATTCTTTTATAGATTGTGTGTTGTGATGGTTATTATTTTTTCTTAATATTGTTTTATAAAATGTATATTAATTCTTTTATATATAAAATTATGAAATTCAATTAGTTCGTAAAATTATTATTATTTTACATTTTTTATAATATAAATATATAGTAATGATGCAATCGGTTATTTTTTAGAAAAAAAATTCATATAATATAGCATGAACCAAATAAAACTTATCACATAACTACTCGATTTATTATGCATTATTGATTTTACATATGCACAATATATTCCTTATAAGAATATATGTACATTCATATTAATTTATTTAAGAAATGCTCTCATTGTAATAGATCAATCTAATATGTTTCCAAAGTTGCTATCAAAATTATATATCAAGAAAAATGTGAACTTTAAAGGAGCATAACAATGATAGCAAATAATGTTAAAAAAGTTTTTGTTGCGGGTTATGCTCGAACCCCTATAGGTTCTTTATGCGGAACAATTTCTCAAATACCCGTGTATAAATTAGGTTTTAAAAAATAAAGAAATAGCACTAAAAATTTATATTTTGTTTACTTAGATATAGATTTTTTTTTCATTGCTGTTCATATGAACGTATATTAATTATTTTACTTATTTGCTTAATTTCCATTTTTTTTTCGATGCAGCTATACCCACAATATTAAAATCACTAGAAAGAAGTCAAATAGAAAAAGATATAGTTGATTGTGTAATTTTTGGGCAATCATTTTCTAGTGGATGTGGGCCTTTACCTCTTCAAAAAATCCTTGTTTCTACAGGTACAATTGCTTATGTTTTTTTATAACAAATTATCACTGTCATTAAGATGTTTGTGTATATATTTGACCAGGTTTTGTCACATATGTGTGTGCTTTTATCTGTTGTTGGTATCATTTATCAGCATACATAATATTCATCTTTATTATTTCCGCCTTAACATATTTAAGCATATATACAAATCCAATTATAATCGTATTCTTTGTGGCTCAATTCTTATCCTATCTTAGGTATTAACATGAATGCAAAAACACATCATATTAATAATTTGTGTTGTAGTGGATTAGACTCAGTGACCTTAGGATATGATTTAATAAAATCAGGAAAAGATGTCTGTGTTGTTGGATCAATGGAATCAATGTCTCAAAGTTCGTTTTTTTTGAAAAAGTTAAGAACAGAAACATGCAAATTAGGGAATATTACTTTTAATGATAGTATAATACATGATGGATATGAATATATATCAAATAATAAGGAGTTAAAAAAAAATAATAATATGGAATTATTTTGTAAAAAACATAAAATTCCAAGAATTGACTTAGATAATTATGTTATAAATTCATATAAAAGAGCAGCAAATGCATATAGTGAAAATTTAATACCACAAGAAATATTTCCTTTAATAATTCAAAAAAAAAAAAATACATTAGAATACGAAAAAATAGTTATTGACACTGATGAAATATATAAAAAATGTAATATTGATAATATTTGTAATTTAAGTAGTGAAAGTATTATTACAAATTATAATATAGCTCCATTTGCTGATGGTGCATGTTCAATCGTTTTAATGAGTGAAGACAAAATGAATGAGCTTGGTTTAAATCCATTAGTAGAAATTGTAGCTTATGATAATGCTTCTGTGCAACCATGTGATTCTCCCTTGAGTATTTCCTATTCTATATTAAAATGCTTAAAAAAAATTAATAAATCTGTTGTTGATTATTATGAAATTAATGAATCTTCAGCATTAGATGTTATTTTTAATGTTAAAAATTTGGGCATAGATATGTCTAATGTAAATATTAATGGAGGGGCTTTATCATTGGGGCATCCAACTGCTGTATCAGGTTCAAGAATTCTTATATCATTAATAACTATATTAAAAAATTTTGATATGAAATTTGGCTGCGCATCTATAAATAATTATTTAGGCTCTGCTACATCAGTTGTCGTGGAAAATGTGTAATCACCATGTTTTGTTCATATAATTAAATGAGTGAATATTTCGTATATTATTTATATATTCTTATTTTTGTTGTCATTATATTACATTTTTTTAAATCCACCATTAATGTTTTGTCCTCATATGTACTTATATGGGAACACATATTGTTATATTTTGGTACATTTTAATATTTTTGTTTAACACTTAAACTATATTATATGCTAATTTGGATATTTGAATAATAAATGATCATATAATTGATCATGTACGAATGTTTTGGATAGTATGATTGTGTTTGGTCATAAAATATACATATATACAAAAAAAAACGAGTAAATAAGCAAATTAATGAAATCAAATAAAAAATAAACATAAAAATGATATTACAAAAAGTTACTATAGTTTATATTAACACTATGCAAATATGCAAAATATAGGCATCCAGTTTTCCATTTTTATTATACTTAAATTTCTTTCAGCGAATCAATGCACATAACATTCATCAAATTAGTATCTTCAAGGGAGTCACTAGAATATTCCCCTGAATCATTGAGATTTGTATTATGCAAAAATGTTTCTTTTCTTTTCTTTTTGATACATGAATATCTTTTTTTATTAATTTTTGATTTATATACATACTTTTGGGCGCCTTCCCCTTTATTTATGTTTTCTTTAAATTCATTCTGAGGTTGAGTAAAACGATTGTTACCATTTTCTTCATTTGAAGAATAATAAGTATAAGAAATATTATTCGTGCAATTTTCAAAACTCAAAGATTCGTTATATGTTATTACACCTTCAGATGATTTTTGTATTCTTTCATTTTTTTTCTTTTTTTCTTTTTTATGCTCAAATTTATTATCATCATAATTTGATTTATCCACTTCAAAAGAAGTATTGTTTTCATTGCCTCCATTGAGAAAATATGCTTCGTTTTTTGTTTCAATATGTAACAAATGCTTATAATCATTTTGATGTATTCCTTCGTCCAAAAACCTTGAGATTCCATCATATAATATACCATTATTATCATTCTTAATTTCCATCGTTTCAGAACAGTTAATATATTTTTTTTCATTTTTTGGTTCATTTAAAGAAGACAGTTTTTCTTCTATTTCAGTGTCTCTATTTTCAGCTTTCTCAATTGAATAGTTCTCCATACTTTCTTTTTTTTCACCAAATAATGATTTTTCTTGGGTATATTCTTTAGGAATAACCAAATTTTCATCATCTATTACCTCCACTTCCTCATAAATAGAAATATCTTTATATCCAGAATCCTGTAATTGTTTTGAACAAGTATTTTTTTCATGTTTTTCTCTTTCATCGGATGCAAGAATTTCATCTTTTAATTCTTTATTTTTCATATTAAAAAAATTTATGCTATCAGCAATATTTTCATATGTATTTTTTCCAAAACATGTATGTTGTATATGCTCTATAAATATGTTAACTGCGTATTTATTATTTTCGTATAGTATACATTCTTTATTGTTTCCACAAAAATTTTGTTTTTTTGTTTTATTTTTATAATATATTACACTGTTATAAACATTTGAATTATTTTCATTATATAAATTGGATAACTTATTACTTCTATTATTATGTGGATCCATATCTAGTTCTTTTTTAGTATCCATTTTTTGAGTATTTATGTGATCAGTTTGACATGCATCATTCCCATATGTATGTTTTTGCTCATTTAAATTATTTTTATATTCAAATAATGCTTCATTTTTTTGATTTACATTACCATTCATAAGAGAATTTGATGCTACAAAAGGATTTCCATCTAATTTTTTATAATTTTGATTGCCTTTCGTTATATTTACATTATTAGAATTAACAACATGAATGCTTGTTTCATTTGTGTTCGTATCTTTTTCGCAATATTTTAAAAAAACGGTTTCAATAACATCATATACTCCTTTATTTTTTAATACACTAATATTATATACTTCTATTGATGCATGCTTATAATTATTTATTTGTTTATTAATTATATCTTTCATAATGTTTGACAATATTTCATTATTTTCCAACTCATCGATAGATATAAAACTTTTATTATTAAGCTTGATATTATTTATAATTTGATTGAATTTATTTATCATAGCTTCTTTTTTAACTTCATTTTTTTCATCATTTTCTTTTAATATAAACTTTTCCAGTGGAGCATTATTTACAATAAATAATTCAACTACCCTTTTATATAATAAGCTTAAATAATCATTTAAATATATATTATCATTCGATAAAAAAAAACTCTTAAACTTTTCATTTTCATATATATCTAAAGACCTTATATAATTGTATATGCAAGGTGAAGAATAATATGAGAATTCTTCTGATTTATTTCCCAATATGATAATTGGTTTTATAAATACTTTATCATCTTCTACACCATTTTTCCCATCTTGGCATTCTTCTGTTTCCTTTTTCCTTTTTTTTTTTTTTTTTATGGCATTAATTCCATTTGTACATAGATAGCATAAATATATAATCAATTTAAATATGTTACATTCACATTTTGCATCAATTACATAAAATATAACATCTGTATCATCATAATAGCAATCATAAATATTTATAGTATTGGTTTTTGTTCCTTCTATATCATATATTTGTAAATTTCTTTTATTTACACATATTTTTTTTGTATTAAAGCCAAGCGAGCAGTTACCATTATTACCATTTATTAAATATTGTGTATTTATTATATCATATTTACTTTTATTGTGATAATTTGCTATTAGATTAAATAAACTCGTCTTTCCTGAACCACCTTCACCAATA
Source organism: Plasmodium berghei ANKA (assembly GCF_900002375.2). Lineage (NCBI taxonomy): Eukaryota > Apicomplexa > Aconoidasida > Haemosporida > Plasmodiidae > Plasmodium > Plasmodium berghei. The sequence continues at coordinate 621,772 of NC_036171.2, forward strand.
ATTAAAATTCTCAATTCTTTCTGATTTCCAGAATTAGAAAAATATGACTTTAATAGAGAAAACATATTTTCTCTAAACTATAAATTTTAAAGTATTTTTTTATTTTTTTCCTTCACTATTTTTGAAAAGCGTCTTATTTGTTTTCGTTTAGCATTTATCGTGGTTGTAGTATTACGCTTATCTTTTATTTGTGCACAGCTTTTTTTGTTTGCTTTAATTCAATGAATGTTATTGATTTTACGAATTGCACACATTTTGGGGAGGGTTTATTCAATATATATAAATATGGATATCTCAGAATACCTCCAAAAATTCTCTCGATATGCTACTTGCAGCTTTCTATTTATAAATTTTTATTCATGGAAATTTTATTCATCCATTTATATGAATATGTATTATATATCGATTTTTCAATCTCTTTTCGATTATTTGTTTATGTAACTAATAAACTTGCTATCTTTGGCGGTCATGAGTTAATTTTGTTTACAAAAAAAAAATATTTGCTATTAAAAGACTATTACATTGAATAATAAAATATTTTATCATTGCTAATATTACTTCTATTTTTTAACAAAAAAAAAATAAAATTAAGCTTGTGTGGTTAATATTACCATCATTGTTATAGCTGCTATTTATATATTTTTTTCTATATAAAAATTCAAAAATTATATATTTAAACTTTATGAAGCATTTTGGTATTATCAAATAAAACGAAAATATTTCATCATTTTTTATTTTCAAAAATTTCAATTTTTTTAAATATTTCAATAATAAATTTCCTCAGGAAATTATGTGAATAAAAAAATTAAAAATATAATAGTGTACAATTATGTTTAGTATGTATAAAATATAAAACATGGAAAAATAAATTAAAAGCGAACAATTTAATCCCTACTGATATATGGATATTTTACCATAATGAAATTTTATGTTGTATTCCACATTCTTATTACATTTGAATAATATTTTCCATATATTCGCATGTACTATATATAAAACAATTTTAAGGACCTATAAAAACATACAAAATATTTTTTAAAAAACCGAATAAGCATTTATACTATTTCCCAACGTTTTTTTCCGCCCCTTTCACATCATTTCATAATTCGAATTATATATAAAAAGAATGCGTAATACATTTTTTATACTACAAAATCTTTAATACTAATCATTTTCAAGATTATATACCTGTCTATGAGTATTTCATTTTAATGAAGGAACCATATTTAAAGAATATAAAAAAATATATATTATAGATTTTAACAAATATGAAAAGAGAGGAAATACCTTTAATACATATAAAAATATATATTACATATTCTCCATATATATATTATTTAAAGCATGCGCTATTCACCAATCCCATACTTAATGCTATATTGAATAGGACAATTTTATAACGAGTATACAGTACATCCGTATTTATAGAATTAAACACCTATCCATATATATAAGTGGTATATTAATTGTGAGTACCTTCATTATAAGATTGTGTATTTTGTTTTACCCATACTGGCATAGATGGTTAATTTTTTTCCATTTTCAAAAAAATTGTATCTAGGATGATTAATATTGTGTATAACACTACACACAAAAAACAATAATAATAATCAAATAATGAATAAATTTTAAAAAATAATGAATGGTAAAACATTTTTCGAAATATTATTATTTATTTTGACTTTTCCTTTATATAAAGAAATTAATTATTCTAATTCCTCATACAAAATATGTTATTGAAGTATATATAATATAATGCTTATGCCTATATACAATTCCCCAGGGTTATTAAATGGTTATATATATAATTATATGTTTTCCAAAAAATAAAATAAAGTAAAATGCATTTATAAAATTCTCTACATAGTAAATGTTTAAGAAAACACAATTTTTAATTTCACATTGGTCATCCCAATTTTATATTATTTTTATTAGTTTTCTCTAATCATAAAATCCGCACTTTTATTAAAATTGCATAATATTAAAAAAAAATAAGAAATACATATATATATATATATATAAATTGTGTAATTATTTAAAAAATTAGCAAATTTCAACTAGTTTAAACAAAAATAACATATTTCAAGGCTTTTAACAAATTATTATATAATATCTGTTTATACCCCTTTGATAGATGCCGATAGTTCTATGTGTACAATCACTTGAAAAAAAAATATAAAATATCAAGTGCTCTACTTACTACAAGCAATATTTTTCTTTATTATAACAATTTTTAGCTATTATAAAGAATACATTTATTATTTATATATAATAAAAAATAATCCTTTAAAATATTAGTTTTTCCACCTATATAAAGGAGTATGCATAAATATATTAACGCACTTCGAGGAGCTTGTAAAATTGGTTACCCAAATATATTTTTTTTTTTTTATAAGAATAATTTATAAAATATTATGCATATATCATATCAATGAATTATATTGCATACAACATATTATAATATATACGCTTAACTTTTGGCGATAATTATGTATTTGTTAAGCTTGAAAAAAACAAAACATACTAAGTATACATATAGAATGAATACATTTTAAGTAGATATTATATTTATGTGCATGAATTTAGCTTAAATTTTTTTTTGTTCGGAATATATATATATACTCACTAACTAAAAAAAACGTGTTAAATATACGTACTATATATGCATATTTTTTTAATGCAAAATTTAAAAAACGTAGAATAATAAAACAACATTGCTATTATTTTTGAAATTAAAAAAAAAAACCAAAACAAAATAGTGAATTATATTAAGCACATATATATGCATATAATTATATATATTTATAAGAGTATGGAAATTTATTAATACATAAATATGCTTACAAAGATATATAAAATATTTTGATGCATAATAATACAATTAAAATTATGATATGAAACATTTTTATAAAAAACTTTATTTAAAAAAAAATAATTAATTAATATATATACATGTAGATCATATGAGTTATAGAAAATATAATAACAACGTATTATATGACTAAATTATACACGATATGCCATTACTTTATTTTACATACTTGTAAAGAACTATATAAAAAAAAATAAACATATAACAATATATTATTATAGGAAGATAATATATATAATACTGTATTTACACAGTTGAATTTTTTTTTAAGAATATAAAAAAAAATATAAATATTTTTTAATTTTAAAATAATAGAACAAAATGGTGAACTTTACAGTAGATCAAGTTCGTGAGATCATGAACAAAACAAAACAAATTAGGAACATGTCCGTTATAGCACATGTCGACCACGGAAAATCAACATTAACAGATTCTTTGGTATCAAAGGCAGGTATTATATCTAGTAAGCATGCAGGAGATGCTCGTTTTACTGATACGCGAGCAGATGAACAAGAAAGATGTATTACCATTAAGTCAACTGGTATATCCATGTATTTTGAACATGATTTAGAAGATGGAGAAGGAAAAAAACCTTTTCTTATCAACTTAATTGATTCACCAGGGCACGTTGACTTTTCATCAGAAGTTACAGCAGCATTAAGAGTTACAGATGGTGCTTTAGTTGTTGTTGATACTATTGAAGGTGTATGTGTACAAACAGAAACTGTTTTGTATCAAGCTTTAGGAGAAAGAATTAAGCCAGTATTACATGTTAATAAAGTTGACAGAGCATTATTAGAATTACAAATGGAAGTTGAAGATATTTATCAAACTTTTGCAAGAACTATTGAAAGTGTAAATGTTATCATTTCTACATATACTGACAAATTAATGGGAGACATTCAAGTATATCCCGAAAAAGGTACTGTATCTTTTGGTTCTGGTTTACAAGGTTGGGCATTTACTTTAGAAACTTTCTCAAGAATATATTCCAAAAAATTTGGTATTGAAAAAAGTAAAATGATGCAACGTTTATGGGGTAACAGTTTTTACGATGCTAAAACAAAGAAATGGTCAAAAAATCAACAAGAAGGATATAAAAGAGGTTTTTGCCAATTTATTATGGAGCCAATCTTAAACTTATGTCAATCAATTATGAATGATGATAAAGAGAAATACACAAAGATGTTACAAAACATCGGAGTTGAATTAAAGGGAGACGATAAATTATTAACTGGTAAACAATTATTAAAAAAAGCTATGCAATTATGGTTACCAGCAGGAGATACTTTATTAGAAATGATTGTTACTCATTTACCATCCCCAGCAACTGCACAAAAATATCGTGTTGAAAATTTATATGAAGGTCCTATGGATGATGAAGCAGCTAATGCTATACGTAATTGTGATCCTAATGGACCATTGATGATGTATATATCAAAAATGGTTCCGACATCTGATAAGGGACGATTTTATGCATTCGGTCGTGTGTTTTCAGGAACAGTTGCTACAGGACAAAAAGTTAGAATCCAAGGTCCGCACTATGTGCCAGGAGAAAAAACAGATTTATATGAAAAAAATATTCAAAGAACTGTATTAATGATGGGTAGATATACTGAGCAAGTTCAAGATGTACCATGTGGTAATACATGTTGTTTAGTCGGTGTTGATCAATATATTGTAAAATCGGGAACAATTACTACATTTAAAGAAGCACATAACATTGCTGATATGAAATATAGTGTATCCCCTGTCGTCCGTGTTGCAGTTAAACCTAAGGATAGTAAACAATTACCAAAATTAGTTGATGGTCTTAAAAAATTAGCTAAATCTGATCCATTAGTTTTATGTACTACTGATGAATCTGGAGAACATATTATATCTGGTTGTGGTGAATTACACATTGAAATTTGCTTAAAAGATTTAAAAGACGAATATGCACAAATTGATTTTATTGTTTCTGACCCAGTTGTTTCATATAGAGAAACTGTTACTGAAGAATCAACAATTACATGTTTAGGTAAATCACCAAATAAGCACAATCGTCTATTTATGAAAGCTTACCCATTGGCTGAAGGATTGCCAGAAGATATTGATAAAGGTAAAGTATCCGACAAAGATGACCCCAAAACTAGAGCAAACTACTTACACAGTAATTATCAATGGGATAAAAACTTAGCATTAAAAATATGGGCATTTGGTCCAGAAACTATTGGTCCAAATCTTTTAACAGATAATACAAGTGGTATACAATATATGAATGAAATTAAAGTCCATTGTGTAGCTGCTTTCCAATGGGCATCAAAGGAAGGTGTTTTGTGTGAAGAAAATATGAGAGGATGTGAGTTCAGAATGTTAGATGTTCATATGCACGCTGATGCTATTCATAGAGGTGCAGGCCAAATTATGCCCGCTTGCAAAAAATGTATATATGCATGTGAATTAACAGCAGTACCAAGATTAGTAGAACCAATATATCTTGTCGATATTAGTTGCCCACAAGATGTTGTTAGTGGTGTATATAGTGTTTTAAACAAAAGAAGAGGTATTGTTATATCTGAAGACCAAAAATTAGGAACACCATTATTAAAAATACAAGCGCATTTACCTGTCGCAGAATCTTTTGGATTCACATCTGCATTACGTGCTGCTACATCTGGTCAAGCATTTCCACAATGTGTTTTCGATCACTGGTCTGTATTGTATGATGATCCTTTTGATTCAAATAAAAATTCATATAAAATTATTATGAACATTAGAGAAAGAAAAGGTATCAAAGTAGAAATGCCACAATTGGATAACTACTTAGATAAATTATAAACTGCTTTGAAATTTGAATATCATTTGTGGTTGTTTTTAGTACAGATTTTAAGAAAAGAGAAAGTTGTAAATCAAAATTATTAGCAGTTTACTAAAAAAACACCAAAATGATGTAATACAAACAAATACAACAACATAGTAATTCTTCGTGTATATATCTGTAGTCGCACAGAGATTTAGTTTTGCACATGCATGCTTGCATGTAGTAGTCCAGTAAATAAAACTTGACATATATTTACTAATTAGTATTATTGTCATTTATTGGCATACATAAAAATGCATGATGCATATAATAGTGTATATATCATTTTAGGATATTTTTTTATTTTAGCTGAAATATGTACATAATATTATAAATTCATTTCGCTTCATATAATAAGATACACAATGCATTGTTTTACATCACACATCATATTTATGTGCTACATGTATGCATATTAAAACTAAAAACTTTTAAAAATGAACAAAACATAATTCCAATATTTTAATGTATTACTTATTCAATGCGGTACGCATATTACTGTAATTTAAAATTCTATATAAATTTTCAATCCTCTTATTGGGGATACCTCTGTGGACATTAGTGCAACACAATTTAAATAGGTTATCATAAATTGGCAAATTGTTCATTCTTAAAAAATAAATAATATATGTAATTATCTATATCTTCTATGAGTACGTGGTGATATATTCTATATAATCGTGCATGTTGTCAGCACATATGATGACTAAAAGTGTAAAGAGAAACATCGTAGCTATATTACATTTTTTTGTCATTCCCCGTTTCCTTGAATTTTATACTATATTTATATAAAGCATCGCATTACAATACATATATATTAATATATCGCTGTTTCCTTTAAAGGAAAAGTGAATATTGCCGCTCGCAACTTTTTTAAATTTATTAATGAGTTAAATTTATAATAAAATTGCCTATTTAAAATTTACAAAACAAGTAAAAATAATTGCATGAATTATAAGGTGAAGAAAAACAAAACGCAAAAAAAAAAATAAATAAATAAATAAATAATGAACGCGTAAATAAAAATATATAGAACATGATATTGAATTAACAAATATATTGATAAATAAAATAACAATTGAATTGGTGCACAAGCTAACAAATAGAGAAGAAATATATGTATGAATAATGAAATAATTTCTAATAACTTCATAAATTTAGTTATTGGTATTATAACATAATTCATTTGAAGGCATAGATAGGGAGCAATCAGGAATCCTAAAATTTTTTTCTAAAGCAAAAATTTGATTGTTTATCATTTGCGTACATTCATAAAAAAAATTTTGTTTAATTTTTGAAACCATTTTTAAACAATTTAGCATTTCCTTCTGTGATTTATTCACTTTCATTTGCATGAGTTTATCATCTCTAAAGTTAATCGTTTCTCTTAACAAGGATTGTAAGTTTTTTTTATAATCACATTGCTCCATATTCAAATTATTCATATAATTTTTACAACAAATATTTGAATTACCTAAATTTTCTGAATTGGTATTACAAATATGTGTCAAATTACAAGATTCATTATTATCATTAATAGGCATTATATTATGCCTCCCGTTGTTTAATAAACATTGGTTTTCATTATTTTCTTTCTTCGTATTATTATCAAAAATATTTGTTTTTCCATTAATTATTTTATCCAAAAGGTTGTTTTTATATTCTAAATCATCGCATGTAATTGTTGTTGTTTCAGCATTGTGTAGTTTACTCATTTCATCCATACTTTCCTGATTAATTGTTCCTTCAAGGCAATCAAATAAATTATCGTTATTCTTGTTATCATTATTATGACCATTATTGCTTTTATTATATTGCTCATTTATGATATTCATACCATTATCATGTATATTATAACAGGCCCCCATTCCATCAGATTCGCCATCTTTATTATGTTCCACAATACTATTCCCTGTTGAGCAATTGTTAATATCAATATGAATAGAGTTATTAATATTGGTGCTATTATTTGGTGACTTATATAACATATCTGTTTTTCTGGTTACTTCATTTTTGATCATCATATGATTATCATGACTTATATCATTTACGTAATTTGGGCATAAAAAATTATATTCATGATTTTTATGAAAATTCATATTATTATCTTTATTTATTAATGTATGTTGATCTATTTGTAATCCATTATTATAATGGTGTTTTCTTATATCAGTATCACACTCTTTTCTTAATGAGTTTTCTAAATCGTCATAATAATCATTATTGTATAGCTTATTAATTTGGTCACAACTACTGCTATGATCTTTACTTATATTGCTCATTTTTTTGAACAATTCAGTGTAACGATCTAGCAACAATTGATCCTTTTCCTCCATGGTTTCATTTTCTTCGACATATTTTGATGTTCTATTTATAACATCCTCGCATATTTCTCCATTTTTATGTAACTTATTAAGAATAATTTTTTCTCTTCTTCCTATTTTGCTTCTATCAATAATATTGTTATGCTTATACAATTTAGTAGATATATAATTTTTGTATAAACTTTTTTCAGATACATTATGATATCTTCCATCCGAATAAAGAGAATAAAATATATTTTCATTTTTTAATGTACTTTTTATAAATTCATTTAATTCATTACATATAAAATCGATACTTTTATTAAAATATAGTTTATTTATATTGTATTCGTTTGAAGGTTCTTCGTTTTTACTATTATGTGCACCATCTTTGATATTATTTGTTTCTTGATATATTCCTTCTTTATCACTTTCACATATTTTTTCATTATCATCATTTACTTTTAAATTATTGTTACATGTTTTATTGTGCTCCAAGCATCCATTAGTTTGGTTTTTCTCTTCTTCATTCAATTTGAAGTTGCTCAATTTATTCTTAATGTATTCGGGATTATCGTGAGAATCATTTTCACTATTTTTATTGTTTAACATGTCTTTATCCTTTGAGTTTGGTAATTTGTGTTCATCATTTTCATCTTTGATAACAATTTTATAATTATCATCTTTATGTTCAATCTCAGAAAGTTTGTTTATATTGCCATCTGTATTATTATGCAATTCTTGCATTGAATTTTGATTTTTCGCAATATAATAATCACAATAAATTTTATATTCTAATTGATTCAACTTATTTAATATTTCGTTATTATTATTTAGGATATCTACAATTTTTTTCATAGCATAAATAGTGTGGTCAACGTTATGAATATTAAAACTTTCTGTAGAATATTCATCTTTTAGGGAAATAGTTAACTTATTTTGTACGTTACCTAAAAAGGATAGCATACTATTATAATCTATATCATCAAAATTATTTACTTTTTTTAAAAAATTAATAAATTCTTCATTAAAATTAAAAACAGTGTTAATACTATTAACATTGTTCATAAATTCTTCCTTAATTTGATAGGGTTCATTTGTGAATGTTTTGTTATTATGTGTTTTAGTTTCTTTGTTTTTATTATTAACATATATATTATTTTCAATTTCTCTTGAAATATTAGATGTATTATGAATGTTATTATTATAAATTGAAACATACTTTGACATTTCATTTCTAGGATTTTTATTTCCATCGGTGCTTCTCCTATCTTTGTGTTTTCTTTTTGCATATTTTCTTTTTTTTAAAAAATTATTATTATTTGTAAATTCAAAATTCGGATTTTCAAGTTCATCTTTATTCTGAATCGTGTATTGCCTCTTATTTTTTATTATATAATTATTATTTTTATCATCAACATTATCTTTATCAATATTTTCTCTTTGAAAATTTAGACCATTTGATTGCCCATTATAATCGACTAAAATACTACTATTATTGTTGTTATAGTTAGAGGAAAGTGGTAACCCTTCGGTATTTTCATTTTTAATATCACCAATTCCCATATTATTAATTTGGAATCCATGCATAGGATCGGCACTAGTATCAATGATTCCCTTATTTTTATGTTCCATATCATTTTGTTTTATATTTAAACCTGTCATAGAGTTTAATGTATTATTTATGTTTTTCTTTTTTCTTCCCCTCTTTTTTTTTTCAACAATTGGAAGACTACATTGGTCATTTAATGAATTTCCATTGTTCAAATTATCGCCTAACTTAATAGGAGCACCAAGATTGCTATTGCTAACAAAATTATTATTATTCAATATATTTTCGTTTTTTATTTTTTTCTTTCGGCCTCTACGCTTTACTTCTACTACGGTACTAGTATTAGAGGGGTTGTTTGTATCCATAACTTCATTATGCATCATATTTTCATGAAAAAACATAGGATTTTCCTGTTTATTATTATTATTATTATTATTATTATTATTATTATTATTATTATTATTATTATTATTATTATTATTATTATTATTATTGTTATTATTATTATCCATTAAATAATAATTATAATTAATATGATCGGTTTGAACACCATTATATAAATTATTATTTATGAAGTCATTTGTATACACATTTTGATAATCATTTAACGTTGATTCAGAAGGTGGAATAATATCATCCTTCCCCATAATATCACAATAATAATATTGCGGCCTATCATACATGTAATAATTATTAATATTATTTTGTTCATTATTATTGATGCTATTATCATCGGCATTTAAATTAAGCATACCATGGTCATTATCGATACTTTGCATGTTTTCAAAATTATTCATACTAGAATTAAAAAACATACTTTCATTTGCTTTGATATCATTTCCATAACTATTATTACCTTTTCGGCCTCTTCTTTTTTTACCTACTTCTTGTTCTATAAATGAGTGGTATTTATAGTTTTTTACACTCACTCTTTTCGTAAGTTGAACATTTAAATCGTTAGTATTTGGAACTATTTCTCCCCGTTTTTTTCTTCCTCTTTTTTTTGGAATTGGATTTACAGCATTATTTAGTACCTTTTGACCCTCTGAACAATTATTTATTTCTATATCATTACTTTTATCCGGGTTTATATTTATATTTCCATTTAAATTATTTATTTCGTTTTTTTCGCCTGAGCATTTTTTGTTCGGCGCATTGTCAGTTTTATTATTAATTATGTTTTCATTAGTTGAATAATTATTATTACCATTCATCAAATTATCATTACTATCATTCTGATTATTAAAATTATTTACGTAGAAATTTTCGATATTGTCCATAAAGTCAGTCATATTTAAATTGCTATTCTTCTCATTTATAGTATATGATATGTCTTTCATTACATTATCTTTAGTATTAGTGTCATTATTGTTTTCATTTTCATTGGTATTTTTCAATATTTTTTTAAAAAACATTTTACTATTATAATATTTCGTGGTGTTGATCTATTTCATATGTTACCTAAGAAGGCATTTGTTTCTTCTTCAAATTTGTATATATAAAAAATCGGGAATATAATATAACCATTATTTTCGTAAGAGAATATATACTCAAATTTAATAATAAATATATCTATGTGCGTATTTATATTTATTCTATCAGTTAAAAAAAAAAATATATATATATATATATATCTATATTAATATATGCATGTATACTGGACAAAAAAAACAATTACAAAATCTGAAATATATGTTATAAATAAAATATATACAACAATACAAATATTTATCGTTCAAATTATATGTATTTTAATATAATTTTGCACAAATTAAATAATACGTTGTTATCTTACAATATAATCATTAAAAACAAAAAATTTTAAATAACAAAATTTTAAGTACTATACGGAAAGAACAATATGCATATATATACAACAAATATACATATATATTATATATATATATATATATATATATATATATATATATATATTCGGTATTTTATATTCCCTTGAATAATGCAAATTTGTATTATTATTAATAAAAAATAGTATATTGATATAAATTTATTGATTATAATAGAGAAGCATTCTATGCTTACTATTAATTATATATATATATATATAATATTAATTATATAAAAAAACGGTACATTACATATTATATATATAATATTCTACAAATGACGACTATTAACCTCTTTAAAAATGTTTAGGAATTTTATATATATGGTCTAAAAAATCCATGTTTTTTTAATTTTTTTAGGCAATTTTTAATATTACAATAAAAGCTAACAATGTAATTAGAAAAAATATGCAAGCATTTATTATGTACTCCTAAAAAATAATATATATTACGGATCTAATAATGGTATTAATTTTTATAATATATATACTATTTAATATTAAATATGAATAAAAATTGCTATACTAAATAATATTACATAGGATTTATGATTTTTTATGTATAAATAAAGTAAAAAAAATTATATATATTTTTATTACCTGCTTTTATGCTATAAGAAAACATCCTATAATTTCTCGAAACGCTTCTTTGTTGCTAATTGCGCATATTTATTATGTTTTTGAAGTTTTTTTTCTTCGGCATCATTATATTAAATAGATAATATATTTATTTAATATAAAAATTATATAGTTAATTACATATAAAAAAATTATAAAATTACCCTTTCGTTTATCTTTTCTACAAAAATTAATAAATTAAATTAACTAAAAATTTATAAAAGCTCAATAAGAATGATAAACATTATAAGAGCAAAAAATGTTTGTTCTATTGCTCTGAATAATATAATTTGTATTAAAAATGGCTACATTTTAATATAATACATAAATAATTCCTTAACACGTTTAAGTGGTAAATCATTGACAACATTGTTAGTTATATATGATAGCATAATAATAATAATATTAATTTTATAAATAAAAAAATAGGAATGGAATTTAAATGAGTATAACCATGTGCATATGATTAAGCTAATATAAATATTTCTATTAAATTAAAAAAAATTGTATAACGCATATATCGATTACACTCCATACTTTCTTGTATAATGTATTACGCCCAACTTACAAATACATTGCTTAGTTATCCAATAAACAATTAGTTATATTTTTAAATATATTTTTTTTTACGATATGTTGAAAACTCTTTTATATTAAGACATCTTATTGTAATAGCTATAAATAATAAAAGAGGTTATTATATACATATCAATATAATCCTCTACAATAACAATCTTTATACTCTTCTTATATTATTTAATAAATATATATACCATATGTTATAGATATGCCCCCCACTGTGTTTTAATATGTTCAAATAATATTATATCTTTTTTAATTTGAGGATGTTTTTATGCATTCATTATAATATTAAATAATCACATGTGTATATAACCCTGACTTTTTATACATAAAAATATTATAAATAATAAGGAACTATTATTTAAAAGGCGCTGTGTTAGCATTTGTGATTATATCAAATCGTTTAAGATATTAAAATAAAATAAATAAAATAATAAACTACAAAATTTAGTGATTTATATTTGATTCGCAATTCCATACATTTGAATAGATATGCACACGCAAAAAATATATTACGATAAATTCACATATGTATATATAAATTGTATTGAACACATCAAATGTATTATATATATGGTTTATTTCTCACGTTTCTATATACAATAAAAGCATTCAACTAATTTATAAAAAAATAGGCTTATTGTTTAAATTTTTATAAACATGTATTTATATACATTCACATGTGCATGCATATGTGGGTTATTATCCTCTTATTAGTAAGACATAAATAGCAACATGCATGTTGTTCTTTAAATACGTTTTATATAAAAATGTGATTTTTTTAAAATATTATGTTACAAAATAAAAGTAAAATTATACATTATTCATATATAAAAACAATTTTTTCATTTTAATTTATTTTATTCGTTTATTTTATAATATAAATCGGTAACCAATCTTTTACAATTATATTTTTTTTAAGATTTTTCATAAAAAAAGTTTGAAGACACAAAATAAGATAATTTTAAATCAATTAATGTTCCAATCATAATTTCCTAAAATCGTTAATATCAGTAAATAATCGTTTATTATTTTAGAATTCATCTTATCTTACACATTCTAGGTATCTTAAACATTTTTTTTTCACTTTTATATATTATTAATAAAATTCTTATAAAAATATATTGTATTATAAAAAGGCCTATAATAATGCAATAAGAAATATGTTTCAAAGAATGAGTTGAGTTAAAAGATAAAAACCAGTTTTTTCTCTTGTGTAAGACAAAAAACATTATATGTTATTTTACTCTTTAAGCTTTTGAGTATATGTAGTACTATTTAAATATCAATATAATAAAAAATTATGATAGCATTTATAATTTTCTGTAATATATTTTTGACTAATTTATTGCCATTATACATATAACGTTCTTTTCTTGCTATTGTGCATCTAAGACTATGAATTCAAATGAAATAAAAACATATATTCGAAAAATAAAATTATAGTGACCACATCTAAAGAATAAAAACAAAAATTTATATATTAATAAACTTATGGATAAAAAGGAAAATATAATAAAAAAAATACGTTCAGGGAGCTACATTATAATTATTTTCCACATATTTTGCTATAGTAATTAAAACGATATATTCTTTATAATTGTATATTGTATAAAATAGCTATACCTATTATATTTTAAGGGGAAACAAACACATATATTGATATAATATAGTGAAAATGAAACTTTTTATGAAAAATGCTTTAATTTGTTCTATTATCGTATCATGGAATTATATGATGTTTAACTATGGTTTTTTACAAATTTATATGAATATATGTTAAGTTCAAAATTATTTACAATAAACGTGTATTTTTAACCTAAATTATGCATACAAATATTTCGTCTACTTAGTTAAAATATGTATAATACATGATATATAATAAAATAAAAATATGCACTATATATTCAGAATAGCATAATTCTTATATTTTTTTTTTTCATTTGTAGCATGCTTATGTAAACTTTAAAATAAATATATTTTCTGTAATATTACCCAAAATAAATTACCTCATTCTGTACAAGTTAATTTTATTGTAATGAATACCCAAAAAATCGAACTTTATTAATACATGCACACATGCTCGAATTTAAACATTTTTCATACTGAATAATCATTCTTATTTTAATAATATTGAATATTAATGCTTTAAATTATTAGCTAAGGAAAAAATGCTTATATTAACCTTAAATTAAACTAAGCATTCATAATTTTAATAAAACTTGCATTAATGCAAAATTTATAATAAAATCTGATAACAATATAGACCGTAATGCATTATCAAGATGATTCCCCTAAAAATGTATACCTTCCTTAAAATAATAATAATAATAATACGGCACTTATAAAGAATATGATTCAAGTTGTTTTATTTTTAAATATATAGGTGTATGTTACCATATCATTAATTTCCAAATTACAATATATATATTATATATTTTTAGGCAAATGAAAATGGAGATGACATGATATCACATGATGATGAAGTATAAGAAAAAAAAGACAATATAAAAAATAGTAAATTTATTTTTATTTTTAGAACCATTACAACCTTTAAATTACTTTTATGTTTGTATTTTTGCTTTTTATTATAGAATCCATATTTTAAAGATGTTTGGGATAATTTAGAAAGATATGAAGAAGAATATACACCATCTAATGATATAATAAAATATCATAGCCATTTACAAAAAAGCTTATACAACATTTTGTTTTCCATTAAGTATTTCCGTATGTTTACAGAAACATTCCATTAAAATAAAATGAAAATTTTGATGTGCTTTTTTGAATGCCATAAATTTATATTATTACATCATTTCAATATTATATTCCATATATTTTTAACAATTTTTTACAGGATCAGGTACTAAATTTTCAAAATATACTAAATTCTTTTATGAAGAAAATATTATTCTAATTACAAAATTGTGCGCTATTCCCTTTTTATCATTTATAAACATTATAATACCATAATTTAATTTAATTTTTTACAAAATACAGATGATATAAATATTGATTCACATTTTTTAAAACTAGTAAATAAATATGTAAAACTAAAACTACAAGGTTAGAAAAAGAATGTTGTTTTTATTCTGAAAAAAACTCACGCCTGTCTTATTTTTATATTTTCCCCTTTAAATAATCGATTTAATATATCAATGTGGCCACATATATATATATATATATATATATATGCATTTTTTTATGAATCCTAACCTTAGGTAATCAAACAGATGAAAAGGACATTTCTCGACTAGCAAGGGTACTCATTTAAAAAAAGATTACACAAAGAGTATTTATATACGAACACATCAAATGTGTGTTTTAGGACACGGATCTAAATTCATATAATTTTTTTTATTTTATTTATTTATGTATTTAAAAACGTTTAGTTCCATTTAAAAAGTCAAAAAGAAGATGACGATGAGGATGAATTAGTAGTCGATGAAGAAATAGGCGCATTTCCTACCAAATGTCCAATATCACAAATGCCCTTTGAAAATCCTGTTACACAAAGGTAAATTTGTTTTTCCTTATATGCACATATGTTTTATCCATGTGGATATTCATGAATACATAAAATCCTTCAACTAAAATACAGTAAATATGATAACAATTTACAAATATTTTATAATATAATTGTTAAGCATCATATATTATTTATGTTAAATAATTTCCCTAGTATACGATACGGTATAAATATTTTTTTAATGTCTTTTAAAACACTTCAGATTTAGCAAAAATAGAAAGGCATGTGTTCACACCTTTGAAAATTCTTTTATTCTTAGATTAATGTAAAAATTAAAAAATGCTTTAAAATATTATAAAATAAAACCAATTTAATCCAATTACATTTACCATTTTCTTATTTTTATATATCACATTTAGACAAAATAAAGATACAATAGAATGCCCAATAGCCGGTAATAATAATTAATTTATTAGTATATATCTTTTATTTTTTTATTTGTCATATTTATAAAACATATATCCATGAGTACATATATTTTACAGCTTGCAAAAAAAAAGTCTACAGAAATAGCTTGCACCCCGACTATGAGCTTCTTCATCACTCAAGGTTATATGGATCCACGCATCACGATAAATATCTTTGACTTTTTTTAATTTCTTTTTATACATCTAATTTTTATCACCTGAGTTTGGAATTTTATATTTTATAAATCATAATATAGAGAATGAATCTTCACATTTTAATATATATACAAAATATGCATAAATTTTAATGTAGGTTTATGAAGTTTAGAGATAATATCACAGAAGCAAAAGAATATTTCGAGAAGCTTCGGAATGATGGTTTCCAAAAAAAAATTCATGAAAATACATTATTTATTGTTAAAACACTTGAATATCTCATTTGTATAGTATTTATATAACATTAGTGATAGCTCATACATTTTTTTTGTTTCTTTCGTTTTTTTAGAGGATAAATGTTTCAATTTTGTGGAATAATAAAACAATAAATTTTTTCTTTAAAATCAAATGATTTTTCTCCTTCCTTTGTAAAATTATATTATAATTTTTTTTTATTTTAAGTATTGTGTGAATATAACTTTTATATGTATATATACATGTGGCCATTTTTATGGTCTAGGATTATTCATTCATTTTTTTAAAACTTTTTATTATTAAATTATTCTTTATATTTAGCTTTTCCCATAAGATATCATTATTTAGTATGCTAAATATAATTATTGTATAATGTTTTATTTCACTAAATCTTTATATGGCTAACTATATTCACAACAAGTGTAGAATGGTACAAATAGTTATAAAAAAATAACACCGAGGATTTTAACTAATTTTTAATTTATAAAAAAAAAGACGCAAAACAAAAGTATAAAATAATAACACGACAAAATTTTTGCAGTTTACATAACCTTTTTAATTGACATTTATTTTGTGAAGTCTTTATTTTTTAAATAATAATATAGTATTTGTTATTTTATTTATCTCGGTTCTTCATAGGCAAACAAATAATTATAAATTTGGGGAATTTGTATACAATTATAATAACCCTTCTTAAAACAACTTCGTTAAATGCATTATTTAATTCAAATAAAATGTTTCATGTTTAAATGAATAATATTCTACAAGTATCATTTTTATACTTTTTTATTTTATTACTATTATTTTTTTTATAAAATATTCGTATGTTAATATTCATAGCATATATTTTTTTTGCGCTATTATTCCAAATGCAAATAATTAAAAGTATAACATAATGAATACACTTATAAATTTTTTTACTATACCCTGAAATATATCCATATGATATATAAATTTATATTGTATACGGTTACCAAAAAAATAACTAAATAAATATTTGGCTAAGAAACAAACAAATCATATAATCTATTGCACAATGAAAGTACCCCTCCACCAAAACAATGTGTAAAATGTACGAATAAATAAAAATTCATTGATTTATATATAATACCACATTGATGAAATGCAAAGAACGAAATAATTAAGCATATAAATTTCCAGAACGTATTTTGATAAAAGTTTAAATTACATATGAATAGTTAAAAAATAATAACAATATAAATAAAACCATAAATACATTACGAATTAAATTTATTCATAAGTACATATACTTGGAAATGTATAAATTGGGAATATAAGCTATAATAATGTAAATAGTAAATGATATTATTATCAGAGTTATTATTACTTCCTGTGTTATGAGCTTCAATGAATAATTGGAATATAGAATACTATAATTATTATCCATCCCTTATATATATTTGTGCGAAGATCCCTCTTTGATTCACATCGTACTATGTTTGATTATTTATTTTTTATGGTTTAATTTATAAATATATATACATGTATATTTCTTTTTAATGAAAAAATGAGTTGCATGTACTATGCCTCACGTTTGTCAAAAAACGAGAACAAAGGACCATTAGGCGAAAAGGAATATTTTGAAGACGAAGAAGAAGAAAAAGAAAAGATAAAAGTATTAATCGAGAAAATACGAACAAGTGAATACATTGTTGTACATTCCGGAGCTGGTATATCTACTAGTTCAGGACTGCAAGATTTTCGAGGGCCCACTGGAATATGGACAAATGAGTATCACAATAATATTAAAAATAAGAAGAAACATAATAAGAAAAAAAAAACAAAACAAGAACACGAAATTGTACAAAATTGCGAAGATAATGAAAACATCATAAAACATTCCCAAATAAAGTATGATAATCCAAACAGCTCATCCAATCAGGCTTCTATAAATAAAAAAGAACCTCATTTTCATAGAATTAAAGAGGAAAGAAATGAAAGCAATCATAATAATATCCATCAAAATCGTATCAAAGCCGATGAAATAAATATAGATAATATATACAAAAGTTCAAATAATAGCCTTTTGGAAACACAAAGAAACTGTGAAAAAAAAGAAAACGAAAATCGTGATAACTCAAATCCTATACAATTCGCATTAATAGATCAATGTGCAAATGAAAATACTGAAAATTGTCAAAGTTCTGATGAAAATTATGTAAAGTTTGGAAATAGAAAAAAAAAAGTTGTAGAGCTTCATTTAGCTTTACCAACCAAAACACATATTATGATAAAAGAATTAATGAATAAAAATATTATAAAATTTTTAATTACTCAAAATATAGATTCTTTACATTATAGATGTGGCACAAAATTTTCTCAAATATCGGAAATACATGGAAATATATTTATAGAAAGATGCGATTTTTGTGGTAGGCGATATTTAAGAGATTATGTTATATCAACAATCAGTTTTAAACCTACTGGGGCTTTATGCTTTTTATGTTCATTCCCTCCAATAGGGATTTGCACAGATGTTTTATTAGATTGGAATAATGCATATGAAGATTTTTTTCATTTGAACTCTATTAAACATTCTCAAAAAGCGGATTTTCATTTTTGTTTGGGTTCTAGTTTTTATATTGTACCAGCTAGTTATTATCCATCAAAAAAAAAATTTGCAAGTAAAAATTCATATAGTTGCTTAATTAATTATCAAAAATCGTCCCTATTCAAAGAACTAGATTTAAATATACATTCAAATGTTAACAATATATCAGATATAATTATTAAGGAGTTCTCTTTAGAACCTCTTGCTATAAGAACTGCTTTGATGATTGTTGTTAGATGTCAATTAATAAACTTTGATTTATTATGTGATCAAATGGTTAAAATTAATAATATAGACAAAAATGTGCATGATGTACTAGACACAGAAAACGAAAACACAGATTATAACCAACATAGCTTTAAAACTTACAGGATTAAGAAGGAAGAGATTGATAAAAAGTATTATACTTCTATATGCAAAAATGAAACGGACAATCAAAATAATTGCATAAACTGTTCAAATAATGCAAATGATAATAATTGTAACATGGATAGTAATAAATTTGGATATGATGATGTTATTTCGATCAACGATGATATAAACCGAAATAATGGCGCATCTCCTTTTTTGGATAATGAAGAAGGAAGAGATGAAGAAAAAATTGAGAATACAAATAAAAATCAATTATTTTTAATAAAGTGTTCAATGATTAAAAATATAAAAACAGGAAAATTAAATAGCTTAAATAAAATTACAATAAATGAAATAGATAAAAATAAAGGAATCTGGTTAATACGTACAAATTTTTCATGTATATTAGAAGTAGAATTATGGTATAATTCTTATATTTTACTAAAACTCATTTATAATGATAAAACACCATTTATCGAATTGAATACATGGGCTATTGATGTTGCATACACATATGGTGATGATATTGACGATTCTTATTTTAGCAATAATAAAGGAAATTTTAAACAATTTAACCTAAATAAAAATAAGTATATGTCTAATCATGAAGAAGAAATGAAAAGGGGTGATATTAATACAACACCCGCTATTATTAATGAGGAAAATGATGGAATGAAGACTTTCGAAATATACGATGAGGAAAAATTGAAATCTTTTAAAGTCTCCGAAATATTAAATGAACATGTTCATGTTGGATTTAATCCTAGAAATGTAAAACCTAAAAATAAAGTTCAATTGTTAGCAATTTTGAATAATACTTTTGATATGAATAAATATGATAATTATTTTTCCTTTGAGTTATCCAATTCTATCAAATTATTATATAATTTATTTTGTATAATAAATAAATTTAATGAAGAAAACAATTTTATTATAAAAAAAAAACATAATGATAATGAAAAAACAATACAATTTATTAAAAATCTCCATTTATCAAAAAATATATATTTATATACTAATGATTTTTTAAATTTGTTTAATAATAATGATAAAACAATTAGCCGTTCTTCTTACACATTTCGAGAACGGAAAAAAAGAAACTTGGAAGATTTTAATGTATATTCATCCGACGAAAATAAAGAAAATACATCAAACTTTATCTTTTATTATTTATATATGAATGAAGATATAAGTTTGTATAAAATACAACTTAAAAAAACTTTGATTAAAAAAGAAATAATTAGCAGCTCATGCCACCATCAAAATGTATCAAATTATAATCAAAATTTACTCAAAAGGGAAAATGTTCAACAAACTTCGTCAAAAGAAAAATATAATAATATAAATAACACAATTTTATCTGAAGGTCAACATTTTGGTATAAATCAAGAAGCGCCTATAGACATAAGTACAAATGAAACGAAAGAAACTATATCAAACAATGAAAAATGTGATGTTTCAAATAATATTTTTTTAAAAAATGAATTACCTTTTACAAATCGTATAAACAGCGACAATTGTACTAGCACAAATAAAATCCCAATCCCTCAATCAAATAATGGTGACGTAATGTTTAATTCTAATACACCAAATATAGTTGAAACTTTAAATTGCGATTTTAAAGATGCATCAAGCAAGAAGATTAGTAATATAAATATAATAATACCTAATTATGAGGAAAGTGATAAAAAAAATAATCACAACAAAAAAGGTAATGAAATTCAAATTGAAAATGACTCGATTACGGAAAATAATATAGATAATAAAAATGGTGGTGAGCATTATTCACAATTATTATTTTACCCAGATCTGCTAATAAATAATGAATATAAACATGGGGAACTAGTGCATAAAATTCCAAAGTATATTAAGCCACAAAAAATATATACTCCATATAAGAAACTTTCAAGAAATAAAAAATATTCCAACACACTTCAAAAATATAGAAGTGAAATATGGGAAAGTAGTTATCATGAATTTGTAAATAATATAGATAAGGAACATATTGTTGACTCTATTTTGTATAAAGAGTTGTGTTATTTCCCTTTTTGGCTTTTAAATTACACCAACGACTTATTTGAATGTGTATAATGAGGAGACATTAGACGGCTACAATATCATAAAGGTGCTTTCTCTCTCCCTATGTATGTATATTTATTTATTTGCATTACAATTGCATTTGAAATATGCTAATATCTTTTTGAGTCATGTCTTTTCAATTTCCATTTATTTTATTTTTTTGTTTCTGCAAATTGTCCACGTTTTTGTGCACAATTTTTTTATTTTACCTTTTATTTTTTTACGTATTTAAAATAATTTTATGTTTGTTAATGTTTATTTTTCTTTAATTATAACCTAGCTTTAAGTTAATACAAAAGAAAAATCCGAATATTAAAGAATAAAAAAAAATATTACTATTTATATAAACTAAATGAAAGATAAAATGAAAATATCGATAAGTAGCACACAAAAAATAAAATAGTAAATAGATTTCATCATATATACCACGGCATGCCCAAGTACGAATGGGAATTTATGTTATAATGCCCACATGGAATGGCTGGTATTAACTATACAAAAATGAAATAAAAATTATGTTAAAAAATATGGGGAAGGTATTTAAGTATATCATCCAACATAAAAATAGTTGTCCATATATGCTTAAAACGTAATATGATAATTTATGCGGAGTAAAGGCAGCATTTCATAGGTGTATAAAATAAGCTCATATTTCGATAAAGGATTAATCATCAAAGTAACGAAACAAAAAATATAATTATAAATAGAGGTAATACTAAAAAATAGGCATATTCTTAATCTGATTCATCCATGTTATCCAATTTATTAAGAGTTTCATGTAAAATATGGCCAAATTTGGCATCATTATTTTTGTTAAGATCTAAAGTCATACATGTATTCTCATCTTCATTTTCATTATAAATAGCTTGATTATTTTTATTGTCATTTATTTTCCTTTTAATTAATTCGATAATTGCTTTATCTGTTCTTTTAGATAGAATATTCATTTTTTTTTGTAAATCTCTTTTCAAATCAGCATTTATATTTTTTGCATGAATTTGATCTAATATGTTACCTTGAAATACATTTTTTAATTCCTCTTCCAATTGCTCATTTAATTCAAGCTCATATTTTTCAGTATCAGGACAAGATATACAACATGCCTTTAGCTCTTTATTTACTGGAACATAATTATAAAACTTTAATTTTTCATAATGTTTTATTTTTTCCATTTTCAGCATATTATAACAATTAGGATTCTTAAATGTTATTACTCCTAGTGTATTATAATATAATATATTTACTAATAAAAATAGTAATATACCTTCTCTTTCACCCTTTTTGTTTTTGATTAAAAAAATATACTGCTAACATTGGCTTTAAAAATATAAATTCATTTTTCCATATAAATATTTCTAAATTCCTTTTTATTTATAATTTTTAACTTCGTTATAGTAAATTAATAAATATATAATCGTATATATATTTTTTTTTTTTTTATTTATTATTATTTATTAATTTTACTAAAATATAAAATGCGAAAGCAGCACTCATTTTGTGCAATCCCAGATGTACCATAAATACTTGTGCATAATAAGAAACACAACAGTCAAAAGGTTACTAAGATGAAAAATAAAATATATGCCATTTTTATGACGTATACAATATCTCACTTTTAGCAAATTTGCCATTAAAATTTCTAATATTACAAAGATAAATCTGAATGTTGAGAACAAATATTTCCGCACTACAAATTATGTTACAAATTCATAAAGTATTAAAAGTTTTTTTGTTTATATACAAAGATATGTCAAATGATTTAACAAAAAAAAATGAAGACAAAGACTGAAACAAAAACTAAGCCGAAAGCATAGTATACACATTATATATGCAAATTATTTTAATAATTTAAGGAAACACAACTTAAAAAACAAATGATAAAGTTGTATATATATGGGCATATTTCATTTGTCAGTTTGTTTGTCAAATGCCTCTAAAAATTAAATCAAACTTTTATCAAAGTATAATAATTAATTGTGGAGAAATATAATTTGTATAGATTGTATAACCGTGTTTGTATTTGTAGAAACTTGTAAAGTTTTATTTTTTTTTATATCAATATTTGCACTAACCTTTGTATATTGTTTTGGCTTTAAAAACATGTTATTTATAAAAACTTCACCATTAACTTTAATATAATTTAAATTTTGTTTTCCTAAAGGAGAACCAATTTCGATTGTGACATAATAAGTACCTTCATGCAATAAATCAATAGACCATGTATTGGAAGTATCACAATTATTATTATCACTAGTGGTTAAATTGCTTTCTTTTTTACATTCTAATGGATAAAATGATATACCACCATGAGATGAATTTTGTTTATTCAGTTGTTCCCATTCTATAGGTGTAGGTACCTTTTCCCAACCATAATTAAAATAACCATGAGTTTGTTTTTTCAATCCATTATCTACCATCCAAGTTAATGGCTTCGATATCACACTAATATTTTTACTTCTAAAATATATATTAATTTCATGCTCATTTTGTTTGACCTCAATATTCTTTTCCTTATTTGTATAAGCCCCACATGGTATACCATAGAAAGTAATATTTCCACCAGTTTGATGTTTTGAATCATTTACTTTAGATATAACAACTTTTACAAATTTGGATTTTATAGGAAATTTAAGTTTATATTTATGGTGCCCTGGTGATATAGAAAATATTTCAGGATTTGTATTATTTGCAAAATATAATGATAATTCTGTAATATTATTTTCTAAAGAAAATAAGGTTTTAAAAGTAAATGAATGTATATCTATATCATAATTAAAATTTATAGTTATATATTGACCTAGCGATTTATTAATAGCAGTTTTCCATGTTGAATATTCTTTATTTTTATTATTTCCGCTAAACCCTGATTGACAATCATATTTTTCAGATTCATATGAAGATGTATAACAAGAATTAAAATACGGAGAATTTACTAAAGAAACAGGTTCTTCATTTCCTATACAACTGTTGTCTGATCGAAATTCATTTTGCATGATAAATATAATAAAATGTGTTGGCATGTTTAATTTTATTATTACTTCGCCTTCGTAATATTCAGAAGAATAAATATTATACGTTTTTTGTTCCGATGCATTTGTATTGTGACCAATTGCATTCATTATTCTATCCCCATGTATATGATATATGGACAATACTTCTTTAGTATTTGTGAAACTCTTTTTTGTTATTTCATTTATTGGAATATTATTACTTTCCTCTTTATATATAGCTATATAAACTTTGCTGTATGTATTGGTTTTAAATTTAATAATGTTTTTATTAAAATTGTTCAAACTGCGTATAGCTTTCGATTTTTCATATATAGTAGGTATATCAGATATAATATAATTCGAAGAATTGATAAATGCATCTGCTCCATTTTCGAGATAAAATATTTCGTAATCGTCACCACCTAATTCTTTAATTCTAAGGGGTATAGTTGTATTACTTTTAAAAAAAAAGTGTGTTGGAATAATTTCTTCATCAATTAGCTTATCTGATTTCCAATATAATATTATGTGAGCAGTATCTGGATTTTCGTGTTTTATAGTACTTAAATGAAAATATTCTATTCTAAATTTATATTTTTTGCCTCCAATTAATCCTAATTTTTCTGAGCTAATTTTTTGAACATTTGAATTAATTTTATTAATTGGTAAAATATATATTGGTTTTATTTCTTCAGATTCTTCTTCTTTAGGATCTGGCATATTATTAACAATTATAGGAGAATTGTCTAAAAATATTCGAACCCCACAATCATGTTCAATACTTATAATATAATTATCTGTTTGAGGTATTTTTATATATCCGTCCCATCGAACAGAAAAATGCTGATAAGGTATCATTTCAATAGGTACACCACTATCCCATATAAAATTTATATATTTGTCATTATTTATTGATAAGGGGTATCCTGAAAAATAAGCATTGTCATAATAACTCCCTGTCAAACCATCTGCCTTATCTTCAATTGCATATCCTTTTAATATAGAACAATTTTTTTTATTATTTAAAAATGCTTTTCTATTTGTTTCGACTTCATCATCTAATTCATATAATTTTGTTTCCATATCATTGATAGATGATGCTTGTAATAATAACTTATTTATATTTCTACTTGACGCTTTAGCTATATCATTAATTTCTTCTATTCTTTTCTTTATTAATTCAGAAGTAGTCCCACAATTTTCTTCATATTTTTCATATACACCTCCTAATTTTTTATATTCCATATCTAATTTTTTTACAGCACCATTTAACTCATTTGATTTAGCTTGAAAAAACGTTCGGGCTTTTGACCTAACAATATCATAATTTATTACACCTTTACAATAATCCCAATCTCTATTGCCTTTTCCTATTAATTGAACTTCTACATAACACCATTCTCTTCCTGTTAATCCATTAGGGTCTGTTGATTTCGTACAATCAGTATATGTGTTGTCATCTTGCACAAATGCAGCGGCACATAGTCTACCATCTACCGTTTTCCGATGTTGTTGCCTGTATTCCGTCAGTTTCTAAAAAATAAAATGATAAAGAAAGGTGCGTTTTTTTTCATAGTATATACGTATTTATCGAATGAAGAAATGACAAAACCCAAATGGGCGACACAACATTTCAAAAAATATCCTTTATGAATATACCCACGAAAATGTATACATTTACACATCGATATATACATATATATATACACGATGTTATGTACTAAAAAATATAGATATTTTATCTTTTTTAACTATTTATAAAGTGTTACTTTTAAATTTTCTTTGTCATAATTCTCACTGTAGCATTTATGTATCAAAAATACTAGCGTAATAATTGCAAATCGAAATAATTCCATGTTATTTTGGTCTTAAAAATTATTACAATTATAAAATAATTTAATACTTAACAAATTAATGTTGTAATACAAAATTTATAATAAAATTGGTATAACGTCAAGTTATAATTGTAAAAGATATGTGAAAAATTTTATTGTAAGTAACAAAACAAAAAAAATATAGACATAACACTGTTATTTATCACTGCAAATATATGTCTACAATTATTTAGTAGCAAAGTAAAGAATGTTACAAGACAGTACAAAACATGTACATATTTATCCAGAGAATATGGACACCGTTTTATTCTATATAGTTTCTAATTCTTTTTTATTTTGTTATTCTTTTATTTAGCAATAAATAATCAAATGATATTCATCCAGGAATTATTTTTACACAATTCACGAAAAAAACACAGTAAGAAACTTATTTACAAAAAAATAATACATGTATATATTTTTTTTATCAATGTTAAACCCACTTACGAGTATACCAAATATATATATTGTGTAGCTTTTTGAACTTTTATGTTATTTTTTTTAAAAAATAATGTTCTATTTAAATTATAAAATAAAATGTTCGTTAAAAAAAATAAAACAAACAAATAAACAATATTAAGAAAGTTTTATGTCAAAAAAAAATATAAAGGCTATATGTGCAATATATAACAGTATGTGTATAAGGATATACGGATAAACATAAATATATGTAATTATTATATTATAAATAATTTAATACGGTAAAATACATAAATAAACTAATGAAAATTTCGTGTAAAATTTTACATAAATAAGTGGATTTTAATTTATAAATCTAGCTTGAGTTTATTCCCAACATCAATGTGCGATATCATCTGCATAAAAATAATATATTATATATATTTTAAAATGGATGATATGTGTATATACATATTCACAATTAAAAAAATATAACAAAAAATATTTTTTTAAATATCTAATGCATTTTATTATTTTTAAACTAAGTATTACATCTTTAAATTCTTCAAAGGAAATCATTCCATCCCCGTCTTTATCTGCTTGTATGATTGTTCTATCAACTAGCTGCTGCAACTGAAAAAAAATTATAATATAACAAGAAAAAGGTATATTATATTTTATACATGCATTATATTATAGCATTATAATTGTCTTTTTTCTATTATAAAAGTAAAAATGAAAAAAATTACGCATAAAAAATATACCTGTACATCATTTAAATTATTCCCAACCATCATTTTCATAACGGTAAATAATTCACCATTAGAAATCATTCCATCTTTATTTATGTCATATATATCAAAGGCGAATTTTTTTTTCTGAAAATCGTCGGTGGTTGACATTAATTTCGCTGTACAAAATAAAAAATTAAAATGAGGAGATAAATGTATAGTAAAATATCTTAGGAATAATATGAACTAAATATTAGCGAAAATGACACTTTAAATCATCATATGAAAATAATAACGAAAAAGCATAAACATATTTTTTTAATTTACTTATTCCAACTAAGAATTCAACAAATGATACTTTTCCATCTGAATTTGAATCAAATATTGATATAACTCTTTTTACTAGTGGATTCTAAAACACAAATATATAGAAATATATGTATGCTTGTTTATTTATATTTTTGTACGTAAAATTTAATGCATGGTAAATTAATTCTTAACATATTCTTCATAATATAAAAAACAGTAAAGATGGGGAGATAATAATGAAATATTCCACTAAAGCAACTATATACATATTCACAATCTTTATTTCATTTAATTAAAATATGCCGAAATTAACGAAACCAAAATTTGGTTATTATTTTATTGCCACTTTTTGTGGACATTTTTTTGTTTGATTCTTACATCGCTTATTTCAGGAACATCAAATAATTCATTTGGATCTAGTTGTCCGTTTTTATTTGTATCAAGTTCAATAAATCTTTTATACATTTTTTTAATATCCATTTCACTAAAACGAGCAGCTTGCAATAAATCCTTTTGATCTTTTTCAGATAATATTGCGTGTGTGTTTCTATATTTGATTACACATTAAAAAAAAAAAATTATATATTTTTGTTAAAAAAAAATGGGAATTAACAAGCAATATAACGTATTTATTTCATGTGTAGACAAATTTAATTATAATTTTTTTTTATTTTTAATTTTCGCTATGATAAACGAATATGATGTTCTCACCCCATTTTACTCTTCTATATTTTCATAACAAAATGTATAGAAATTGTGATTTAATAAATGTCAAATTGTACTTCTTTTAATTATATTTTTAACGTTATAAAATCACGTCCCCATAAAATATATTCTCTATATACATATATAAACACTATCCAATAAAACGATCAAAAAATATGCGGTATTTCTTATTTTCGAACATGATAGTAATATTCTCCCTGTAACTATGCGGCATTAAATAAATTTCAACTTAAAAGGAATAATATTTTATTATTACTTGATAATTTTTTGCATATGTTTTTACTTCCTATTGTGGTCACTTATAATTTTTATATAAGACTATATTCAATTCATATGTTATTATATATGTATTAATGCATACATATTTATAGGTATTCCCCCATTACGTTAAATTTTGACTACTCACAATATTTAGTAATATACAATAACATTTTTAAGAATATATTCTTAATACATGTATGCTTATTAGTATTAAATGATATGCATGTTTTATACCTTCAAATATCTAACAAATCTTGATTATTATATACATATAAAATTGCGATTGAATTTTATATTAAAAGGGAAACATACTTCCTCTTTATAAAAGGTTGTATGCTTTAAAAAAAAATCATTTATATGCATCAATCACTAATTAAAGTATATCAAATCTGCGCATTGTATTAAAGGAATAAATAATGATCTATAATAATTATAACCAAATGAAAAATGTAAAAAAATTATTGAAACGAATATAAATAAATGCTTCAGTTTAATAGTACATATATTCATTCATATATATAAATGTAAAATACCTTTTATTAAATCAAAGGCGCATAATTGCCTTTTCAAGTTTTTTTTAATGTGGAACATTATTTCGTTGCGCATTCATGCACATTAATTGAAAAATGAAGAGTATTAAAAAATGAAAAGAAAAAAAAATAATAAATATAATTATTTTAAAAATCGAATTAAAATATATGGCGAAACAAATTTTAAAAAGGAAAAAATTACACACACACAAAAAAAATATAATATATAAACGAGCAAATAATGCATACTAAAATAAAAGGGAGATGCACATAATAAAAATCGGAGGTATATGCATGAGCATATAAGAAAATTAAGCTTTAAAAAAATGATGAAGGAGAAAAAATAATTATATATGCATATAAAATGAGGAATAAAAAGGATTATTAAAGAAAAAGGAAAAAAATATTTTAATATTAAAATATGTGTTATATTTTATTGGCTCAATTAAAAAAAGAAATGGTTTAGCAAAGTCTTATAGCATGCTAGTGTTACGTTTTTAATATATTTTATTTCGAGTATGCCAATTTGTAAGAAAGAAAATTATAGCTGTTACTACAGGCATTTTTATATGAGTGCGTATATATATGATCGTTAATCATTTAAGATCTATATGAATATATTTATACTATTCAAAATTATAAATATGTATATTAACATTAAAAAATATAAACATAAACAATATAAATTGCTTATTAAATACTGAAATTGATAATCGATAGCTATAATATTATTTATAACATATAACTTTTGTTGTCATTCCAAAGAAATGCTCCCCATTAATTAAATATTAAACCCTTAAATCCATATAATTACGTATATATACTCTCTACAGGATTTAGTAGAAACCTTGAATTGACATTCAGTCAATTATATGAAAATTATATAAGAGTTATAATAAATATAGCGAAAAATGTGTCTATATATAAATATATAAAAGGAAGCAACAATGGAAAAATGCAAACAACACTATAAAACAATGGATATAATATAATGCAATAAATTGTGATATGTTTATCTGTATGTTTAAAAATGTGCATCTATGAATTGAAAAAATTATAAAATCGAAGTTTTACCCTTTAGTTACCCTCCAAAAAAAATAATTAAAATGCTCTATGATAAATTAATAGTCACTTATTGTATTGCTACCTTTTTACTATCATATATTATGCAAATACAAATGTTTTTATTTTTTTATTCTTTTACATATTGAACAAAGCATAAGGAATTATAAAATATGATGTTCTAAAATGGGGAAAATAGCAACTTCATATGTTTTATTTTGTTGGTGCTTTGTATTGGCCAATCTGATTTGTATATTTTAAATGTTGTTTAATGTGAGAACATTAAAAAGCAAAGAAATTGCCATATAAATAACTGTATATACATCGAAAAAAATTACAAATAATTGCGAAATTATTTGTAAAATGAAATAATATATTTTTTTTGAGCGAAAAAAACTTTTTAATCTATGATGCGAATCACATAATTTAGAATGCAACAAATAAGGATATTATTTGAAATATTTAATAAAATACTAATATTTTTTCACTTTTTATTAGATAAACATGTATATATGTGGTGTTTGTGCATACACAAATATGTATTCACATGTTTTAACCCGATTAGGAATGTCTTGTTTTTAAATGAACTTCGTAAACGCAATATAAACGTAAAATTTGATTTAACAACATTATTCAAATTGTATGGTATTTGATTTTTTGTGTGTGTTTCCTCTATATCCTTTTATTTACATATATGACAAATATATTATTAAAATTTTTATTTTTTTAATAAAAATATACGCATTTATAGATATATTTTGCTAAAAAATGATATACCCATTATATATAATTTAGTTATAGTTTATATAAATATTTAAGAATAGTACACGGTATACACACAACTATTATATATATTTTAATTCAATTGGTTTTATCTATGTATTTTTTTATTATTCACTCTTATGTTTAAGCTTTTGAATAAGAATGTAAAGGACAGGGAAAAAGAGGCCATACTGAGAATGGTTGATTAATATCGTGCTATAAATATTAAAATTATGTGAAAATTTAAAATATTCATGTATTTTAAATAAAAATAATTAAAATATTTATAATATAATTATCATATTTTCTTAATATAATTTTTGTATTCTATAATAATATTTTTTGGAATGAAATATAAAATATGGGACACAAATATTATATGTATGTATTAATATTCAAAATAATATAAAAACATATTAACAACATTTTCTTTCCTTTTTTTTTTTACTACATACTACGGAAATTTTCTTAGATTATATTTCCTTTAATTACTATACTCGCAAATTTTTCATAAGCAAATCAAATAGAATTTTGGTGTATGTATTATAATAAAAAATAATATATGTATATAATATTACGAAAGTTACAGCATTCATTTAATCGTACATTTTTAAAATTAACTCAGTATATTAATTTTTTTTTTATATTATATAAAATATGTATTTAATTTCATTATATATAGTATATTTTTTTTATGTAAAAATTTGAATTATCTTAAAACCCCTTTATTGTATGTAACGTAAATACATAATAAAGTATTATATTAATACATGCTTATGTATTTTTCCATTTCTTTTTTAAAATTTCCTATTTTTATTAATAAATGAAAATCGAATTAAAATAATAATGCTTCGTTATAAGGAAGAATAAACCAAATGCTCAAATGCAAAATCGAAGAAATGCGATAAGAGTACTTATTAAATTGTGCATTTTCCATTTTTCGAGAAATATATTATGTATATAAGTATATACGTATATATATCATATCCATATACATGATCACATAGATACATACATACGTGAAGATACAGAATGAAAAAAAAAATCGAACAAAACAATCCGAGGCACAAAAAGTATTCCTACTCAGATGAAAGCAAGATGCAAAATTTTTTATATAAAAGTATAAATAAAAATCGATTTTACCTTTTATTTTTTTTATTCCTTTTTTCGTCATTAACACATTTAGCACAATGCCAAGTAAAAAAAAAAGTTTCTGTTAGTGAAATAAATTTCGATAGTGCCGTGGATGATGTCCAATGGTGTGGTAACAACCATTCGACTGTTTTAGTAAAAACGGTAAAGGGAAAATTATATAGAAGTTCAGATGGAGGTAAAATATGGACAAATATAACAAGTAATTTATCGGAAAGTTTCAACAACAAAAATGATAACACATCAGGACATACCCCTGAAACTACTGCAGTCGATCTTATTATGGTTAATCCTATTAACAAAAATATTGTATTAGTTATTGGAGCTCAAAATAGTCATTATATATCAGAGGATGCTGGAGAAACATTTAAATTAATAAATTATAAAAATAAAATTAATTTTTGGCAATTTCATAATAAAAAGGCACACTGGGCTTTAGTTTCATCATGGACAGCTTCTTGTTTTTCGACAGATAATACCAGTGGGGAATGTATGCAAACTTTATCATTAACACAAGATTTAGGTGCAAATTTTCAGTTAATAGATATTTATGTTGTTCAATTTAATTGGGGAGATGTAAGTTCACATTCCGAAGATACTATTTATTACACTCGACATAGAAATAGAAATGGTCACCAACAAAGATTTAGTGGATGGTCTAAAGATGTCGATTTTGTATCTACAAATAATTTTGGAAAAGATGTCGAAGTGCTAGTAAAACACGGGAATAAGTTTTTAATATCAAATGGATATATATTTGTTGCTAAGTTAAATGATGTAATTAAACAAACAGTTAATATGATGGTATCAACAGACGGAGGAAAAACATTTAATAAAGCGAATTTACCAAAAGATATACATGAGAAATCATATACTATTTTAGATACTTCAGAAGGTGCTATAATGCTACATGTAAATCATGGATCAACATCTGAAAAATTAAATACTGGAAATGTGTATATTTCTGATGCGTCCGGGCTAAATTATACCCTTTCATTACCAAACAATATAAGAACTGCATCTGGTGAATGCGAATTTGATAGAGTTTTAAGTTTAGATGGTGTATATATTGCAAATTTTTTAGATGATCAAGATGAGATGAAAGATGACGATTTAAAGTTCACAAATTTTAAATTGCAGTTAGAAGAAGAAGTAGGGCCATTTGAAACAAATACAGAAAAAAGAAAAAAACAATTAATAAAAGGAAAAAATGAAGAAATCGTAAGAACTGTTATTTCTTTTAATAAAGGTGGACATTGGTCATATTTGAAAGCACCGAAAGTAGATAGTATAGGAAATAAATATGATTGTGGAGATGAGTGTTATTTACATTTACATGGTATAACAAACTATCATCAATATGCTCCATTTTATTCAATAGAAAATGCGGTTGGAATAATTATGGGAACAGGTAATGTCGGTAGCCACTTAAAATATAAAAGCGATGAAGTAAATACATTTTTATCAAGAGATGGTGGCGTGACATGGATAGAGGCACACAAAGGCCCATATATTTATGAGTTTGGTGATCATGGTGGTTTAATAGTTATGTCAGATGATTTGCGTAAAACTAATCAAATTGTTTTTAGCTGGAATGAAGGACAAAGTTGGTTTGATTTTGAATTAGGGCAATTCCCAATAGATATTGATAATATTGTAGCTGAGCCAACTTCTTCGTCCGTTGAATTTTTAGTTTATGGTACAAGAAATGATATAGGGGTTTTATATCATCTTGATTTTAATACTCTTGGGCAACCTTTATGTAAAGGGCTATGGGCGGCAGACTCAGTTTCTTCTGATTACGAAACCTGGTCTCCTTCTAGTGGCGCCTTCACAGATAAATGTATATTAGGAAGAAAAATTACCTACACACGAAGAAAACAAACATCTGAATGTTTTAATGGAAAGGATTTAAAAAGAATTGTTGATAAAAAATTTTGTGATTGTACACCAGAAGATTACGAATGTGAAACTGGTTTTACACGAAAAGTTGGAAGCTTTGAATGTAAACCAACTGATTCAACATTAACAATTGAAGGGTGCACAAGTAGTTCTTATTTTTATGCAACAGCTTATAGAAAAGTTCCTGGTGACGTATGTGTTAATGGTTGGGTTCCTGAAAAGGTCCCTGTTCCTTGTCCAGACTATTCCCCATTTAATAATAGTAAAAATAAATAATATGTTATATGCTTGCCAAAGTTTATTTTAATAAAACATCCAATGTTGCAATTTATTTCTTTTATTTATCATTATACCCACTAACTTGTTCATTATTTTACTTCAGGCGCCAAATCAATTTTGCTCATACTGTTTATTATGGGACTCGTTATGCTTATAATTACATACATATGCAGAAACCCTAAAATTCGAAACATGTTTTATAATTATGGTAATAATCATCAAAATGCACATGTGTTATGTGGATATTTCTTGAATCACATTATAATTTTTAATTATTTTGCTGTACTTATTATTGAACATATTGGGTCATTTATTCGGTTATCTATTTGTTTATTTATTTTTTTTTCTTCACTTTACTATTTTAATTTATAGGCTTTGATACATTTGAGCATGTCAAATATTCAGTTGTTAAAACGAAAAAAGGAAACATAAATAGCAATGCGTTCGAACCTGAAATGGAATTTATAGACGCGGAACAAGTAAGAATAAAAGTGGTTATATCATTTTCATATTTTACACATATGCAAGCATTTATTCATTTTTAACATCATTTTGTTTTATTCGTTTGATTAATTATATATTATTATTTTCACTTTTTTATGATATAATTATTAAAGGATAACAACGAAGAAGATGTTCCTACCCTTATGTCATATAATAACGAAAGAAATGGACAAAGAAGCGATTTCGAATTAACTAGAAATAGATCAAATCATAATAATTATATTACATCCAGAACATCGAATTCACAAAAAAAATATCCAGAAAGCATTGAATTATTATAAAATGGGAATAATGAAATAAAAACGTATGTAATATAATTTATCCCTTACTGCGCTAAATTGTTTTTTTAAAACAAAAATAATCAATATAATTGTATATGTACTTATGGCAATAAAAAGAGATTGGTTTATTAATTAGTCATATTTTTTTATATTTTAATACCATTATGATTATGCATTCTGTTAATTATTCAGCTACTATAGTTATTACTAATAATATTATTATCTTAATTGTGCAAATGTAATTATTTATGTTATTATTTTATTCGTATCCATTTTTATTTTTTTATGTATTAATATTTCTTTTAATATAATATCCAAAATGATGTATTTTTTTAATTTTTTATCTTCTACATTTTATCATTATTATTTTATATTTATTTAAACAGTTATCAATATCCTTTTTTGGATTAACACTTATTAATGTTATATTTTTTCCTTTTCACAGATTAAATCTTAATCTACTTTTTTTACTAAAAATGCATATTATTTTTTATACTGTTAATATATTTAGCCATATTTATAATATGTGCAATGTTTATAATTAAGATTATATTTTGCATACTTTTGTTAGTTTTTTTGTTTATGACAAACTGCTATGCTAAAGAAAAAAACACCAAAGGAAAAAGAAGAAAAATTATAATATTAATTTTACTATGAACTTAAAATAAATAACAATTTCGATAAATTAAATAATTTACATATAAACCCGTCCATATGCTCAAATAAAACTTTATTAGCCTATGCGAAATTAAAAAATATGAATTTTTTCTATATCGATATAATAGCATCGTTTTACCTATATTTGTGTGTAGTTGATAAATGCAGGCATGTAAATGATAGCCTTTTTTATTTATTTTTTTTAACAAGATAAAACAAATGGGATACATTTTAATTGAATTATGCTATCATTGACAAGTTTATTTAATTTTAATAGAGTTTAATGCTATTAAAATATTAATATATATAAATGTCATTTTTAGAAGAACCAAAAACATAAACAAATTACATTAAATAATTAAACGAAATAATAAGAATGAAAATTGAAAATTTTTAATAAAATATGCAAGCAAATAGGAAAACTATGCATCATATAGGGTTGTTATACGTGTGTATATTCATATATTGTATATACTTCTTAGGTCCATTTATATTTGTCCACGTATATATGAATAAAAAAATGAATAACAAATCGAATAATTATAATACCATTTTGTGCTCATTTTTATTCGCCAGTGGTTTATCGTTAGGACCTAATTGTGGATCGCCGCCCCATGCAATGGGAAACCAAACTGGATAAACTCTTTTATACAAAAACATAAAAACTTTGTCGTGCTGCTTTAGAATACTACTAAATAAGCATTTCATTTTTCCGTGGGTTCCTAAAGATTCTAATATTTTTCCAGTTAGTCCAAATTTTGTATGCAATTCAACGGGTTTGAAATAGTTTATATCTTTAGGATTATAAAACATATTTCTTATAACCGCTTTTTTCTTATGAATTTTAAAAATATTACCACAAATACTTATCCTTTTCATAATTATTCTTTTACAATCACAATTAACAACTTTACCATGCGCCACTAACTCTATATGTGTGTCAAAGTCATTTAAAGGGTTAACTGGTATGATATTATTAGTATTTCCATTTCCAAAAATACTATTCACATTGTTTGTATTGAATAAGTAGTCTGGATTTCCCATGTTTTGTAAGGTACTAATATTGTTGTATTGTTCTACGCCATAATTTATTATATTTTTTGTTTTTATAATAAAAACAGGTGAACTAGTAACTGTAGTAAACCCAAATATCGAAGCAATATATTTTTTTCCATGTTTTACAAATTTTTCATACTTTCCCTTAGATTGTATACTTTTAATAATTTGTTCACTGAAAATAGGAGCTCCTATAAAATGTCGAAATCCACATATAATTTTGAAAATATCTTTGGATTGAACTTTTTCTAAATAGGTAGAAGATTTTTCAATTTCCATATTTACTACTGTCACTTTTCTTTCAAAAGGTAATATGCTCGATAAAATAAAAGGTAACTTTAATTTCTCATAACTATTCATTAAATTAATTAAATTACCATCATTTTTTATAACGAATATGCAATAAGTATCTGCTAGAGAATATTTCTCTTGTATAATCTTACAATTTTCTATATATTTTTTTTTAGAATATTTCATTAAATTTTCATGGCATTCATAATCATAAACTCTGGAATATGTTAATGGAAGATCTTCATAAACATCAATAAATGATGTTCTCAAACTTTGCAAACTTCTATATTTTTTAAATCTTTCCCTTGCGCATATTTTTTTACTCAGGTAAATATCCTCGCTATTTTCGTCGTCTATTTCGATATTATTATTATCATCACTATCGCTATTACTACTTTCGTTGCTATTGTTATCACTAAATTTTTCATTTTCACTATCTTCAGAATTGTTTTCTAAAAAATACGCATCATTTAAACCATCTTTATTGTCCAAACAATTATTAACCACGCCGTTTTGAATATCATTTATTGGCTGAGATCTATCATATGAACATATGGCATTATCACTTGCTTCATACTTTTCATTGGATACATACATCCACTTATTATTATTAGCCATATTTTGTGTATTTTCATTATTAGAAAATTGACCGAATTCGTTCATCCCATTCATTCTTTCCATATTATTACCATTGGCCAAATTTGTATTCATTGTGTATATATGATTGTTATACTCATTAGACGGTTCATTGGTGTTTAGTCCCATTTCCCTATTTAAATTGAATTTATATACAGTTGTATTATTGTTGTTATTATTGTCGTCTTCATGATTTAGATTAAATTGGGATAATTCAGACATGTTTTGTTTTTTTAATACCATCATCATATTTTTATCATTAAAATGATTATCGTCTCCCATATATGGGCGAACCGGTATTAAATTATTTTCATCATCTAAAGTATTTCTATTTATGCAATTTTGAATACGATAAAAGTTGTAATTAATATTTGTAGTAATTTTTTCATTGTTCAAAAAATTGGCAATAAAGCATTTTTCATTTTCTTCATTTATTTGAATATTTTTATTTAAGAAAAATTTCGATGCTTCGCGATTCATATCGTAATTACAATTATTTATATTATTGTTGGTGACGTTTCGTTTCCTTTTCATTGCATCTATAGCATATATACCATCCAAATAATAATCACCAATGTTCGTTATATGTATAGGGTTGTGAACATTAAAACCTGTACCTTTAACAAACCCTTTTAGATAAATTGAATCATTATAAGGGTTATAAACATATGAATCTATCATCATATATCCTCTTCCTTCTCTAAATGATACATTTTTCACTTTCATATTCATTATTTCGTAGTAAAGTTTGTGGAAATTTGTGTTATTATGATTGCTACAATTATTATCACTATTCCTAGTAATGTCATAATTATTCTCAACAGTGCCACTATTGTTACTGCTATTTATAAAAAATATTTTATCATCCATTGTAAATTCCGAGTTAAAATATCTGGAAACAAAATTTTTAGAATATTTTTTGTTCTCACTTGTATTATATCCTATACCAATAATTGATGGGACACCTTGAATTTTTAATATTGATAATAGCTCATATCCAAGATTATCAAATGCCGAATTTTCAAGGGATCCATCTTTAAATATACATAAAATTAGATCAGCGCATTTTGTGCCATCTATAATACCATATATATTTCGCGGTACATCATAAACTACTAAGGATCTTTTTCGTTTTGTTTTGTCAGAATGTATTGTATATATATCATAAAGTTGTATATTATCATAATTTATAGAATCATCTTCATTTTGCTCACATATATATTTTATAAATTCCCTTTTGAAAGATAATACATCGACGTCTTCATGAAATGGCAATAAACATATATTTAATGAGTTGTAAATGGGAAC
The DNA here is from genome assembly GCF_900002375.2 of Plasmodium berghei ANKA. NCBI lineage: Eukaryota > Apicomplexa > Aconoidasida > Haemosporida > Plasmodiidae > Plasmodium > Plasmodium berghei. The sequence goes on from NC_036171.2 coordinate 661,446, forward strand.
GTATTTTGATTTTTCTTCTAATTCATTTTTTAAATTGCTTGATTTTGTATTATGTGCTTGATATGCTCTATGTAGCATATGACTATATTTTTCCACTGTTTTTTTTTTTTTCCTATGCGCCTTTTTATTAACATTTTTATTTTTTTTCTGCGTTTTATTTTTCTTAAACTGTTTGTTTACCTGTTTTAAGTGTGATCGATGTTTCATTGTTATTTAAAGAAGAGTAAACAAATTGTATCAAAAAAATCCTTCCTTTTCTACTTTTTTAAAGCGTCAAAAGCGTAATATCGTCATTTAAAAAAATATATAATTTTCTTATAAGCCTTTATATATTAAAGAAGCATTTTTATTTACAAAATAAATAGATATTTTCATATCAATTTAATGCATTTTATGCATGCCATATTAAAATACAGTTATATATGTATATTAATTTTTTATTACTGCAACAGTAAACATAGAAAAAATATATTTTTAAAATGAAAAAAAACTACTCTTAAAATTTTATTTTAATTTTAATTGCTCTTACAATATTGATATATATATATATATTTTTTTTTCTTTGTGGGAATCGTGATTCAAATAATACGAAATGAATGGAAACCTATATACACATAATAATTTAATATATATATATATATATATATTCATACGAGTTACAACGTTTTTTTAACATTTCATAATATATTAAATTTCATATTGTAGATTCAATAAATTTTTAATTTAAAATATTTTTTTCTTTTTCATTAACTTTCCATTTGCCAAAGCGATGCAAGCCTTATATTTTTTTTAAATATTAATGATATATATTTATATATATATAGAAATAAGAAACAAAAAGGAGAAAGGATAAAATATATAATAATCTTAAAATTATAACATTCCTTCATAATATATCTTATCGGCTATATTTATACATTTTTTATAGGAATATATTTTATATTTCGAATAAAATTGTTTGAAAATTTTAAGATATTTAATACAACAATCATAAGTATGCACTTCAAATAAATGATGTTATATACTTTTATAGACGTTTCTTTAGCTTCTTTATTTTACATTGCTGTGTCAATTAGCATAGAAAACTATAATAATTTTTACAGTTTGTTATTATTAAATAATGAATAATATTAAAAAAATTGCTATACATAGTAATTTTTTGTACACCAAATATAATTTATATTTAAATGGTTATTATGTATATGTATTTTTAGCAAAAGATAACTATAATAAAAATGACAAAAATGAAGAGCAATTCTAAAAAAATATTTCATTTGTGCATAGTAAATATGATATAATTCTTTATTCTAAAAATAAAAACAAAATGTTGGAAAATATTATTATATATATAAAATTGCAGCAATTTGTATATAACCTTATAAGAATTGAAATTTAAAACCATTGCATTACAAAAAGATGCATATCCTGAATTCATTTGAAGTAATAATATATGAAAAATATTTAAATACTTCATGCTAATAGTATTATATTTTTATTATTTTATTTTTTCGAAATATATATATTTAAATTATTTTATTTTTACAAAAAAATATTATAATTTGATATACGATGAAATATGATACAGCACACTAAAGGCCTATATTTCTAAAGTATATTACTTTGCATTGCCCTCTTTTTTTAATAATTATAAAGTATGTTATACGTATATACAATTTTTTCCGTGATAAAAATGTGTCTAATATGCATATCCTTAATATTTCAAAATAATGTTTGAATTTTTTGTCATACGTGTTTTAGAAAAATTCAACAATATATTCTAAAATAAATACATGAAAAAAAAAAATAATAATATTTATGTATGCATTAAGAGTGATAATATAAAATATGTACACATTCAATAAAATAGCATTTATATATTCTTTAAAGGAGTATTGTGCGTCCATGTGCAAGCTAATTATTATTCCAAAGAAAATATTAAAATTCAAACAAAAGTTAATTCTAGACATTTATATTTTAATGACATAGATGTAAAACCACCAAATAAATATAAAGAATAAATAAAAAAATGTGTTTTTATTACAATACTTCTTTCTTTATATATTTGTTTTTAAATTCAACATCTTTCAATTTTTTTTAATTGTTAACGATTTGCAAACGAAATTATAATACTATTTACATAAAAAGGCAACTTTGTGTAAATTTAAAAAAATTTATATATACAGAAAAAAGTGAAAATTTTATTTGCACATGTGTATACTTTATATTTAGATTTTCATATTTTTTTCCATTTATAGATTCTTAGATTGCGATTATTAGATTTTTATATTTATAATTAAACAAATCATATTTATAATGAATTATATTTTTTAGGTTTGATAATTTTCCGTGTTTAATTTTTGTGGTATATGCTTTATAATGATTTAATTTTTAGTTTTTTTATTTTTTTTTTATGTTTTCTTTGTATGTTTTAAATATTACATGCCGACCAAGTACATAGTTTTAGGTTTAGACATATATTAAAAAAAAATATTATAATATAAATTACATGTGAATATATGATATAATTTGCCTGCTTTATTTTTTTTTGTACTGTAGGATTTACTATTTAATGATGTGAATATTACACATTAGGCATAACTTTTTTAATACTTTGTATATTAAAATCTATATTATATTTTTCCTTTATTTTTGTTTTATGTAAATTGCTATATTATTAAAATGTTAAAGGCTACAATTGGTGTAATTTTATTTATATGTGTGAATATAGATATTATAAGTACAACAAGTAAGGACAATGTAGTAAATACCAAATTTGTGAGACAAAAAAGTCCAACTTATAATCCAGACAAGAATGGGGATGTTATTTTTTATATGCCCGAACACGAAAGTGAAGTACATGGAGCCAATAATAAGAGTACGAATATTAATTTAAAAAATAACCCAACGCATAATATCAATATATGGCACAATACACCCTCAGGAGTAAATCAGGGATTTGGGCAGTTTTCAGGAAAATTAACAAGTGTGAACAATGGTATTAACACGTATAATAATCAATCAAAACAACTTCAATCTATGAATTATCAGAAAGATGGATCCTTTGGAAGTAAATTAGAACAAATGAATATTCCAGCAGATTTATATAATAATAAGAATATTTCATATTATTCTAATGGACACAATAAAAATAATGCTATAGAAAGTTGGGGAAATAACGGAAATCCTGATAGAAATCATGGAAATAATAATTCCTATGGATTATATGGTAATATATATGATAAAATAAATAATAACGTATATAACAATAGTAAATATAATAATAATAATTTTAATATTGATAATAATAATAATGATAATAATAATGATAAAGAAAATAATAAAACTTATAAATCATACTTAAATTTGTATGTTTCAGATAATAAAATATCTCCTATTGGAAATAATGGAAGGCCTGGACATTTGATAAGCCATTTTAACAATCCTAACCAAAAACTTGAGGTTTTACATGGCTTTGATGGATTATTTAATCAAAACATGCTTGGTACAAACCATGAAGGTAATTATGGACTCAATAGAATAAACATTAAACGGCAAGGACCAAATGATAAATTTGGTAATTATGGTCAAAATTTAGGTACAAATAAAGCCATTGAGTACCCACAAATGATTAATGGTAATAATATGGGACCAGATAATTCTGCAGAACATCCCCAACTGGTAAATGGTAATAATATGGGATCAGATAATTCTGCAGGATACCCAAAACTGGTAAATGGTAATAATATGGGATCAGATAATTATGCAGGACATCCCCAACTGGTAAATGGTAATAATATGGGATCAGATAATTATGCAGGACATCCCCAACTGGTAAATGGTAATAATATGGGACCAGATAATTCTGCAGAACATCCCCAACTGGTAAATGGTAATAATATGGGATCAGATAATTCTGCAGGATACCCAAAACTGGTAAATGGTAATAATATGGGATCAGATAATTATGCAGGACATCCCCAACTGGTAAATGGTAATAATATGGGATCAGATAATTATGCAGGACATCCCCAACTGGTAAATGGTAATAATATGGGACCAGATAATTCTGCAGAACATCCCCAACTGGTAAATGGTAATAATATGGGATCAGAGAATTCTGCAGAATCACCCATAATGATAAATGGCAATAATATGGGATCAGATAATTCTGCAGGATACCCCAAACTGGTAAATGGTAATAATATGGGATCAGATAATTCTGCAGGATATCCCCAATTGGTAAATGGCAATAATATGGGATCAGATAATTCTGCAGAATCACCCATAATGATAAATGGCAATAATATGGGATCAGATAATTCTGCAGGATATCCCCAATTGGTAAATGGCAATAATATGGGATCAGATAATTCTGCAGAATCACCCATAATGATAAATGGCAATAATATGGGATCAGATAATTCTGCAGGATATCCCCAATTGGTAAATGGCAATAATATGGGATCAGATAATTCTGCAGAATCACCCAGAATGATAAATGGTAATAATAGTGTAATGCCTTATTTTACTGGAAATGACCAACAAATATTTAATAGCATTAGTAGCTTGAAACCAGTAAATCATGAAGAGTTATACAAAAATAAAATGAATCCAATAATATATAATGCACATGAAACGAAAAGTGGTAATAAAAATGGTGCACCTAATTCCACATATGATTATTCATCTGATTATAATTCTGATTCTGAATCAAATGAGTCAAATGAATCAAATGAATCAAATGAATCAAATGAATCAAATGTATATATAATAAAAAATACAAAATTAGAAAACGACAATAAAGATGGTAATGGAAATGTAAATGATACAAATTATTATAAAAATCAAATAGACATCGCGAATAAAAACCAAGGAAACGGATATAATAGTGAAAATATTTATGGAGATAGTATGCATTCGGATAGTGCTTTATCTTATGAAAGCGATTTAAGCTCTGAAAATAAATATGCCAAAGAAGGTTCAAATGATGAAGCAAATATATTTTATAGAGATAATGCTCAAGATAGAGAAACAAAAGAAAAGTTAATGAATTCTTCAGAATCGGATAAAGATGTAGAAAACCCTTTACATGTAAAAATTCCAGAAGAAAATGTAAACTATCATTTTTCCAATTATATGAATTTTGATAAAAAAAATATACTTATTTCCAATGAATCAGAATTATTAAAAATGATAGGACCTGATTTTTCAAAAGAAGTAAATAATTATTGTAGTAAAAAATCAATATTCCCTTCGAAAGGTAATTATTTGGATATTTCTTTTGAATATTCTAAAAAGTTAGGAAAATTAAGAGAAAAAATTGTAAATGGACTGTTTAAAAAGAGAGGCAAATTGGTTACTAAAGAAAATAACATTTTAAAACAAATAGAAAACTCTTTAAAAAAATATTATGTGGAAAAACGCCAGGAATATTTAAATTCTGCTTCAGAATCTAGTGAATTAAAAAATGACGAAGAATCGATGTTAAGCAATGAATATAATAAATTATTAGAAGAATATATTTGTCATATATTTTCTAATAATCCTGGTACAACTCAGTTTGAAAAATTATATTACCATAACCTAGCATTAGGCGAAATAATGAAACCAATAAAAACAAAATATAAAAATGTAGCACCATTGTCTATTGCGTTAAATTATGAAATATACATTGTTTCTTCTTCAAATATTTATTTATTTGGACATATGTTATTATTATCATTAGCATATCTTTCTTATAATTCATATTTTACAAAAGGAACGAAATCATTTTATTCAATGGAAACAATGTTGTTAGCAAATTCAGATTATTCCTTTTTTATGTACAATGAAATGTGTAATGTTTATTACAGACCTAACAAATCATTTAAAAAAGATTTAACATTTATTCCAATCGAATTAAGACCAGGAAGATATACTACATATGTCGGAGAAAGGAAAATAATATGTGACACATTAGAACTAATATTAAACGCAGTATCTCTTATAAACATTAATGAAGTTTACAATGTTTTTCATAAAAATAATGTTTATGGATATGAAAATTCGGTATCTTTTTCAAATAATGCAATAAGAGTATTTTCACAAGTTTGCCCAAGAAACATGGAAAAAAATATTATAAATTGTAGTTTTGAAAAATCTACTTTATATAAAGGAAATGCTCCAGAAAATATAGATCAAAAAGACTTGAAAAAAGCATTCGATCTATTAAATACATTTAGTGGAATAGAAAGTTTTTCACATAATAATTATCAAAATAGTTACTATATAAAACTTATCATGGAACAAAACTTATATGCCGATTTTTACAAGTATTTATTTTGGTATGATAATAGAGAACTTATAAAAACACGTGAATTAAGCGGAAAAAAAAAAACTTCAAAGTATATTTATGATCAATATATAAAAACTAATAAATTATTAGAAAAAAAATTCAATGTACTTTCTAAATATAATTTGAAATCGAAAGGATTGTTAGCATTTCATTCATTAATAGATAAATATTCAGAATTTGTTAAAAATAAGAAGATTAGAAATCTATATTTAAAATTTGTTTCATATGCTCGACACTTTTTATTTATGAACAATACAATGAATTCTCCAAACAAGTCGTATCTCGATTTTATGAATATGGTACTCGAAGAATTACAAAATGAAACAAAAGCCCCATTAAAACTTATAGTACGGGGCAATTATATGATGCATTTGAATGATATAGCTAAAAAAGAAAGCATTTTTTATATTAATTTATTTATATTATCATTATTTTCAAACAAAAATCCAGTTAAAAACTTTTATAATGGAAAGCGAGAAATGTTAAAAGCTTCACTTTCTGAAAAATTTGCGACGTCTACATCGGCCTTTATTCCCCATAAACTTAGAAGAATTGTAATTGGAATGAAAAAGGGATTTTTAAAAAAAAAGTTGTTAAAAACTTTAATGAAAAATCGACTTTTACAACATATACCAATCAATCTGCTAGAAAATATTATGACTACTTTCCAATTTACAACACATGCTATCGCAACTACTGAATTAGCTCAAAATGCACATCGTACATCAAAATATTTGAATTCTAAGAACACAAGTAACCCCGAATTTGCAAAAGCTATCTTTTCTAAAGGAGGTTTTCCACAATACGCTGATAAATTAATGGAGGAATGGTTTTCCAAAGGTTTTGAAGAATATAAAAAAGAAAAAATTGATTATCACAATATGGAAAATGAAGTTGACAAGGAATTAAATAAACTTGAAACATTGATACCTGGTTTAAATGGAAATCGCAATTCCAACACTCCACACCATTTGATTGAACACACAGATACAGATGCTCACAATTCATTGGATACGCAAAATAAAAATGATAATACATTGGGAAAACAACGAATTGATAAATTAATTTATAATGAACATGACAAATGGGATCATTATATAAATAAAGAGTATGTAAAGGCCTTAAGTGCATGGATAGATATTCATAAAAAATCAAATAATGTTATGGAAAATACACTTCAAGCTGCAGAAGATAGTAAATACCTTTTGGAAAATAACATAGAGGATAGCATATTTTTTTCTCGAACTTTTAAACCAACTAAACAATCAGCTTTTAGAAATGTACTTAATAAAACTCTTTCTCTTGGAAAAATGCTTTTAAGAAAACCTAGTTTCAAAGTGGATCATGCATTGTGGTTTGGTGCCACTATAAATATGAAAAAGGGATTTGCTTTATTAGAAAAGGTTAGTGAATTACATAAATTAATACGGCATGAAGATGAATCATGGTTAATTAATGAGGCTTTTATTGAAATTGTTGATCATATAATTTCAATGAGTACACCTAGTAGTATATCATTCCAAGCAGGCTATTTAAGAAATCCAGGAATGTTTCATGTTAATCCATTTTATCATTACTTACCACATGAGGAAAGATTAAAAGAATTACAGCAATATATGTGTTATGATCATTGTTCGGCATTATGGAAAATGCTATCAACATTTGCATTACATCATTTAAAAAATCCAGATAGTTTACAAACTTATGAAGATAAATTTTCTAAGAATTCACTAGGCAACAAAATGACTGATAAAGATTTTGTCAACAATTTTAAAATGATACTCGGAGGAGACGCTGCATTACATTTTTATGATAATTTACTTCCCAAATCAATGAAAAAAGAATTAAAGTCTATGAAATATGGTGTATCATTATCATTTTCATTTTCACTCAAGTTAGCAAAAATGGTTTTTGGTGAAATGCAGTTACCTCATTTAAGTTACATGTTTTATGCACAAGCTCCATATTTTGGCCATTTTATTGGAAAATGGCAAAAGGAAAGGCAGCAAGGTCGATTAAAAGAAATTTTAGGGGCTATGACATTAGGCACTTTATCGACATATACTATATTAAGTGCTATGGATATAACACAACATGCTACAGATATTGGTATGGGACCTAGTACTAGCTGCTATACATCTCTTGTACCCCCACCCAAAAGTATATGTATACAACAAACTGTTAAAGCTGTATTAACTAATTCAACATTAGCATCTATGAAAAGTGTCTTTTCAGTTGGTTTATTTGCTGCAATTACACCATACATGTTTGCCCCTATGGCTGGTTTAGCTGTGTGGAGCGTATTAAAATCTCAGTTTAAAGTAGTAAATAGAATTGATATGGCACTTAAGGGAGCATTTAAAAATATGTGGAACAAATTTATGTCATTAAAAGGTATCCGTAGATTAAAAAATGTATTCAAAAAAATAAAAACGATAAAGAAAAAAATGATACAAAAAACTGAAAAGAATTTAGCCGAAATACAACAGAATCCAGAAGCTGAGAAAAATCATAAAGCAGCCGTCAATGAAATCCATAATCATACAAAGGGCAATTATCATTATGTATCTTATGCTAAAATCGTAGTATAAAATAACGAAATACTTTTAAAACTAAGTAACAATAGTTTGAGCCCATAAATCAATACTAAATATACAAATATATATCCATTTTTTACACTTGGATGTATGCTGTATGTCATTTATGCACAAACACTTATGATAATTTCTTCTTTTTTTGTTTGTTATTTTTGATTTATTTTTTTTCGTGCACCATTTTTAAATTTTAAAATTCTTATGCAATTAAAAAAATATATTTTTTTTTATATACATTTGTATATTCCAGTGTTTTAGTTGTCCTTAATATCTTAATTTCGACTTTTTTAAAATTTAGCTTTTTTAAATTTTATAAATATTTTTATCAATAGTAAAAACATAAAACAAAATATATAATATATTATGCAGAAAATAATTAAAATATTTATTGTTTTATGCCATATATGCATTTCTTATTGTAAAATGCTTATTCCTTAGAGAGCGTATGAAACAAAAATACAATGCATATATTATTGCATATGCTTATATTTCACGTAAATATAAATAATTTTCTTCTACATTTATATTGAAACTTTTTTAAAACACATATTTTGCGGTTTGTTAATAAATAGTAGATATAGTTTTCTAATTTTATATTATATATATGAATATTTATTAACAAAACAAAAGCATTAATACTCAAGAGATGCTTAGCTATAGGGAGAGTTTTTAGCATATAAATAATTGAAAAAATATATTTTCTTGAATTTGCGAATTTTTTTTTATTTATCTCCCTCCATGTAGATAGTTTTTTATTCTTTAATCGACATTCAAATTAATTTGTCATTATAATTGGATGGTAGATACAAGTAAATTTAGATTTATAACAAAAATAATATGCATATATTATTTACTAAAATGGAAAAAGCTAGTGACGCGAAGGACAGGGAAATCATCAAAAAGTTAACTATTGTTAAAATATCTTCCCTAATTAAGGATGGAAATATATCAAATTGCAAAGAACTTATTTTAAAGAATAAAGGTATAGAAGAATGTGAAGAATTATATCAGATGAAAAATTTAAATAAAATCGATTTAAGCCAAAATAAAATAAAAGATTTGTCAATGATTGAAATGAATTTAAATTTATATCATATAGTATTACAAGAAAATTTAATTGATAATATAAATTATTTAAATAATATAAATAACTTATTATTTTTAAATTTGTCAAATAATAAGATAAAATTAATAGACAATATATGCCAATTAAAAAATCTAAAAACGTTAATATTAGCTTATAATGAAATTGAAAAAGTTCCAAATTTATCAAATTTACAAAGTTTGGAAACATTGATTTTAAAAAATAATAATATTGAAATATTTACAAAACCCGCAAAAGAAATGATAAACTTAAAAAAAATATCTTTATCATTTAATAAAATTAGACAATTTTGCTTTGGTTCTCACTTTTCAAACCTGCAAGAACTAAGATTAAATTCGAATAAATTAATAAATATTGATAAAGATATAATTTACATGGCTGCTTTAAAGCAATTATATTTACAAAATAATTATATTATGGAATCGGATTTTTTAAATTATATAAATGAACTAAACAATATCAAAAGTATAGTCATTTCAGACAATCCCTTTTTTAAAAATATGAATATAGAATTATTGAATAATTTTATTAAAAAATCTAGAAATTTAATTACTATTAATTCTGTACCAATTCCCTATGATAAAAAATTTGTTACATTCCCATTTAATACTTCACATAATTTATCTTCCACCGAAAATTATGCCAACTCTAATACAAATAAAAAGGGTAATAACAGGAATATGAAAACAAAAAACTTTTTTAAAGTTAAAAAAAATAACTTTCATAATAAATCAAAAAAAAACAATTATAAAAATATAAAACAACAAAAATAAATAATATGAATATGTAGTAGTACATAAATGTAGAAAAATAAAATCTTTGTATTTTAAATGTACATTTGCGTATGGATACAACATATTTCATATATATATAATAATACTAATAGTTGTGGGATTCACAAAAAAAATAGATAAATTTTTGTAATAAATTATATTATATTTATTTTAAACATACAGATTTTATTCTCTTAAGTTTTTTTTGTATTTTTTTAATATTATTTAAAAAATGGAAGCTATTTGTATGCTTTGTATATTTAACATTATATTATTTGAATTTTTTTTTTGTATTTAACATATAATTTTTATATTTTTTCACGATCATTTTGTTAATTTCCTTTTGTTTATATTACAATAGTTACATATATAAATATATGTATATATTCAAAGACTAATACGCAATTGTTTCTTATATGCATATCGCATACAGCAAAAGCTATATAACCTTAAATCGTTTGACGTTTTTCAAAATTTATAAATTTTTTAATTATTATAATTTTATATTTTTTAATTATTATGTAGTTTATACTTATATGAATTACATAATTATTAAGTTAAAATTTTCTTCCACAGTTTTTATACTAACATGATGTTTTTTTCAGTTGAATTCGTGGAAAAATTTATAAAAAATTGATTACTTTTATGCAAAGCTGTAATAATGCTGCTTTCCAAAAGGGTAAACACTAAAAATAGTAGTGCCAAAGGTTATACACATTTTTTATAAAAGATACAAATATAGTTAGGCATACTATAATTAATAATCCAATGAGTACACACTTTCTTTGCCAGTTAAAAAATAGGAAGCTTATTCAAGTTTCAGGAGAAGCTTCCTTTAAATTCCTTCAAAGTTTAACTACGAATGATTTAAATAAAATAATAAATGAAAAGGATTTTATTATAAATAAAATTTTGCCTAAAAATATATTATTTAATAAAATTGAAGATGGAAAATACCAAATTAGCAACTCTAATACAAAGCATAAAAAATTGATAACTGGCTTGCCTTCATTATTTTTATCAAATAATGGGAAAATATTATTTGATTGTATCATATATAATATAAAATATATTTATGATCAAAATATATTTCCTACATTTTATATTGATTGCAATGCAAACACATTGAACACATTATTAAATATATTAGAAAAGAGAAAGTTATCATGTGATGTCGATTTTAAAGAGATGAATAATATTGCTGTTTATCAGCTCTTACCATGTATATCATTATTGAGTCAGAAAATTTGCTATAATAATACAAATAATTCTAATAAGCAAAATAGCAAAAATTATAATGAAGATTATGAAGATTTTCTAAATACTTGTAACGATCTCTTAGATATATCTAATAATGAAGGCGCATTTTTCTTTTCTAAAGATCAAAGGCATGATTTATTGGGTTATAGAATTTATGATATAATAGATAAAGAGACAAATTTTATCAATGAATATATTAAATGTAATACAAAAAATGATAAAACTTTAGCAAGCTGTAAAGGAATACATACGCACAACAATAACAACATTAAAAACACTTACAGCTTTAAAAATGAAACATCTGATTTACTGAACAAATTTGAAAAGGAAGAAAAAGTAAAACTTACAAATACTTTGTTATATGATTTCTTTAAACTCAATTTAGGAGTTATTGAAAATTTATATGATTATTATACTTTTTTTAATGGTAACAAAATTATTAGTGATGATGGTATAAATTCGACTAACAATATCAATTACAACAATAGCAATAATTTGAATAGTTTAAAACCAATAAATAGTAGAGATATGTTTACCTTTAAAGACTTATCTCCTTTTGATATAAACTATGATAAACAGAATTATATATCAAAAGATAAAGGTTGTTATATAGGACAAGAAGTAATAAATAGAACTAGAAACAAATTGCTTATAAATAAATATAAACTATCACTTTGTATTAATTATAATTATTATGATATGCTTATGGATAACCAACACAATTTAGATAAACATATATACAAAGATTTCTCTCATTACAAATATATTCAACATATTAATAATAATCATTTATTTAAGTCGTCATTTTTTTTACTCCAAAATATCATGCAGAACAACAAAAAGGTCATTAACTACAAGCATAAGCACGATGTAATTATTCAAAATGACGATATAGATAGCGACCAAGCGAATAATATGATTAAAATTGGATATATATACTTTTATAACAATGTAATGGGTTTATGTTTTTTAATAAATAAAAAGATAGCGCATATAAAAAATAATGTGTATCATCATTCTTCAAAAATATATATGAAAAGCAGATCCAGTGACACATGCCAAAGAATTTCGCTTATACATTTCTAAGAACAATACTAAAAATTATACTGCTACTATTATGCTGAAAACATAATTATGCAGACATTGAAAATGCTACAAATAAAAGGAAAATGTGACATTTTGATAAAAAAATGTATTTAATATATGATTATATACAAAAAAAATATAAATATAATAAAAAAAAATATAACTTATGTTAAAATACAAAAATAAAAAAAAAAATTAAAGGCAACTAAAAATAATTATCATTTTTATGTATCAAATAAGGGATTATCTTTTGCATTTCGTAAACATTACATACATATATATAAACATTTATGTTGTATACGCATGTAATAATATATTTGTGATTATATGCAATTATAACTTTGAAATAATTTACTGCATTGCTATTTTATTTGTTATTATTTTTTTGTGGATATGTAATTGCCCCATAGTTAGGAATTCTATGCATTATCAATTAAATATCCCTTTCGATAATTTGGATTCATAAAAAATAATAATATACACTTAAAAAACAAATTCATCAGTATTGAATGAATCAAGGTAATTCCTTAATATTTGGGGAATTTTAAAAAACTTTTTATTACATTTTTCCAATAAATAAATATTTGAAATATAATAAATATATCCACTTATTATACCCAATATTCCAGATAAGGAAGCTTTAAAATCTTGAGCATGTAAAATATCAATAACAATTGATAAATAAGGCAAATACATATTGTATATATTTATACCAAATATTAAGTTCGATTTGTTATATGGGTTTAGCATACAGTTTGTAAATAATAAAGATTTCAACAACGCTGTTGAATAAAATGGCTTTTTTATATACGAGCATATAGCAGATAATATCGTAATTTGTGATAAATAAAAAGCAAGTGTTTCTGATGATCCTACTGATTTTTCTAGCTCTTGGCTTTGTAAATAAAGCATATAAATATTTGTTAATACATATAATGAAATGTCACCATAAAACAAAGCAGAAGTTATAATTCTATAAAATTCAAAGGCTCTTATAATTCTCTTAGCGTGTAATGCAATATCTTCAGGTCTTAAACCAAATACATTAAGTATCATAACTAGAAAAGATGTTGATAAAAACAATTTTGTTATAATTTTTGTATTTTTATATTTATAAAGTAATGATGATTTAAAATTATTAAAATATTCTTGTAATAGTTTAGCATTTATAAATACATTTTTTAGGATTCTATCTCTTTTTTTTTTAATTTCATTAACATTACTATTTATGTGTAGGTAACATGAATTTTTTTTTTTTTGCAGAAATTCATTGATTTTTTTATTTCGTATATCATTGCTAAATAAATTGCGTCCTTGAAGTGTTTTTTTTGGGATTCTTATATGGAAAAGAATATTTCTTTTATAAATTACACTGTTTATACTGTTTGAATTTTTTCCCCTAATTTCATTATATATTAACTTATTTGTAAACCCCTTGAGTATTTTTTTTATATGATATTTTTTTCTGCATTCAACGCGAACATCTTTTATTCCAATTATGTATATAAAAAATAATAACACGTAATAAAAAATATACATTTTCATATTTTTATGTAAACTTCATGCTTATAATTTTGTTATGCCTATATTTGAGTTTGCATATATATGCGAAAAAACGTATGGAGATCTCTATATTTTGTTTCTTTTATTTATAATAATCACTTATAACACTTGCTTTTCATTTATTTAAATATATTTACAAAAAATGAGCACACTCTCAACACTTCTATGTCATTTATATATATTTTTTGTTGCGTTAATCTTAAAAGCACGTTTCCTTTTCCTTTTTAATATGCCTACTATTATCCATCAGCCTTTTTAGAATTACCAATCTTTATTATCATTAAAAAAGTAAAATAAATACATAATATGTTTACTTCATTTTACTTATTGATTAGCAATCATTATTATATATATATTAGATTCGTGTGTGTGTTTTTTTTATTGGGTTTTATTTGTTTTCACTTTAAAGCTTATCGTTCTTGAAAATTTATAAGGATTTTCTGTAATATATATCTTTATACATAACTATGAATATAACATAAGCATTTATGTTCATACAAATATAAACTTCTCATATTCTGTTTATATTTAAATACTTATTTATATATTGGGTTTATTTTGTAATATATCTTTTCTTTTTTTCATTATATCTTTCATGCATCAAGTAACTATTTTGAGCTTATCTTTATTATGTAATTTATTTTTAGTTATATGGTTAAAGCAAATCAAGTACTATGAAAAATATAAATATTTATAAAAAAAGAGGTTATCAATTTTATTTTGCTGTTCTTATAATTTATTTACAAATTAATAGTATATTTATTTAATTAAATATATATGTAAAAAAAAATAAAAATATAATATGCCATATAATTTCTGTGTTTTTTCATTTCCACACTTCCCATATCAAAAAAAATAAAAATGCTATGCATATTAAATTTTTATAAAATATAATATCTTTATCTTTTAGCAAAATACACATAATGTTTTATTTATTCCCTTTATTTTAATTAATTTATTATTATTATTATATATATATTATTTTTTAAAATATTAATCCTTCGTAAATAAATGTTTAGCAAAAGTTTTAATTAATTTCGAAATAATCCATGAAAATTTTAAGTTTATTTGTTTTATATTTCATAAAAGGAATCAGAATAAGGCATTCTTTTCCCATAAAAGTTTTATATATGTATTGAATTTACGGAATTTCTTCAATACGATAATTATTTCATTTTGTTAACGATTTTTTGTTTTGTTATTTTAAACTAAGATAAAAGGAAATTTTAATTTTTATTGTTTTTGTTAATTTTATATATATAGCAGTTATATACCTATTTTATATATATGTATGTAACTGCAAAGGCCATTTACGTTACATACATATATATATGAATATGTATAGATATGAAGTTTTTTTTTGATTGAACATAATTAAATTAATGAAAAGAGGAAGCATAAAAAATCCAAGAAACAAATCATAGATAAAATTTGAATAAATGGAAAAACATAATTTACAAAATTCGTCGGCATAAACACCATATAATATATATATGATTGTAATAATATAATTTAATGGATAACCTTTTTACAATTAATATAGATCCAGATGAAAACGTTTGCTTAAATGACAACAAAAACCAAGATGAAATCGCAAAACGAGCAAAATATAAGAATGACAAAATTGATTATATCGATGCTGATAGTTTTGATTTAATATCATATGAAATAAATGAAATTTGTAAGGTTGGCAATTTAGACACAATAGGCGAAATAAATGATAATCAAATTAATGAATATCAAAATATAAGAAAAAAAATTCAAAAATTTATTTTTAAATGCTTTAAAGAAGATGATATTATAATCGATTTTCCTGGTATTTCTGAAGATGCATTTATTGAACAACTTCATTTTAAAAATGTAAAAATTACATTAAAAAAAGATAAAATCGATGAAGTAATTGCATATTCATCTAGAGAGAAATTTAAAAGAAATAAGCCAAACGAATTAAATAACAGATACTATTGTGATAAAAACATATTTGATGAAAATGAAATCGACGATACAAATTTTATAGATATGCTTATTGAAAATGATACTTCAATAGATAAAATAAATTCGGGTAAAGAAAATGAGGCAAATAAGGATAAGGGTTCGAAAAATGTACAGTATAATGAAGGGAATAACATAAAGGAAAATGATAAAATTACACAATATAATGATAATTCAATTACCAAAGCAATTAACTCATCAAATGATTGTAATAATGGTAAAAATGAGACCATAGAAAACGAAGGAAATGATGAAAAATGTGATGCTATAAAATATACTAATAATACTATTTATGAAAATACTTTGGAACCTTTTAAATTAAATAATATAATTTCTGAATTCGGAAAAAAAATAAATAATTGGCTAATAAAATTTCCAGATATTGATTGCGAAAATTTTTTTTTTCATTTATTTTTTTTATCGGAACTTCATCGAGAAAAAGGGTCTATGTGCCACAATTGTGGTTCACATAATATGGAAAAGTGTTCTACAGTTAGTCATAAATGTGAAAACAATTACTGTTTTATATGTGATAAGCATATAATAGGATATCCATGCCATAATACGCGAGTTCAATATAATTATTTTAGGCCTAATATATTAAAATCGTTATATGATGCTAAAAATTTTAAATATCCTAATAATATAATATCTTGTTTAAAATGTATGTCAAATGATCATTATATTTGTGGTAGCCCTCCATATATGTTTGCCCAAGAAAGCTATATGTTTAGGAAAGAGTTTAGCAGGAAGTTTGATTATGCAAATTATGTTTATTTTAGGAATTCTCGTAATATATGGGAAATAAAAGATTCCTTTAAAAATATGGCAAATAATAATAATAACAATTTGATGATAAGGTTTCCATCACCAGATTATGACAGTAATAATTGCCAAAATCAAATTTATGCTAATAAAAATAGTATGAAACGACATAATAATAATAATGATGATTATAATAATAAGAGCAACATAGTTAGATATATAGATGATAATGAAGATTTGGCTAATGACAAAGATGAAATGAACAATGGCATTTATAAAAATAAAAACAAAAAACGTTTTAAGAATAACAGAAATATCAATATATCACGAATAAAATATGTTAGTGAGGAGTATGATGAAAGTGAAATTGGTAATGATGAATATGATACTGAGTATAATAAATATATTCACAATGATAACGCACAATTATATAAAGGAAAAAGGGGCTTTGATAATTATCATCATGAAAATAACAATAATTTTAATTCTAATAATAAAAGGAAAAAACGTGCATATAATGATAATAATAATTATGGTGATAACGATTGGAATAATGAAAATAACAATAATGTGAATGGGTATAAAAACACGCGTAGAAATTTATATAACAATAACAGTAATACTAATAGGCATGACAATAAAATGAAAAATAACACTTACGATAAAAATACAAACTATAATTATAATAAAAAAAAAATTTATAATGACAATAAAAAATATGATAATAATAAAAAAGAAAAAAACTCAGGTTATTATAATAACAACAAAGGTGATAATATTAACAATGAGCCGCTTCTTGGTTTTAATGGTTTAGAAAATTACATGTCACGAAATAAAAAAAGTTATGTATTTTTAAATAATAATTATACAAAAACAAATAAAAACAATTCTTCAAATGCTTTTAGCAAAAATTTAAAGAAAAACGAATATGCAGGTTCTTCCGGTTATGGCTTTGCAAATAATAATAAAAATAACAATAATAGTTATAAGGGATTATATAAAAACGGTAATTTAAATTGGGATCAGCATCATAAATAATCTTAAATTTGAAAGCGTACACTCATATAGATAAATGTGTGTATCATTATTCTTTCTTTATTGCCCATATTTTCAAAAATAAATATAGGATATTTAAAGTTATTGTGAGTTTGTCAAGCATATACACTAAAATTTTTGATGCATGCTGGAGCTAGTAATATGCATGCAATTGTTAATATTTCGCGATTTTTGGTCTAATAAATTAGTCATTAAGCACACCCTTTTATGTGTACATCATAATCCATATTAAAAAGGTGTGCACGATAATAGAAAATTATGCACAAGATGCTCTGACGTTATGCATATATACATATCTACGCTTGATAATAATATTATCAGCTTTTTCGTTTTGTTTATTGTTATATATATCTATATATGCATATATATATACTAATGAAAAGTTCATAGATATGTTAAATGTTTTATAAAAGTAATATTTGTAGGGAATATATATTCCCATTTTGTTACGTAATTATTTCTTTTATTTTTATTATATAATGAACATTTTTGCGTAATTTTTTTATCAACTCTATATGTACAAATTACTTAATAATATTAGTTAAAATGTAAAAAATCAAAGTTTCAGAAATATCAAAAACAAAAAAATAATAATAATAAAAGAAATTTCGCAGATACAAGCAACCTAGCATATTTATGGGAACATTAATACAATAATATTTATATTTTGGTATGCATATTTAAAAATTATTTTTTTTTATTAATGCTGCTTTTTTCTCTTGTTATCTTATGATAAAGAAGAAAATTATGTAACCACTAGGACAAATAACAAAAAAAAAGATATTCCGGTTAGGTAAAGTATTAATGATATAATTTTTGGATCTGGAAGAAAAAAATATAGAAAAAAATATTAAAAAAAATATAAATTCTGATTAGTATTATTCCATTCAATGTGCTCAATTATTATTTTCTCAAAATACACACTAGAACATTTTACATGATAATATTATATCTACAAGCGCTTTCTCTTTATATGTATTTTTATTTTTTTTGTGGTTTCTAACTATTTGTTTGCAAATAATCGGATATATTTTTTGTGACAAAATTCATTTTTTCATCTACAAAAAAAAGCAATGAAATTGTGTTTCATGAGAACCAAAAGAAAATATTGATGTACCGCATAAAATATTAAGCATTTTATTTTTGTTTATTTATTCACTTGAATTATCCATTTCGTTTTCTAGTTCATCAAGCAGCCTATATTAATAAAAGTAATATAATAAAATATAATTATAAATATAACAAAATTGAAATATAATATATTTGTTAACGTTTTTAAAAACAAATACCGTTGTTGGTCTTTTAATTCTGTATTTATTGTAATGGCGGCATTATGTAATCTTTCCGCCGATTCTGCTAACTCTTCTAAGTCATCGTTCTGTTTGTTAATTGCAATCTAATATATTTAAGTAAATAAATACGAAAATGAATGAATAACACGTATATAGATAAATATAACGATATATAAGTTATCGATATAATGCATTCGTCCATTTTGTATATTGATAATATTTCGTGAAATAACGTTACACAATTTTGTCAAGAATAAATCTAGATTTATTTATTTTAATTTATATAATTATTAATATAAATTACGTTGTTATAGTCATCCATCATATAGATATTAGGGTTCAAGACCTACAAAAATATATAATAAGAATTTATTATATAAAATATATTGTTCAAATTGGTGTTCATCAGTTATATATATATGTGTATGGATAGGGGACATATTTATATCATCCCAACCGTATTTGTTAAATCCGATGCAACATCATTTAGAATGGCGCGAATAATTTTTAACGATTTTGTTCTATTTTCTATTTCTTCGTTGCTAATATTAAATTTATGTGTGTTTTTTTTAACAACATCAATCGAATTCTCTAAGTCATCAACATCTTTATTTAAGTATTTTATTTCATCTTTCATTAAGTAATACTTTTCTTTTGCTAGACTAAAAATAATATGGCAAATGTATTTTAAATATGTATATTTTTCCTTTTTACAGTTTATATGCGTATTAAAATGAGAAATATATCATAACAAAACATAACTAGCGAGTGTTAGTAATAAAATATACAGCATAATTCTTATATTTAATATATAATCAGATAATTTTGAAGCATAAAAAACACAAAATTACATTGAATTTTTATTAGGCAAAGAGTTCCAGTTGCTATACATGTGCTGTAATTTTTTTACAGAAATATTGACTTCCCTACAAAAATATTAAATATTATGTTTGTATACGTGAACATTTTAATATATTTCTGAAAAATTGTTTAAGATGGAGCTATATAAAAAAGAAAATAAATATCAGCACATGTTGATTTAGTTTCCATACCGTTCTGCTTCATAAAATGGATCATTACTTTCTGTTTTCATGTTTATCCTTTATATATTATTATTTATTATTACTTGATTTATCATTAAACTGATTAATATATATTTTATACAAAATAACTGAACATCAAGTAAAACATTCACATAGCAGTGAGATATATATATACTACAATGTTGATAATTATACTAAAATGAATATATACTTAGGAAACAAGTTGCGCTGTAAAATTTTGTATATATATTCTAGGTTTGTTCATAAATTAAAAAAGAAAATTTGCATTAGAAGATTGTAATAAATCATATAGCAAATTGACAATGCAAAATATAAAAATTATAAAATCTCTAAATTAATATTTTGGTATTTTTTATAGAAATTATGTAGAAGCATATATGTATCCATACAAAATAATCACCCTCCTCCTTTTATCAAGTTCTGCTAAATAAAAAGAGTGTTTTAATTTATTTTTGTCTATAATGAATATTAGTATTTGCACATAAGTTTATGTGCAAGTAAACAGTTGTCTCTATTCGTTATATTTATGTTCAAGATATATATGCACATGTGTGTACACATTGATGTGACAAATAAAGGATCTCATAATTATATGCAGATGTTTATTTCATACTTTTCAAAATTTTGTCTTATAATATTTTGAAAAAGGCGAATTTTAAAATATGTTAAAAAACGCTGACGATGTATTCTTCTTTTTTAATTTTCAAAAAATAATCCTATTAAATGTATTCATTGAAATGATTCTCAAAATAGTTGTTTTTCTTTCTTTCTTTCTTTCTTTCTTCATAAAATGAAATTTCAATGTTTCATTTCGCTTTTGAAAATTTTCATGAAATAATAAAAAAAAGATAAATATATATAATACTATACAAATATGGAAAGCGTTTAATCGAAACTAATAAAATTATAAGATGGAAAATAATCCAAATTTGAAATGGTAATTTAAAAGAAAACCTACATATTATTATTATTATTTTATGTTTAGTAACATTATGATGACATATATTTCATAGTTTGGTATTTTGATTATTAATTATAAAACATTTCAATTGCTTTGTTAAAGAATCAATAAAACTATAAATTTAATATCAAATAATGTATATATGGTATTTGTTTAGTAGCATATATATATGCATTCGTATGCTTTATATTAAATATTTTATATTTAATAAGGGGAATGCAATTATGAAATGCAAAAGCATTCGATTGAACGTAGTATGTATTAGTGCTAATATAAAAAAAACAAAAAACATATTATTTCAAAAAAAATATAATAACTTGATAATCTTTGTAATATATTCTATTTAATGCACACAATGAATTGATACAAAAATATATAAAATAAAATATGTTAAAAAATGACGTTTTTTAATGGTATTTTATTCTTATACAGATTTCTTTTTTCGTTTTTAAGTAGACTAATATTAAAATTAAAAATTTAGTGTAATGATAACTTTTCCTAAATTGGATTTTCCTTTTTTTTCACCATATATATTATATATATAATCGTTTACGCCTTTTTAAATCCTAACAATAATGTTTTTTTAATTCCATAGATTATAATCAAAAAAGTTGAATACACTTTTATTATAATATATATATATTTTTTTTTTAATTAAATAAAAGTCATATTTCCTTTCACTATTTATTTGCAATAAATATATTTATATATATACGAAAATGGCAATACAATGCATATAGAATAGCCTTGAAAGCTATTATTTGTATTTTTATTTTAACCCTCAGTGTTTATATATGTATATAAGTATATAAAGAATAATATTAAATCCTTTGTGGCTTACTTATTAATAACCATTTATACCATTGTTCAATTCGCTTATATGTTAATCATAGGACGAGTCATATTTGTATATTAATATATACACGAATTGATATCAATATGTTTATGAGCAAATTTTATAAACGTATATAAGTATTATGTAATACATTATACATAAGAATGTTTTGTATGTGTATATAGTTCTTTATTTTAATTGATTTTTTTTTTCGATTATTTCATTTTTGATTTATTGAATATAATATACTTTTGTTTTCCCCTTTGTATATTAATTTATTATATTGTTTAAAGGATTTTACAAGAATATTTTGATTGCTTTCTGTTATCACATTGAATAAATCATCCCTGTTTTGTACTATTAGCTGGGAAAATATATGCATAATAAGAAGGGGTAATTAAATAAATTGATAAATATATATATGAACGATATTTATTTGGAGAAATTAAAACATTAACAAATTAGCAGTTGTTGAAGATATGTATATTATCATAAAAAATGCTTCAAATAAAATATTCGATCCGATAAATAACATCAATAATAAATAATTAAGAAGGTCAAATTAGACCGAAAAATATATACCATCATAGTTGGAAATATAAATAAAGTTCAAAATATAAGGGACGAAAGACAACCGTATAGAATATAAAATTGAAAAGACGAAAAAAATATAGGGTGATAGTGCGTGCCAATTTAGCATATATAATAAAATTCAGGCAACATGGATCCACTACTGTTGTTTGATGAATTAGAAAATGATTTGAACTTATTGATTACTGAAATAAAAAAAAAAAAAATACATATAAAAGAAAAGATAGAAATATGCATTATTAAGATAAAAAACTACAATAGCATAATAACATCAAATAAAAGTAATTTATTAAATAGTTTTGAATTTCCGTTAGACGAAATTATTGATATTATAAATATAGGAGCTAATATTGATAGCCAAAAAATTACTTACATTTGTTTGACTTGTCTTCAACGAGTTTTATTATATATATTATATTTAATAGATAATAAAGATATAATAAAAAGGTTTAAAGAAATAAATATCGAAGCACAAATAGAAAAAATTACAAATAAATTATTTGATTTAACATTTAATGACGATAAAAAAATATTAGTAAAAATATTGCAAATAACATTAACTGCTTTTTCTCCACAGTATATAGAATACTATAATAGAGATATAATTGATACCTTATTAAAGATATTGTATTCTATATATTATTCATCACTACATGATAATGCCCACATTTTATATCAAACATGTTGCGCAGCTTATAAGCAATTGCTTAATTCATTAATAGATATATGTAATAAGGAGAGTCTAGATAATATAAGTGAATCTCCAATTTCGAAAGAAGATAATATCACAGATATAAAAACTGAGCATATTAAAAATAATAATAATCATAATAATAGTAATAATACCAATTTAAATGAAATCGAAAATGATGACTTGAAGAATATCGATTTTTATTTTGAGAGTTTTCATTTACAATATGATGTTAATAATCCAATAGATTTGATAAATATACCGAGTTTTAAAAACACAAATAATATGAAAAATAAAAATAAACTATTATCATTAATTCATTATCTTTGTTATTGTTGTTTTGTGAATACACGGTCAAAATATTATCTAGATGGTTCATCATCCTCCTTTGAATGTAACAGTTCAAATAAGAATAATAAGATGATTAATAACGAAAAACACAATGCTTATGTTATAATAGACTACAATTGGGGAACTAATATAAAAAGCACAAATGAAAATAATAGCAATTCTCTATCAAATATAAATGACCAATTAGACAATAAATATAAAAACAATAAATTATCATCAGGAAAAGAGAATGAAGCTAAAAACATAGAATATACCGAAATTATCAACAATAATATTTCGAGTGAATTTGATAAAGAATTGAAAAACGTAAGTTTTTCTTCAAATAATATTAATAGTAATCACAACAGCAACAAAGAGGGCAACTTTAACAATATCGACAATAATAATAACACTAACAATGCAATTTATAATAGTAGTATTAATAGCAATAATAAAAGCCAATTTTCTAGTGAACAAATCAAAAATTCAAATAAAAAAAACGATATCAATGGAAATATATATAATAAGAATCAAAAAGATGGAAGCAAAAATATATATAATGCAAAGTATAATATAAAAGATTTTTTTAAAATATTAAAAAATTCAAATTTCAAAATATATAACAATAATAACAAGAATAATTTTGATATGCTTAGCGACAACATGAATATAGACTCATATAAATTAAAAAATAATATATTGTCTAATTATAATAAGAATAATTTGATTTTACCTTTAAATTTTTGCTTAGATTTGCTATATATATTTTTAAATAATTATGAACACTTTTTAGATAATTTGGAATTTTTCAAATTGTTAAAATTTGAAATAGCATATATTATATTAATATCATTAAAATCTAATTTACACATCGATATTTTTTATAGATGTTTGAAAATCTTTATTATTGTTTGTCATAAGTATTTTCAATATTTTTTAGGAGAAATTAAATTTTTATTAACCAATCTAATTCAATATTTATCCTTGACTAAAAATTTTTCAAAATTATACATTGTTTTAAACTTTTTTTTTTATCTTTTTGATAACACGGTAACTGTTTTTAATATGTACAAATATTTTTATTCCCCAATGGATAATACCAACATCAAAAATAACGACGATAATAGCAACATGAATTTAAACAAAAAGATAAAAAATAATGACAATATAAAAAGTGATGAAAACCCCAAAGGAAAATCAAAAAAAAAAAAAAAAAAAAAAAAAGAAACCATGAAGCAAGCCATTTACCTGAGGATACAAAAAATGATATGGATCAAAATAAAGAGGAAAACTTACATTGTGAAAAAAGCAATCTTAATATAGGTGAATATAAAGAAAAATATATCCAAAATGATGTGAATAATAAGAAATTATCTCTAATAAATAGTAAACAAAATATTTATGAGGAAAAAAAAAAATTAAGTGAAAAGACGGTGAACATTGAAGATAATTCCATTGATTCAGGAATAAATATAGATTACCAAATGTGTTATTGTAAGGATGATGATAACGGTTTTATTTTTATAAAAATAGTTGAATGCATAAGTAAAATTATACATGAATTATTATTTTTATATTCAATAGATATAACTAAAATATATCCACATTTAAAAATATTTAAATATGATCGAGTATATACATCTAAAAAAACGACTGTTCACATTTTTAATAAAAGGGGAAACCATAAATCAAATAGTAACAATTCAGAGGGTCAAAATATAGATAATAAAAATGAAGAATCTATTAAGTCTGGCTCTAATGATGGGGTTCACACAAATGGAAAAAATTATTACTCTAACCAAGAAATTGAAATAATAAAAAATAAAAATAATTATTATCGAAAAAGGGAAAATAAAGACAATGGGCATCAAATGGTTTTCTATAATTTCCTAAACTATCCATTGATTCTTCCAAATAATTCTGAAAATCCACGTGAAGATTTTTATTTATACAATTTTTCTACTGAAAAAAAAACAAACAAGACCATGTTTGATTATTTATATTATAATAACATAGATGAAATTATATTGCTTTCTTCATCTATTGATAATATTTTATCTTTAATAAATTCATTTTATGTAATTCTTTTAAATATATTAACAAAATATTTTAATCAATATTGCTTTGCGGCAATAGATTTAAATGATGAAAATAACTTATATGAAGAGAGGAAGTTATCTTCAAATTGTAAAAATGGTATAATTCAATATTCAATGAATCTATTAGACACACAAAAAAATGGATCCAAATATAAATCCATAAAATCGCGTACGTCACCAAAATATATTCAAAATGACAATACGTTAAATTTTGAATATGAAATAGATAGAAGAATAAAATGCTATAATAATAATTCATATAATAATACTGCTAACTATGCAACTGATCATAAAAATCATTACACTAGTAGAAATAACAACCAACTAGAAAAAGTTGAATATAATTCTATTTCTATATGCCCCCAAAGTAGTGAAAATACACGGAATGGTATCTTAACTTATAATGTAGATGATAATAATATATCCTATAAAGGTATAATTAAATCGTATAATATTGAATGTGAAGATAAAAATGGGGAAAAAAACAATTCTTATACCGAACATTTATCACTATTTAATTCTGTATTTAATTCGACCTGTAGATATTTTATATCGTCTTTATCCTTAGCATTTTCTTATACAAATACCATAGATAGCTGTTTTTTTAGTGGATTTCAGAAACTTATTTTTATAAGTACTCATTTAAATGTAAACATTTGCACAAATGCTTGCATGCAAACATTGACTAAATGTAGTAGTATATTTACCTTGGAAAATTCTCCATTTTTTTTGAATATTCTTCAAAATTTTGAAAAAAAAGGAAATAAAAATGAAAATAATTATAATTCAAAAAAAAACAGAACAGGAACAAATAGCAGTAAAGTATTATCTAACAATGTATATCGTGAGAATGAAACTCGTGTTTCTAAAAGTATGGAAATTCATTCTAATCATATAAAAAACGTAATTGACCTAAATGATTCGAACGAGAGCAATACTATAAGTTCATCTAATATGAACAAAGATAATCAAAAAAAATGTTATAAAAATGATAATAACAAAACAGATACAAAATCTAATTATATGAATAATGAGAATTATAATCATATAAATTTTATTGCATATTCGGCAAATAGTATTTCCGATAGTGAAGTGTATATAAATATAAATGATGGTAAAACATGCTCTCATAAAATTGTGCATCTATATGGTAATATGAATTCTATTGATGAAATTGAAATTGTTGAAGAAAGTAATGAAATTAATAATAAAATAATATTAGAAAATGACGAAAAAAAGAAGGAAGTTTCTGATTCTTTTGTAAATGGGTTAAATGGCAATAAAGAACAATTTGATCAACCAAATAATAGTAGCAATAATGAAATAAAAGGAGTATATAATTATAAACAGGGAAATCAATATAATAATATATGTGAAGACAATAAAAATAGTTATGAAAAAACAGAATCTTATTCAGAAAAATTAAGTATAGATTGTGTTGATTCGAATTTTTTTTCTTATAAATATATATTAAATGAAGATTTATTAAAATATTATGATGACTGTATTAGTATAATATTAAAAGAATCGTATTATATAAATAACGATTTAAATAATATGAAATATATTTTATCAATTAAAGCAATGATTAGCATATTTTTTATATATGGCGATATGCTAAGTTTTGATGATTGGTTAAAACTCATCAATATATTTGTTGAAGTTAATTATATATATAAATATATATCATCTATTGAAAATAAAACTATTGAATTTTTAAATTTTTTATATTATATTAATAAAAGCGAAGATAATTTTACATTTTCTTTGAACACATCTGCAATTGATTCAAATGGTGCTACTATGCAACATATAAATTTTAAAAGCATAGAATTCTGGTATTTTATTCTACGATTTATACAAAAGAATCCTGTTTTATTTGCAGAAATCACTGTTATATTTTCTTCTATATCCAATTTTTTAAAAAATACAATATATTACAATATAACAACAGTGATAAATATATTAAATGCCATTAATTTTATGATATTTAATCAATTTTTCAAGCATACAAAAAAAATAACTAAAGACGGTGGCAAGCCATTTGTTCAAAATAATGTCAAAGAATACAATAATTTGAATGCTTCTACACCAATAAATCCTAATAATAACATCGACAACTTGATTACTAAAGAGGAAAACGAAAATAGCATTTTAACGAATCAAAAAATTGAGGACACATATATAGACAATTTAAAAAATGTTAAGCATGACAAAAATCAAATTGAATGTACATATACTACTAAAAAGGAAAAAAACAAAAAAAATCGTCCCAATTGTAATAAAAAAGGGAAAATATGCAAAAATGAACTTCACAAACATCAAGAAGACAAAGATAACCTAAATGACAATAGTAATAATATGAATATGCAAAGTGAATATATTATAACTGAAGATATTGAGAATAAAAATAAAGAAAACATTGTTAAGCCTATGGATAATAATAATGATAATAATAGAATTGATAATAAATTATTTAATAATAATGGTGATATATATGAAATATTTTATTATTATGTGTCCCATTTTGATCCAATATATTGTTCTTATTTTATGTTCTATAATGATAGTTATTTTATAAAAAATAAAAAGGGGAATATATCAAAAGAATATTATGATACTACTAATGTACAATATGATAATATACAAAGTGATGGAATTAAATTCGAAAATAATTTGTATTATAATTATTTAGATAAAAAATTATTTCAAAATAATTATTATATTGATTTAAAGAAATTAGATAATTATTGTATTTTTGAAGATTTTTATCCATTATACATGATAGAAAATTTATGTGTAATAAATATAAATAATATAAAATATATTTATAACACATGCTGTATTAATATATTATTATTATCTTTATGCAATAATAATGGTATTCAAAAAAAAAGCATTGATACTTTATTTCATATAATAATAGAGTCAGTAGCATATTATAAGTATAATTTTGAGATACAATTTTTATTGTTTAAACCATTTTTCTTATTTATAATAAACCCGTATGCTAGTTATCGCTCTTATTTTATTAATTCATTCCTAAATTTTATTAGAAAAAATGCATCTTTTTTCAATAAAAATATGTGGTTGTTTATTATTTTTCTTTTATATATATCATTTAAGAAGGAGTTAAAAAATAAAACCTTAAAAAATACAGAAAATGATCAGAAAGATAGTGAGCAAATTTCTGAGGAAAACATATCCAATATTAAAGACATTTTCAATATTTTAGAAGTTATAATTGTAGATTATATTGAAGAAATTCCAGTATGTAAAATCATGGAAATAATAATTCACATGCTTATCTTGTTTTCATCTCTCGACACTTTAAGTAATAACATATCCTTTAGGGCTATCAACTTTTTGTGGTCAATTGTTGATTATATATTGAATCGATCTGATCTGCTGAAAGAGCCTAAAAAATATAATAATGAAAATAAAGATTACTGTGATAATGCAAAAGACGAAAAAAGTAACAAACCGAAAACTGAAAAGAGCAACGACCCCCAATTATTGCATACATGTATAGTAGAAAACAAAAAAATGTATATTTACGAAAACAAAATTAAAATGAAAAATATTAAAATGAAAAGTTTTTTTATTTTCATTTTAAACTACTTAATGAAACTTTGCTTTGATGAAAGAATCGAAGTTCGAAATTGTAGTATTAAAACAATTATGAGTATTTTGTCCACCCATATTTATAAGTTCGACTTTTTTTTTTATAAAACATCCATATGTTTGTTACTAAGAAAATTATGCATAAAGTATTTCTATATTCTAATGGAATATTTAAAACTGGAAAAAAAAAACTCACAAAATGAGGATAATAACGAGATAAATGACAAAGCTGAAATTGAAAATTTTACTATTGACAATTTGAATAGCTATAGTAACGATATACCTGAGAAAAATGAATCGCATATATATAAAGACAATGTTGATTGTAGTCATTTTATAGAACTAGGTGATTTTTATAATAAAGCTAATTGTATAAATATTGATATTAATGATTTCGAAAATTTAAAATCCTGTAAACATGAAAGCAATAAAAATGGTGAAATTTCCCAAAATGCTGAAATATGGAAACAAGCTAATAATTCGGATATCAGAGAAATACAATTGAGCGAAGAAATCGAAAATACAAATACTAAATTACAAAAGAATGAAAACGTATTAAGAAAAAAATTTATAATGAATTATGTAAATTTAATTAATAAGCATTATAAATATATAGAAACAGTAAGAAAGAAAAAACGAAAAAAAAATAAAAAGGAATTATTAAATGATATTGAAAAAAATGCATTATTCTCAAATATAAACAATAATAAAATTTCAGAAGATAAAAATTATGATTTGTATGATTATGTTAATGAAAATTTTAGCAAAATTATTATTCATCATTCACGAGACAGTAAATTGAAACAATGGGTAGAGAGCTTTATTTTAATTATAGAAGGTTGTAATAGAATATTATTAGAAGAAAAAAATTATAAAAAATATTATTTTTTTTATGATATATTTGTAAAAATATTAAAGACTATATTATTTATTAAATATAATAAGACAAACATGTTTGAATTACACATATCAATAATACAAATACTTAATAATATTTTTATGTCCAAATTATCCAATTTCAATGTCAATTATTTTACCATGAAAAATTCAATAACTAATAAAAATAGATATACTGATCATATTAATATATTTGACAAATCATTTATTTATATATATAATTATGCTTACTCTACAGATGATCAAAAAATTAAAGACCTTATAATTAAGCTTATTACAGAAAATATGAAAAATATATTTTGTGATAAATGGATATATTTTCATTCTTTGGTGTATTTGCATTTATTCCAATTATTATATTCAACAAATTCGAATATTAATATACTTAGGGAGGATGAAGAGAATTATTCATTTTCAAATTATTATTCAATTTTAAACAAGTTATATTTTGATTATTTTATTAGTGACACAAAGGAATATCCATGCGAAAAGGAGGTAAATGATGCCGAAAAAAATATAAATAAAATGAATAGTAACGAAATTAATGATGAAAATCCACTTGAATTGGATAAGGGAGTTGAAAGCAACAATAACAAAAAAATAAATAGTTCTATTAAGATTGAAACGCCTATCAACGGAAACTTAAACAATGAAAAAATAGAATCTTTTAAAAATAAAAATTTTACTATTGAATATAAAAAAGACAATTTCTGTAATGATCCATTAAATATTTACAACATATTAGAGAATAATAAAAGTATATATAATGAAAAAGATGAAAGGACACATGTAGATATGAAGAAAGACATATATAAAAATTATATAAATGGTGAAATAAATAGTGATGTTTTTATAATTATTATGAACATATTTAAAGGATTAAAATATGATGAAATAAATTTACTAATAAATGAAGAACTTGGAAAATCAATAAAATGCTTATTATGTAATTTATTAGAAAATGAAGAAAAACGAAAAATTTTTAAAAAATTAATAAAATTTTTATTTGATGATAAAATGCTATTTAATGAAAATTCAGATGAAATAATTGATAAAATTACATTAAATGATACATATAATAAATTCGAAATTAATATTAGAAAAAATGAAATAAATGACGAAGATAAAGAATGTAATAGATTATTTACATTAAATTATAAAAAACTTTATCCATTAAATAATTATATAGAAAGTTTTCAAATGTTTTCATTAGGGTTATTTAATTATTTAACACCTTGCTATATATATTTCATTCATAATAAATTTAATCTATATCCTAATTATCAAATGAACATTATATTTTCTATAATTCTTTGTAATTTAATTAGACAAGAATATTGCAATTTATATTATTTCAAAGAAAATCGGCACAATATAATTTCTTTTATAAATATGTTCCCATATATCATAGCAAATCATATAAAATGTTTTTTATATAACTTAAACAATAATTCTTCTTTTGTATTTTACGAAAGTGTTATTATACTACTAAAAATTACATATAGCATTATTCAAAACCTTGAAAACATTCCCGATGATACTCTATTCAAGTATTGGTATTCTGTAGTTTTCGCTACCGAAAAAATTTTATTCGCTAACTGTAAGGAAGGGAAAATATGAATTTATGCATATGCTGCACATATATTCATTCTTAAAATTTTTTATATTTAACCTTTTTTTATTTTTTTTATTTTTATATTTACAAGGCAATAATGACAAAATTGACATGTTGGATATTATGCTTATCAAGCTTATTCGCAACAGTTACCTTTTCCATAATTCGCATGCTCCGTTAAACATAAAAATATACCTGGTAATTATACATTATCACCAAAAAGAAAAAAAGAAAACAAAAGAATACATAATATAATACTACGCACACTGAATGTTTTTATTTCGATTTGTTCACTTATTTGATTATTATTTATTTTAAATTTATTTTATCTATAAATTTATCACTTTTGTAGACTAAAATTATAAGCGAATTAAATGATAAACGAAGAAAATCCTTTTCAAGTTGGACTTTGCAAATGTAATTTTTTATCCTACTTGCTTTCGATCGTTCTACCCTATGCTACATGATTATTTTTATTTATAAAATAAGTATATCTTACAAAAATCTGTAACAGTTATTACATAGTTAAATACCGAAATATGTTTTCCTTAGATTATTTGAAGAATACGAAAAAATGATGGCAGAGAATAATAAAAATCGTTATTACACGACTTTCATTACGTTAGTCATGCTAAAAAAATGTGTTTTGACACTCAAAAGTTTTTCAAGTGAAAATCCAGAGGTAACTTATTATGCACCCTTTCTTTACTCAATCAAATTATAGCGCGTTATATGTTTCTGTATTTATATATTATTAATTTTTTTGTTTCTTTTTTTTCAAGGACGCTGACGAAATTTTGTTCATTTTACATGAAATGAAAAATTTAAAATGTTACTACTCATACATCGGAATAAAAACGAATTCTACATTAAAATTTTCAGGTATAGGATACAAACATTTAACGTTACTATACCCATATATGCGTATACATATCCTGATAAATCACCCCTGTGAACTTTCTTTTCTCTTGCTGCTTATTGTTTATATAATTACACATTTATCTATTCACTTATTTAGTTTTATTTTATTTCATTTTTTTACTCCCAAAAATAATCTTATTATTTTACAGAAGATAAAGCGCATTTATTCATTTGTTACCCATACCTATTAGATTGTTTAAATACCGAAAATACGTAAGCTATAAAATCACAAAAAGAATAGAGTAAAACGGGATTAAATCACGAACCTTAAATATATATATCTATACACTTATGCATATATCCATTTTGTGAATGTATTTTTACAATTTACGGCTAATTGATGGCCTATTAATTTATGTTAACTCAATTGTTTAATATATATTTATTATTATTTTAAATTATCATATTTTTGGTATTTTTTAATAGAAAATTTTTCGATACGGCTAAGGAATTGCTAAGGCTTATAACCATAATGCCCTAGATATTATATAGAAGAATATGCTCCCATAAAATATGTTTACCCATGTATATAGTGAAGCAGGATGCTGTAGTATTTACAATATTATTCTTTAAAAAAAATGTTATATTATTTGTTTCAGATTAGTATATATATTTAGTTAAGGAAAAATCACGTTAAAAGAATAGCATGGCTAATCTTGAATTTATTAAATGTATATATACAGTAATATAAATAGTATGAACATTTTTTTTACATTATTTGAACGATTTTAAATTAACATTTTTAAGATACATTCGTTCGAGATTTATTAATTTATTATCCCCCTTTTTATTTACTATGTATGATGCTTTTTTCTTCTCATCTTGTTTCTCTTTTTTTTCATATAATTATTTACCTCTTTGTTGCCCTAATTTTATAAGATTTATAATATAATGCGCACATCCATATGCTGATAACATTTAATTAAATTATTTACATTAATATTTATTTATAATATTTATTTTGTATATTATTAATATATAATATACTTATTGTATTTTATTTATTATCTCTTCGTTTTCATATTTTTATATATTCGTTAATTTTAAAGAAAGTTATGAATAATTTTATGATAAAAAGATAATAATTTGCAAATCCAAATAAAGGTACTATATATCATCATATAAGGATATAATAACACTAACCTCTTTTTATCATTTGCAATGGATATTTCCTATTAAACATATTTTCCACTATGGAAGAAATGCGATGTAATATAAAAAAAAATCAACAGTAACAAAACATACTTATTTCACACTATATATGATGCTTCTATATATTTTTTTATTTTTTCTCACTTGTATATTTTTGTTTATAATGAATCAGTTCTTGAAATATGTTTCATGTATAACTCGAAAATGAATAAATATATGATGATACATTATATTTTTGTTGAATGTTATACTAATTACTTAGATTTCCTGGAGTGCCATGATATATATTTTTAATTAGCAACTATTCAAATGTATATTCATTTGTGTTTCCAATCGAAGCATGTAAATTTTTAAATATATTTTGTTTTACATGTGTAAATTGTTTTATTATTATATCTTCCCAATTTTATATTATATTTTTTGACATACCTTTTAGCATTACTTGATTCCCTTATGGGAAAGGACAGAAATGAAATGAGCTCAAAAAGAAATTACTCATTTAAAGATGAAAATGTAAGTAAAAAAATGTATATATGTAGGAAACGAACAAAAAGCATACAATATGAGTATTTTCAAAAAGCGAATTTATATGTAATTGTCATATATATGTTATATATATTTTTAGGTATGCAAGTATTACTTAATTGATTTTTGCCCACATGATCTATTTCCAAATACAAAAAGTGATATAGGAAGGTAAAATTTTTCATTAAATTTGTTTATCGAGTAGGATTTACACATATCCATGTATATATTTTTTTCTGTAAACGTCATTATAAATCTATTATTGTTACTATTTTGTTTTCTTTTTTTAATTACAGGTGCAAAAGTATACACGCAGAGATATTAAAAGAACAGCTTGAAAATGATGAAAATTATAAATATTACTTAGCAAAATATCAACAAAAGTTTATGAGTAATAAAAATATTTAGATAATTTTTTATTACAACGTTTGCCTCTCTTTATACACATATATTTTATAAACATGGAACACTTTTATATTAATTTTTTCAGGAAAATTAGAAGATATTGTTCAAATGGCTGATATAAAAATAGAAAGAAGTAAAGAAAAACTAAAACAGTTATCAGAAAATCCTAAAAACATTGATGACAAAAAGGAAAAGTAGCAAACCAAATCTATATATAATTATAAAAGTGGATTACATTTTTTCCTAAAATACTCTAATCCTTATTTTCCCTAATTATATATTTATGTTATTATATATGGAAATTTTTGTAGAATTGAAAGTATCAACACCCATATATGTGACTTACTAAAACAAGCGGAAAAAGCTGGAGAAGATGTAAGCACGTCTTGCTTAACTTCAACAAAATTATTTAAACTATTATTATGTTTGTATGGATATATATTTAATGGGTTATACACTTTTGAGCTTGTATTAATATTTTTTTCAGGGAGACATAGCTAAGGCAACAAGTTTTAATAATCAAGTTACTACTCTCCAAGCAGAAATTAAAAGATTAAATGAAGAAGGCGTTCAGTCTAGTGACACAAACTTAAAGGTATTATAATTATTGCATAAATAGTATATATATGAATGAACACATCATATATGCCTATTGTTAATAAACTCTTTTGATATGTTTTCTAATATAGGTGTGCGAAGTGTGTGGTGCTATGAAAGCAGCTGGAGATCTTATTCAGAGGTTTGAAAACCATCTGAATGGAAAACAGCATATAGGGTTTGAAAGAATAAGAAATGCATTAAAAAAATTAAAGGAAGGAATAAAAGAAAGAGAGACAATCATTGAAGAATATAGAAAATCAAAACATTCAAACGAACATAATGGTTCACGAAAAGAATACAATAATCATGAGCATCATCATAAAAGGCGTTATAGTGATCATAGAAGAAGTTCAAGAGATCGTAGATCCCGTGACAGAAATAGCAAATCGTATCATTCATCTCGAAAAAAAAGGTCAAGAGGGCATTCTTCATCTAATCGAAGTAGATCTAATAATTCAAGTCATTCAAGAGATAGACACAGGAATCGATCCAGTAGACGACGATGAAATATATTATTCGTGCTCATGCGGCATATATATATATAAATATATATACGCATGGCGCATAATTTTCATACCCTTGTACGATATTTATCTCAAATTATTTTAATATGGCCTTTTAAATTTTTATAGAATTTTTTTTGAAATCATAAATTTTTTTATTTAGTAAAATTAAATGTCTATATAAGTTTTCTTATTGTCATATTTTATATATATTATTTTTTTTAAATCGATCCATTATTAATAACACTTCATATTTAATGTTAGTGTTATAATGCATGACTATTTCATCATTTTTATTTTTCTCTTTAAATTAAAATTTATAGTACCAAACGATACTTTTAATTTTCTTTTTACTTTTCCTTTTTTTATAATTATATACATGATTAAATTTACATTTTAAAATGCATCATTAATTAAATTTATTTTATTTGTATAAAAAAACGTTTACATTTTTTTTCTTACTCAATATACTTGTCTTTCCATTAATGGGGAATTAAAACTTTTTTTTGTGTGCATAATATTTTAAAGTTAATATCATTATATATAGAATATCCTCGACAAATACACATGGCGACAATGTCAACTTTAAAAAGGAAAAATAAATAATATGTACACTCGCAAATTATGTCATGAATATATACAAATATATACGCATCTTTATTGATAATAAGAAATTAAAATAGCCAATCATAATGAAATCCCATAATTCTAAATCCTCATTGTCTGAAAAAAGGGAAGATAACATTGAGGAGTTAAAGAATAAAGTAATAAATATAATTAAGAAATGAAACATTTTTTTTCATTTGGAACATTAGAGTGGAATGCTACCTTTTATTAATATACATGCAAATTATATGCAAACCTATGTTTATTTTAATACGTAATTTTTCATATTCATTCATAATCTTCGAAGAACGCAGGTAAAAATGTTTTTGAAACATTGCTAAACCTTTTTTTAGAGGAAAATGAAAGTAACAAAATCAAATATGAAGATTTGTCTAATCATATTGATAAATTAAAGGTATACTTTGATGAAAAAATTAACTTTCTTAAAGATAATACTCATGAAAATTTGGAAGAGTTAAAATATTACTTAGATCAGTTAAATAAAAACAATAAAGATAATGCAGAAAAAAATAGTACATACAAAGATGATTTTGATACAATAAGAAATGAAATATTAAATTTAAAAAAACAAAAAGAGGATGATATAGACCTTATGAAATCCAGTATTCAAGCATACTCCAGCAAAATCAAAAATGTATGATGCATATTTAAAAAAATATAGTTGTACTGTTAGGAGTATATATGTATTAAATATATTTTGTATGCAAGCCTATATGTACGGAAAATGGCGTGAAAAATATCCTATATATAGATAAATTGTTATTTATTCCCATGCATAACCAAATTGTTAACCTTCTTATATTATTATGCATATTAGATGATAAGTATTATGAACAAAAATATTGAAAGCATAAAGGAAGAACTTACGAATTTTCAAGAAAATATTAAAATTGAAAGCAAAAAAAAATATATTGAAATTCTAGAATTAATAAACAATGAAAATGAAACCATAAACAAAAAAATTAAGCAATCACGTGACGAGGTAATAACTATATTATTTTTATTTTCGCCTTTTTGTTCTCTATTGGCGTAAATGGATATTTGCAAAAATTATGAATATAAATTATTTATAAATGTATTTATTTCTTAAATTTTTAAAGCTAAATAATGATATAGAAGATATTAAAGAATACATCCGAGGGGTTAAAGACAGTCTAGAAAATGAAATAAAGGATATAAAATCCGCAATTAGCACAAATAAAAAATCGATAGATGAAAAAATTAATTCAATAACTATAAATCAAAAGAAACTCATGAATGATTTCTACCCTACTGAAAAAAGTTAGCACATATAAGTTCATTCCTCAATAAATATCAGAGATATGAAAATGTACACTTATAAATAAATATAAATATATGTAAATATGAATAGATACATACTTCCACTAAATTTCAAATAAAAAAAATTAAGTAGGTACTTTGAGATAACGGTAAGGTGATGCAAAACATTCATGAGGGGAATAAGAAAACACACAAAACAAGTATCACATAAAAAACAAAATAAGTATAATAAGGAAAATAAGAATATAATTAAAATTTGCATTGAGAATATAAATAAATTCGCTTGTTATTGTTTGTGTGTGAATTTTTCTTTGTATTCTCAATTAAGAGTTTTACAACACATTGATTTTTTTGCAGTGTGTATAAAACATTTCTTCCAACTTTTGAATTGAAAAGGAATAATTTATTTTATCAAATACATTTTTTCGTGCCTTTAAAGAATACAACTTATTCGTTAAGTATTTTTTTTTATTATTTAATAATTTAAATTTTTTGATGTATAAATATATTATAGTTAAATCTCTAGGATTATATAAATTATTATATTTCTTTATAAATTCACTTTTTTTCAATGAAATATTTTTATTCATAACATTATAGTATATATGTGTAAAATTTTTATAGTTTTGATTATAATTTTTGTGGATATCTTCTAATGATTTTAAAATATTTTTAACATTTGAATCAACATTTGTTATATCATTTTTTATATC
Source organism: Plasmodium berghei ANKA (assembly GCF_900002375.2). Lineage (NCBI taxonomy): Eukaryota > Apicomplexa > Aconoidasida > Haemosporida > Plasmodiidae > Plasmodium > Plasmodium berghei. The sequence continues at coordinate 700,700 of NC_036171.2, forward strand.
TTTTTCAGTTTCATGTTTCTCTTCTTCATATATATATGAATCTTCTTCTACTATTTCTTTTTCTTCAATCTCAAATTTAACATTTTTATCAATACCATAATTAACAACATCAAATGCATGTTTTAAAAAATTATACTTTTTATAATAAACTTTCTCTTCTCGAATCCTTGTTTTTCTCCAGCAATTTTTTTCATATGTTTGGCTTAAAAATGCTGTTTTATGAACATTCAAGCTTTTCCCTCTTCTGTAAATTTCTTTAAATGTTTGCAAAACATTTCGTTTAACTTTTCGTATTATTGCCATATTATCATGTTGCGTGTTTTTATTATATCACTTCAGATTTCCACTCTATTTCTACTTATTTTATTTCTTTACCTTTTTTTGAGGGATGAGTGTGAGAACTGACGACGAGAATAAGTTAATTCATATTATGTAATTAAAAAAAGGGATAAAGATAAAATATAATATTAAGCATCAAAGAAAATTATATTACAAAACATTAGTAATGTGAATAAATGGAATATGAAATAAAAAATTATAATACAATAAAAATTGTAAACAATTGGAGTATAGTTAAAAATTGGTAGCGTTATTATTTTCTTATATATATTACTTTCCATAGAAGGAAAATATTTCTCTTTATTAAAGAGGAAGTCATAACAAAGAAAAGACGATAATTAGGAATGTGCACATATATTACCTTTTTATATTTTTTTTCAAAATTACTTATATACAATTTTTTCATTCTTAAAAATGAAAAAATAAAATCAAATTGATTTTTTAAAATTTAATCTAATTTTTTATCAGTTTAATGTAAACAAAATTATTTTTTTTTAAAAAACAAAGAAAAAAATTCTTATATATATAAAGTGCCTAATTAAAAAAATCTTTTACATATATAACGAATAAAATATAGCCACTTTGTTGTTATCATCCAAACAAAAGTAAAATTGTGGAGATATGCATGAATCAATAATATAAGAGATATGCCTATATAAATTTTCAATTTTTTTAGTATGCACATCCATCATATAAGTTATATAAAAATTTTTATCAGACAACTCACGAATTTTCTTTACATTTGAATTTATAAAAATATGATAATTATTATTCATAATATTTTGGTATAGATCAATATTATTTATAGTGGTTGATTTATGTAAACCTGTAAAATCATAAATTAATTTCTCGCTTTTTTTTATAAATACGTTATTATCTGAATTTTCATTATGTATGCAATTTTTGGATACGTTTGAATTATTTTTATTTAAATATGAATATAAATTGCTCATAGTAATTGGCGTCTTTGTTGAAAAAGAAGTGAATATATCGAAAATATAATTTAAAACTTTTCCATTATTTAATGCTATAAATAAGTTAATATAATCATTTTTCTTGGTGTTTAAGCTTATAATAGAATTTACCTTAACATTCTTTGAAATAAAAAATGCATATGAAAAGAAATTGTTTTCTGTTCTTTTAAAAATATTTTCTTTGGTGTTATTATCCAAGGAAAATATATTTTTGTTAGTATCGTCATCATCCAATAGTGCATATAGCATGCTCTTATCAAGCTTATATACATCATCCACATTCCCAACAATACAATTAAATACATTGTTTTCTAATACATAATCAAGATTAGGATCGTATATAAATAGCGATCCACTTTTTACGTTTTTATCTCTTAACAAAATATTAAGAAATTTTACAAAATGTTCACTTATAAAAATAAATACTAAATATCCACATGATGACCCTATGTAAACAAAATTTCCAAATTCTCCATTAAATGTTTTTTTTTCCTTTTCAACGTATATATAGTTAAAATCACATATTAAGTTTATTTGCATACTAGTATTATCATCCATATTATCGTTGGGCAAATCGTTTTTTGCGTCTTTGTTGTCATTACTTCTATTATTACTCGGTTTTTGTATTTTAATTTTTTTATTATATATAATTTTTTTTCCTGTATAGCAATCAACAAAGGAAAGAAAATAATCTTTATTAAAACCTACACAAACTAATGTTTTTCCATCTGGTAAAAAATCGAAGCATTTAATAGAATTAATAAAATAAGGTTCACATATTGACAATGGAGGAATTGTTACCTCCTTTCCATCGTCATCTTCTAATGAAAAATCTGGTGCTTTATTTGTTTCTTGTTGAATAAAATAATTTTCTATATTATTATATAATTCTATTTTGTTTATTCTTTTTTCTTTTAATTCCTTTAAAATTTCTTCACTAATATCATAATTATATATACTTCCACTATATGTTAATATAGATAAAATATTCTCATTAGCATTTTTTTTCATTAAAATTATTGGAGAATATATATCAATAAATTCTCCAACATATTCTATCAAATTAGGTGTTTTATTTGTTTTTGTCTTTATTACATCAACATTTATTTCTAAAAGATCACTACTAATGTAAAAGCCATTTTTTTGTAATTCTTCGTTCCTGATATTTTCTTCTATTATATTTTTTGTTTTATTTTCTTCATCTTCACCTTTGTTATTCCATGCAGGCTTATTTTCATTTTCATTTTTAGAATTATCTAAAAAGTTGTCGTAATATAAATATTCTTCTTTAAACATGGTATCTTCATTATTTATTTCAAGAAAATGCGAATTTAAATCTATCACTTCTCCATTTGAATAGTAGTTTTTATTTTTTATATTTCCTTCTTTATACATTTCACTATTTGATAAAGATAATGTATTATTTTCGTCGAATTTATTATTATTGTTGTTGTCTTGGTCTATTAAAAATGCGTCCTCTTTTATTTCCATCAAGTCACCGTATGTTTTGTTTATATTATTATAAGTATTTATTTGTTTATTTTTAATATTCCACATTTGTATAGCATCATTAGAGGGTTCACTTATATCAGAAAAAAACTCGCTTTTGTCATAAATGTCACATAAATTTATATAAGTTTTGTCGTCATAATGACTGCCTTCTTCTTCGCTGTTGTTCACACTTTTACTATCATCTTTATCTTTGTTTATTTCTTCATTATTATTCACTTCAGATAAACTAATTATCGCTTCATCCTTTTTGAAAGTTATCAAATTGCTATAATTAAAAATACGTACTTGACTGACAACATTGGATGTGCTAATAAATAAATAATTTTTAGTACAACATATTTTACTTAAATTTTTTTTCTTTTCATCATTTATTATTTTAACATTTTTAAGAAATTTGAATTTCAAGTTGCATTTGCTGTTTTTATCAAAATCGCTATCATATAAATTAATGAAATTATTGTTTTCCTTTGTATTATCCTCATCTGGTATAGATTCATCATCCGATAATATTTTTTTTGATTTTTTCATATTATTTAAAAATTAATATATATACAATGAATTATTAGAGAGAAGAACAAAAAAAATGTATCTCCCAAATTTTAAAAAAACAGTAAAACATATTAATTTCTTTTTCTTTCCCTAATTTATGTTTCTTCATCAAATTCGAAGATTTAATTCCTCAAACTTTAAAGCAAGGTATAAGGAATACAATTCGAATGCGTTTTAAATACGCATGTTTTTTATACGTTTTTGGGAAATATATTTATATTATTATCCTTTTAACATTTTATAACACACCATTGCATAACACTATGTAATTTTGATCTTCTTTGATGATTCATATATTGTTCACGACGCATATGGATTATGTATGCATTACATTCGTAAATTGGCAGTGATTGCTCTTAATATTGATGCAGATTTAAAGGTAATAAAAGTTGTTATTACCAGACTTAATATTTATTTTTTAATTAATATATATTTTTTTTGAATTGTTTCTTTTTTGTAATTAAAAAAATCAAATTAATTATTCAATGCTTTATCGTACGTAATGCAACACATGGCGTAAAAAAAATTGGAAAAATAATTGAATTAAGAAAAATGAAGCTTGGAAAACAAAATTGAATTAATTAAAATAAATAATATTCACATATATATTTATGATGCGAAATTACATTCTCATCAAAACTACGTTCCTAGAGAGGAAATATAAACGAAAAGAAAAGTTGCAAATTGGGAAATTTAATATACTATAAATAGATAAATATTATACATATTCATGAACATCCATTTTGCAGTATATACCACATAGGATGTACTACAAAATGCAGATATCAGAAAAAACTGCGAAAACTCCAAATCATCAACTAGAACAAATTATGCATCATTAAGAGAATAATGACGAAATGTATTAGTGATAATATTATTTGTGAATATAAGATTCAATTTTACTTTGTGTGCTTTTTTCGATTTATCAAAAAATGAGCATTCTAGATTTAATGGCAAATTTAATTTATCTTTATTATCACTGGTATTAATAGTTTCTTTACCCAAATAATCAGGTATATCCTCAGATTTATTTGAGGGCTCTGTAGATATAGTCAAATCATCCTTCCCAGTATATATAAAACTAATAATTATTAAGGCCATATTATTTTGTTTTTTAATAACAATATGTTTGCTTTTTAATACTTCTTTAATACTACTTGATTGTTCATTTAATAGCTCATCTATAATTTCATCATAAGCATCCATTACAAACTCAAACGAACTAGCTTTTGATTTACAATTTATCGTGATTTTGTTTGTATTCAAATGCTTAGAAAAATTGTGGTCTATATCGGGTACTATCTTTATATTCATTTCAGCATCTAAAGGATTTATTAAAATAAAATTTAAAATTCCATTTTTTTTTTTTATAATTTTAAAATCATTTATATAAATCCTAGGCAAAAAATATATTGCACAATTATTTAACCTAACACCTGAAGTTAAATTTGAATTATGAAGTTTTAATAAATATTGCTTACAACCAGCGCATCTTTTTGATGTCTTACTTAATAAATTTGCCCTTAATGGCTTTAATTCATTAATATCTTTATAAAAATTATATGGGTAATTAAATGTATGCTCTATTGATAGATATTTTTTTGAGTCAACAATAACTATATTGTTCATTCCTTTATTTTTAGAATTGCTTATTTGATCACTTAAATCGTCTTTGTCAACTTCTGCAATTTTTACTTCTATTTCATCATTTACAATATTCTTCTCTATTCCGGTGCATATACGAACTGATTCTTTTTCCGTTTTAGTTATTTTCTCTTTGGTATCAAACAAGACCTTTTCGTTTGGAAATATAACAGGGTCTAGATATTTCAAATTTTCATTTTCTAACTCAAAAATCCCGAGGAAGTTTTCAGGATTTTTAATATGTTCACCACTTAATATATCTTTCAAGCTCATTTTGTTTATTGTTATTTGTGATTTATATATTAAGGAAGAATTTTTTTTTTCTTTGTTGTTTTTTCTTCGTCCACCAATTTCATTAATATCATTGTCATTATCTAGCTCATGCGATTTAATGTAGCAATTTTCATTATCATGAATATTGTCTACTATATATATATGTGTATTCAGGTGTCCTCTTTTTATATTTTTTTTTTCTTTTAATTTTTCATTACGTTTTATTAATTCATTTAAAACGCTTTTAAAAAAACATCTAAAAATGCAATTATTTTCTAGTAATATCATGTCGCCGATTAATTCATCGAGTTTTTTATTAAATACTGTATTAATTGATGCCCATAAACAGTAGGGGCATTTAAAATAAAATAAAAATTCTCCATTTTTTAAAATATCATAATTTTTACTATCCATTTTGTTTGTCATGGTTAAAATATTCTTATTTTTTTCTGCATTTTCGTCATCTGATGTATGACCTTTTTCACAAATGAGTTTTTCACTTATTTTATCCATACTTCTGGGCATCCTATCCTGAGGTAAATGCAAACTTTTTATACCATTTGAATTTTTAATAAAATTTATATCTTCATCTCTAGTTGAATTATTTATATGTTTTTCAATATACTTATCATTTATTCCATTACTTATTTCATTATTATATATATGTGTGTCGCTTTTTGCTTCACTACTTTTTTCCTTATTTGTTGTTTTGCTGCCAAGTGTACAAAAACTCGAGATAGGACGATCAAATTTACTTTGAGAAATTGTTAAGCAGCTAAAACAGAATGGGCATTTAAAACATCGCACACACTTATAAGAATAAACTATCGCCTCATTTTTTGTATATATTTGTGTGCATCCATTGCAAACATAGTATTCCACTTCTTTCCTTATATTATATTCATTTTTTATTTTCGAGCAAATCACACAAAAATATAACTCTTTTAATTTAAATAGTTTATCGTCTAAAAATAAATAGACCCTGTTTTTCATTATAATTGGGAAGAAATCGCAACAGAAGGGGAAATAATTATTAATATATATACAAATAAAATAAACTAAAATGATAGATAAAGCTAATGAAAGCTTTCACCATAAACAAAAATAGGAAAAGCAAAACAAGAAAAAATTAAATACATATATACATATAATTAAATCGTTTGCTAATTCAAATTACATATATATTTAGAATAGCATGTTGATAATCATTAAATTCGGACTATAAACATTTTTTGTAACTACAAATATTCTAATGTATATGCTCAAAAATGTCTTGTTAATTGGAAAATACGATATTTTATGTGCTTAAGTTAGGATTATATGCATAACAAAAACAAAAGCTTCCAAATTTTAAACTATATTTCCACATATTTTTTTACAAATAATTATTTATTATTTTTTTAACACATTACCCATTTTTAAGAAACGTGTAAAGGAAAATTACAATGTTTTTTGCGCAATTTCACTTTTTTTTCATTTTATATTACAAATAATATGATTTTGTATTATACTATCACTATCATTATTTTATTAATTTGGTTGGTTTTTGGAAAAAAAAAAATTAATCTAAGAGAGGAATAAATTTGAATAGTCACATATTTTATTAGCATTTTTTTTATTATAATTGTCTTTTCTTTGTTTCACTTAATATGATTTCATATTGTTTTGCTTTATTTATTTCGCTTTCTTTTTTTTGTATTTTTATATACACATTTATTCTATTTTGTTAGTGGTATTCTTAATATTTTCACAATTCATTTTTTGGATTAAATTTAAAATATGTATACGGCTTTATAATTTCATTTTGTATTGAAATTTATTGGCCTTTAATTTTCCTTTTACTTAAGGGCTAATATTTTGTAAAGGAAATAAAATAAATACACATAAAAATGAACAAATATATTAACACGTCAAAAGCCAAACTAAAAATGTTAAATGGTTAGAACGTAATAAATAAAAAATATACATAAATAAGGAACTTGCACATTATACGATTGTTATACAACACATTCGTAAAAGTAGAATACCGTCTTTTTTATTTTAAATATTCATTTCGAGATATATAAACCCAATATAACTATAAAATACATGCGTGTGTTATATATGTTTTCTCTTTTTATTCACATTATGGGCAGACCTATTCGTAAATGCAACTGAGAACACGGACATTTGCCTCAATAAGAAGAAAGATGTATCCATAGGTAATAAACATTAAAAATATGACATGGCGTATGCATATATGCATCTATGGATATATATATGCATATTTTCAAAACCAATTTGCAGACCCAAACTTCACTATTATACCAAATGATAACGTAACAAAATTTTACAATGCCGAAAACAATTATATACAAAAAATTGATAACATCGAAGAGAAAGGTAACAAAATAAACTCATATACATATATATATAACAGTATAATATATGAAATATTATGCATTTACATGTACGCCCTTTAATTAACAGAAAACGATGACGAATTAAAATTTGTAACGAATAAAACACAAAGTATACCAATCATAAATCCATCTTACATAAGGTTGCAATAAAAAATTTAATAATGGACGAGAAACTAAATTTATTAAAAATAACAAATGAATGCTAGATACGTATTAACATGCAACTATATATATGTTTGTTCATACACGTGATAAAATACTTTTCCTTTTAAATTGTGAATAAAAAATTTTCTTAGAGAACGAAACTTTAATGAAAAAAACAAATACATAGATACAAGTTTTGTTAATAATTTGGCCAAAATATCTACAGATGATATAGGCTTAAGCCATATGAACAATTATGAAAAAAAATATTATTCGACTTATAATAATGAAGGAAACTATTCGAATAACCAATATATAAATGCAACAAATGAATATTACATAACTAAATCGGTGGAAGAAAAGATTCCTAACACAGGAATACCTACTGAGCATTTTGTTTATAACAATGGTGTTTTGCAATATGAAGGTAAAAATGTGTAAAGAGGATTTATTTAGATCATATACAAATATTTTAATATTTATAAATATATGCATATATTACATATAAATAATTTGATAACTTAATTTATTTTCAGATAGCATGAAAAACTGGACCAGCAATAGCAGATATTTGTATTTCATTGAAAAAGAAAAGGAAAAGGATGAAAAACGGAAAGAAACAAAGTTAAAAGATATAACTCTTAAGGATTCAATTATCCCAGACAAATATGAAAAAATTCTTTTAAAATATGATTTTATTAGTGATAAAACAAAAATGGATAACTTAATATTAGATGTGTTAAATAATAGTAGGATCAAAAAAAGCAAAAATATTATTGATTCTATAATATGTATTATTTTACATTAATAATTATATGAACTATAGATATGAAACACCGTTAATATAATTGATTTTTTTCTTTCCTTTTTTGGAACTTCTCCGAACTGCTAACAGAATTTGAAGAGGATACTCAGACATATGACAATACAAAGTAACATTTCAAAATTTTTTATCATGACTCTTATTAGATAATAATATTTCTTTATTTAACAATCTTTAAATACATGAGAATGCACATATATCTATTTTTTTTATCTGATTTATTATTTTTATAGATCCAAAGAGGAAATTAAATCTGGCAGCCATGAACTTGTAAACATATTAAAGAACTTTAATTCGTGGAATAAATAAATATACATATTCTAAAGAATAGTATAATATTATAATACAATTAAGATGTAAAATATTTGCTTATGTTTCATTACATTTATTAATTTTAATTTGCTCTATTTAGAAACAATCGAATGAAGTTAGAAAAAATGAGGGCCTCAATGTAATTAAAAATAAAAATACTAAATATAATAGATATATCATTTCCGATTATTTGCATTATTATAATTATTTCAATAATGATATAAATCATTCACACGAATCAGCATCAGATAGTTATGAATATGAGCCTCAAAAAAATAATAACAATCTCATATGTAGGTCAATAAGCAAAAGAGAATTCAAAAACGAAAGTTATGACAACAATAAATCAATTTATAATAATGAAGAAAATATAAATATAGAAAAAATTACTTACTTTATTCCCGAAAATTTCGCTATGAATATATTTTTGCCTCAAGAACAAATTGTTAAAAAACATGATACTTATCTCGGTGACAATGTAAGCAAATTTGCATATACAACTGTCTAAGCATTTTATAATAGATGCATACCTATGATCATAAAAGAATATCCATCAATTCTAATATAAATAATAAATAAAAATAGCAAACATTCTCAATCTTTAAATTATGTTATTATTCGTTATATCATTACCCGTGAAATTCAATGCATTTTTATGAATAAATAGGTGTATATATTAAGATACTAATATTTTTTTAATATTAAATATTTATTACACATTGTAAATATTTTGATTTTTTTTTAAGATGGAACCCGTTTTAAAAATAAAAAAAATAAGATGGAATAAAAAAAAAATCAAATTTGAAAAGGAATTATTACAAAAGTATAACTATGTAGACAATTATTATTCCCACGGATATTGTACACGAATTGCTAATAATTTGATGAAAAAATTCAAGAAAGAACGAATTAATATTTACGACATTAAGAGTAAAATTAAATAAGTCAATAAATTTTTCATTTTTTCAAATTATTTTGTTATTCATTATGTAAATATATTTTTTTAACCTATTTAACTTTTTATTTTTTTACACAGCGAAAAAAATGAATAATAAAGCGAAAGAAGATATTATAGAAGAAGAAAATCTTAGAAAAATGAGGCTAAATAATTTACTGTGTCTGTCTGAAAGTGCTATAGATGAACAAAATAATTACGAACAAGAAATGGAAAATACAAAAGAAGAAAGTTATAAAACTGATAGTTATATCTCTTTTGATGATATAGACAATAGAAGTATAAATAATTTAAAAAAAAAATACAAAGTATTGAAAAAAAGTGATAATGACCATGAAAGAGATTTAAAAAAATTAAAATTTTATTTATGTAAAAAATTAAACAAGAAAAAATACATTAAAAAGCCTATGAAAATAAAGAAAGAAAAAACTAAAAAAGAGAAAATTCAAAAAATTATGAAATATTCATCAAAAGTTGGTTACAATCTTTTAGCTCAATTACAGAAAGGTATGCAATAAGAAATATAATTTGCACATATAAAGCTGATTTTTTTTATTTGTTCACCCATATTTCATATATATCACAAGGAAAATCACATATATATACATTAATTTGTGTTGCACGCGCTAATTTTTGTTCTTATACCAAATATATAACCAATATGTCTCATTAAAAAAACAGAACCCCACATGCGTATATCTATTCACATTTCTTTTTTTGCATTTTTTTTTTAATTTAGGAGAATTAAAAGCAGAGAGTGAAGAAGAATCCGAATTAAGCGAATTAGAAGAAGGAGAATTGTTCGATGATCAGGATAAGAATACCGAAGATCTTAATAGTTCAGAATATACTTATTCCTCTTTAACACTTTCATTTTCTGAATATTTAAATATACGAGAAGCATATTATAATGACAATTCTTATGAAAAAATATTTTACCCTAAAGACCCCAAAATGAACGTTACGTACATTTACGATACTGTGGATTTTTATAATATTTCTAAAGGAAAGGTAATTAGAGAAAAATCATTATGAAAAACTTAGTATCAAAGTTGAGAGATTGCTTTGCTTATTTGTTATTTTACTCTTTAACACAAAATTATTAGTCTTTTATTTTCATGCATTTTCATATATGCATAATTGAATTATTGCGATTATGTATTATAAAGAAAAAAAATTAATTTTAACTTTCTCTTCATATTTTTGCTCATTCATTTTTTCCTCTTTATACTACCTTTTACTATTTTTAACCACAGATATTGAACAAAAGACATATGCTCATGGAAATGCTCATATTCAATATAAAATTTTATGAAAGAAGCAATTTTATAAAAGAAGAAGATTTATCGTACTCATTCGAAATAAATGAAAATTGGAAAATAGCTATAGAAAAAAAAACGGATGATATAGACGAATTAGTTATAGGAATGGGTAACAATAATGAAAATCACAGTAGCTTTGGTTTATCTGGTGATAAAAATAAGATAAGAATAATTTATAATAATATAAATAAAAGAATATTATTAGCTAAATATATTAAATATTTAAATTATATATCATCTGGTACTATTGACAATGCAGCTGCATTTTTTTTATATGAAACTGATACATTAGATTTAAGAAATGTTCAATATGATAAAGTTGCAGATTCTATAATATGTCTCCATTTAAAAAATTTTAAAAATATTGATAATATAAATATAGCAAATAGATCAATGGATTTTGAAAATTTGTGTGAATTTTTATCTCTTCTAAATATTAAACAATACAGTACATTAAATTTATCCAAAAACCCGTTATTTTTAGATTTAACATTTCATAGTAAAAAAAAAGATATAGATTGTGTTATAGATATTTTTAAGAAAAACGTAAAATTAAATGAATTAATTATTGATTTTGTCGATTTGTCAAATCCACTAGGTGAATATTTTATTACAAGTTTATTACTAAATACAAACATAACCTTTTTAAGTTTAATAAATTGTAATATTGGATCAGATAATATAAAAAATATAATAAATGCTTTGGAGCACCGAAAAGTAAACATGATATATCCTATAAATTATATAAATATCGAATTTAATAATTTAACATATTATGATATAATATCTTTAATTAAAACGCTATGTATATTAAATAAAAATTTTAAAAAATTATATATATGTGGAAATCTAGTTCAAGAAAATATTTTTGATGTATCATTTGCGTTTAAAAGAAAAAAGAAATTAATTGAAATGGACAAATACAATAAGCAAGTACCAGATCTTTTCCATTTTGATAATATTTATGATGTTAAAAATAACCTTTTTTGTAATTTGAGAGGCACTGCTGAGTTGACAGAAAACGTAAGTTATCCTCAATATATATATGTGTGCGTTTTCTGTAAACATATTTTATGTTGGTGTTTCTTTTGTCATTTTGTTCTATTATTTTATATTTGATAAATCCTTTTTATTCCTTTTTTAGTCTAAAGTTTCCAATGTCACCTTTGAGTTATATCTTAAGTATTTATATATTATGGCCCCAGAAGACAAATTGTACACAATTAGAAATATCACAACTATTAAAAGGCGATATCAAAGGTTTTTGAGCATCGTAGCTTTACATGATAAAAAAGAAATAAATATACAACTAAACCTTTTCAGAGAAAATAACATCACATTATTTAACAATTTAATTAAAAAAAGGTAATCATAAAAAAGACAAGTTATAAATAGTAAAAAAAATTGGAAAAAAATAGAAATTTAAACATTTTTTTTTGTTCCTGCAGCTTTCATGCTGAAATGTATTATAACAAACAAGTTAATGCCAATAAATTCGTAAATGAAAATATTTTAAATTATTTTTCCATGAGGATTAAAAATGTAATGACGAAAAAATACGAAATAATATTTCAAACTCCTTTAATACGCATTTATATATATATATATATGTTCATCCAACCCATGTTTTTATAACTATATCACATGCATTAATTATATAATAAATATAATACATTTTTCTCCCCTTTAAGGAATTGAATTTTTATCACTACAACGTCACGCCTGAAGAAATTCATTATGTTTTGGATTTGTGCAAAAAAAATTTCGTAAAGAATATAAATCTTAGTTGCTGTTATTTAACGAATGATGATATTTTATATTTCAACACAGCCAAAAATGATTCTTATAAAATAAATGTTTATAATATTTCTTTAAATAACAATTTATTTACTTCCGATATACAAATAGATCAGCTAATTAAATTTATTTCCAATTTTTCAATTTATTTGTAAGTCAATAGATTTTTATATAATTTTTACATATGTGTAGTGATATGCATAGCGAAATATACCCCAACATAAATTAAACAGTTTACTAGTTATTTATGCTCATATATATATACTTATTTTTTTTTAGTAAAATTAATCTAAATAACTTGAATATAGGAGCCAACTCATCGACATATAAATTATTTTTTTACATTTTAAATGATACGAAATCCAAGATTGTTATGTATGCTAAAAATTATAATAATTCTATAAATAAGACACCAAGAAGCAAATGCAGCCCAAAACTAAACAATATTTACCCGTTTTATCTTATACATGTTATTTTTCTATCTCATATATTTATTACTTTAACATTTTACTTTTTTCCCTTTAGGTTGGATAATTGTAATTTGGGAAACTCTTTTTTATTCAATGTAAATAAGAATATTCAAGATGTGAATACAAATGATTACTTAAATGTTTTGTCAATGCAATATAATGAATTCAATAATAAAAAGGAAATGCTAAAGTTTTTAAATAAAATAATTATTAAATGTAAGCAAATTAAAAAAATAAAAATATTTTCCAATTATATAACTGAAGAAGAAACTAAACTTATAGCAAAGCATATAATAAAAAAAAATATTGTTTCATTCGAAGATACTTATGATGTACCATCATCACATAAACGTAACAGAAAATTTTCAAAACTATCCAAAAAAATAAATAATATAGATTGTAATACTGAGCTGACACCCAATGAAATAAAAAAAATTACAGAATTTTTTCAAAAAGAACAAAAAAATGGTATAAATGATAACAAACATAATTCCCCATTAAATGATCGTTACCATTTAAGTGATTTAAAAACCAAGAACATTAAGAACTCTTTTATTAAAAAGTAAATATCATTTGGATTTTTCCATCATCTGGCCGTTTACATGTGTATATTTCCTATTTATGATATTACATATTCTATAATGCTTTCGTTTATATTGGAGGCATCTAGGTAATATTTGATTTATAGAAGCTTTTTTTTCCTTTTTTACATTTTTAAATAATTTTTCCGAATTTTTTTTTGTGTAATTTTTTATTGTGTTTTGTATTAAATTGGTATTTTATGTTTAAGAAGTTTTCCTTCGTTCCCCTTTTTTTATATGCTAATATGCATATCAAAATATTTTTAAATTTTACTTTTATTAAATATTTATGATTTGATGGTAATGTGTACAATTTTGTATGCGTGGTTCTTCATCTCATGTTATGTATTTCTCTTATTATGCTTATTTTATTTTTAATTTTAATGCCTTTTCACATTATATGAGAGCATGCGTAGCATTTTGTAAATTTACGTTAATTTTAATTTAAAAAAATAATAATAAATAAAATGTTTAAATTTATTAATAGAATGCATAAAAATATATTAATTTTTATTAACTCGCCTTTATCTTACTCATTTTTATAAGAAATAATATTGCAAAATATATGTTTGAAAACTAATAAGGTAAACAATAAACGCGTATAGTAGCAAATATAATATAGCAAATAATATGAAAATAAATATTAATAGAAATATGTAAAAATAAAATACTTAAAATCCGTACAAAATATGGAAATAAAAAAATAACCTTTGAAATACATGAAATTTCCTGTAAATTATTTTATTTTAATTTTTATTGTTTTTCACTATTTTTAAAAATGAGTATGTATGTTTTTTTATTATTCGAAAGTGTAATACTGCTGATTAATAGTGTTTTAATTATAAACGAAAAGAAATTAAAAAAATATAAAAAGGTAGATATCAGTTTGAATAGTAATGATATTTTTGATAACATTAAATTGCTGTTCTACACAATAAGAATATACTTTAAAATCCCATTGATTTTTCTCAATCTTTTATGTATTGTTATTGAAATATTATTTGGATAACTTTAACATGATAGTGCGTGCATATATATATTTGCATACTATATATGTATGTGTGTATGTATATATATATGCATCATTTTAATAGTTAAGCAGGTTATTTAGCCATATATCACACTATACTAAATATATTCTTAAAGAATTGTTTTTTATTTATTATTTCGACGTTAAAGATATATTATATGTGTATGTATATGCAATTTTTCAATAGCAATGAGCTTATCATAAATAATGGGCACTGTCTTCTCAATAGAATAGTTATTGAGGAAAAATATGTGCTTTTTAAAAACAAGTGCAAATATAGATTATATAGATATATTACACATAAGTGTAATTGCGTGAATATATAGAAACAAGAGTATTATTTACCTTCCGAATTTGTTTCGCTTTGGTGGGCCCTAGTACTTCCCCTTTTATGCATACATATCGATTTTGGTAATATGACTTCTAGCTACATAAATGAGGTTAAAAAAAAACAAAAAACATATTTAAGTTATTTATTTTGTAAATTTGAGAAATATACGAGCGAAAAGTTTTTAAATGATTTAATGAACAAATCGTTAAATGAAATTTCATTATATCCATTTCAAGATGTAAATGATAATGAAGTAATAAATGATATAAACGAATTTATTAACGAGTTGACTATAAATGCAGAATATAAAAAAAAACGGATATTTAAACATATATGTGAAACTTTCCTTTCTGATAACTTTTATATTTACAATGACAAAGATAGATATGAATTAAAATATATAATTTTAAAAGTATTATTTTTAATTAGTGAAAAGTCCAAACATGATAAATTAAAAGAGATTGACCTGATATATGATAAATATTTTAGTAATAGTAACGACGGTAAAAGAAAAGAGGAAAACGATATAACGGTTTTAAATATTAATGATCAAAAGGCTTTAAATGATATAAATAACTTTAATATAGAAGAAAATCAAAAATATTTGGATGAATTATACAATAGCTATGATGATGCTTCCCAATTTAATTTTTCTTCGAGTGAAAATGATGATCATGCAGATAATAAAGAAGGATTTTGTAAACATTCAAATAAATTAAATAATTATTTAAACAACGAAAATGGTGAATCTGATTATAACAATACGAATGTGCAAAGTGATGGTGATGATATCTTTAACACTTTTAATGAAGCAGAATACAACAATTTTATAGGAAATTATATGAAAAGCAAAAATGAATTGGTCTATGAAAATGTTATTAAAAAAATATCAATGTGTGCTTATAAATATCCACATTATGAAAATGTCAAGGATAAATTAAGATATGCCTCGGCTCATTTCGGACGTAATAGCCATGAGATGGCTGATGATGAAGATGACTACTGTGATGACTATTATTACTCTGATGGTTTCTATGAAGATTCCCCTTTACGAAATTATGAGCCCAATTATAATAAAAATAAAAATATATGTAAAAAAAATTATGACGAAAAAAATGAAAATTTTCAAAATAATTTAGATGAATCGTATGATGAATATATATTTACAAATTTAAAAAAAATAAAAAATAAAAATAAATTTTATTTGTTCACGTCTAAACCAAAAGAACAGTATTTTTTCAATAATATTAATTTTTTTGATGAAGAAAAACATAATAATATTGAAACAGAACAAAATTTAATATATGAAACAGATATATATAATCTGCATAATATATTTATCAATGAAGATATACAGAAACAGAGTGAAGATTCCCATTTTAAACAGCAAATAAGCAGTATTTCAAATGAAGACCATAATAGTATACGCAATATAGCCCTTAGCAAGCAAGCACAAACAAAAATAGATCAAATACACAATATTAATGAAAATTTATCTCTCGATAAAAATGCTGATCATATAGTTAAATACAAAATATACGACAAAGACGCCTTATTAGAATCTGGAATTCAAGATAAGCATTGCAACCAAATTATAATTGGAGAAAACTATGTTAATAATAGAAATACACTTATAAAGGGAGTGAAAACTGCGATAAAAACGCCAAGGGTTAAAAAAAAAAATGCTTTTTATGTAAGTGAAATATTTATAATTAAAGAAATTTTAATAATGTTATCTTTTAATTGCCCTATAAAATTTAAAGGCATTTTTTTTACAAATTTCATGGATTTCTTATTCGATAAACCAATGGATAGAAATAAGATTAAAGATGATTTTTTGTTTTATATAGAAATAAAAAAAAAAATTATAAGTAATGGCAACCTTGGAACCACACGCCAAGGGAAACATCATCTTAGCAGTGATACAAAAAATAATAATATCACATCAGAGCAGATAATTAACTCTGATACCATTACTTATTATGCAGTTATAAGCGAAATGATGAAGATAAAATTATACAATATTCGAAGAACCACATTTAAAAACTATATTAAAAATATTAAAAAAATTAACATCAAATTATTTTACATTCACATATTTTTTTTCCTAATAAATAAATTTCGCCATTTTTTTTTCTTTTTGCCTTGTAAATTAAGTAACATGTTTAATTATATTATTTACATTAGAGAAAATTTTAGTTATAAGGATGGGAAAAGAAATTTTTTCCCCCTCTTAGATCAATTTTGTATGAATAGTAATAATAATGACCAAAAAGGGCATAACCTTAATATATATTATCAGGGAAATTTTATGGACTGTTTTGTGGATTCGTTAAAAACAATTTACACTGAGTGGGGATTCATTATAAGCATCTTATATAATTATCATATTATACTAGTTTTAAGGCAATATAATATTGTGCCCATTAAGGATGACCAAATATTGGATCTTCTTCAAAAATTAAGCACAATTAAAATTTTGGATTATATAAAACTGGAAGATTTTGTTAATTTGAAAAGAAAAAAAAAAAGGTTGAAGAAATATACAAACATTTTTCCAAAGCGTGAATATATTCATGTATGCTCATATAATGACAACAAAATGGGCCAAAACCATGAAAATTGTGAAAAAAATTTGATTGATGAAGAAAAAAAATATACAAATAAAATAGACAAAGAAGATATTTCAAATTTTCGGTCTTTAAGTTTAATTCATTTAGGCTATTTAATAAATAAGTATTTATACATATGGAATAATTTATATAGTTTTTTGGATTATATTTTATCCTATTTATTATATAGTATTAATATAAATGACTATATTTATTTTAATTCTATATATGATAATGCAAAAAAGTTTTGTATTTGTTATGATATTGTTGTATTATATTGGAGAAATAATCAAATTTTCGTTAACAAATCAATGGAAAAAATATTCCGGTTTTTGCTGAATAATTTAAATTTATATTATTCAAATCATATAAATAATTGGATTAAAAAGGGTAAAATAAATGATAAGTATAATGAATTTTTTGTCTATTCCCAAAACAAATCATTAGTAAAAAAACATGATCACAGTATGCTTTTTATAAAAAAACAAAATGATTATGTCTTATGCCCCGAGTTTTTTAATTCTTTCATTTTTTTCCTAATCAGTTTAGGAAATAATATACATTTATATATGAAAATTAAAAATGAGCAAGATACTATCGATTATATTGATTATTACATAAAGGAGGAAGGTAATTATGTGCTCCACCAAAAAAATAAAAAAGAATACGGCAAAAATAATTATTATTCAGATGTATTACATGGGAAAAATTTCTATAATAGTTCCAAATTTTATGAAGACAAAGCTTCTACAGATGACACATATGAAGATGATATTATTTTGTTTAGAGAACAATCAGATTCACATAAAAAATTACACGAAAATACTCTGGATTATTACTACAATTTAGAGAGCATAAAAAAAATACAAAATAACTCATTGGATATATTATCTAAATTTTTAAAGATAAGAAAAAATAAAAATAGGGGGTTACCATATTTTAATAAAAATATTATATCATTAAATATTTCCTATGATATATTTATAAAAAAATATTTTCAAGAACAATTTTTTAGCTTTTATAAAAAAAGTAACCGTATATTTTTACATAGCATAATAAAATATTCTAGTCTTTTAGAATATTTTTGTTGTATGCGCAGTTTAGTATGTCTCGAAATTAATGATTTTATCTCACCTTTTTTCGAATTTATTTTTAAAGATGCTTCGAGCCCTATTATTGATGAGAGAAAAATGAATCACACATTTAGGCAATGTGTTATTAATAATATTATTATGAATTGTGACAAAGCAGATAATGAAGAAGCCCCTAATTATGCATGCTCATTTTTTTTGCATAAAAAATTTGTATTACTCCATATGAAAATATTATTATCTATGGATAATACATATTACATTAATTATTTTAAAAAATTGCATCATAATACAATTTTTAATTTCCAAAAAAATAAAAAAAAAAGTGATGACCACGGAAAAAAAAAAATACCTAACCTTTTTGACTGTGCTAGCAAAATCGAGGCCCCAACAAAACAGTTCAGAGATCATACTAATATTAATAGAATTGACCGCAGAGAAAGTGATAATTATGATAAAAATGGCAATCAGTTATATGACGAACAATATCAACAAAATAATAATCAACCAGTAACTCAACAAATGGATTTAGCTAGCCATACACTGGTAAATATTAATAACGATGGAATTGGATCTAATGTGAATAACAGTTTTTATTTAAATTCTAAAAATGAAATAATAACAAACGAATGTATACTAAATGAGTCAATTCAAAAAAATAATACACATAATATTGTTGGTATCAAAAATGAATATAATGAAAAAGACCAGAAAAATGTTGATAATAATAGAAAAAATGATACTTATGATTTAGAAGATAAAATATATATACGTAATGAATTAATAAAGAATTTTTATAAAGAAGGGATAATTACAAATGTACTTAAAAATATATATTTCAGATTGAAAGAAAACAAAATGTACAATAATAACATCAACATTATTACTAACAGAAATTTAATGATTGAAACAAAAGGTGGACCATTTATAAATTTTTTGTTTGACTCTAATTGTTTAGAAAAATATTCAGCTATATTTTCTTTTTTTTTAGAAATTAAAAAATCTTTGCACATATTAAATTTGGTTCATATATTTTATAAATATTTAAAGACAAAAAGAGCTGAAGAAGCTTTGCAATTTCATAATTTTCATATTATTATTACAGCATTGTGCATATTAAAATATAAAATTTTTTTTTTCTTAAATACTTTATATACCTATTATCAATGGATTTTAACCTTTGCATGGAATAATTTTTTATTAAATCTATATGCTTCAAAATCCTTATATCATATAAAAAATAATCATGAATTGTATTTAAATTTCTTATTAGAAGCAATGCTAATACCTATAACTACTGAACACCAAGAATTGTACAATTATTACGTAAACAATGATTATAAAAATAATAGTGAAATTTACAAACAATTTGAAGCAAACTTTTATAATTTTTCCGAAACAAAGGATCAACAAGATGCCTTCGAAAGAAGCACACATTTATTACAAAATAATAGTACTAATAATATGCAAAATATAGAAAATAAAAGTTTTGAAGGAAATCAAAATGAATACAAAGGCGAAAAGGGCTTTAATAATTTACATAAAAAATCGCTATTAAATGAACTATTTTCTAATAACATTTTAAACATATTATTTATACCTACCCAAATATATGAAATCATGTCAGAATTAAGCAAGTACTTTAATATTAGTTTTGACATAAACTTTGACAATTCTTATGATGACAACTTCGAGTATGAAATGAACGAGGAAAATGACGAATTCGAAAATGATGAAGATGAAGACATCGATCAAGTAAAAAAAAATATAAGTGAAAATTATAATGAAAAAGGCGTTAATAATTTGAATAATGAGAATAATTTAAAATACACAGAAAAAGAGCAAGCCTTATTTTATATAAAAAACAATATCAAATCACTTTTAAACATTTTTGAAATACACTATGCTGAATTCATGATGAAATTAAATATTATTTCCTTTAACATTGAAGAAAATTGTTTTTTTGGACCTAATAAAAATTACAAACTTTTTAATCATATAATAAGAATGGACAAAAATATTTTAAAAAAAATTTCAATACTCGAATTTATGTTATCGTTTCGATCATTTTCAAGTGTCCCTACACATTGTTTACCATAATTTTTTCTCAACCTCATTTGGGGGGATATACATATACACATTATTATAACTCCACGCGTATATATGTAAGGAGTATTATTCCAATAATATATATGTATGATTTTATTTTTCGACATTTTTTATTAAATGCATTTCTTTACGAATAAGCTTGTCGTTTAATTGCCTTTCATTTGCCTACTCTTATATTATTTGTTTTTTGTTTTTTTGTTTTTTTGTTTTTTTTATATTTTTTTTTGTTCTTTTTAACTTTCACAAATTTACTATCCCTCTTCAATTTTGTGGTATTTTGCAAGGAAACTACAATACTAATATATGTATATTTCTATAAAAAATAAAGACATGTTTTCCTCACATTCATTTAATAATTATAGACTATATAAAATATTAAATATAAATGATGAATAAACACAATTCCTCCAAAAAATAAATACAAATGAAAATAAAACAACATGCGAGATAATATTCAAATAGTAAAAATCGATAAACAATGCCACCATCCCTATATTGGCATAAAATGCTTGACAAAAATTTACATTATAATACAAATGGTTCTATATAATAAATAGTGAAATCAAGTACAAATAATACATAAATATATAATTAATTTTAATTGTAATCTTTTATTTTACAAACATATCAAGCATTCTTTTTGTGACATAAAATCCTCCTAAAAATAAAAACAACAATAAAAGTTTTGCACACATTGTTACACATATATGTTATTATATACGCATATATTTTTATAGACTTATAAGCAAATACAAATTTAAAAACGCCTAATAACAATTTTTTTGTGAAGAAAAAATATGCCACTATATAATATATCGATACCTGATAAATTCACAGCAGATAAAAATGTAGCAATCATTGATAAAATTGAACTTAAACTTTTAAATCCGCTTCCATATTCAATCATGCTTCCTATTATTATAATTCCAGATAGCTACGAAAAAAAATATTATACGTCAATTTATGCATGGATGTATGTATGTATGTACACAAGACTATATATGTGGCTATTATTTCATTAATTTGTTAAAAATTGTGTTATTAGCTATAATATATTCATTTTATCTGCTTTTTTACCGCATTTGTGACAGACATCAATGGTGTATGTAGAGATGGCGCTATTGACCACACACAGAAATAACCAACAATAATAGACAAAGCAAACAAAAATAAATGATGCAAATCTGACTGTGAAAACATGGTTCCAATTAGAAAAGCAATAATAATTACAAAAAGAAGAGATATATAAAAGTAAAAATCAGATTCGATAAAAGTTTCGATTAAACGCGTGCCAGTAGGATATATAATTGTATTTTTTGAATAAGATTCAATATCTTCTTTTTTTTCTTTTATAAATACACTATTACTCTTAGTTAAATCCTCAACGATTTTATTAGGTGAGTATAATATATTACCATCTTTTATAATAACCAGCTCTTTTATAATATCATTATTCATATCTACATTAAATTGCAATCCTCCTCCCATTTCTTCTAACAAATTTATCATATTCATAGAAAATAATTCCGAAGCTTGTAGTGGCATATTTCTTTCGATTTTATCTCTTCCTAACACATGAACTCCATTTATAATAACATTTTTATTAGACACAGAACATTCAATATTTCCTCCCCAATTATTTTTTTTGTCACCAAATTCAGTAGATAAATCAACGGCTACACTACCCCTTTTCATTAATTTGATCATTTCTGTAGATACCAATTTTGGTGATGTTTTTCCAAGTATTGAAGCTGAACAAATTAAAACATCACATTTTTTAATAATTTTTTTAAACAATATATTTTGCATTTTTATATATTCTTCGTCTTGTATATTCTTTTCTTCACATATTTTTATTGGATTTTTTATAAATATTCCACCACAACTGTTTACTTCTTCTTCCGCTGTATATCTAGGATCATATGCATATACAATAGAACCCATGCTTTTTGCAGTTATAATTGATTGTAATCCTGCTACTCCCGCTCCAATAACAAAAACACGTGCAGGATTAATTTTCCCTGCTGCGGTAATAGAATATTTACTAAATCGTGGCAAGGTAAAAAATGCTTCTACAACAGCTCGATACCCTTGTAAATTACTCATAGAACTTCTAACATCTAATTTTTGTGCCTTAGTAAATCTAGGAACTTCGTCAATAGCTATATATGTAATATTAATCTTTTTTGTCTTATTATTTTCATTATTTTCTACGGCTTGTTTTAAAAGGTCTTGATTAATACTTGGCCATAAATAACTAATTAATGTAGTGTTGCTTTCTATTTTATTTATAAATTTCTCACTTGGTGGATCAACTTTTAATATAATATTACTTTTGGCAAAAATGGATTCGCGTGAAACAATTTCAGCACCGTATTTAATATATTCCTCATCTTGTATTTGTATTTTTTCTCCTATGTTTTTCTCGGCCAAAATTCTAAAACCCATTTTTCTTAGCTTTGGAATGAAATGTGGAATAATAGGAACTATCGATAAATTAACATCTGATTTTTGGATTTTGTTATGTATACCATTTGGCCATGTTTGGTTTTCATCCCCTTCCGCATGTTTGATTTGTTCTTCATTATTTTCATCCAATACATCCCTGCTTACATATAAATCAGCATTTTCATCCCTTACCAATCCTATTATTTTTCTAGGTTTGGGATATTCTTCTTCCATTAAAATTTCAAAATCATAATTATTTTCGTTATTATCCGAAATGGAATACAAAGAGCTTGTTTCTTTCTTGTCTTCATTTATTATAGAGTCTTTGATTATTGAAAAATCAGATCGCCTATAACCCATATAATCATTTAGGATCGTCAAAAGTTGATTAGTTGAATGCTTAGCGTCTCCAAAAAGCATATGTGTATTTGAAAAATAAAATAATGGATTGTCAATAGCAGAATATCCGCTACTTAAACTTCTTTTTAGTATAATAACTTTTTTAGATTTCCAAACTTCAATCACTGGCATTCCATAGATTTTACTTTTAGGATCTAAGGAAGATGGATTGATAATATCATTAGCTCCAACAACTAAAACTAAATCAACATTTGATATTTTTGAATTAATTTCATTCATTTCTTTAACAGCATTATATGGTATATTAGCCTCGGCTAAAAGTACATTCAAATGTCCTGGCATTCTTCCGGCAACTGGATGTATAGCAAAATTAACTTGGATATTTCTAGATTTTAAAATAGTGTACATTTGGGCTAATTCTCGTTGGCATTTACTTATAGCCGTACCATATCCTGGTACAATAACTATGTTTTTAGCATTGATCAAACTTTCAGCAACATATTTATGTGTTGTTGAATTCACTAATTTAGTTTTTTTTTTTGCGTCATGATTATCCTTGTTTTGAATAAATTCGCTGTTAATATCACCTTCTTTTTGATCATAGTTTACTTCATAATTATCCCATCCACCTAATATAATATTAAATATATCTCTGTTCATTCCTATACACATAATATAAGATAAAATTGCTCCAGATGAACCAATTAGCGATCCTGATATTATTAACAAATTATTATGTAATAAAAAACCACTTATTACTGTAGAAAAACCAGAATACGAATTTAATACACTTATAAGAACAGGCATATCTGCTGCACCTACAGATGCTACTAAATGGAAACCAAGAAATAAGTCTACAAATAATGAAATATATAAACAAATGGTTTTTAAATAAAAAGATTTTATATTTATAAAATAATACCCCAATATTATAATAATAACAATATCGACAATATTTATCAACTTTTTTATTTTTAATTGTAATGACTTGCTATCAATGATTCCACTTAATTTTCCTGATGCAACTAATGAACCAATAAATATAATTGCGCCAATAAATGTTCCTAAATATATCTCCACTAAATATATTGTGTTCATTTCATAATTCTCAAAATATTCTGAATGAAATTTTGAAAATCCAACTAATAAAGCAGCTAGCCCAACAAAACTATGAAACAATGCAACTAACTGAGGCAAATGGACCATACTAACGTTATGTGCAATATATATCCCTATTAATGTAGATAGGGTAACTATCAAAAAAAATAATTCATATCTAAATCCAAATCCAACTTGACTAAATGTTACTATTATTGCAGATAATACACCAATAACCCCTAATACATTCCCTCGCTTTGATGTTTTGTGATCATTTAATCCAGTTAAACATAATATAAAACATATCGACGAAAACAAATAAATAGAATTTAATAATGATGGTATGAACGAATAAGACGGAGCTTCTATTTTATCATTATTCAATAAAATGGTGTGTTCTTGTTTTCTATCATTTTTTTTATAATTATAGTCTATATTATTCTCAGATGGAAAATTAATTATTGGTAATTTTATCTGAAAACTGTTATCTCTCTTATTATTGTTTCTTTCGTTTATTTGTTCATAGTAGTTGTTTAGATTATTTCTCAAATTTAATCTACAATGGTTATGTCCAATCAGATGCAAAAACAAAACAATTAACCCAATGAGTTTTATCATCCTTTATCCCGTTTATCAATGTATATTTTGAAGTGGTCGCAAAAAAATTATATATATATTACGTGATTATATGTCAATTAATTTAGTATCTCTTATAAGAGTGTTCTCAATTTATGTAAGATGCATAAACAATGATTGTAAATACAAACAAATATATATAACAAAAATTTACAAATAAAAAACAAAAAAATTAAATAAAAAGTTGTAAATTATATTCTTCTGTAAGAAAACATATTTTCTCACAAGCGAAACATTTATAATAGTTTTTTTTTTCATAATTCTATGAAAACAAGAATATGATCAAATCATAATTCAAAAGAGAAATAAAGTAGAATACAAAATATAATGATAATTTTAATAAAATTTTATGGCATTCATATATTTATAAAATCACAAATTTGTTTTGGTAGATTTTTATGTGATTAACTTCATATAAAATTTGTTCGATATCTAGGCACATTATACAATGATTAAATATATTCATTAAAATAAATATATAATATGATATTATATATTTTTCTTTATGTCTTTCTATTTTTGTATGTATGTACACGTCATTTTTATATGTCTACTAAACAAGGGAAAATTAGGGGGAAATATTTGTTCCCTCACCCTTCCAAAAAAAATTAATATGATAAATAAAATAACAAATTAACGAAATAGAAAAATAAGTAAAACGCTCAAGTAAAAAAACAGGAAAAAATATATAGTCTTATAACAAATAAATGAAAATGAAACAGCGCTAAAATCAAAAAAAACATATAAATAATAAATTATTTTTCATATATAATAAGACCAATATATTCACAAATTATTCCAAAAAAGGATAAACGTGTATTTTTTGTATCCTTATTACAATCATAATGTGGTTAATTATGTGCAGCGATCAATAGCCTTTCAAGAACTAAATTTGATAAAAAAAAAATTGTATATATCAATATATATATATATTTGGAATATAAAATTGCTAAGGAAAAAAAATAAATAATTAATATGAACAGAATTTTCATAATATTTCATTATTCTTTACAAAATATCGCTTGAGAGATGAACTGCAATTTGATAATTTTTGAATTATATAGTAATCTCGATCTTCTTTTTTTATTTTGTTCCATTCATAAGATGGAATGTTTATAACTTCCCATCCGTTTTTTTTAAGTAAGAAGTTCTTAAAATATGTCGTTCCACATTGCAGGTATTTCCTAAAATAAAAAATATGTGTAAAATTGTGAGAATAATTATATAATATGAAATGTATAGACAATAAAATAATGTTAATATAAAAGCTTGCTTTAATTATTGAACAAAGTATTAATAACTTTTAGTTTATTTTTCGTTATATGCATATGTATAATTAACTTATTATCATTTATTGAAGTATTCTCATGGAGATCACTCAAATCTAATAAATGATGCGAAGGACCATCAATTTCAATAGCTATTTTTTCTTTACATTCTTTAAGTATTATTATTATATCTATTATTAACAGATCTTTAGTTATATATTCGTTTGTATATTTAACATTAAACTTATCTAAAATTTTAGATATTTGCACATGGAATGTTGATAAATTATCTTTATTTAAACCGTTTTTTATATATATTTTTTTTAATATATGTGTAATTTTATCTATAAAGTTAAGGAAGTTCTTCGAAAGTTTCAAGTGTGCATAATAATATTTTAACCGTAACCATAAGGTAAAAACCATATGAAGGTACATAGGATTTTGTTCATATATTTTTATCTCATTCCAATTATATATATTAATAAAATTTATTGTATCATCATTTATCAAATTTACAATAGAAACTCCCCATAAATATCTTGCTAATAATAAAAATGAAAGCTCTCTATATTTGTGTAAAATTTTTATTTCATTAAAAATATAATCATAGATTTCTTTCAAAAACATTTCATCCTTTTTAGTATAGCGCAACTGTACATGGTTCGATGCACTGACGATACCTTTGCATTTGCTTATTTCCTTGTTATCATAATTTTTATCGGAATGTTTACAACTATTTTCCGCTTTTGAGGCAAATATTCCTACATTTCCTTTTATATTTGTGTATGCATCAAAATTGGCTATTTCTATATCGCCATTATGGAAATAAGTAAAGGCATAAGCCCAGGCCATAGTAGCATACAATTCAGTAATTACGTTTAACTTAATGTTTGATCTCTTTTCTTCGGATGTTGTAAAATAATTATTAATGGTTATATTTACGATAGTGGACCTTCCAATATTATAAAATATTTTTTTATTATATACTCTTGATTTTATAAAGTACAAAAAAAACGAAATAAAATTTTCAGGTATTGGATATTGATATAATTTATATTTTAAAAGAAAATTAATAATTTTGTGTGAAAATAAATATTCTGTTTTATGGTAATAAGATAAACACCACAATATTTTTCCTATAATTTTTATTTCTTTTTCATTATATACAAAATTTTGAATTTTTTTTAATGTTTCATTTATACATAAGTTATACAATTTTTTATTTTCGATTTTAAGTAGTGTTATCGATTCCATAAAATAGCATAAATTGTGTAAGCTAATGTTCTTGTTTTTTTGGATAATTTCATTTTCTATATGTTTTATTAACACTTTCAATGACTCAGGTATCTTGTATCTGCAACTGGATATATTTTTTTCTAAATAATCATTGTTTTCAATCTTTATGTTTATCTCTTTATTAATGATTTCTTTTTTTTCTCCAGCATATTCATCACCTTTTTTCCATATGTTTTTAATACAATATACACGTGAAAGGCAGGGTAGAATTATACATGCGTTTGTCAAATTTAGAGAATTTAATTTTTTCATTGTTGTGTCACATAATAAATCAAAGAAGGCCCTGTCAAAACAGTGCATTCTATAACAATTTCTCGCAAAAAATGCTAACTCGTTAGGAGTAAAATTTTCAATAAATTTGTAAGCAACTTCATCACAACTGCATTTTATATTTTGTTTACTTTCTATACCTTCCTCACTTTTTTTATTTTCTCCAATTTCTGGCAAATTAATAATTAAATTTATTCTATTTCGAATAGCAGACTTTATAAAGTCATGATTGCATTTGAGTTCAGCACACAAATATGTGAATTCCACCAAATTTTTTATATCTGAATATGCAATATTTTCTACAAACATTTTGCAAAAAAAAAATTCAAGATCCTTCCATGCATAATCAGATTTAAGCAAAGCACTTAAGATACATATAACATCTTTTATATAAAATTTTATATTAAAAAAGTTATTTTTTTGTAAATAATTTATTATATCAGTTGAATTTTTAAGGTGTAAAAATATAGATATTAGAAGGGACATATTTTTTGAAGATAATTCTGCTATCATACTCCCATCAGTTATTTTTCTTTTTATAGTATGGTTGAATATATTTTGAGTTTTATCTAGTTCATTTGAAATAATGGTGTTTATCTGTTCCAATTCAGGAGACATATTTATGTTCAGATTTATTTTTTTTGATAAAACTATTAAATATTTCATATATCTAAAATAAGTCCAACATACATCAATAAATAGATTTAAATTTCTTTCTTTGTTTTTGTTTATATTTTTTTCTAAATATGGAAAAAATGTAAAAGTAGTAAAATTTATAAAGAAAGAAAACAATTTTACTACTTCGCTTGCGTTGTATAATTGGTTTTTCATTTTGCAAAATATCGGGAAAAAAGATGAAAATTTGTAAAAAAAACTAATTACATCGTACTTCTTAATATATATAAAATTGTTGCTAAATAAAAAAATTAAATCATTACATATTATTTTCAGTTGATCACTGCATTCTTCTGAAGATATATTTTTTATTTTATTGATAAATCGATACATATTAGTTGTGGCTTTTTCGGGGTCTTTTACTGTACCTTCTATTTCTGATGAAAATGCAACACAATTTTTCAAATTAATACATTCATTTGGGTGATAAAATTGTTCTCCAATATCATTTTTCCCTATAGTACTAAAAAAACGGGCATATGTTGTGTGTATATTTTTTCTATTCGTTAAATATAAAGCAGGTGAATCGTTTTGTAAATTATGGTGTTTATTTTTTCTTGCAATAAAATTTGTAAAATTATTTATGGTGCATATATGTTTTTGGTTCATTTTTTTTTCAGGAAAATATGGGCCTAACATGGTATCTTTAAAACTGTTTTTACCTAAAAAAGATATATATGAACAATTATGATCATTTTGTTTTTTAGGCAAATTAATATGATGAAATTTTTCATTCCTATATAATAAAATATCCATAGATATATTTATCACATTTTTATATTCCAACAATACAATTACATTTTTTGACGATTTAAAATAATTGCTTATAATATAAAATATATTTTCTTGCATATTTGATATTTCAACATCATTATTATGTCTTGTATTCATATTTATTATGTCTTTTAAAATAACAAACTTATCCATATGTATGCTCAAATAGTCATATAAAAGAGATAATGCATTAGCTTCATTTTTATTAAAATATAAATTAATATAATCTTGGTCTTCTAACATAAGTGATAATAAGGATAAATAAAAATTTGTTAACATCTGAAAATAATTATTTATAAAATTGTAGCTTTTTAATAAACTGTTTAATTTAATGCAAGTATATAAAAATAATTTTGCTGAATATATATATTTAAGACTCAAAGACCACAATAATAAAATAACATCTCCTAAAGGATATTTATCCTTATAAATAGTGTCAAAAAAACTATTTCTCCTTATAGAACAATTTATATCTTCATCTAATGGAAATAGTTTGTCACATTTTTTCATAACTTTTTTTTTTAACAGTTCATATAAAATAACATTTTTCCACAATGAAATGGGTTCAATTTGATTCTTAACAAACGTATTCTCATTCTGCAAGTATATGTGTGGTAATTTGAATATGCAAAATATAAATCTTATTAAATTTTTCTTTCGTAAATTGCTCAAAAAGTTATTTGTTTCTAAAATACTATTTATTGTGCTCTTGTATAAATCTTGAAAAAAAATATTTTGATTTGAAAAGGATAAAAGCATACTAATTAATGATTCATAGTTTTTTTCATACACAATTTTTTTATGGATATTTCTATTCATAATTAATTTTTTTATTTTTTGATAAAAATCAAAGACTTTAAAGTTTACATAGGAATATGAATATAATAAAATAATTGATTCGTTATCTTTTAATTGTGGGATAATATTTAAACTTTGCTTATAATAATTTTCATGAATTTCTTTTGAATTTTTATTTAATTTACTTAAAGACCAAAGAAGAAGAACATGTCTTGATGGATTCAAATGTGGTAAATACGTATTTGCATATTTTAATAGCAAATTTAGATACACATTAGAAAGGGTTATGTGATTTCCCTCACGAATATTATTTTTTGGTTGTATATGGTTATCATATTGTTTCCAGTCCAAGTTTGAAAAAATTTTACTTTTTATTTTAGTTATGTTTTGTTTACATATCCTTTCACATTTGAACTTGCATATATGCGAGCCTTTATTAGGATCTTCAACATTTACAATGTGATTAACGATGGTACTATTATTGCTATTTGCGCTTTTCTCATGATTAGTAAATATCTTGGAATTTTTTCCCTTATAATTTGGACATTCTTGAAAAGTAAAATCTTCTACCCCTTTAAAAAAATAATCCTGAGCATTCTCTTTTAATAATATAAAATATTTGCTAAGCGACCAAACAAAAGATGAGAACAATCGTTTATTATAATTATTCACCTTCTTTAAATTTTCTTTGTTATTGCTTAAATAGGCAAATATAATTTTTATCCTTTTCTCTATTTCTATATTTATATATTTTTTGTTTTTAGCATAACTAGCATCATTATTGTTTTGATGTATTATTTGCATTAACCTATGGAGAAATGTAACATGATTAATTATATTCGTATTTTTTTCATTATCTTTTACTATTTTTATTATTTCTAAAACATTGCCACTTTTTAAAATATCCTTATTTATTTTTGCAACGATTTTCAATGTATCCTTTCGATTTTTTCTTATTGTTGTAAAGAACTTAACATTTTCATAAGAATGATTTCGTAATTTCCGTAATTTGGTAAGTGATCCACAAATTCTCATCATCAAATCCTGTTTTTCGTTATCACAGTAATTATTTAAGGCGCTTCAATATGTAGGCAATCTCTCTATATATGTTTGACATATTTTTGTATGTATTATTTATGTGCTCATTTTTTCCTCCAAGCATTTACCCCATTTTTACTTCAGTTTTATGAGCGCAAAGCGATAAAATAAAAAATACTCTATATAGTGAAATATGCCTTTGCGTGATCATATAACTTAAAATTTTTTAAATGTACAGTATTAATTGAAATATTTAAAGGAAATAACTTTTACTTACACTTACTAAAATAAATAAATTAATAAAATGTAATAGAGAGAAAATATGCATATAAGCAAGTAAATGCACGCTCAACGCCGAACAAAAAACGTTACATATATAGAAAAGGGGAAATAAAAAAATATCCCTTAATTGTTTCAAAATTTATTTATCTTTTATTTCCTATATATTTTAGGAAATCTACGAACATAATTTGATCTTAAATTTGAAGAACAATAAATTATTGATGTAAATAATAATTTTTTTTTTACCATTAAGATATTATTATTTCTTAAAATTTTACCATATGATATATTATAGAACGAACATAAGGAATATATAATATAGAAATGGTTAAAAATATTTTGTGACATTTTAATAAATAATATACCTATAACTTATAAGATATGTCTACATGCTCACATGTTTTTATCTCAAAAATATGGAAATATTGAAAAATATTCAATGGTGTGTGTTTTCAAAATAAACAGTTAAAAAGGAAAAACGTTTCACATCCTAGTAAATATTTATTAAATTTTATTTGCTCTTATATATTACTTTCGCTATAAAAAATATGTATTACTAACACATAAAGTTTTATTGACAAAATACATTTATCAGACTTTTATCTTTATGGAAATCTTAAATTATTTTGAAAATATTATATACATATTTTCCTTAATAAAATACGTATATATTTGTGACAATTTTTTTGGAAATTACAAGTTATAATATCAAGCTACATTGTTTTCCCAATTGCCCTAGTATTATATAATAATAGGTTATAAAAATTGAAAAAAACAGCTATATATTTTTTGTATTTAAACACAAATGAAATATGTATTACTTTCATAGTATGTCAAGATAATTCCCAATAAATTTATATGGCTTTAACAACATTATATAATAAGTGTTCTTATATCTTTTATTTTATTACTATAATATATTTTTTTATTTATTAAATATTTATTATATATATTTTACCAATTATAGAGATGAAAAAAAAATATTGGGTTATATGGGGCTATAGCTTTTTTTATAACCAAAATATTTTCATGTTGTATTGAATTCAAGTAAATAAATTTTTTTTTCGTATAACTATATGCATAGCATATATTACATAAATATAGCTATGGAAAATTCCTTATATTTTTTTTTAACGTTTAAAATATATAATATATTTTACATATAAATTGCTACAATTAAAGTGCATACATTTTCCCCACTATTAAAAACACATATATAAAAGATCTCGACCAAAGTGAAAATGTACCTAAAAGAATACAATATATATAATCGTGTTTGTTATTTTTTACAAAAATGTTATAAGCCTCATTTATATAAATTAAAATTTAAAATATATAATACAGTGAATATTAATTATGCGCATATATTATATCGAATTAAATCCACGATCAATATATATAACGTACATGTTTCTATATAATGTAAAACACATATTTATCATTATAATTATGTTTATTGCATAGTATTCATACAAAAAAATTAAAGTTTATATTAACATAATATATATTTATAACATTTCTACTTTAATTTTATTAAAAAAAAATATTTTACATAAATTTTCATAAATAAAAAATAATTAAATATAACTACATTCCTTTTGTAACACCATCGCAAAGGATAATTATCAACTTTAGTATTATTGCTATTTTTTTGAACTTTTTTGAATTATTTATAAAAACCCTTTAGAAAAAATGCCGTAAGTTTTATAAAATATACATAAAAAAGAAATTATATACATGGAAAATAAATGTTCATAGTATTATATGTGTTCCTTTATGTATAGATATATGTACGTTGTTTTTTCTTTTTTTTAAATAATGTTATTTGATTAATCTTTCTATTATGTAATTATACATTTAATATGTAAATATTATGCCCCTTCTTTTCTACATTTATTATGCAGTGAATATATCATATTTTATTTTTTATATATTCTTGGAAATATTTACGAAATGAAAATGCTTTAATATGTAGTATTTTATGTGTAATATTCTTATGTAAAAATCGTATGCATATGTTGTTTAATTTTTCATATATAAAAAACAAATTTGTACACCATGGTAATGTGTAGATTTTATATGTGTATACTTTTGTGCCTTTGAACATAACTGGCAACTTATTAGTTGATATACATTTTCGAAAAATTGTATTTTTGTACTTTCATGTTTTTTTATAAAAAAATAATGCATAATTGTATATACTTTGTATTTAATTGTAATACGCCTTGCTCAAATGCATACATATATATATATATATGCTCATATTATTTACGTATTTTATTTATTTTTTTCTTAGACTTTTCCCAATAGTTTTGTGGGCACAAAAAAAAGAGTGCTTATATCTTACCATAGAATTACAAGATGCAGAAGATGTGAAAATAGACTTAAAAGAAGATAGTTTATATTTTTATGGAATTAAAGAAAAAAATGAATATGAATTTACTCTAAATTTTTTAAAGCCAATAAATGTTGAGGAATCAAAATATACTACAAAGAGAAACATTAAATTTAAAATAATAAAAAAAGAAAAAGAAAGATGGAAAAGCATAAATAACGATGGAAAAAAGCATTGGATAAAATGTGACTGGAACTCTTGGGTTGATACTGATGAAGAAGATAAAACAACTGAATATGATGACATGGCTATGAATAGTTTTGGCGGTATGGGAGGTTTACCAGACATGAGCCAATTTGGCGGCATGGGAGGTATGGGAGGTATGGGAGGAATGGGCGGCATGGGTGGCCTAGGAGGTATGGGAGGTATGGGAGGTATGGGCGGTATGGGAGATATCGATTTTAGTAAATTAGGTAACATGGGAGGAGATATGTCTAATCTTGCAGGATTAGGAGGAATGGACCAATTTAAAAATATGCCAAATATGAATGATGACGATTCAAGTTCTTATGGTGATGACTCAAGTGATGATGATGATGAAGATGATGATACAAATAAAAGTGATGCAGATCATTCTCATGCATGTAATGATGCTAAATGCAATATAGATAAAGATGGTGCTATACATAATGATGATGCAAAAGTACAAGAACCAGTTGCTTAATTAAAAAAAATGTACTTACCTATGCATATATAAATGCATGATTATGACATATAATGAGCATATACTCTTATATGTATATAGTTACATATTCATCATTATGTAGATAAAAATATACATAATAGCCATTTACATATATCTAATGTACAAATATATATGAAGTTATCCTTTGTGTAATTTATTTATATGTGCAAAATTACTTATATGTATCCTATGCTTATTATAGTCATATTTATTTTATTTTTATTATTTTTTTTCATTCTATTGAATGTTATATACATTTACGAGCTAGCTAAAGAGAACCTCAGAATTATTATTAAAGTATTAAAAATATGTGAACACAATGCTATATATTATGAATATGTATTTCATAAAATTGAATAACAAATAAATAAAGTATATAATATATATATTATACGCATAGGGAATTCTACTTCCCTCAAAGTGAAACAAGATAGAATAAAACTAGTGTATTGAACGCCGCATAGTTTTGGCATTTCTTCTCCACTGTTTGATAGCCATAAGGCTAAAAAATAAATAAAATTTTTTGAATATATTCCATTCCTACTATTTTGAGAGTTCGAAAATCAAAACGATAAGAATGATAGATATTCCACGTTTTCGCAATAAGAATACTGTTTTATGTATCCAATTTATTGAGCTAATGAAATGACATTTGCACAATTAAAAAAATATAAAAGAAAATTATTTTATTCTCTCATATTATCAAACAAGCTATCATCATAGTAGGAAGATTTTCTGCAAAATTTAGCAGTTGTGGCATAGTTTTTTCCATAATTGTAATATTTTCTTACGAGGTCATAAGCTTCTTGGGGTCCTGATGACCCAAATGGGTAAGATAGCGGCTTGATATGCTTTTCTTGTAACTCATTTAATAAAGGGGTGAATATTCTCCAAGATTCATATAATTCTTCATCTGAGATAAATTTCCTTTTATATCCTTTATAGCATTCTGATAATAAAGTTTCATAAGCTTCTGGAACATATGCTTTATTATTATTTTCATTAAGGCTTAAATTCAATTGCACTTCTTCCATTTCTTCAGAACCCATTTTTTTTATCATAAGTTTTAGATATATTCCTTCTACAGGTTGTAAAATAATTACAAATTCATTATTATACATACTTTCGTCAGATGAGCCCATAATATTATGGAATTGAATTTTAATTTCACATATATCATTATTTAGTCCCTTTCCTGCTTTAAGTATTATTGGAACACCATGCCAATTTATTGAATTAATATATAAAACACATGCACAAAATGTAGGGGTTATTGAATTTGGATCTACATGTGGATCATCATGATAACTATGATTTATTTTAGATTTATCTATACTAGCATTTTCAGAAATATTTGAATTAATATTATTATTTGTATCATCATTATTTGATTTAACATATTGTCCTATAACGGTATCTTCTAATTTGATTGAAGCTATAGATTTTAATATTTTTATTTTTTCATTTTGTATCGATTTATCATTTAAATCTGTTGGATGTTCCATAGTTATTAATGCCAGTAATTGTAGCATGTGATTTTGCATAACATCTCTTATAATTCCATATGGATCGAAATACTGTCCTCTTCCATATACTCCCTTTGTTTCTTTTAATGTTATTTTTATACATTTTATAAAATGTCTGTTCATTAAAGATAACAAAAATGTATTTGTAAATTTTAGTTTTAATAATCCTGAAACCATATCTTTTCCTAAATAATGATCAATTCTATATATGTTTTTTTCAGGAAAAGTTTCTAATATTTGTTTCGATAATATTTTAAATGATTCCAAATCCTTTCCAAATGGCTTTTCAAGTAATATTTTGTTGATTCTGTTTTTATTTAAGCAATACTTTTTATAATTTTGTAATGTACTCACAAAGACATGGGGTGGTAAGGCTAAGTATAGCATTCTAGTGATAGTATAAGGACAACCCAAATGACCAGATTTATTAGTATGGTATGAAATGTATGGACAACCAGAACTATCAGATGTATTGGCTTGGCTTGAAAGGTATGGACAACCATTATTACTAGGCTTAACATCATGTTGTGAACTGTAAGGGCATACAGCGGTACCAGATGTACTGGAATAACTTGAACTGCAGGGGTATCTTTTGGGAGAATCAGTGAGCATTGGAGATTCACATCCGTTATCTATATTGTTGATAATATTTATGCTAGTATGATTATTAGGGAATTGTGATGTGACATTCACTTGTTTGTGTTTTTCATTACCTTTCTGACCACAACAGCCTAATGCTATCCTCTCTTCCTGGGTTATATATACATCAAAATTTTCAA
The DNA here is from genome assembly GCF_900002375.2 of Plasmodium berghei ANKA. Lineage (NCBI taxonomy): Eukaryota > Apicomplexa > Aconoidasida > Haemosporida > Plasmodiidae > Plasmodium > Plasmodium berghei. The sequence continues at coordinate 738,298 of NC_036171.2, forward strand.
AACTTTCCGGAGATAAATAGTTTCCAATAAAATATCTACATTTGCTTTTAAAAGAATTTAAGCGTTCGGCTTTTTCAAAAACTGATAAATTTTTATAACTGTTTAAAGATATTTTTAAATATATAGCTATTTTGTTAAAAAAGGATTCAAAATCTTGTCCTGTTCTTGCAAAACCGATTATTATTATATTTTTTGGTAATAAATTATTACAAAATAATTTAAACAAGGCTGGATATATTTTTTTTTTTGCTAAATCACCAGAGCAACCAAATATAACTATTGTTAGCAACTCATTTTTATTCTCTACATTATTATTGCTGATCGGAGAAAGTGCCTCATCTTTTTGAACATATAAATCTTCTAACATTTTTGAATAATTTTTATGGCCACATGCTATGACCGTTGTATTGCTAGAGTCGATCATTTTAAATGCTGGATATAAATTATAGTTAGGATTAACATAAAAATTTAAGAGCATATTTTTCCATAAATTTAATTTATCTGCTGTATTTAATAAAAATATTTTACTTGTTGAATTTGACAATAGGTTAAGTGATACTGTAATTCTTTTTCTCACATCAAAATTATTTGTTGTTGTAAAATACACTTGCTCATTTAGTAAACTTAAATTAACATTATTGTCGGCATTTAATGACCTTATTGTTTCATTGTCTTCATATATATAATTATTTTGATAATTATTCATGTATATATTATAATACACATTTGGAAATAAACTAGCTATATGGAAATCACTCCCCATACCTAATATTACAATATCTATTTTTTTATATTTTTCTATCATGCTTTTAATTTGTTCATTATAATCTCTTATGCAACTAACAAGATCTTTTTTTGTATCGGGCTTATATAATTGGGTTTCTTTATTAATATTTAATTCATCAAATAAAAATTTTATATTATTATAATTACTGAATTTATGATCATCATTTTTATACCTTTCATCAATTATAAAAAAAATTAACTTATTTTTATCAATTTTTATATCTTTTATTGCACACATGTTTTTATAAACATCTATAGGTGTTTTTCCACCTGATAAACCTATAACTACATACCCATTTTCATTACTTAATTGTTTCTCATATATTTCTTTACAAATATAATATGCCGATTTTTTATTAAAGTCTGTTAAATCTTCGGTTTCCATATATTTCACATTGTTCACACACCTTATTTCATCTAAGCATTTTAAAGATGTCTCGTACTCCATATTTATATATTCTTTATTTTATATGTTGATACAGAGGTGGGATTAATGAATATATAGAATATATATATACGTTATTAAATAGATGAAATGGATAAATAATGCATGTGTGCATTCGTATTAGCTATTCCCCAATTTATTGAAAATAAATAGCATGATTTAATAAGCAGTTGAATTTTTGCTATTAAATAGATAAAATTATACTTTTTTTATTTCTTTCTTTTCTTTATATTATTCAGATTTATAACTATTTAGCATTTTTATTTATTGAATTATAAAATGTGTACAATTCAATATCACATAAATTTAAATAAATAAAAAAATACAAATTTATATGTAAGTATGGTGCTTGCACATAATTAATGTTTAAATGTATATTCATTTTTTGCTTTTTCTTTTTTTATCTACACATTTTGCTTGTTTGTTTTATACGAAAATTTCGGATAACACATCAATGCGCCATTAATAAAATAAAGGCATTAAATATAAAGTTTGTTAAATAGCTTCTTAATAAATATAAAGAAATAAATTATTTACGTTTAGCATTGATATTATATAGATTTTTTAAAGAGGACAAAAAAATCTATGACACTGATATTAAAATCATTATTCAAATTTGATATAATTAAATCCTACAAATGAAAATATGCACTTAGTTACGGCATGCTATATTTTTGTATATATTATCATATGGCAAATTAAAGAGGAAAAAAATGTTATATATTTAATGCAGGAAGGATACGGAAACAGCTATGTAACTGGCTATATATCTTGTGATGAGGAATAATGATATAGCGATCAATAAATTCACAATAAATTAAACAACAAATTTGCTTTGTATTTATATTTGAGTATATTTGTTGAATACTTGAATGTATTTTAAAATAAAATTAAATAAAAATAATAAAAAAATAAAAAAGGGGAATATAATAACAAATAATATATCATATATATAATGAGTAATAGCATGCATACAAATTTTTTTTTTCGCGTCCGCCTAGCATGTTTACTTACAATTTAGATTTATTTTTTTTTTTAAATCTCCCATGTAAATAATTTTATCAGCTAATTGAAATTAGCTTCAATTAAAAAATTGCGGAACAATTAAAAAATAAAAAATAAGAAAAAATAATTAAGACTTGCCCCAAGTTTTTTTTATTTTTATTTTTATGTATTATTTTTATGCTTTATTTTTATCTATATACATATAATAGCCATATTCTTCTTAATTAAACATAAATTTTAGGTTTTATGGTGAACATATTATAGGGTTAAGTTATAATATTTTTTTTTTTTCGTAATAATATTAATGATTCCTACTTAGAGACTTATATTTGTCATTATTTTTATTATTTTTGTATTTTTTCTTTTCTATTTTTTCCTATTTCATTTTCTTAAAATATTGTAAGCTCAAAAAAATGCAAAAATATTTTAAAAAGGTAAAAAACTCAATTTTATAATCATACTTATAACAACGCATAATATAAAAATGCTATAATTAGTGAGTATTTATTTCGTATTAATAATGATAAGTGTCCTTATTATATTGTTGTAACATATAATGAAAAAAAACAACACAAAAGAAAGTTTTTCGAGTCTTACGTGTTTTATATCGTGTATTCGTGAAAAAACAAGGGGAATGGACAATCCACCAGTATCAATTGGAAACACTACAAAAAAATATGATGAAATGAGAAATTTGGATTATTCAGATTTGCATATACAAACGAAAATAATTGAAAATATTGACGGAGAAAATAGTGATAAAAATTCTGATGATTCATTTCCAGATTATGAAGGCGAAAATAGGGAAACAGAAGAGTACAACAATGAAAGTGTATCAGAGAAATATGAAAAAAAATTCGAAGGCGATTTAATGAGTAGCGATGAATACGCAGAATCATCAGCACCAAGCAATTATGGAAAATATAAAGACATAAATCCAGATGATTTAATATCTTTTTATGAAAAAGAGAGCAATGAAGATGTAAAAGGCGGTGAATGTATTAAATCAAATAAAATTGATCACTATTTAGACAAAAATTATAAAGGAGAAATAATAATTGATGGAAAAAATGAAGTCAATGAATTTTTACTTGTATCTAGAATGGCATACTATGATATAGTAAATCAAAGTAAAGATAAAATTTATGAAAATAAAGAAAATAATCCTTTATACTTTTTAAAAGATCAGACAAGCAAAGAATGTACAAACGAAGACGATTTTGATGGCGAACATGATAGTGAGTCACTATTGAGGAGCCCGAAAAAAAAACTTAATAATAACAAAGTTATTGAAACTATTCGCAATAATGTGAATGGTTCGAAGTATGAAGGGGAAAACGCGCTTAATACAAACCAAGAAAACATTGATAATATTCAAAAGCAATGCGCAGAGAATTCATCTGAAGAATCGGAGTGTGAAACGAAAAGTATTTGCTCATTTCAAAATGGAAAGGATGAAATTACAAATGATGATTCCAGTGACAATAGTCAAAATGAAGTACTTGATGATGAAGCTCCGAAAAAATGTGATAATGGAGAAAAAAAAATGGATAAAATTCGCTCTCATTTATTACCACATACAGGCAAATACGAAAAAGAGGACAGAATACGATTAATGGGGATTCCTGAATATGTGCAAAAGGGTTTAAAAATCGAAAAAATTGGAAAATTAATTAAAAAAGATAATGATATATTAACAATTCATTCTTTGAATTTCAAATATTATTTAAGTGCTGCATCTGTTTTATGTTTAGAAAATCGTAAAATAATTGGGTGCATTGTTGACGTATGTTCAAATGAAACAGAAGTATTTTATTCTGTAAAATTAGTTTTCCCAAGTTTAGAAGATGAAATAAAAGAAAACATAGATATATATGCCGATTTAAAACATTCTTTATATATTAATGTCGGCACAGGTTTATGTTCAGAATTATTTAAAGTACTAAAAAATAAATCCGTACCATATATTTTTATTAATTATAATGATCTTTACAATATTTCAGAGACACAATTATTGGAAAATCATGCAGATACTAATCCATATAATAGCAATAATAATCCAAATGATAATAAGGGGCATAATGGAAAATGCGATGAGCGAAATAATAACAAAGATAAGAATAAAAAAAAAAATTTCAAAGGGCAAAATAAAAATTTGCAAATATATAATAATAGTAAAAACAATCGAAAGAACAATTCAAATAATACATTCAATACGAATAATGATAATAATAATAATATTATAACATATGAAACAAATGGGAAAATAAACCATCCAAGAAAATACAAAAAAGGGAAAATTTCCGGCAATGCGCCACCCTATTCTCAAAATGTGAACTTAAAATTTAAAAATTTATCTTATGTAAATAATAGCAATATTAGTGAAGTGGGAAATATGATAAACAAGAGGAGTTATAATAATCTCAATAGTAATAGTAATGTAAAAAAAAATAACACCTACAATATTGGATATGATAATAATCCTAACAATACAAATTACATGTATCCCAATAATTCATTAAATAACTATATGAATAATATTGCGAATGGTAATGTTAATAATTCAGAAAATGTGGGCAATCTAAATAATAGTAATAAAAATGAATATAATGTTTTTCATAATCCTAATGTTGCACATAATTATAAAAAACACAAAATGCGTAATTACAATGTTAATTATGCTAATATATATAATAATCACCAAAAAAATGCAAATATGGAATACTCCAACAAAAGCTCAAATCATATTCACCCTCAAAATTATTATGATATTCATAGAACAAATTTTATCAATTTTAATAATCCCCCGAACTTAGATGACAAAATGCAAAACACCATTTATCTTCAACCTATGGAACCAGGCTCAAGTTCCTACATCAATAGGCCAACAAAGAACTGGAATAATGATGTTATTTCTCATACGAAATATAATGATAATTATACCAATTATAATATTAATGGGCAAGGTAAATACCGTTATATATCACAAAACTTATATAATAATAATATTCCTCAAGAACCAATCAATAAAACAATGTTCAATAATAACAATGATATTCCATCAAATTTTAATTCTATCAATATTAACAATTTGTATAATTACAATGATTTTAATTCAAAGAATTAATTTTTATAAAATATATAAACTTTATATGGGATAATTATTTACAATTTTTCATATGTTATAGGTATTGGTAATAGTTGCCTATATATATATATATATATCAACTTATCCATAATTAATACGTAATGTTACTTTTTAAAATTTTTATTATGTCACTTTTTTATTATTTTTAACTTACATTATTTATTATGGCATAAAATGTCTAGTGTTATCCTATTTTATTACCTGTTTTTTGGTACCGCACATATATATGTGTATTTGTATATGCATATTTATTATACTTTTTTTTAAACTATTTGTTTTATTATTTGAAAATGGCAAAGCTTTAAGGATGCTTACCACACTATTATAAAAATGTCTCATTAATAATGTACGCATATAAGTATTGTATTTATTATTATAATTTGAACAATACAATACTTATATGGGTGCTACTTTTTATAATATAAAGTTTTTTTAAATAAAATTAGCATTTTAAGGATGAAAGATATTTTTTAAAAATATTTTTACTTACTGCAAACTTTAATACCATTAAGCAAATCATTTTGGCATAAAAAATTGATTTTTTCATATCTAGTACCTTGTATTAGTGCATATATATAATATCTTTCTCTTTGTTTTTCCACTTTAATTCTTACAAACAACTTCGTAATTTGCTTCAATATATTATTAATAAAATAATTATTTTTCACAAATTATAGAAAATATATGTTATTTTTCTTTGCAATTTTTACAATATAACTTTTTTGGAGTTATGGCAAACACTTTTAGTCCATAAAATGAATTATCAAAGATAATAATTACGCAACAAAAATATAAGGGAAAAAAAATAATAATATAATAAAATATGGATAGCTTATATGGCGATTTGCCTCCTCCAGTTTCTACCCAAAATAACAATGTAAAAAACAATGATAATAAAAATTCACCCAGCGAAGTAAAAAATAATAATTATATTGAACTAAATAAGTATTTAATAACCCCATCTATAATTCAAAAAAAAATAGCAAACATAAAAAATGTGAGTAAAGAACTTGAAATTGGAAAAACGGACGAAAATTCCACAAAGAATAGTAATATTGATAATAATGGCGAAAATAGTGATGTAAAAAAAAATGAGGATTCGAAAAAAATAGAAATTATAAATATAAATCAGTCTATTCAAGATGACCTAAAAAAGATTAGCGGCATGTTGAAAAAAATGAATCATGGAACTCAAGATGAACACGCTTTGGTTGGTAAAAGGAGTTACCAAGAAAAACATTCCAATCGCGATTTGTATGGGGATATAAAGAGTAACAAATTGTATGAAAATTTCAAAAATAATAATTTAAATAGGGATTTTAAGAATTCAGGTGAACATTTTACAGATGGGTTATACGATAAATACTTCATTGTAAATGCTAATGAAGATTATGACCCTAGCAAGCCAAATGATTTAAATAAGATTATAAAAGAAAGAAAAAGGAAAAAAATTATTTTGTTGGCTGCACACAAAAAAAAAATGGAAGAAGAAAAAGAAAATGAGAGGCATCAAATGCAAAACAATGGGTTCCCATTTATACAAGACGAACAAAAACCAATAAATAATATAAATGACAAAAATGATAGAAAAATAAAAATTAAACCATTAATAGGAGAAAATTCTATATCACAAAAATTGGCAGGGAGCAATGGAGTGAATGATAATAAAATGGATGATCAAAAAAATATTTATAATAATTTATATGAAAATAATATGCCGAACACAATAGAAAGTAAACACATTACTGGACAAAATTCAAACGAAAATGCTAATGAGCAAGTACCTGTGAAAAAAGATTTCGCTACAAGAATGATGGAAAAAATGGGTTGGAAAAAAGGAGAAGGTTTAGGAAAAGATAAACAAGGCATTAAAGCTCCATTAATTTTGCAAAAGGTCGATAAAAGAAGCGGTGTCATAGTGCAAGCCCCTATTATTTTGAAAAAAACTGAACTAGCTAATGAAAACAATAATTATCCATATGATGATAAAACTGACGCAGCTAATTCTATTAATAACGTATTTACTCGAATTATCCAACTAACTAATCTTGTCACTATTGATGAGGTTGATGATACATTAAAAGAAGAAATCGAAGAAGAGGCATCAAAATTTGGAAATTTATTAAATATAAGCATTATTACAGATTCAAATTTATATGATGCTCTTGCTGTTAAAATATTTTGTGAATACGAATCGAAGGACCAAGCAAACAATGCATTCAATACATTTAAGGAAAGAACATTTGCCGGTAGAAAAGTCATAGTTTCTTTTGTAAATGAACAAGAATATTTATCACAAGGGCAAAATAAATAAGCAAAACGACATAAAAAAATCAAAAATGCTGGAATGAAAAAAGTGGAAAAAATATCTACATTTTCCTTATCATATATCCATGTTTTGCTTTATGTATTATTCATTTGTATGTGGTAAAACAACCTAAGAGTATTTTCAATACTCATATATATGTTTATGTATGCATTTTATACACTACTTATTATACTGCATATTTGCAATTTTCATGGTACATAAGGTTATATAGTCTTTTTTTACTTTATTTTTGCATAATTTAAAAAATTGCTTGAATAATATTACATATTTAATTTAAAATTATTTTTTAGTACTTTTTTTTAACACCAAATATAAAAATGTTAAAAAAAATTATCAAGATTTTTATTGTGTATTTTTATAAAAATTATAATTTAACTTCATTTTGTAAATGTTTCTTTTAATATATTATATTTTTATAATTCATCAAAAAAATAAATATTAGTATAGCATAATAGTCTGAAAAGATACAAAAAATGGAAAATTAAAAAAAAATATATTTAATTTATATGGTGAATGAATAGATATATATTTTTTCCATGACTAATAGAATTGCAAAAAGAGAAATTGTATATAGCGATTTAAATAACCATTTTGTTGTAATAAATGACATAAAATATGGATCCGATTTTGTACTATATAAAGGTGGGGTTATGTTAAAAATATATCTCAATGTGATACATTGCTGTTACATCTCAAATGAGTATACGCTTCTAAATGCATATACAATATTTGTAGTAACTGCCTTATTTTTTCAGAGAGTGTGAGCCACGAACATGCCTTTGCTCTCGTTTTTGTAAAAGACGAATCTTCAATTTTAACTGATAAGGAAAAAATTATCATTTCGAGAATATGTGAAAGCGTTAAGAAGAGGGTAAATATGAATATGGGCATTCGATTACTAAAATTGCACCTTGTAGTATTTACTACTCTATACTATTATATTTATATTTGATTTTTACGATTTTATCTCACTTTTTCATTGTTTAGGGAATAATTGCATATGTAGATGATCACACAGAGACAGTTAAATATGAGGAATTAATCAGGAAAAAAAATAATACCAAACGAATAACGAATATATATGCCTTATAGAAAAAAATATATAAGAATATTTTCTATTTTTTTAAATCCATATTTTATATATATTTCTTTTTTTTAAGCTGCGCTTTCTAGCACTAGCATATATTTCAATGCGATAATATGAATATATTTTTTTGTTCTTAATTGTGTAAACAAAATTTTATGCGAATTTGCATTTTATTAAAAGCATTTATAAAAAAACATTAAAAAAATAATTAAAAGGAAAGTGATATAAAATAGGGTTATATTATTAAAAAAACAAAAAACGAATGTTTTAATAATATTCAAAAAAATAAATAAAATAAAACGTTGTAATATGAAAGCCTATGATGAAATGCCCTTTTTTGTGGCATGTCAAGTAAAATATGTGCAGTCAATTAAAGCATTTGGCATTAGGAATGAGAAGACATTTTGCGATAAACAAAGGGGTATTTAAGTAGATTCCAAATTGTATAAATATATGTGCATAAAATGAATGACTAGCTATTACGCTGTCTTGAATGTAATAAATTGTCCATTTACAATAGAAAAGTTGAGTTTTTTCAAAATAAGCTTTACATTATGATTAACGAATAACAATTTGATTGGGCAATAATTATCAGTTAAGCATAATTGTATTAATAATATATAGACCATAAGTTTGCATTTTAATTCATCTGCAATAATATATTTATCATTGTTTTTAAGTAAGAATGTATCTAAAAAGCTATTAATAAAATTCGATGGAAAATAGCTATTTCCTCCTGAGGATAATTCAAATGCCATTTTCATTTCTTGTGAGCTATCTTTATATATTAAATGTTTCCATAAATTCCTATCATTAAAAAATATATTAGCTTGCACTGATAAAAAGGAAAGATAAGAATTCAATATAATGAACAAATTAGCAATTTCAGTGATTTTCAGCTTCTTTCGAATTTTAGTCGTTTCTTTCTTTAGTTCTGGATTTTCCCCAGTATTCGTAGGTGCATTTCCATTCTCCACATGTTTATAATACAGCATCGTCTTATAACATATTGGATGTATTTCTTTCTGCACTTTAGTTATATCGAGTTTTCCAGTTAATATGTTTAAAAAAAATGATGTTTTAAATCGCTCGTTTGGATTAATTAACAATAAATGTTTCAAAGGTATTGCTTCTAAAATATCATTATTTGGGTTGGTATAATATTCTGGTAAAAATGTATTTTTTAAATCATTTTTATTTTCGCTTTCAATATTAGTATTTTGTTCGGATTTATTTTTTTTTACACTTTTTAATATTTTTTTTTTTGAAGTAAAATCTTTTTGTGCATCCTGAATATGTTTATCTTCTTCATCTGGCAAAGACATTTTAATACTTTCTCTAAAATTATTAATTTGAATAATATTTAAAATTTGCAAAAATTTAGGATAGGTATACAATACATAGTATAAAAATATATATCTATATTTATGTATAATTTGTTCTATGAATCTACGATTTTCATTATCCCATTTGTAATTTATTAAATAGTCATTTATTTTCAATAATAAATTATCTTCTGTTAAATTGCCTTCTCTTAATATATAACTATTATTCAATATATCGTTCTTAATACATTCTAATAACTTCATATAAATTTCGTTGAGATTAAAATGAATATTTTTTAAGATAAATTTTTTATTTAAATTATATTGCTCATAATAATTGCTTAGCAATAAATTTAATGACACATCATAAATATTTTCATAATACGCATTTATTAATAAACTGTATAAATAATCCCTTATTGATTTCATGTGCTGTTTTTTAAAGTAACTATTTTTATATATATTATTATAATATTGTAGCTTAAATTGAAGTTTATTTATCCATTTGTGAGAATATATTTCATTTTTTACAAATTTTCTATAAAATTCTTTTTTCTTTTCCTTTTTAGAAGTAACTATATATGTGGTTAATTCAGCATAATCGTATATGTCTATACTGTATTTATCTTCCTCTACATTTTCATCGATAACAACAATGTATTCATTGATATTATTAGTACTATTGTTATCATTTGTCTTATCATTGATATTTATGTAATTTTTGTTACCATATTTTTTCTTAACATCTTCGATTACATCATTTACTGTATTTTCGTTATCGTTTACTTTCTTTATGTTTTTTTTAACTTTATTCAAGTAGGTATAATTTTTTTTAACCTCACTGTTTATATTGTTTTTTAAAAATTTTACAGTATTTTTATATGCACTTACATATTCATTATTGCTTATACAATAAACATCTAGGTTTCTATTACCTACATCATTAACATTTATTTTGAATCCTATACAATTTGAATTTATGAGAGGATTTATAATTGTATTGTTTTTTAAATTCATCATTTTAAATTTTTCTACTAAAATTATATTTTTATTTTTCGATGGATCGACAGAATGTTGAATACTTCGCCCTTTTAAATAATTTATTAAATTTTTTGCTTTTCCAGTACTATTTTTTACATAATCATCACTATCATCACTATTTACTACTATAGCTACTTCTTCATTTAAATTTTCTAAATATTTTTGAAATGTATTTGGATGATTATTATATTTACTGTTTTTTTCATTACCACTTTTTTTATTCTTGCTAATATAATAGTAATTATAATTATTATTATTTTCCCAGGTGCATTCACCTATATATGCATCATCAATATTATCCATATTTTTTACATTCATATATAGACTGCTCATTTCTTTCAACGAAACATTATCAAATTTTTTATTCTTTAAATAGGACATTATTTTATGTGTTTTGTTATTTTTATTAACCTCAAATTTGTCACTTTTATGATATGTTATATCTAGGTTATCTGAATCTGAATCTTCTATTTTTTCATCTACTACATTAATATTCGCATTCTTAGACAAATTATAATCTTTATATTGTGATAATCTGGATGTATATAAAATATCATAAAAATTGCAAAATAATTGATCAAAAAATAAATCTTTATTATTTTCGTCATTAATTATTTTATTTCTTAATGCATCAAAAAATGATTCTTTTAATACAATTCCATTATCACTTTTCGAATAGCTAGCTTTACCATTACTAAAATTATCTAATATGCTACTCAATTTGTTTACACTTAAATAACGTTTATTTTTATATTTATTAAAAATTATATTTAATATATTATATCCTTTGCTTCCGTTTTTAATACGTAATAATAAATCATTAAAATTATTTTGGATATATTTTTCATGCATTATATGACAAAATATATTATTTTTTGACACCATATATATACTTTTATCCTTGTGATAAGAAATCTCATAATCTACATTAATTGGTTTTCTCTTTTTTATTTTATTAATAAATATGTTTGTTAATAAATTTCGTTCTTCATCCTTTTTATTATTCATTTTTTTCAAAATTGGCATATAATTTAAATTATGATAAATTATTATATAAAAAAAAATTTGTATTTTTTCTTGGCATATTTTACACGAATTCGCATTCTCACTATCACAAGTGTGAGATTCGAAGAACTTTTCGATATTTTCAATACATAAATTATTGTAATTTAAGTTGCTGACACTGTCTTTGTTTTTTTTTAGCAATTTCTCTATAAACATACTATGATTATTATAAAAGCTATTAATCATTTTATTCCGAATTATTCTATATAATAATCTTTTTTTCTTCTTCTCAACATAGCTTTTATTATTAATATAACTATTAATTATATATAATTCATTAAATAAAGTATTCAATTTATTTAAATCCATACTTTCTAAATATTCATTTATAAAATTTATTTGTAATATTTTTTTTTCTCGATATTTTGCAGTTCTTACTATTTTTATCAAATCTCTAAGATATTCAGGATATCGGTTAAGTAGGTTTATTTTTTTCTTTTCAAAGTTTCTAACAGCTTTTCCTTTTTCTCCTTTTAAGAACAAATTATCCCTATCATATGTCTCTCCATCACCATTCATTTTTTTATTTTCATTTTTATTGCTATTACCATAGTTTGTACTTTTACGTATGCTCCCTTCTATTATAATTTCCTCTTCACTTGATGTGTAAATTTCATGATCATCATCATAATCAAACAAAAATTTATTATTGTATACTAACTTTTTATTATCTATTAAATTGTATAAAATATTGTTACTATTTACATTGCCCACATCATCAATTACATCTTTCGTAGGAGTATTCGTATTTTTTTTTTTAGAGAATGGAAAAAAAGAGTTTGATTTAGAGTTTTTGTTTGCATTTGTATTATTTTGTATATTATTTTTCATTAATATGTCGTTTATTTCTTTATATACTATTAAATATCTTGTAATAATTTCCAAACATTTATCATAAAATACGTCAAAATTACAATTAGTATCATAATTATAAAAAAGGAAATTAAGTTTTTCTTTTATAACATCCTTTGATGCATTTCGATTTCTAATAATATCTTCTTTCAATTTTTTCAAATTTTGTAAATGCGTTTTTAGCGATTCCGCACTATATGTATCTTCATTATCAACAAATGTTATGTTGCTTTTGATTAGTGTTCGCCCACTAGTGACCATAGGCCTACCGAGTCCCCCAGAATTAAATCGGGATTGTTCCATTTTTTCTTCTTGTATGATTGTTTTCCGTAAATTTATTGTATTTTAAATATGTATGTATATATATATATATATATATATATATATTTGTATACCCCTTGGAAACTCTACCTTTAATTTGTATTATTATGTTTTTGCTTTTTTTTTGTTTATTTTGTTTTTTTTCCTTCTTAGTGTTTCCTTTAATACTTCCTCTGCATAGTCATATTTATTAAAATCATTTTAATTTTTAATATTTTCCTTTTTTATAGAATTTCTTCTTTTTTTTCCTCTTAAACCACTATAAACTATTTAAAGGCTATACGCTATTTTATTTATTGCAGTTAATGATTTTTAATGCTTTTTTTTGAAATTACTCCATGAATTTGTTTAGTTATTCATACTATAACTGAGTATGTTTCCTATATAGAACATCGTTTTATTTTTTTTCCGTGTTTTTTATATTTTTTAATAATATAATATGTTAATTATAAAATTGGTATTTCGCGCATTTATTTTTTTCATATAAATTTTACTTATTTTTAGCCGTTGTATATATATATTTTTTTTGATGTATTTTACTGTTATATATTTTATAATAACATATTTTTTTTAAATGCAGTACAAGAAATTTATAAATTGTAAACAATTATGGCATAAACATGAATTTTATTAAATTCACATTTTTTGTTCTTTTAATAGGTATATTATATTTTACAATTTAAAATTATATATATAATGTTGCAATATTTTGGTTTATAATAATCTCAGTTTTTATTTTTTTGGGAGTGTTTTAGTTCTATTAATACTATAATAATATGACTTTACATATAGTGGCATACTTATGCAAATTCAAAATTGACTTATGGTATAGGATCAATATTTACTCCACTTAAAATAATAATAACATATAAAACGCTACTTGAATTTCTTGCTCCATAACTATACAATAGTGATAAATTATATATTAGTAAAAAATGAAAGATTTAATTTGCCTATGTTTTCCTTTTTATGGAAAATAATATAAATACTAGACTTATAAATTAAAATAAGCTTATTATTTTTTTTACAAATACATGATTTAAATTTTAGTATTTATCTGTATTTTCATTCTTATTGCGTATATATTTTATATTCTCTTATATATGGAATATAAATTATATGTTTCATTCTTCCTACACACATATATATATACTTTCTCTTTTTCTCATTGTATATAAAGCATATTAATAAAAAATTGGCATATTAAAATAATCGCTTATATGATAGATTATCACAAAATAAATACCAAAAAATATATAAACATAGGAGGAAAAATATATAGGGATAAATTGTATAAGACATGTTATAAATAGGAAAGGGGCATGTAATATATACGTTCATATAATGTTCTCGGTGAATATCATATAACTAGTTTGGGTTATAAGTTTACTAGCATATCAATATAATTTTTGTTGCTTCACATGTTCACACTTAAAATTTGTTTATTTTGTGTTTCGTTCATTTAATTGTTTTTTTCGAAGCATTATGAATTTAAAGATATAATTTATTTGCACAAAATATAAACCCGCAGCCGCAATACAAAAAAATGTATATTATCCCAAAAAACATAATATCCTTTCAAAAAATTAATTAAAAAATTATATGGTTTCACTAGATATTTAAAATTTCTATTTTATTTTGTTCTAAATTTGTACTAATTGCGCATGCTCAAATGCTTATTGGATCAGACAGAATAATTTGTATATTAAAATAAAATTTTCCGAAAACCCAAAACATAATAGTAATTAAAATATCATATTAAGGAAAGGAACTTGACAATTCATATTTCTTCAAAATTGTTGTTCATTTATTTGGTATTCGATATGCGTATGTATAAATAAATATATTTTTTAATGGTATTCTTTCCCTTATTATATCAAATTTGGAGGAAAATAAGTATAAATTTATCTCATAAATATTACACATTCACATATATATAAATGCATGCTTGGATGATCGTAAAATTGAAAAACCTTGCAACTTTATTATCACACTTTAGAAAGTTGTAAAATATGATAAATATTGGCAATGCTATTAAAAAGACACATTTGCCTAAGAAAGAAAAAAAACGTGTCTCTAAAATTTTGCTAAGTAAAAATAGAATAGAAAATAATATTTTTTGTAGGAACAATAAACTTGAAAAAGACCACCTAGAAATAAAGAATACAAATAGAAATATAGAATATCAATTTCAACCTGTAAAAACTAATAAAACATATAGTATTAATAAAAAGGTTATAAGTAATAAAATAAACAATGAAGAGTTGTATATAAAAAAAGAAGGCCACGCAACCTTTCACATGAATACTGACATAAGAGAAAAAGATATAAATAATATATTGATGCATTCTAATGTTACTACAACAAATTTTAACAGTGACCCTATTACTAGTACCTCCCAAAAATGCTCGTCTAAAAAAAGAATATGTAAACATGCTCCTATAAATAAAAAATTAGATTCCAATAAAGAAAATTTCGAATCATATACAAATAATGCACAAGGCGATTTTGGAAACTTTCCCCGATTTTTAAGAAAATTTGAAAAAATAAAAAGAAATCCCCCAATTGAACATAGTAATGTGCATAAAAACGTAGGAAAAGGTAAAAAAAATGAAATTTATAAGACCACCAAAAATTATGAAAGCTTACAAAATAATACCAATAGAAAAATTTATCAAAATTGTAAAAACCATTATATAGGAGGCATTTTTAATAAAATCGAAAAATTAAAAAGGGATAACTATCCTATTATGGCACCATCAAATTTTAAAAATAAAAATAAATTAATCAGCAATCATTCATTAAAATATGAATATACCAAGGAATGGAATGAGGAAGAAAATAAAAATAATGATAATGCACAAGGGGATGAATTTAAAAAAGAAGAAAAAAATAGTTCTAATAAAGATGCTTATTCAAGATATATAAAGAAAAAAAAATGGATTAATTCAGATACTATTGAAAGAATTATATCCAAAAATAGCCAACCTGATGAACAGGTAAAAAGAAATCCAAACGAAAATATTCCCAAAAATGATATTCCAATAATAGAAGTTTCACAATGGAAAGTATTTCCTGATGTTATATCCCAATTGGGTGCACCTCTCATAGAAGCATCTAATTTTGAAGCACCATTACACAAGCCAACAAAATGTGCTGCTTCTTCCAACTTTTCATACAAGTTATCAGAAAATTTTTCAGGCACACTTTCAACAAAATTAGAATGGGATGAAAATGAAATTTTGAAAAATGGGAAAACTAAGAAAAAAAAAAACGAATTAGACGGGGTTGAAGAACATGATTATACAATTCGAAATACCTCGATCACACCTGCGTATAAACAATATAAAATAATAATCATAAAAAGCAATAACATAGAAGTAGGGAACTACATAATAATAAAAAATATAGGGAAAGGTACGTTTGGAAAGGTGTGTCTAGGAATGCATACATATACATACGAAATAGTTGCAATAAAAATATTAAATAAGAAAAAATTATTACGTATAATTAGTTATGATAAAATATTAAGGGAAATAAAAATCCATAAAAAAATAGATCATAATCATATATGTCGTTTTTATGAAGTACATGAAAATAAAAATAATATATATATGATATTAGAATATTTAGGAAATGGAGATTTATTAACATATATATGTAAAAATAGTAATATAAATGAAAACATTGCGAAAAGGATATTATACCAATTAATAAGTGCTATAGAATATTTACATAAAATAAATATAGTACATAGAGATTTAAAACCAGAAAATATATTACTGGATCATAATAATAATATTAAATTAATTGATTTTGGTTTGTCAACAATATATAGTAAAAATAATTTTTTACAAACATCATGTGGATCCCCTTTTTATACACCTCCAGAAATACTGTTAGGAAAGAAATACAATCCTGAATTAACAGATGTCTGGTCTTTAGGTATAATCCTTTTTTTATTACTCAATAAAAAATTGCCATTTAATCATAATGACATAAATAAATTATTTCAACAAATTATAAAAGGATTAATGCAATTCGAACCCCATGTGTCCATAAACGCAAAAAACCTTATTCAAAATATGCTCAATGTAAATTGTAAAAATAGATATAATTTAAATCAGATCAAAAATCATATATGGTTTTCTAACTATAATGCTAAAAAGGATGTATACTTAAATTGTCATCAAGTATGCAATTTAATGGATTGTAATACTTGCATATATATACATATAATTAAAACCAGTAAATATTATAACAATTTTTTAATTAATAGAATAAATAAAATATACAACATAGATAAAACTATGATATTAAAAGAATTAAAAAATGAAGAACAAAATTGTATTAAAACAACATACTATCTTTTGCTGAACAAAATGGTTAAGATTTTATCAAAAACTAATTACTTATATTCGCATTATATTTTTATAAAAAAAGAAACAGATTCAGAAATCTTAATTTCTGATGATGATTCTCGATCTATTAGTTTAAAGGATAATCATGGATCCTCTAATTTTACACCATTTAATAATTTAGGAATTTTCAATTTTTTGGATCTTTCAAAAATTCAAAACCATGCACCAAAAGAATACCATGCTAATCGAATGAAAAATCGAAACAATGGAATTAGTGAAGATATAGAACAAATTAATACACACAATTTATTACTATTGCAACGAAAAGAAAAGTATAATATATTTCATATAAATAAAACACAAGTATCAACAAATTGTTACCATTACAAACAACCAAAATGTAGATTAATTAAAAATCAAAGAAAAGACTCGTTATTTTCTGACAAACGAGGTAGTATCAACAATCCTAAAAAATGTATCATTAACCCTGATAAAGTGCTTAAAGAAAATATAGATAAAAAGAAAATTAACAAAATATAACATTACACACTTCTTTTTTTGGGTTCTAAAATTAGCAAGCATGTGAAATTATTAAATAAAACTATAACACAAGATTAAATTTTCCCATATTAAACAAAATTTATATATTTTTCACTATTAATCCAATGATCACATTTTTAGAATTAATAGAAATTATATATTTCTTAAACATGCAAATCAATAGTAATATAAGTTTTCCTTTTTAATAGACCATACCAATATGCATATGACTATCTTCTCTCATTGGAATATACAAAAAAAACAATAGATAGCGCAGATTATAATAATTATATGTTTTTTGTTCACTTTTTGACATAAATATTCAACATGATAATATGTTCATAAATATTTCATTCGTTTTTTCATTATTATTATTATTATTGTAATTATTTGTATACAAGTCATATGAATAAAATTTAGACGCATTATTTGTAATATTATTTATTCGTTTATATATACTTTTTTCTATATTAATCATTTGATTTTTTTTACATTGTTCATTCCTCTAATATCCAATAAATAGTAACATATAACCACATTTCCAATATCAATCAAAATTACTAATACAAATATATGCTTATAATAGTAGCATTAAAAAAATGTATATACTAAAATATTATTAGGTTAAAATGTTAAAATTCTAATATATAAAGGCATCAGTTTATTTCTAATATTTAACAAAGCTGTATGAAGTATTATAAAATTAGCGCAAACAGAAACCCCAAAACAATGTTAATTTTGGATATCATAAAATTATAATATATATGACCGTAAATGTGAAAATAGATATTACACATAAGGGCTGAATTGAATTAAAAATAAAAAATATAGGAATTACATAATATTAATATAAAACTGCTTTTATATCCATTAGGAAATAAAAATATTAGATACGTATATATATTCTTGGTATTTTTTGTGTTTAATAAGATCCGCCCCCTTTATTCTCGATATTTAAAATTGCTTTTCAAGTAAATGCTAAAAATATTCCATTCATATATTATTATAAAGTCATATAAACTATATATGTTTTACATATAGAAAATACCACATTTCTATTAGAATTTCTATTATCAATATTATATATAATATCCATGGCATACATTGTGCTCCGTTATGTAATAAGTACATATATCTTTTCCTAAAAATATTTAATTTAAAAAAAGCAGCAATTAAATAGTTATTATATAGGCAATATCATAATTATTATATCTTCATTATTTTTTTTTATATAACATTTTACTAAACTTATAATTTATTCGTCCCTTAAATTCTCCCTTTCGATCTCTATTATACCTACTATTACATAATAGGATATATGCATTATTATTTTTTTTTCGTATAGAGAGAAATTACGCCTTTTAGATTTAAAAAAAAGGAAAATATTTATATAGTAAAAAAGGTTTTATGTAAAATTAGGAATATATTTTTTTTTAATTATTACAAATAATTATTTGCTATACATATTTAATTATATATATGATATAATAAATATGGAAAAATAATTACGATAGAATTATAAATATATGTTTATTCAGTATGTTTATATATAAAATTTGAAAAAGAATAATATATATTTAAGTATATGCAAAAGGGTTTAGTGTGGGCTATACAAAAAAGGTTTAAAAACCACATAAAATATAATTCGTATATGTATATAATATATGCCCATATGTAATAATGTATATACATAATTTAATTTTTTTCATAGTTTTGCTTTTAAAAAATTAATTTATAGTTTTTATATATATATATATTTTTTTTTTAAATATGCGTATAAATTCGCTTATATATGCAAACTTGTTGCTTACGGCCATCCATGCAAACTTCTTTAGCAAAGGAAATAAGGCAAATTACGTTTCAGCTTATATAAATTCATTCCACCATATTAATAATAATAACAATAATGATAATAAGATAAATATCGAAGATAATAACAAAATAAATGATACTAACACAGGAAAACGTCAAGACCAATTAAATAATTTTTTTACTAGGAGGTTTTATACTTTTCATAACAAAAATCAATATTTAAGAGAAGAAAAGAGAAACTCAAAAGAAGTTAATTTAACCAACAACAATACCAATAGCTACAATATGGAATCTTCAAATGAGCAAAACAACCAAATGATGGGTGGGGATTCGTATAAAGAGAGACTTCAAAATTTAAAAAAATATATGGCTGAACATAATATTGATGTTTACATCATAATAAATAGTGACGCACACAATTCTGAAATTATAAATGATCAAGATAAAAAAATTTATTATTTAACTAATTATAGTGGTGCTGATGGAATATTAATATTAACAAAAGATGCACAAATAATATATGTAAATGCTTTATATGAATTACAAGCTAATAAAGAATTAGATACAAAATTCTTTACTCTTAAAGTTGGTAGAATAACAAATAGAGATGAAATTTTTCAAACAATCGCCGATCTTAAATTTAATACTATTGCTTTTGATGGAAAAAATACAAGTGTTTCTTTTTATGAAAAATTAAAAGATAAAATAAAAATTCAATTCCCCGATAAAAAAATCCAAGAAAAATTCATATATAAAAACTCTATTAATCAAGTTGTTAAAGATAATAATATTAATTTATATGTATTAGAATCACCATTAGTTACTGTACCAAACAGTGATGTAAATAAAAAACCGATATTTATATATAGCAGAGAATTTGGTGGCTCTTGTGCTGCACAAAAAATTCAAGAATCTTTTGATTTTTTCATCGAGAACCCTGATGTAGATTCTTTGTTACTTTCTGAACTTGATGAAATAGCTTATTTGCTTAATTTAAGAGGTTATGACTACAAATATTCTCCATTATTTTATTCCTATGTATATCTTAAATATAATAGAGATAAAGGAATAATTGATGACATAATTTTATTCACTAAAGTTGAAAATGTTCAAAAAAATGTATTAGCTCATTTAGAAAGAATACATGTAAAACTTATGGATTATGACTCCGTTGTTTCATATTTAACAAATAATGTTTCATCCAAAAGCGAAAACACCAAAAATAATAATGGAAAAAATATTATCCTAGGAAGCGTACATGAAAATCGCAGTCCACGTTATGATATATCTCTAAGCCCGCATATCAACTTAATGATATACATGCTTTTTAACAAAGAAAAGGTTTTATTGAAAAAATCACCAATTGCAGATATGAAAGCAGTTAAAAATTATGTAGAAATTGACAGTATTAAAGAAGCTCATGTTTTAGACGGTTTAGCTTTATTGCAATTTTTCCATTGGTGTGAAGAAAAAAGAAAAACTAAAGAATTATTTAAGGAAACAGAAATATCTTTAAGAGACAAAATCGACTATTTTAGATCAACCAAAAAAAATTTTATATTCCCATCTTTCTCAACTATATCAGCTATAGGCCCCAATTCTGCTGTTATTCATTATGAATCGACAGAAGATACTAATGCTAAAATAACACCAAATATTTATTTACTAGATTCTGGAGGACAATATTTACATGGAACAACAGACGTAACAAGAACAACCCATTTTGGTGAGCCAACTCCTGAAGAAAAAAAATTATATACCTTAGTTTTAAAAGGCCATTTAAGTTTAAGAAAAGTTATCTTTGCTAGTTATACCAATTCAATGGCTTTAGATTTCTTAGCACGCCAACCATTATTCAATAATTTTCTAGATTATAATCACGGAACTGGTCATGGCGTTGGTACATGCTTAAATGTACATGAAGGTGGATGTTCTATTTCTCCAGCTACTGGAACACCATTAAAAGAAAATATGGTACTTTCTAATGAGCCAGGTTATTATTGGGCAGACCATTTTGGTATTAGAATCGAAAACATGCAATATGTAGTCACTAAAAAACAAACGAATGACGCTAAATTTTTAACTTTTAATGATTTAACCCTTTACCCATATGAAAAAAAATTATTAGACTATTATCTATTAACCCCTGAAGAAATTGCAGATATTAACGAATACCACCAAACTATTAGAAACACTTTATTACCAAGAATTAAGGAAAATCCATCAGACTATGCTAAAGGAATAGATCAATATTTGATGGATATAACCGAACCAATTCACACTAAGTAGTAGAATTTTGTATATATGTATTTAGTTGAGTCTATTCGCTACATATGTGCACTTTCCCCCCTATATTTCTACTAATTGTGTTTATAATTTTTGTATGTGCCCATTTATTATATGTGTGTTTTAATTCAAGTGAAATATATGTTGTGTTATTATATGCCTGATTATATTGGTACAGAAATAAGTATAAGTTATATATATGTGGGTACTATTTTTTTTTCCCTATTTTTTAAATTTTGGGTTTTAAATATTCTTATGTTTTTTATGATCAAAATAAGGGATTTATATGATTGTACCGTAAAACATATAATTGCTAAAGTTATAATTCAAAATAATTTTTTTTGCCAATCAAAATAAGAGATATATGCATTATTAAAAAAGCGCAAAGCAGCCATATATCCATAAAATTAGAATGTTTAATTTGGTATTTACAATCATAAGCAATATATATAAGAAAGTATTTAAAAAATAAATTATAAACAAATCTTTAATTCTTAATTGTGCTAATTATATATACATTTTATATGGTTTCTTCTTTGTCTAGTTTTGGATTTATTCAAATTGTTTTTTATTTTTTTATAAATTATGGGAAAATAATTAATACATGCATATATATATTAACAAAAGATGAAAAAGGGACAATGACTCCTTAACGCATTTATACATATTTTTTTCCATATATTTTTTTTTAAATAACTAAAATATCAATTATATATATTTAAAAAAGCAGTAAAAATATGTAACAATTTTATAGGATGCTAATTTTTTTGTGCAAGGAATATATACATATATAATTTTTTTTAATCTTCGAATTATTTGAGATTCCTTTTATAAATTATGATGTATATTTATGCAAATTTATATTTTTTATTAAATGTATATTGTTATTATATAAAAAAATAAATGTACATAATATTATATAACTAAATTAATGCTTTGTTTGATAATTTTACCGTTTTACGTCTTAAGCTCAAAAATATTTATGTACAAATATATATAATAAATATAATATTTTTTTTTTCACTATTCATATTACTATAAATTTGTTCAATCATAAATAAATAGCAAAAGAGAAAATAAAGCAAAATGATAAAAAAAACAAAGCTCGAATTTATTGGCAAATTGTTTTTTAACGAAAAATTATAAATATAACTTTTTTAAACGCATACAAAATATATACATATATAAGCTTATATATTTTTTATATCAATTCAAATATATACAAGGATTATTTTCAATTTGTTTGGATATTTTTCATATTTTTTTTGTTTGTAAAAAATGAATAGAAGATTGCTTAATCAGTGCTTTCAAAGGAGTAGAAGATGTTCATATATGAATGTCTTAAAAATAAATAACACAAATAATGGCTATCATTTACATTGCCGTAATTACAGTGATAATGTAAAAGACCATTTTAATAAACCACGAAATGTTGGGTCATTTGATAAAAATGAAAAAAATGTCGGAACATCGATTGTTGGTAAAGCTTCATGCGGTGATGTTATAAAGTTGCAATTAAAAATTGAGGATAACGTGATAAAAGATGCTCGTTTTATGGCATTTGGATGTGGGTCAGCTATTGCTAGTAGTTCATATGCAACTGAATTGATAAAAGGGAAAACAATTGATGAAGCTTTAAAAATTAAAAATAATGATATTGCTTCTCACTTGAATTTACCACCCGTTAAAATTCACTGTAGTTTATTAGCCGAGGATGCTATAAAGCACGCCATTAAAAATTATAGAGAAAAGGTTATAAATTGAAAATACCAAATATGAAATGAAGTAAATTGAATTAAGTGTCAAGATTCAACATATTAATATAAAATTAATGAATCAGTCAATATGTAACAAGATTGAGGAAATATAAGTTCATGGTATTTCCCGTTTTCTTATACCCATAAAATCAATCATTCCCCTTACAGAAATTAAAACTTAATTTGAAATAATTCCTCGCAGGAGATAAAAATAGCAAGATTCTTCACTATAAACAGGTATGCACATATATATAATAATAAAAGACAGAATGAGAAATAAAATACTATTGACCAAAAATTATGAACAAACCGGAAATTGGACACAATAATATTTATATTTTTGTTTTTATCTTTTAATTGATATTTATATAACACTATGAAAAAGTATTATAGCAGTTTCTTCATTTTTTTATTATTTTACTTTTTTTTATGACATTTGTATGATCATATAATATACCATGTATATCCTCATTATACAAGGGATATCTCTATTAACAATTTTTTTATGTACCATATATAATTAGAAAAATTTGAAATAATAATTATAGCCTACTATTTTTTATTAATTCTTTTTCTACTTTTACCTTTACAAAATGTATAATATTAACTTTTAAAACAATATTTTAATAAAATAAAAAAAAATTTTAGTTTAAATGGTGAAATATATCACAAAAAATGTATTAAATATGCAAATTGGAGAACTCTTTAAGGCACATATGTTTAAGCTAAGTAAATATAATAAAAAAAATTGAATATACATAATGTATATGCAATAACTAAACAAAGAAAAAGGACAAAACAAAAATTTTAACATGGATATATATATGCACAACTTTCTATGTTATGCATTGGATACTACAAATACTATAGCAGTAGAAAGAATATGCACTACTATATAATACTTAGACACGTCGTCGCTTTCGAGGTTTTGATGCATTTAATCCACATTTTGGTAACCGGGGTTCATGGATTATTTCCGTTATGTTTAGGTTGTTTGCATACATAGCTTGTAAAACTGTTTCAACTCTCATGATTCTTCTAAATTTAATATCAATCGAAAAAATTCCAAGCCTTTTGCACTTTTTAGCAATGTTCTCTCCTATCCTATAAGCACATCTTTCACTTTGTTGTAAAGTTTTAGTAAATCCAACATTTCCAGCAAAAGAATTAAATATTGTTTTATAATTTTTACTTTTATTTAAAACTTGTATATGCACATTATTTTTAGATGTCGTAATAACAGCTCGAAATGAATCAGTTGGCTCTATTATTAAATTATTTTTATCTCTATCTATATTATGAAATTCTTCTCTATTACCAAATAATTTATATCTTCTTTTATGGCCTTGGCAATTTTTAAGGGTTTCTCTTGTTATATTTTTTTTTTTTTTATCTTGTTTTTTTACAACTTCCTTCAAATTTGTAATAGCATTTACTGCTTCTTCTGACAAGGTTGTAAAATTTCTATATCTATCATTATTTGCTTTTAAATCGTTCATAAAGCATTTTCCTCTTATTACATTTTCTTTTTGTATTATAAAAGCTTTGAAAAGTTCATTTCTCAAAAATATTTTCTTATTAAATTGTATCATAGAGCCAAGCATTGTATATTTAAGGCATCGTTATTTTTATTTTTTATATCTAAAATATTAATTGTATACACAAAAAAAAATATATTGTAGATATGCATATAGTATATTATACATGCATATGTATAAATATGTACATCAAATAATATGCTATTCGATATTGACATATTTTCTATTTACTTAAATTTCGATTTTTTATCATTTATAAATGGTAAGAATATATATCACTTTCTTCTTTTCTTTTTGTACGTATATTTTGCATGTATGCTGAAAATATATTAGATTAGGTAATTTCCCTTTAAAAATGCATTCAATACAATAACGAAAAAAATTAACTGTACGATCATATATATTGTATGCAGTATTGGCATATAGTTAGAAGATTCAATATATTTTTATCAGTGTGCCACTATCGCTTAAGCGCATATTTTAAGGGCATATTTGGCCCTTATAAATTTTCCTATATAATTTTTGTTCGTATATATTTTATTTATTTTTGTGTACTCGGATATCATTCACTACTTTTGTATTCCTTATTTTTTTCTCTTTTCGGTAATGCTTGTTGAAAAATATTTCTACACATAATATAGCTTGTTATATTATTAAAAAAAAATAATAAATAAAAAATATCCAATCAATTTATTTTTTAATCAAAACCAATATAAGCGTATTATTTTTATTTACTGATAATTTTATGATAGGCAATATCATAGAAGAGGAAAATAAAATATTCAAAATACTCCAACAATAAAAATATGAGAAAAAATGTTAAAATTAACTCAGTATTTATAATTGATTTATTTCCTTCTCTAAGAATTAAAGGTATTAATAGTAATAAATATGTGATAAAATAAAAGATAACAACTGAAAAAATATAGTTATACATCTATTGTACATTTATGCATACATAGAATGCTTGAAGCTATTTACAAATGATATGTAATTTGTTCATATATTTGATCCTGATTGTTTATCATTCGACTAGCCTATCTATTCGAAGATATGCACATATACCAATTCATCATTTCCTTCTTTTTTAACAGTCCCTTTAAATCAACTCTCTTGAATATATATATTTATATATATAATTCAGATGAATTTCAAGGCATTGGCCAAATAATCAGATAACACTAAATTGAAATTTTTATATATTTAAAATACGTCACACAATAATATTGTGTACTTACATATATCTACCAAAAAATTTTGTAATTATTCTTGTTCTATCTTCCTTTTTGCGGAAAATGACAGATGGTTGCGACATTGGTCTCATCGGGCTTGCTGTTATGGGTCAAAACCTCAGCATGAACATCGCTAGTAACGGATTTAAAATAGGAGTATACAATAGAACTTATGAAAGAACAACTGAAACCTTAAAGAGAGCCAAGGAAGAAAATTTAGTGATTTATGGATATAAAACATTAGAAGAGTTAATAAATAATTTAAAAAAGCCTCGAAAAATTATATTATTAATAAAAGCGGGCCCCGCAGTTGATGAAAATATAAATAATATATTAAAATATTATGAAAAGGGTGATATAATAATAGATGGAGGTAATGAATGGTATTTAAATTCAGAAAAAAGAATAAAAATATGTGCTGAAAAAAATGTAGAATATTTAGCTATGGGAGTTAGTGGCGGTGAAGCAGGGGCACGATATGGTTGCTCTTTTATGCCTGGAGGATCAAAATATGCATATGAACATGTAGAAGAAATATTAAAAAAATGCTCTGCTAAAGTTAATACATCACCATGTGTTACATATATAGGCCCCGGATCATCAGGAAATTATGTTAAGATGGTACATAATGGGATAGAATATGGTGATATGCAATTAATATCAGAAAGTTATTTTATTATGAAACATATATTAAAATATGATAATAAAAAGTTAGCAGGAGTATTTAAAAAATGGAATGAAGGTATATTAAATTCTTATTTAATTGAAATAACATCAAAAATATTAGATAAAAAAGATAATTTAACAGATAATTATTTAGTAGATGTTATATTGGATATAGCGGGTGCTAAAGGAACAGGAAAATGGACTATGCTCGAATCTATTGAAAGAGGCATCCCTTGCCCAACTATTTGTGCTGCATTAGATGCCCGTAATTTAAGTGCTTACAAAGAATTAAGAATAAATGCAAATAATAATTTTTCTAATGAAATAAAAATTAATAATACTAATGAAGATCTAACCAATTTTGAAAATGATCTACTAAATGCTTTGTATTGTTGTAAAATTATTTCATATACACAAGGATTATTTTTATTAAAACAAGTCTCAAAGGAAATGAATTGGAACTTAAATTTAGGAGAAATATCAAGAATATGGAGAGGTGGATGTATTATAAGAGCTATTTTTCTAGATCGTATAACTAATGCATATAAAAATAATAATGCTTTAGAATTATTGTTTATGGACAAAGAATTTTCCGAAGAAATGAAAAATAAATTACCATCCTTAAGAAAAATTGTAAACATAGCTGTACAATGTTCTGTTCCTATTCCTGCATTTTCTGCAAGTTTAGCCTATTTTCAAATGATATCATCACAAAATTTACCCCTTAATTTGGTCCAAGCACAAAGAGATTTTTTTGGATCACACACATATAAGAGAACTGACAGAGATGGTGATTATCATACTCTATGGGAATAAATTACATTTCAATTATAAAAGACTTTTGAATGAATAATACTTGATATACAATATACGTATATGTGAATTAATATAAAAATGAATTAGAAAAAACAATATATAAGTGATAAAATAACATTCATTTATTCTTTTGGCTTTTTAATTTTCCATAATTTTTAGAGAATACTAATTTTTCCATTCTTAAAAAACATATTTTTTTGAGCCTTTCATGTATATGTAAATACGTGTATGTATTTGTACCCATTCTAATAAGCACAATACCTTCACTCTTTTAAAGAAAATATTTTATGTATTGAACTTGATTTTTGCATTAAGTGAAAGAAATAATTAATGTTATCCTGAAACAAATAATGAGTATTATTGTTGTCTAGTATTGCTTTATCATTTGCATGATTATTGTATTTTATTTCACTGGAATATTATTGAAACTATATTGATATTAAGCATGTTGTTGCTAATATAGCAAAACATATAATTTAATTGTAAAAATTACGAGAAAATCAAACAAAGGCACAAATCCTATATATTTTAGTGTCAGGATAAAATCGGATTATGTGCTTTTTTAAGTAAAGAATAATGTCGAATATATAAAAATAAATAGTAATAAGCATTCCATATATATATCCTTTTTGTGTGTGCGCTTAAATTATTTAGATGAATAATAATTAGTCAAATATAAAATAATAATTAGAGCAAGACCTGTGACTTATACTTTCATAACTCTATTAGGTGCATTTAATCGAATAAATATGTGCATTGAGATTAATTTGTTTAAGTAAAGCATGAGTAAATGCGTAAATTATTCTTCAATTTAATTTGGATTTGCATGTGTGCGTACATTCAGTTTGATGTTACAGTCTTCAGCATATATATATTCAAAAATAAATGTAAAACGATTAATTTTTGAGTAAAAGCATTAATTTTTTTAACTTTTTATTTTTGTACAAATATATAATAATTCTCTGTATTCTTTGTTTCCTCAAATTTCAATGATTTGTGAAAATTAAATAAAAATTCACACAACGCCATAAGTATTTATATATAACTACTATTTCATTTATCTTGAAAAATAAATTTTATTTCAGATATTTTGTCAAATATATATATATATTTATTATTTCCTTTGTCTTTTCAAAAATTTTCACTATATTATTATTATTTTTTTAAAAATGGATAATTTATTATATTACATAATGTTGCAAAATAATAGCGTACAGCCTATAATTGTAAAGCAGCCATCTGCTATAATAATACACACTCAGCCTAAACATCCAATCACTTTAGATTTACCCCCACAAAATATAATTTTAAAAAATGATGAACCAAGACCAATAATAGTTAGACAACAAAATCCAAATGTAATCATTCAAAAATCTCAAAACGAGTTTTATGACAATAATAATATTTCAATAGGGGACTATAATAAATTTAATGGATTAAATCTCAATAGTATAAATACAAATAGTATAATGGAATATGGTATTAATCAAAATAAAAACAATTTAGATACTATAAAATTAAATGACCACATTGATTCCCCATACCTATATAATAATAGTCAAAATTTTGATTATGAAAATAAAACAATACCTATAAATAATATCCATTATAATAACATTCCTTTAAATAATGATAATAATTATTCACCTTACAATAATTTTCAATATTCAAATAATCACACAGGGTGAATTATCACTAAATACAAACAGCATGATTAAGTACCTTAATTGCATGCCTTTCTGTGAAAGCAAGCAATTATATTCATTGTAAATATGGTACATTTGTTTGTGTATGCATTGGAAGGAAAATGGAATTAAGCGCATTCATAGGTAAATAAAAGATATATATATAAGAAAGTACACCTTTGCTACAAATAAAAGACAAGTTTTTGTTTTTAGCATAGGCACCTGGATGATCCACAAAAATGGCATTATTTTATAAGCATAAATATATGCTAAATATATATTCCAAGAAAACGTAATTTTTTGAGAAAATAAAATTGTTTAGAAAAATTGAAGAAATACAATAAACATATATTAAATTTTTATATACATTGAGGAATATGCATATTCTTTTGTTTTTGTGTATAAGAATAAATGATACATTTGATTTAATAAAATAAAAACAAATTATTAAATTGTTATTTTTGTGCTATTTTTATTAGTTTCATGCTATTTTCGTTTAATGTGTCAATATTTATTTTTTTATATAAGATGATATATCACCAAACTGTTTTAAGCATTAGACTCTTACGTATAAAATGCTAATTTGTTGTTTTATAAAGTAATATTAATTAAATATCTTGTTTACACAAGGTATTAATTTGTTTAATATAAATAATATATACACATGTATATTTACATTGTCATTGCTATATTTTTAAATAATTGTACTATACCCAAAAATGTCATATTTCCATCATGCACAAAAAGGAAAAAAAACAAAAAAATAGCGGAAAAAAGTACTAGAGAATCCACTAAATAAATAAAAATGAAATATGTCTACAAATATATATACAACTAATACAAAATCACATATTTTTTCATAAAATATGGAAAAAAATAAGTGAAAATTCCGTATTATTATAAAACAAAATTTTCTATTATATATTTATAAAATCGGTATTAGTTAGCATGATTATTATTAGGGATATTCCATTGCATCCATATTTTATTCTTACAATGGTTGCACATTTTTATTCAAGTTTGTCATAACATGCCTATTTTGGTCTACTACTACTGTGTCTTGACATGCATCAATACCTTGCATATAACTTGGAGGTGCTTCGTTTTTAACAACTACATTTGGATTTGATTGTTTGACAAAAACAGACGTAGGTGGGTTATTTTTGACGACAATATTAGAAGGTGGTTGACTAAGAACCATTGCAGGTTGGGACTCATTTTGAACAACTACTGTAGTAGGCATTTGCACCAATATCGGAGAGGGTAATAACTGATTTTTGACATATACAGGTGGTAATGACTCGAAAAATATAGGATGATTATATTGTTGTACGTTATCTGAATATGCTTGCGGAAATACTACATTTTGATTAGGAACATACATTTGAAATTGTTGCATTGGGGCTAAATTCATTTTGTTATCCATTTGTGTTAAGAAATTGAAAGGTTGCATCGTGAAAAATAGTTTAATAAAAAACGAAAAACAATAAATGAAGATCTATAAATATATAAATATTTGGATAAATAAAAATTATCTATATAAATAAGTAATATTATTTTCCCTCGGGATATATGCAATTTAAAAAAATATTCTGATATTATTATATTTAAAATAATAAACAAAATTTATAAATATAAATAGAAAATATTTTAAATATATTTCACAACAACAATAATGGTATAAGATAATAAAATAAAAAAAAGAAAGAAAAATATATATTTCGATAAAATTTATTTCACATTGATTTAGATTATAAGTTAATTAATATAATAAAAAAATAAACATGTGTGTATCGTGTGTAATTCGGTATAAATATATTATGAAAATGTATTGCTAAATTGCAACAAATGAGCAATGTAGCTATACTAATTAAATAAAAAAAAATCATAATATAGCTATATATTTTTATTTGTTAATACAAATCATATAAATTATGTACACGGCGTACTAATTTGTAGAAATACACATCTTACAAATATATATTTTTTTTAATAGCTGTCTATCAAGCATAAATAATGAGTAATTAACATTAATTGTTCAGAAAAATAATATTCCTAAAAACGCTAGTTTAGTAGATAGGTGTGTATATACACATAAAAAGCTATGCATGTGTAAAGATGGGATATGTATATCGCATAAAAAACATAAGTTTTCTTGCAAATTATACATATTTACCGTCAGACATATTATTTATATTTTAAGAATATATTTTTTTTAGAATAGACACATTTTTAATTGTGATCAAATAAGCATTACGTTCACAATATTCATCAAATCCATAGTTTTAGGCGTGGGGAAATATAAATAACAAATAATAATTTATAATTGTTCACGAAATTGATGAAATAAGAAACGATAATGCAAGTTTTAGTAAATCGAGTACGATAAGGCCTTAAAAAAAGGGGAAAAATATTGAGACAATAAAATTTTTTATGATGTAATAAATGAATTATTTCTGTTATAAGAATTATAAGGACTAAAAATTAAAAAGAAGCATAAATACGAATATTTTGATATTCATTAATAAATAAATTGGTAATAGCCATAATAATTTTATTAATTAATAATATATTCAATAAAGTGGAATATACACATAATGCGTAATCACTTACATTTATATATCTATGTAGGTGAACGTTAAATATATGCGGATAATACTATAGCACCAATTATGTAATACATTAATTTTTCTTTTTTTCCTTTTCAATAACTGGTCATCTTTTGGTTTTTGTCATATTCTCTAAAGAAATCTCTCATTCTATAAAAACCAATTTGGTCCATTTTATTAAAAACGTTATTTCGAATAAAATCTTCATGCAGGATAGGTATAGTTAAATTTTTTATGTTTTTTTTATATCTTCTGTTTAATATAATGTGTGTACTTTTGTTTTCTCGTATTTTTTTTAAATATGGCCCAATATAACAATACTTTTGATTAACTTCACTACAGTTAGCCATTAATGTGTTAATAATGCACTTATTCTTTATATGATATTTATTCAAAAAATTTTCATAAAATTCATATTTCGAAATATGTTCATTAGGTATATAAATTCCGGGAATTATTTTTTCTCTAAAATAAAAAATGTCCTTTTTATCATTAAAAAATTTAACAATTTGAATTGTTATATTATCTTTCGACCCAGACAATAACGCATAGTCTAAAATATTAATTACTGCGTCACTTAATACATATTTATTTACACTTTCATAACTGAATTTTGCTACATCACTCCATGATAGCATTTCAAATACACCATCACAACCTAAAAATAATATATCACCTACATTTCCATAATATATTCTTATATCAGGCACACATGTCATCATAGTTTCATGAGTATTCTCTGGGAAAATTAAATTTTTTTTATAATTCTAAAAAGATAAAAATAATACAATATTATACAAGTAAGAAATAAAAAAAAAATAAAAAAAAATTCCATTGTTATTTTATTTACATTAGCTAATTTGTTCACTTACTTTGTCTCCAAATGATCTTGAAACACCAATATACCCAAGTACCCTTCCATTTGCGACAAATCCGCCAGTTTTATCTATTCTTTCCCTTTCCTTTACATTATAAGGTTTATGATCTTCGCTTAAAGAAATAAATGATCCATCATTTTTTATTAGCATTGCTCTAGAATCTCCTTCAGTAAGTTAATATGGAATAATAAAAACGAAGAAAATAATAAGATGAAAAATGCGCACTTGGGAAGCAAGAAAATATATAATGAACAAATAATAAGAGTGTAACTTTACAAAATGAAATTATATATGTAATACTTAATAAAAATTTATTAAAAGTTATGGTGTACAAATCTAAAAATCTTTATTGGTACCTAAATTACAAATGTAAAGTTTAAACATGTCGCTGCCATCAATTTTTTCGATGATCGCAATTATTGCTAAAAAAATATCAAAAATTCATTCTATATTGTATTTTTTGTATATAATTCCAGTTTTAAGCTTATTAGAATATGAGATTATACATATTTATATAATATAAATATCATAACATTATATATATATATACATTTGTTTATCTATATACTACATATACCTGTTGATCCACTGTTAGAAAATCTACTATCTGTGTTAAATAAATTAAAAAAAAATCCGCATAAAAAATATATATTAAAATATAACCATAAAAATATATTTACTATTCTGTGCATATTATTTCGTGTTTACTAGCAATTGCATATTAGAACAGTTCTGCAGCATTAATGAAATAATTTTACCACAATAACTTAAAAAATTTGATTAATCGATAAAGATGCAAAGAATTATTTCAATATATGTGCATATATTATATTTTTCGAATATGCATTTTTTCAATTAAAATTGTACTGACGTAAAATTTCTCTATCCATTTGAATGCAAGCTTTTGTTATGTTGTCAATGTCTAAAGATTTACAGTTTCCTAAAGGGAAAAGAATATTATTATTTTATATAAATTCCAAAATTAGTGCATATATATTATTTTATTAACTCGCTTTGGTTTTAGACATACCTATAAAATTTGCCGCATTTCGAGCGCAAAATAAAGCTGTGTCTTTTCCTACATGCCTTAAATTATTTATAAAATATAATCGTGAGTTTATTACCAAAATTTCATATTCTTATAAAGAATAACAATATAGCACATTTATATTTATTTATCAAATTTAACTTTCCTATCATATTAATGCTATTTATAAGTATGTTTACCCATCAAATATAGTGCACATCCTTCATTAAAAAAAATATATATTTAAAAATTAAAATATATTAATGTATATATTAAAACAATAAAAAATGGTACTATATTAAATAACCGTTTTCCGATTTTACCTGCATGATTCGAAATTTTTGAGAGACGCTAATATGACTGTTGCCTAAGAATGTAAATATACATAGGTGTACTATTTCCATTTAATATAGTTTATGTTATATTGAGAACACCAGTTAAGATGGAAATACACGACCCATTAATTAATCATAATATTCTTTCTATATCTTATTGGACAGAGACATTCTTGCAAATTATATTAGTGAAATATTCAGATATAAAACATTTTCATTTAAATATGCATATATTGGCATAAATATATTTTAAATATTAATAAAAAAAGTGTATGCAAATTTAACAAATAGGAAGAAAAAAATGGTATATATATTTATTTTACATCCTCATCAGTGGATCTACGTCCTTGCATACTTCCAGCACATGCATGAGTATACCAGCTAACGACTTCAGAAACTTCCTTTGAGCTTATTAATTTGGTCTTATTCATAATTATACTTTTTTTTTTAAATAAATATGTCTTTTTTCATAAAATGGCATATTGTATATTTAAAAAGAGAGAAAAAACATAAAAAAAAAGGCAAAGAAAATAAAATTAAAGAAGAGATAAAAAAAGGAATATACACATGCATATATTAAAATTACCTATTTCTTAACACTTATGATAACGAACATTATTTATTTTTTTTAATAAATATTGCATGCATTATTTCTACAGTGGCACATTTTTATAAGTGTAATAAAAAAATTCAAACTGTGGAATTACCCATAATTCTCAACCTAGAGAGAAAAAACAAAGGAACTCTATATTTTCATTTTTCCACACATGCATAATGCATATTTGTGTATGAATAAAAATTTTATATTATGCAAAATTTTCAGAATTAAATTTTCATTTAAAATTTTTTTTTTTTAAATATTTTATATAGACAAATAATATTGTATTTATTCCCATTTTTTACAAGTGGGTTTAGATAAGTTTTATATGCATATTTATATTATTCTGTATTTATGCCAAACTGAAGAGAGTGAATAATAAATTATGTCCATATTTTTTTAGTGTGTTTTTTATGTAGAATTTCATTCGAAAAAAATGCACACATGTATCTTATAATTGCATTTTAATAAAATTGTTTAATGGTAAAAAGATATATTTATAAAAAGAAAAAAGGAGATATAAAAGTAAATAGACAAAATTAAAGTAATAACCTGGAATCAAATTTGTATTACTAATTAATTACTTATATATAAACGACTTATTCTAAATAAGACAAAAAAGTAATACTTTACTTTTTTTAAGTACCTTGTGAATATATATAAACATTGCTATATATA
The DNA here is from genome assembly GCF_900002375.2 of Plasmodium berghei ANKA. NCBI lineage: Eukaryota > Apicomplexa > Aconoidasida > Haemosporida > Plasmodiidae > Plasmodium > Plasmodium berghei. Next base: position 774,520 of record NC_036171.2, read on the forward strand.
ATTACGCTCTGCAAAATTAAAAAAACATAATATAATTAGCTAATTGAAATTGTTTTTAATTTATGATAACCATATATTTAAATTAAAATAAATTGTTATTACGAAATGTGTTGAAACCTCCGAAATACTTATATTCAAAAAAACATATATTTTTTCTATAATTGTTAATTCAGCGATTTTAAAATATCGTAAAATATGTAAAAAAATTATGAGTCTTATAGCGCAAATAATAAGCATAAATATTATATACACAAATACAAATGTGTTAATAGTAATTATTTATTTTTTCTTATTTTTATGAAAATCACCATCGACGCTAAACAAAATATATAATTAATTTCATTATATTTTTTTACATTTAATAAATAGAAGTAATGTATTATGTATGTACATGTGTGTGTATTGACTTAATTTAAAAAATGATTGCATCAGCTTTTTTCTGGTATTGAAACAGAATATTGTAAATAAACATAATAATGTTAAAAAATATAAATATGTGTTATTTTATAAATATGACCAAAACAAGTATCATGTTGCTTATTCTTTTATACAATTTTATGGGCATATACTATTCAGGAGTAAAATCGATTATAACATTATTATAGCACATATCAGAAACATACCAATCTGCATATTTTTTTGAGCAAAAGGTGATTTTATTTTTTATACTTTCTTCGTAATTACACAGTTGTTCGGCAAATCCAACATTTGGGCATATATTCTTTTTGTTCATTAAAAAATTAAAAGCTTCATTTAAAAAATAGTTCTATAAAAAAGGGAATATACACATGAAATATGGGATATATTATAAAGAGTAGAACATCAAAAGTCATCTTTCTTTTTCATTGGTCTCTTTCTATATATGTATATTTTTTCATTATCCAAATTTAAGAGAAAGAAACAAATTTTACCTGTTTTCCTATCAAATATGCCAATACTATTGTTGGTGATCTACTTATTCCATGACTATAAGGCAAAAAAAATATATGATACATAGTTTTCAATGTATTTTATCACCAATTTATGTATTTACTTTCATATTTCCATACCCCAAAATATATATACATAATGGTGCAATCAAATATTTCGAATACAATTTTTTATTTTTATAAATCCTCGAATATTACTACAATCCTAACATATGCACACTTATGTAAATACCTGCACGTAACGAAGACTGGTTGATTTTGGGTAACAAAAGAATGAATAAAATTGTTGGATTCATCAAAATATTGGGATATTTGTTCTAATCCCATATCTTCGAGATTAATTCGCAAACCGTCATATCCTTTGGGAATTTTATCCTGTGGGTATTCTAAATATGTGCAACAAACAACTAATGCTTTTATGTTATATTTCTTAAGATATAAAGCCTTTATGTCATTCAATTTACCCATGTATAAACATGGCAATATTTGTATCATTTACGGTGATGGGAAAAATATACTACATGTAATATAACAAACCTATTAGTACACATAATATGAACTGGTGATATAGTTTATGTGTTATATTTATCTCAGCAATGTAAATATATTACAAGAATATTTATACTTACTTTTTTTTGTGTATACTAAACTTTGTATATATGTAGTCTATATATATAAGTATATATGCTTATTTACGAAAAAAATACAAAAATATTTTCAATTTTTCGAAAATTACATTTATATATTATGATAAAAAATATAATTTTTTCTTAATAATTAAACAAACTATATATTACACACATGAGACGCCTCCGAAATATACACTTTATTCAAAAGAATATTTAATAGATTTCTAGCTATATAAATACAAACCTATAGTGAATAATTGCAATATAAAATTTTTGAGCGGAAAAAAAATTCGGGCAATAATTGAATGATTAATTATAATTATATTCTATTATTTTCCGTGGTAAAAAAATAAAATACATATATCCATAAATACAAATATATCATGTATACATTATTTTTTATAAACTTTTTTTCCTTCGCATTTTATTGCATTTTTGGCACTACTTTCCTTTTACATATAAGAAAATGTCTCATTTATTTAAAACAAAATAATAAAATATTAATGCTATAGGACAATACTTGGTAGTTACACTCTTAAAAGAACAGTACACACACATATAGAAATTATATATATTATTGTCTATGACCCAGTGTACATAAAATATAAGAAATTAAAAAAAATATTATATTATTCTACTTTAAACAAATATACGTATATTTATACCATCTAAATTATATATGCAATAAGTACTAGTTTTATAAAAATGAATGCCCGAGATATCGTCGAAGCAAATGAAAAAAATGCAAAAATCCAGGCCACTTTAAAGCAAGTAATAATTTCAATATATTTATTCGAAGGTGTTATTTATAGAGAAATATGTATCGTTTTAATGATTCTACATACATTTATATGGATATGTATTTTATATATATAAATGCGTATATCAATATAGCTATTTAACAAAGGTGAATATAAGATTGCCAATTCCACCTTGCTTAGACGTTTTCACATAAAATTTCAATGTTATGAAAAATCAAAATAATCTAAAAAATATATCCATTATAGATATATAGAGTATACATTTGAAATACTTATATAATATATACTAAAATAATTGATCGAATAATAATTATTTTGTGAATTGTCCCTATATGCAACCTTTTATATATTTATATTTTCTTATGATTAGGCCAAAGAAAAATTAAAGATTATTGAAAAAAAACACAACAAAATGTTGGATTTATTATGTGAAAATGAAAAATTAATATAAAGGAAAGAAAACAAATATAGGGAATATGTGATCACTAACTATTTATGCTCCCTTAAAAATGATAAAGTTTGCAGTTGTATGTGAGAAAGAAAACAATTATGGATTTATATATACACTTGTATTATAAAATAAGACGCATTATAATTTTATATATATAGTGTTTTAAATTATATATTTTTACAATTTTCTCATCATTTGGGGGGGAACATAAAAAAAATATAAAGTTGGATAAATAGTATCATTTGGGAAACCTAAAAGTAAATTCACAATTAATAAAATATTATGGTTATTAATTCATGCATATTAATTAATGATATGTTTACTATTAAAAACTTAAGCAAGCAAAAAAGGTTATGCTAAATTTATAAACATATTTTATGTTATCAAAAAACACATATACTTAAAAAAAAAAAATATGTCTTATAATAATATATTATCAAGATACATGGATAAAATCATAAGGCTATACATATATATATTATATAAAAATTAAACTTATTAATGTCTTTAATCAGTTAATATTGTTGCAATTAATATCTCCTTTATTAGTGACGGTGGTATAATTGATTCTTCCATCGATTATCCAAATATTTATGTGCACATCCTTTTTTATATTTATTTTTAAATTTTACTAACACTAACTAAATTATTAAAGAAAAAAAATTATAAATTGGAATAAAATGTGAAAAAAAAATACAATGGTATAAAAATATCAATATATATGTATACATATATTGCTAAGAAAATTTTTTAAAGTTTTATGGAAATACCCATTTTACAAAAAGTGCGCGATTCTTAAGAATTTTTAGCTTACCATTTTTTTATATAGAATAAAATAATTATAATATTCGATCTTTCTTCTAAATAATTTCTTTACATGTTTTGTTAAAATACTATATTGATTAGTCATCCATCATGGCAGTAGTATAAATAAAAAAAAAATAGAAGCATAAAACAAATATGTATAAACAAATGACAGTGTTTAAAATATTTTACACATTTTTGGCATAATAAAAAAACTATCACAATATATATAAAAAGCTATATCGTGTTACACCTAACTTACATCATGGTTATTTAAACTATATATAAATTTTTTCATTAATTTTTTATCATTTCCTTATATATATTTTTTACTACAGTATGGTAATATATCCTATTGGAATGAACGATACACAAAGTAATAGACATGGAATGAATTAATTTAATAATTATATATATTTATGAAAATATTTATTAGTATATTTTTTAAAACATATTTTTTTATATTTCTTTAAAGGGAAGAAGAGCAATTTGATTGGCATCAAAAATGGTATGGTGTAAAACACATATTCGACGAATTAAATATACAAAATAATGCAAAAATTTTGAATATTGGATGTGGTACATCAAGTAAGAACTTTATGGAGGAGATTGGCGCAATTATATGCTGCCTTATTTACTTCGCTTTAATATTCATATATTTACTACATATATTTTTTTTGTTTAATGTTTTCAGAATTTAGTGAAGAGATGCTTGATAGCGGCTACACGGATATTACCAACATCGACGCATCCTCTGTGTGTATAAATAAAATGAAAGAAATATACAAGGACAAACCCAATTTAAAATGTAAATTAAACTTTTAATAAGTATTCGATATTATTAATATATGCATTATTTTATTATTCTCAAAATAATATAGACACAATTACTATATATATACTATATGCGCACATATTAACACATTACAAACTTTTTAGATCTTCAAATGAATGTCTGTGATATGAAATTGTTTAAAAATGCAGAATTTGACTTGATTATTGATAAAGCGTGTCTTGATTCTATAGTTTGCTCAGAAGATTCTTTAAAAAATGTTGAAGAAATGCTATGCGAAACATCAAGAGTTTTAAAGTAATTATACATACACACACACACATTTATGTACTTTTTCACTATATACTATCGTTATTTTTATATTTTAAAAATAAATATATTACGATTTTGTATAATTCAAATTATAAAAAACAATTTAGATCCGAAGGCGTTTTTATTATTATATCTCATGCCCAACCATCTTATCGATTGGGATATTTACAAAAGCAAGATTATAAATGGAATGTTACGGTTAAAACTGTTAAACGCCCCATGCTAGGAATAGTAGGTAATATTTTCGCCTGTATAAAAATTAATCTATACATACAGATATTTTTTTTAAATTTTTCTATCAATATTTATTAAACTTTTTTCTTTTCGAATCACTATGCATACAGCCCCCCCTATAGATGACAGTTTACACTACGTTTATATTTGTACAAAAGGGAATGTACAAACGTAAGCATATTCCTCATTATGATCACCACAATAAATAAGCAACTATATATATATAATAGCAATAAATAAATTTAGTAATAATTAAAACATAAAGGTTTTCTTGCTAATTAAATAATTACAAACCGCGCTTTCCCTTTAATTGATTAATTATTCAATTAAGTTTGTCAGTTTAATAATTAATGCAATATATTAAAAAGTTTTTATAAAAAAATTCGTTTTATCCTATTAATTTTTTTTGCTATACATATATGTACTATATATATATTGGAAATGTGTATAAATGCGTGAATTTATGTCGCCACAATTTTACATTATTATACAGTTACCAACAACTCTTTTTTGAAATTTACACAGCTTTTTGTGTTTCATATTACTGTCAAAACTTTATGTAAATGACATTTTAAAATTAAACATAAAAAAATAAATACACATGTATATGCTGAAAAGTCTAATAATGTAGTTCCTGAAATATATATCAAGAAAATATTTATTATCCATCCTATTGTGTACAAATTAAATAGGCATAATTGTATATGCATAATGAATATAATATAGGCATATATTTTTTCCTTTTAAAATAATAATTCTACAAATTGAACATACATTTAGTATATTTCATTAGCATTTGATATTATTTTATTTTATTTTTTGAGACGGTATTCGCTGAAACTGACAATGAAGTTATGAAAAATTAATACACCTATGTGCATAATTGTTGATATTAGAAAATTAGATAAATAAGGATAGAATAACAAATTGGATATGTAACATTTCACATCGGAGAGAACACAAATTTCTAAATTTTTTCAAAACCCACATTATCCTGTTTATAATCTTTTAAAACAGTTGTATATATAATATACAAATATATAAACTATATCCGGATATAATACAAATGCTGATATATATACAACGATAACTCATCGTTACTACACAACAGAAATATATATATTGCAATAAAAAATCAAAAAAAGTACACACAGAAAAAAAATAATATTTTTATTCATTATAAGGTTATTTATATATATGTATAACATAATATTCTAAATGGTCTATAAAAATTTCTTAACTCTCTGTATTTACACTGTTCTCTTTACAGCTTATTCATATTGCTACAATTGTATAAATTTATAAGATTTAATAGTATAACAATTTTTTTGACGAATGTATATTATATTTTTATAATTTAAATATATTAATAATCATGTTTTTGTTTATTTACTATTATTATTTTAATTTCTAGGTTATAACTATTTAAACCTATTTTACCCATGGCGATTATTACTAACTAAATTATTAATTATTATACACATGTATATATATTATAAAAATTGTTGAATTCATAACAAATAAAACATAATTTTTTTTTCTATAATTCCATATTTAGTAGTGCAGTTACTTGTTTATTATATATAGGTATTTATACATGGTTATATTAATTTTTTTTCAAAAAAAAAAAAAAAAGGAAACAACGAAAAAAATGTCTATTGTTAATATTTGTTAATAAGCAACCAATGTGTTTTTATTTTTTAAAAAGTATTAAGGTATTATAATTTTTTAATATTTTTTACTTTTTTTAACTTTTTTTTCAACTACAATTTATATTTCAAATTGAAGAATTTTATGTTAAATTTGTTACTGTTGCATGTTGCATATGGATCATAGAACCGTTTTTTTATATTGAATAACGCATAAAATTGTTTTCTATATATAATATATCCATTTATCATTTGTTATTTTATTTTTCTTGATAAATTAAATATTATATTTATGATTTTGATAAAATTATATTTATTATTTTAGTTGTGTTTTGTTTTGTTTTATTTTGTTGGTGTTTTTATTGCACAATTTAGTTGCCGATTATTTGTATGTTTTATTTATCCAATTAAATATTTGTGTTATTTACCAATTTAGGTGTTTTACCTTTTTCTTTCATAAAATTGTATATATAAATACATTAAATTAAAATTAGCATAGTTTTTATTTTTTGGAAGATTTGCATTATTCCTAAGATTATCTTTTAAGAATAATTTTTTCTAATTAAAATAGCTAGTAAATATATAAAATATTGAACGGAATATTGTTTTTGCATGATTAGAGCAATTTATCTTTTGTATGTGTATAAACCCGTATGGCCCAACAAAATAATATATTTACATATCCATTTTTTTACTCCTTAAATTGGTACCGTTGAGCAATATAACGCAAAGAAATATGCATAATCTCAAAATTATTTTTTATAGACATTAATTTATTCAAAGTCCGATAAAATATATATAGATTATATTCAGTAAAAATTAAAATTTCTGAAAAAATAATAGCCTGATAATTTTTTGATAACATGCCATGTTCATGTTGGCTTAAATATATATGTTGTGTAAATTCATCTATCATAAGACGAAAGATTTTATATCCATATATGCAGAACAATTAAAAAATTAACATTGTTTAATTTTCTAAACAAACAAATTAATTAAAAGGCTATACTCAGTAAATTAATTAAGTTGATAGTTAATCCAAGACATAACAAACAGAAGCCTCACATTTTTATACAATTAATTAAAAAAATATGGGTATAGATACAACTATGAAAAAGCATTCAAGTAGAAGCCATAAACTTTCAAAGAATGATTTAACATTTGAAAAACCAATTCTAAAAGAATCGACAACCAAAGATTCTTGTAGTGATGATGAAGAAATAGAATTTGAAGGATGGGTTGAATTCATTACAAAGGATGATAAATGCACAGATGAAAATGATGAATATGAAAAAGCACCTAAAAGTACCCAAGAAAAAAGAAATAGTAAAATAAAATCATTTATACCAATTCAAAAAGAAGAAAATGATTTTATAAAAAATAAAAATGAAAAAGTATATATATCTTCAAGAAGGAACTCCAATAAAAGTAATATTTCCATGAATGACCAATATCCTAGATACTCATATATATCACCAAATTATTTTTATGAACAACCACAAAATATCGTGCCATTATGTAATCAGACGAGTTATACTAACGAAAACAAAATTATTTATCCAGTATATTTGAGTAACACACAAGAATGCTCAAAGGCTGGCATAAATATTATAAAGCCTAATTATATAGATCCACCTCCTCCTATAGTTTTAAAAAATACACAGATTCTTCCACAATTATATATAAGACAGCCTCCTACAGTTATAGTAACAAATGAATCCAGACCACCATTAGTTATTAACCCCCCACCTGCTAATGTTATATTTAAAAATAAAGCTCCACAACCTATATATGTAAACAGCACTAGGCCAAACATAATAATAAAAAACGACACACCATCTACTCAGAACCCAATAAATATGGATGAAACCCCTATTCAATTAGATGTAATGCCTGAGAATCGTGAAAATACAATTAATAGTTCTATAAAATATTCATCCGCGGCTAATATTAAAACAGATGTAAACATTCTACCAAATTCGATCCCAACAAATGTTTTACACCTCGAAAATAATACTAATGATTATATGGCTTCACAAAATATGCCAAGCATTTATATGCTCAACAACAATAATATCAGACCGCAAGTTTTGTATCAAAATGGATTACCCATATCTACAATTAATGCAGTTAATCCGGATTTCCCTATTAACAATGTAATATGCGAAAAAGGAATATTCGATTTTGAAAACACCGTATTTAATCCTGTTGAGCTAGCTAATTCTTCTACGATTCAACCCATCTATTCCCAACCTCTTCCTCAAGTTTTCCAAGCATCTACTCAATTTCCACAATCTGTTTCTCAATATTGTCAAACTGCACCCCAAAATTCTCAACCCATTATACAATATTGCCAAGCTCCTCCCCAAAATTCTCAACCTCTTCCTCAAGTTTGCCAAGCACCTACTCAATTTCCACAATCTGTTTCTCAATATTGCCAAACTGCACCCCAAAACTCTCAACACATTCTACAATCGTGCCAAGCTTCTCCCCAAGTTTCTCAACCACTTCCGCAATCTTTCCAAAATAACAACTTATTAAATCAAGTAACGATTCCAAATTCTTTATCGCAGGCCGTTCCAAATCATCAAGTTCATCCATCGATACCTCAAGGAGTTCAATCTTTTCCTCAATCAGGAGTAGTACACAATGCTTCACAATCACATAGCTCAGTTCAACCTACACTATATTCAGTGCCACAAGCAACACAATATACCAATCAAAATTATCAAATGCATAATAATGTAAATTTACAACCAATGGGTTATGAAAAAGAAATACAACAGTACAGGTATTTAAATACATCTCCTCAGGTAATTAATCAAAAGTATATGCCTTCACATACAGATATGAGATTACAAATGAGAAATAGTGTTATTCCTAGAAATGGATCAATGGTACCAAACAATATAATGCAATCAGAGGCGCATATGGAAAGATATCGTAATCATTCGACGAATAAAAGAAATGCAAACATTCCTATAATACATAATTCATATAATTCATTAGAAAATGTAGCTACTTGTGGGACCATAGGTTGTGGTGCAAAACAAAAAAGTTCTCCTGTGAGCCCTTTAAGAAGAAGAAGTACATATGTAAATTTAAAACAAGATTTTATTAATCCCCCCGTCAAAAGTGTTCAAATAGTTTCTCACCCCGCTATCAATAGAAACACAAGAGACTATAGCACTTATCGATGAAAAAATATTAAATTTTGCATGATTACCAGTTTTTTGTGTCATCATGATTTTCATTGCTTTCATTTTTTTTTTTTTTTAATTTTTCGAATTGACTAATTTTATTGTGTTTTATTTGTTTTTGTTGCATAGCACCACGGAAAGTGCTATAAAGTTAAATTTTAATACATTTTCTTGCAATATACATTATGAACTATGTTTTGGGGAAATTGTTACAATATATCCATACACGGAAATATAAATTTCTTTTGGGTTTGACGTGTAAAATATGAATTATATATAATTCATAATTTAAGTTCTTATGTTAATAAATCATATATATTTTTTAGAATATAATGATACATATTACTTGAAACATACGCACACGTAGTTACACCAAAAATATAATACAATAAATATAAGATAATATATAGTTACAAATGTTATTTAAAAAAAATATTAAAAAAATTGTCTAAATCAATATTGGCATTATATAATGGAATAAAATATATAATAAATTTAGTAAAAATTGTATATACAAATATTAACTATAAGCATTCTAAAATTTAATATTAAAACGAATACTCACTAACAAATTTACGCATATATTTATACCATGCATCCTTCAATTAGCTATATATATTTTTATAGTACTATACATTAAATAAAAAATAAATAAAGGAATTTTAACTATAATCTATGGTTATAAAAAATTCAATACTAGTGGTATTAAATTTTTGAAAACTAAAAAAAACAATATATGCATATTTAAAAATATATGCAATAAACGTACAAAGGATAAATATTCTAAGATTTTCTCATTAGAACACTACGGTTCAAAGAAAATGTGAATAAAAGGCTTCCTAAGCAACAAGCATGAAAAAGCTCGTGAAATCCAAAAATTCCTAAAAAGGATTAAAAAAAAAATATACACATGTACATATAATTGATTGTGTATTTGATTGGGACATATTAAAACACTCTGATGTATACATAATCAGGAAAATAAATTAATATTGGAAATAGCATTGTGAAATAAATGAAAATATAAATATATTGCTTTGCGTAAATATAAATCAAAATGAATAATGAGGAAATAAGACATACCAGTAATAATATTTGGCTTCTTTAGAGAATATATAATTGCACCTAAAACGTATAAAGCACCAATCATAAGTAAAAATACCAATTCTCTGGTATATAATAAAATTATATAATCATTAAAAAAAAGTGCATGTAAAAATCCAGCTGCTACATATGTAAACGCTCGTTTAGCTCTATTCCCAGTTGAAAAGTAACTACAACAAATAAATAAAATTCCTAGCAGTGAGCTTAATGAATGCATAATTATATAATATAATAATTTTGTATTATTAAGTAATAATGCTGCCGCAGGAAGCGCTGAACCACTAATCATTAAAAATATTCCAATGTGATCCAATTTCTCAATTAAGAAATAATATTTAGGAGTCCATTCAAAATTGTGAAGCAAAAAAGAAGCAAACGAATTAAAAAAAATACACATTAATGCTACAGATGTGAATATTTTTGTTAAATATGTTTTTGATAAATACAACATATAAAATATCCATATAGGCGAAAATAATAGTATCATTAAATGTATTTTTCCTCTCAGCAGCGTTTTTTCATGTCTTTCCAAATATTTGATTAACATAGATTTAGTTATTTTCTTTTCACAATATAATTCGACGATTTTTTTATCATTTGGTATTAAATTGGGGTCCTTTATCATTCTGCTGATTTGCTCTTCAATCTTCAAATGACTATCGCTATTAGCATCAAATGTATTTATGTTGCAACATTTTTTAAAATAATTAACAAAGCATTCATAATACCTCCCCATCATTTCTTCTTCTCCTTGTTTATAATTTATTATGATCTTATTGGCTAGTTATTACTTTGGGGTTTTATGTGAGAATTGGAATGATAATATGGTTGTTTTGCTATTATTATTAATTGTGAAATTTAATATGTTATGTTATTTTATTTTTTATTTATTTTTTATCCACTTTATTTTAATGATATTATTTTATGAATATATGCTTTATTTATAAAAATTCTTACATATTTTTTAATTTTCTTTATGATTTGTTAAAAATATAAATTTGATTTATATAGCATATTACATTTCATTAAAATGAAATGCACATACAATGTTAAATCAATTGCACATAAATGTTATAGAAAATACCATTCTTTTTTATTTTAATAAAAAGCATAATTTTATATTTTTAAATTTATAGATACACATATTATTAAATCCGAATATTAATAAAAATCAATAAATATTATTATTACATGTTTTTTCTTTATATATATCTGGTGATATATACTAATATGCCTTTATACAATAGAAATAGATATTTATGGAAATTAGCTTAAAATTAATTATATATTTGTTTCTACACATAATTGACAAGCCTTTATTTTATGGAGTGTATATGGGGATTTTAGAAAATGATAATTCATAAATTTATAAAAGATGAATTAAATTTATTCGTAAAAAAATTAAGAAGTTATATATTTATAATGAGAATCACATATGAAATTATAAAGAGTTAAGAAGTTATTTAATATATGTGATATTGATAGAGGTAAATTATTGGGTAAATATGTTAAAATGCATTATATACTTTATGGGATTATATATTCAACATATCTTTGGCCATGCATCCATATACAGTCATTGTAAAAATGATAAGTCTTTATCTTACGTAATTATATTCACTTGCCTAGTTTTTCTGATTTATCATGTATTAATACATATATTATTTATTTGTAAATCAAATTACATAAATAAAGAATATGAAAACAAAAATTATTTATGTTGTCATAACATTGGCATGTTATTTTAATTTTAATTTTTTTACGTTGCATTTCTATTTTTTAACAATATATTTTATTATTTGGATAGGGGAATACCATAAGGGGCAATTTATGAATGATGAATAAATTATTTCCTTAATTAAGAACAAACAAGTATTAATATGTATTTGTACTACTACACGCATATCATAATAAATTATTGGATGTTAAAACAAGGATATAGTAGTTTTTATTTCCTCTACACATTTTTATTTTTTTTATTATTATATAATTTCCAACTTTGCATTTATAATAAAATAATAAAAAATGGTTTTAAAGTATTATATATATTTTTTTCTGTGTGTAATAATATATTGTACTTAAAAAATAAAATTTTAATAATTTTACATAATACGTTCATGTAATTTTTCCATTACATATAAAATAAAAATATGGTTACTTTTTTCTTTAATTTATTTGTCATATTTATACGTTCCTAAAATATAATTTTCTAATACAAATTAATAGTCCATATTAAAAGTTAACACGTAATTGCATAAAAACAATTAAAAATATATACAATGTGCAGTATTATTATATAATTTTAACATACTATTTGCATATTATAAATATAATATACTAATTTGTATAAATGTAAAAAATATATACTATCACTATCAAGTAAAAAATTAAAAGTTACCTACTAACAAAAAAATAGGGCTTATTTTTTTAAGCTTAAAACGATTACTTTGGTTTATTATTTTAGTTTATCATATTTTCGTCATACATTTATTTATATCTATTTTTTATATTATATTTTTTTGCTTTTATTTTTAACTTGTTTTTTAACAATTTTGTGGATAAAATACAGGCTTCCATTTTATTTCAGGAAGGTTATATACAAAAAATAAAAAGTATTTCCACACTATATATTTTATATATAATAGGAAATAATAATTTATACCATTTTTATTTAAAAAAATATTTTTCCTTACTATAAAGTCCAATGAAATAGTTGCCATAAAGAAGATATTACATACAGCGCAATACGCGCATATTTTTCCTCTTTATATATAGCATTTAATTGAAGAGCTATATTTGTATATACCATAAGGAGAATTCAAAAACTCCCTTTTTCGTGGAGTTAATATTTAAGATGTATGTTTGTAATATATTTACTTATATTTGTTTCTTTTTTTTATGACATTTTCCTCGTTTTTTGTGAATTATGTATACATATTAAAAGAATAAAAAACGAAGACCAATTCAGTTTTTTTTTATTACATCTAACAAGATACCCAAAGAAAAAATTATACATACAATATACGTGTATACACATATAAGCATATATATAAACACACTAGGCACATGCATTTTCTTCATCACGAAAATCGTGTTCCTTCTATCTCCATAACGAAAAAATGTCGATAAAACTTCGAGAGCTGATCCGAAATATTCGAAACTGCAAAACTGCAGCTGAGGAACGGTCAGTAGTAGCAACAGAATGTGCTTTGATAAGAACCGCATTTAAGGAAGAAGATAATATATATAGGCATAGAAATGTAGCAAAGTTACTGTTTATAAATATGCTGGGGTACCCTACACATTTTGGACAAATAGAGTGTTTAAAATTAATAGCATCAAATAAATTTTCATATAAAAGAATTGGGTATCTAGGTTTAACAATATTATTAGATGAAAATACAGATATATTAATGTTAGTGACAAATTCAATAAAAAATGATTTAAGGAGTAGTAATCAATATATTAATGGTTTAGCTTTATGTGCTCTTGGGAATATTGCAAACAATGAAATGTGCTGCTCACTAAGACAAGAGATATTAGATTTAATGAATATAAATAATCCTTATATAAAAAAAAAAGCAGCTATGTGTGCAATCCGTATATTAAAAAAAACAAATGATATAGAAGAATTATTTATAGATAAAATAAATAATTTATTAGAAGATAGAAATCATAGCGTTATAAGCGCAGGAATAACATTAATGATATCACTAATTGAAAAAAAGGGACAATTAAAAAATGTATTAAAAGTACATACAAATAAAATTGTAAAAATATTAAAAAGTTGTATTGTTTCTGGATATTCACATGGCGCTGAATATGACATATATGGCATTAATGATCCATTTCTTCAAGTTAAAATTCTAAAATTATTAAAATATCTAAACTCAGATGTGAGTTCTATTATTAATCATTCAAATAAATCATACAACACGATAAATAATAATAGTAGTAGCATCAATTTAGATAACAACGCAAACATACATGATGGTATATCCATAAATGAAAGAAATTCAAGTTTTAATGAAGCGAACTATAATAGCAATTTAATACTAGGGCAAGAATCTATAACAGAAAATGCTAATAGTAGTATAGAGGGACGAGAAAAAGCATATGGCGATAAAAATGATAGTGTCAATTTTTATGATATGGAGGAAGTAAATTCTGTATTAGCCCAGGTAGCCACAAATACAGATACCATGAAAAATGTAGGAAATGCTATTCTATATGAATGTGTAAAAACAATTACATATATTTCGACCGATCCTGGTTTATTAGTATTAGCAGTAAATGTTTTAGGTAAATTTTTACAAAACGCAGATAATAATATAAGATATGTCGGTTTATGCACATTACAAAAATTACTAAAAAAGGACCCTAAAACTTTACATATATATAGAAATACTATTATAGAATGCTTGAAAGATCCAGATATTAGTATAAGGAAAAAAGCCTTAGATGTAGCATTTGCTCTTATAACTAAAGATTCATTAAAAATTATGATAAAAGAATTATTAAATTATTTATTAGTTGCAGATATGGAAATAAAAAGTGATATTGTATCAAATATATGTGTTAGCGTAAATAATTATGCACCTAACATGCAATATCTATTTGATACGTATATTAAAATATTTTGTTTAGCTGGTAATTTTATACAAGATCATATAAAAGATGATTTTATATATTACCTATTACAAAATAGCGAATATCATTCTTATGTTATATTTAAAATATTTTTTTCTATTAAAGAAAATTTGGATCAATATGCATTAGTACAAGTCGGAGTTTGGTGCATTGGTGAGTTAGGTGATTTGTTAATAAAAGAAAAACATATCGGGCCAGATGAACAAGTAATAACTGTAGTTCATGAAGATGTATTTGATTTACTTGAAAAAATCGTAAAAACGTATGAAGACAATAAAATTAAAGAATTACATAATATTAATATAAAAGATCCAATACACAATATATTATATAATAAAAATAGCGGTAGTAATCGATCTTTTGGTGTTTTAGGATGTAGTATAAATAATTCGGTTTCATCAAGGGTTATTGGCAATGATAATAATGCCAATATTTGCTGTAACATAAATGAAAACAATAATAATGATGATAATAATAATATAATAATGCAATATGTGTTAATGTGCTTAAATAAGCTCACGGTTCGTTTTCCTACTCATAAAAATAAAATAGAAAAACTAATAAATAAATATAAACAAAATAAGTGTGTTGAAATTCAACAAAGAGCATGCGAATTTTCAAAACTTATGAGTGTAGAATGGGATGATATTCGAGAATCTATATTACTGTCTATACCACCATGCAATAAAAATGCTAATAGAAAAAAACATAGAAAAGTAGATGATGCTGGCCATATGCCTCATTATATTTCGAATGAAAATAATTATCTCGAAACAGATGATCCACAATCGCAATATCACAACAATGATGCCAATGTTGATTTGTTAGACCTTGATGATGTTCTAGGTATACAAAATGATGTG
The DNA here is from genome assembly GCF_900002375.2 of Plasmodium berghei ANKA. NCBI lineage: Eukaryota > Apicomplexa > Aconoidasida > Haemosporida > Plasmodiidae > Plasmodium > Plasmodium berghei. The sequence goes on from NC_036171.2 coordinate 790,899, forward strand.
CCCAATACTACTATAAATAATTCTGATCAAAAAAATATTAATTTAAATAATGCTTCTGATATACTAACAAATAATTCCAATTGCCGACCAACATTTAATAAAAGCAATAGGATTGAATCAGCATCCTATAATAATAAGCATGGGCCAATCATAGAAAATGATCCATTAAATCTAAATGATATATCAATGAATTCTACGACCCCTGCAGATATATCCAATTATAATATTAATAGCCTAAATGCCGTGAATAAAAAAAATGAAGATATTTTGGTTGATCTGTTCGGAAATATTTCTATAGAGGATCCTAAAACGGATTTGTATAATATTGATATAAACAAAGAAGGTAAGAAATATTATAAACTATGCATCAAATTTTGGAAATTTTCTTCAATCGACACTGTTATAAGTTCCATTTTTGAGTTTCTACGCTCACAAAAATTTATCCATCTTTATCTTCTATCTATATATTCATATATTTCTATGTTTTTTTGATACAGGCACAAATTCTTTAAATCTCTTATTGGATGATATTGAACCTATGGAAAAAAACGATGTGTTTGATGTAAGAAAGATGCACATTTTATAATCTATGTGACTCAAAATAAGCAAATGCGCATATAGGCAGAATGTTTTCATTGTAAAAAAGGAGAACAATACTACTTGATATAATTTACATTTCATACATGCTTATTTTCTTAATTTTATGCTTTATTACTTTTTTATTTTACTTTGCATCACTTTCTACTTTTTGCAGCTAAAATTAGTTGATACTACTCTCGAAGAAAAAATATGTGAAATCGCACCAATGAAATTATATGATAAAAATGATATTGAAATAAAATTCTTTTTTAAAAAAGAAAGTTTAGATTCAGAAAAAACTACAATCAATGCTATCTATTCAAATCAATCCGATACTCACATATCTTCCTTTGTTTTTGAAGTAAGAAAATAAATATTCTATATACCCACTTTGATGCTCATTGTACAATTTTCTTTTCAGTGTAAACTTGTGCTATCATAAGTTTTTTTTACATTTAAAAAAATACTATTGTATTTTTTGCATTTATTATAGGCTATTGTTCCGAATTATGTGAAAATGGAAATATTTGCAGCTTCGTCTAACGAATTGTTACCCTTTGAGCAAAATAAAATAACACAAGAATTGAAAATTATCAATAGTTTGTTTAAAAAGAAACCAGTTCTTATGAAAGTCAGATTGTCTTATTTAAAAAATAATGAAAAGTTTCAGGATTTTATTAATGTAGGGAATTTTCCAGATGTTTTATAAAGGAAATTAAAACGAATAAATATATTTATTCCTTATAGTGATGAATTTTCTTTTACATTTTTTTAAAGATACAAATGCAAATGCGCCACATATATATTGTATATTTGCATGCGTAATGACAATGATAAAGATTTTTTTTGTATTTCACCTTTTTTACATTTTTCATGCTTACGTATATAATTCATTGGATGTTCATATATGCATACCATATTATTTTTTTATAAATAGAAATAATTTACAATAATATTTATTTGAATAAAACATAATCTCCGTCTTTAAAAAAATATAATAAACAATTAAAATTACATTGTTAAATAGCAACTATTAATATTTTAAATTTTGATAACAATTCAAAAATATAATCGTTAACTTTTTTTTAATTATCTACATATATTTTCCTAATTACACTTTGTCACTTTAAAGAATGTGGAGCAAAAAATTGAAAATTAAAAAAAGTTTGTAGGATAAAACACAATAAAATTATGACAAAAAAAATTGTAAGATAATGATGTAAACAAAAGGACAAAAATGAAATAGCAAAATCAAATAAGGCAAATTGAGGAAACAACCATAGGGTCCCATAGTCCAGCGTCTTCACTTTCATTATAGCAACATGGCGGGATAAATAAAGGAAAGAAAGAAGACCCATACAGCGAGGGAAAAAATAAAAAAAACTCTGAGTCCACTCCAGAAGGGTTTGTATATATCATTAAATCCAATAGAGTACGCAAAATCGTTCCAATCTCTTCCATTTTTAGGGGTTCTTAAGTATGGATTCCTATTCGGTTCACTTCGTCCTAATCCAGATGGTTTTATATTTGCTTTGCTTTGAGGAATAAATTGAACAGTCACTTGTATAGTTCCACTACAATTATTATCACCATTGGTATTATCACCAAAGTTTTTTTTTCTTAATTTAAGTTCAGCATCTAGCTCAAATTTATTTACGATTTGTAATACTTTATGTATATATTTAGATAGTTCTAAATTTACTTCTCCTAAAAACTGGCTAGTACCAACATTACTATTATTATAAGCAGCTAATTGTAAAAAACAGGTATTTAATGGGTGGGTAATATTTGGGTAAACCATTCTCCAATTAAATATAGCGTCACCTGTTTTACAATTATAATGCACATCTGTTGTTTGTGTAATTGGGTTCTTTCCATTATAATTTACACAATCTAATTCAGATGCAACAACTAAATCAAATGTTTTATTTGGATTTTCCCCATTTAATAAAATGCTGCATCTCCATATTATTATTCTTATTTCTACTTCAGAAGTCTTTGGTGGTTCCATTTTGTGTATAGGGATTTTTGCTGCCTCTTCATAGCCCATAATTTCGACCCACATTTCAAGCAACCCATTATTAGAAATAGACTTATAATTATTTATACCGCATGATGAAAAACTATTACCATTGTAATATTGGTTGTTTGAGTGTCCATTCATTATGTTAAAATTAACTAAATTTGTAAAAATATCAAAAAAGGAAAAAATATTATTCCAGGTGTTTAATTTGTTATACATATTACCACCACCATTGATACTATTTTTAATGAGGTTTTGATTTTTAAAATAATTATTGTATAATGGTCTATATTCTATAGGTACTTTGTTTTTTTTCATCATATGTCTCCATTCTTTGCTCATCCATCTATCGAATAAATTAATTTCTGTCGACCCAATATATATATCATTGATTTGTTTATCATAATTAGACTCAGCACTATAAACAGATATAGTTAATATTTCATCCTCTGGAAATATTGCTTCACTTTCCCATAGGTATGAAAAGTTTGGATTTGGATTATCTTCTTTGTATGAATTTCTTAAATTAGTTGTTTTTTCTCCTAATGAAAATGTTAAATATGGGTTGCAACTACATTCACTATTCACCCCGTTTATTCCAATACCTCTTATTACATATACTCTTATTTTTAAATATAATGGAATTTTATTGGATCCTCTAAATTTATTTCTAAATGTATTTTGGTTGTTTATATCTTTTAATTTTAATGGTATATGTTCAGATATTATATCTCTGTATTTAATTTTGGTAAAACATTTAATTTGCCCTCCTACCAATTCAACAAAAGGAGAATTCTCAAAACAACCAAAAGATATCCCTTCTTTGACTATTTTATTCTGATCATTTCCATCAAAATTTCCTATATTCCCATTGTAACCACAATTTAAAAAAATATTATTATTATATTTTTTTTTTAATGGAATAGACGGGATTAATATATCATCAAGGTAATTTTCCAATATTCCATCGACCGAAACTCGATGGGTATTTTTTACAAATTTCTCTAAATTTATTTTATCTCCTTCTACATATAAAATAAATCTAGGAGGTATATAAACATTCAAAATAAATTTATTTCTTAATATTTTTATATATGGATAATTCTTAACATTATAACTTGCTTTTATTATTTCTGGTACCCCATCATCATGCAATTTGTAAACACTCTCATTGTACATCACATTATAAATATTTCGTTGATTTTTTTTATTATAATAACAGGAAAAATAATGCCTCGTGTTTGTTATGTATCCTTCATTATTAAATCCGTTCCCTATTTTAGATCCTTTTTCGCCAAATTCGGCAATGCAATTAGCTTTATAATTTCCTGAAGAAAAGTTTTCCCTATTATACATCATGTTCATCTGAAAATTGTTCATCGTTGTGTTGTTGATAAGATGATCATTCCTTGGGTCATATTCATATCCAATGAAGTTGGAATGGAGACCCAAATGCATACCATTAGCCATATCAGCAGCCATACCACCAGCCATACCACCAGCCATACCACCAGCCATACCACCAGCCATACCACCAGCCATACCACCAGCCATACCACCAGCCATACCACCAGCCATACCACCAGCCATACCATCAGCCATACCACCAGCCATACCACCAGCCATACCACCAATCATTCCGGCAGCTTTTCCAGTGAATTTTGCATTGAAAGTACCACGAAATAGAGGTATGTTATTCCAATCATCGTCTTGATCATCATCATTTTCATACCTTTTTAGCTCCTCCTTGAGGCTAATAGTATGTTCATAGTCAGCTAAAGAAATAGCAGTAACGACAAGGGCGGCATTTTTGTTCTTATATATATTATAGGCATTGTCTATATTTTTAATATTAATAGTTTCTGAATAGTCCTCATATGCTTGTAAATAATATAAAGCATCATCTAAGTTTTCAATCCATGGTATATAAGGTATTAAAGATATATTTGTTTCTCCAATAAAATATTTGTCTTTCACTTTTTTATTATAAACTTTTATGTTTAATGTTGGGTCAAATATTGGATCCAATGGCACATCAATATCAAAATTTTCAATTGCAAACATTTCAAAACTTTGCTGATTAAAAGCATTCTTCCAATTTTTTAATTGAGTTCTTTTGTTTGTTTTCAATGATTTTGCATATTTAATTAATAACTCATTTTTTTTTTTTCCATAAGATGAGTAAGAAGTAATTGATAGTACAATAATAGGATAGGTTATATTATTTTTTATATAACCATTAGGAATTATATGTTCATTTTTTTTAGAGGGAATCTTCATTAATACTAAATTTTCTAATGACATACAAAAAAAGGATAAAGTACATTTTTTTATTTCTGTTATCATAGGATATATTGGTATTTTCATTGCATCTTTTTCTTTTACTAATTCAAAGTAAAGCAATATATCTCCAACACGTTCCCCATGAAGAAAATCATTATGTGGTTGCCTCACTTGACTATTGATTCTATTAGTTGAGTTATTGCCATTGGTAATATCTCCACCTATATTAGCATTCGATGTGTAAAAATCTTTTTGTTTTTCAAACATATATTCTTGCATTATACGTTTATAGCTCCCACTTTGTTGCCACAAAATATTGGGGTACATAGCCTTTGCATGTTTATTTCCTTTTAACTTAATCCACCTGGGTTGTATTTGTTCAACCATATTATACTTGGATGATTTATTGGCGAAGTTACACTTTTTGTGATTGTCTTTAAGATAAATATCATAATTACAAAAACATCTACCAATAAAATAAAAAGTATTATTATGAAATTCATATAATGTTACTACTATAAATGGAATTGTAGGTAAACCGACAGAATAATCAGTCAATATAGTAATATTTAATTTCAAGCATTGTAAAAATACGGGATTAGAATTATTTAAAACTAAAGATGTGATTTTCATTTTTCCAGAGCATGATATATGAACAAATGTATTAGGGGAATCATTAAAATTTGAAATTATATTTCTACATGCATATATATAACATCTTAATTCATAATTTACTGGAACCAATTTTTTTCTTCTATTTAACCCTAATTGTAAATCATATGATTTTTCTAAATTAACAAGTATAGAACCATTTTGAAATATATTATACATACAATTGAAACCGTTATCTACATTTTTGGAAATATTTTTTAATGGTAACCATATGGGGCATCGTGATATTTTCTCATTGTGTAAAAGAACATTTTTTAGAGGCATTCTATAGTATGCTATTCGCCTATCATTGTTTTGTTTTACTCCTATTTCATTTTCTTCGTCTTCATATTTTCGATGATCATAATTTTCTTCCCTTTTTTTAATCTTATATTTTTGATAATCTGTCAGTTTGGATTCTTTGTTTTGTTTATCATAATAATTATACTTGTCAATGATCATATTATTTCCTCCTGAGTACATAAAATTATTAAAAATACTACCATCATTATTTATCTTTTTTTCTTTTTCATAAACGTTTATTATAACATCCCATTGTTGTAGTTCATCTTCTACAGAACATAATTTCATATTATCTATTTTCCCCTTTCTAGAACTGAAATAAAATTCAGTACTTCCACTATTGTCTAAAATTTGTTGTTTTTCTGTAAGCGTGTTAAAAAAATTATCGATATTTAGAATGCCATTAAAATTTAGGAAATCGAAAAATTCACCATTGTCTGTAATATTTTCATCAGAATTATTTTTCCTCATTTTTTTTTTTCTATTTACACCCATTGCATTGTTTTGATCATCATCCCAACCAATTTCATTCGCTGATACGCAATCTGTTTTTTTTTTGTGAGGCCCACATGTTAGTTGTACATAAATATTTTCTGCTAAAAGGCCAGTTACTACATACACATCACACAGCAAAGTAATCGAGACATATAATGGGTCATCATAGACTAAGCAACTTTGAATAATAGGAATACTTAGACTATCATAATTGCTTAATCTTTCAACATAAGCACTAATACATATTCTTCCTAGATATACATTTCCTTCTAATGCAAGATTAAAATCGTTAGGCCTAATAAGACCGATATCATTACTTCCATTGTTGTAATAATTTTCCAAGTTTAGTTCATCTTTATGAAACCCATATAAATTTAACCACGTGGGATTGATAGATTTATTTTTGATTTGATTAAATGATAAAACTCCAATAGCTAATAATTCATCATTTGATAAAAAATTCCAATCCCATATTTTAATAATTATAGTATCTTCTAAAATAGGAGTATTAATAGGTATTTTAAAACATTCATTAAAGGTATATTTTGTACAATTATTTCCTTGACTTGATTTTAAATGACACCCATTAAATTCACATGTTATATATAAATCTCTGGATTTTTTTTTACTAATATCGATATATACATCTTCAATTTTATGTATATTGATATATAAATAATAAAATCGAGAATTAACATCTCTCAATGCAATGGTATTTTCTTCCACAACAGCTTTTGTCAAATCTTCGTAAAAGTTTTCATTATCTGAGTTATTATTATCGTTATTATTATTAGTATTATTATTGTATTGGGCCAAGCTACTATATATTTCAGATGATGAAGTATAGTCATTTTCATTACACACTATAACTTTTAATCTTAATTGTCCTTGAATTTCTGTTCGATTTTTATATAATATTGGATATGTTCCATAAATTTGATGATTTTTTTTATTTCTTATTAATTTTAATTCAAATGATATAACTCCTATTACATCATTTCTCCAAAATGTGTTAGCACTTTGAACTTCAAATTCTATTTTTGCAACATTCCATTCGATTTCCGACAAAACGATTCTATTCCAAACATGACTTTCTTCCCAATTTACTGCGTTGTATTTTTTTTTTTTTTTTTTTGTTATATATTCATTATTACAACATCGAACAACTACTAATGGATCCAATAATTCTTTGTCTTCAACCTTTAAATTCTGTGCTTCATATATTATGAAACCCACCGATATTACCCTCATTTAGTTTGTACTTCTATGGCTACTTTAGTCAGCCTACCCAACAAATCCACCACTATCGAATTATGCAATGTTACCTATTTTGAAATTTTTATTGAAAAAGACAAAACACCCAAGATTGAGATCTGCCTCAATGTAAGTCTTTACTTTTGTGCTGAATTAGACCGATTTTAGGTAGGTCATCCTAAATCGTGCATATATGTATATATATATACATATATAATTTTTTACACACACATTTTTGTACTTTTTAATATCCAACTTATAGTCAATTGCGGTGTTTCTTCACTAATGAATAACTAAGATTGCTATTACTATTATTGTTATTATTTCTTTACATATATGCTAATTGTCCTCTTTAAAATATCATATTTTCTTGGTGCTATATATATTACAAATATAACTCTTGAAATAAAAAATTGGTTCTCTGTTGCATAATAAAATACTCATCACCTCTTCAAAGTTATATTTTTATTAATTAAAAGGATATATTTTATGGGTAAAAAAAAGCACACACAATATTATATATATTAATTCCTAACAATAAATGGTTGAATATAAATCTGGATATAGTTGTACACTTAATTGAAGTTAAAATATTAGAAAAAAACGAAAAAACAAAAAAAATAAAAAATTCCTCTTTTTGGTGATTAACAAAAATTAAAATTTCCTTGAAATCGGAAATTATAACCAAAAAAAAATATGCTTATTATGTGTTTCAAAATATATATAATGCAAATGAAAAATCTAACAATGATAATATGTATTTTATTGGGAGCATAACACGCATATAAATATTTATATAAATTAGAATTGGTAACATTTTTTCTAGAAAACATTGTAACAACTTTTTTTAAGTATTTGTAATGTTCAAATAATAGATCGAAACAAAATATGTACATACGTATATAAATAAGCAAAAAAATATAAACTATTATAAATATATATATATATTTGTTGGCGACTTGAAGTTTTAATTTCATTTTTATATGTTTCAAAAATGGAAATCCACAAAGAAATATGCGAAATAAGAATTGGATATTTGTTTCTTTATTAATATTTATCGCACAATGTTCATATTGGTTATCATCTCCCCCCAAAATAGTATAAAAATCATAGCCAATATGCCCACAATAAGAATAACTTTATTATATTGAGGGAAGGAAAAAAAAATATACACATTATATATATGTGCAAAATCAGCGAAAATCGTTATCATATATATTAAAAACGGAATTATGAATAAAAATTAATCAGCATATAGAAAATATTTATACACAAATGCCATGGCATTAAAACAGGATTTATTAGGCATGTAGAATTTTTCAATAAACCAAACAATGCAAAATACTGATATGAAAATTATAATCGCATTTATATCTCCTTTGCATATTCACTTTAATTAAAAACATTTCCTTCAATTGCTATTAACACCTGAGAGAAATAATTTTGACTGACCACAATAAGATTTATTCTCAATGATATATATATGCTGCCTCACTTTTCAAAATAATTGTTGAAATTGAATTTATCATATCTTCTTCTGTCATACACTAACATATGAAATTTTTATAATTTTTCTTCGATTCATGGAATATTTTTTTTTTGCCCTTTATCATAAAGTTAAAAAGGTTCTTTTTATTTGTAATTTTTATATAGAATATTTGATACCCATCTTATACATATGTGTATAAAAAGAAAAAAAGAGAGAGAAAATGCACACATATATAGTGCATAGGTAACAAGCTACATTTGAATACTCCATCAAATGCACACATTAATATTATCAAAATAACTAAAACAACAGTTTTTGTAAAATCATTTTATCAATATATGTATATGAAAAAGCAAATAAAAATGTTAATCATATTTCCATTTTTCTAATATATTGTATGCTGATTAGTTTCAAATCTTGTTTTAAATGTCATTTAATCATTATTTTATCATTAATTTATCTTTATTTTTCTGTCTAAAGATACTATTTTTCACTTACAAACTCATCCTTTTTGTCCAATTCTTTGTGCTCGGTAACCGTATTTTGAACTATAGGATTTTTCATCATTTCAATTTCACTATTATTTTGAAAAATATTATTTAGCACAGATTTACCTTTATATCTTAATTTTTTGTTTTCTTTCTTTTCATTTTTGGGTGTAAGTTGCTTTCTTTTAAAATTTTTTTTATCATCTTTAGATATTAAAAATTTATCTAGTGCATTATTCCCGTTTTTAATGTTAGTATTATTATATATACAGTGACTATTATTACTTCCAATATCACTATTAGTATAAAATTCATTGTTTATGTAAATTTGTTCAGGGGTTGTATGAGATCTATTTAATTTGTTCAGTCCTTGATGATCTATCATCCTTTGCTGGGATATATATTCTAAATCGACTCCATTATTTGTAGGGTCTCGTTTTTCATTTGGATGTTTTAATATAACCGAATGCATAGATGGAAATTTTGAAGAATTAAAATATAATTCTTCTGTTCCCAAAAAAGAAGATTCACTATTCAAGGATAAGGAATAACAATTACATAATTGTGAGCTATTTCCCCTTATAATATTAAGATTATTCAAATTGTTAACTAAATAATTATCACTAGTGTTTGCCTTTTTCATATTATTAAGAAATATATCTTCTTCAGAATTAAGGGAAATTGATTTATTCAAAAATTGTTTTTTTCCGTTTGTTTCTTTACTATTATTATTACTATCATTTCTGTTTTTGGTATTATAAAAATAATGGGGAGATGAATTTATTGGGGCAGCTAAACCATTTAATAAAATATTTACTAAACTATTTGCAATATTTTCTAACGAGCTATTATTTTTCATCTCAAAGGATGGTATCCATACACTTAGTTGCCCTAATGTCCTGCATGAAGTTATACAATTAAATATGTCTAAATAATAATCACCTAACAAAGGCTGTAATTGTTGTAATTTTAAAACACACTTACATTTATAATCAATAAAAAGTTTTTGCATATATAATCCATCTTTATTTAACATTAATAAATAATTTACTTCTTGAATTAGTTTACTTATTTCTTGTTCTAAAGTTAAATTTATATTTTTTAAATTTTCATATTCACATTCTTTAAATATGACTCGATTTATTAAATAATGTATATTTGTTGTTTGCATACTATAAGCCGCTTTTATATTTTGTAGTTCTTTTTCTTTTTGATAATTTCTTATTTTTAATGAGGATATATTATTATCATCTTTATCTATTTCAATTGATGATACTATATAATCTAATAAATCATTTTGATTTACTGCAATGTATTTATCTCCATATTCATGCATATTTATTGGGAATATAATTAAGGACTTATTAGGCTCAATTTTAATTATCTTAGCTTTTTTTGATAATAATATCTTTTTATTCATTTCGTCGTTTTTTTTTAGTATATCGCAAAAATCTTTATAGTATATCACAATAGAGTTTGCATTAGACGCTTCTTTTGAATTGGAATTGTCACCCAAATCATCGTGATTTTTATGGTTTATGCTAATATTACTTTTGTTTATTTCGTTACTATTTTCTTCATTATTAAAAAATGTACTATCCATTTGTAAATCACTACGTTGATTGTTTTTGTTTGATTCTTCCGCTGTAAATTTATTTTTTACCATTAAAAAGGGGAGTAGATATGTATCTAATATTATTTTTTATGGATTATTATGTATATATAATTAGACAAGCAATTGTTTAAAAATCTCTTGATACACGACATTTATGAAGTGAAATAAAACAACAAAACAAATGAAAAATACGATACAGGTTCAATGAAACTCTACTAAACAGTTATGCATAATATATATATATATATATACATAATTGGCATTCAAAGGCATTAATGCATTTTTTCCACGTTTTTTACCTGAAATGAAAAAATTGTGATGGTTCTTGTGAAAAGGCATATTCACATTATCGTGGCCATTCTTATTTGTATAAAGGCACGTTTTAAAATTGCTTAAATTTTTTTTATTTTGATTATTTTTATTGTTTTTGCAATTCGCAACATTTGAATTTATGTTATATCTATAAACAATATTTTTTTCAGTATTTTCATATGAATTATCATTTATAGTGCTACTAAAGTTGTACATAGAAACATCCTCATTATCAAATTTACCACAGCTACCCAAATTATTGTAATTTTCTCCATTACCATCGTTTGCATACTCATTACATTTTTCGTATTTCTCAAAATGCCCATAATTGTCACTTTCATTATAATTAATATTGTTTTTATTTTCAGGAGCATTTACCATTATACATTCAATACTTTCATTATTGTGACCATCATTATGTCCGATTGTGACATTTGCATGAGAAAATTTATTTGATGAATCATTATCATGTCTTTCATTTAATATTACATCATTAATTTTACAAACAGTATTTTTATTTTGAAAATCCTTTTTACTTATACTATTTTTACATCTGATTTCTTTCATACAACTATTTATATTTTTTTTTGAGCAACTATTGGTTTCATTTTTAAGCAATGTAGTGTGATAAAGTAATGGGTTGATGCTATTTTCATCAGCATGATTACTGCTGTTAGTATTATTCTTATTATTGGAACTTTTATTGTTTCCATTTTTGTTATTTTTATTTATAGTATAATTTTCATCATTTGATTTTTTTTTATTAATTTGTTTATTTTGATAATTATGGTTATATGAATCAGACGCACTTTTTATCGAAGTTTTCAAATTGGAATGGTTTAATTTTTTTCCATCATTGAATTTATTTTTTGAATTATTTGGATTTTCCAAATTTGCAATTTTTTTAATACAACAATTATAATTTTTTTTATTATTTCCTTTTTTACATTTTAAATTAATTTCACTGTTAGATGTTATGATATTTATATAATCACCTATTTTTGAATTAAATTGTGGAAAAGAACCATGATTTTTTATATTATTATTATTATTTCCAGGCGCTTCGAAGCATCTGTTGTAATCTTCTAAATTTCCCATTAAATTAAAATCATCGGATTCACAGGGCAACTGGTCTATTAGTGTGGCAAATTGTCGTATTTGCGATGACGCCATTATTTCATATTTTTTACGAAATATGGGATTATATGTAATAAGGAGAAAATAATAAGAATGTGAAAATAAAAAAAGAACAGGAATATATATATATATATATATATATATATTAAAAAATTAAAAAGAATAAAAAACTTTAATTGTGTGTAACCACGTGTATAGACTTATACACATATGCTATTAAAGATATATACAACATGAGTGCATGCGTATACCTATGCATTGTATATACGTAAATATATGCATATAAATTTGCAATTATATATATATATATTTATTTAATATGTATATATATCTGTACATATGTATGCATAGCGCTAAATACAAATGATAAAATAATACATAAAAATATAAAAAGAAAATATCAAATGTATAAAAATAAAAAAGTGAAAAAATATAAAAAAGGGGCGAATTAAGCATTCTATTATATTAAACAAATAAGGTAGCATTATGTATAATCATCATATTGTATGTTTTATTATTTTTATACTATTTTGGCAATAGTATCAAATTGTTGATTAAGTTTCCATAAAATGTAGAGACGAATAAAATATGAGAATTTCATACACAATATATTTATTTATTTAACATAACATTTTTTGTTTTTTTTATTAAATAAAATTTATAATTAAAACATATATTTAGTGTATGATCCATTTTTTTGCCAATTTCTTGATTACACTTTTATCTTTAAAACGAAAATGGGAAAATATATACTGTTATATCAAACATCTATATTTAACTTAATAAAGTGAAAAAATTAAACAAAACATAACTATAAATGTTTTTATAGGTATTTTAATGTATCATTAAATAAATTGAATATTTATATTTATTTATTTTATAAATAATCGATAATATAAATTTTGACTATATAAATGTTTATAAAAAATAGCTAATATAACATATAAAAAAATATCCATGAACATATATTGTTATCATTAAAAATTTTTAATTTATATATGAATATGAAATATATCATATTTTTAAAGAATGTGGATTGTGTATTTCGTATTTATTAATGATTAATATGCATACATGTTTATAATGCATTTTATAATTGTAGAAAATATATGTAAATATTTTTTATTATTAAAAATATTTTGACAAAAATATTTATTTTTTAACTTTAGATGACATGCATATATATAATTATAAAAATGCCACTAAATTTATTGTCTATTAACAAAATGTTCACCTTAAGGATTAAAATACTTTGTTAAGGAATCAAATACATGATCAATAAATATTACAATGAAAGATAAAATTTACTCTATACAATAAAATGAATGCTGGATATTAGCTTGTTAAAAATTGTGTTAATTTATAGTTATCCAAGTATTGCCCCTTAAAAAATACATTTAGTTATAAGGCTTCTAGCTTTTCGCACTCTACATATTATTTATAATTATTTATTATTCAAAAGTTTTCGCATAACATAGCTTATTGTTAATATCTCTACGAAAAAATGATAATTCCAAACTTTGGTATGCATTTTATCTCTCTATTACTTTATTAATCTTTTTATATAATGCAAGTATATTTTTAATATAAATACGGGGATTATCAATATATAACCACATATTCAAAATGTGTTATTAATTAATTTTTTAATATTTTGTAATTAAAAATGAATTAAATAAATACATATGTTAAGAAAATAATGGATAGACACTAGTTTTAATGAATTAATTTAGCATTTAATTAATAAAGGGATTTTTATTTAATGTTAGATCATTCTATATAGGCATATTGAATTTATTCCAATTAGGGTATTTAAACTTCGAGGTATTTTTAATCATAATACCCATTTGGTATATATATTTTAAATACGCCACACTATCAAAATAATTGCTATAATATCTTATATATTATACTGAATATATAGACCTTATATGCAACTCATGCATTCTATATTTTTTTGAAAATTACGAATGTAGACATTTAAAGACATGTTTAATTCAATATAAAAATACGATAAAAAATTGAGAATAATTATAAAATTGTATTAAATTAATTTGATTTTCCTTTTTTAATAATATTTTTTTATAAATATACAACTCTAATAAGATAGCTATGTTTTTTTTGTCTTTAATATGTAAAATTATTGTAATAAATATACAAGGTTAAACAATTAGCATTTAACAATATTTATACACATATATTCGTGTATTTGTATATCTACATTTGAGTATAATACACTTGCACACACACACATGAAATTAAGATAATTTTTTTTTTCTGGCTAGTCATCTACAAATGTATATATAAAAATATAATAAAAAATAGCAAAGGAAATAAAATAAAAGAATAATCTCAATAATAAAAATATTAAATTTTATGACAATGAAAAATATACTTTATAATATATAAAAATCCATGTTTTATAATTAGACAGTTTAAAAATAGTGTGTAACAATAAATTGAAGATACATATGTATATACATATATTCTTAATTTTTATGTTTTTATTTTTTATGCAAATGGAATTTTAATCGTTCTTTATATATTTATTTAATTTAATTTATTATTATTATATTAATATTATTTTTGTTACAATTTTATGGATGTATTATTTACAACGTTTGTTGTTGTTTCAATGTGTACAATTTAGTAGAGTATGTGTATACTTTTATAATATTTAAATTATATTATTATTGATATTAATTTTCCAATTGTTATGTAAATATTTTTGTATATAAAAATACCTATTTGTCTTAAACTAATAAACAAATATATATATAATTTTTTTCATTTTTTTATGCGTATATGCAATAAAGTAATTTAATTATTACATTAATTATTATAGCTCTCACTTATGCTACAGTCATTTCTTCACTGAAGAAATATTATTTTATACTTATGTATTCCATTTTTTATTAATAAAAAAAATTATGTTAAAATTATTTTTTAATTATGTAATTGCAATATTTATGTTGCACTTTCTTTACGTGAATGGAGAAAACGACATCAGCAACACATTTTTTAAATTTGATAGTTGTGAAGCCTATTCAACATTTCCAAACATCGGAGATAATGGATTACCTCAATATGGAGCGGATAATGCTTTGACAAGAGGCTCAGGTTATTGGTGTTCCGAAGGGAAACATAATCCTAATGATGTAATTTCATGGATAGGGCATTTAAAAAATGTTAGATCGCTAAATGGCGTTATAATACACTGGGCTTACTCCCCTGGAGAAGTTTCTATTATGGCTAGCTATGACGGGAATGATCCATACGAAGAAGTCGTTCCATATCAAGCTATAGAATCTCGAGCCGGTAAGACACACATATAAATATGTATATATTCTTTTTTTGATATGTATATGCATTTATATAATATATATATGTAAAAATTACAGATATACGTAATAAAATGGCATTAAATGCAAATATAGACATATATATGAAAAAATATCGCTCACTATATGCACATGCTCACATTTCATTTGCGAATATGTTTATTCCTCAACTTTTTTGGATTATCGTTTTTTATTTTATTCTTTCTTTTCAACACAGGAAATATCATTCAAAATATCATATTCAACCATGTGATTAGAGCGAAATCAATTAAAATAAATATGAGGCATCCTGTGCATGAATATTTTGGTATTAACTTTGTAAATGTGCTCGGCTCTAGAGACCCCACTTTGAGAATACAAGGTGGTATGTCTAGTTTAACTCAAGATTTGTGTTTACAAATAAATGAAACAAATGACGTAGTTTTAGGTGGTTGTATAAATTCAATGTCTTATTTAGATGGAAGAGATTTATGGAAATTAAATTCCAGTAACCAAATATATAACCCGATAAATAATTTATGTATGAGTTTAAAAAATAATATGATCGCTAATGGGGGAGAACTAATAATGGAAGATTGTAATAGCAGTTTAGAGCATAATGATGGGCGTAGTAGTTGGCAATTGTTACCAAATAATCAATTAAAAATATTAAGAGATGGAAATTTTTGTTTAACTCAAGATGGTTCAAAATCTGGTAGTATCGATATAGCATTACATAAACAAGCAACGTCTTCTTTATCAAGAAAAGATCAAAAATATTCACCAGAAAAAGCAATAGATGGTAATTTAGATACATTTTGGTTATCTGAACCATTTGATATAGAAACAGTACCTGATGCCGTATATTTTGACATTAATTTAGGAGGTAAATATAAATTAGAAAAGTCTATAATTTATTGGAAATATCCCGCTACAAAGTATTCGATTTTTTTAAGTAATGATGGAGAAAACTATAAAGAAATTAGTAGCAATTTAGCAAATTTTTTAAGAAGTACAATAAATGATTTACATATTACAGAAGCTCAATATATTAGAATAAAATTAATGAGTCCAAATCCTGAATTTTCTGAAGGTGATGAAGAAAACTTATTTTATGGTATAAAAAAAGTATCAATATATACAAATAGGATAAAATCTATAGTTGATGACTGTGATAAAGTAAAGGATTCAGATGATGCAAGAGATAAATACTTTTTTGAATTTGTTTCTGAAGTTAATATAGAGGAAGGGAAAGAATTAAAAAATATAGACACCACATTACAGAAATATGCAGAAAAAATTCAAACTGAAGCAATAAAAATACAAAAATTAAATCCTCAGTTAAAAAAATGTAAAAGTAATAAAGAAAAAAGACATACTGATATTATAAATATAAAAAATGTTATACTTAAAAACATATATGATGTAATTAATAAAACTGAAAATATATTAAAAAGTAATACATTTAATTTATATTATTCGACATCTACAAGCGAATTAGGGCAAACACCAGACAACCCAGCATATAGTTGTTTTCATTTAAAAGGTATATTGCCTAGTTCTCCTTCTGGTTTTTATTATGTATTACCAACATGCTCTCAAAATGTGTTAAGAGTATTTTGCGATATGAAAATTGGAAGTATGTATTATATTCCATCTATAGACACTAACATAATTAACAAAATAAAAGATGTCGAAAATATTTGTGCATCATATGGATTAAATCCTATACATTTAAATGATCAAAGTCAAGTATATACATTAAAAAATTTATTCCATTTGATGAATATAAATATAAATAACCCAGTACCTTTAGCTATTATTAAAAATGATGTAGAGAATTATTTCTATTCTTTAGATTTTCAAGAGAATGTTGATAATATTATATCAAAATTCGGAACACCGATAGGTAACACATTTGGAATTAATAATACTGGGGTGATATTTTTTGATTCATTTAATTCTGAAATGTCTGGATTTGTTTGTTCAGATAATATAAATTCAATTAACCCCCCTCCACCATTTATCAATTTAAATTGTGATACCACTCTAAAGCAGGCTATTGAAATCGAAAAATTTGTTGGGAATGAATATCTATTTAAATGTCCCTATGATTGTTTAAAAAGAAATACTGAAGCAACTGTTATTGGAGGTGAAGGAAACATATATTCTGAAGATAGTTCCATTTGTTTGTCATCTATACATGCTGGAGTTTATGATAAACATTATTTAATTAATCTCAGAGTTTTAAATGCTCTAGGTGAATATGAAGGTGTATATCAAAATGGTATTATATCAGATAGTTATATAAATGATAGTCAAGAAGTAGCGTTTAAGGTTTTTAGGGTACCTCCAAAATGCCCTAACAATACTGCAAACTTTGAATCGTTTTCCTTTCTGCAAACTACGCCTATTTCTATAGGGAATATTGATAAAACCGCTACCATCGAAAACAATAACCATCCCCTTATAGAAAATTTTTACATTGACTCATCAACTGCAGATGCAATAAATGATCTTGTGACTGTTGTCAACAAAAAAGTTGGAAGCAGCGATCCGACTTTCCTAGCTTTAATAAACAATCAAGTAATTACAATAGTTTCTAATGCTAGAAGATATTTAAAGCCAACTGAAAATTTTGAAAAAAATATAGAACTATTATCTAATGAAACATTAAAAGATGTTCAAAAAATATCTCATACAATAAAATTATTATCTTCACGAATTACTTCTGAATTGGATAAAATAAAATATAAATTAGAAGGATTAATAAATGAAAGACTTAGACAAATAGAATTTGAATCATGGGGGTTAGAAAATGTAGTAGATAGTGATATATATAACACATTTGAAATTGTTAACATGCTAGATGCACATCTGAGTAGTACTGGTGGAGGAAAATGGAACTTGCTAGATAAACCATTAGAAGAAGGAATGAGTGGAAAAGTGCTAACTCAAAATGCACGCATTCATGATAATATAAGCGATTCGAATAGTTTATTTTATGGTACTTATGCTTTTTTAAGATATAAATTATTTTATGATTTTGTTTTTTCGACATATGTGCATGTAAAGGGCACTGGGTCAGTAGGTATAATATTTAGGGCATATGATAAATATAATTATTACATGCTAGAATTGAATAATAGTATAAATGGATATAAAAGGTTATTAAAATTTGAGAATAATGAGCCAACCGAATTAGCTATCATAAATGATGCAGGTTTTGACGAGAATATGTGGTTTGGTATAAGAATTGAATGTGCGCACTCAAAAATAAAAATAAGCATTATTAAAACAAATAAGCCATTGTATGATATACCAAATCCTGATATTGTAGTAAATGATGATTTCAATTCTGCTGGTACTATAGGGTTTTATACATATGGCATTGATTCTGTTGAATTTGCTAAATCAGTTGTTGAATCTGTTGAATGTTTGACAAAAGAAAATTATGTTAAAAACAAAAATAATATACCATTAATTTGCAATATATATGAAGAATTTTATGTTGGTAAATTTAATAAATCTTATTTATCATTTGATGAGGCAAATGAAAATAAAGAATTATCAAACTGGAATTATGCAAATAATATAGGGAATGAAAAGCGTGTCATATTATGCACATCAGATGCATATGGAAAAAAAAAACAGAAGGAAGAATATTCGTACCAAAATAATGATAGCCCATCATCATATATAATTTTACAAAAAAAAATATGTTCTGCTGGCGTATTTAATTTTTCTGTATATCCACAATGTAAAAATAATGGAACAGTAGGAGCTATCATTAAATTTTTAGACCCTAATAATTATACTATATTAGATATTGGACCCAATTTTACCAGATTAAGACAAAATATTAATGGAAATTTTCATTTACTAGGAGAATCTATTGTTTCTGGATATAAAGCAAACAACTGGAATATAATAACTATATCATTTAGCTCAACAAATGTTAACGTTAATATGGGAAATGGATTGACGACATATCCAATTTTTAGTTTAATAGGTTTAGATTTATTTAAAGGAGAACAAATTGGATTAGCTTCATACAATTGTAATAATGTTTCTTTTAGCAATATCTTTATACATCCATTTGACTTTAAACCATACAGTCCAACCCCATCAGTTGGCATTGAAAGCATGGTACCGATATTTTCAAAAATAAGGCAAGATACAATACACTCAGAAGTATTAGAAAATGATAAATCACTAGATTATAATATGGATAATCATAAAAGAGGTGAACTAGAAGAAGCTGAAGAAAATTTCAATACTAAACACACTGAAATAGAAAAGCATTCCTTTCATTTAAACCAAGATAAAATTGATAATGAAAATAAACAAAATGATATTTATTACTGTGCTACGCATAAAGATATTGCTAGCAGAGAAGCATTTTGTAATAAACATAATATAGAAGACAACAATTGTACAAATAATTTTTGTAAAAGTTGTTGTGATAATATACAAGTGGAAATGAACGAAGAGGATACAAACACATGCATAAAATCATGCGAAAAATTAGACCAAACTGTTTTAGAAACATCAGAAATACTCAATTTCCTTAAAAATTCATGTATTGAATCTTCCAATGAAGAATTAAAAAAAACATGTGAACATGATGATGACATAGATCAATGCGTAACTGATATGTGCCAAATGTGTTGTCAATCTATAATTATACCTGAGAATTTACTTACTTCAAACATTAAACTAAATCCATTGATAAATCAGTGTATATCAGAATGTGAATAAATTATATTCATTAAGGAAATTATTTATTATCTTTCGTTATTTATACCTTTATTATGAACATTTTTGTTGTTTTTTGTGGTATTTTTTGATACATTGTTTTTGTTGTTTTTCTCTTTCATCATACATGCATTTGAAAGAGTGCTATCAAAGAATGCGCATACATATATGTTAATACTTGTTTGTATTTGTGAAAACTAAAAACATTTTTATTTAGCTAAACAATGAAAATTCGTTATTCGAAAGAAAAGCACTAGAAGCGACGATAAAAAACTTATATGAAGTATTTCATAAATGCTGAAAAAATAACAAAAAAATTAATAACAAGTTTAAATGATATATATTTTTTTCTCTATTATTATTTTTTGTTTATACAAAGCTAGTGAGCTTACACAACTTCGGTTTTTCTTATAACAGGAATTATATATAAAAAAATATAATAATCATATTTTACATTGATTTTTTTTAATGAAAATGTACTTAAAAGAGAAAGGGGAATATAATTCTTCTGTGTCTGAAATAAAGAACAAAATTATAAGCATAAATGGTTATTTTTTGAAAAACAAAACTACATATATCCATTAGCTTAATCATACTTGGGGTATGTGTCTTGCATAGTTTTCAGATACCATCTATGTGTATGTATTCCTAAATAAAAGACAAAATAAAATGGAGTAAAAAAAATATGTATAAATATGTTCGACTAAATATGTGTATTTTTCATTGTGCAATAAATTATAATTAGTTATTGGGGATAAATAATGTATGTATATGTATATATATTACCATTTTTAATTAAAACTAATAAAACCATGAGACAATTCAAAAGACTGAATTGAATCAGAAAAAATAAATAATTATTATAATAATGATATAATATAAATATGTGAATATATGCACTTATGGATTCATGAGTGCCCACATTTTATTATGATTATTTTTTGTCAATTCCGAAAAAATTCCAATAGTTTAAAGATCTTCAAGGAATTTTCTTACCATATCGTATCTAGATTTGATAGGAAAAATGAAAAGTATATCAAAATTTCACTAAAATAATGAGGGCAACTAACAAAATCAAAAAGCCCACCATATGGAACTTTATATGGAAATTCATTATTTTTTAGGGCTATAAAATGGGGAAAAATATAAATAAAGAATAATTTTACAAATTGCCATATAATTTATTCATATTTATTATGCTTAATATTTTCGTCTTTTTATTTATTTCTTCATTATTTTTGTTAATAACCTTTTGATCGTAATTTGGCCAAACGAACATGAGAATCGTACTGGAAAGTATGATAATAGAAAATTTTGATTTATAGTTTCATTTAAATGTGTATGAATATATACATGTACTTACCACATTGATCGAAAAATATGAAAAATGAAAAAAATGTATAATAAAAATATTGTATACTTGAACTAAATTTCCAAAAATGAATATTGTAATAGAGAGCAGTTTTAGCACTGTAATTTTGTGTATATTTTTGCTGTGCAAAGAAAAGGGGGTGACTAAGTAGAAACTACCGTGTGTTATAAAAATATAAATATATTATGAATTATATATATACGGGTTTTGTATTCAAAGAAAGCGTATTAGCAATTAAAAGTATTTTCCTTTTTTCTTTTTAGTTTACATTACCTTATTCCTAGACAATATGATAAAATATGCATAAAAGATTTAGAAGTAGTTTTCACCACAAATATTTGTTCTAATAATCTTCTTAACAAATGTATTTCAAACATAATATTTGTTTTAGATATATACTCATATGCTGAAAAAAGTATATATGGATAGTCACAAGACATACATAAATTATTATTAATATTATATGTATATAACTGGAGTAACTATATAGATACTCATTTCCAATTAACTATATATGTGCAATAGACCTGATATTACTTGTTTATTAAAATTGTATATATGCTTCTTATTATATGCCATCAAAATGTGCATAATACATTTCAGTACTAATAATTGCATATGCTTTTTCAACAAAATAAATTACCATTGTAATTATTCCGAGATGCCTCATTAATATCCTTATTAAAAAATGAAAAAATGAAAAATTGTATGTATTAATTAATATAAATTAATGTGTATATGGTATGTATGAAATATATTTTTTTAGGAATATAAATTACTTGTAGTAATATAGCTGAGTTTATTATCAAACCAAGAAAATAAAAGTGAAAGAAATATTTTTTTGAGATTATAATATTATCGACCCATTTTTTTAATCTATGAAACATACAACTGCGCTTTTCTTCATTTTGTTCTAACTTTATAAACATATTTTTTCCATGTAAAGACCAATTAGTTATTGTTTTCGAAAAAAATGATATAAGTAAAATAAATATTCCTATGACATAATATAATATGCATATAACTTTAAGGGGAGTTATTTGTTTTAAGTGACTATGCATTAAAGAAGATACAGTGTTTTTCATTGCATCTATATATTCTTTCTTTTTTTCTGTTCTTTGCTTTCTTATGTTTTAATTATTTCATTTAACTACTGAAAGTGCGCCTTTATATATACATTTAGAGAATTCATTTATTTTTTTTTATATATGCGTATACTGTTATACCAAATAATTTTTTATAGATTCTAAATTTGAGAAATAATTGTAATATCATAAAATACAAAAAATAGAATAATTAAATATTGGTATTTGTAATTCGATAAATTCTTATTAAAAATATGGTAAGAATGTGTGTACATATATTTGGTATTGGTGCATTACAAAACATTTTAGAAAAATAACTATTAAAAAGAGAACATATTTTTTTTTTTCACTATCATTATTCCGTTTTTCACTTTTTGTTTTTTTATGTTTTTTTTTCTTTATTTTACACCAAAGAATACAAAACATAAATCAACATTACCCTTGAAGGAGCGAAAGAGAAAAACATCATTTAGTTTTATGATATCTTTATGAATATTAGTAAGCATTAAATATATTTTCTTTCATTGGTTATAGGGAAAATGATAATATTTTCCATATGTCTGATATATGATATTCTATAAATATACCACATATATTTTTTTTCTTATATAGTGATATACATGCATAATATATAATAAATGCACACGTTTACACATACATCATCATGATATAAATATACTAAAATACGCTAAAATTATTATATTTTTTAAATTTATTTTCCAATATAAATGATTCAAAAATAATATTTTCATTTTAACATTTTTATAAAAATCAAAAACGTATTAAAAGAATAAAAAGATGGGAAAATATTTAAAAAATGTGTAATAAGGGCATATATATATATTATGCACGTTCATAACTATGTGGGCTTGTTTAAAAATATTTAATGACGTTTTTACAAAAAAATATTTGTAAAGCCTTTTTATTTATTTTATAAATTATAAAACAGCCACATGCATAACATTTTCTTATGCCATTGTCCACACTATTCTACATACATGCATATGCATTTTATGTACTAGTAAAATAACTCGTAAATTTCCAATACACATGGATACAATATTTTGTATTGCTATCCTATTTGTTCACATATAATCATATTATTATTAGCACTGTATAAAAAATAAAGTACTGCGTCATCAATAAAAATCAATAAAATAAATATAAAAATAATAGCAGCTTGATTTTTAGAAGAATATTTAATTATAAAGGTAATATACCGGACATTTTTTTTAAATACCTCACATTTCACCTTAAATTATCTTCACAAAATATACATGTACCCAGATTTCTAATAAACAGAAACATGTGCATATATATAATATATTTTAACTGTTGCGAGTAATTTTTTTAATAATTCTTATGCTTCCATATTAATATTGAAAAAAATATTTAAAAAATTTTAAGATTAACGCAATTGAAAAAGGTAAAAATATGAATTCTTTTGTAAAAAAAAAATCGATAACCATAGAGATAATATCAATTGTAACACTAGTAACAAGACACTTTTAAAGTCAATAGAATTGTAAAATAAATATATAATAAAATGAATTATTTTAAAAGGGTATTTTTTTAAAGTAAATTGAAATGTGTATTTTTAAAATATTAGAGTAATATTACATTTAAACGCTGTATTTACTTATTTTGTATAGTTTGTCAAATGTAACATATTTGCATTGTGATATATGTACGTATATATATACACATAACATATTTTGTTGTCTTTGAAGTTGATTTTTCATATTATTATACGTTAATAAAATTGAGATACTTTATATATCATTTTTGCATAAATCACGGTTTAATTTAAATTCTTAAAAAAAATTCAACAATATTATATATTTACTTTATGTAGCATCATATTATACATTAAAATTTGTCTTTTTTTCTCGTCTATTTGATTTTTTTTATTTTTTTTATTTTTAGGTTCCTATGTATATGATTTTTATTTATTTACTTTTGGCTTGCTTTTACTGCATATATTATTCATTTATTTTTACTAACTTTTCCCAGATTCATTACGTATACGCACATATACGCATATATATGTGCGCATAAATACTACTACAAATAATGTTATAATTTCATTTTTTATTCTCTTTAATATATACGTATCTATACATACAAGTGTTAAGATAATGAAGTTTTTTCTTTAAAACCATTATCTAAACTTTAGCTTTTCGATTAATTTAATACTTTATTTTATTGTTTTATTGTAATATGATAACATTTGTTCGTTTATTTACTTTTTATTTCATTTGATTATTTCTTTGTTTTATATCTTTTATTTATTTTATTTCAAGATTTGTATTATTTTATCATGTTGCTCTGCTTTATAATACTAAATTTCAATACATGTTTTTGTGCATAAGAATACGTATGTATGCCTTTTCGTGTAGTTTTCGTATTTTTCTCTATTATAGTTTTTTATCTAAGTTGGAGGAAATCTACATAATATATAACTTCTAAAGTGTGTCTTCTTCGATTTAGATGTAGATATGTATGAATATACATTTTCTGTTCATATATAGATGCGCATATTCATGATAATTATTATACAGTTGTGCCGCTAATAATCAATTATACATTAGCAATTTGCAACCCCTTTTCTTATACAAGAAATAATAGTTTACTTACATGGTTTTTATATAATATAGATACTTTTTTTTCTTAAAAAAGAAAAACTATAATTTTAAGTTGTTTTATTAATGTAACGAAATTAAATATATATTTCGAAAATATTGTTATGCAATTATGGGTCATGATAATAAATTTACAAGTAATAATTCCTCCGAATTATATGTAGACAAAAATAAAATTAATGAACAAAATAATATAGCTGAAAACGATAGCGCAAGTAATCATGAGATAGTATGTAAATGTCATAATTTATTAATTGAAAATAATTCAGATAATTATCACAAAAATTATAAAACATATTTATACAATCAAAATTTTAAAGAAATTGAGCTTAATAATTATAGCACTGAAAACAATGATAAGGGTCTCCAGAATAAGGATGATATAAGATGTAATAATAAAAAATTGAGCAAACCTAATTATATCACAAAAACTTATATACTTAAAAATAATCTAAATGATGTAATAAATGGTAAGAAAAATGGTCAAACTTCTATTTTTAAGGGGGAAATTAAAAAGGAAAAAATGGAAAATAATTTTAGTTACAATAACCAAGAAAATAACTATGAAAATACGAATATCTACTTATATAATTTAGACAATAAAGAAGGAGTAAATACGCGGTCGAATGAAGCGAGTTTGACTATTTTATGTAGTACTGAATATATTGGAAATAAAAATATCGAACAAAATTATATTTCTTCCAGTGATAATAAACAAAATTTAAATAGTAGTGATAATATAAATGCGCTAAACAATACTAATAATGATTTAAATTGTTTATATTCTTATGAAAGTACATTAAAAGATTACGAAAAAGATTATGGGCCTAATACTGATATAGAAAGCGAAGAAGATATACTAGTACAGTTACACATAGATCTGGAAAAAAAAGAACGACATAAAAATATAAAGAGAAAATATTGGGAAAACAATCAAAGTTATATTGTAGACGATAAAATAAATAATATATATAGCGATAGTAGAAATAATACAAACACAACTAATAAAAATTATACTCATTCACAAAATAAACAAATTGAATATGTGTGTGAAACTTATGCAGAAAATAATATGAATCTAAAATATGAAAAGGAAGGCGACGAAGAGAATATTCATAGTGAGCAAAATAATAGTACCCATATACAAGCATTGGAATTTCACAAAGATGATAAAAATATGTTTTTTCACTTTTTTAATGACTATAATAAAGATTGTACGAATGATATTAAGAGAAAGAAATATGCATATATGAAAGAGTTTGTGCAAAATCAAATTAATTTTTACGATTTTTTATTAGAGATTCATAAAAATGTACCATTATGGGGAGAATATGAATCAAATTTTTTTTTTCATTGGAAAAAGATAATGGAAATACGTATTGAAGAGTTAAAAATATATAAATTAATATTTAGATCACTATATGTTGAATCTGTTAAATATTTGCATGTTCATATCTTCAAAATAATTATTGATGAACTTGATGAGCTAAGAAAAGTGCATGAACCACAATACAAAAAATTTATATTTTCAGAAAGTTATATAAAAAATTATGAATCAAACCTTTATAAAACATCAAATATTAATCCGAGTATGAATGAATATATACAATCATATCATATGAAGAACATTGAAAAATCTATGGATGTTAAAAAATTTATTAAATCATTAGACATGTTACAAAACTCAAAACAACAACCATATATAGTTCAAGCTATCGAAATTCCTTCACATATTTTTAATATGCATCAGAACAATCTTAAAGATGAAATCAATTTTTCTTTTTTTAATTCTGAACATGAAAATAACATAACTGTTGGGGGACTTAAAATACCTGATAAAAAACAATCTCTTAAAAAAAATACAGAGTTAAAAAAAAAAACAGAGCAATCTGATGGATTATTTAAAATAAAATCAGAAAATTTCAATAATCAGAAAATTGAGGATAATCCAGAACTTAGTGCCAATTTTTATGCCAACACCAAACTTGTACGAGGTGAAGAAAATGAAATCAAATTTACCACCACAAATACCAAAAAGGTGTCTCCAAAGAAAAAGGAAAATTATAAAATAAAAAAGTTAAATGATTCCATAAATGCAAAACCAAAGAAAAGAACAGGATATTATGATCTTGAGATTGATGGTGTTGTTGCATCCTTTGAAGCTAGAAAAGGGGTTTATTATGACAAATCAAGGAAGTTATGGAGAGCTAATTGGAAGGAAAATGGAAAAATACAAACAAAGGGTTTCTCTGTAAATGGTTAATAATATAAATGAAAAGAATGAACAAAACCATATGATTAAGAATATCATGTCATTGATTAACATTTTGAAAATTTTCAAATATGTTCTCAATTTTGTCTCGTATAATTCATATATATTTTTTTTTCTTTTTTTATTTCTTGCAGAGTATAAATCCGTTCAGATGGCAAGACAAAAAGCAATCGAATGGAGGGAAATGAAAGAAGTTCAACTTTTATTATGAAGTGATATAATGTGAGTATTTTTTTTAATTCATGTATACTTCCAAGAAAACGACACTGTATACATATATACTCTACATTTTATCTTATGTTTTTTTATAATTAATTAATATATTTTGGTGAATGAAATAGTACCTTTTTAATATATTTTTTTCTTATGATTAAGCTAAGCTTTGGGTATCTCTATAATGTTTTTCGGTTTAATTAAAATTATATTTTAATTCTTAGTTTATTATTGCCATTGCTATTGTTGCATTGCTTTGCTATTAAAAAGTGAAAGATACATTGAAAAAGTAATCTTTCGTATGACCCAATTAAAAAATAATGAAGTAAACAAGACTGCCAAAATAAACAAAATTATGAAATATAAAAAATAACAAAAAAAATAAATATAGTATTAGATTTATTGCATGTATATGAGAGATTAGTTAGTTTTACATCGCTGAAATCATCTATTGACACAGTCTATTGGTGATCTATACATAATAATACACACATATGTTTAGATAAGAAACGATGTATGTATATTACATATGCATTTGCGTTAAACTTGGCGGGAATAAACATAATATTAATTTGTGTAATATTATGATGGGGATGGAAACATAGAAACGAAAGAATGTATATCATTAGAAAGCGCCAAAATGTCAGATGATATAAAACTACTCTCTAAATATTCTAAAAATGTTAAGTTTGAATTTGTGGATTTTTGTTTCATATGTAAATATAATAAAATCGATTGATTTATAAATTCAGACACATATTTCATATCATGTTCTTCCATTCCTAAAGCTGTTAAATAATTTGTTCCTATATTAAAAGAATTTTGTACATATGTGCTTTTATTTATGTTTATAATATCAAAAAGTATATTTAGTTTTTTGCAAAACATATGATACTCTTGAATATTAAAAAGCGAATTAGAGCATGCAATATTTAAAAAATTATTATTTGGATCAAAATGTATATTGAAATATTTTTTATTTAAATATAAAAATAAGATATTAATATTTTTATTTATTTGGTATATATATTCTTTAAATTCACAATTTTGTATGCATTTAAATGATGTTGATAATGAACAAATTATGTTATTTATATTATTTTGAAAATATGTTTTTTTTAAATTATCTTCGTATTCATAATAAATTAATTTACCTTGTGTACTAATATTTTTAAATCCTTTTCTATAAAAAATTATGTAACAATTATTTGCACGAATATTTTCATTCAAATAAGAAAAAACGATATCTGCTTGTGAAAAGGGGGATGAAATAAAATTTCCAATGATGAAACTGGCTTTATTACTTATGTTTGTTATTACTAGTGTATTGCTTTTATCTTCTACACCTGCTTTTTCATTATAAACTTTATTATTTATTTTGCTCTTTATATTTCTCAAAGTTGTAATAAATTCGTAATTGAAATTATATGGATTATTTGTTTCGTCTATGTAAATTAAGTCTGGGTTAAATTGCTCGCATTGATTTTTTATTTCCATATAATTAATTTTATCATTATTTTTTATATATAAAATATTATAAAATTCATCAAGGATATTTTTATCCATTCGACTTTCCTCTTTATTATTTTTCTCTTGAGGCTCTTTGCCCAAAAGTGTGAATATTATAATCATTATTTTGCTTTGATAATTTACAAAATTTTTAAAAAGCTTTAAAAGAAAATATTCATCCATTAAATTAGTATATTCTGTATGGGTAGAAGTATTAAATACACATCCCCAATATTTATTCTCCAAATTAAATGCCGCTAAAGCTCTATCTTCAATTATTTTTAAATGTTCCAAATTAAGAGTAGCATTTTTATTCAAATTATTTACTAAACAATCGTGCACATATTTAGGTATGATATTGTTGCATACCGATAAATTTAAATAACTTTTATTTTTATATGTTGACAAAATATTATAATTATCCTCATCAACATTTTTTAAACTGTTGTAATTTTGTAAAGACTGGGAGCTGATGAATCTTCGCCATGGTATTTTCCCGTTTTTAGAGAGTTCTTTAACAATTTTCATAATAATAAAAAACAATACTATCTTAATTTGAATAAATATAACTTTTCCATTTTCCTTCGTATTTAGAAGAATTGTTTTATAATTGTAAAAATAATATGCAAGTTTATAACATCTATAAGCAAACTCTACATTGACTTAAGTGCATTGTTGCTTTCGAAAGGTGAAATAAGTAGTTTTTGAATAAAGTAAAACAAATTATATTCGCTCATAAAAAATGAAAAATAATAGCAGCATAAAAAATGAAAAATAATAGTAGCATAAAAAATAATTTAAGCATGCAGATTTCACCACATACATACATGTATATATATATATATATATATATATATATATGCACTGGTTTGTGCGATATTAAATTTTATTAAATGATATGGAATATTGTGATTCTCTGTATGCTCATCAATTTGATATACAAAATTTTTATGAATGGAATAATTCAATATAAAAATGTATTAATAAATTTGTAGCCACTATAAAATTTCCATTTTTATCACTTTTCTGGAAAACGATGTTCTTTTATAGATCCATTAAATAAAGCCTCGTACTATTTATAAACAACGAATATGGGAAATTTCTTTAACTTTAGTAGATAATTCTATAGTTATATATTATATGTATATAATTCTCTTTGTATATGTATTCTTATATATACTGGATGAATTTCCAACACTGGGAATAATGTAGAGGAAAAAAATACAAAATTTCAATTAATTATACATATATAATACATGTTCTATAGAAGCATAAAACACAGGCTACCATAATTATGTATTAAAATCTTAATCTTCAAAATAGGTTTTTAAATGAATAAGAATTTGCTTTTACAATTTTTTGAATATAGGATTAAAAAAAAAAATTTGTTATATAGGCAAAAGTTTTTTTTTTTTTCCCTAATAAGAAAGAACAATGACAATGTTGATTTTATTTATAACGTAATTCCAGCAAATAAAAATATACATTGTAAAGAAAATGGTAGGTATCAAATTGGAAAAAGAGGGAAAATAAATATTCCACATTTTATGTGCTATAGTAATTTGGGGATAGCAAATGATCATATGAGTAATGTCCATAATTGCAATAATGAACATAGGCATTTTAAGAATAAAGATTATCACATAAATAAGGAATTAGGTGAAATAAATTCGTTAGAAAATATTTTAGATGAAACTAATTCGACAATATATATAAATGATATTTGCTTTCAAATGGATAAAATGATACTAAAATGTCAAACTTATGAAGACATATTATCTATTCTTGTAACACATAGGGGAGCATTATTTTTACAAAATTTAATAACTGCTATACGTATGCTATCTGGATTTGTGATTGAAGATAAGAAAAAAAAAAAAATGAAAGAGGAATTGAGTATGTCATCTATTAAATATTCTGAATATGTCGACACCAAGGACAATAATAAAGCCAATGGCACTATACACCTTGATAGTAATAAAGGTGGCGTTTTTGAGAATAGCCAAACAAATGACATATATAATGAAGAAAATAATATTAATACGAACAACCAAATAGACAATGAAAGTACTATATCCCTCTTAAACGATGAAACAGGAATTGATATAATCGAGAGAAATGCGCTAGAAAAATACAAGAGCATATTTGAAACATTAAATAATAAAGAATTAGTAAAAAGTGAAAATAAGTTTGAAAAAAAAAGAAATATAGAAGAGATAATTGTACTTGATGAAAGATTTAATTTATTAATTGACGATATATATAAAAATAGAAAGCATTTTGATGTTATATCAATTTGCCATATTTTAATATCTTTAAAAGAGTTGAATTATAAGCATTTTCTTTTATTTAATTGTTTTAATAATCCTTTAAAAAAATTTGATATATATATTAAGGAGCAATTTGAAAATAATCAAAAAAATATATCACATATTAATTTAGTTATTCATCTATTATTAAAATGTTTTGATGCATATATATGGGCTGGATACTATAATCTAGACATATATAATAAATTAATAAATAGTATTTTATTAAATAATTTTATTTATGTAAATCATAAATTTTTACAAGAACAACACTATGGCAAAATAAACAAATATACTTTTATGAATTATACCTATGACATAAATTATCCGATAAATATGGATGAAGTATTGAAAACGTTTAATCTGAGGAATTGTCTTACTGAAATTCCTAATTTTAATAATACTTTTTACTCTTCAAAAAATTCTTATATCGAGCCTTGTGAGGTTGAAGAAAATATAGATAAAAAGGAAATTATAAATGATTATGAGACTAAGAGCAAGGTTAATTTTTCACAAAAGCAGATAAATAAACTAAATGGGCTAATGATTGAAGGGAAAAATGAGGATGAAATTAAAAAAAACGAAAATTATATCAATACAATTACTCCTATCAAAAATATTGATAAGAATAATAATGATAATGGATGGTTTTGCTGCCCAATTTTTCTTAACCCTGAATTATTCCTAAAAAGCATAGAGATATGCAAAAGCATCTATGCTTATAATCCCGATTTTTTTATAAAATGTGAAAAAATTGTGTATTATTATACACAATATTTAAGTCCATCAAATTTAAGTTTGATAGCAGATGCATTTTCAAAACATAAAGTATTTTCGTTAGAACATGATAGATTATTTTTCCATATATCCAAAATATTGGAAAATAATTTTGATAAATTTTCTTATGAAGATGTATTTATAATCATGAAATCTTTTAAAAAAATGAATTTATGTTTTAAAAATAGTATAATTTTAAGTGCAAAATTATTTAGAGAATATTTTGATTATTTATATATAAATAGAAAAGAATGCATATTGTCTTTAAAAGATATTTCAATCTTAATCGAGGCATTATCTTTTTTTGATTTTTCTCATGAAAATATTGATAATTGTATTATAAGTTCATTAAAATATTTAGAAGATTACATAGACGAAATAGATGAAGAAACGTCTATAAATATATCTTATTCATTAGTTTTATCAAATTTGATTAATGCTAATACATATTTATTTTCTTTTTTATGGAGAAAAATAGGAAAAACAACTTTTTGGGAAAAACGAAAACAACAAATATGTTTATTATGGTTATCACACATGATACAATTTAAATGGATGGATTATGATTTACCAAAATTATGTGTTCTTGAATCTTTAAAAATATTTTTTTTAAAAAGAAAAGAAAAAATATTTTCATTTTATAAAATTGTATTATATATCTCGAATATTTTAAACCAACTTAATATACAACACGATGTTTTTGTCGATATTTATGGACCATATATATTAGACATTTTAATAAAAAATAAAAAACAGGTTATTATATTAACTCAGGATACTACTAGAAATTATATTAATATGCAGTTAGGTGATTCAAAAATTATATTTAACCATTTAAAATTATATGGATATAATGTAAGGTCTATTAATATCAAATATTTTGATTCATTGAGCGAAAACCAAAAAAGGGATTACATAAAAGATGTCGTGAGCTATTTTTAGCATATACAAGAAATTTATCGACAAAAAAAAATAACGCGACTGAGTGATTTGTCAATCCGAGTGTTATATAGAAATACAAAAAAATCATTTAGGAAATAAAAAAGTAAAAAAAACAAACAAAATAAAACAAGCAAATGAACGAATAATCCAAAGATGAACGAAAAATATAGTCGGGTGTAAAGGTCCAGGGTTTATTAAAAATATATAACTATATTAAAATTCGTTTTACAATCATAATTTTTTTACTTTATTCATATATTCATTTTTATTGTATAATTGTTATTTTTTTCTTTTTTATGTAGATTTTTAATTTAATATTTTTTCGAAAATTTTGTCTATATCAATTATTCGAATAGCTATATTACTAAAAAAATTGTAAATAGTTTTCATTTTAACATTAATAAAAAAACATTTTTTTAAAATTGTTAAATAATAAAAATGTGATAAATAAAATTGTTTCAATGTGTTATAACCTATATATTTGAATGTGTTATATTCGTTTATAATAATATAGTCCTCTGTATTCTCATAAAAAGAAATATCTTTGTGTGCTTTATCAATGGACTTTTTATTATCCGTATTTAATTTAGCTGTTTTTTTTTTCTTTTTTTTCTCTTCTTTTTCTTCTTCATTTTTCTTTTTATTCTCCTCGTCTTTCACAAATTCATTTAGTGTACCAAATTGCTTTTGATTACTAAGAAATATAGCCGTATTAAAATCATAGGTTTCATAATAATTTTTTTCTACATCATTTGTGCCGATTAAAATATGGGAAAAAAATATTTGCTTATTACTTTTAACTTTATCAATTATTGTATTAATATTTCCATTATTTAATATTTTTCTGTATAACGTATCATTTAAATTATTATCACAATTCCAAGGATATAGATGGATCGGGATATTTAAAAATGCATAAAAGTATACATAAAAAACAACGCAGTCTATTTGCGTACAATTTTGTTCTAACTTATTAAACAATTTTAACAATTTAATAAATTTATTTAAAATTGTTTCAAAGGAAATATTATTAAATTTTTTAGATACATAACTTTTTATATACAGTAATTTTAAATATCCTTTTATTATATTGTAATTACTATTTATAAAAAAATTATAAGTATAATTATCATAAATTTGTTTACAAAGAAATAAAAAATATTCATACACTTCATTAAATTCGTTTAAAATGTAATATACTCTCAAGTTCATATCATTTTCTGGATATTTTCCACTTTTATTTTTGTTTTCATCCAAATTTTGGGACGCATCATTATCTTTGGAATTATTTTTTAATATGCCTGATTTCGTTTCCTTACTCATTGAATATATAATATGCAAAGTTTCATAAACACTTTTTTTTTTCCCATTAAAATAACTATGCGTTTTTATTACTTCAAAATTCGAATCATAAGAAACATATTCTACTTTGTCTGTTATATTATAAAGTTCACACAATGCTTTTATTATTAATATAGATGGGTTTGGAAATCTCAATATTCTTGTAAAATAATTCTTTCGATTTTCCTTTAAATATGTGTCATAAATATTGTCGTAGATGACATAAAGTTTCCCATCTTCATATTTTCTATTTTTTTCTCCAATTTTCATTTTTTTATTGTATATATATATTTAATTTAAAAGATGTGATATATGCATATATTTTATAAGAATACTAAGGATATATATATACTGAATAAACACGGCATGCTGTAATTAAAAAGATAAACAAAAAACAAATAATATGTTTTTGTTTGGCTTTTATAACTACAAAATTTATTCTTTATTATCTTCAAAACTTTTGTACATATTTATACATTAGCATTACAAAGGGCCCAAATGTTTATACTATTTTATATACTAAATAAAACTTTCTGTGTGATGCAAAAGCAACCATGCTGTGATATATATGTATAATTACAATTGTCACTTTAATTTATTCTTTACCAGTATATATTATCATTAATATAATTGCGTATTTTTTAAAATATAAAAAACACGTTTTTTTTAATTTTTACTATATTTACGATAAAAACATTTCATTTGAAATGTTGTATAACGTCTTTTCCTTTGTCCCAAAATAAAAAGAATTATTGTTGATATTTTTATTATAAATAATTTTTATGTTTAAATATGCACCTTTATTTTTTTACTTTTTTTTGTTTAATTTTTTTATATCATTCTTATATTTCATTGATTGAATTATTTTATTTGTGTTATTTTATAAATTTATGTGGAAAATATACCATAGAACCAATTGCATTAAAATGAATAATCATAAATAGCAATAAATTATAAATACGTGTATATGTGCATGCATAAATTCATATGTTTATATAATCATATAATACAACTGTAAATGCAAAAAAAAAAATTAAAAACGCTAATATATAAGAATGAAGTTATTACAACATGAACATCACACGTGTAATATGCATGAAATATGAAAAATTTATGAAATAAATTATAAGATAATGATGAAAAAAGAAAAAAAAATTAAATGAATATGATAATAAATGAGCGGGTATGTTATTTAAAAATTGCAATTATTAGCCAATAAAAACGAATTATAACCAAAAACGTTCATACGTTGTTGTATGACAATTTCTTTTTGGTATCCAATTTTACATTTGGGAAAATTGAACAGAATAAGAGATTTCCTTCTGAATTGTATAAAATTTAGTATATTTTTAATGCATATTATAAAACTTCGAGAGAGATCTATGTCTTTTTTCCTTTTTGCTGTCTTGATGATTATTATTGTTATTATTTGCATTGCGCATAAATGGGTGTCCTTTTATTTTAATGTTTAAATTTGTTTCATAACCTAATAAATTGTTATCATTCAAATAATTTAATTTTTCAATATAATGTTTTTGATCATGTTCACTTAATTTTCGAAACCCTCCGCCAGTCCTTAAAATTAGTTTGATGTCTGACGATGTATTAGCACTATCATTGCTATTTTCTATAAAAGATATTTTTTGATCATTTTTGTTAGTATAGCTAGTAGTTCGGTTATTATTATGGGTATGCTTATTTTCAGAAATATTATCGTTACTAATATTGTGGTTATTTTTTATTCGTGAAGTTCGACGATTGTTAGATTTGTATTCCTTTGGGTACAACAAGTTACTATTATTAATTGATATATCCATAGAATTGTTTTTGGAATATTTTTTATTATTATTATTATTCCACTTATCAATATTATCATACGTGGTTTTATGAGACATATTTTCTATTTTGTTTTTTCGGTTATTATTGTGATTATTAATATCATAATCATTATCAAAATTTTGTTTTTTTTTATTATTGGTTGTATTTTTCATATTATCATTATTTATGCTTTCATTTCTTGAAGTGATATTTTTATTTGTTAAATACTCACTTAACGTTTTTTCTGACAGCAAATTTGATGACTCGTTATTATCAATATTTAAACTTTTTAGATTCGCATGTGATAATTTATAATTTGTTGTGCTTTTATAATTTGAATAAGAATTTTCATTTTCTGTTATATTTTTACCTAAACATTCGTTTATTTTTTTTTGCTTATCTAGCGCAGCTAATATATCATTAATTTTATGATTCAATTTTTTTATCGTTTGATTTAACATATCTACATTTTTTTGATCAGCTTTTTCATTGATTTCATTTTGAAAATTCTCATACAATTTTTCAATGTTATAATTTGATTGCTTAGTGTAATTATCAAATAAGGATATCGATTTTTCATAATTATTATTTTCATTATCATCATTATATAATTCTATTGTATCCTTTTTTTTTCGTCTGTCATTCGAATTTATCCTACTACCATCTGAGGTATCATACAAATTTACTAAATCACTTTTTCGAGTTGCTTGGCTATTTTTTTTATCATGATAAAATGATGATTCACTTTTTTTTTCCATATTATCATAATCATTATCATTGCTAATTAATGATATATTGTTGCTTTTCATTTTATTATGAATATTCAAGTTGGAAAAGACACTACTTTTTCTATCTTTTGAAGTATTTTTATCAGCATAATATCGAGCTTTACTATCAATTTTATTATTGCTATAAATATTGGCACCATTTATGCCACTATTAATGTTCTGATTTATATTACTGTTGTGATAGCTGCTATTAGAATTAGTACCATTATTTCGATAGCCATTTAGCATCATGGAACTAATTTTATCTATTATATATTTCTCAAAATATTGTGTCTTTAATTTGTTAAAAGAACATGATAATAATTGATTTTGGTTTTTACAAAAAAATTTTATTATTTTAATTTTTGCTTCTCTTCTTCGTCTTATTATATTTAACCATATAAAAAAAATGTTTTTTTTTCTATGATATATTTTGTCGCGAACTAAAAGTTTTAAAATAATATACAGAATTTTTAAATTCATATACTCTAAGTCTTTTTTAAACATATTTCGTTCATCGTTAAGTTTTAATTTCAAATCATGATTTTCCTTCAAAGAATTCATATTATCTATTATTTCCTTTTTTAATTCATCATTTTTTAAAGTTAATTGCCTTTCCAGTTTTGTACATTCATCTTTACTTCCTATGCTTTTTCTTATATCATTAATTTTTTGATTGCATTCAAAAGAATTCTTATTGTAATATTGCAATTCTTCGAAGAGGTACACTATAATTTGCCCTATAACATCAACATTATTCCTATCTTCAAATAATTTTCTTTCTGAAAAAGGGAAAGGTTTTGTGTAGCTATGAATATATGCATATATATGTGATGTTTAATTGGATAGTTGGATATGTTTTGATTTATATGTCTCGATATAAATTAAAAATACCTGTTTATCAAAATACGATGACAATTTTTTTTATGTTAACTAATAAAAAATATTTATCTAAATACTGCATGTGACCACTAAAATGTGTGATTGTGCTTCTATATATGCCTATAATGTTGCCTATGCATTATTTTATTTTACTAGTTACATTCTCATTATTTTGCACACACACTACTTTTGGGTAGTTCATTTATTTTTTAATTTCCTTTGGCGTCTTACCAATATTTTCGAATTCATTGCAAGAAGAATCACTTAATTTAGTTTTTATTTTGTTTATATATTCTTTTGTATCTATTAGAATATTATTATATTCATCATTTTTGTCGAGCAAATACTTAATTTCTTTCCCAAACTTTTTAATCAATGAAAATAATTGGTCATATTTTTTGCTTATATCTTTTTGGTTGTTGGTTATACAAGTAAAATATTCGCATATCTCACTTGTATTGTTTATTGAATTTTGTTTATTATAATTAGCTTTACTATAGGTACTTAAATCTAAAAATGATTTATTATTGAAACTCATCCTTTCACTAAATGAAGGCGATTCACTATTTTTTTTTTGTTCCATATTAATTACAAGGAAAGGTGAAAGAACAATAAAATTGATGAGATAGCTAACAAGTAATAATGAAAAAATATTCAAAGAAACTAAAACACAAATAAAAATACAAACAACGATAAATTCTCAAACTGAAATATTTTATCATATTATTTATTAAATAACTTTTTCAAACAGCAATTATATAGAGATGAAAATATTTATGTGTACGATTATTTGTGTGTCTGTTTATTTTGTTAATTTCCCTCCTCCTCCCTTCATATTTAAATGAAAGGAAAATTATTACTTTTCTTGATGCTTATTTTACTATAAAAATAAAAGCATTAAACATTACATAAAGGGAACTATTATATTTGCATACGTTAATAATAGCGTGCCTATACACACATATAATTTAATTTATCACCCTTTATAGTACTTTTTCCACATTAATGAATAAGTTAGGACTACTCCTATTTTAATAGTATCCTTTTTATTTTTTTTTATTAAAATGTTTTATTTATGTTTTTTTTATGAACTATGAATTGAGTCCTTCGACAGTAATACCTTTATATTAAAAAGAATAGAATGAAATACTCATTAGACGAGCAAAAATTAAGTCTCTACAATATTTTATTTTATTACTGTCTTTTTTTCCATCATTTCCCCCTTTTTGCTATATTAACACATTATGAATTTAACCGTATGCATTAATTTATAATTTTTTTTCATTCTTTTGTAAATTTTCAAAATATGAATACATTTAAAGAGTAATAATTATTTAGTTTTATAGTGTTATAAGATTTAATAATTAATAGATAATTAAAATAAATGTATTATGCATATATTTATATTGTGCATTGTGATATGCATTTTAGCCCTATTTTTAAATTACACATTTTATGATGTATATACACAATAACTATTAAAAGATAAAAAAATGTTGCATATAATAATATTCTATTGAAAATATGGGTGGGAAATTATAAAACTATAAATGCATGTTTTTTTTAAGGCATAAATTATTTTTATGTAATAAAATTGTGTCTCATGTAATTTGTTAAATATATTTTAATACAAAAAAATAAAATACCTCACGAGAAAAATATTGCGAAACAAATGTAAGATATGGAAAATATGATGATGGAATAAATATAATTTATTAAAAGCATTGGCAACAGAAATGTGCAATGCTATTTTATGATATTAATTAAATTAAGGCCACTTTGTAAATTTTGATTTTCTCTTATTGTTTTATGAATTTATACCTTTTTTGTATTCCCATTTTAATAAACCTATATTATTACCTTTATTAGCATATTTTGATAATATTATATGAGCAATAATAATGTAACCATTTTACTATTCTTAAATATATTAATTTTAGCTTACTCAATTTGTAAAAGCCCCATATACGGTTTTATACCATTTGAGATTTACACAATTTTTTTTCACGTGTACAAAACTGGAACAAAGTTTTATTTTATTATTATTTTATTATATTTATATACTTTTTTATTTTACATTTATGTATCTCTATAATATTTTCATTTTTTCATAATGTACAATTCGTCCCTTTAGGTGAATTATTCTTTACGCCCCTAAAATATATATATGTATATGCATAATGTATACATTGTATGATCAACAAAGAATATTTTATAAATATTATGTTTATAAGAAATCATAAATTAAATATGAATAAGAAAAACGAATTAAGATAATTCAAATGTTTTTGTACCATTTTAAATGAAAGAAGAAAAAAATAATTTCCAAAAAATAAAAATTTTTTTTTTTAACGTGTTTGTTTATCAATATGTTAAACACATTTACATTAATTTAAGGAGATATATATGTGTATATATAGAGTCATATAATAAGATATGCATATATATTCTCCTGTTTATATTGAGATATATGTGTGTATATATACATATACAAAGGCATTAAACATTACTTGTGTATAAATATTATTAAATCATTTTATTACACACGCCATTACACCGCGTAACATTATTTACACCATACATATATTTATATAATTATACGGTCTTATATTTTAACGCGTTCGATTTTCTTTTTTGCTATTTTAATGACCATATTTGTTCTTTGAAAAATGGATAATCAGACAATTTTAAGGAGATCAACGCGAATAAGCCAAAGTTTTGGGCCAAACAAAAAAATAAATTACTTCTTAAGTGATGAATCAAGCGAAGATAGTTTAGTAAATAAAAAAAAAGAAAGAAAACAGAAAAGAAGCTCAAATAAAACTAATAGTCATTCAAATAGTAGTGATAAAAATTATTCTGCCGATGAAAATAGTTATAATGTAAATGAATCGGATAAAGGTGAAGACGACGAGGATGATATTGATAAATTATCAGAAGATAGAGAAGAGGATGAAAGAACCCAAAAAAAAAAAAGAAGTAAAAAAAATGGGAAAAAAAAAAAAAGAAGTGAAAGTAATGAAAGTTCAAAAAACAAAGATAAAACAATAGTTTTATATAAAAGCAGTGATGAGCAGAATACGGAAAATTCATCTGATAATATTGCAAAGGCAAAGAAAAAAAATTCGAGAAGATCAAAAGATGCTTTGAATCAAGCAAATAAAACTTCTAAAAGAACTGACGAAATAAAAAATGGAATAAATAGCACACCTAGAGTATATGTTTCAAAAAATGTAAGTTATATTGATAAATTAAATGTAGATATGGATGATGACGATTTTGACATTTTTAAAAAAAGTAGCAGACTTGACAAAAATAAAAGAATATCAACTAGTATTATACATCGTAGACTAGCCGAAATAACATCAAAAAAGAGGAAAAGCGTTTATATCGAATCAAGCAATAGTGATAAGTCAAGCGAAGAAAGTGATGATGAGTATACAAATGAAAAATTCAAAACGTCGAAAAAATCCAAGCACAATAACAACAATAATGATAATAATAACAAATTGATTATTAGCGTAAATAATAAAAAAAAACATATAATTAAAAATTTCGAAGATTTTAATTTATATGAAAAAATAAAAAAAAATCCTAAAAATTTTCATGAAATCATTGAAGATATATATTATAGCTTATTTAATAGGGAGGAGCGTGATGAAAAAATTAAAGTACCAACATTTTTTTTAAATTTTTTAGCTGAATGTTCAGGCAATGAAAGTGTTACATGGACAATGGATATAATAGATTATATAGACAAGCAAGTATATTTATATGAGGATGGTTCAGGTACCGATATTGGTAATAATAACATAAGGGGAACATTATTACTTCCTAGTAATAATAATGGTTCAGCATATTCTCCTCGATTTAATGAGTTGATTGCACCTTCCACAGTCAGATCATGTAACAAAGTCACAAACATAGATGAAATAATTAAAGATGAAAATAGTCTTGAAAAAATTTGCACATTTAAATGTGAAAAATTAGAACAATATCTAAACGAGAGTTTAGAAAATGATGCATTAATAAAAAGTAAAAATGAAAATAATAGATCGTACAAAGCTTTTAGCAAATTTTTTTCTGACTTTGCATTTCATTTTGAAGAAAATCATATAAACGATATTTTATATATATGTATATGGGTATTTTCATTAAATGTTAGTAAATATAGAAAAATCCGATTTACTTCTTCTCTTGCCAGTTTTTCATTGTTATTAGGATTATGTAAAAAAATTAATTACATTAATAATCACGAAAAACAATCCAGAAAGCAACTTTTATCTGAATATATACGGGAGAGAACTACAAATAATTTGATAAATATGGATTGGGATGGTAAAAATGGTAGGAGACGAAATAATACAATAGTAATAAACGATGCAGACATAGAGGAGCTGATAAATTTTAATGATAAAAGTGAATCTTCTGATGTATATCGTGCTATTTTAGACCGTAATTTAATTATAAGCCAACTAATTAATGATATCAAAGAAGACAGACAAAATTTAACTATGTTAAATAATTTTTTATTGTGTACATATAATATTTTATATAAAAATAAAATAAGAGATGTTTTTGTAGATATAAGAGTATTAACATTAGAATATTATTATAAATATTTAGAAATATTAACAATTTATTTTACAAATCGCAAATTTACGAAATTATTGATATGGATATTATATGATAAAGATAGCAAAATAAAAATAGCTTCTTTAAATATTTTAATTTATCTTTGTAATTATTATAATATGAATTCAAATAATAATTTTAAAATTGTCGAATTAATACACTTATGTAAAAAAAAAATATTAAATTTAATTTTTGATAATGATC
Organism: Plasmodium berghei ANKA; assembly: GCF_900002375.2. Taxonomy (NCBI): domain Eukaryota; phylum Apicomplexa; class Aconoidasida; order Haemosporida; family Plasmodiidae; genus Plasmodium; species Plasmodium berghei. The sequence continues at coordinate 834,374 of NC_036171.2, forward strand.
ATAATGTTCGAATGAAAACCTTTGAATTGATATTGCAAATGAGTAAGATGAAAATTGACAAACAAGAGTTACAAAATTTTAAAAAGAAATCAAAAGGACTAAATAATAATTTCACCAATAAAAATGAAGATAAGTCTGATTCTTCTGAGGAAAGTGATATGAGCAATGGAAAAGACAATGAAAATGGTAAAGATCAAAATACAAGTATTCTTTCGAAAAGAGAGAAAAAAATTGTGAACAACTTGATATGGTTTAATAACAATGAAAAAATATCTAGCATTATAACAAGCCTAATATATGAATCACAATTGAAAAGTAAAATTAAAGAAAATATAAAAAAAAAAAATAACTATTTTGACGTTGGACAAAATGAAACTAATACTGAAATAGATAAACATAATTTAGCATGTATAACAAAATATTTAAATAAAAATATACCAACAGTTAAAAATTTTGTGCACTATTTTGATTATCTTACTAACTATAATGAAAATATGAAGTTGTATACACTTGTTAATAAATTTATCAAAGGAATAAGAGATAAAATTGATTCTGTATCATCTATCGATATAATAATTGAATTATTGTGTGAAAGCGATATATCTTTTATGAATTATATTAAGATGACGAAAAAGCGGAATGTCAATGATAAAAGCAATAATCAACTAAAGAGGACAGACAGAAATGGTGAAGCTGAAGAGATTGGAAATGATAATAAAAGCAATGATATTGAGGACCCCTCCGAAGAAAGTTCAAGTAATAGCAACACCGATAAAGACCTGAAGAAATGCCTTCTTCACATATGCGAGTCATCATATAGAAATCTTCAAAACGATATAATGGAATTAGAGAAAAATAAAAATAAAAAATACTTCAATTCCGTAAGCAATAGTAATAATAAACTCGAAGAAAATAGTTTCCATAATAGAAAATTAAATCATGATATAAATATGATTAAAAGGATGATTATATACACATTTAATATAATAAAGAATAGTAAAATACTTATAAAGATGCATCAAACTAATCAAGAACATTTATTATTAATATTAAAAATATTAAAGCATGCATTGAATGAATGTAAACATATATATAAAAGCAAAGAGAAAAATAATATATATAATTTTACCTCAACAATTTTGGAATATTTTAAAAATGATATAAATAGTAATGTCAACTATTTCTTTAATAATAGTTTTATATATTTAAAAGAAACATATGAATATTTGTTTTATCTATTAAAAAATTTTAAGTTACCATATTATTCTTCAAAATATACAATAAATATAATATCGTTATTTTTGTCTTTAAATCCTTTTTTAAAGAATGATAATAATACATTGCCAGTAGATTTATTATTTGATTTATATTATACTTATTTTAATAATTTTATTGACTCCTTTATATATTACCGAAATAATTACAATGCCGAAATTGAATGTGATGAAGAAGAGGGGTATATACAAAGCAAAAAAAATAATAAGGTAGCTATAGTTAGTGAAAATTTAGTACATAAGGAAAAACATATTGTTGAATCTATTGAAAATGATATTGTTATTAATATTACCAATTTGATACATATATATACAATATGTTTTAATTATATAAATAATGATTTGTCTAATTATCATCAAAAAAAAAATGATGCAATAAAAAAAAAAATTGATAAAGACATCAAACATGTTATAGAATATGATTTTTTTAAATTTATTGTAAATGAAAAATGCCAAGCCATATTTAAGGACAATGTTTTTTTAAGTGATATATTTGATGAAAATGAAATGACATATTATGACCAATATTTTTTACAAGCGGATCTTAACCAAAGAGAAAGAGAAATAGATGAAGACCAAAATGACGAAAGCGAAGAAAAGGACGAAGGAGACGACGATGGGTATGATGATGAAGGTGAGGAACAAACGGGTAAAGAAAATGAGGATAATGAAAATGATTCAGATTATGATGGCGAACATACAGGCTCAAACAAAGAAAACAGGGGGAAAAAGAAAAAATTAGCAAAAAAAAAAACAAAAAAAAATAATCTGAACAATAGTAATAAAAATGGTAGAAAAAATGATATAAATTTTGACTATAATAAAAAAGAAATGGACAAAGTTGGTGTAAATAATAAAGATGCCAATTTTCCTTATAAGCATAATATACACAACTTGTATTATAGCCCTGATGCATGTATGCATGCAAATGCGATAATAGAAATATGTTTTTATATTATAAAAACAAAAATAAATTCAATATATTATTATGATGATGAAAATACTCTTCCTAATACCCCATCTTCTCGATTAATTTTACTTTGCATCGATCAAATATACATTATATATGAAAATTATATTTACCATTTATGCAAAAAGAGATACTTTTTTAATTATTTATACAATTTCTTTTTAAAAAACGAAGAAAATAATGACAATAAAAATGACCAAAAAGAGGGCGATGGAAATATAGGGAATAGCAATTTTCATGATAAAAATGAGATGGATAATGGAAAAAATAATAAAACAAAAAATGAAGAAGAAAAAAAAGATGATGATGGTGTAGATAAAAACTTTGATCAAGATGGAAAAAAGAAAGAAGAGACAAATGTAAATATGAATGATTTTAAAAAATTGAAAAATCTTAATGAAAAAAAAATAAATATATTAAAAAATATATTTATCGAAACAAATTATATATATGATAATATAATAGCATTAAGAGATGAGCTAAATTTATTATTAATACTTTTAATAAAATATTCAAATAATACTGTATTGAAATATGGGACATTTTTAAATCTTATGAATGTTGCACAATTGGACAATGTATTATTATATTCTGCTAATGATTTAAAAAAATATAAAACGTTAGAATTAGTATTAAATATATTAAATAAAGAAGAAGCGGAGAAAGGAGTTGAGGTATATGATGAAATGTATTACACCAATCATGTTGATACAATTTTGAATAATATTGAAAATGGAAATGAAGAAGGATTATATGAATTTGTAGAAAAATATACAAACATAAATGAGGAAATTAATAAATATAAAAACGTATCGAGATATGTTTACAAAGAAGATAATGCACTTTTCAACTTTGTTACAGAATTATTTAAAAATGTAGAAAATATAAATAATGATAATTATAATTTTGTTAATTCATTTTTATCAATTGATATAGGTGTATTTTTTCCTATTAATACATACACATATATTGTAGATATGTGTAAAATATATAATAAAGACGAATTGAGTAATAATACAAGTATATTGGAAATGCAATATATGCACATGACTCTAATAATAGCACAATTTATATTAAATTCAAATAACATTAATATTTATAATAGTTGTTTAGGTGTTTTATTGTTAATACATCTTAACGTTAAAAATAAAGGACTATCATCCATAGCATTAACTTTCCATAACAAGCTAAAAAAATATAATATAAATATATTTTACGAAGTATTATTATGTGCATTAATAGGATTATACACAGCATATATAAATAATGCATTAGAAGAAAAAGATTTGTTATTATTTAGTGCATCAATAGCTAGCCGTTTAGGTGTTAAAATTGTGGATAAACAAAAATTGCCTTTATGTAAATTTATACATTCATGTGTTAATTGTGCTTTAAATTTAAAAAATCAAAATACTTTTATTAAATATATACTACCATATGCTCAAAAGTTGAACTTAACAGAATATCAAATTAATTATTTAAAAAAACAAATCTTGGGCTTAATCCAGTCTTATAATTTATCTAATAATACAAATATAAAATTTGAAAATAGTATTTTTGAGCATATGCTACTTGTTATACATAAAAAAAAAAAACTAAATGATGAATTTAAAGATATCAATTATGAAAATTCTTTTATTAATCTTAATGAAACTATACATATGAATATAAGAAAAAATCTTCCAAATAATTCTACCACAAATCTGCAAGATCATATTATCAAAACTAGGAAAAGTTCACAGGGTGCATCTGCTAATACAAAACACAAAGAAACCGAGAAAACGACTAAGCTCAGAAATAACAATCAACAAAATGATGCTAATGATAAAAAAATAGACGAAAATATTTATAAACAAGGGACAAAAAACATCGTATTAAATGAAAATGATGAAGAAAAATATACATCAGACAATGAAAACACATCATATGGTATACACATAAATGATTATATAAATCAAAATGAAGACGACGAAGATAGTAATGTAAGTATTATAAATAAATCAAATGAAAATAGTAACAAACAAATTAATAAACATATTTATGAAATAGAATCCAGTCCCAAACCTAAGAGAACTACTAAGTTAACAAAATTACAATCAATTATGAAAAAAGAAAATGGAAAAACCATAAATAATAATGAAGGTAAAAATATACCTATAAATGAATTGCCTAAAGAATCAATAGATCATTCTTTAAATAGTTCATTAAATAATAACAATGCTGAAGATAATGATGACATATCTATCATATCAGAAAACAAAATGAAAATGAACTATTTTGATGAACATGAGGAAGATGACGATGACTCTATTTCTGACATAATGCCAGGAATGTCACCTATGAAGATGCAAAAAAAAGGAAGAAGCGAATTATCGACCCCTATTTCGTACGCTGATGATTTGATGAATTTTTGATCTTTCATTGTTTAATTTTTACGTAATATTTAGTGTACGTGCATATATACATATTTATGAATATCATTTGGTTTAATGACTATTTTTTAATTTTGAAAGTCTGATTATGTTATTAATATGAAAAAAATAACAAATTGTATTTAAAAGTTTCAAAAATATTTTATTTCAATTAGGTAGCTCTGCTACTAAAGAAACGAAATAACCACTTATACATAAAAACCCCAAAAAGTTCAAATGTAAATATCATAATTTGGGAATCAAATTTAACCTAATAAATGAAAATTCCAACTTAGTAAAAGCAAATATGTATAGTACCGTTTAATTATGCCTCAGATACGCAAATAGTTATATCTCTAATAATGAAATTGTAAATAGAACAACTGATAATATATGTAGGTAAATGAGGCGATCTATATTATCTACACTTCATTTTATTTATCTCTTAACCACATAGTATACTTAGTAAATATCACTCAAATGATTAGTATGGTCTAATTTCAAAATACTTATACGTTTTCGATCTTTTTCTCGGTGTTCTACCATGTTTTCCACCTCCTCCTCTACCTCTACCTTTTCTATAACTTCCAATAAAATGATGATCTGTATATGCTTTATCAAATGATTTAGCTTCTTTTAATTTATCAATAAAAGCTTTTTTTAATATTTTATTTTTGGTGTGCCATAAATTTAAACCTGTAATTTCTGTGTTTATTGGAAATTGTTGTCTTTGTGGGTGTAATGATTTATCATTAGGTAAATAATATGGAGAATATTTACCTGATTCTTTATTTTTATATAATTCATATAATCTTTTTTTTTTTAAATGTTGAAATATAGCATAATAATAATCACTTTGTTGAAACCTCGTCATGAATATTTTCCATGGTAATGTAAAAGTCCTTATATTTGGATGGGATAAATAAAAATACATAACATTTCTTAATTTTTCTCCGAAATTTGATCGAAGTTCTTCTGGGGGGGTTCGCAAAATATAGTTATCAAAACCTCCTGCATCATCAATAGCATGTAATGCACTAGTTGTTATACGGACGCTTGGTATAATAGTATTTAATATGTTACTTACAATATGTTTTTTAAATACATTAGGTTTTATTTTTATTCTTGTTTTTTTTAAAGAATATGATACTTTAGTATAATAATTATAATCTTCATCATGGTAAAGACCAGTTTGTGATGCTGCTGATGGTACTCTACCATATGCCTTAACAGGAATAGGATGAATTATTTGTTTTTTTTTGAATCCCTTTTTATGACTTTTTCCAAGTCTTCTTAAATATTTTCCGAATAAATTTAAATTTTTAGGCATATTTTTACAGGCTAAATAATGATATCATAAAAATCAAAGCTTGTTTTGACTTGTTTTTCTCTGATTATTTCGTAATCAAATACATCTTTATTTTTTCAGTTTATGCTATTCCATCATTTAGTCTCATTCAATGGTATTTCTTGCTCTTTCTTTTTTTTAACTTTTCATCAAGTAATTACAATTTTATTTTAAAGCGAATTCATGTTCTTCATTTCTATGGTATGCACACTTTAAGATATATTATTTATATTCGTTGATTTTTATAACATAAATGTAGTATAAAAAAATAAATATATATTAATCAAATTAATAAGGTATGCAACAAATATGAAAATATAGCACATTCCGCATTAATAAAGCAAAAAATTAACAATGGGCACTCATTTTTTCAATTTAAAAATTGCCTTTTTTGGAGAAATCAAATAATATACGAAATTAAAAATTAATTTTTTTAATGAGAAATAAATTGATTCCTTTTTTTAAAATAATTTTTTTGTAATTATGCGGATATAGGAAAAAAATAGATTTATCACAAAAAAAAACAATAAATGAAATGACAAGTATGCAATTGCTTTATAAAGAAATATCTATATTATATGTACGTAGATGCTTGGTGCCTTCTATACGCGATGGTTTACAATAGAATAATATATAACCATGACTACTCAAGCAACTATATCTTTTTATAATTCTCATGTTATTCTCCTTTTTGTTGATCAACATTAACCTTTTGTATTTGTTTTATGAGTCAGGCAATCTCTAGCCTAATGAAAGGTGAAATAAAGGTATATAAAATCATTATTCATTGTTTTGAAAAAATTAGCATGTATGCTTATCTTAGCGTTTTCATTACTCCTTTATTCATATTTCCTCTTATGTACCTTCTTTGTAAGCGTAAAGCAAACCGGATGAACAACACAAATATATTACCAATTGGAAAAGATATTTATACACATGACTATTGATAAAAAATATATATAGCCATTGCTATAGGAATTACCATTAGTATTATAAGCGTTCTTTTTATATATGTAAAATTTAAGATACATAAACAATTCGAAAAAAAAAAAAATGAAAAAAAGAAACCATTATTTTAAAATAACTAAATTATAAAAGAGGCGTAAATAGGGGGATGATATATATAAGAATATAAAAATTATACATAAAAAAATGAGAGAGGTAATAAAATGGAAAGAGAAAATATGGGTAAATAAAACAAAATTATGTTTTGCCTTTTCCTCGTGGTTATTACTTCCTGTTGTTCCAGGTCGATGTTAAGGAAAAATATTTGGCTAATATATCGTATGTTTTATTTACTACATAATATTCCGGAAAGAATTGCATTTGCAAAAGTTTAATATCCCCTTGAACCTCTTTAAACATAAAGACATATGGATTTTCCCATAGGGAAAGATCTCTAGTTTCATCGTCTCCTTTATCTAGAATATTTTCTAAGCCTCTTAATATACTTTTACAGAGTTTAACACTTCCATTATTCATTGGATCTGATTCGCTAACTAATTCTAACATATCAGCAATAAGTTGCATACATATATTTTGCCCAAATCGATTTGTAGTAGCTGTACATGAAATAATATACCCCACTTGTTTTTGATTAGCTTTTGACAAGCATGCACATACAGCATAAGCAGCTTCAATTTTTGTGTTAAAGTCGTTATCAGTTTGAAAGATTTCGACTAATAATGGGAACACGTCGTTTTTTATTAAAAGTTCAACTTCTGATGTAGTTTCACAGCCAATGTTTCCTAATGCATTACACGCCCTTGCTCTAGCTCCAGGTTTAATTTTAGTATTATTTAAAATTTTTTTCAAAGCTTTTATAACATTACAAGATATAAGTATACATATTTGCTGATGATTAGCTGCGTATGCAATTTTTGATATAATAGATAAAGCTTCAAATGCTAAATCTGGATTTGAAGACTCACAAAGGATTACAGCATTGTGCAATATATCAGTTTTAAGTAAAACGTCTATACCTGCTTGATTTTCACATATAGTTATACATATAGAACTAGTTAAAAATAATATCCTTTCGTCACTCATTTTTATACAAATTGATAAATAGTTAGTTATAGTTTCAAGTTCCCTTAAAAAGGATTTTTCATATAATTGGCATGCTGAAACATAAAACATTTTTAACCCATATACTACTAAAGTATAACAAACTCGAACTCCATTTAAATTTGGGACATTTTCAACAGATTTTAATAACATTTCCACAATTCCTATATTATCAAGTAAATCATTTTTTAATTTAGATATATCATATATCATAATAGTTCTTAATAAGGATATGATTAATTGGACAATTAATGATGCGTATATTTTTTCGCATGATTTATGGCATATATTTTTTAGCATATAAACTGTGCATGTATATAATTCATCTACAACGTCTTGCTTGATTTTTTCATTTTGATCACAACATCCAAATATTATAATAAGTAATGTTAATGCTTCTACTATTATTTCGTCATTATGAAATATATAATTATAAAGCAAAGATTTTATAATATTTATTATATTCATTTCGAATATATCACTTAAATTTATATCTATCACATTTTCTCTAGTTAAGCATTTATCTAATAAATGAAAATACTCATCCACATCATTTATGCTTTTACAATTAGTAAATATCATTGAATTTAAAACTTTAAAATTTATTGGCGTATTATTTCCATAATTATTTAACCCATCGTTACTATTACAATTGTTCGTGTTATTATTGTTATTAGTATTTATTCCATCATTCATATGATCATTATTATTATAATTATTTTGAAAAAAAGGATTACTCATTGTATTATTGTTACTGTTGTTATTATTAAGGTCGTTGCTATTATTATTATTATTTGCTTCCGAATCATTTTGTTCGTTTGTATTTTTATCCTGAATATTTAGCATAGTACATCCTCTATTTAATAAATTTTTTTTATAATCATTATTATTTTTATATTTATAATGCAATGAAGCATATACTAATCTAATACCTTTTATTTTATCTTCAATTTTTGAACTTTCAAGTAAATTACTTACATTCTTTATTATATTTGTACTTATGCTAAAGGAACTTTCCATTTGATTTACTAAGATGTCAATAGATTCTTCATTTTTATTTATTTGACTAAAACTTGAATTATTTTGCTCATTTCCATTGTTTATAAAAGAGGGACAATTATTATTACCGTTGTTATTGTTTATCATGTTTATATTATTTTTATCTTTATCAATGTTTAAATTTATATTATTGTTTAAAAAATACGGCATACATGTAGATAAAGAATTTTCAAAATTGGAATTGTTCATTCCTATAACATCTTATTTTATAAAAATGGGTGCCTCTTTATTTGTCAAAAGAAGCAAAACGCTAAAGTTGGGACGTACTGGAAAAATATATAATATTTTTAGTTCTATTATGCATATATAATATAAGCAAAATTCGATTAGATTTTGCAAATATTGGCGTTGTGAGGTAGTTTTGCATAAAATTTAGACATAAAAGTTGATGCAAATATATATATATATAATATATACTTGTTTATTTATTAAACAAAGGAAACTTTCATTTGCTGAATATGCGACTTAAATAACAATAATCGTAATAAAAATTCAAATGTAAACAAAATATTTTTCAAATTTATCTTAATAACAATGATAAAAAAACGAAGAATTATTATTTGCATATATGTACTACCTTGTATATTTGAGATCATATATATATTTATCCATATGCATATACGCGTATATGTATAGAAGCTTGGTGTGTCCAGGAAATGTATGATATTTCAGTGTATATTTATTTTTGAGTATGAATTTGACTTTAAATAAATATAATTATGTATACACATATGTATACTTCTATGTGTAATGTAAATCAAATACACATTAAAAATTTAATCGAGCTTCTCCACTTTATAATGTTATATGTATATGTATGCTTTGAATATGTATAGTAATACTTATGTATATTATACATAGACTTTTTAGTATTGCCGTTTTTATCCTTCTAAATACAATACTATTAAAATACCGTTTTACATTATACTGTGAAAATTAGCATTCCGTGTAAAAAATAAAATAAATAATAATAGCAGCCAAATGTCGTAAATTAAATTTAATTCTGATTACTCATATGCACATATTTGTTTATTTATATTGTATACCTATACATACATGATCCATACACGTTTTATAGTTAAATTTTTTGAACATGCAATTGAAACATGAAATGTGGTTTTTACATATGTATAATTTACGCTGAAAATTAAACAAAGTAAAATCGTTAATATGTACAATGAGGGGATATAAAATATACAATGCGAAAATATGTAAAATGTACAATGTGGAAGTATGTAAAATGTCAATGTGGAAATATGTAAAATGCATAATGTATAATGCAAAAATATACAAAATGTACAATATGGAAATAAGTAAAAATATAAAAACGTAAAATGTAAATGAGTTAATATGAAAAATGTTAAAACCTAAAAAGGTAAAAATGCAAACGTAAAACATATGGGGAAAACACAAAAAATTATATTTACCTTTAATAATATACGTATTTATAAAAGGAACAAAAGGTATGGAAAAATTTTGTGATAATTTGTATATATATATATATATAATTATACGATATTAAAAAAATAATACATACATTAAATATATATTAAATAAATCGTAATACTTCAAAAAAACGTACGAAATAAAAAAAATAAACAATACATTTATATTACTATTGTAGTTTATATTATTCATAAGCAATACGTGATTAATTATTGCATTACGGTCGTTTATATTTTACACTTGAAAAGGTTATAAAAAATTAATTAAAATAAAATACTAATTATTAAAGCATATAAATAGATTATTTATAATAATATATTTTTTATAATAAAAATAAGCTATTCTTAAAAATATTATATATTTTTAAATTAAAAAAATTAAAAAATGTATATGACACATGCATATAATATTTGTGATATTTGCTAAAGGGGTATCTCACGTATACATGTAAAGATGCAAATTTATGCTTATGCTTATATATTATATTTTTTTTGAGTATTATTAATAATTTATTTGTATCCTCACATTATTATTTACAAAGACAACTGTAAAGATAAATATTTTCCGTTTTTTTATAAAATTATAATAAAATAGTGAGACATTTTGAAATTTAGAGCTGCTACCAATAAATGCTATATTACTGATATCCCAAATAATAATACTTTCATTATAATGCTTAATTTATTATTACATATTTTTTCTTCATGAATTATTAATAAACTTTTATTAATACTATATGTATCCCTGTTTTTTAAGTATGCAACAAAGGAATTCATTGAGTATATTTTACTAAAATATTTGAAAGTATATATTATATAAAGAATATTTTTTTCTATAGCTATCATGTTTTATTATTATTAAAAATAAGAAGAACGCGCCTTTATATATATGAGAGGGTGAAATGTTTCTGGAATAGTTATGCATAATAGAAAATAATACAAATATTCACATCATGGCATATATTTGTTTAATTTTTATTATCTCAAGCATGTTTATTAATCATGCACCTTTCAAAGTATATACTTTTTATAATATTCTGGGAATACACTTTTAACAATTATATAACAAGGAATTGAAGTAGAAAAATAATTAAAGTTCTGCATCAAAAACAGATAAAGATGGGAGAAAAGAAACCCAAACCATAATCAACAGATGATTTAAACAAACCATATTATTTCATATTTCTTTTTTTTTTTTATAAAAAATTGGATGTTTTAGAATGTTGTAAAATTTATAAGAAATTAACTTCTTTATATGGTATTTCTTTACTCACACATAAAATGTGGATATGATTGAAGCATTATATTTTATGTGGTTTAACATCCCTTCTTTATTAATTCCAAAGGTTTATCAATCATTAAAAGTTGATAAATTATATCTGTTTTATATTATTTACTGGAAAAATAATAGAATTCTATTGCATTGTATTTAAAATCATGTAAAATATTAAAAAGACATACAAAAGAGTCATACGCGTATATATGTTTTTTTTTATAAGTCCGTTGACTGAATGTAATTAGCACACAATATACATATCTCAATATAATCTATATTATGTTGTAAAGACAATGCATGTATAGATATTGCATACTATGTTCGTTATGGGTAGAAATAATTAAATCATAACCTTATATTTAAAAGGTAGCATATATGCATATATTTGTTTGTTAAAATTTTCAACATAATTATTAAAAAAATAATGCATAAGTTTAAAATAAAATATTAAAAATTAAATGAAGAATGACAGAATAGCACATAAGTATTACTTAGCGACTTATGATATAGAATATAAACATATATCACATATTTATATAATCATGTATAAATATTATCATAATAAATTTTTTTTCCCATTTAAGGCAAAAAAAAACTAAACAAAAGCCAATAAATAAATAAATATATATATATATATATATATATATATTTTTAATAAATTTAGATGATATATAAATTAAAAAGAATTTCTTCTCGCGTTGTAATATATGGGCTATTATATATGTTCTGTTTTGATTTTATTTATTTTTTACATTTGTTAATTATTTCTGTATTTTTTTTTATAACCCAAATAGCGTTTAAAAATATACATAGTAATTGTTCTTATAAAAAATGGATGTCACAAATGTCATACAAAATTTAGAGTTTGGAAATTTTATGAAATCATTAAAGTTGTATGGAATAGTACAGATGTTATTTCTTTCTTTTTTATTTATTTTTATGAATTTGTTTTATTGATATTGCAATATATTTAGCTAAATATTTAATTTGCGTATAAACGCTGAGGTATAAACAGGTTATGTATTTATCTTGACAAAAATGAAACTCGACTTTTGTTGTTCTTACAACCATATTGGGCCTCCAGTTTTGGAAGTAAAATGTGTGGAAATAAGTCCAGCGAAGACAAGTGAAATAATTGCTGACAATTTAATTAAAATGTTAATGGATGGTCCAGATGTGTCTTTTAAGGGATCACCAACTGTATCTCCAATAACTGAATTTTTATGAGCATTTGAACCTTTGCAATGGTCTGTTCCTAAAGCTCCGGATTCAATATATTTCTTTGCATTATCCCAAGCACCACCAGAATTGGTTGATGAAAAAGCTAGCTGTATGCCTGATAAAATAATACCTATTAATAATCCTGCTGTTGCATATTTTCCCATTAACATACCAATAATTAAAGGAAATGTAACAGATATTAAACCTGGTAATATCATTTGTCTTAATGATGCATCAGTTGATATTTTGATACATTTATCATAATCTGGTTTTTGTTTATTTGCTAAGATTAATGGAAATTGTTCTAAGCATTCATTCAAAACACTATTAGCTGCAATTGCAACTGATTTCATTGTTAATGCAGAAAATAAGTATGGTAGCATAGATCCAATAAGTAAACCAATAATAACCCATGGATTTAATATATTAACGTGTCGTACTTTTGCACTACTTGCGTATGCACCGAATAAGGCAAAAGCAACTAATGCGGCTGATCCAATAGCAAATCCCTTTCCAATAGCCGCTGTTGTATTTCCTGCTGCATCAAGGATATCAGTTTTTTCTCTAACTTCAGATGGTAAACCAGCCATTTCTGCAATACCACCGGCATTATCTGATATTGGTCCATATGCATCAATAGTTAAGCATATACACAATGTACTTAGCATACCTACTGCGGCTAATGCTACTCCATAAACTTCACAGAAAATATAAGAAACACCAAGTGCAACGCTTAAACAAACAATTGGAATAAATGTACTCTTATATCCAAGTGATAAACCATAAATAATTCCTGTTGCAGCTGATATTTTTTGTGTATTTGCAATTTCTTGAACTGGGCTAAATGAATAAGATGTATAAAATTCTGTAGTAAATCCAATTATTAATCCAGACCATAAACCAACTAAAGCTGGAACGATAATTTTCCAGTTAGGTATTTCTTTTAATACGTCATATCTTAAAACTGGTGGTAAACAATATTGTCCGATTGCAAAAATAGTTAGTGATTGGAATATAGTTGATATAAATAATAAATATTTTAATGTTCTTTCAACTCCTGCTTTTCCAGTAACCCTAACTAATTTTGTTACCAAAAAAAATGTAAGCATACTACTAATAATACTAGCGCTAGAAAAAAATAATGGAAACATGATACAATAATTTACATCAAAAGATGCCATATTTTCTGGCAAGCTTAATATAGATGATCCTATAACCAATGATGCACATAAACTTTCTGCTAATGAACCAAATAAATCAGCACCCATACCAGCCATATCACCAACATTATCTCCAACATTATCTGCTATACATGCAGGGTTTCTAATATCATCTTCTGGTATACCATATTCATTTTTTCCTGACAAATCTGCTCCGACATCAGCTGCCTTAGTATATATACCACCACCAACTCTTGAAAATAAAGCAATCGATGAACCTCCTAAGCCAAATCCAGCTATAGCTTTATACAGAGCTGTATCATCACTGAATTGCAATAGTGTTTTATATGCAAAAATCAATACTCCTAATGATATTATACTAAGAGAAACTAACGAAAATCCCATAACTGTTCCCGCATTTAATGTAACTTTGAATCCCTTATCTAAACTTTTCCATGTTTCACTTGTAGTTCTAACGTTAGCATAAACGGCAATTTTCATACCAATATAACCACATATTATAGATGTTATACATCCTATGGCAAAACTTATAGCGGTATAGTAATTAATAAACCAAGATAATAATCCAGAAAATAATATCATAAAAACTATTAAATATTGATATTCCTTAGATAAAAAGGAATTTGCTCCTTCTGAAATATAAGAAGCAATTTCTTTCATTTTTTCAATTTTGACTTGTCCATTTTCAACTTTATCGAGCTTATCATCGGATGCACCAATATTTATTCTGGATATTGATATGCATTCTATAACTGAAAATAATAATCCGAGAGCGGGAGGACCAAATATTATGCAATAAAGCTCATTCATTTTCGCAAAAAGTAAATCATTAACAAAATGGGAATAAGTAAAAAAATTAATGACAATTATCGAATATAATAATAAATCAAATTCATGAAAATATAAAAAAAAAAAAAATTAAAAACAATTCAAAATCCGAATTTCAAAAATATAACTGTGTGGGATGCTAGAATTTTGCAACAACTGGTTGTTAATTCTATGCGATCATATCCCATACATTATTTTTATGTATGGATTATTTAATTATAACGCAATATGCATAATGTTTTTAATATACAAAAATAAGTGCTTTAGAACGGCAATTATATCAAATAATAATTAACAAGTATGTTATCATGAAAATATTTTATAAAGTGCCAAATTAAAAAAAAACATTAAAATTATATTAATATTAATATTAATATTAATATTTATTTTTAATATATTTATATAAGCATTATATATTTTTTTTAAAAACTGCAAAGGCTAAAAAGTAATCCTTCGGGGATCAATATTAAATATTCACAATTTAATAGCAGTAAAACAA
The DNA here is from genome assembly GCF_900002375.2 of Plasmodium berghei ANKA. Lineage (NCBI taxonomy): Eukaryota > Apicomplexa > Aconoidasida > Haemosporida > Plasmodiidae > Plasmodium > Plasmodium berghei. Next base: position 849,953 of record NC_036171.2, read on the forward strand.
TAATGCTATCATTATTATTTTTCCATTTTAATTATTTGGCTTCTTAAAAAAATTAATAATTATAAGAAATATAGCATGTTATCATTGATTAATTTAAAATATTATAATATTTAAAGAATTTTATTATATATAGAAATTTATATGAGAAAAAGCAAAATATACATGTTATTGAAAACTTTATTTTTTATATTAAAAAAGTGTTTTCTCATTTTTTAGTTGGGTATACATATATAATAACCATATACATTTTTTTGTTTAGTTTAATGTATATTACTATTGCAGCGAAAACTCAAAAGAAATCGAGCAAGATATGAAAATATTAATATATTAATGATGTTACAATAAATAATAATATATTATTGAGAAAAATATATATTATATTGCTTATGTTATATTTTATATCGATACCGGGTGTTTACCCCTTAGGGAGCCTAATATAAAACCTTGATATACTATTAGTTGTTTTAGTATATTAAAAATAACGTTTACTATTGTTTTATTGCACAAAAACTTATACATCAAAAAAAAAAAAAAATTCTTTAGTGCTTGAAATATTTGCAATCCTTAACTATATAATAATAGTACTAACACATTAATAATGCTTGCTATTAAATTAAAAAATATAATTACCTTCATGTTATATTCAGTATATTAAGGCTTAGTTTTATATATGTTTTATGAATAACGTTATAACATTGATTATTAAGATATTTGTAACAAATCGAAAACTAATAAATATTATTATTGTATATTATTCTTAATAAATTATATAAGAAAAATCAGCGTCTCTATATTATAATAATATTATAACATATCTATGAATGCTTTTATATTTTTAAAAAGTAACAAATATTTTTGAATATAAAAAAATTATCATATTAAAATATAATAAAAGGGAAAATAGTATTCTACAAAATAATTTTAAACATTTTTATTAATTTTCTAACATATATAAATTAGGCATAGAATATGTATATATTTACCCATTTATATTATCTTGCAAAAAATAATGGTTACCCTTTTTAAAAATATATAAATTTCTTAGGTTTTTGTCCAAATAACTTAATTTATTAAATATATATAATACAAAGGAAAGTATAGACTCTTTACTATATATGTATATATAAGAAAGCTTAAACTGTAGGGTAAATAAAAAAGATAAACAAAATTTAACAAGCGAAAATACCAACTATTAATGCGTATGTATGTATGTATGTATATATATATATAATATATATCAGAAATATATGAAACTCGAAAAAAAAAAAAATAATATGTCATATTAATAAAAATAAAAAAAAACGTAAAATTAATAAGCATTTATAAAAATACAATATTACACTTGCTCCTTGGTAATTTGTTTTTAATAAATAATTCATTCCGCTGCTCCTAAATGACTTAAATTGTAATATGACTGAAAAAATATATAACAGTATTTTAAATATTAATATCATATATATAACATATGTATATATATTTTTTACGTATTTAGCATCGGTATTAAAAATTGGTATTTTATGTATTTCAGTAATTTGAAAGATTTAAGTATCCCATCATGTTGTATAAACCCAATCAAATATTCATGTTCATTGGAAAAATATTAATTATCTTTCTATTTGATTTTTATTATAGATTATTCTTGCTTTCCTCTTTTTTTTCTTTATTCTTAAATTGAAAATTATCAAAATATTATATTTTAAGAATACATTTTGGGGTTTTTCTTAATGCATTTTCAATATGCAACTATAAATCAATAAAATGTAATAATATGAATATTTTATTAAATCATTTTTCTACAAAAATGCCAAAAGGCTTAGCTAAAGACCTTAAAAATGAGCAAGTATAATTTCTAAAAAAAAAATCCACGTTTTTTTATAAGTTGTAATCATAGTCTTTTCTTTTTTATTTTTTGTTTCACAAAAATTTATACAGGCAAAAACAATCACCGAATGCCTTCCCAGCTATTTAAAAAAAAAGGATAATAATTTGTTAATAAATCTACGTGTTAAACCGAATTCAAAAAACACGTCTATATGTAATAATTATTTATATCTTTATAAAATATGTACACATTTAATGGCCATATGAATCTCATTATATTTATATTCTACCAATTAATATTACTACTATTATTTATTTTGGTATACTAATTTCAGATTTTAACGTAGATACAGAAGTTCTTAATATAAATATACAAGAGCAACCTGTTAATAATCAATCAAATGTTGCCATTATAAGCTATTTTTCTGATATATGTAAGCATGAAATTGATGACAAGATAAATATTTTATTCACATTGAAAAACTATCGATGCTGTATATTAATATATATTTATTAATTTTTCAGTAAATTTGAAGAAAAGAGATATATCCATTGTTGCAGGATTAAAGTCAAGGGACAAGGTAAAAGGAAAACATATTATATATAATACATATGTTCATAGTTAATGGAAATATTGTTTATATTCATATAATAATTTTCCTTTCATCCATTTTTTAATTCCAAGGTTTTAATGGTTTCAAATATTTCTGTAGAGGATTTAAGCAATAAAATAAATCAAAACGTAGAGTAATATTTTGTAATTTTTATTTAAAACTAAAAAAATATATTTATATAAAATGGCGTATTGTAATTAATAGTTTAATTTTGATATTTTGCATATCGAAAATCCTTCTTTATCTCATTTGATTGCTTTATTTATTTCATTATTTTTTTTACACATAACATAATTCCAAAGTTGTGTCATTTACCATAGTGAATTTGATACATGTATTTTTGAATAAATACATCAAACTACAAATTTAAAAAAATTATGAGTTTTAAATCTTCATTTCTTCTTTATTGAATCAATTTTTAATACACAATATATATGTAGGCTTATTATAAAACCACGCATCGTTCTACATATATAAAGCGAGAATGGATATATGTGCCCATATTACACAAGAGCGCTGTGAAACTATTATAGACATATAATACTCAATGATACATTTCTTATGTCATATGTTTAATCATATGCAAAGGATATTTCTTAATTATGATAATATTAAAAGTTACATTTTTAAAATAAAGCTATGTGTTTTTTTTTATTTATAACTAATTTTATCACAGTAAAAAAATAAATAAGCATTGCTATTTAAATGACGATGAAAATTGAAAATAAATAAGCATTTGCATATTTAAATGAAAATAAATATAAAAAATGAATAAATATTTGCATATTTAAATGAAAAGAAAAATAATAAGTAAATAATTTTTTTATTAAAAATACAAAGATTTGTGTATGCATACACACATATAAAATATGTTTATATAACTAATCTTCAAAAAACTAAATTTTTTAAGCAGCTTTATAAATTTCTTCTTAATATATATATTAACAATTTATATAAATGTTACATATATATATAATTACAAAGTTTATTAAATTTCATATTTCCTCATTATTTATAATTTTATTTTGGGGGGTATTTCGTTGGAATTATTATTATATAACATTTAAGTAATATAATTTGGATGACATAATTCTCATGTCAATGTTTCCATATAAAAAGGATGCATATACATATTTATTATCTGCGCAAAATCCTCTTTTCCACACTTATTTAGCATTAATTTTTCTTTTCGTAACTGACATAATTGATTCTTGGCTTTTAAGTGTTTCTTCTTTTTCGAGGGTCTTTTTCTTTCCGTCATCTGCATTTGAGCTTTTATCTGTAATTTCTTGATATTTAATCATTATTTTAAATTCTTTTTTGAATAATGCGCATCCTACTATGGCCAATATACAAGCAGGTACTAAATACAATAAAGCTGGCTGAGCATGTTCAAAATAAAAGAGCATACAATATGTTAATATTAAACCTGCTTGATAAAATACTGTTATTGTATAAAAATAATATTTCTTGAAAGATTCATGAATAGATATATCATTAAACATTTTCTTAACATTTCCTTTATGTATTTTATTTCTATGCAAATAATAATCAAAACGTAAGCATAAAGATATTAAAATTCCTGGAATAATTATATCTCCTAAACCAAGCATGCTATAATGCAATGGATCTAACGACACTGGAAACAATAGTTTTACAGGAGCTTCAAATGACTTTAAAAAAAAAATAAAATATATATAGGTGTGAATTTTAAAGCTATAAATGGGTGCATGTATTATACTTTATTTTTTTATTTCGTCAGATTTTCTTTATTACCTTTGCAACAGTAACCATAACGTCATTTCCAAAGACCCAAAATATATCATACACGAATAATCCAGACTATAAAATTGAAAAAATATATAAATTATAGTGAAAATAGTAAAAGATATAACCACAAAATCACAGGCCCAAATTATCGAAAGTCTATTATTAAAATAATTTTAAATCAAGATATAAATAAAGCATAAAATAATTATATGTATGTTCTTCATTTGTTAAGTCCATACTAATAGTATGAATCCAATTACGAAGTTGCTTAAAATGACCAATGAGAGTGCCTTTAAGAAAAGAGGTAAAAAAAAATATAAAGGATAATGAAAATAAATGATTTTTGTTTCAATAAATAGTAAACATATATATATAAGTAGTATGTACTCATATTTTGAGCATCACAACTACATAATAAATATTGTTCTTACTTGGAAGCAAAAGGAAATTGCTAAAATGTTGTGTGTAACAAAGTCTTTGTAAAATATCCATCGTGCACCAATTATGAAACAAACAATCAAACTCATAATTTCTCCTTTATTTGTATTAAATACAATTGGATCTATAAAAACAATAAGGATAGAAACAATATTAACAAGGGTTTGAATTACGGCAGATATAATAATACAATGATAATTAATAAGTTGATAAAAAATCATACATATTTTTAATAGTATATACCCTTTGAAATAAACTTTGGAGCATTAATAGTTTTAACAAATTCATCTTTCTTAAAAATTTTTGGAAAAAAGGGTTCCTAAAAATAACGATAATCAAAAGGATCTCAATATTTATTCATTAATATATAGAATGTGCGTATATAGAATTAAATTATCACTAATCAATGGTTTTAATTATATTAATTTTGTTTGAATCTTTTTTCGATTTCTGCGTGTAAATGTTTTATCATCTATAATATAGCAATGCGAAATGGCCCTTGTTATTTCTCAAAAATTATATTGATATAATATTTAGATCAATAACTAAGGTTTCTATTCCCCGCACCATATATTATATCATTTTACACAATTAATTCATAGGCTATATATACATAAATGTGGATATGTAATCACTACGTAAATATGCGCACACTTATATTCACATACAGCTGTCTATATAAATATTCATTTATTCTACAGTTATTTCATTTTAATTTTATAAAATATAAAAAAATAAATTACCAAAACAGTCGAGAAAACGCTTTGCAGAGAAAATACTCCTGCCATTGTTAAATAAACGGTTAGCAACAGATTCACATAATATGGATCTAAAAACTTGTAGGCAAAATACCTGTAAAACGAAAAAAATAAATTTTGTTATATTTTAATTCAATATTTCCTCATTGCTTTGGGGGAGTTCTATTATTTAGTTTCTTTTCACTTTTCTTACAGTGTTAATAAAGCAGCTGATCCAATAATTGGAAACATTATTGCATCATATGTCGTTATATGGTCAGTCTTTTGGGTTTTATCATCCGCCTAATATAAATAGAAGCATCAAATTGGATATTAGAACATTTATATATTAAATGGGTTTGTTTTTTTTTTCCATACGATCAAAAAAAACGATTTACATAATAATTCTTACTTCCAATTGTCTTATGCTTTCATGGCTTCCGATATATATCGTTATAAATGTGTATAAAGTCATTTGTAGTATTAAGGGTATCACAATAAACCTCGACAAAATTATAGTTAAAACTACAGGAAAAAAAATATAAAACAATGTTAAGAACAAGACATAATATGCTACTATTAATCAACCATTTATTTTGCGTACACGCATGGACATAAATATGTATATGCATTTTTGAACAGTTCAACCAATTTGTCTATGAACAGTTTTTTAAAATACAGCTATACATATTTACGCATTAAATTTATTGATAAAATTATTACACTTAAAATATTAAAAAAATATATATAATAATAAATAACTTATTTATACAGCAAACTACAGAATATTATTTGTTACCTATAATTGCATAACACGAGTAGTATATTGCTGAATTCCGCTTGTCGTGATTCTTCATTTTTTTATTCTTTCCAATTAACTTTAGTAAATTCATGTAGGCAACAAACTTTTATAAATTTATATAATTTAACAAATATAATATATTCTTAGGATAATGCTTATAACCATTAAGATTATTTTTAACTTATTTTTTATTTTAATTGTATTCGTTCTTTATATTTATTTTCTTATATTTTTTTTATTTTTTATATGTATTTTCCCCTTTTCCCCTTTTTTTATAATAATTCATAGAAATACATTTCATAAATGACTTGTCAAATTTTTTAATAAGAATAATATATCTAGAAAAATTATTAACAAAAAAAATATATAACTTATATATTATTATAAGATTTATGGGTAGTATTAGCGTATGTACGCATGATTATTATTTATTGTATCTGTGTTGTTTATTTGTGTATTTTGTGCAAAAAAAAAAAAATAATAAAATAAAAAAAAAGTATATTCATATATAAATAGTGCTAATATTACATTAATTAAAAAATTAACAAAATTATATTATCGCAAAATGCTACCTTTAATATAAAGTATATACTAAATATGTTTTAGGATTCTTATTTATGGTTAATATAATGTTTATTTTATTTATTATTTTTTTTTTTATAATATATGCATATATACAAATTTAAATTGAAATTTAGAAAATTCTTAGAATAGGGGGAAATAATAATGTATATTATATATTCGGTACCTCTAATAACATATATGCAATATTTGATATACACAATAAATGAAAATACTCAAGGAAAATCAGGATTAATATATCATACATGAACGGATTACACACATATTTAGCTATTTTAAATTAAATGAAAATTTCCTCTTAATATTTTTTTTAATACGTAGCGGAATTAACTAATATTTTTTTTAAACTATGTGAGCCACAATAGACATATATTATTTTTTTACGCATGCCAAGTTTCATTCAACTTTTCAGCATTTTTCTGATTTATTTATAATTATTCGTTATATGTTATATTTTTATTTCTTATTTTTTTGTCATTTTCTTTTATTATTCTAAAATATAAACTCCTGTTTGTTATTTATGTATAATATTCTTCATGCATTTTGCAAAGACATAAGATATTTATCTTAAGCACAAAAAAATTTTCTTAAAATTATTTTTTAATGCTTGTTTGCTTGTCTGTCCATATAAAGACGCTAATTAAGAAAACTATGCATAACTACTATGCATTTTATAGATTTGTATCATTCGAAAGAGATAATATTGTCAATAATAATTATTATTCATTTTTTTTAATTCAAACAAAGAGATATTTAAATAATAAAGGAAATTCAATAATGCACACATATATATGCATATAGCTAAAAAAATGCTCATTATTTAATTAAATTATATATTTTGAAGTTTAACTTTTATGTTGTATTAGCTATACTCCTTTTAAGAAAAACCATGAAATTATTTTATTAATTAAAAAGGTTTTTACATTTGTTTTTTGGGTTTTTAGCACATTTATACAGCATATATGTATATATGTCTTTAATAATATTTTTCTTATAGAATTCGTAAGTATTTATAAAGAAAAAAGGAGTTATCTTTTTGTTTTTTTATGTTCATAGCTTAACATTTAAGTGTTTAATAAAGTTATGCTATCAAGTTTATAGTCACACCAATATACCTCGAATAAATATTAAACAAATATATCTTTACCAAAAAAATTGTAAAAATGATAAACGTATATAATGGTAATAAAAACATGAATGATAATGAAATAAATACAAAAAATGCATGTATGAGTTCTTATTCCTATCAAAACATGATTAATAATAAAAACAATTTAAAGCCCAGAAAAAACAAGGATGTTGACATATCACAAAAAGAAGATATAGAAAAGAAAAAGTATGAAAGCCAATTTTTCAATAATAACAATGGGAATAGGAATAATTATTACCACAGGAATTATCAAACTGTGGATGAAATAAATTACAACAAAAATAATATGCACCAAACATCATATGACGAAATAATTTCAAAGGGTGTATATGAATATCAAAAGCATTTTGTGCAAAAAAATAATAAGAATCATAACAATTTTCAAACAAATATATATAATATAAACGAAAAAGACAATATTTCTAGTAGTATCAACAAAAGTCTTTACTACAGTAAATTAAAATGGGGATCGGTAGATGAAGAATCAAGATCATGTGAGACAATAAAAAATGGCATAGACAATGATAATGGTAGTAATGATATTAAAAACTGTTTTAATCCGCTAATTAAACGAAACAACGATGCAATAAGATCATTTACAATGTCCGAAGAACAACATAATAAAGAAAACGGTAAACAAAACTCTGTACAAATAGATTATGAAAAAGGTACGATTTACGATTCACAACAAAGTTTATTAGATAATGATCAAATGCAATTTCATGGGCTTTCTCAAAATACTATAAATATTAATTCAGATCAAAATATTTCAGAAATATTCAAAAATTATATGTCTGCAGCTGGGGAACATCGAATCCCTATTGAAAATAATAACCACAGTGGAGAGTATAAAAGGGGACAAGTTTTATACACGAATGTTAGGAATAACAAGGATAGCGTATATACGGACGATCATAATATGACAAGTGAATACAAAAATAATAATTCGATGTTCAATGTAAATGCGAAGAATTCTGATTATTACCCTTATCAATACAGTTCATGCGAAAATGGTGTATTAAGTAGTACTTCAGAAATTATGCATAAATCATTTTCCCAAAATGAATGGGACAATTTTAATAGGCACGAGGAGCATAATTCAGATATTAATAATCAAAAATTTTCAATGAAATATGGAAATAAATTAAGTAACTTGTATTCATATGGGCAAAATAGTATGCATAAAAATGAAGAACTAAATTACTTGTCTGAACAGGAACAAACGGAGGAAAATGTCGATGTGGGGGAAATGACAAAAACGGGAATCCAATCTACTGAGGGGAATATTGATAATATTCAAAATGCTAGAAGTATATATAATTTGTCAAATATTAATCTTAACAATTTAAAAATAAATAGTATGCATGACATTTTTTCACATTTAAATGATCACAATATACATATTCCTAATGATAGCATGAGAAAAATAATAGAAGATAAAAAGGGCGTAACTAACCATGGATTGATTACAGTTAAAGTTTTAGATCAAAATTTTAGTGAGAATTGCTCAGAGGATGAAAAAATGAGATTTATACGAAATTTAAATTCCACAGATCGTCACGTCTTAAATAAGGATACTTATTATTCCCCGGATACTACTACTGCTAAAAATAATGACAATAATCAAAATTATTATGATAACAATTACAAATGTGTTAAAATGCTAAGGGGAAATGATAATTCTTTAAGCCGATGTAATATTATGCAGAATACAAATTATAATTTTTTAAAAACAGATTCTGCATTTGCATTGAATTTAGAACAAAATTCAAAAATAGAAAATGCAACACATTCAAAAGATATACTTTCAAATTCCCATGCTAATAGAGCAAGCACAGACGCAAATGATATTATTAAAAAATATAAAAGTGGAAAAGAACGCCTAAGTAAATACTTACAAGATCAATACAATCTGAATGAAATAAAAGATTGTCTTCCTGAACCTATATTGTATACCGATCAAAATTTTGATGTACCTAATATTATTCAAGGATTGACAAGAGAAAATAAAAATGGAGTTATAACAAATTGTAACCATGATACTATAATTGAGTATAATAACAAATGGAGAGTAGTTAATGGAAAAAGATTTTCAATAAGTCCTAATGAGCACATTAAATCCGTTGAAAATTCCGCAAAAAATTTCGAACAATATTTAGATAAAAAAAATAAAGATACAATAAAAATGCTCAGAAACTGTAAATTTAATTCAATGACAGGAAAATTAACAATAAACCCAATTAAGGAAGATGATAATATAAAAGACGTAAAAAATAAAGTTTTTGATTATCATGACATTAAGAATTCTTACCCGGTGCATTACAATACAAATGCAAAAAATGAGAAGGGAAAAAATGAACACAAATTAATTAAAAAGCAAAACATACCATTATGTGGAGATTATCATTTAAAACACAAAATTAAAGAATTCATATCTCAAAAAATAAAGGATTGCATAAACTTCAGTATCCTTAATTAATTGATATAAGTATGTTTACATCGTTTGTATCATTTTTTGTAAACAAAATGCATAACTATTGTGTGAATAATTTAAATTAAATTTTGTTGTGTGTATTTATTTTTTCCCCTTTATGTTCTATATTTAAGGGCAACGATATAGTTGCTTTTTAACACAATTATCAATAGAAAGTTAATATACATATGCATGTATGCATATATACTAAATTATTATAAATGTCTATACATTGCATTTTTCTCATATTATGTGAAATAAATAAAACCAAATATAAATTATGATAAATGAAAAATTCCAATGTTCATTTGAAAGTTTAGGAATATCTTGATTATGTTTATTGACATATGTATATGTGACACACTATTAAATAGAGAAAAGCCGTTGTAAGTTTTTATTATTAGCGTATTTTACATATTATACGGTTTATATATATATATATATATATATATGTAAATGTTTGCACTCATTCATTTTCGTTGATTTACCATTTATGAATTAGCAATGGAACATGGACATGCATGCATACACAAAAAAGAGAAAAAATATGTATTTGTCACTTTTCTAAATCATACCAAAATTCTAAGTATGAATTATATGCATTACATAGGTATATTTATATCTGTATTATGTGCTTTCATTATTTTTTGTTTCCTTTTAATCTTATGATGCATATTTCTCAATGAGATTTTTCAAAGCTCCCTCATTGGCTCCCATCAATGTCTCTACAGCAACACCGTTTTTGTAAACTTTAAAAGTTGGCATCGAAGTAATATTTTCTTTTTCTGTAACTTCAGAGGCTTCATCCACATTTACTTTTATAAAAACGATTTTTGTGTATTTTTTTGATGATTCTTCATAAAAGGGAGCTATTCTTTTGCAAGGTCCACACCATTCGGCAAAGAAATCGGCGATAACTATTTCGTTTTGAGAAATGGAAGATTCGAAATCTGATGGAATCAAAAATTAATTAATATATATTTGTGTATGTAGTTTACATTGTTGAGAAAATATAGTTACACATAATCCACAAATAAATATATGCATTTCTTAATAACGCATAGCATGCTCACAATTGTATGAACTATATTCATTTATGTATATATATAATAAAAGCATAATTATAAAAAAAAAACAAAATTAAAAATAAACTAACCTGCTAAGCTATTAACGATTTTAACCATTTTTGCTTTTTATAAAGAATAATATACGTTTTAAATATAAGCGGATTGTATATAAAGTAGCTGGTGATAATATTTTATAAATGTGAAATAAGAATTATAATAAGTATATATTGTAAATATGTGCTAATATTTTTAAGTCTCTATTTATAATATTAGGATATTCATTTTATATGAAAAAATTTTATGTATATGTGTTTAGTATTTTTAATATAAAAAAAAATATTGAATTTTTTTTATGGGCATTTTAATATACATGGTATCGAGTAAATTTATTCGAAAAAAACAGAGAGAAAAGGGTACTTCCTATGTATACATAATTATATTACGTAATTACATGGCTTATTTATTTTTTACTCATATATTTCTTTCGCGTGTTTTTCTTTCAATTTGATTATTTAGATTTTAATAAATCATTTTGTTTATTTCATATATTTCTTATGTGTGGCATTCAAAAGGTGTATTAACTGGATTAAAAATTAAAAAATCCGGTGACGAAAAAATATATTATAAAGAAATGAAAATTTAAAGAAAGAATATAAGTGTTTCTCAGCTATATATAAAATGCAATAAAAAGATATAAATCGTCAAAATAAAAAAAAGGAATGCATTTATTTCCTTAAATATCCAATTGTTAACCATATGAACTTTCCATGAATGAATAAAAAAATATATCTCTCATTTTTTTAGAACATTATAGTACATTTAATTTTATAAAAAATTCCAAAAGAAATAAAATATACCTAACAATAAGAGTTAAAAAATTTTTTGGGGGTTATTTTTGGAGGCGAATGCATGAGATAAATGTCTGATAAATATAATGTTATATTTTATTAGTATTTAGAGGGAAAAAATAAATGTCGATATACATTTAATTATATACAAAATAAAAATATATTTTTTTTTCGTGTAAACTATAAGTATATATATTTCAACGGTGTGTAACGTGCGCATATAACACATAATATAGGGTATTACGTACGTGAAACTGATTAAATAAGTACGTAATATAATATATACAAATTCTACATTTAAATGGAAAAATGCGCTTTTCGTCTTTTTCCTATTTAATACATGTAATTTTGTAAATAAAGTAATAAAATAAATATATTCAAAGGTACTATAATTATATAGAGAAGGGTCGATCTACATATTTCCATATGCAAAAAAAAACATATTCAAATATTAATTCATTGTAATAATCGTCTAAATATATAAGATATAAAACTATACATATACCAATGAGATTACAAATATATAGTTGACTATTCCACATATGTATGCAAACATGCACATTATAAATGTTATTTGTATAATATACAAATTATTCGGTTGATATGTATACGTAAATACTCCATAAATTAAAAGAGTGCATATGTAAATCATATATTTGCTCATGCAATATAAAACCTATAAATAATATGCACAAATTTTATTTAGCTTTGGAGTAAAACAATAATGTATGCATAAATAAGGCGAAAATTGGAGGTATATTGTATAGGGGGAAATCATAATTTTTTTTACATCCATGTAGATTATATCATATAGTAACGCATATGCGAAGGTAAGAAACAAAAGATACAAATTATATATTGAAGGTTTGGATTTCTTTGAGAGCATTCTCAAAAACTTCGTTTGATATATAATATTTTTCGAGTAAATGCGTTATAATTTTTTTCAATTCTTCTGGGTATTTAGGTATATCCAAAATAATGTCTCTTAATGAATTTATAACCTCTTGTATGCCTTCTTCAATATTTTTTTTTGATATAAAATTTTTATTTACCAGAAATTGAACTAATTTCAAGGACAAATTAATATCATTATTAATATCAACATTCAGTACAAATATTTTTTTAACAACGTAATTACATAAATCATGATAAGATGGCAAAAATTCATCAAGATATAAATAGAATTCTTCTTCATCTATATATAAATAGAAATATTCTAATAAAGTATTATTAATTTTTCTTTTTAATTTCATTTTTTCATATGTATCATCTTCATCCCATATATAATTTATATTATTTAAGTTTTTTTTCTTTTTATCAATAATCCTTTGTTGTGTTTTATTGCATATCATCATACCAGTCACGCCTCCAATATGTAATTTGTATATATCACTTAGAAAAGCGGGATATAATACATCATCATGAATACATCTTAATAAAAATTTACATATCATTTCTTTTGAATTAGGGAAATCTATTTCATAATCATCTATATATCCAATAATTCGAATAAATGCTATAATAATATCATTTTTAAAATAATAAGTTTCACTTAAATTATCCAATAAATACGATATAAATTTTCGACATATATTATTTTTACTAAATGATTCTATTATACTTATTCTAATAAATTCGTAATGAAATAAACTATTTGTATTGTTTAAAAATTCAATAACTTCATCTATATTTCCATCATTAAAAAAATCGCATAAGAAATCTCTTGATTTCTTTTTAAAATTTTTTTTTTCTTTTTCCATTTCTTTTATATTTAATTCTAAGACCCAATATAGTGTATCTTTCCATATTTCATCTTTTGTTTTTTTCTTTTCTTCTACATCTTCATTATTTTGTTCATACATATCGTCATTTTCCCTATCTTCTGGTTTATCGTCTAAATTATTACAACTATCTTGTTTTTTTTCTTTTATATTTCCATCATCAGGAAAGGTTGAAATCTCGCCATTAATTTTACCATTTTCGATACCCAACGAACTTTCATCGATATCTTGGATGTTTAAGCTATCAAAAAACATTGTAGGCAATTTAAATATGTAATTTTTATCAATTACATTATCTAAAGTACTAAATCTAAGATATTTTAAAAAGATTTCATAACATAATGGGCAATCTAATTTTATATCATCTAAACTTAATAATATTTTTTCAAAGGCTCTATGTACTTGCTCTTGATTTATTAATTTAGTAATACTTAATAAATTTAATAAGCATGATACATTTATTTGGCACTCATCATCTCGATCAAACGATTTTTTAATTAATTGTAAAACTAAATAATCATTATACTTATTTTCATTTAATTCTTTTAAATTTTCAATAAACTCTTTAAAATTATAACTTGTAAAAAAATTGCTAATTAATAAATCGCATTTTTTTTCAAACTCTTCAAAAGTTAATATACTAAGATCTTCAAACATCTTACTTTTCATCTTATTTACTTTTTGAGAATATTCAATTTCCTCTGCATTTACAACAGTAAAAAAACAATTTTCATCTTCTAATTCACTATCATATATTGGATCGTTCATGTCTACATATTTCTTCGTCAAAAAGTTTTGATCCTTTAGCAAGTTAAGTTTCTTACTTTTTCTTTTATTTGAATCCATTTTATTTATATAATCGGATGTACGTGTTTGACTGATGTAAATTGGTATGTATAGGATTAAGTAGTATGCTCATATAGAAATATGAAATGAGTAGAAAATTAAAAAAAATGATTGTTTACTGTATGAAAAATAAAAACGACATATACATGTAGGCGCAGATACGTATTTAATGGAAAAAATTAAATAAAAAATATGTTTAATATATCTATATATCGAACGTAAGGCTTGTATATGTTGTAACGGAATATAATACTTTCTTTATACGCAAACAATATTTTTTTCGTTTTTTTTGTCAATTTAGTTAATTAATTTGAGATTATTTTATTTTTACTGATGAAATTGCATGCTTAAATTTGTTTTAATTCTGCAAATTTTTTATCAAATGAAAATAATGCCACGTTTATACAACAGTGTAACTGCGTTAATTAGTATTGCAAGTATTTGTATGCATATATGTTTTTTGTATTTAATTATTTTTTAATTAAATTTTATATCCATTTATGTATATACAAATGTAAAAAATATATAAAACGAATGTAAATGTGTTTTTGCGTGCTTAAATTATTTATATATGTAATTATGTTTTTTTAAAAATCTATACTTATTAATATCCTTATTATATTTTTACAAAATATATTGCTTATATAAATATATGTACATAAATATTTCTATATTTTAATTTTCCCGCCGTTTTAAATTTCATAAAAAAAATAAAATCATTTATGTATGCATAATATTTTGAATGAAGATATGCTTCATTTTTTTTTTGTCGTATGGCAATTTATAATATTACAACAACGCATTTACTTTTTTGAAAATGATGAAAATTATTAGGTATAAAGAAACAAGAAAAATAAGTCATCGCATTATATAAATTTTTATTTCTTCTCTTTTTGTATTCATAAATTTATTTTTAAATGCATAATTCTAGTATTTATCTATATGAAAAACGATGTATGCATGAAAATGCAAAATTCAAAGAGGTAACACATTCGTTTTTTATACTTAAAGTATTAGAATGAATATTTTGTTTAATATTGCTTATTTTGGCTTAATAGGGATTTTAAAAAAAGTAGTTATATTTTATTATATTTTTAACAATATATACAATATTTTGTATACGACACTCTTCCTGATATTTTGTGTGAATTTTTATAATATTTTTTTCCGCTAGTATTTATTATTATTTTTTTTTCTTGTAACATTTTATGCCGTTATGTATAGCATTTTATTATTTTGTAAAATCTTATAAAATATTTGTTATTTGATCATAATATTAAAAATCACATAAATAGCTAAAGTCGATAATACAAATAAAACAAATAAAATAATATTTTTATTATAAATAAATGAGAAAATCGAAAGAAATAATTATAAATAAAAAATGATAAATACTTTTTAAAGTTAACCCCCCTCCACATATATATTTGCTTATATAGAAAATGTTTCTCAAATTCATATAAGCTTATTATGTTTTTATGCAAATTATATCGAAAATATAATAGAAACGAAATATCGAATTAAGAAGAACAGCAATAAACTTAAAAGCATCAATAAAATACGAGAAAAGGATATAGTTTAAAGCTTTTCTTTTCCGTCTTTCTTTTTTTATGTGCACATAAAATACAACAAAAATATTTTTAAAATTACATGCTAGATTTGCATATGTATTTATAATATCCTTTTTTTGTATATAGAAAATAATTTTGTTCATACATACACATGCGTGCTAGAAGAAGCATGTTTTATTATATTTCTAATGTGTTCTCGAATAAATAGAATGACAACAAAAAATATGCACACATAAAAAAAACGCTTCGCATATATTCATAATATATTTTTATCCATAGTAAAAATGCAATGTATATATTTCGAACTTGCTATTTGAATAAATCCTTAGAAAAACAATTCTACGCAATTAATGTTTAGGTTGTTATATAGAAGGGTTCTTTAGTAACTTATATTCCTCTTTATATTTAAATAATTATTTGTGTGAAAAAAAAAAAAATATTTATATTTATTTATTGAGCGAAATAAGCTAAAAGGGAGAATCGAAATGTGTGCTTTGAAGGAGAAAAATGTTATGCTTAGATAAAGAAGATGAACTAAAGATATGTAAAAAATATAGTTACCCTAAATTTGAAAATAATAAGATTTTGGATCATAAACATCCGAGTAATGAAAATGTGAATAGTAACATCGAAGGGAGTAATACGGATCCGAAGGGTAACAGCAGTAGAAACTTTGATAATATTGACGATAAAATTAGGAACACAAATATTAATGACAATATAATTTACATAAATACAAGTACGTGCAATTCTTTTATTTATGTGGCTACAAAATTTTGCTTATATGTATTTGATAATGATGATTTTCGTTTTGTTAATTTTTATGCTTTGGATTATAAAAACGCATATAAAAAATATGGGTGTCATGATAATGTGTTTCTATCACCTTTTGATAATACTGTATATATTATAACAGATAATTTTAAATATGTATATGTATATAATATAGTTAACAAAAAAAATATTGTTATGTTAGATAATGATAAAAACATTCATTCAATTAATATTAATGATAATTCTGATTTTGACACATCAAGTGAAAATGAAAATGAATATTATGAATATATTACCTATATAAAAAACATTTATAGAAAAAAAATCAAGGAAATTAATACAATTGCTAGCATAAAGCTTATTACGGTGCTTTATTTGCCAATTCCATCAAATTGTTTGATTATAACCAAACATAATATTTTATTTTTTTCTTATGAAACTGATGAAATATTTATTTCAGATAATATTCAAACCGTTCTAGATAATACCAAAAAGTTGAATCGACAAAATGAAGTAACTGATGTTAAAAAAATTATAGCTAATACAAAAATTGTCAGATTGGAATCAATATATTACCGAAGGAATAAAAAGAAACCAAGTTTGAAAACTAGTGCCATTAAAAATGTGAAAGTAACAAATGGCGATAAAAAAAAAAATGAGAAGAAACGAAATAATAGCGGTGATAATAGCAAGGATGACGAATCCTCGTTGAGGGGAATACAAAATGTGGGTCTCATAAAAATGGACAAGGGAAAATATATGTACAAAAATATAAAACCTCGCGTTTTTTTTTTCTTCAAAAATCAAAAAATGATTAATAAGTGTTTTCGAAATTTTCCATTTTATCGAAACGCTTTAAATTTTTGTAACAAAATAAGAAGAAACATCATTCTAAAAGAAAACAAAAGGGAAATTAAAAAAAGAAAAAGAAAAGGAGCGCATAGTAAAAAAAAACAACTTCCTACATATTTATACAGCAATAATAAAGAAAATAATTTAAAAAAATTTATTAAAAAAAAAAATATTTCTATACAAATAAAAAATAATAAATATAAAAAATGTATTAATATAAAAGGGGTGGAAAGGGTAGAATTTAGTATCCATAATGATTATTTATTACTAATAAGCCGTACTCATGATTTTTACATTTTTTCATTTTTCCACAAATTTTTTAATGTTCCTCAAGACAAAAATTGTTATTATTATGGGCGTTCTATTCATAAAAATGAAGTAATTGGTACAATTGAAAACAAATATAGAATTCAAAGACAAAATTTATCTAACTTAAGCAACAAAAATAAAAACATTCGGAATAACAGAATGAGCAATGTTTTAAAAAAAAAAAGAAAAGACGATCAAATTATAGGAATGTATGTAGATTCGTCTGTTTTAGATATAAGTATAAATATTTATAGAAAAATTATTTTGATAATATATAAAAATTATATTATTAAAGCGTACAGTATTAATCCTTATATATGTAAACATGTTTTTAAAAAATGTGTATTTACTATTGATAAATTTAGTGGTTACAAAAATACATGTTATTATTATAACTTTTTAGTATGGAATAGGCAAAATAATTTTTTCCTTGTTTCGTTTAATCAAAATAATTTCCACATTTTTAATACAAATGGGACATTATACCATTCAGAAAATAAGAGCTTTGATGATCTATCGAGCACAAATCCAGAGGGGAATAATAATATGCCCAATTCGAATAACACTTCTGGTGTTATTTTGGACAATTTAAATAACAATCAACTTGGCTTTAACAAATTATCAACATATGAAAACAAAAGAACCAAGCATAAACAGACGGAAAATGTTTTATTACACCGAAAAAAAAAATACATAAACATATCCTTTGTTTTTAACGACTTCAAATTATTTTGTAGTACTAGAAGTGACGAAAGTTACTACTATATTAATGTTAAAAATTTAATATATTTAAATGATATATATAGCCAAAATAAAATTTTCCATTATAACAGTAATTATTACACTAATGAGTATAAGAAAAATATATTTATCGGTTTAAACAATTTAGTTATATTTGATACTAATATAAATAATTACAATATAAATGATCACGAAAAAAACATTATAAATATTAAAGAAGTAAATACTCCATTTAAATTTATTAAAAAAGCATACCTCAATTTTAATAATACATATATATTAGTTATATTTAAAACAATTTCGATTTATAATGTTAAAACACGAAAATTTTCACAGTTCGTTGATGACAATTTGTTTAAATTTTTTTTTCATAATTATCCATGTGGTTGGCTATTTGATGATGTTTTTTTTGCCACTTGTTTACATAATAAATATGACGAAAATAATTTTAAAAATTTCAAAATAGTTCATCAAAACAACGTACGTCGTGAAAGTATATTTTTTAGTCAATCCGCTTCGAAGGACAATGATTTCAGTTTTGACCTCTTCAAAATGGATTACGAAAGCGAAGAAATAAATGAGATAGATGACAGAGGCACAAATCGTTGGATTGACAAAAACGAAGACAGTGAAAGTAAACGTAGCGAAAGCGATGAAAACGAAGATGATGAGGAAGATGAATGGAATGAAAATGGCACATCCTTGAATACTGATGGTAGTGTCGATGAATACAAAGAGAATTTTCAAAAAGGGGGAACTAACCCTCAAAATTTTTTTCTACTAAATTATTTATTTAATTATAATCATGATGATAGTGATTTGTATTATAAATTTTTTGAAGAATATTTTAATAATAATAAAGGAAATATTTATTCAAAGCCCTATTGTTCTTTTTATAATAATTTTTTTTTGGAAAAAAGTACAAACATATTTTTAGAAAAATTTAAAGAAAAACAAATTAAAAACTACAAATATAATACATTCACAGAAATGACGCAAAATAATTCAATTCAACCAAAAAACAAATTACATAAAGAAGATAACGTAGGAAGTAGGAAAAGTGATTCCAATCTGGAAAAAAACGATGATAATATTTGCTTAAATAATAAGGAATCTATAAACAACCATATAGATAAGCATGAGACACAATATAAAAATACTTATTTCGATGAATCTAATAAATTTACTAGCATAAATAATGTTGAGGAGCATACACGTTTTATAAATATTAATGAAGAAAACAGAAAAAACATCGATAAAAAATATACACAGTTAAATGATGAATATCAAGAAATTTTAAATACAAATAATTTTTATTACATTATATATTTATACAATATAAATAATAATATGAAACTTACAAATTATGTATGCTCTATTAAATTATTGTATAGACCAATATTAACTCATGTATTTTGTGGAAAAGGCATTCAACAAGAAGACAGACAAAAAAAAGAAATGAAAGCACAAAACGAGAAATTGATGAATATATCACTAAGAGAGAATTATATAATTATTTTAGATGCATTTTATAATTTAATTTGCTTTAAAATTATTGAAGAAAAAAATAATAACGATCCAAACAAATTAGAATACTCTATGAGATCAGAAATTGTTTTTGTCTTACCTTTAAATAAGGATAATAATTTTGCCGAGCCTTCTTCTTTTTATGCTTTATTTGATATATATAATTATGTATTTCATAATTATGACAATTCTATAGTATTTTTGCACATATACAAGAGCAATATTCATAATAACAGCAGTCATAATAATGATAATGATTTTTATGATTTTGAATTTGCCTATGTATATGACAAAAAAGTAGAATATCTACAAGTAATAAGAAACAATAATAATTTGGTTAACTGTTCTTTGCCCACCCCAATAAAATATATATGGCCACACCCATTTTATTACATTTATTTATTCTACTATTATATAGCTTATACTGTATACAATATAAACAGAATAAACATGAAATTAGTTCGGCATCGTTTAGCATTATCTGATTTATCTAAAGAACAAAAGTATTATCCAAATGGGAATTTATTGAAACGTATTAATAATTATGAAATTCTATTTAATAATAATAGCTACAAAAGTGATCAAACAGACGAATCAAACGAGGCGAGTATACCTAAAGAAAATAAAACTAGTTTAAAAAAAAAAAAAAATATTGAAGAAACAGATAATTATAGCAAAAATGATGACAAATTTTATAATACATTTGAAAACGTTGATGACTCATTTAAGTTTGATTTTTTTTCTTTAAAAACATTAGATAATAATATAAGAAATGAAAGATACAATTTTTTTGAAAAATTATTGAAAAGCAAGCTTAATGAGCATTCCGAAAATTATAGTAATTTGATTTGTTTGAAAAAAAAAAAAAATAATGAAAAAATGAATTGTTGGATTTCATCAATACGAGACGTTCCAACATATATGAATAATTTTAATTATATTTTTAACAAATTGTTTTTATTTTATAATAGTTGTGAGGAGATGGAGAAAAGTATATACTACACTAACCAACAAGGTCAAGTCAATTATAGTTTCTCAAATGATTCAGGTCTAAAATGTGAAGAGGATGAATATTATTCTAAACATTGCAATAAGTGGAATAAAACACACTCGATTTTAGAAAAAACCTTTTGCTCATTATTTTTTTCGCATATGTTAAGTAAGAACAAGAATAAACTAAATAAAATTGGCGAGCAAATACTAAAGTATAATTTATATTCAATTATGGACGAAGTAAATAGTAATGAAAGTAGTTGCTACTTATTTTGTGGTATTAAAAATAGCATGGATGCAATAAGTATAAGTAAATGCTCAAATAAATTTTGTTTGGTAATCAACCTTTTAAAAAATAGTCAATATTTTGAAAGTAATAAATATACAAATGCAAATTTAATAATATATAGGCATATAATGCTGAACAGAATTCCAAATGATACTACTAATAATAGTATTATACATTTTCATCATATTATTAATTGTGTAGGATTATTTGTAAATATTATATCAAATCAATTATCAAATGAATGTATAAATAACAAAGAAGAAAATGTAGAAGCCGATGAAAATAAAAAAAAACGAGATAAAGAAGTAACAACACAAAACTTCAATTCATTTATATTTGATAAAATTAGTTTTAAAATAAATACTTATATAAATATAATTTTATTCAAATTTTTTAAACTATATAGTGATGTGTATTCATACAGTTCGAAAAAATATCAAATTATTTATCAGGGAAATTTTAAAGAAAAAAAAAAAAAAAATTTATCTCTAATAGTTAAAACACTAGTAAACTATATGGAAAATAATATATGTGTAATAAATATACTTGAAATTATTTTATATGAGTGTATTAACACATTAAACGATTTTTATGTTACAGCTTATAAAATTGTTTATAATTTAATAAACAATATAAATACTGATTATCCTTATTACAACCAAATTATTACAAAAGACAAAAGAAAAACAATCTTAAATATCGTCATAATTATTTTGTATACATTGTTTTTGAGTAATTCTTATAAAAAAAAGAAAAAAGCAAAAGATTTGCTAAATATTATATTAAATACTTTGCATCAAAGGAGTTCCGTTTTTTTTTCTTCTTTCGAACAAGAGGATAGTTATAATAATTTCTATATTAATTGTGTATATAGAAAAACATTACATAGTAACGGTACAAAAAAAGAAGATAAAAATAATGAACTAAGGAATAAGCACATGGAAAATGCTGATTTTTCTGATTTTGTAAATAAACTAAAACCGAGTATGCTACTTAATTATGCAACAAAAATAAAAGATTTCAAAGGAAATATAAAGGACAAACATATACACTTCATGATTTTATATTTTATTAAAATGGTGAATAAACTTGATATCCTTTCGATAAACAATAAAAAAATTGAAGATACAATTAAAGAGGATTATGAGCATGCAAATAGTATTGAAGATAGACAAAAACACAATA
Source organism: Plasmodium berghei ANKA (assembly GCF_900002375.2). Taxonomy (NCBI): domain Eukaryota; phylum Apicomplexa; class Aconoidasida; order Haemosporida; family Plasmodiidae; genus Plasmodium; species Plasmodium berghei. Next base: position 873,123 of record NC_036171.2, read on the forward strand.
TGTTTGAAATAAAAAGTGATTATGCATATAAAATGAACTGTAATGTTTACTATATTGCACTTTATTTATTATGCATATTAAAAAAGAAACACGTATTCCTTTTGTATACAATATTAAAAATATTAAGAAAATATTTTAGTTCTCACATTTCTGAAGTCGTAATAAATATACTAAGAAAAATGGACCCTTATGTTAGTGCTATAATAATTTATTCACTTGGTAATTTTACTCCTCATGATTTTATGCAATTATGTATATCCAAAAATAAAAGATATAATATATGTTCTTTATATATGGTCAATGTTCAGAACTATGTAGGAATATATGATATTCGCAAATTTTATTGTATGTATTTTCTATGTACTAGTTTAAGAAGTAATATAAATTATTCAATAAATTTAATACATTATATGTCTATTTTATTTTCTGAGCTAAATAGAAATAAGGATAATAATATATTATATTGGAACTATTTTGGGCTAGATAAAACAAATTTAATAAATATTTTAAACAAACAAACTGGAAATAATTTAGATAATTATATATTTTTTTTGTTATGCTCATTTAATTTGAATACTATCAAATATGAAAAACCTATTGATATATATCAATTGCAATACTTATTCGATCAATCATATAAAATGCAAGCTTTAAAAAATGCGAAAAGAAATAATTCATCAAATAAAAATGGACAAAAGTCTGAGGATAGCGACAAAGACATCCATACACCTAATAATATGTTGGAAGATAAAAATGCTTCAAGTAAACATTCAAATTATTTTATTTATAATAAAGATCGAATATTCCAAACAAGCAAATTTAGCCAGCTAAAAATTAAACCTTTTTCTATCAATAATTTTAAAATGAATAAAATTATATATGAATTTTTTTACAATATAGATATAATACAATTTTCAAAAGATAATATAAACAATTTTAGTAACCTATACAAATTTAATAGTAGTTTATTGTCATTTCCTTCATATAATAATGATAACTTATCTAAAAGTTCAGATACAAATTACATAAAAAATTATATAAAAGAAAAAAATAAATTAAATGAGATAGACAATGTAAAAAAATCTGTTGATTATTTACAAGTGCAAAATATATATATTAGATTTGTTATTTTAATACAAAATATAATATGCTATTATATAAATAACATGTTATGGTATGAATTATATTATTTTGCTACCTATATAAAAATTGATATTGTCTCTTTTTTTTCTCATATATATTTTTTTAAGTCTATTTTTTTTAGTAATTTTTTTTGGGGAATATGCCCAATAGATGTTGCGCATAATTCTTTAAAAAATTCACAATTCTCATTCTTAAATTTGAATGAAGAAAATGTATTAACAGAAAAAAATAATAAATCCAAAATTTGTACTAGTAAAAATTGTTCAGATTCTTCTCTTAACTTGAAAAAGATTATGAATCCTTCTAATAGTGATGAAAAAAAAATATTTAGTACAAAATGTTTTGAATCCGCCGAAAATGTTTCCACATTTCAGAAAGAAGAATCTTCGAAGAAAGATAATAAATTAAATATCCAATCTAACGATCAAAATGCAAAGAAAAATAAAAAAGACTCTATCTATGTTAATACTAAAAATGAATTGAACAAAGCAAATGATGATACCTCAAATGTGGAAAATACAAATTACCATATTAATTATACAGAATATGCAAGATATACAGAATACATGAACAATCTCAAAACAGTTTTTGAAAAAATCGAATACGAAAATGAAAGCATTAATAAAACATTTTTCAATGACAATTTTAAAGCTATAAATTTTATGGATATTTATAAATCATTTAAAAATCATTTTAATATAGATTGCTTGAAAAAAAAAAAAAAAAAAAATATGCAAAAAAAACAGGAATCTGTCGATTTAAATGAACTGCATTTTAAGAAAAAAACACGAATAGAATTAGAAAATAAAAGATATAAATATAGAAATAATATACACACTTATAATATTTATAACAAATTGACAGATTACACATTTTTAGAGACATATTTCGCACCGTCGGCCTATAAGTATATCCCAATAAATAACACACTGAAGTATTTGTTTTATTTTTTTAATGTATCTAATATAAATAATAAAAGTTGTTCAAAGAAATATATAAAATATATAATGAAAAGAAGAATATATGAATATATTACTAATAATATAATAGATATAAGTAAAAAAAAAAAAAATGAACGCTTCAGCCCAAATAAATATAAAAATAAATATTCACTTACCCAAAAATGTTCCATATATAAAAATGATATTATTTGGTTTTTGTTAAGATTATTTATTTTATTAAAATTACCTATTCATGCTTTGGCATTAACAATATATTGCAAAAATTATGTCATACTAAATATTTTATTAAATATATTTCCCTATTTATATCATATAATTAATTATATTTTAAATATGAACGGATCTCATTTTTTATATAAGAAGAGACAAAATAATAATAATAATTGTGAAAATATCAAAAGTTCGGAATATGAAACACCATATTTTTCTACTCTCGTTGACGAACAGCTTAATAAAAAACTCTGTGATTATTGCTACAATTCAATATTACATTATAAATGTAAAACTATAACACCATTTAGTAACGATCTATGTGATGAAATTCACAAAAAAAAAAAATCGACCAGCGAAAGAAATCAAACTTTATATGACCATTATATGTCTTGCGAATGTTTAACCATATTAATTTTTTTACGTAAAAAATTAATCTCATTAAGAAAGACCATATAATTTTTTGACATTACATATATACACTTTTGGCTTACATGTGAATGTCTTTTTAACTTATTTCATTTTACATAATTCATTTTGAACACTTTTAATTATAAAATAATCTCTATTTTTAATAAACCATAAGGATGGCAATAAAATGCATAATGAAATTTAATTTTTATTGTAATATTTGAATTTTTAGTTTCGAAAAATAAAATAAACAAATAAAAAAATAAATATATAAATAACAGCATGAAAATAATATACATAATATTATCCCTTTTAACTTGTCTACTAAAAACTAAAATTATATCACTTAGTATAATATTAAAAAGTAACATTATACACTTGAAAAAAGTTTTAATTTTTCCCAATCATTTTAAAAATTAGATGATGAGTAAATAAAAGAGAATGAGATATGTGCTTAAACCGTTTAGAAAGTATAGGCTCAGAATTAAAAGCATATTTAATACATATCTTGAAATACCAAAAAACGGAAAAAACGAGAGTCGAAAATCAGCAATATATTCATATATGCATATGATAACCACGATGATAGTATTGTGAAATTTTAATAAACCTGGGGGTTCATTTACTATTGTGCATATATACAGTTTGTACAGTGTTTTCCATATCCGTCAATGATGACAATAATTTAAATACCACTCATTCCGTAAAGATTTGTCCACTCTTCATACCTTTTTAAATCATCCAATGACAAAGAAGGCTTTGAATTAGATATAGCAATTTTAAAATCTTGCAAACTCAAGGGCGGTAATAATAATTCATTTTCATTTATGCTCATTACATTTTTTTCAATTTTTGTGGGGTCAGGATCCCCTGGAGAACATGGCATATAATAAATTTTATTATTTTTTTTGACTTGCTTAAAAAATTTTGAAAGAAGACATTTCTTTACTGGCATATATATAGCATCTCTACAAATAATGTCGATGTCAGCACCAGTATAATTTTCAGTTATATTAGCAAAATTTTTAATATCTTCATTAGTAATATTATGAGACATAGCATTATTTTCCTCGTTTTGGTCATTAGATTTCGCTTTATTAATATATTTTTCAAATATTTTCATTCTTGCATATAAATTTGGAAGAGGGATGTAAATTCTTTTCTCAAATCTTCGCCTGAAACCACTATCCAAAGACCATGGCGTATTTGTTGCACCCATAACAATAATATTATTTTTATAATTGTTCAACCCACTCATACTTATTAAAAATTCTGTTTTTATTCTCCTCGTCGATTCGTTTTCACCGTCTGTTCTTGATCCACATAAAGAATCAATTTCATCGATAAAAATAATTGCTGGTGAATATTCTTTAGCTGTATCAAATAAGCATCGAATGTATTTTTCACTTTCTCCTTGATATTTACTAACAAGGTCAGAAGATGATACATTAAAAAAATTCATATTACATTCATTAGCGCAGGCTAATGCTAGAAATGTTTTTCCTGTTCCTGGTGGGCCATATAATAATATACCTTTATATGGTAGTGCGGATGAATTAAATAATTTTGGGAATTTTAAAGGGAATATGACTGCTTCTTTTAATATTTCTTTTGCTGTTTCTAAACCACATACATCAGACCATTTTACATTTTGATCTTTATTTAATATAAAATCTTTTATTTGTTTTTTCATATTTTCTTTTGCTTCTTCAGAAGCACCAACCTTTTCTTTTGTTTCTATTGTCTCTTTTTTATTAATAATTTCTTTTAAATCTGCAGCCCTAGTAATATATACTTCCATTTTTTTTAAAATCAATTCTCTAATATTATCATTTTTTTCATATTTGCAAAAATAATTAAAATATTGCAAACTTTGTATATATAAATTTAAGGCTTCTTTATAATTTTTCTTTTCATCTTCTACAACTGCGTCCTTTGCATATTTTACTGCCAAATTAATTGTCTCTTCTGAGTCCATTTTCTTTATCTAAGCGGACCACACTGACAATAATTATATACAAAAGTTTAACTAGTCGGGAAAAGGAATCAAATATATTAAATGGTAATATGTTAATTAAAAAAATTATTATATATCCATTTCTTATTCAAAATAATGTGTAAATATGTAGTATCAGTATGCTCATTTGTTCATTGTTTTGTAAGCTCTATGATGATTTATGGGCATTCGAAAAATTTTGAAAAAATAAAATTAAAATGAAAAACTATTTTTTTACCTTTATAAAAAATTATATGCTAATGTATATTTCCACGATAAAAAAAATCACCATAATAAAATTGGATAAAGAATAAAAATCACCATATATATAATAACAATAGTAATGGCCTGGAGAGAAATAAAATATTGTTCCACTTAATTGTTCAAAAGTTTGAAACATAAATAAATGTATACATGTGTGTGTTGTGTTTCGTTATTTTTATTTAATATGCTTTTTTCAAATATGTATCAAAGTAAAAATATATTAGAAATGTCTTTTGCATATTATTAATTTATTAAATCTTTACCAGAATATTTAGTTTAATATTGTACCAAGAGTATGCACAATATATATTTAAAATATTATAAATTAAAATAATTATTATACACAAAAGGAAAAAGTGTAAAAATGTGCGAACGACTTACCCACATATTTATATATGATACATTTATTTTATCTTATAATTTAAATATATTTTTTTCCCTGCGCGCATTTGTATGTTGAAAGTTTTTTATGATTGTATTTTTATATTTTTGGATATTGTTTCCGGATTTGTTCGATACATTTATAACTAAGGGGAAAATAAAATCCAAAAGTTAAACATACTCGAATGCTTAAAAAAGAACATGAAATTTTTTAACATAAAAAATAATTGGGATTAAGCAAACAATGAATAGTTAAAATTATATTATATAAATAAAACAAGCAAACAAAATAGAACATTCGAATAATAATATGCAATTATCCTGCTTAAATAGTTCATTCAAAATCCCAAAAAACGAAAAATCTATAAAATCATATTTTTAAAAACTGCCTTATACAAAAAACAAAAAAAATATATATATTACATACGAAAACTAAATCATTGAATGAAATAAATCCGGATTTGAGAAAAAATTATTTGCTTATTTCCCATACATGATTGATTTTATAATATTTTAATTATGTATGCATTATATATAATACCAAAAAAATAGCACACTAGTTAACATGGCATACATTAAAACACCAGCGAAAGTAATACTGAAATATATTTATATAGCAATTTCATAAAATATTTATATTTGAATTTGAATGAGACGAATACTTAAATTTTATCATATAAATATCATGAATCACTGTTTTTTATTTTTTTTTGTCAAAAATATTTTATATAAAAAATAACTATCTTAAAAAAATGAATTGGAACGATGAAAAAAATAATGAAGAAAAAATAGGGGAAAATAATATTGATATACCTTTTGATATTGAAGAAGTAGAAATTCCCATTAATAAAATTAAAAATCAAAATTATGATTATAAAGAAAAATATAACGATATTAATGCTAACTTAGAAAAACAAAAAATAAATAAAAGGAAAGAATATGATAAATTGTCATCTTCTGATAATTATTTACACAATTCGTTTGTAAAAAAGGAGAAACAATATGATGTTATAGAACCAAAGAATGATGAATATGCATCCCACTTTAATAAAAATGGGAATTGGACTAATCAGGAAAATAGTCAAAGTGATAATGCAAATAATAATGGATACAATGCCAACGATAATAGCAAAAATAATAATAATAAGAAGAATAATAATAGTAATGATAATAATAAAGAAAGACGTAACAATAATTCTGACGAAGAAGAAATTGCTATACCTATCCACAGAAAAAAAACAAGTAAACGCAGTGAAATATTTAGCGATGATTTCTTTATAAATAGATTTTTTCAAGAAGAATACGATGATGATAAGTTAAACGTTTTAGATATTTTTAAATATCATGACTTTCCTATTAATTTATTCCGGAAAAAAAAACGAAGAGAAAGTAATGTAGAAAGGAAATTTTATGTAAATTTTGTAGATACATATAACGATGAATTTATTAAAAAAAACATCAACAATAATCTTATTTTCGAGTCCATAGGAGTATGTAAAGGAATTTCTTTTTTGCATATAAATAATAATATTAATATAAGTTGTCTAGGGTCAAATGATAATAATGCATTTTATCTCTATAAAATGATACCCTTTAATAAAATATATACAAAAGATGCAATTGATAAAATTATGAATAATAAAAATATTCACTCAAAAAATGAAAATATAAAAAACCAAAAAGAAATAAAAGAGATAGACAAAAAAAAAACTATGACAAATAATAATATTAGTAATTCTACTAATGAAGAAGAAAATATATTTTTTAAAAATTACAACATGATTAAATCCTATTTTTTAAAAAAAAAAGAAAAAAAAAAATTATACAATGATTTATATTTAACACCTTATGAAAAAAATTTAAAATCAAGCATATGTATAGGTACTCATATATATTCGAAAGAACGAGCTGTCAAAAAATGCTTTGGATTATTAATAGAACAAAATGTATATTCCCCCGATTTAGCACACGAAGATAATACTAATGCTAATAAAAATTTAGAAAATTTAAATTTTGAACTTCCATATTATAGAAGTCAAATAATATTTAAACCCATTCAGTATCATTATAAAAATATGCAAATTATATGTAACCCATTTCGGAAGTCTTTTCAAAATATTCCATGGGAAAAGTTTAATAACCTTAAGGATGTTAATTTTTATTATGACATAAAAAATAATGTTTTCAATTTTTCAAAAGATGTATACATGACAACAAAAGGAGCATTTATGCATTTTGAGTCCCCCAAGTAAGGAAAAAAACATTTTCATTATTACATGTGCGAATATATACACTTTTTTTTTACAAAAATTTTAAAATATAAATATTCTTCCACTGTATGGAATGGCTATATAAATTTGCCAAGGATTTTATATATTAACTTTTATTTTATTACTGTTTTAGGAATTTCGTTGTTCAAACAGCTAATCGAGTAAAAGACATAAATATTCAAATGAAAAAAATTTGTGAAAAGTCTGTTTACATTGCTCAAGATTACGCTTTCAAGCTAAGCAAAATAGCAAAAAGCCGTGAATAAATTTGTATATTTCAAATATATATTTGAATTTTTTGATTACTTTTTTTTGTGTGTTTTCATAATTTTACTTTATTTTACATATTATATTAAAAGGATCGCATATATGTATGTGACCATAAATTTTGATACTTATTTTTCTCGTTTTATATATTTTCTGTGAATTTTTTAATTAATATTTAATTCCCAATAATTTTAGAAACTTAAAAAAAAATGAAAATTTGTCATACAAATAATAAATTTATATATACAGTGTTTTTAAATAACAAAAATTAAATATATATATTATATTTCAATGGTATTATTCAATTTTATTTTTATTAAATACATACCACCATATATATGTATTTTATATGGAAAATGTTACAACATTTTCTTAAAAAAAATATTACAACAAAATATAGAATTTATTAATCCAAATTTTGTAATAAATGAAACATATGTTTGCTAATTTATATATAAAATATATGTATATATTGCAATTTGTATTTTCTATAAACAAACGTTTCCAATAAAAACATATAAACCCACAAAATATAATAACTTGCATGAGCTATATATAGTTCAATTCATATGCATACAAATTAAACAGCAATAAATGACAATATACATATATATAACATTTATATCTGGAAATAGGGCTACTCTTTAGCCAATTAAAAATGATAAATTATATAGATATATTTCGGATATTCCTTAATATAATTAAATATTATATGCGCTTATTATACAATTTTTTTACTGTGGATTTATTTTTATCTTTTTAATAAATTTTTGTTCTAAAATTATTTTTGTTAATTAAAAATTATATAATGGAAAAATTATAAACGTGAAAGAAATGTTTTTAAAAAATATAATTAAAATTCAAGTTTTAAAAAGTGAATAAAAAAACATCACTTTTACGTAGAATATAATTTATAATTAATATATGGCACATAATATATCATATATAGCATAAAAACAATGTTGCTAATTATGTATATTTATAATGGTATTGTATGTAATGTCAAATGATTTGTAAAATATTAGCATATACAGTATATGAAATATAGATTAACTATATATTTATGTATATATAGCAATAATACACCCATTGAACTTTTGAAAAATTATTATATCCTATATTTGACTTTTTTTCATAGTTCATTTATAATATATATATTTTTTCTCCCACTTTAATTTAAACAGTTTGAATTAAAATAAATAAATGAAAACATAAAAAGATAAACATACATAAATACATAGTTACGTATATATCGTGTAACTAAATGCCTAAGTAGGCCCATAATTAAATGCAAAAATATATAACGGGCTTTGCTCATAAATTGTGATAGCCAATCATTTATATATACATAAAGCTACGTTTGCGCATAAAGCATTCATTTGAATTATATATATACTATGAATAAAAAGTACAATGATTTCGAAAATAGAAAAGGAAACAAACAAAATGGAAGAAAGAATTTCAATAGGGCTAACTTAAAGAAAAGGGATAAAAATCTCAAGCAAAAAAATCCAAAATTGAAGAACATATATGCAGGTAAAAGCAAAAATTGGAAAGGGAAAATAAAAAAGCCTTATTCAAAAGATGAGAAAACAAACAGTAATACAATATATAACATTGATAAGAATAACATCAGGCAAAGTAGTAACGATGGGCGTAATAATGATAAGGGAAACTATAATGAATATAATAAAAAAGAAACATATGATTTTGAAGATATATTAAAGGATTATTCTGAAAACAAGATAGCTTTAAAAAAAACAGATGAAATTTTTATTTTACATTTATGTAAGCTATATAATATAAGTGAATTTTGGTTTTTGTTAAAAAAGGGGATGGAGCATATTGTTTCAAAATATGTTATAAAAAAAAAGAAAAAAAATTTCCAATATGATAATATAAATTTTTACATTAAAAAATTGCAAAAAAGAAAAAAAAATATATATAAGCATTACATTGAAAATGAAGATATGATAAATCATACAAAAGAAGATAACGAAGAAGATGATGACGATGAAAAAACGAAAGACGATTTACCAAATGAAGACAAATTTAACAATACAAACATTACATCATTTAGCCAAAAATTGCTTTTTTTTAATATAGAAGATACATTATTCAATCTTGATAATGATCAAATTAGTATAAATAAAAAGACGTGGAAAAAAAAAATAAAAAATTTATTAAAAAAAAAAATCCAATCATCTGACGTTCCTAAAGATGATAGCAAAGATGGTAATGATTCTAATGATAACTCTGAAAAAACAAAAAAAAACAATGAGCGCTCAATCAGTTACAACAATATACCTATATATCTGAGACAAATTTATGATATGGAAAACGAATTTAGTGCTAAGATCAGAGAAAACATAGAGCAAGTTAGCATCAAAGAAATAGCAAAACAAAAGGTAAAAATGAGTAATATATACAAATTGTTGTACGACATAGGGCTTACAATGATATACTATAATTTTAACACATATATAGAAAAACATGCAGAGGATGAAGAACAACTACATTTAGAAATAATTCACAACAAAAATAATATATTTAGTGATAGAATTAATAATATGGTTGTATTAATAAAAAAAAAACCATTAATATACATAATGTATGCAAAAGTATTAATTGATTCGTATAAAAAAAAAGATAATGTATTTTTAAAAAAATCAATATTAGAATGCTTGAAGCATATATTTTTATTTGTTTTGCATAATGAAAATTTATTGACATTTGAAGAAAATGATCAGAATGTATTAAATTATATATTAAATATATTTTTTAACAGATTTAATTTTAAGGATTATAATGTATCTTCCTTTTACTTCTTTTTTAATTCTTTAATATATATATATGCATTTGAAAATTTTACAAAAAAATTATTTATACAATATAATTTTATTTTAAAAAATGCTGTATATAGTATGATACCGAGTTTGTTTTTTTTATCAGCAAATAATATAAATGAATTTTGTTTAAAAAAAAAGGAAAATAGATATACAAATTTAAATGTATTATTAGAAGCCTACATGACCCAAACAAAAGGAAATCCAATTTTGTTAAAATTTATACAACATTATATACACATTGACGAATTTAGAGCTTATATTATTTTTTATTTTTTTGAAAAAATATTATCAAATATAGCATATTGTGTTAATATTATTGTCAATGCTTTAAGAGAAAAAAAAAATGTGGAAAAGGTTGCAGATAGCTTTAAAAATGAAATTATAAATATTAACAGATGCTTATATGTTATTTATAAAGTCAAATGCCAAACTATGAATGATATAACTGAAAATATTGTATATTTTTCAACATACATGTTTGACTTATTTTCACTAAACATATATGAGTTACATGAAAAGAGGACCATACTCTTGACGTCGTGGAGCATCGAAAAAATGAAATATATGAAACATATCCAGGATAATGACCAAAATAATAGTGAAAATAACAATAAAAATGATAATATAAAGCTAAATGGCGATGAAAATAGTCATAAACATATCGATAACATAGATACCACTCATCGTGCTCATAAAGACCATGATAATAATAGTGACATAAACAAAGAATCTCAAATGAATATAAAGAGAAATGGTGACTTTTCTGATAATAATTTAAATATGAATGAATATTCAGATCCTAAACCGAATGAAAACCAAACAACAGAAGAAAAAACTGAGAATGAACAAACCGAAAAAGCACATAAAGATGATAATGATGAAAAAAAAAATACAGTAAAAGAAGAGGGGAAAAAGAAAATTAAAAAAAATGCTGAAATAAATATTTTCAATAAATATTGTTTGTATGAATATTTAAGTAAAAAAATTGTCAAACTGTTATCAAGTATATTAGTAAAAAATATATATTTTATAATATCTAATAAAAGTGCACCAATAAAAAATGAGGTAAATGATATCGAAGAAAAACAATCTCAGGATAAAAAATATTTAAACAGCTTAAATTTCATATCCATATTAAAAGTTATAAAAAGTGTAGATTCTTATAAAATTAAAATAAACTTTTTAATAGTAATGTTTTTGCTACTATATTGTTCTCAGCAATTAGATGATAATGTTTATTGTTTTTTTTATAGTATACTAAAAGATATAAATTATTATGAATGTTATCATACATATAATTTTTATAGTTTAATGACGGTTTTAATATTAACAGATCCAAATTTAATAAGAAATTTGAGTTTTATAAAAAGAATATTTCAGTTTAGTATCCATTCAAAAGAAACATGGACATATATCTATTCATTAAACATGATAAAATATTTAGTTTTTAAAAAAAATATATTAATGAAATTCTTATTTAATAATGAAAATAAATTATGTGATGATAATATAAACTATGTTAAAAATATGCACATGCTAAAATTTAAAAAATATCACAAGGATAGTGATGTTTATAAAGCTGAAGATAAAATTTTCACTTATAATAAATCAGTAAATAACCCTTTAGATTCTAATTCAGTATTAACACATTTATACGAATTTTACAATTTTACATCCATGTTAAATAATAACTTTGACAATCTATTATTGGAATTTAGAAATATTAATATTTTTAATAATTTTTCTATCATTAAAAGTAAATCGAATAAAAATGATAAAGCTAATATTAATAGTGCAAAAATTGCTCACAATTTTGACAATGCTGATAAAGAAAATTATACATCGATGGGAGATGAAGCTTATAACTATAACAACCAAACAAATGACGAACAAAATGAAGAAAAAAGAGGGGATGGAAATACAAATAATGCTGCGGTTTCTACTGCAGTTACTAATGGGGATGGAAAAGAGGATTCATATATAGATGACATAATTATTAATATAAAAAATAATCACAATAAAAAAAATAATATTATCCAAAATTACACAATTGAACATACAAATAATACTACAGGAAACAAAATTCAAACATCCCTAAATAAAAATAAATATGAACTTCAAAAAGATAATTTGAGTTATGTAACTCATAAAACTTCATACAGTACCCATATAGTAATAAGCTTGATGGAAAAGCTAGCTTTTAATTATAAAACTGCAATGGATCAATTAAACATGCATTCTATCTTTTCCAACTTTTTGCATGATTGTTGTATTAATGAAAATACTCAAAATAATAATGGAATTGTAAATAATGGAAAACTAAAATTATATAATAACGCTTATCAAAAATATTATTATGACATATTACATTTATATAATAATAGCAGTTTTAAAAAATTTAAAGATAAATATAAAGCTAAAAGAAAAAAACAAAAAGATAATGAACACGGAGATGAAGATTCAACTTCCTCAATCGATGAAGAACAAGAAGAAGATCGATTTTTAGATGAATATATAGCCAAAAATTTTGACTTAGATCATAATTTAAATGATTATGCTAACAATGAGGATGACGATGACGATGACTTATTTTTAAATATTAATAAGAAAAAATCCAAGAAAAATTTTAAAGATAAATCAGCTACAAATAAAAAAAGAAAATTAACACACGTTTCGTCTAATAAAAAAAAATCACAAAAAAAAAGATACAAATCTGAGCAACTATCTGATGACAACATATTAGAATTTTCAGATTTCGTCAAATCAAAGAAAAATAAAAAAATTAAAAAAAATTAATATACCTTAATTAACGGCTTCATCCATGTGTCTATGCACACTTGTGTATCCATGTATAATGAATGACTTTTATATATACTATTCCCCTACGGACACTTCTATTCCTATTTGAATTGCATTTTTGTTCAGCCTTAAAATTTATAATATTACACATCAATAATTCATCTTTATCTTTTCATATTTTTTAAACTACCCATTTATATGCATTTATATTTTTTTTTATTTTTTGCATAAATGCGAATTCTTTGTTTAAATAATTTTTATTGTTATTTGAAAAATATGATAATTATTTTATTTGCGTATATATGACTTAAAATTTTTTTAATATATTTTTAAATGATATCTTTAATGAAAAACTAGCACACATGTATATTTTAATCATTTTTTAATTTGTTCTTAAAATAGGATATATAGTTATAATCTATTTTGTTTAAATCTTTTATAATATTATTCATACCATCACTTATTATTTTTTTATAGGGCTCTGAGGTAAAAGTTTTCGTAATTATTTCTTCATTATTTATTATTGAAATTATGCTATTTTTTTTATAACTATTTTCTTTATAATTTATGTATTCACAATTATTTATTTTTTTGACTTCATCTCTTGAAGCACTGCCCTCTTTTGTATGTTTATAAAAAGAACTATGTTCTGATTCGCTATTCGTTTTATATTTCTCTGATATATTTTCACTATCCGTGATATATTCACTACAATTGTTCATTTGTTCACCTTCACCCTCTGTTTTGCTACCGTCGCCTAGCTCATCATTTTCCTCCACTTTGCTTGTTTCTTCAAACGACTCTGAATTCAATCCTTCCAAATCCATTTCCTCTTCAGTATCCTCGGAAATGTTTTCTGATTTTGTATCATCGTCATCCATAGTAGAATTATAATTTATATTAATATTTTTAGTCCTATGTTCGTCAGATATTTTATCCTCATCATTTGAGCAAGTGTTTTGGGATATTATCAAATTACCATCATCATTGGGAATAATATTATAAATTACCATGGTATCATCCAATACATTTTCATTTTTATCCATATCGCCATAATTAGATTTATTAACATTGATATTTTCTGTTATAGCTTTAAGTGTGTTTGTGTGTGTTTGGCTTTCATATGATAAGAGCTTTGATTTTTTAATATATTCATTTTCATTTAAAAAAAGTCTAATTTTACTTATTTGCTTATTGTATTCATCTATGGAATTATACAATTTCTGAGCATAATCATTTGTGGTCTCATTTTGTTTATTATGTTTTTCTGGAATGTCAAAATTATTTTCATTTTCTCTTACAACATCAATTGTTATGTTTGGGGAACCTTCGTCGATTTGCATTATTTTGGTTTTATTAAATGCTTCTATGTTTAAATCCAAATTCATTTTATTTTTTAGGAATAAATTTAAATGATTAAAAACATCTATGATTGCATAATTTATTTCCATGGAAAATTTTTTAGTTAATTCAATTTTTTGCTCAATGAAAAATATTTGTTTATTTTTTTCTAAAACTAATTCGTCCATTTCCTTTTTTTCTTTTTCAAGTATATCATTATTTTTTTGGTTTATATCATTAACAACATCTATGTAATTATTTAAAACTCGTATTTTTTCTTCACACGATATTATTAATTCTTCTAAAATTAAATCTATATTTTCTTTTTGTTCATATGTCTTTTCTTCTATGATTGCATGTTTTGCAGATGTTGTAGAAAATATATCATTTTCTTTTTTTAATATTTGTTCAAAATCATTTTTCATATAATCCAAAATATTTATCTTGTCTTCCAATACGCTTAAGTTTATTAGTTTTTTAGCTTTTCCTTTCTGTTTATTTTTCATATTTATTTTAGCATTTTTTTTATGTTTTCAATGTGTACCCAAGTATATAAATTAAATATATAAGTATGAATTATTAGACTATAAAAAAATTCCTGCATATTTATCCAAACTATGAAATATATGCATTGACAAAGAAATCAAAAAAAAATCGCTATGTAAAAATGCTAATATATTTTAAGTAAATCTTATTTGAGGTACATAAACAGATTGGTTATAAAATTTTTATTTAAACTTAATTGACAAAGTTAAAAATTATTTGGGTTATAAATTTACAATCATCATATATTTACACACTTTTAAATATTCCTGTGTATACATATATATAGTAAAATAATATGAATATATAAGTATGAATAGAAAAACTACCATAAAAAACGGAATTTTATTTTAATATGAATCAGCATAAACTAATAAAGAGACACTCAATGCTTATAATATACAAAACATATGATTTCCAAATTTCTTTATACGTTTTTTGTTAGAATATTTAATAAACCTCCGCGTGTGTTCCAGACATTTCCCCCTTTATTGTATTTCTTTTTTTTTATAGGTAAACATAATTTATATACGTGTGTGTATTATACTTGTCCTAAATACTGAAGTATATATACATATAAATTTATTCCCTATTTTATATTAATTTATTAACATGGAGAAATAACTATTTTGAAGGATAAAATTAGACTATTTTTTTTCGTAAGTTTTTATTATTCCCTAACCACAAATTTTAAATTATAAAAAAAAAAATTTACGCGAATTGTAAAATTAATACATATATTTTCATAAACCTCAAAAGACGTATGCATATATACTAAAAATATAAAATAATAATACAATAGTAATAATATTCTGCAATTTGTCTTATGAAATGGAACATTGGAACTATAAGAACATTGCTTGTAAACAAAATACAAAGAAATTAATACTTTCATCAGTAGATATACAATTTTTTTCATTCAGTAAAATTTTTTTATATATGAATATGTATACCTTAAATTATATCATTTGAAATAGAGAAATGCTAGTTATCTATATTGTGTAAAAATAATTTATGTCGGCAATGTAAAAATTATAAATAAATATAAATCTGCATATAAAATAAAAAAGTATTGATAAAAAAAACATAAATATAGCTAACAGCATGAATATAAATATGATTACCCAGAGAAACGACAAATAATTTAGAAAGTGAAAATGCAAAAATTAATTTTAGGTATTTATATATTTACCTGGTATATGTTCGCACTAAAACATATGAAAAATAATATAATGCATATTATACACATATTTGCTCAACTATAGGTATATGGTATACTTCCAATTTATTGCAATTGTATATATGATTAGAAAAAGTTAAAATGAAATTACTGAAGATTATAGTTATATGAAGCTTTTAAAAGTAATAATAATTGCAATGGCGGCAATATTTTTGTTTGGTAAAGCAAATAAACAGGTTATCATAAAATTGAATGATGTTAGGAAATTAAAATAATTTAAAACAAAAAAAAAATGTGAAATAAAAATATGAAAAAATTATATAATGAAATGAAGTGTAAAAAAAAAAATAAAATATGATGAAGATAATAAGCATTATATATGCGTATATAAAAAAAAATAATAATTTTAATAACTAAAAATATTATGAATAATAATAACAATAAAAAACGTAAGGTAAGATATGCAGCTATTAATGCGTTTATAAGAGAACTAAATACATAATTAATAAACAAAATAAATTAAACAAAACAATAATTTTCCAAAAAAAACACTAATAAACACAAATACATAGTTAATAGTATATAATATATAACACAAAGAAAGATTAAATGTAAATAATAAGAAAATAATCATAGAAAACCCTAAAAAAGGCAACGATAAAAGCATAATGCCAATAAACTTAGATATAAGCACACTTTATATAACCACAGCATACGACGAAAATGTCATTATATAAGATACCAGAAGAAAAATTAAAAACCCAGGAAAAAATATTAGACAAAAATATTCTAAATGGTAATATAAAAAAGTATGATATGCATAAGCTTCGGTTCATTTTAAGGAAATACATTCGGCATAACAACCGATTGCTAAATTATCATAAATATAAAGAGGTGATAGATAATTTTGAAGCTTTTAAAATTGTAGTTATTATTTATGTAAATAGTTTTTTGAATAAAAAGACGATTTTTAATTATAGTTTTCGATATTCTCATATTATAAAAATATTATATTTAAATAGAAAGGCAAAAAGATTAATATATGGAAACAATTACTATACAAAAGATAATACCTTATCAAGAAATATAAAAGGTAGAAATTGTGAAAAAAAAAATGGACTTTTATTTTATAATAATAAATATGCACATGGCAGAAAATCTAGCGACGATAAGAAACATATGACTATTGATTTCTATTATGTTTTAAAAAGTGAGGATTATGATAAATTAGACGAAATTATTTGTAATAGTAGAATAAAATTACCAGCCTTTAGCTATTTTGACATATATTTATTTAGTAATAATAAAAAATTAAAATATGAAATCAATAAAAAAAAAGTTAAATACATTGATGTTTATTCTGTTCTCTATTATTTATATATATCTGTTGTTATTTCGTATATGCATTTAAAAGATTTTCATGACGCTAAAATTAAATTCTTTGAATATATATATTTAAAAAGAAAAATTGAAAAATTAGATAGTTATTTCCAAGTAAAGGAAAAAAAAAAGCCCAAAATAACTGGCCCAATCTCATCTCGTATGAAAAAAAAATTTTATAGTTATTATGATTCAATACTAAGCGAGAGAAATACCATTAATTTGTCTTTAAAAAATAATAAAGAAGAAACTAAAGAGGATGATGAAATAAATACAAAATATAAAAATAAAATAACTCATACAAACAATGATAATAACAATTCTTTAAACAAATATACTAAGCAGAATAAGGGTTTTAGTCCAAATTCGAAAATAAAGAATAATAAAAAAATATCATCAAATAAAAAAGCAAACTCAGAATCAAAATTAGTAGAAAGTGAACAAACAAATAAAAATGGTAATTTAAAAAACGTTGACGTTAACGAAATAAATGAGACTTTTTATAAAAGAGAATGTGATACAAGCAGTGATAATGAAGTTATTAAAAATAAGAATATGTTTAACAAAAATGAACATGCTCATTTTAAAAGTAAATATAATAATAATAGTACACAAACACGCGTAACGAAAAAAGAAAAAAGAATACATAAAAAAAGTAGAAAAGAATATTTAACTTTAGATGAATATTTACTATTTTTAAAAATTAAACACTGCGAAATTTCGTTAGAAAACCTTGCAAATATTATGAAAGATAATACTTTAGAAGATAAAATATGTAGTATAAAAAAATTAAGATATATTATAAATAGTGCAGAGTGTGATGACAAAACAAATTTATATAAAAAAGACAAAATATTAAAAAAGTTACTAAAGACAAAAGATAAAAATTTTAAATTTTATAATTATTTTTTTGATGTATTAATATATTTTTCTTACTTTAAACAAATTCACATTATTGAAGGTATGCTAATAATGGCTCTTATATTTAGTAAATTGAATTTTATAAACCTTTCGATATATATATATAGAAATGTATATTTGTTTCTTTATTACATTTTTGAAAACTACCAAAAGAAGAAAATTTATTTTAATAAAAACCAGAAAGCAAATAAAATTACATCACTTAACATAACCTTTATAGATAGTAATGAAATACATACTGAACGTTGTGATCTAATAACCAAAGAACATATTTTTAGGGAAAAAAATAATATAAATAAAACTTCCAAAAGGAAAAATTTGGTAATTAATGGTCCAAATGAAGGAATGATAGGTGAAAAAAAAATAAAAAACAAGAAAATAAAAGATGATAATCTTATCATAGATAGCATGCGAAACACAAAAAATGGAGATATGTATAGAACATATACCACCAATGAAGATATAATTTTCGAAAATGGAAATAAAATCCAAGACTTAAATGTCAATATTAATGGAAATAAGGTTAATAACAGAAATGAGGAATATAAAAAATATAATGGTAGTAATAAAATGTATGTAGATGAATGTAGTTGTAATTGTGAAACCCTCAAAATGCACAATAATATTATATCTTCATTTAACAATTTTTTGGAAGAAGCAAGAAATAACAATAATTTTTATTTTCTAAATGAATATTATGAAAAAAAATTTCATTCAAGTTGTCATAATGATTACTTTTTTTTGGGGAATTCATTAAGCTCTTCGAATTCAAATGATATAAATAATATAATTTATAAAAGCATAATACACAATTCTATATTTTTTAATTGTAAGTATATATTTAATGGAATAAAAAAGTATATATATAATTTTTTAAATATAATTAATTATATTGAAATAAAATACACATTTTATCAAAACAATTATAATTTAAAAAATATAATTTATTATTTATATATGGATAAAATTATAAAATCCTATGATTTTAATATTTATACATATGAAAAAAATATGTATGTACTAAAAAGAATAATTTTTTTTCACAATCATATAAATGTTTATCATAATGATACAGATTATTTAAATGATGATAAATCGATAAAATCTTTATTTTTTAAGATATTTTATAATCTTTCCAAAAATGAAATATTAAAATTTTCTCAATCAAATCATTTAGAATATAAAAAAGACATCCATTATGTTTATAACAATATACCGAATGATTCTAACAAAACAAATCATGAAATACAAAATGAAGATGGATATAAAATTACTATAACTACAGATAAAAACCTAAATGGAAGTTTGTATATCGGAAAAGGAGATAATAATACAAAGAACGTCAATAGGAATGATTGTGATATTTGTTTTGATAAGACGGATAAAGGTTCCTTTTGTGAAAATAATAATAATATAAGTGAAAAACATGATAACCATAATTTAGACACAATAAAGGATGGAATAGTTAGTAAGAAGGCTATACATGTAGATAAATATATTTCCAGTTATTACATGAAAAAATTCGAAAATACAGAAGATGATAAAAAAGAAAATACATATACATATTATATAAATGCTAACAATAAAAAAGACAATTATTTTCATAAAACCGAGATAAAAAATAATATGTATAGTGGTGATAATAATATTCTGGATATTAATGATCAATGTTATAATAGCAGATCTGATAATACTCTTGGTGAACAAATAGGGCATTCTAATAGTTCATACAAAAATATAAACAAATTAAACTCACCTATTCAAGTTAATGCATTTTCTAATTACAATTATAAAAATCCTTTGCTTTGGTCAGTAAAAGATACCAGAAAAATAATGGTGACTAACCAAAGCGAAGAAAATTTTGTACATAATTCTTATGGTAATATTTTCGTCAATAAAAATATGAGTAATATGAATAACCCTAGTAAAACTAGTGTAAAATATGATGGAAGGAAAAACGATAATTTTATTGATAATATTTTAAAAAAAAAAAAAAAAATAAATAAATTAAATAAAAATGGATCTGATGATATGAATAATTTCAAAAACCAGAATGTGCAAACTTTTTTTAATTTTAGTAACAATGAGCTAAAAATTATGGTTTACAACTTTTTATATTTGTACATTTTAGATGAATATATATATGGAAATACACATAAAAAGGACATAAATGAATATTTAAATTTTAAAAATGTGTTAAGAAAAAAACAAAAACTGAGATACAATTTTTTTAACTTGATCTCAAAAACAAACAATGATATAGGAAATGAAATTGATTTATATAAAAAATATATAAAGGGAACATATATTAAAAAAATTAAAAAAACAGAAAACAAAGCATATAATTCAATATTTGGCCAAAAAACATCAATTAAAGTAAATGTTAAAAAGGAAATAAATGATAATTATAAAACACAAACAGGACAACATGCCGAAATAGATTCAGAAATAAAAAACCATAAATCATTATTATTAAAAACTGATGAAGAATATATTAATATGTTTATAAAAAAAAAAAAAAAATACACACAAAATTATTATTTATTATTTAATAACAAAAAATTTTATAGTAATAAAGTTATAAATTTTTTGAGGGATTTCTATAAAAAGGAACATACTATACACCAAATGAAGATTAATATAGAAAAATATGAGCATATATATTTTCTATTTTTAATAACAGAAGCATTGTCTTATTTAATTTTACCTTATATTAATTCTTCATTTGCAGACATAAAATGCTATAAAAATATGTATGGTACTACACTTACGCAAATAGACAAATTTCGATTAAATACTATACCGCTTGTTTTTGATGCAAGTACTATATATCAAAAAGGGAATGTAAATAGTAATAGAACATATATAAACAATTGGATCTATAGGCGCAAAAGGCTGATTAATAATATCAAAAAGGGAAGAGGATATTCAAGTATTTCTAACATTTACAACATTTCAAGTTTTTTCAATAATGTGAAAAAAGTAAATTTTTTAAGCTTAAAATCACAAAAAAAAGGAAAATATATTGAAAACAATTCCGAAGGACCAAATATATACGATAAAAATTGTGAGGAAACAAAAAATAATAAACAAAAATATTACAGAATAAATACTTTAAATAATATTATTAAAAATGAGTCAGCATATATTCAAAAATATTCCATGTTTAATGAAAACGAAACAACCCAAAATACATTATTTAATAAAAGTAATTTAAAAAATCAAAAAAAATATATATCTTTAAAATATAATCAAGACCCTAATGAAAATATTTATTATCTTAATATGTATAATATTAAAGAAACGATACAACAAATAAGGGATTGCGAAAGTAAATTATCGATTGAAACAAAGACGGTTATTGAAAATTCATTTCTTTTTGATGATTATTATGAATTAGATATATGTGAATTAAAAAAGATATATCATAACAAATCAAAATATTTTCTCATAAAAAAATATGAAACTATTATAACATTAGCATTTTTCACTAGATATAATACATATTTGTTATTTTCATTATATCAACGTTTGGCATTGTTAAATTACATGTATTCGAATTATAACATTTCTATATCAATTTTAAGGTATATTAATCAAATACATTGCAAATTGATAAATAAGCAAAAAGGACCAGACTATACGAGAATAAACCACAACAAAAGGGAATATTATATTAATGGTAATAGTAAGTATGATACAGATAACGAATGTGACATGTTCACGAGAAATTATGAATTTTATAAAACACAAAATGAGGGAAATAGGGAAAGAAATCACTTTTGTAAGGCTGAAGAAAAAAAAAAAAAATCAAACATCCTTTTCTATATGAAAAACGAAGATATATTTTTTCAAGATTACATAATTAATACTTATAGTACTAATTTTATAAACGACAAAAATAATGCACATGATTATTTTCCTTTTAATTCAAATAAAACTCTTTATGAAAAATTAAGTAATATAAAATCTTTTAGATTTTCCACATTTTTTGATATTTTTTTTGAGTTAAAAATTAATTTCAATTGTTTAGCTAATTCACATATATGTGTGCAAAATGCATTGAAATATTTATTTTTTTTTATAAAAAATGCCCACAAGTTTAATTTTTTTATTTATTATAAGGAGAAAAAGCTGGTTAAGAAAAGGAACAATATATATTCCCCAAAATGGATAAACGCTGAAAAAAAATACATTAATGATATCAACGATAACAACATCAGAGAAAATAATATTCATGAAAATTCTCCATACAATGAATCGATTAATTTGGAAACATCCTGTAAAAAAATAAAAGAAAGAAATATGACTACAAATTCTATAAGTATGTTTAATAATAATCAATATGATTTCAAAGAAAATAAAACAAAATTGGACAGCGATTATCGTGGATATTCTTATATGAATGACCAAGAATTTGAGATAAATAAACAATTGAAAACTGATCAAAAAATAGATAGGCATAATTCGTGTGAAAATATTAATTCCACTGAACATGATACAACAGCGGTTCCATTTTCAAAAAACACAATGCCTACTAAATATGATAAAAGTTCATCAAAAAATAATGCTTATAATGAATCTCACTATAAATACAAAATTGATATAAATAAGTTAAGAGGAAGCAAATTTTTCTATATTATAGCAATTTCCTTGTTAAAACAAATAAATACCAATTATTACTATGATAACATAAAAGAAATAAATTTAATATATGAAGAAGATTTAATAGATAAAGAAATAAATGTAAATAACATTGTAAAAAATGATTACAAAGAATTATTACACTTAAGTTATAAATATATTATAAAAAGTATTAAAACTGATCGTGATAATTTACCAAGTTATTATTATCTTTGTATTATTTATTTATATAGTTTAAAAATTGAAAAATGTAAATATATTTGTAATAATTTTTTATTAAAAAATTACCATAATGCTTATTCATTTCCTTTTTGGTTATTAACCATAGTAGTAAACAGTTGTAGAAATATATATTGTGATGATATTTTTAACAGAAAACTAATTAAAGAAAATGAAATACAAAAAATAAATAAAAACACATTTTATAAAAAAAATAAAACTGCGAATAGAAAAAATATATCAAATAAATCTTTCAAATATGATGGGTATAGTAAAGAAAATAATATAAAATATGTTACAAACAAAAACACTCATAAAGATATAGATTCTTCCATTTTTGATAATTATAAAAAAAAATATATATCACTACTTATTGATTTAAAATTTAATTCACCAAATTTTTACAAATCTATTACTAATACAAATGATGTGTTTGCTATAAATAATAAGAAAGAAAATTATATGAATAATTTATGTTATATTTCGAATATAATGGGGTGTGCAAACTCCCTTAAAAATGATTGTGATAAATCCAAAGAAATTATACTAAGTAATAGTTTACATATTCCTAATAAAATAGATAAAAAAGATGATGTAAAAAAATATACTATTCCTGAAGAATCTCAAAGATTTTATGATAGCATTAAAAAAGAACAACAATTCAGTAAAAATATCGAAAACATTAATAAAAGGAGCCAATACAATGAAAAAGACCAAAATAAAAATTATTCATCACATGAACTTAATATGAATTTCTATGGGGAAAGCACATTTAACATAGATTGCTTTTTATATATATCAAAAGCAATTAATTATTTTTCAGATAACATATTTTTCTTTTATTTATATGTGCATTATATGATTAATTTTTTTGGATTTCATGATATATTTTTTTTTTGGGAAAAGCTAAAAAGAAATAAAAAAAATAATTATATAAATTCAAAACTAGACTTCTCATTATTAAATAAAATACTGGAAGAGGATAAAATGAGATCATCAAATAGTTCAGTTTATAGCGAATATGAAGAATCAGCATCTCGGAATGATACCTACAGAGGCAGCGATGTTTCTATTACCAATTATAGTTTTTTAAATTTAAAAAAGTCCAAAACACATCAAAAAGATCGAAAAAGTGTAATAATTAATAATGATCAGAATAATGATATTAACTATAAGATAAATAATTTAAATTCTAATAATTATGAACACTGCGAAAATAGTAATATATCAGATCGTAGTTATAACTTATCAGGTGAAGAAGAGTTAAGTAGTGATAATTTCCTTATGGATACTAATATTAGTTTGCCTAAAAATTTAATGAGATCAAAAAACTTTGAAAATAAACTTTTAACTAACAATATTAAAGACGAAATTAATAAAATTCAAGTTTCGTTAAAAATTATAAAGGGCGAAAAAAAACATCTTCGAAAAAATCTCCAAAAGAAAAAAAGGGAAACAAGTATAGGGCATAATAAAAGTAAAAGAAATGATATTGAAATGAAAGAAAATAATATTACTAATATAAGCAATATTGAACAAAAGGAAACAAAAAATTCTAAAATACCAACGAAAGGAAAAGATAAAGAAGGCGAAAAACCATCTAATAAATCAAAACAGCAAATTTCTATTGGCACATTAGATACAAATATAAATTATATGGATAGTAATTATGAAAAAGGTGAAAATAAGACAAAAGAAAAAGATCACAAGGTAGAAATAGAAAAAAAAAAAAAAAGTAAAAAAAATACCCCCCCAAAAAATAAAGCATTGTATATCGATACTAGCAAAGTAAAATTATTACCCTGTTCTTTACCCATTATATTAACATTATATAATTATATTCACAGAATTGTTGAAAAAAAAAAAAAAAACTCAGACCTACATATATATTTTTATTTAAGTAATATTATGTTTTATATAAATTTGAAAAAAATAAAATGCGAATTACATCATGATACAAATAATGATAATAATTTTGTAAAAAGAAACCGAATAAATAACATTAATTGTTTTTTTAACTACTCTAAAACGAATGATAAAATATCAAATAAGTATGATTTTTCTGAAAATTGCAAAAATAATAGTTATGAAAATGTAAACACACATAATTATTCCAGAATTATAAACAATATAAAAAGCGCAGAAAATATTTATATTCCTCATAAAAATAATAATATAATGAAGAGAAAATTTGTCAAACAAATTAATTTAAAAAGTATATACTTAGAGTGTATTACGTGGATAAATATTGGAGAAATTTTGATGTATTTAAAAATAAACACAAAAGTTATTATATATATATTTAATATAATTGAAACGTATATTAAATTTTATCTTAACTTAAATAATAATAATAATTATTACAATTATGAAAATACAACTTTTTTCTATAATTTGACACAACAATTTATGTGTCTTAAATGCTTGTATCTTTTTTACTTATATTCAAAATGCAAAAAAAAAAATGTCTATAAGAGTAGTTCAATATATCCAAATATTCTTGGCGTTCCAAGCCATAAGAATATTCGTCACATCAGTAGCTTTAGAAATAGTAATAGCAGTAATAACAAAAATGACATGAACAGAAATAGGATGAAACTAAATGATAAAGTCTATTGTATTAATAAGAAAAATGGAAATTTTCCGTTGAAAAAAAAAAATTTATATACAAAAATATATCTTTTTGAAAAAGAACACGAATTATATAAAAATAAAACGAAACATCTTAACAATCCTAACATTGTTGTAAGTAATAATTATATTTATTTTAATGATAAAATATATGGCAATGTTTTAAAGGCTCCTTTCTACACTAATAATAAAAAAAAATTCAGATTTAATTTTGGATTTTTCAAAAAAATAAAAATAAACAATTCTACAAATGAAAATTTATACGCTGCTTCAAAAAGTAAAAATAAAGAAAACGATAAACTTTGCATTAATAAAGATAATAAAATGCCAAATGATTCAAAAAATAAAATAAATAACAAACAAGGTGAAATGACCATATTAAAGAAATGTAAAAATACTGCGTCTAGTAAAAAGCGTATGAATAAGTTATACACACGCGAGGAAATGCTATTTAACTCTTTTAAACTTGAAAGTAATACACAAAATGAACAAAACAAGTATAGACTTGTAAAAAATATTAAAATTTATTTATCTTTAATAAATAAAATTTATTGTAATAACAGGAAAGTTAATATATTATATGCTAGATATTATTTTTTAAAAAAAAAATATTCAAAAGTTATATCAATTTTATCATTACTAAATGAGCATTATAGTAAAATATCTTATTTTAATAAAAAAAAGCATATGCCTGCATATAAACAGAATAATCCTTTTATCCAAAATAACTTTTCCTCTAATGATAGAAACCGCAACATGAAACAAGAATATCTATTTTATTTAAATAACCAAACGGATTTCACTTATGAATATTTAAACATATATATGTATTATCAATCGTTTTATAAATTAAAAGAATATAAAAAATCAGATTATTACAAGAATGTTTTAAATTATATTTTCTTAAAGTGTCCCATTATACCGTTTAACTTGTTTCCGTTTATAAATCTTTAATCACGATATGCGAAATATTTATTTCGCTTTTTTTTATTTATTTGCAATTGAATTAATTTCGAGCATATTATATAAATTCATCAAAACATAAGCTTGTGGTTATATATAATTACTTTTTATATCGAATGTGTCTTGTGCACGTTTAGTTATCTTTACGTGCTAATACATTCGAGTGATTGATCACAATTGCAAAATCCTACATAAAATTTGTCAATTATTTTTTAAGCTGTCTCATTTTATTTTTAAATTAATTATTTTTTCTAATTTTGAGTTATTCTACATGATGCAATGTGCTTATATATTAATTTAAAATATTTCCCCTTTTTACATAATGTATATATGTATAGGTTTATTTTTTTTTGTTTTCACGATAAATACGTATGTTTCCCTTTAATAAGAACATCGAACTACATCAAATGAAGCACATTTTTTTTTGTTAATTTTAAATATATTTATTTTTAAAATATATTTAGAGTTGCTTTTTAAATATATTAATGATAATTATTTTATTATTCAATAAATTATATATATTTGTTTAAATTTTTTAAAAGAAAAAATAAGCGATATTTTTTGGTTTTATGCAGGAAATGAATAATACTTATTTTACGCATATTATATTTTTCTTCATGTAAAATTGCAAAGCATTGCTTTATAATATATAGTGGGTATTAATATTGCCATAAATGTAATTTATAAAAATAGCTTCACGTTTGGTGTTTTATATATAAATATTATATATAAAACAAGATAAAATATAATATATATGCAATATTATATATTTCCTTAAAAGATATATTTCATTTTGCTTTCCTTTTATACTGTATACTTGTGTTCGCCCTTTTTTAAATTAATTATAATTATATGGCGCTATAGGAAATTTAAGGATTATAATTTTTTATATTGCTTTAATTTGTACCATATATATAATATATAACGGTTTCATTCTTTCGTTTTTATACGATATTATAATTTCCCCAATTACCGAAAAAACGTTTATCTATCCATATACGTAATCTATAAATACTTTTGTATATATGTTTTATTTTTTTTATATTAATACAGTTTTTTATATTAAAGAATTTCTTAAAAAAAACTTCAAAGATTATAGTCTTCTTCTCTATATAAAAATATATACAATATTATCTTTATTACCGTGTATAATAAATTTATTAATTTTTTTTAATAAAATAGAAAATGTTTAATTCAAAAAAAGCATTGCAAATCATTTTTTATGTTGCATGATTTAGGAATATTGGTATATACAATATTTTCCTTTTTTTAATATTATATTGCATTTATATACTCATATATTTGTTTTACTTGCTCCATATTATAAATATATTATGCCATTTATTAAATATGGGAAAATATAATTTTATCACGTTTAAATAATATATATATATATATATATATATAGATAGATACACATATCCGTAAGGTTTATGCATTAACGATTGTATATTGAATAATCTAAGCATCGTTATTGTTATAACTATTTTTCTAATTTTTTTATTACTTTATTATTATTAATTTTTTTTTATAGCAAAAAAATTTCGTAACGAAATAAATTTTTTAAATGATATTTTATTATATATATATTTATTTATAAAAATAATACACAAACGTAAGAAAGTTTTTATTTCTTTGGGGCAAGATGATAAACGATATAAGACGAATAAACATTACCACAAGCAGTATCGAAAGTTTGAATGAAAATAGCAAATATTTAAAAAGAAATCACAAGAGGACTATAAAAATATGTGCATATGCAATTACAACATTTGCATTATTTTTTATTGTTGTAGTATATTTTAAAAATCAAACAAATGTAAATGATGCAAATAGAAATACTTTAGCAGCAATCGATGAAACAAGCTTAATGAATAAAGAAATAGCATATTTAAGAGAAATTTTGAAAAAATATAAAACAAAAACAAATGAAAATAATGAATATGCATACGAAAAAAACGACGATATTAACGGAGATGGCGAAGACGAGCACGAATTGCTATTAATGTTACATAAATTTTTAAAAAATAAAGGTAATCCTAATAAAATAGATAGGTTTGATATTAACAATAATGACTCAAATAAAAATCGTGGTAATGAAAATATTGATCAAATAAACATACTTAGTCAAAAACTTGAAAGCATGCATGATAACATAAAATATGCATCAAAATTTTTCAAATATATGAAAGAATACAATAAAAAATACAAAAATATAGATGAACAATTAGTAAGATTTGAAAACTTTAAAACGAATTATATGAAAGTTAAAAAACACAATGAAATGGTAGGTAAAAATGGTATTACATATGTACAAAAAGTAAACCAATTTAGTGATTTTTCTAAGGAAGAACTTGATAGTTATTTTAAAAAATTATTACCTATTCCACACAATTTGAAAACTAAACATGTAGTACCACTAAAAACACATTTAGACGATAATAAAATTAAACCAAAAGAAGGTGTATTAGACTATCCAGAACAGCGGGATTATAGAGAATGGAATATATTACTTCCTCCAAAGGATCAAGGTATGTGTGGGTCTTGCTGGGCATTTGCTAGTGTAGGAAATTATGAAGCTCTTTTTGCAAAAAAATATTCTATATTACCTATAAGTTTTAGTGAACAACAAGTTGTTGATTGTTCTAGTGACAATTTTGGATGTGATGGCGGTCATCCATTTTTATCATTTTTATATTTTCTTAATAATGGGGTATGCTTTGGCGATAATTATGAATACAAAGCTCATGATGATTTTTTCTGCTTAAGTTATAGATGTGCGTATAGAAGTAAATTAAAAAAAATTGGCAACGCATATCCATATGAATTAATTATGTCCTTAAATGAAGTAGGGCCAATAACTGTTAATGTTGGTGTATCCGACGAATTTGTATTATATTCGGGTGGTATATTTGATGGAACATGTGCTTCGGAGTTAAATCATTCTGTTTTATTAGTGGGATATGGTAAAGTTAAAAGGAGCTTAGTATTTGAGGATAGTCATACTAATGTAGATAGCAATTTGATAAAAAACTATAAGGAAAATATCAAAGACAGCGATGATGACTATTTGTATTACTGGATCATTAGAAATTCATGGAGTTCAACTTGGGGAGAAGGTGGCTATATAAGGATTAAAAGAAACAAATTAGGAGACGATGTTTTTTGTGGAATTGGTATTGACGTTTTCTTTCCAATTTTATAAACATGCAGCAAAAAAAATTTAATGAAAAAAAAATTAATACTGAATAATGATAAAAGCTAAATTGTGAAAAAGGGAAAATTGCATTTTATTACAAATACCTTCTACACCCGTATATAATACGTTCATAAAATAGTACGACATACTATATTTTTTTTTATCTAACTAAAAAAAATGAACGTTTCTATTCTATAAAATATTATACATTTATATATATAGTAGTGAAGTTGAATCAATAATATATTCATATAGTAGAAAACTGCATGATCGGATTTTTCATAATTTCTCCATGATTATTTGCGTTTAAGGCATTACACATTGATATATATGGCTGTATATCTGTGCGTATTTTAGACATTATATGTGTTATTTGTATAATTCCCTTTGTCAACGTTGTGTGCTTTTATTTTACTGCATTATCTTTGTTATATGCTGTATTTTAATTAAATATATTCATATATTTGTATGGATGTTTTTTCTGATAATTTTCACCTTTTCATTTTATATTTTTTATGAAGAAATTAAACATTTTATTTTAACATGATAAATTAAAACTATTTTAATGTACTAATCATAATATATTAATTTTAAAATTTTCAAAGACCATAATCAAATGAATTGCTAAAATATTTACAGAAAGAACATTGCAACGATGTTTTTTTTCTTTTACTCTCATCTTCATATATCTAAATTTGCAATGATATATTAAAGATTAAAAAGAAAAACATTATTTTTTTAATCATTATGAACATTTTGAACAAATTATATATTTATAAGGACCAAAGTTAATCTTAAAGTTGTTTATTTTTAACGAAATAAAAAATAAAAAAGGCAATATATATATAATATATAATATGCAATATGGGTATAATAATGTTTTCCTTAATGCCCATATAATACTGGCACCTTGAACAGTGCTCGTTGATACATAAAATGTACAAATTCATTAATTCTATAAATATAAAATATTTAATTTTTTATTCATATATTATTTATATAAAGATAACAGTAAAATAAAAATAATTTGGTAAAGATACCAGGAATACGATAAGCATGAGCATACTAATGTTAATGCTATACTATATTTAGAGCTTTAAGTGAATTGCCGTGAAAAAAAATATTCATATATATATTTATATCTATGTTTGTATGGCAGCAATTAAGTTAATGCAAGAATTGATATATACTTTTGCGCTACCGAAGATCTTAATAAATTATTATTAAAAATAACAATATATATGCACACACATTTTTACAATATTATTAAGAGTTAAAAGAAACTATTGATATGATATTATGAAATATCGTTACGGAAAAATATTGTTAGCATCTTCTATCCTTTTAAGTGCTGGCATTTACTATTATGTAAAAGAGTCAAAATATTGGGATTATCAGCGAAGATATGAAGGTGTTTTAAGGGATTTAGAAAGACAAAAATCAAAACTTGAAAAATGGAAAGCTGATAATTTATAGATAAAGTCAAATAAAAAAAATAAAATAGCAAACAAACAGCTAAACAAATCACCAAAAAAAATATGTATATATATAATAGAATATGCAATTTTAGATATTAAACGGATGTTGTTTGTTTGCTGATTTAAATTTCTATATTTCATTTTTATTTGTTATTTTTTATTTGTATATTAAAATTATTACTATGTAAACATACATACCAAAGAAGATAAAATCATAAACAAATAATTTTTTATAATTTAATTAACAAACACATACATATATTGTGTTTAAAAAAAATATATAAATTACAAAGCCACAATCTTTATCCTTAATGAAATGAAAAACGCAAATTCATTTGCAAAACAATTAAAGTGTTTCGTCAAAGAAGGGAATTCTACATATAATAAATCATCCATATTAAAAAATATAAAAATTCAAAAAATATATTCAAATGATAAAATTAATAAAAAGGAGCATTATATTTACTTTAAAGAGCAGGACATAAAACCCAATGGTATTAAAAAAAAAAAATACATAAATAAAAATATTATACATATATATATATATATGAATGTGTATATGGATGTACAATATATTTATTAATATGTTATCGTGTTTTCCAAATTATAAAAATAAATGTCTTCTATACACACATATGTAACATATACACATTTGGTGCTTCATATATGTTTTGTTTATTCTTAATTTATACAGATTTGAATTATACACATTTAAAAAAAACAAAGCGGTTGTTTAAAAATGGAGAAAATCAAAATAAAAATGTTTTCATATATACAACAATTAGTTCCACTGTAGGTATAGTATCATTTATATTTTACATGTCATCAAAATGGAATAATAATAATGATTAAAATAAATTATAAAAAAAATTAAAACAAAATTCATTAAAAGACGTATATTATTCATTGGAGTTTACATATCTTTTATATTTTATGCTTAATGTGTTTTTCATGCGTGATTTCATTTAAGTCATCGAATTATAATGTCTGCATACTTAATAATATTTTTGTTCATATTTTTTCTTATTAATTTAAACATATTTTTTTAATAACAAATTAATACAAGTTCCCAAAAAGTTAAGATTCTCCTTATCTAGACTTCCATTGTGCCCACAATTTACCATCAGAGGGAATCCTAAAGTTCTGCATAAAAAGGGAAAATGAAAAAAAGTGTGTTATGTATATAGTGAAATATTGTTTAATTTAATATTTCATAAAATTTGGATTATTTGACAAAAATGAACAAAGAATGAAAACAACGCTAAAAAGGGATAAAACACATTTATACTTTGGATAATATATTTTATAGGCATCTTTGTAAAAAATATTAAAACTCGAAATAGGCTCTAACGATTTTATATCTATATCTTTGTTTCTTTCATTTTCATTAAATACAATATCTAAAGAACTATTTAAGCGTTGTAGGAATATATACACTATATATGTATGTGTTAATATTTTTTTAAAAATTATTATGCGATAAATAAAAAAAATAATAAAATGAATATTTGTATTTTGATTAATATTATTATATTCTGATATTAAAATTTTGGAATAATTTAACATTTTATTTAATTCTTCTCTCAACAAAATAAATATTTTACATAAGTTCATTCTGTTATTCAATCGCATCCAACTTACATATTTTTCTAGTTCATATGAAAAATTTGAATCATTTTGATCTTTCCCAATATCGTTGGAAAATATGTCAAGAAATGCCTTGTTAGTGTTAAAAGAAGAATCATTATTGATATTAAAACCGATTTTATTTTTTTTTATAAATAATAATAATTCTTTTATATCTAATAAATATGTGTGGTTGTCTAATTTGTAGAATATGCTAAATGAATTTCTCTTATCATATTGTTTGTAATAATTCAAACAAATAATTAAATCATGTAATAACATCGACTTTTTTAATGTGATATATTGAGTATTATTTAATGTGTTGTGATTGTACATTGATATATCCTTACTTTTTTTTATTTTTATGTTACGTGTTTTTTTCTTTATATTACTTTCTTCTTCTGAAATATTATTTAAAAGGGTTTCATCGATATCAGAATTATATATATCGACGTCTTTCAGATCTTCAGACATGGTTTCAGAATCTGAGTATGCATCAGAATATTGAGATAAAATAAAAGGAATTTGATAAAATGAATTACAAAAGTTTGTATTATTTGTTGAAATAAAACATTGGGATGGATATGATCCGAAAACTTTCATTTTATATATAAATGATTTTAAAAAATATACTTTTTCATTTTCTGAAATTTTATTTAACTCATTAAATAGTTGTCCACACGCATTTAGATTATAATTCATTGCATTTACTATTTCAATTATTGAATCACTAAATTCATTTAAAAATTTTATTACATCACCTTCCTTTATATTAAATGCATTTTGTTCTTCATTACTTCGATTTTCAGTATTTATATAATCATATAAACAATCCTCCTTTATAAAAAAACCACTATATGTAAAATGCATTTTTTCAATTTCTTTTCTTTTAGACATATATAAATCCTTTAATATTTTATTAAGGTTTTCCATTTCGGTTTTATAATCTTCATTTTGTTTTAACAATTCATAAATATTTGCTTTTTTAAAATTATTATTATTATTTATACATTCCATCATTATTATATCGGTATAATTACAATTTACCTTTTTAAAATTATCCATAAAACTCATATTATTATTATAAATACAATATGCAGCATTTCGTGTTGCCTGTTCGAATTCATCCTCTTTTGAGTTATACATAGACATGATAGATTTAAATGTTTCTAAACCTATCGAAATAAATGAATTATTTGTTGTGGACGATTTATTCAAAAATAAAATGCAATCACATAATACTTTCCAACTTTCTAAAAATAATCTTAAATCTATTTTTTTTAATTTATTATCACACCATGACATATCTACATATTCGTCTATAATCATTGTTTCGATAAAAGTAGGTTTATCTTTATTTATATTAAAAAAATTCAATATATATTTTTTATTATTATTATTCCCTTTTTTATCGTCTTTTTTACTAAATAAATAATCATTATTGTCACCTGAACCCAAGTTGTGAACACTATTATTTTCGTTATCAAAATTATTATTAATATCATCGACATTTAATGGAAGTAAATTATATTTTTTTAGATCATTAACATTGTTATTAAGTTCATCACTTTTATCACCTGCATTTCCCTCTTTTAGTTCTTCGTCCATTTCTATATGTTTTTTGTAAATTTCCATTTCATTTTTTTCATTTTTATATATTTCCTTACGTGAATTTATATAGTAATTACTATGTTTATACATTTTTGAGACTTCTTTTGAAATTCCAGTAATAACATTAGACATATGATGAATTATTTCATCATTATTATCATATATTATAATTCTGGATATATTTGAATTCATGTAATATTTTGTTATGTCCAGTTTATATGTTGTAAATTGTAATATGTTATATGCATATTCCCCTACCATATATCTTGCTACTTCTTCAAAATTATAAAATGATTTATCAACACACACAAATGATATCTTGGAATTTTTTGACTGCTCATAATTATTTAATAATAATTGTCTTTTTGTATTGCTTATATTTATTTTTCTTTTCATATAAGCATTTGCTACTTTTAATTTACAAAACATAATAAATTGCAATAATAATATAATGCATTTAAAAGGTATTAGAAAAATATTTATTAATATTTTGTTTTTTTTTCTATTCATTAATTTTATTGTTTTATTCATTTGTTTATATGCTATCTTTATATAAATATCATTTTTATATAATTTATCCATTAATTCAGTGTTCATATTTTTTTTATTAAAATTACATAAATGATAAGACACATAAGAACATAATGGGCCACCTATTGATGTTCCATGCAATCCTAAATATTTTACATTTTTAGATAACAAAAATTCGGTAATTTTTAATGCGTCTAAATTATTTCTATTTAAATTTGGATATCCCTGTGATTTGTTATAACCTCTATAATTATATACAAAAACATTAATATCATTTTCTAAATAAAATTTCAGTACTCCTGAATAACAAGCATTTAATTCATAATATGCCCCATTCGGATTAAAATACAATACTATCGGTATATTATATAAATAATCATTATTATAAATATAATTATAAAATTCATTATTAAATGCGTTAGAAAATATGCAGCTTGTATTTGAATTGTCTTTATTTATATCAATTTTTTTACCAGATTTTTGAATATTAATATATTTTTGCATATTATCATTCAAAAACTTCTTACAAGGTATAAACATAGAATCAATTTTTATATTATTTACATATATATATTGTTGTTTTCCATAGTATTTATATATTAATTCATATTTAAATAGATCTAATGTTCCTGCTATATAATTTTTAGAAAATTTATTAAACAAGTTTGGAATTTTTGTTATTTCAATCCTTTCTCTTAATGTATTAGATTTAAAAATATCACATAATTTATTCAAAACAAAAGCTAAATCTTCAAATAATATTGATAGCTCTTTTAAGTTTATTGCCATAAAAAAATCCATATAGTTAGCATGGCTTATGGATTTTTCATAATTTTCATGATAATACAAACTTAAAATATTCACATCAATATAATTAGAAGAAATTTTATTATCTTCATTACTATTATGTGCTTCTTTTTTATTCTTATGATCATTAATATTCATCGTTTTACCACATTCGGATAATAATTTTTGCGCTTCTTCCGATTCATTTGGATTGGATACATTTTTATTACTAACACGGTTTCGAAAATTATAAATCCATTCGAATCCCCAAAAATAATTTGTCTCTCCTTTATTTTTTATTCCAATTCTCCTTTTTTTTCTTTGCATGGATTTTTTTTTTATAAACTCATTTGCTAATTGGTTTTGATCTTCATGTATTTTTATTTTAGTTACCATTTCTTGATATATTATATCATCTTTATTAATATATATATTTATTTCGTTTATTTTTGTCATAAATAATTTTAAATAATAATAAAAATATAATTGTTCTTCACTGAATTCCCCATTTTCTTCTAAATTTATATACAAATAGTAACTAATATATAGAGTATAAAATATATACAGACCACTAAAAAAGTTAAAATAGTTATCCTTATAATTATTGTCTGAGAATAAATTTTGCAATTTTATTTTATAGTTTCCATTGGGGTCATCTTTTTCCTTAGATATCTTTTTAATATTTCCTCGAATATGATTTATTATAAATGATAATTTTACACATTCTTTCATATAAAATTTGCATAGTTCTATCTTATTATCATAGTTTGTCTAAGGTTTAGAAAATAATATGAAATGTACATATATATAAATAAATTACATAGTCGTTAAAAATTTAAATAAAAAACCATATAGTACATAAGTATAAATATCGATAAAATTATTAATCTCACCTTGTGTAAATAAAGAAGCAAACTTCCGGGGTATGTCAATGCTCTTATAACAAAGTGGAAACATAGGTAAAACATATATATGTTCACAAATAGGTAAAACAGTGCATTGTTAAATATAAACAAAAACAATGATACATATGTGTAAAAAAAATATAGTATCGTTATAGAGAAAAGGATTAATGAACTTTTTTTTTTAAAGCTTTTAAATAATTTGTTGAAAAACATAATTGTAAGCATGTGGTAATTCGAATTTAGGTAATTATATTGTTTCCGTTTGTCTTAACAATATATATATATACATACATATCTTTATTTATACTTATATGCCTATTTATTACAATGGATTTTACAACATAAACATTGTTAAACACATAGAGCTTGCATATATTAAAATAATGTGCATGCGAAATTTCTTTTACATATATTAAACAATATTATGTAAAACATGGTAATTTTAATTCTTTAAATATACTAAAAAGTATATGAACATTTTTATATTTTATCTCAGCTGCTAAATTGTTTAAATAATTTCTGCGGTTATTTTGCGGAATATTAAAAAAACATTTATTTGTGTGTGCTACACAAAACAAAACGGGAGGTAAATAAATAAATATTGCGTACAAGTAAATATATAAACAAATGATTTTGTGATTATAAATGAATAAAACTATATTATATATATATATATATATGTATATTTCATTACATGTTTCAACTTTTTCGGAAAATACGAAAATACATTTTTTAACATATACCATTTGCTTTATATATGCAGCATTGTATTTATTATAAATAATTAAAATTACTGATATTTTTTTAAACGTTTCTAATAGCATAAATAATAAAAAAATATTTTAAATTGTATATTATATGATGCAGGCGTTTTTATTTATTTATTTACTTACTATTGTAATATATTATATGCACGTTTTTGTGCTCACACTACCAAATTATTTTTATAAAAATATAAAATAAATGTATATAAATAACTACCATCTTGTTTTTCAATATTGCTATTTTTTTAATATTATTTTTTTTATTTTTTTCTTTGTATGTATAGAAAATTCATAAAAAAATGAAAAGATAACCAAAGTATCACCAAAAATTATATTTCAAATTTACAAATAATAAAGATTATCCATAAATGTGTGCAGATAAAGGATATATAAAAATACACATGATGTATATATATTCCATTTCCTCTAATATTCACATGCATCATATTTTTCCTTTTTTTTTTCAACATCTTCCCTCAACTGTTCTTGTAGCTTAATCAAGATAGGATGTTTAACATCTTTTTCAAATGTTTTTTTCAGTGCAGAAAAAAGTGTTATTTTTTTAATAGGTAAAATATTTCTAGTTGTAGAGCTAATAAAGCAAAACTCAAAAAGCTCAATATCATTAATATTAATAGACGCCTTTTTTATTTTAATATGCTCCCTTTCACATATATTTATAATTTGTTCCCTCATGGTTCCCTTTAAAACTAATTCATCCTTGGCAGTATACAACGCGTCATTATAAAAACAAAAAAAGTTGGAAGTTAATCCTTCAGTTATTTCATTGTCTCCATTATATAAAACAACTTCATGACTGTTCTCTGATTTTAATTTTAATAATTTTTCTCTTATTTCAAAAACATTTGAATATTTTATATTTGGTGTTTTACGTTCACCCTGCATTATATCAATTTCCACATTCTCATTATGTTTTGGCAAACATTTTATATATAATAAAATTGAAAAGGGTTTATTCATCGATTCGTTATTATTATCAATATTCCAATTGATGGCAGCCATTACCATATAATCGGTATTTTCACTAAAATATTTATTTTTTATATCATCATCTAATGAATTGAGAAATTCAAAACCCTTTTTAATGTTTTGAATACAATGTTTACGTACATATTCTAATGATAAGTTTTCTAAAATGTGAGATATAGCATTTGAATGATTTATAGTTTCTTGGCTCTTTAAAAGATTAGTAGCATATTTATGTAAATTGTTCATATTTGCAGTGAAGTTGAAAATATATTCATAAGAGCATACAGTCTTCATAGTAACGTAAACACCACCAATCCCTAATTTAATAAAATCTTTTGGGGACATATCCACCAATAAAGGTTCATTATTCTTTATTAAAATTGCCATTTTATTCTATTATTAACATTTTATGCTTTTCAAAAAAAAATTATAAAATCATTGTAAATAAAATTTTATTAAATATGTGTATAATTAGTTTAAAAAATGTATATATTTTAGTAATTTTTTTAATAATACATATAAAACATTTTTTTCGTCAAATTAATTTGGTTTTGAAAATAAATAATACATAAACGATGCTACTTCATGTATAGATGTATTCATTTAATAAAAGTAGAGTATTAGATTCATTCAACCTTCATATATATTTTGTATACTTGCGCACAATTTTAAATTAGGTAATTTGTGGGCATTCAAATATTGTATACTTAATAGTTGCTAAGAAGCTTAGAACAAAATTTTGAAAAACTTAACGCCAGATAATTGTAATAATGTGCTATTATTTTGCTAAAGCATGTCAAATAACTATTTATTAATTTTTATTGTAAATAAAATAGTGTATATTATGCTTGATTACATGTATTGTTTTTTTTGTTGTATATTATGGTATACATTTTAAGTGTACACAATTTAAATATATATAAAGTAATATTTAATTTTGTTTCCTTTTGTCAATAAAGACTAATTTTATTAATTTTTTTATTTTTTAATATAACCAATTAATTTGTTCGATTTTAAAATAAATCATAATACGAGCAAATTGTCATGCTTGTTCACTAACAAGCTTGGGGATCTCGTTTCTTAAATTGCATTAAAAAATATACGTATTCTTGCAATATTCAGAAGTATCGATTTGATACATATTTTTTATACACTATATTATAATGACTTTTCATGGTATTTTGCTTTATTAATTTTTTTTAATTCTTTTTTTTTGTAACATCATTTTTAATGAAAAAAGCCATCGATTTTTATGAAAATATTTTCTTTATAATCATAAGACAAACGCGAGATTGAAATTACATATTTTATGAATTATAATAATCTTTTATTTATTAGAGTTAATGAGATTCTATTCTATCATTTTATTTATTTTTTGTATTCATTGAATTAATATTTTGTCTTTATTATAAATAAGTATTTTTCTCTTTATTTCCATTTGTAAATTTGTAATATATATATATATAATACACATATATACGAGAAAAATATAAAATTAATAAAAATAGGCCTAAGAATAGGAGTATTTTTAAATGTTATATGCGTTATTTTTCAAAACTATTTGCTCATAAAATAATATCAATAATATAATAATTATCACAAAATAATTAAACAAAAATCAGTAAAATAATAATCCTTTAAAAAATACTGTCGAAAAATAATAGGCTAAAATGATATTACTCGTTATGCAATTATATTGCATATTATTATGATTTTTTTTGTGTGTCGACATGGGAATGTTTTCTTTTATTCAAGTTTAAATTATATTTAAAATATATAAAATTCCTAGAATGGAAAATGATAGCGCTGATTCAGATGACTATTATGAGATTTGTAACGAAAATTGGACACACGATACATTTGGAGAGCTAGAATACACTCAGAGTTTAGAAAAAAATATAAGAAAACAATTTAATAAAAAAGAGTCAAAACAAAACGTATTTTTTTGTTCTGATAAAACACAAATAAATAAATCTGAAGATAAAAAATTAAATCAAAATGATATGAAAGAATCTGATGAAATTCATGAATTAAAGGAAAATATTGATCCAAAAAATTTGGAATTGAATAATATTATTTATGAAAATGACAAAAAAAAATTTAAGGCTCAAATATTAAAGGGTATGATAAGCAAATCAAATGACAAAAATGACGAAGAAATATGTATGCTTAAAGATATTTATGAGGAGCTCGAAAAGGGGAATAAAGACAATAATAAAATTCATATGACAACTAGCCAAGGTGAAAATGATGATGAATCCATTGAAAGAGATAGCTGTTTCTATGATGATGGATCCCCTAAAAAACATAATAAAAGTTTTATCAAAAAAGTAAAATTACTTAATAGTAATAACGAATCAGATAATATGGATTCACATTCAAACATATTTAATATGAACGATTCAGATTTATATCCGTGGAACACTTTAGCTAAGAGTGGAGATTATAATTATGAAAATTATGATAATGAAGACAATAAATTAAATACAACTAATTCAAAAGATAGCATATTTGAAAATAATAAAGAAGTGGAATTGTATCAAAAAAGAAAGAGCGCAAATTTGTCGGGAAAATATAAATTAAACCAAATCAAATTAAATGATCAAGAAAATGACATTGTAAACATATTAAATGATAATTTAAATGATAAAATTATGTTTTATTCCAGTATTAATGAATCTAATAAAAAAATTATTAGGAAGGATTCAGATTATAATTACATTAATGAAAGTATAAATAAAGATACAAATTATAATATAAATAATATTCCAAATAAATACAGTAATAATGCATCTATAGTTAATTATGATACCAGTTTTTATGAAAAATTTTCAAGTTATAATAAGAGGAATATTAACTTGAACGAAAGTTATATGTTTATGAAACGGGATCAAACTAATAGTCCCTATAATAATTCACTTAGTAGTAGCATAAGAATATTTAGCAACGATGAAATGACTAGTAAGAGCAAAGATAACATAAAAATTTATGAAAAAAATAAAGCAAATAATTTTGAGCATCAATTAGATTTATCAAATAACAAGATTGGTTATAATTCCGAAAAGATAGATACCGTTTTAGACCAACAAGATAAAATTGATAATGAATACACTAAATCGGTAAATAATAAAAAATATAATAATTATGAAAAAAATTCATGTAAAAGTAGTTATGACAACGATAGTACATGTATCCAAGTTGACTTAAATGATGAGGAATCGTGGAATGAAATTAATAATGACGATAAAAAAAAAAAAGACGTAAAAAAAGGTGAAAAAGTAAAAGAAACACCAAAAAAAAAATATATAATTCCAAAAAAGGGAATAGTTACAATATTAAAAGACAAAATTATCAAACCAAATAAAAGAAAAATTAATGAAAATAGTTCTAATAAAAAAAAGGAAAAAAATCAACCTGTTATTTTAGAAGAATATAAAAATGATACAATATTAAAAGAGCTAAATGCTGAATTATGTAATCAAATTAAAAAACTTGAAAATGAACAAGATAAAGTAAAAAAGTTAGAATATCAATTAATTGCAAAAAGTGCTGAAATAGAATTGGAGAGAGAAGAAATGCGAAACAAAATGGAAGACGAAAAAAAAAAAATGATCAAAACTATAGATGAAGAAAAAAAAAAATGGATTAAGGAAAAAAAAAGGATAGAAAACGAAGTAGAAAAACAACGTAGCATTATAATGAATAAAAGGAAACTCAAAAATGATGTAGCTATTCTTAAAAATAAAATTAAAGAATTAGAAGAAAAAATAGAAACAGATAAAAAACAACATAAATTTATTGTAGATAATTTGAAAAAGAAAATAGAACACATATCTATTGAAAACGACAAATTAAAAATGGAGTTAAAATTATCAGATGAATATAGAACTAAGATGGAGATATATCAGCAGAATACCATAATGAAGCTAGCCACAACAGTTGCAAAGGAAAAAGATAAAAATGTCACCGATAGAAATAATAAAGAAAATGATATAAATGAAAAAAACATATTATACTCCGGAAATGACTATGTTCAAAAAGATCGATGTTCTAGTGATTTAGAAAATAATAGAAAGAAAGAAAAAAACAGGGAAAAAGGTAATGTGTCTAAAATAAAAGGTAGTGAACATAAAAAAAAAAGAGAAGAAAACGACATTAGAAAAGTGTTAAACTATTTAGACCAAATTAATGATAGTGACAAAACAGATAGCTCTGAAAACTCTAACGAATTTAAAAAAATAATAAATGATCAAAATAAAAAAATCATACAAAATGAATTAGACATAATGTATGAATATACTAGTAATGATTCTGAAAATTATAAAAATTGTTCAAACACAGAAGATGGGTATCACGATATAAAATTGACAAAAAAAAAACTATTGAATAATGATAGAGAGGGAAAAGGAGGAAAACAAAAAAATAAACAAAAAATTACATTGGATAAACTATTTATTCACGAGGAAAATAAAACAAAACAAAATTTAGATTCTATAAAAAAGGAAGAATATATAAATAAAAATTTACAAAAAATGAAATGCTTAATTAATAAAAATAAAGATAAATTAATAAATGATAAGAGACAAATTCAAGAAGATGAAATGAGTCTTGCTGCTAGTGAGTATTATAAAAATTTTAAAGACCGTTTTTTTGAAAATTGTAATGATGAAAAAAATGACAATAATTATACATTTTTAAAGGATCAAGAAATACAAAAAAAATCAA
Source organism: Plasmodium berghei ANKA (assembly GCF_900002375.2). Taxonomy (NCBI): domain Eukaryota; phylum Apicomplexa; class Aconoidasida; order Haemosporida; family Plasmodiidae; genus Plasmodium; species Plasmodium berghei. The sequence continues at coordinate 917,112 of NC_036171.2, forward strand.
TGCCTTATAATAAAACCTTACAACTAAAAACAGAAAATAACTCGAAATCATCTATCCCCATTTCAAATGATAATTCTGATACCACAAATTTAAGCACATGTAATAACTATCTAAACAATATGAATAAAATCAACAGGGGAAATAAATCATCAGATAATGCAATAAATTATTTTCAAGGCCAAAACGAAATGAAGATAGAGAAAAATATAAATAAAGGTGAATATACAAATGATTCAAATGTGCATAGTAGTGACACTAGTGTCTATTTACCAAATAATATATATCCAAAGCATTTAGGGAATGAAAGTATGAGTTCAAGCAGTAATATGAATAAAGATATAAGTAAACTTAATAATAATAATGATATTTTTTTTGATAAGAATAACTTAAAATATGAAAATGATTCTAAAAATAAAGCACCTAATAACAGCGATCATAACTTAAACCCTTTTGGTAAACACTGGAATTTTATAATAAATTTTAACTTTGATGAATTGTTTAATATTTGTGAAAATGTTATTGAATCTATCTTTTCATCGTCAAAAAAAATAAAATATAGACAAGCTTTTGTTGATGGGAAAGTGGAAACATTATTTGATGATGGCTTAAAAATTATTGAAAAAAACAAAAATAAAAAAATCATAGACCCTACTAATATAGTCATCTATCTTTATCCGAGTAAAGATTATCGAGCCACCTTCCCTAATTCGTATACGGTAAAAAAAGGCGGCGAACCAAAAAATAATCAATAAAATTTTATATTACACTATTCGATTTTGTATAAATTATTATTTTCACAGACTTACATTTGTATGGATATGATTGTTCCTCACCTCAAATATATTACATATTGATATGTCCCTTTAATTACCTTCATTATTTTACAGCTATTTCGATTTGTCAATAAAGGAATATATCAAGTGAACATACCTGGCAAATGCCAATTAAATAAGTAAAAAAAATATTTATATATTAAAATATGCCATAATTAATAAAAATTTAATCATTCAAAATGAATATATATATTTTTTTTTTGAGATTTCCTAATGGGCAAATAGATTGTAAATACAATGATGGCCACGTGCAAATACTATTTTGTGATGGACGGAAAAAGGAAATTTTACCCAACAAGGAAGAATATGCCATACTACGCAATGGTACAGTTTTATTATTTCATCATAATATAACCAAATATATGCATATGTATATTATAGAATAAAGTATAGAGAAATTGTTGTTTATAAAATATGTATATATATATGGTCACATATACTAGTATACTTATTCTCTACTTTTTAATATTTCTCTTTGAAAAATATAAAATAAATATATATTTTTTAATAATTATATATATATATTTTTTTTTTTTCTTATGGTTGTAGGTGTTATAAAAAGGTTGAATTAGAACACTAAATATAATAGCAAATATTTGCCTTTTTAGTATCCGTCATTTTTAAGTTGGAGAGCTTTATATATGACTAAATAAGATTTTCTTTTTGAGGGTGCTAGCGATTATATATTATTCGTTTTATAATTTGTTTATCCATTCATCAATTCGGTATTTTTTTTTATCATTATATTTTCTTTCACTCTGTTTTTTTTTATTTTAACAAGCACGAGGAAATATCATAATATATTTATTACTCCTTTGATATTTCCTGGTTTTTAAATTTTTATTTTTTAAAAAAAACTATTGAAAATTGTTCATCTCAATTATTATTTTTTTTTTAGTTTTATGTTTCCACCTTTTTATTGGACCCCATATTATGTTATATACATATGTATAATATTTGTGCGTCTAACTATATATGAATATTTTATATTAATTTTATGCAAGGGTGGGAATGAAAAAAAAATTATTCGTTTCATATCTTTCATTTTTTTTTAATGCTTTAAATAGTAGAACAATATTTGTAATTTTTAAAAACTTATTAAAAAAAACATTTGAATTGTGATTTTCCTATCTTTTTTGATACAAATTAAAATATGTACATTTTTATTTCCTTTTGCATAAATTTTAATAATATTTTTAATCATTCCTATTTTGTAAAACTTGCAAACAATTTTAGCAAATATATATAATATTATATGCAAATTGTTAGAGTATTGTTTGGTACAGTTTTTAATTATACTTTCGTAGAATGGCCATAAACATTGTATATAAATGATGTTCCCTTTATATAGATATATTCAAAAGGGGGAATTTCACACATTAAATCCAGCATATTATTATCTTAAGCCGAAATTAAACTAGATAATTGTCAGATTACTATTAAATAGGTACATATATATGATTTATCCCTATATACAGGGATTTTTCAGTATTTTTTTTTACATATATATATATATATATATATATATATATATATGAGAAAACGTGAATTTGTATATAGGTGTGTTTGCTACTCATTCTAATATCATTATAATTAAAGTACACATACTTAAATAATTAACGTTAGAAAAGATGGAGGACAATATATTAAACAAATGTAATTCGATAAACAGTATAAACAATGCACCATACAGTAATTTTATAGCATCAAAAAAAAGGAACTTCTTGAAGGAGTATAATTATGGCTATGATATTGACCGTAAAAAATTGAAAAAATCATTATACGAGAATTTTGAGTTGTTAAAAAGGAAAACACTAAATGTTAATGATATATGTATTGATCATTTTAAAGATATGGAAAATTATATTGAAGACATTGAAGAATTAAAAAGTATATATAATTATTTTTTTAATAGTAGTAATAGTGTTTTATTTGACAATAATGATTTATTATATGTAAATAAAAAGTTTTGTAGTATTAATTTTCATGATATTTTTGTTAATAAAAATATTTTTTGTGATTATACAAGAGCATGTTTTAACAATTTTCTAAATAACTATGACCATAATGATGCATATAACACTTATAATAATATTCAAATAAATGACAAAGGGGAAACTATTTATAATGGTAGTATGCACGATGAGAATGATGCGCATAGAAAAAACATATTATTTTTTCAAAAAAAAATGGATAAAAATAAAATTACTAGTTTAGGAAAAAGAATATTAAATAACGTATCAAATCAACTATTATACATTGATGACCTATCTATGTACGATGTTTTATTGTTGCTTTCATTTGTTGTTAGATTACAAGATGAACACAAAAAAAATGAAAAAGAACAAAAAGACTTAGAAGGTATTGCAAATATTAATCAGTTAAAAATTAATTTTTATTCATTAAAAGAAATATATATATATTATTACAAAGACAAAACATTTCAATGCCAAACTTGTGGATTGAGATTTACAACGAGCCTGGATAAACTAAATCATATAGAAAATCATTATAAACAAAATTATAATTATATTAGCAATTCGGATAAATTGAACAATAATAAAAGCAAAAAAAAATATATTTATCTTGATAATATTAATTTACCAATTGAATTTTTTGTGTGCAAATATTACTCATATTTTGAAGACCTATATAATAATACAATTACAAAAAATAGTAGTTCATTTAATTTTAATAATCAATTTGGAAGTACTCGAAAAATTATGAATACACAAGCCCCTAATGAAATATATAATTATGAGATGCTAAAAAAAGATGGAGAATTCGAAAAATGTGAAAAAGAAAAAAATATTTTAAATAACAGTTTATTAAATATTAAACATGAAAAATATTCAACAGAAAACGAGCAAATAAATTATGAGGAAATTCAAAATTATAGAGAAGAGTTAAATGCTAGTTTGGATAAATTAAAGAAAAAAAACATTGCACAGTATTTGGCAACTAACATAGAAGTTGATATAAAAAAAAGCAACGAAAATAATCCAAACTTTATTATCGAGAAAAACGGGGTAGAAAATTTGTTTGATTTTTCGTCTCTAAAAAACGAAATAGATAGATTCCTTTTTTTAAAAGAGAATGAAAAAGATAAAAATATAAATGATAAAAGTACTAAATCAAATAATATTGATAATGATATAAAATATTCTGATGAAGCTACTAAGGAAACAAATTTTTTTGATTTTATATATGGTAATCAAAATACATATGATGTTTATTTGTCTAATTATTATACTTTATCTGGAGATAATAATGTTCTTTTAAATTATATAGATGGTGAATCTATGTATAAAAATATTATGAAATGCTTAGAAATAGATGATTTTAAATTGCCATCATGGATACCTCAAAGAAGCATACAAACGTTTTTAATAAAACCAATCGAAGAAATATATCAAAATGAAGATGATATGAAAAATAATATTAATAGCATGTATTCAACTCCCAATATGTGTATCGACAATAACAATGTTAACATTTCTTACATAAATCACAGTAACAATAATAATATCAAGGATAATAATATTTCATTTGCCGAAAAAAATATGAATGAGTTATATATTAATAATTACACTACTAAAGAAGTGGGAATAATGAATGACAAGGTTGGCATTCAAAATAATTTATGGATGATTTTCTCAAAAAGTGATTTTCACATGACCATGAAATTGGCTCCACTTAATATACTCTTATCAACATCACAAAAATATAAAAAAATTTTAGCGTCATCAGATTATGGAAATGATAGTTTTGATAACAATTGTGTGAAAGACGAAGAAAATCATATGCAAATTGCAGACAATATATATACTGAGCAGCATTTGGAAAAAAGTGAACAAATAAAAATTAAGAAAGAAATCAAAGAAGAAAAAAATGAAACTAGCAAAATTAAAGGAGAAATAAAAAAAGAAAAAAAGAAAAAAAGCAAAATTGATGATACACATATAGAAAATAGTTATAAAGAAAAAAATAAAGAAGATTCTAATCTAATAAATTTTATGTCATCGGAAAATTTCAAGGATGAAATTGATGATAATAATGCATTATTTTTTTCTTTTGTGAATATATTTAGCAGAAACAACATTTTACAAATAAATGCATTTAACAATATATTTCTTTATTACTTACGGGATAGCTATTTTACTCTGTTTAATAATTTAACAAATGATATAAACTTTATTGAAATAAAAAATAAGCTTTATAATTATATATATAATAGTTATGCCCAAAAAGCTCCAATATTTGATTTAAACAATTATCACATATCTTACTGTTTTTTATGTAAAGAGAAATTTAATTATAAATATTCCTATGCATATAACGACTATTACTACACAGATGCTATATCAGTAGATTTGGATAATTCATTAAAAAAAGAAAATGAACAAACATATAATTTCAATTTTAACATTAATAATATTAATCAAGATGCTGAAAAAAGCATATGTCACAATCTTAGTTATGATATACTTGATACAAATATTAATGAAATGAGCAAATTTATAAGCATGATAATATTAGGCAATGAAAAATCCAAAGAAAAAAATAGCATAGGAGAGCATTCAGATGAATTCATTTGTGACGATTTGAAAAAATATCATGACATAATGGATTCGAGCCCATGCTTGGAACATATTTTTAATATGACAAAAATTATGCTCGATCAAAATTTTACATTTAATAAAACTGTTATAGAACCATGTGTAAATTACAATTATAATTCAAAAAGTTGCAATAATAATAATCGAAAAAAAAATGTTTTTAACGAATATAATAATTTATATAAAAATTTTTGTATTCCATATGAAACGATGGATATTTTGTATAATTTAAGGAAAGAAAACGAAAGTAACAAAGTAGGCTATATTAATGACCCTATTTATTTCTCATCTCTTTCTGAGAATGTTCCTAGTATTAACATAAATAAAGGAAATAACACCAATTTTGAAAATAATAAATATGATGCACAGAAATTCCTTGATATAAACAGAGAATACAAAAATGAGGATATCGAAAATTTTGCGAAGAATTATGAAAATGTCATGGAAAATATAACTAGTTATTCATTAGAAACTGTTTACAAAGATAGGAAAGAAGGAACAAATGCATTTAATGAAATTATAAAATGTTATATAAATGACAGTAATCATAAAAAAAATCAATACAATCATATTTATTTCCCTTCAAAAAATTATTTACATACCAATTTCACCTATTTTCATAACCAATGCTTTAAAAATTATATAGAGTATTACATATCACCATATTTTTTTTTAAGTAAATTGGATGAGGAAAATCTCAACCGAGTTATTTTACATGCCATCAAAAAATTTTTTAATGTGTATAAATATGTATATAAATTTGAAAGCAGTGAAAAAAAAACAAATGCACATTTTTATGGGTATAGTAACATAAATAAATTAAAACAAGAAAAGCCTGTGCATCGAGAAAAGTTAAAAAAGAAAAAACATTTTTAGTTTAGACGCCAATTAGTTGGAATTAAGCTTGATTTATTTGATGCTCATTGACCAATTTCAGTTTCATAATTTTTAAGTATTTCCCCAAGGCGCTTACTTATTCATTCGCTTTATTTTAACGTATTTTTTATGTAAACTATTTGTGCACATTTTCTGTTGCATATATATATCCATGTTTTTTTGTCCTTTGTAAAAGTTTTTTTAAATAAATGTGATTAAAGACTTTTTAATTTTTTTTTGAGAATAAGCAAAAAAATTGTAATTTTAAAAATATTTTTTTCTCAAATGTATTTTCCCAATAGAAACATGTGGTTAATTATAACGGAGGCAAAATAATAAATAATTTTGATCCTTTTAAAAAAATATTACTAATGTTCACTAAAACATTATTTTAAAAAAACTATTTTTATTACGGTATATTTTCTTTTGATATATATATATATATATATATTTAGTGCATATATAAATGCGCACATAGAGATAATACATTTGTGCAAATGATAAATTATTTTTATGATTTTATAGTTTAATATGATTCAAATTGTAACTTTTGTTTAACTTTCTAATGGGCATCGAACACAATTTTTGACAAAATCACAAAATTTACATTTCCATTTATCAGAATCTTCTACGACATCAGAAGATCGTTTACCATCCCAATAATCTAAAAGAATATTAATTGTATATAATGTTGAATCATAAAAATAAGGGATGTGATTTCTTGAAAATTCAACACCTTGATGCTCATAAACAATTTCCATTTCTTCTTTAATTTTTGGTAATTTTAAAAATAATTTATTAACTTCTTTAGCTAAATTTGTTAAATTCTTATATTTGACTAAATTTGGATCAGTGAATTCAAAATTTGGATCGCATTCATAAATTTCGAATAATTTTTGATAATCAGTTTTTCCACATTTTAAATGCTGCAATAGTAAACAATATGTTTGCACTTGTATGGCTGAAGTTTTTTTTTGTGCTAGACTTGGTTCTTTTTTTTCTTTTCGTGTTTTTGTATCGGATATTATTAAATATTCTCTTTTAGAAACCCTATCATATTCAATTCGAAGTTCATCAATAATCCCTCTAAGTACATAATTTCGAACTATACCAAATACCCATATTTCTCTTACTTTTTTGCATTCATATAATTGCCCTAAAAGTGTAATAGTATTTAACAAACGATAGCCTAATGATTCTTCTCTTGTATTTACTTCAACATCTATAATTATATGATCTTCTTTTTCTAATACTTCATGTCTTTTTATACCTAACTTCATAGCTTCAGTTTCTTTTCTTTTACCTGTTGTTAAAACTAATTCTAATTGTTGCTCACACCATAATTGAGCAGATAAATCAGTTATACTTAATTTATTTTTTTTATTAAATTTTTCATTAGGGGCTTTAGATTCTTTATATAATTTTTCAGTTTCATTAATTTGTTGTTCTTCTATTAAATCTTCTATATCATTTATTAATTCTTCATAATCAGATACATAACTTTCTGTTTCTTTTTTATCTTTTATTTCACAAGTATTTATCCCTTTATTCCTTTTTTCGAATTTGGCACTTTCTTCTTCTTTTTTCCAAATTACATTATATGTAGTCAGCATTTTTATATTCCTATTGATGTAGAGGTGGCAAGGTATATATATCTCGAACAAAAAAATGTATATATATATGTGTGCGTGTGCATTTATAATCTTAAAAAAATAAAAATATAATTTCTTTAATTAAAGCGAATGTGATGCATTTAAAAAATAAGCAAACTGAAATGAAAATTTAACTAAATTGAGGCAGTATATATAAAATGCAAGGGAAAGAGTTTTCCCAGGGTTATCAAAAACAAAGCAAAAAATATATCTGGTAAAAATAATAAATAGCGAATACTATTATGGTAAAAAAAATAAAACAATTTAAAAATTTCTCAAAATATATATAAAAAAAACATTGACAAAAAATGCAAAATTTCGAATGGGGATGCTCATAAATATAATAAACTTAGCTGGATTTAATTCTCCTCCTCGCAATGAGAATACATCATATTCTTAAAATATATATGTTATTTTTTATCAATTTATAAAAAATTTAATACACCCAAACATAATTATACACAAATTGGATATATGTAAATATGCATGTATGCACATGTGTTATATTTATTTCAAATGTAATATTCTTATTACGCCTTTCTGGATATTTTAAAAAGTGAGAAAAAAACACATTAATAAAAATATGCTTACTTTTGTAAAACCATTAAAGAAGCATTTTGTGTATAAAAAAAAGAAATAATTATCAATCAAACTACGAAATCAAATATATGTATACATATACTTAGGAAAATATTTACACGATGCATAGCTAAAATAATTTAACTTTTGCAAAATATAAAGGAAACTCTAATATAGATCTATCCCCCAAAATTCCTTTAGAGAATAGTCTTTACACACACATTATATATAACATAGTATAACATATGTATACTAACGAAACGTATGCATTTATTAATATATAGATTGCGGTTTACAAAAAATAATCATCCACATATTTAGTAGCCCTTTTATTAATGCGTATGATTCTAATGCCGGAATATACATAACAATAAGCCTACTAAAGCAATAAATAAATAAAACTATATAAAAAATAATAATATTTTTTATGATTACTTTGTGTTTATAGGAAAATCACATTTTTGCATATTTTAAGATTATTCAATAGAATATCGAATTTTATTTGTTTTCATTTATATATGTATTTTTAAATATCTGAAAAAAAAGACGGCAATTGTTTTGATGAAAAAACAAAAAAAGCGATATACTATATGTAAAGAGATGCTCACATAGAATGTATAGACGCAAAGTATTTCTACAATAAAAGTTATATATATATATATATATGATTATGATCATTATAGTTTTTTGTAAATTTGTGTATAAAACATCATATTTTGGTCAGCATAAATATTGGAACTATAAAATTCGAACCATGTTAAAAATTGCTAAAAGAAAGTAAGAATTTTGCTATCGATGAATAAAAATATGGTTTAAAAAGCTCTAATACTTAAAAATATTAAAATATAAAATTTTGAAGTTTTATTGTGATATTTTATTATCACCGAATTATTTTGATGAACAAATATCTATCATTCGTTTAAAAATTGAAAAAAAAACAAAAAAAAAATCAATAAAAAAATGAAAAACTCCAAATCCATGCATATATCTTTATTTCATATATAATAATATAATTTAGGTCAAAAATATGTGTGTCTAAATATCAGTACCCCCATCCTTCAATTGATCATTTCCCTTAAATAAATATTTTCCATTTTTATGAACACAAAACTCCTTTAAAATATTTCTAAAATATATATCCGGAATGGTTAGAGGGGATTTTATAATTTTTTCTGTATGCTGAATAATTTCATTTTTGGACAAAACCGAATTATGATTATTTTGATAAATACTAATAACTGCATTTCTACATTTGTTAAATTCACTCTGTTTATCTATACGCAAAAGCCATATATTATTTATATTAATTGCAATATTATTTAAAGCTCGTTCAAAAGTTTGTAGATCAATGTTTGTATTTTTGAGTTCCTTTTTTACTTTATTATATATATCATCAAAAAATAAGCAGCTATTATATAATAAATCTGTAATAGTTTTTTCTATAGTTCTAATATCTAATTTATAATCATTAATAACAATTTTACTATTTTTATGTGTTTGAATAATTTTTGCAACTTTTACCATTTTATTTTTCCATTTTTCATTAAAAAATAAGCATAATTCAGTATTGCTGTCTACAAAATTTTCATCCATTTTATGTTTAAAAAAATATCCAGTATATTTATATTCACACAAAGGAATGAATATTTCGGAAAGTGCACTATTTGGCAAGTTTGTTGCTTTTTCAAAATTTTCCATTATTATAGGCATTGATGAGTTTATCTTTTTATTCAAATTATTACCACTTATACTATTTTTTTGTTCAATACCAAAACTTTGTATCCCTATAGAATCATTCTTTTCCTTTTTATCATTTATATATTTTAACAAAAGTGGCTCAACTTGCTTAAATATTATTACTAGTAATAAATTTCGCACACTAATTTTATAATCTACATAAGAAAAACTTTTTAATTTTTTTTCTGGATCATTTTTGTTTTCCTCATCTTTACATTTTAAAAATTTATATAAATACTTTGATTTAATTACCCATAATCCTAATATATTAACACAATACATTTTTAGTGCATTTATTAGTAGATCTTTATTAACACTTTTTTTAATAATTTTTTCAATTTCATTAAAACTTTGAACATTTTTCATTCTCATTATTTTTAATATTTGTTCATCTAAAGTTAAAGAAAATAAATGTATCATATTTAAATTTGCATATATGTCTTCTGCATTCTTATAATTATTACCACTATTTTTTCCATGAATATCTTTATTTTTATGTTCTTTATTATTGTCATTTTTGCATAACGAATTTTTCCAATTATCATTGGTATATTTACATACTTGATTTATATATAAATATCCATCACTATTAAATTCTATTTCCTCAACATCATTCATATTTTCATCATCTCTTTTCATATTCACACTATCCTCATCAAAATTGTTATTTGACTGTAAAACCATATTTTTATTTACCTTCAAATTTGTAAACAACGATATAATTTCATGAGCTTCACATGAATCTGGTTCAAATATATTTCCAATGCTAACCCAATTTTCATCTACTAAATTATTTATATTATCACTTCTTTCTTTATTATTATTATTATCTTCTGCTTTGGGGGAATTACTTATTTCGTTTTTCACTCCTACTTCATTCCTTATCATTTTTTGTTCTTTCTTCAATTCAGAATCCGTATCAATTTCTCCTTTAGCACCTTCTTCTTCAAGAGTTGAATTTTTGTAATTATGATTCAAATTAAATTTTATATTATCATAGCATGGTTTAAATTGGTAAATATGTTTTAATGGTATCATATATATTTCTTTTTTTTTTTTTATTTCGTTATATTGAAATACGCATATACAATTAGTAATATATTCACACACAACACTAGTGCTTATTAACCTACTTATATTTTTATCAATTTGCTCATCTTTATATGTTGTATTCGATTCATGAATAACATCATCTTTTATATTTTCGTGTAGTTTATATTCAAATATATATGTATCTTCATCTGTACTGAAATTATTTTTTATATTTTTTAATTTATTATAATTTTTACATTTATATATCTTTTGAATATTATTTGTAAAATTATATGGCCTATATTTAGGGCGCAATGGATATTGTATCAGATATGTATTAATATTGTTTATATGGTTTTCATTAACATTATTTAAATATATATCTATCTCTTCTTCTATTTCGTCATCTGAATTCGACGTTTGCGAATCTCTACCCGATTCTGTTGTATATTCATACTTGCTTAATTCCTTTAAATCGTCCTTCATTTTTGGTTTTACAAATTTTATTACCTTTGCTTTGTTACCATGAAAGAAGTACAATTGTGAAACGCTCTCTAATGAATGCAATACGAATAAACTATATCTACTTTATTTTGCTAATTTTGTTTTTTTATTTCTATCATATTTTATTGCCTTTTCTAAGAGCATAGGGAATAATATAATTCCTTAAAAATTGTTTTAATTTGTTATAAAGTTACAACAAAAAATGTGACCATTAATATATATGGTTCTTTATATTTTTATCATACTAAAAAAAGATGGATTTTCCTACTTATATTACATATGTTAACTAACAAAAATTAATTTCGAAAGAGAATAATTTCCCCTTTCTATGAATTACCAAAAAATAGCATTACTCTTGAATTATTAAAAAATTGATAATTTTAAAATGGTTATTAAAAAAGTTATAATAAAATGCATTTTCCAAAAGCGATGAACAGGATATAAAACTCGGAATTATAAAATATGTCACCAATTCACGTTTTTTTTTTTTTTTTAATATTTAAAAAAATTTAATCCGTTTTTCTTTTATTTCGATTTTATAGCTACCATTTTATATTGATGTTATTATTCATTTCTTGTTTTTCCAACATTTTTTTGCACAAAATATATATATAATGAGTAGGATAAAATAAATTATTTTATGCTTTATTTTTCAAATTAATAGCATGTAGAAATGCTTAAAATCGAAACATTACACAACAGGTTATTGTTATTATATATATAAGTATATATGTTATTCTCCCCTCATATAATTAATTATATATACCAACCATTTAATACATTAAAAAAACTAATATATACATATATAATAATTGTGTTGTTTTATTATAGTCATAAATTTGTCTGGTGGTATATAAGGGATTTATTTCCTTATATGTAATATTATTATATGTATGCAACATCTTATATATTAATATTAAAATTTGATTTATATATACTTTTTTTAACACCATAATAATTCAATAAAAAAAAATATAACATATAAAAAAATAATTAATTTATTACTAAAGTGATAAGAAAAAAAATTTATAACTATATATAATATTGAGCATATTATTTCACTTAATACACATTTGGTAAAGGGGGTAAATATATCTCTAAGGGAAATTAAAAAAACAATTTTTAAGGTTGAAGCAGGGAATAAAAAAAAAATAAAATATTAAAAAATACTAAAGATCGTCAAAATATACCTATTTTTGAGTAATACTATAATTTTTTTATTTTTCTTATTTTTTATTAAAACTCGAATATATTGACAAATAAATAAATGTACAGCTTATACCCCATGAGAACATATTTTAAATTGCAGTTTTAGCAAATTACTTTCCCTCAAAATGAATAGAAACAATGTATATGAAAATGAACAAAATGAAAGTACCAGTGTTAATGATCCAGTATCAAGAGATAACAATATGAACATTAATATGTCTTATGATTTTAATGCTAATTCATTAATTAAAAATGACTTAAATGATTATTTTAATACATTTATGCAAAAAACGAAACACCCATATGTGTGTTTAACCCATATTTTTTTTAAACTCCTATCTGTAATATTGTAATAATTTTTATAAAAAATCATATACATACTTCAAAAACGCATATTATATTTGTATACATAAATTGAATTCCCCTTCTTGAAAATATACATTGACATATCTTAATCATACTTGCCTACAAAATTTACATATTTTATTTGAACTTATGGGGAAAACATTATTGTTGGTATTTTTGCTTTGGAAAATGCACACATATATATCCCATTTATTTTATTTTATTTTATAACTTGTAGATATTTCATTGGACCCTTCATATTTCAAAATGAAAAGTCTAAGGAAAATGATTTCATTATAACATTCGCAATAACTCTTTTTTTAGTATCGTTGGATTTTTATTTGGTTAAAAATATTACTGGAAGGTAAGGAAGAAAGGTGACTTAATTTCGTAGATAATTACTATATTATGCATGCATACATAAATATCTGTATATATTTTTTTTAAGGTTTTTAGTAAAAATGATATGGTGGATCGATGCCAACCCTGATTATTCTAACAAAATAGTTTTTCAATCTTCCGAAGAGAACACATTAAGCAATATGGACAAAAATATTTTTTGGTATGCATTATATGCATATTTTTTTATATGGCTTATGCAAACAGTACAAATGTTAATGTCCTTACAATTTCGTTGGTTTTTATTATGTTTTATATGCTTATTTTTATCCTTTTATAATTTATTTAATTTTTGGCAATGTTCAAAAGAACAACGAAAAATGGTTGCAAATGTTATGAGCAACGTTAATTTAAATTATATATATAATAAAATATTTTATAATATGTAAAAAAAATATATGAATTTTATTTGATTAGTTGCCAAATTTAGTGTTACACAACAATGCTTGTGATATTTTTTTGTGTGCATATTATACTATTACATGTTTTTATATTTTAAAAAAATATAATATGTTGTAAGAGTAGAACAAAATTATAATGCTTAAAACTAAAAAATGGCGGTATTTCCTACATAATAAATTCCTTTTAATTAATATAAAAATATTTCTTTAAAATGATTTTAAAAAATATATTTCAAAACAAATATATCCACTACAAAAAACTTATATTTTGCTTAAAATGTTGTACATATGATGTGCAAGGGCTTCTATGCAAATATTATGAGATATAATTCAAGGGCGTATGCAAAAAGTGTAACATCCGTTTCTCTTTTTCACTGAAATTTATTATTATTGCATTTGCAAATGAAAAAAGATATATATATATATATATATATATATATACTACAACATTAAAGAGGCAAAATTCTAAAACAAATAAAAAGGTATAAAAATATTTTTTTAAATTTCATATTATATGGCATTTTCATATGTCCTTCCCAATGATTTATATTAAGTACATATACCATACAAATTTTATTGGAATTTATTATCATTTATCTTTTAAAAAACTTAATAGATTATAAAAAATAATATACAATATTCATACATGTATGGTGAACTAAGTATTATTTATAACCTAATAGCATATTTATCCATATTATGATCATGACACATTTAAAATATTAAAAATGTTATTTCATATGATAAAATATTTATTTTTTGCTTTATATTTTTCGACAATATATTATTCCTTTAAAAATATATTTTTTTAATTTTTCAATGTATAGATTTATAATATACAAAAACTAACTATTGGTATTCAAATGGGAATTTTTTAAAAACATACAGCTAATTTCATATATAGATATTCAATTAAAAAATATAGTATATTTCAAAACACTGAAGTCTATATAAATGTTGGTGTGGAAAAAAAACACCATGCCAAATATTATATATACATATGCATATATGTGGGCCTATATATGTAATATGAATTCCCACTGCAATGTTTTTCTGTTTATTTTTTAATTGGCTTTAAAATATTTTTCAATTGAACATTTCAAGTCTATCATATTATTTTTATTTTTTTACTTTTAAATAGCTATTTGTATATATTAAAAAAATAATGTTAATTACAACATTGGCAGTACAAATTATGAAACTATTGAATTAGAAATTTTATTAACATGCATTTTTTAAATAAAAATTAAAAGATACATTTTTATTACAAGTATAAAATTCATTTATTTTATATATTATTTTTTTATACTTTAAAGTCCGTATTTTCGTGCTAATTTTGAAAACTTGGGTTATAGGGATATAATAAAATTGCAAAAAAACGAACCTGCAAATCAAATATTAATTATTTTCCCGAAGCTATAAAAAATATATATAGCATAATTCATGTTATCATTAAAAAGGAAAAACCAAGACTAATTATTTTGCTTTGGTCAAATTTATATGTACCTATATGTAGCAGCGTTGAGTTATCCTTATACCATATAAACATGTACAAATGGTTATTTGATATATCTATATATACTTATACGTTTTGAATTGTGATAAAAAGATAAGGGCTTCAAATTATAGCTCTTTTTCGTATTTCTTTAATACATAGTGAATATAATTTTATAAAACCGAGCAAAAAAGAACAATTAATTAAAAATAAAATCGCGTAGTATATTTACAAAATAAGTTCATACATTGCTTTTTTTGAAAATAGCCAAATAAAAAATGAGTTTAACAGAAGAAAACCCAAAGGAAATAGTCGACGAAAAAGTAAATGAAAAAATCGATGAAAAAGTAAATGAAAAAATCGACGAAAAAGTAAATGAAAAAAATGACGAAAAAATAAACGATGAAAATGGGAAAGAAGATGAAGATGCAACAGAAAAAAAAGAAGATGAAAACGTTATGGGTATGTTTTTATCTTATTTACAAAAAAATAAAGATGATCCCAAAGTTCTTCAAACTATGTTAAGTATGATGGGTGGAAAGGGTGTAAATATGTTACCAGAAGATATACTAAAATTAACACAAGGTAATAAGAAAAAAGATGAAAATTCAGAAGAAAAAAGTACCCAAAGCTCATCCAAAGTAAATCAAACAAATGAAAGTGAAAATAATGGTACAGGAATATCGGCTGATAATAAAAAGGATAAAGAAAAGGAAAATAATGATAAAAAAAATGGTGACTTAAATGGAGAAAATAAAGATGTCATAAAAAAAAAACACAGCGAATTAGTCGAAGATAATGATGACTATGAAATTGAAAATTGTGAACAAGAGTTACCTCTTGAAGAAGAAGCTATATCATTAATTGAAAACATCAACATAACAAATGATGGAAATAATAAGAGTAATAACGAAGAATCTAGTAAAGAATCTATTAAAAAAACAAATGGAGTATCTATTTCTGCAAATATGGCTAAGTTAGCTGATAAATATATGAGTTTCGGTAAAAATGCGGAAACAACCGGAAAGGAACAAAGTGACTTTAAATTATATCATTCTAAAAATACATGGGAAGAATTAAAAATTGATAATGAACTTATACAAATATTAACTTACTTAAAATTTTTTGGACCATCAAAAATTCAAGCATATGCATTACCAATCATATTAGATAGTAACAAAAATTTAATCGCACAATCACAAAATGGATCTGGTAAAACATTAACTTTTGTAATTGCGATGTTATCAAAAATTAATAGAACTTTGTATTCATTGCAAGCAGTTTGTATATGCCCAACCAGAGAGTTGGCACAACAAAATTATGATGTAGTTGGTAAATTTACAAAATATTTAAATGTTAACACATTTTTAGCTGTTCCACTATGTGAAAAATATAATAAATCTAGTGGGTTCCAAATATATGTTGGTACTCCTGGTAAAACTTTAGATTTTTTAAAAAGAAAATATATTGACACTAATAATATAAAAATATTTGTGTTAGATGAAGCAGATGATTTAATTGACATTAAAAATAATATGTCATCACAAGTTGAAAGTATAAAAAGATTTTTACCAAAAACTTGTCAAATCCTTTTATTTTCTGCTACATATAATGATAATGTAAGGGTTTTTGCTGATAAATTTGCGCCAAGAGCAACAAAAATAAGTGTAAGACAAGAAGATTTGACTCTAAAATGTGTCAAACAATATTATTTAATAACAGAAAATGATGAACAAAAATATTATTATTTATCTGAATTATATTGTTCTATGACTATATCACAATGTGTTATATTTGTTAATTCGAAAAAATCAGCATACAATTTATATCAGTTTATGACAGATAATAACCACAATGTTACACTAATTTGTGCAGATAGTGTAATTAGTAGATTTACAAAAAATAAAGTTGAAAAAACAAATGTAATGGGTATGGATCCTAAAACAAGAGATTCTTTAATGTCTGATTTTAAAAAAGGTATATCAAAAGTTTTAATATGCACAGATCTATTATCTAGGGGTATTGATGTCCCATCTATAAGCTTAGTTATTAATTTTGATTTGCCATATATATATCAAGGTAGAATAACTAATGCATCTGATGCTATAGCAAATCAAAATGTAAACATGGAAACTTATATTCATAGAATAGGAAGAACAGGAAGATTTGGAACAAAGGGTATGGCTATTAATTTTATTAGTAAAATTCAAATACCACATATTCATCAAATTGAAAAATACTACAAGTGTGTAATTTCAGATCTTGAGTATGACTCAGAACTTATGATGACTTCTATAACGAAGTTGAAAAATTAAAAAAAAAATTGTAGGTATTCTACTTTTATTGAGGAATTGTGACGTTTTGCTCATTTCTTTCCAGATCTCGAGCGTGAAAAATGGAAAATTATTATTTCAGTTTGAATAAAATAAACATATTAATTCATTTAATTGTAACAAAATATAATAAATGAGTTTATGTATTTTATATTATAATTTTCCACTTATTTAGCCATTTTGTTTTCCCTGCATAAATTATTATTTTGTGCCCGTTAAAATGTTGACATGTTTAATATAATTCATGTATGGTTAATATAATACAACTAAAGTTGCATATTCTCTAATTGTATTAAATTTTGCGAACTTTTAAATGTTAAAGGTATATTGATGTATCAATATGCTGGTATATATATATTGTGTGTGTATATTAATATATTGTAAAAAAATAAAAATTATTGCATACAATTTTTTAACAAATCTAAGCTTATGTTTGAATAAAATGAAAAATCCTATATTAATTATAAAATAATATTGTATTATGTCAATGAAAATAAAATAAGTTGCATGTTAAATATTTTTTTAATTTAAAATTCTAATAATTTATATTTCCTTCAAATCAAAATGAAAATTCTTCTAGCATATATTATAAATTTTTTTTTCCAATGATAATTCTGTTAATAAATAGTTATACGCTATATATACATTTCCTACAATATGTAGATGATGTGATATTCAAAAAAATAAATATAACAAACAAAATATAAAATTAAAAAATATAAAAAAATGTAAAATATACTTTGCTCATTCTCCAAAAATTAAACATTGATATTGTTGCGTTTGTAATGTTAAATTCCCTAGCTAAGTTCTTTTTCTGAAGCATATTTCATTAGTTAAATTGGATTAGTTTAAATTTTGTAGAAAATTTACACAAATTATTTTCTCCAGTTTTTTGTATTTATAAAATTATTGCATATGAGCATGTTTCCAATCGTTTGTTTCCATATCTATCAATATTTTTTTTCGCGTAAAATTGAATGAATAAATAAATAAATAAATATATGCATGCATATTTGTAATTGCATACATATGTATGAAAACAGGACGTACATACACAATAAGGGAATTGTATAAATGCTGAAAGTACTTTGTAGAAATATATGCCACAACACAAAATTATATCGAATAATAACAAATTCACCTAAAAACGCGTTTAAAGCGTTTTATAACAGACAATATACCAATGATAATAATAATAATAATAATAACTTAAAGATAGAGCATGATCCATTTTATACAAATCCATTAAGAAAGCTTAGTTGTATTGGCTGTGGCCAATTTTTACAAACTATTGATGAAAAAAAAAGTGGGTATATTCCATATAATGTTTATGAAAAATATACAAATGGTCGATTAAAGTTTTATACAAAAGTTAAAGGTGAAGAAGTAGATTGTGTACCTGACGGAATAAAAGTTGATGTTAATAATTTTTTGAACTACCGAGTTAAAACAAAAATTATTTTATGTAAACGTTGTTATAGATTACAACATTATAAACTATCAGATACAAAATGTGATGTCGATGTTAATAGAATTGAAAATATTATAAAATGTCGAACGAATTTACAAGAACAAATTCGATTAAATCATGAAAGAAAAAAAAATAACAAAAATATAAATAAATCAACAGATTATTACAAAAATGAAAAGATAAATCTTGGTAATGATCATATTAAATTTGACCAATTGAAGGAAAAAGATGAAGGACAAAATCAGGAACAACATTTTGAGAAAAATTTAAATAGTGTAAAAAATGACGAATTATTAAAAAGTGAAAATACTGATAATAATCAAATTATTGTAGAACGATTTGAAGAAGAGGAAAACGTTGAAAATCCAAAAGAGTTGTTAGGCAATTATTCGGATATTTATCAAGGGACTAAAAATATCATAAATAATACTAACAAATGTAACATTAAATCCCTTACTTTTATAAAAAAAAAGTTACACCAAAACTCTATTGAGATAAATCAATACTCAGACGAACAAGAAAAATATGATGAAATAAACGAAAATAATTTTGAAAATATAAAAAATGATCAATGTGAAGAGAAGGAATTATGTATAAATGAACAAATAGATTCTCGAATTGATAATAAAAAAAGCGTTTGCCAAAATGAAGATGAAATTAATATTTTAGAAAATAACACATCTGAAGTGAAATATTATGAAGACAGTTCATACAACATTGACAAGAGATTTATTAATATATATGAGAAGAAAGATATTTTAAAAAAACGAAATGAAATAAAAAGACTAGATGCAGAAAAAATGAATATAAGTGGCGCTAAATATATAGAAGCTGATCGAAATAATATAATGAATAATTTGATAAAAAAAATGAAAAAAAAATCTTTAGTACTTTATATAATCGACATAACAAATATTGAAAATACTATACTTCCTGAATTGTATATAGGATGCAAAAATAAAGATATAAATATTATATGGCTAGTTAATAAAATCGATTGCTTACCTAAATCGACAAATCTTGATATTATAAAAATATGGTTTCGTAATATGATACGACAAATAAAAAATACTCATATAAATGATTTAATATTTATATCAGCATTGAAATGCTATAATTATAATATATTAGAAGAAAGAATGAAAAATTATATAGACATAGATAAAGGGATTGATATATATATAGTTGGGTGTGTAAATGTTGGCAAATCTTCTTTTTTAAATTCATTTTTAAAATTTATAAATTATAAACATATAGGAGATATATATAACAAAAGAAAAAAAGGAGGGGTAACGGTTTCAAATATACCATATACAACATTAAATTATAATGTATTCAAATTAAAAAAAGATATTAATATAATTGATACTATTGGAATTCCAACAAAATATCAATATAGTTCTATATTATATAAGGATATCGATTTAAATAGTATAATAATAAATAAAAAAATTCAACCTTTTACTTATAAGCTTAAAGATGATTATTCTATTATTTTAGGAAGTTTATGCTATATTAATTTAATTTATGGGAATTTTGCATTACTAACTTTTTATATATCAAATAAAGTCACAATACATATGTGTAGAAGTGAAAAAATTGAAAATTTTTTAGAAAAAAAAAAATGTTCTTTTTTATATCCTCCCCATGTTTATTCAGATTTTGATCTACTAAAACCATTTGTCAAACATACTGTTAAAGTTTTGGGTAAAGATTATGAAAGTATAGATGATATTGTTATATCAGATTTATGCTGGTTTTCAATCACAGGGCGAGGAATAAAAATATTTGAAATATATGCACCAAAAAACATTAAAATTTATAGAAGACCATCAATGATTAATGATGGAATCAAACACACACAAGTCGACGTTTTCAAATATAAATCTTATAGAGGTAGGACACAAAAAATTCTTAAAAAAAAAAAAAAGATTATTGAACAATTGGATAGACAAAATCCAGAGAGAAGACAAGATATGAAAAATCTTACTCTCCAAAAGGAACAAGTACAATTGGAAAGTTTACACAATTTCGATGATACAAACAAAATGAAGGAATCTTCAACCGATACCCATTCAATATTTGCGGACAAAAATGATATGGAAAATATCGTTCATTATTTATAAAAATACATTTTTTTTTTCGTTTTTTTCGTCATTTTCATTTTTTTTTTTTATTTATTACTTTCTATTTTTCATAAATCATTATTCATTTTAAGATGGTTACACATACATTTTATTAAAGCATTTAAAAAGAGGGGAAATATATTTGTACATATATATATTTATAGAACACTTTTATTCGTTTTCATATTTTTGAAAAATTATAATATATTTTTCAATTATTTAGTACAATTGTAATATACGCTGTGCCACGCATATTAAAAATATGTTTCATTCAAACAAATATTTTACAAAAAAAATTACAACAATTATATAGTTTAGTAAATTTCTATTAATTATTATTTTATGTGATCATTTAAAAAAAATAAAATATGTAAAAAATAAATGCCTATGTATGCACAATATACTATATATTATTTATATTGCAAATAATTTTGCAAAAAAAAATGAAGCATATGGGAGAATACATATACATAATATATATATATTTGGTGGATTTCTTTCAATTTTCTATTTAAATGTATATTTTCATGCATTTTTAAAGTGACCAGAACAAAATTAAAATAAAAGAAAATTTCTAATTTTTTTTATATATTTCAAAAAAATATTACACTCATGTGTTATTTTAAAAATACAAAAATAACTCGTCTATATTTAGTTTTTAATGAAAAAGCGGACCAAACAATAAAGAAATGACAGATTTAAAAGGAAATACAATATGTAAAATAACAATAAAAAATAAATATATGAAGGGTATTGACAAAAAAAAAAACAAACAATACATTACACAGATGATAATAGAAATACGAAGATATATTTGTATATGCGTTTTATTAATATTCCTAGTAAGGGGGGTGAAATAACGTTGGCAATTTAACAAAATTTATGAAGTGATAAAGAAAAGAGCTTTATAAAAAATAATAAATAAAAAAAAAAAAAGAAAATGATCCCTTTTTTTAAAATCGGAATTGTATTAGTAAGACAAATAAGCAAACCTATATCCGGCTATATAAAGAAAAAGGCCATAGAAAATAAAAAATTTAAAAGTATATGTATATTTTGCGGAAAAAAATATTATTTTTTTGAACAATATATCCAAAAAAAATTTTATAATTCCAATTTAACCAATGTTAATTATAGTTCTTATATAAGCGAAAGTAAATCTGTGAATGTAGGTAGTGAAATACTTGGAGAAACCATCATATTCTTAACAGCAGCTTTAATTATTATTGCTGAATATAAAAGAAATAGTATAAAGGAGTCAAAAAAAGAATTAGCGTTAAATCATAAATTAGAAACGTTAAAATTACAAATAAAAGAGTTACAACAAGAGAATGATGAAATTATGAAAATTGTATTACCACATAAACAAAATAATAGAGATAACAGAAAGTTTGAAGTTGAACATACAAATTTTTTTAAGGGAATTTACTATAAAATTGTGGGTCGACCTAGCGAAACAACAAATTATGATCAAACACCAAAAAACGAAGATGAAAAGGAAAAGGAAAAGGAAAATGAAAATACAAATAAAAGTGACTAAAACTGGTATTACATTAACCAATATATATATAATGTAAAACTTTACAAATAATGAAACATTTTTATGCATATAATTTTAATTATAGGATGAGTATATTGTTTTTAAACGTTTTACAATATTGGTCAATAAGTATTAGAAACTAAATTATAATTTTCAGCATATTATGATGAAATAATTCATCATTTTTTTGTGGCATGTGTATACAGCTATATATGCATAAATACAATTTTTTTTTTTTTTTTGAGAAATTTATATTTTATAAATAAATAAATAAATATATGTACGTATATATAGCTATACATATCGATGGCTATATATATTTTTTTTGAATGTTTTAAAAATTTATGGTTAATATATAGCGTTTTTGAAAATCGTTGATGAAATGCATTTGCCATATTAAACTTTGGAAGCATAAATATGCAATTCATATATACACATATATGAATATTTGTGCAGGTAATAAAAAAAAATGCATTTTATAAAAGACAAAATTTGGATAAGTTCCTTCGTATGTATTTTTGTTTTATATGGCGATATATATTTTAACACATAGGAACGAATAAACATGAAATTTTACAAAAGTATAATTTAAAAACAAAAAAAGAAAGAATAAAATAAAAAAATTAAAAACAATAATATTATTAAAATAAATAAATAAATAAAATAAAAACAAAATTAAATATAAGCATTTGTAACATTTACAGGATTAAACATTTTATGGAATATGTATAGTTATATTTACTATTAATGATCGTATATTTTTCACGCAATGAATAAATATTTATGTAATTTTCTTCATCCATCCATATTCCAGAAGGAGTTATAAACCCATATATGAGCAGAATATGTAGAAATTACGAACTTATGCATATGTGTGTTATTTTTTTTTCTTTCTTTTCACTTTTGTAATTCTTCATTTCTTTTTACTAGTTCGGTATTTAATTTGTGGAGTTGATGACAATTTAATTGTTTCACGACTCGTAGGAGTAGCCTTTATACAGCCCGATATAAAAGAGGATATTTTTTTAAAATTATCAAATTCATCTTTATAAAAATATCCATAATATTCATTAGTATCATCAGTACTATTATTAAAAAGACATAAAACATGAATATCTTTTTTTTTCGAATAAGAATTAAATACTTCATCACTTAATTTAACTAAGAATTTTCTATTATCAACTATCAGAGAATTAATACCAAAATATTTATTATTAACAAATATATCATTAATATAATTATATTTAACACTTTTGGTAGTTAAATTTACACTACTAATAAATAAAACACATTTCTTATTTTTGTTTAGGCATTTTGTTTGAAATTGTGGGAATTTACTAAAAAATGGTACCCCAAATACTAGTGATTCATGCACAAATGCTATAAATTTTTTTCTATTATTTAATATAGCATCAGTAATAGGTTTTGGTTTTCTTCCATAACATACTATAAAAGCCTTTGTATTATCACTTAAATTAAAACGTTGATAAACATTTTGTTTACTAGGTAATAAACTTTTACAATTGGTTATGGCTACATTTAAAATAGATGGAAAACTTGATATACTATTATTAATAACAGGGTGTATAACTTCCTTTTTGTCATTTTTGCAATAAACTAAATAAGGTTTATTGCTAAAGAATACTTCTTTTAATTTTTCTGTATCAGATACGTCAATATATTTGAACTTATAAAAATGTGTGTGATAAAATTCTAAGCATTTTTGAAAAAATCCAATAAAAATTAAAAATACAATAAATAACCCCATCAAAATAGAATATTTACATTTAGTTCGTATATGTTCATCTACTAAATATTTACAACCCCAACTTGTCTTTGTTTTATTATTTTTTCCCTTATTTGCATTTGTCTGGGGATCAGATCCCTCTTTATTATCATTTTCCTTATTTTTTCTGTTTCTCAGGTAATTCATTTTTTTAATTAATATATATATATATATAATATACTTTTAAAGAGTGTCTCAAAATTTTAAGATTCACGTTATCATTAATATTTCTGATGTTATAACTATTGGTACTATTTCTATTATTGCAATTAATATTACATGAATGTTGATAATATTATTAATTTTTATATAATGGTATATTTTAATATAGGCTTTTCGTGATTTGCTCAGTTCTTTTTCAATTTATTTTTTTTCGTTTTGAATAAGGGAATGCAATTTTCAAAAATATATTAATATCCAATTTTATTTAATTTACAGAGTTTAAACTAATTTAAATTAAATATAAGTTATGACTATTTTAATTGTTTTTTTCATCAAAAGATTACGATATATATTTATATATATAATATTAATTGAATATGCTTATATCTGCTTTTTTGTGCCATTTGGTTATACAAATGAAAATTTACAGCTCGAAACGTGTTTATCAAATCTTATTTTAAAAATATGTAACTTTTTAAATGATTATCAATAAATAGATATAATTAAAAAAACAATAAAATGAAAATTATAAAATACATATATAAATACTATTAATTACATGCGAGAATGAATATATTTTCAAAGGAATAACTCTACCGTATTTAGGGCAATAGGAATAGAATATATAATTGTATAATAGGTACAATAAAAATATTGAAAATCAAGAATTTTAATATATATTTAGCCATCTGTATATATAACCTTACAAGGTTATGTACTTTCCTCATAAAATATGATGGTAAGTATTTTTATAAACTTAAAAAAATAAAACATTATTTATAATATGTAAGATACCAACAAATATCAAAGTATAATATTCTTATATTAAATTATGCATTGTTTAATATTTACGATTTAGTGCTTTACCGCAATTTATACAACATCGCGCCCACTTATAGGAATTGTAATATATTCCATTTTTATATCATAAACATATAAATATTGTATATATTAAATATATGTATATGCATAAATATATATATATAATACATTTTCATCTTTTGAAGAACAAAATAAGGAAATGTAAATAAAATGCAATTTACAAAAGTGAAAAAATAAACCCTCAGTTCAATGCTAAAATTTTAACAAATTATTGCCATATTTTTTTAATTTATTACCCCTTGAAATAGTAGTATTTTTTGCCATATCATTACCCTTTTATTATGTTAGCTATGCATTTTTCACCTTTACTTTTTTTAAAATTTAATTATTTTAGCGAATATGTCCTTGTGATAATATAAAAATTTCGTCATTTAATCAAGCATATAAATCCATATACCCACATATATATATCAGTATGCAACAGTCTATATATCATATAAATAAATTAAATTCCCCCATCAAAAAAATGTACTATAATAATTTAAGTGGTTTATATAAACAAAGGGGGAAATAGAGAAAAATAAAGTCAATATTTTGGGCAAAGAGTATATTTATATTCTTTGTTATTCTTTAAAATCGAATAAATATGGTATATAAATGCTACTATATAAGTAAGACAAATATATTTTTCTTTTTTACAAACTGAATATCTGTTCAAATTATGCGGTATTGGGTAACTAGATCGAAGCATATGTTTTTTTTTTTTAAAGAAGAAAAAATATTCCATCAATTTCGTTCATTCCTTTTTGCTACAAATGACGATTTATATAACAAATTAAAATATAATAATTATATGATCAAATTAGTAAAAAATTTGAAAAAAAAAAGTAACGAAAATGTTGGTGGATATGCTAGTGGTAATGAACATAATGAGAATACCGGCATGCCTAACATTGATGCAGGAATGTGTTATCTTTATAAAAATGTAGATATTATAAAAAAAAAAAATATTTATAAGAAAGAAACGATGATATATAGTTACAAAAGCAATAATAATTTGATTAGTTTAGAAAATGCACAAAATGAAATAAATGAACATAATTTTAATTATAAGGTTATTAATATCCAAAATGATAATAAAAAAAAAATGTGTATAAATAATATAAAAAAGGTTTATATATTTATTATGAATAATTTAAATATTTTTACTGTAGATCATATTTTATTAATATTATATAGTTTTTTATTTAACAATGTAAATGTGGAATATTTAAGACAAATTAGTGAACATGTTATAAATAATATTTATAATTTTAAAACGAGTGAATTGCTATTAGTTCATTTATTTTATGTATACTATGAAAGTGATAAAGGGAATTCAAAAGAAGATTATTTTAATTACAATGATGGATTATTACATTATGATATAATGTCCCGTTGTATTTATGAAAACAATGAATTAGTAAGAAATATATCAGGGTTGGATAGCAAAAAGGAAGTTTTAAAAAAAATTATATTAACAAATTTTGAAAAACAAAATTTAACTAACCAAAATAATACTCAAATAAATGCTTTAGCCAAAAATTTAATAAAATATAGCACCTATTTATTTTATAAGCGAAAAGATGATTTAAATTTAGATCAAATCACAAAAATATATTTTTTATTTGCCACTTATAATATATATAATAACGAATTTTTCAATCATTGTGCTAATATATTTTTCGAAATTTTAAAATCGTTAAATCTTAACAAATTAAAAAATAAAGGCAATCATCTTGTAATAAAAAATGAAAAAGTAAATATTCAAGATATAAATAAACTTCACATGATTATTCAGTGTTTCTACTACATATCTGGAATAGCAAAAAAGGATACTATAACAAATGAAGTAAATAAAAAAACAAAAAATATATACAATACAAATTTTTTTTATGATTTTTACAAGTTTATCAAAACGAATTGTACCATACTTAGACATGCCAATACACACCATTTATTTTTACTATTAAAGATGATGGACAATATTTATTCAATTGAAAATGACATTAACTATGATTCAATTCATCAATTTGAACAAAACGAAGATGCTAAATTTATTATTTTACGTCTAATCGATGAGAGATTAAAATGCGTTTCTCAATATGTTAATGAGTATACTCCTACAAAATTTAAAAATATTGCCAATTGCATAAAAATATTTAACCATATTCCCATTCTTTATTATAATTATTATTATTCAAAATTTGGTTTTAATAAAAAAAATCAAAATAATATTGCAGTAAAAAAACAAAAGTCTGAAAAGACTTCCTCACATCTCAATGAAAATCATTATTTCGATATTTTGTTTTCCTCTAAAAAATGTGATAAAGATAATTCTAATCTAGACATTAAGACAAACAATTCAGATTCGCCTAAAATCATATCCGATGAATTAAACTACGTATATTTTTTAAAAAAAAATAATTATTTCATTAACATGAAAAATATCGATTTAAAAAAATATTTGTCAATACTCCTTTTAACGATAGGAAAAATTCCAAATTATAAACACATGTTAACTTATTTTATAAGCAATTTAGAAACAAGTACAAATAATATAAACCTATTATTATTTTATATTGAATCAATTAGTACTTATACAAATAATATATATATATTGTTATATGTAGATTATTTTGTCGAAAAAATTACAGAGAAAAACAAATTATCAAATACCTATAAAATAGGGGCCGATAAAATAGTAATATTATTATCATGCCTTCGAAATTTTATAAACAATAAAAACTATATTGACCATCATAATTTTTATAATAAAATGGATGATATATTAGAAAAATGTGACTTTGAAAAAAACTCTGAAGAATTTTTTATGTTATTATACAAAAATAAACCAGATATATATGAGCATGTTAGCCAACATTTGTCAACTATCAATACGAAAAATATTGTAAATTTGGAACAATTTCTTTTTCATTGCTCATATAAAAATATGATTATAAATACGTTTAACTGTTTAAAGGATTTATTATTTTACATAAATAATACAGTATTGATATACAATATTTTATACTTATTTTTATTTATAAATAATTACTATAATAAATTTGATATTAATACTTGTAGTGTTGCAAATAGAATAGCACAAATATTTTTCCAAAAATTATTTATTTTAAAATTTTTAAATATATATTCAGATCATCAAAATACACTTTATAACGTTATTACTAATATTGCGGTTTATATTAAATTAAATAAAGAGATGGACAATGATTTATTAAACTCTATTATTAATATATATTTGCAAAACGGAAGTTCACCCTTAAGTGACAATATTTATGAGCATATTGCTGATCAAATTAGATCTATTTATAATCATAAGTTTAATTTAGTTTACAAAGATGGAACTTATAATTTATCTACAAATCCTAAAATCGATCAAAAGGATATAATTGAATTAACCAATACCATGATAGAAAATAAGTATGATTTATGTTTAATTAATTTATTTATTTTATTTTATCAAAAAACTAACTTCAATAAATTGTATGAAGATATTAGGGATTATTTGTATGCCCATGTTACTGTGTAATTATGTTTTGCATTGGAAGCCTTGCATATTTGTACCCAATACATAATACTGTGTGTATCACTTTTATAGGAAATTTTATTATATTTATTTGTTTTGTTTTTTTCATCATTTTATTTCATTATGCATAGTAAAATTTCAACGATTTGTCTGTTCACATCAAATCAACTTTGCATTTTCATTCAAATAAACAAGTTGTAAATATTAAAAAAAATAAAATTATTTCTCCACAATTAGTCTACCTTTATATCATATTATGTAAATCCATAAAAACGCAGAAAAGCTATTTATTTTTTATTCTATGTGCATGGTATTTTCCCGATCTTTACCCATATATACAAGCCGATTTTATTTACATGAAGGAAATAAGAAAAATGTGTATTTGCCATTTTAGTGTGAATTTGAGATATTCTAATTTGTAACATTTTAATGAACAAATTAGTTTTGGAAAATAAGCATGTTATAAAAAATAATAATATTTATAAAATTTGTTCGCCTGTTTGCATATACTTAATCTTTAACTCCCATATATTAGTAATAAAATAAATGATCACACAAATAAATAAAATAGAAAGCTAACCATAAAAAACATAAAACAATAATAATTATGTAATAAATATATTAGTTCATTGAATATTTAAAAATGTTTAAGACACAAAAAAGAAAAAAATGCTACAAATGTATAATGAAGACCTAAATTATTTTCATATGTGTTATTACATATTAGCATGATAACATTCTGCACATATGTTTTATAATTAAATGAAACAAATTGTTAACAATGTGCTATGTATTCTTAATACTTATAACTATATATTTATTATTTTGTTTTATTTTTATTTCTTTATATTTTTTTATTTTTTAAATAAAACCTCAATAAATTAATATAGGAAATATGGTAAGCCTATTTTTTTAATAACACACTTGAAATTATTTTATAAAATATTTGATTACAATAATAATACTGCGAAATAAATTAAAAAAAAATTGCAAAATATATAATAAAATGATGATCAAAATATCACTGAAATAAACCGTACTTTGTTTCCACTTTTTGTAAAAGAAACAAAAATTGCTAATTTATTCACAAGTATATATGGATATATATATATTATGTAATGCTTGACGCACGCCTCAAATGTTTGAAGCAAAGCATATTTATATTTGAATTGATCATTCAAAAAGCATATAAAATAATTTCACATATCGATTTATAAATAAGTATTATATATATATGTATACACGCGTGTATAATATATATTTTCCTCTTTGTGAATATAAAGGAGTTTAATACAATATAATAGCCATTTTTTGAAAATTTATTTTAACAATTTGTAAA
The DNA here is from genome assembly GCF_900002375.2 of Plasmodium berghei ANKA. Lineage (NCBI taxonomy): Eukaryota > Apicomplexa > Aconoidasida > Haemosporida > Plasmodiidae > Plasmodium > Plasmodium berghei. Next base: position 947,961 of record NC_036171.2, read on the forward strand.
AGGAAAATTATATAGTGATATAATTTTCTACAATTTTTTTTAATATGAAATAATAAGAGCAATATATATAATAAGAAATTAAAATAAAGGGGGGGAGGCATACTTTTAACTTTAGTATACAAATTTGTGTTCATAAGAAAGTGGAAAAGCGTACATTAGTGATGAGACCATAAGTACGCTAAAAATTCAAGATATAAAAATGTAAAAATTAAAAAATTAAGAAAAATTTATAGCAACATTCAGTTTTTCCATAATACCAACAAAATTGCAAAAACCTTGTATACACACATAACAAAGGTAGAAACTGAAACGGAAGGAAAAAATATTATATATATATATAAGAAAAAAAGTAACGATATTGTAACCAGAATAAATTAAAGAAATACCACAAAATATACAAAATGAATAGGTTAATATTAAATAAAGCCACTTCATCAAATGATGAGCCAACGCCGGGGTACTTGTACAACGAGATATCTCAAATGACATTTTGTTCTAAAGAATCACTAAATATGGTTGGGGAATATTTATTAAAAAAATTGCAAAGAACTGATTTAAATGTCAAATTAAAAACTTTAAAAATCTTAAAACATTTATGTGATAAAAAAAGATCTGATTTTCGAAACTTTTTAAAAAAAAAAATAGATATTATAAAAGAATGTCAAAATTGTAATATTGTTCATGATCAATTAAAAGGGGATACACCATCGATGTTAGTTCGAAAAGAAGCTACTGATTTGATAAAAATTATTTATTCTTATGAGACAGTTGAAAATAATATTAAAACAATTCCAAACAGTAATCAAGACAATATAGTCAAAAATAATAGAATAGAAGGATTTGGTAATAATGTGGTTCAAAAAGATTTAAGTAATTATCCAAGGGAAAATAATGCAAACTATATTTATAATAATAACATCAGTGGAAATAATAATTTTTATGACCTTCCAAATATGAAGCAACAATTCAATGGAAAAAATATGGGCTATCAAAGCAATAGTACATTTAATAATCCAAACAATTATATGAATAAAATGCCTGGATTTGGAAATCCATATTTTAATCAAAACCCTGCACAAAAAACAAAAAGTGAAATTGCTATTAAATATTTGAATGAAGTAGCAAATAAATATATACCATCGTCTTTTGTAAATAAAATTAATAAAGTTAGTACAACTATTTCAAAAAATTATTCAAATGGATCTTTAAATATTCAAAATATAATAGGTGGAAATTCTTTTAATAAAAATTTTGAAAAGGGAAATATGAAATATTTTGATGGTAGAAATTCAGGATGGGTATCTAATAATAACAATTTTAATAATAATACAAAATATTATAAAAATAATAATGGAAAGGAAAAAATGAAAAACCCACAAGAATCGCAAGAATCTGGTCTATATGAAAATAAAATAATTGATGATGTATTAAATACTACTGGTATTAATAAAGTCCCTTGTGAAAATGTTGTAAACGAATTTGTTCAAAAATGTGATACATTAGATACTAAAGTAATTATTAGTATCATTACATCTAAATTAAAAACCAATTTTATGGATGAAGAATCAAATTGGAAATATAAAATCAAAGTATTACATGTTATTAAGCATTTATTAATTCATAGAAAAAATAAAAAAAGCAATGAACAAATAATAGAAACCTTCGAAATTCTATTACATAATTTAAAAAGACAAACCATGGAAGAATTATATAAATGTAAAGAAATTAAGCAATTAAAAAAACTTGCCATAGAAATATTTGTATTGATGGGTTTAAAAGAAAAGCAACAAAATGAAGAGACACTAAAAACGGTGCAAAGAAATTATCAAAATGTTAATGCACCAAATTTTGAAATACCAAATTTATTAGATTTTGATGATGATCCTATTAATATCACACCTACAAATAATAACCATGTTCCTACAGATATGTTTAAAGAGTCTAATGCGAATAAAAATTTTCGAGATATAGATATCGATCTCATAAATTTTGAAAATAATTCCAATAATAATACAAAAAAAAATGATGAATCTTTTAATACCGTGGTAAGAAATATAGATAATATGCCGTTATCAAATTCGATGCCAAAACACACAGAACTGTTTAATAGCCTAAATGTTAAATGTGCATCCAATTATTACAATAATGCTGGTACTAGTTTTAGTGACAATAATATTAATATAACAAATGAAAAATGTAGAGGACGAAATAATTCGATAAATTCATATGGAAAAGTAAATGATAATGCTTTTCTCAATGATTTAATTTTGTTAAACCCTGAAAATACTCAAAAGAATACTAGTAAATATAATGATAATATTATAAAATCTCAAAATAAAAAATCTAATTTAAATAATGGTGATGATTTTTTTAATTTAGGATCTACTGATAACACAAAAAATCATAAAGACAGTATTAGTTCTTCAAAAAATACATATTTTGAAGATATGGAAAAACTACAATTTTCAAAAGGATCAAATAATATAGATAATAAAAACAAATATTATGAACAAAATAAAATAAATAATAAACTAAATATCGAAACATTAGAAAGCGAAAATACTCAATTTTATGATAGAAATAATTTTAATAATACAAAAGAAAAAAATTCTAATGATGCATGCTTAATAGATATAAATGATCATCTTACCGATATTAGTATTAAGAAAAATAATAACGTTAACAGTTTTTATATTGATCATAAAGGATCCGCAAATTATCACACGCAGAATAATAATAATCAAACAGATGTAATTAAAAAAAAATATAGTTCTGATTTTATAAATAATTCTATAAATACAAATGATGATAAAATTAATCATTTTTTTAACACATTTACAATTTCTCCTAAGAAACCTGAAAAACCGAATGAAAAGCCGAATGTCAAAATTGACGCATTTGAATTAATGGCAGATGAAATGAAGTTATAATTTATATCCTCATAGTCATGCTAAATGCCAAATTTTATAAATACAATTTTTCTTGTTTATTTGGGACGCTCATATATATAAATATTCATGTTGGTTCATGGATATTTATTTTTATGTATCAATCATGTATTCGTAGCATATCCTTGTTATTATGCCCTTTTTAATTATATTATTTTTACTATTTTTTAATTTGATTTTGTATGTTAATACAGTTTATTACTTTTTATTTTTTTACTTTTTTTTTTTACGCTTTTTATTTATTTTACAATATATGTAAAATGTGATCATTATTTTTTTTACTTAAAGTTTATAAAAAGATCAAATAAGATCAAATCTTAATAAAACATAATAAATTAATAACGCATCAAATCCAAGCACTTTAGCATATTATGCAAAAAATAAAAAATTTTCATTACAAACCTTTTACAATGTGCAGCTTATTTTTTCTACAATTGAGTGTATGAATTGTATCCTTAAATGGAAAAAATGAAAAAAATTAAATACACATGCTTATTTGTGTTGTTTTATTTTCCACAACGTAATAGCACTTTTCTATTTACTATGAAAAGTTACGAAAATGCAAAATACTGATAAATTTTAAAAACGTTACCTTCGAAATGAGGTACATCCAAATTATACTTTTTTATTATAGAACTGAAAATCGAGAATATACAAGAAAAAGTTAAAATGAAATTGGGGCGATTAAATATTATTATATATGAAAAAAATATAATGTAAAATAAAATAATCACATACGCTGGTAAAAATCGTCCTCCTAAGAAATGTTTTTTTGTATAATTCCTTAGCCCTTCTTTAGGTAGCATTAATGATATGTTCATTTCTGACTCAACACATAGTTTTCCGTTTTTTCCCCCTATTTTGTATAAAATAATAAATTTTAAAATGCATATATATATCCCCTTAATATATTATAATATTTTGTCTGATTTTTATTACCTTTGTCTATGTTTGTACCTGATGGGACATCGATTGATACAACTACTTTTTTTGAATTGTTAATCATCTATGGTGAAAACATTCACATTTTAAAAATATAAAATTGTAAAAAATTGTAAAATGAAAAGCATATTTTTATTTAGGCAAAAAATCCACTTACATTAATCAAGGCGTCAAAAGGGCTACGAGGCTCACCGGAAAAACTAAAACCGAATATTGCATCCACAATTAAATTATAATTACACATTTCTATTTGTAAATAAAATAAAAATATAATAATAATATGCTAATATTAAAAGTAAAAGATGAATAATTCCCATATATATATGCAATGTTTTCACTCTAAATATTTTTACCATCCAGTGTTATTGATCTCAAAACAGGAATTTCATAATGCTCAAGTAATTTTAATAAACCCTTTAATAAAATATATAGAAAAATAAATAAACATAAAAATAGTGGATATTAATTATGCAAACAAATAAAATAGGATGCACAAATTTTTATGAACAAAAATATGTTTTTTATATCTATATGTTTCACTTTTTTGTGCATCCATTTCTATTTGTTGCTCACAAATGGACACTTATAGTTATACACATATATTTCGATTTTTTTTTAAAACCTTGAATAAAATTTTATTATTTTCCTTAAGGTAAACAACTGTGACGTCATATCCAAATTCTTTCAAATGACGAGCTGCTACTAATCCGTCACCTCCATTATTACCAGGGCCACAACAAATTATAATTTTTTTAAAATTTACAAGATCATAATTTTTGAAAATTATTTGTGAGATCGAAAGTCCAGCTAGCTCCATCAATTGGCTAGTTGTGTATCCAACAGCATCACTCATTAATTCTTCATCTATGATTTTGGCTAATGCCTGAGACAAATACTATAGATATAAAAAAAGAAAGAAAAAAATATGTAAATTATAAAAAAAATATGCACAAAAGACGTTTTACTTTTTTTATATTTTTTTTTAAATGTCATGTTTTTATACATACTGTTATTTTCATTGTACATGTAACAATGCTATGTATATTGATAGATTGTTATATATATATTATTTAGTTTTAAAATTCTATTCTTAATTTTAACTCCTTTTTGGAGAAAAATTATGGAAATTAAATTTCATTCCTAAGAATATATGATTTGAAACGCGCATACATTTATGCATACACATATATTATTTGTTTTCACTTTGCTACATTTATATTAACAAATATTTCTTTTATATGTATATATCAATATGAACAAATAAACATATAAAGGAATTTAACATTCTAGGAATGATAAATCTATATATTTATGCATATGCTGGCATTTGAACTCAGCACGTATTTAGGCCATATATGAGTGTAGCCTAATATAATTTCTTCCGTATTATTCAAAAATTAAAATAATTATATAAAGATATAATACTTTTTTATATATTATAGTTATAATAACTTTGTATGTGGACTTGAAAAATTACAAAACACCGATTTGTTTGTTTTATTTTTTTTTTTATCAAAATAACAACTTTGGAAAATAGTTTATATTCCATATGCGGGTTTAAATGCGAATAAATATATACATAAATTGTGAATTTGACGTAAAAAAAAGATAAATAAACCTATATATTTACATATGTATATTTATAAATTCCAAAACATAAAACAAATATAATAGTAAATATAAAGAAAAAACACTTTAATATTTCTTTCTCCATCGAAAAATAAAAATGAAAAAAAAAAAAGTATACACGTTTTTGTAAAATTATACATATATGCTTATACATGCATATATATTGTGTCCCATCATGGAATAAACTTAAATAATTTGTTTAGATTGATAAAACGAATATAATATTTGCAGGAATATTTTTTATATAACTTATTTCTTTTTCTTTTCTTCTTTATTTCCTAATATTCTCAATATATGTGTAAACAGTCCAACTAAATCGAGATATAAACAAACTGCGTGCATCTGAAATTAAAAAATAATAACAAAAAAATTGAATAAAATATAGGACAAAAAACAACATAATAAAATTCAAGTGTGTCATTTTAAAAAAAACAAAATGATAATAATATATATTATGCTTTTAATAGATTCATATGTATATATAAAATGATAAATTTATATTTTTTTGCCAATTAATTTTTACTATATAATCTTTGTTTCCTCTACGGAAATCAAACAAAGTAAGTTGGGTGTCAAATAATACAAATCTAAAAAGATAAAAGAAAGGTATATTTTTATCGCCAATTATATCAACATATATATATATATATGTGTGTGTAGATAACATTCAGGCATGTACTTGTTTTGAGATATTTAAAAATTTTTTATATAATTTATACCCCATATACATAAAGAATCCAAGATACAATAAAGTTGTATCGATAAATCTTGATCTTATAAAAAAGTTCATAAAAGAAATTAGGGATACATAGGAACATAAGGCGCATAAGACTGTTCCGATAAATAACGAGATTCTGTTAAAAAAATAAAATAATTTATCATTTTTATTTCGGTATTATATTGCGCATGTTTCAAATATAATATAATGTGTAAACTCTCGAATTATGTAAATCATCAAAAAGTGCAAATTCATAATACTATAAATGTAAATGATTGGATAAAATATATTTTTTGATTTTAGTTTTTACCTGTTTTTTGAAAATATAGCAGACAAAGAAAAGCATGAAAATATGGATAAACTTCCGAAAAAGGCCAACGGTAAAATAGATGGATTCAAACGATTAATATAAGCAATATAATCACTTATTAAAATTCCAATGGATGATGATATACCCAAAAAATATATTAATTTAGTTTTTGATGATGTTTGGGCATCGTTATATCGTGCATAAGTACATGACGAAGCTAAGGCAAATGAACAAAATAAACTAGCTATGGATGCTATAAATCTTGGAATTTTTATAATAGTAATATCAATATAACAACTCATAGCTGTTATCATAGTCCCGAATGCCAATAGACCATATATTTTTATTAAGTGATTTTTTTCATCATTTGTTAGTGGGGAAAAGTTAAAAATATTTGATAAGTTTATTTCCCTCTGGCGTCTTCTTATTTGCTTCAAAAAATCCATTCTTAAAACTTATTGAAAATTAAAAAAATAATTCACAAACAAATAGGCAAATATACAAATAAAAATATAATTTCTTATTTGCTAACGTAAATAATTACTTTTAACGAAAAAAACTCTTTCAATGCTATACTGTATTAAAGGAATTAAAAAAAATTTTAATTTATATTTTAAGCATATTTATTATGCTCGTTGATACTATTTACAGTTTTAAAAAATAAGGTAAAAATTAAAGAAATATGAAGATTCAATTTTTTTTTATTTAAAATAATATTGTTTTTTATTTTATTATTACCTTTAAAGTAAATATATGTAAACAAAATATATTTTTTTTTTCCAAAAAAAAACGTGCACGCAAGGAAAAAATAAGTAAAAATAAAATTATATTTGTTATGTGGCAATTCACAATATGAATAATGCATTTAAATACAAACATAAGGGAATTTATAAACCTTTTTTTATTCCCACTTTTTATAAAAATAAAATTTGGCTTTTTTATATCTTTGTCACTATACATTTACATTTTTTCACATATATTAAATTCAGCATATTTCCCCATAAGCAAGTAAAAGGATACCGCTTTGGGGATATTTGAAAAACATATAATTATTTGAATATGCTCATAATAATGGATATTATTTTGTGAATTTTTTTAAAGTTATATAATGTGCATATTGAGAAGACATATTGCTCATTTCTCTGTCCATGTGGATTTCGACATTCGATATAAATCGTTTTGTCCATTTTTAGGTATTTATTATTTATTGGAATATATTTCTTAATAAATATATATACATAATTATATGACTTTTTAATATATGTTAAATCCTATTTCTTATTAAGAATATCCTTCTTAAGGCATGTCTATCATAACAACCTTCATACAATATCTTTACATAGCATATCTACAATTCTGTTTGTAAAATTGATTGTACCGTAGCACATTTTAATATATATATATATATATATATATATATATATATATATATATATATATATATATATCACGGTTTTACTTCGATTTGGTTTTAAAGCTCCTAGGCCTTAAAATATATTTCTATATATATTATCAAAATTAAACGTTTGGTTAATTGTTTAGAAAATACTATGGTTTGTGCTAAAGAAAATGGGGAGTATACGCCATAATATGCAAGCCAATTAATTATGAGTTCGATTATTTTAATTAAAAAAACGTTAAACATAAAAAACAAAATATTTAATAACTAAAAAAATAAAAATGGAATTTAATAGCATGCTTGAATATTCATACGCATGAAAAAATCAAGTTACAAAAATCTTAATATTCGTGAATATGCGCAATTGTCCCATAAGAATAATAATGTGTACCATGTAAAATTCGTTCAATATCTTCTGCTTTTTGAAAAGAAAAAATATTTCCTCCTATTTGTAGAATTCTATAAAAGCTCCATACTAATTTTATAACAAAAAAGGATATTAAAAATAAAAAAATATGAATTATCATTTCTAAAATACCATAATACATATTATAATTATATAATATTTTTCGATGCCAATCAAAATTATCGTAATACCACTGGACGCTATGACTTGTACTTGTGTGATAAAAACATATCAAAAATTCTACTGCTTCAATCATATAATTCATTATAACTATATTATATGCTATATATGCTGTAAAGGCATTTTTATGTGTTATTGACATAAATATTAATACTGAACAAATGCAATTAAAAATAGATATTATTATAAATAATGTTTCATTATAATGTGACATATGTGTTATCATAAGAATTGACAATACTATTAAAAGCAATGCGTATATTATTGTTGCTGTTCCTATAGAGAAGCATAAAAACCTTCTCATAGTCCAACTTTTCATATCCTTTGATGTTAGCATTTTTCTTCTTTTTCTTTTATGTTAACATGTCTTGAATGATATGTACACATACATACTATATATATTATTTTTATTTGTTCTTATTTACTTATTCCCAAATTTTGTAAGTAATATATACAAAATATGATCAAAGTGTCCATAAAATGCCCAAAAAAAACGACACCACTATCAATTTAATATAATTAGGAAAAATTAATATTGCTGTCTACTTTATGTAATATGACTTATCATCTAAATATTTGCAAATTTGATATTACAACTATAAATCGGTGTTTTCTCTTTTTATTCGTTTTTTTTTTTTGTTAATTAAAATTTATATATAAAGATTCTATTCGTTTTTTGAACTTATATGTATAAATAGTTTACATTTTTAATGATAAAAAAATAACTAAAATAATGTAAAATATACCACACCTTTTATCATTACGCATATTATATATATGCATTGTTTTTTGGTGATTCTAAATAATAATTTGCAATATGGGTAATTTTTTCCTTCCATTTTTTTTATTTTTCCCTTCAAATATTTCAACCAACTAATAAAATGGTACCCATCGGATTTTAAAAAAATATATGCTTCCAAGTGCAGCATGTCCATATTATTTTTCATGGTATTATGTTATTTTTGAATTCATACAAATTTTATATCTCATATTATATTAATATAAAAAGAAAAAAAAATATATATGTCTATATAAATAGTTAGTTATATATTGTTTATCTGTAAAAAATACACATATTTGTGTGTGTTATGAAAATACTATTTTATATATCTCCATGAATTTTTTTAACCTCTATATCTACAAAGAGAAACAAATTAAACATAAAGAATAATACACAAGTATATGTATCAATGAAATTATTTAATTTATTTTTTTGATTTTTTTTTAAATAATTAATATGGAGGAATACATATTTTAATCATACACACAAACACAATCGATCAAATGAGTTGGAAAATAAATAAATTTATGAACAAATACAGAAAATATAAATATGTTTACATAAGGATATTAAAAAAATGCAGTAGATAAATTATAAGTTCGGTGGAAAAATATATATTTGTTTTTTCTTTAAAATTTAAATGAATATATCCTATAACATATCCCTTTCTATTCATTACCATATTTGAGTATGGAAATTTTATTTTTTTTACTAAATTAGTACATTGTTTTTGTGCATATTATTTAGCATATGTTTTAATTTTTTTAACGAAAAAAATGGAAGAAGAAAAAGTTATGTATGAAAAATTTTATTGTGCTCATAATACCTACAGATATCATTTAGATGAATTAGACTCGACTCAATTATACTGTAAAAGGAATATGAAAAGATTTATAGAAAATATGAAAATAAAAAATTCTTGTAATATGATAGCAGTTAGTTGTAATTTACAAACAAATGGAATAGGAACAAAAAATACTAAACAAAATATAAATAGATTATGGGTATCCGAAAAAGGCAATTTATTTGTATCTTTTGCATTTTTATGGGAAAAAAATAAAATCGAAATTCTCAAATGTTTATCTCAAGTTTCTACTGTTGCTATTAGTAAAACATTAGAACATTATAATTTAAAATGTCAAATAAAATGGATAAATGATGTTTTAATTAATTATAAAAAAATTGCAGGTTGTCTAATTAACGTATATTATTTACACAATGAGGCGAAACAAATGTGTTGCCCAAATTCTTGCTCGATAAAAAATGATTATATATATGTTGTAGCAGGAATAGGAATAAATATAGACTTAATAGATAAAAATAATTTATTAAATAACAATTTTACTTCTATTAAAAACGAAATAAATACCAACCCTATGGGTAATAACATCATAGTACCTAGTGTAGAAGATACAACTGAAAAATTGATTGAAATTTTCCATGATGTAATTAATAATTTTAAAAATAACGGATTTTCATTATTCTTAGATTATATAACATTACGACTTATATATAAATCAAAAAAAGTAATAATAGATCAAGATAATAATCAAGTTATTGGATATTTAAAAGGAATAGAAAATGATGGAACTATTATTTTGGTGGATGATAATAATAGGATTATTCATGTGAATAATGGTCACATGCATCTTTATGATCAAATAGAGAATACATAAATAGTTAAAAAATTGAAAATATTACTTACACATATAAATAATATCATCAGATTTTCGAGAATTATATTTTTACTATTAGTTACATTGTTTTAAAAGCATGTAAATATAATCAATTAAACTAACATCGATTTGAAGAATATTTCTCAGAGTATTTATAATATTTCATAAGGTTTTTTTTTTTTGTTTCGAGGTTAATTTTGATGAATTTTATCTTTTTTATTTATAAGCATGTTAAGTTTATTTCGAATGTATTGCATAGAGAATAATATGTTGTACCTTTACTCTTATATATTGTTCATTTCCCCCTTTGCCATTTCTTTTTTTTTTTTTTTTTGCTAATCTTTTATTACATGGCCACCTGACAAAAGTGGAAAAACATAGAGAGTATCCATTTTTTAACAATTAACTATTTTAATAAAAATAATTTTTATAGAATAAGAAAAACTATAAAAATCATTTATAAATAGAAAGTTTATATAAATTTTATTTAATTTTTTATGATTTATTTTACTACAGCTTTCATGGCTTTGAAAAATTTTAACTTAATTTTTATAAGTATATTTTTTTAATTTTATTTAGCTTCGAATAAAATAGAATTTAAAATGTGTGGTACAAATGATATATTTTCTATAATTAAGGAAATATATATATTTAATAGTAGTATATACAATATGTCAAGTCCGCTATTCTTAATAGAATTGGTTCCGAATGGGTCAAATTTATTTATATATATATATATATGGAGCATATTTATGGCGTATTTTTTAGCTACAAAATTATTCAAGAAAAAGTAAAAAATATATAAAAAAAAAATATTAAAAAAGATTTAAAAAAAAATATAAATATAAAATAAATAATAAAAGCGTAATTAAGTATATTAAGCAGCTGCACAAAATTGAATTAAAGGTATATCTTAGTAATTATTTTTTAAAATAGCAAAACTGTTATATGAATATTTTATGTATCGATATATTTATTTTATTAAGTATATAACTAAAAAAAATAGCGGTTGCGTCATCGAATAAAAACGAAAAAAATACAAAAAATAAAGTTTGCAAAAACACCTATCCCAAAATATACTTACGAAAATAATACTAAAAATATATGGGGCATCATCAAGATAAAAAAATTTCCACAAGTATTTCAGCACCACAATTTGTAGATGCTGAAAATATTGTAATAGATAAAAGAGGACATTGGGTGCCTGATGAGGAAGTAACCAATTGTTATAGTTGCAATGTTTTTTTTAATGTCAGGGTAAGAAAACATCATTGCCGAGCTTGTGGAAATGTGTTTTGCTCAAATTGTTCAGATAATAAAATAAAAATAAGTGAATACAGCTATTCAGAAAAAGTTCGAGTTTGTGATAAATGTTTTGTTGAAAGATCATCAACACAAACATTATTATTACAAGAAGATTTAGGAGCAAGAAAACAAATTAATCAAGATTTAAAAAAAGCACTAAGTGAAAAAATGGCTATGGTTGAAAGATTTAAAACCTTTTTAATAGAATTTGATAGTGAAATTTTAAATAATAATGATAATACTAATGATGTACATTCCTTATTACAAAGAGGGGAACAAGGATTAAAAGATTTAAATGATAGGATAAAATCTTATGATAATATAATTGAAAATCAAAAAAAAGAACTAGAATCCTTAAAAAAGGAAAAAGAACAAAAAACACAATTAAATAAAATATTAAATCAAAGAAATCATGAAATACAACAAAAAAATTTAAATATTAAAAGTTTAATAAAAGAAAAAAATGAGTTAACTATGGTAAAAGAAGAATCTGAAAGTATTATTAATTCATATAAAAAACAAGTTGAAAAATTAATTATTCGATGTAATAAACTTGAACTTGAAAATAAAAATAAATCACAATTTAATACTAATCACTCCTTTAGCAATAATAGTTCTATGTCTTTTCGCCAAAATTCAAATAATTTATACGATCATGCAATGAGTATATCCTATACCGTCTCTCAGGGTCCAGAAGATGAGCAACCTGATGAGCATTGTTGCAGTTATTGCCAAAGAAATGGATGCGCTATTATGTGAAGGATGGGATAACCACATATATGCATATACATATGTATCTAGGGAAGTGTATCAAAAACGATCCGAGTATATCCACGTCAGTGCGAATACATATATATACATATATATATATATATATTTGTTTATTATTTGCTTTGGGTTCAATTATGATTATTAATTTTATCTCTCTTCTTTGATTTCTTATATTTTCAATGATTCAAGAAGATTTACCCAGATACATGTGCATAAGCATGCCTACATATATACCCTTTTTAATCCAGGCCTTCATGCAATTCATATTTTTTTTAATTTGATTATTGCAAGATATATTAATTCTTGAATTAAGTATTTGAGCAATTGTTTTTGTTTTACTATTGTATGTAATTCTAATTAATATATACTAATTTAATTTGTTTATCACATAATATATGGTTTTATAAACTCTTCATTTATTTATATCTTTTTTTGACATACGATAAGTATTTAATCTTTTTTCATTATGCTCATGTGCTTTATTTTATTTTCCATTTTTTTCCAAAATACTTTGTTATATCCGATTAATTCCCTTTATGCTTGTTCATGTTCTTTTTTATAAATAATATCAAGGCATATTTTTGTTATGTCTATCGATATATATAGCTTATGCATTTATATATATGCAATTCCGTGTTTTTAAACAAATGGTTTATGTGATTTTTTAATGCTGATATTGTATCGCATATTTTTCAGTTTGCAAAGTGTATACATTTATACTTTTTTTTTACACACATATGTGCGCGTTAATATACTATGTAAGTTTTTATAAACTCATTTTTAAAAAAACAATCATAGTAATTAATTAAAAAAAATAAACAAATATTATAAAAATTTAGTAAATATTCTTATCCATGAGGATCAGGAAATTTTTTTTTTGTCTTTTCAATTGTTTTACTCTAACTTTTTTTTTGTGTATATTATATTTACATTGTCACACAATCTTGTTGTTGTTGTTTATTTTTAAAGCATATTCCGTCTTATTTTTCTGCTCTTTTAAAATAGCATTGTCGTTTCCCTCAAATTATTATGCTTGTAATATTTTTCAAATGAGCACAAAAACGAAATAAAAAATATGGAAAATTATAGCGGCAAAAAAAATTCTATATTATATCCTATCCAGAATAGCGAACATTTTGAAAGTACTGAAAGCGTTAAAAGTAGAAATAGCATTATAAATGGAAATGTTTTAAGGTGGCATAAACTTAGTTGTTCTTCAATAAAAGATACAAAAAATGATACATCAGAAAGTAGTATATTTTATTCTAATAGTAGCAATATAACTAAAAACAGAGACATAAGTATTGATAAGGATAGTTGGAATTTTCTTGAAAAAAACAGAGTTGCATCAGTATTATATAAAAACTGTATATATATATTTGGTGGATATATACCAAAAGAAAGGGTAAATCATTTTTATAAATATGATATAGTTGAAAATAAATGGATTAAGATGATTAATAATAATTTTCTATTAAAAAGCGAAAATAACTCAGCCTTTTTATATAAAAACAAAATGTATATATTATGCGAATATAACGGGAAAATGAGATGGTCAAATGATTTATATTTTTTCGATTTTAATAAAGAAATATGGGAAGTAATGAAAATAAAAAAAAATAAACAAATAAACAATAGATATTGTCCACCTTCAACATTGTTTGGCTTTTCAACATCTGTTGATGACGTATCAGGTGTGTTGTACATATTTGGGGGATATAACGGAAAATACTTAAGTAATGAATTGTATATTTTAAATTTAAATCATAAAAATTGGATTAAAGCAAAACAAAATGGCGAAATTCCTAGTCCTAGGGCATATACAATAGGGCACATATTTGATGGATACTTTTATATTTTTGGAGGATATAACGGAGAAAGTTGTTTAAATTCTTTTTATGAATATCATATAAAATCTGGAATTTGGACAAAAATTAAATATAATATGGATACAGAAATATCAAATAAAAACTCGAATGAGGATAATAAAAGTATTATAAAAAGTTTAAATGATCAAAAAAAAAAAACAAGTTACACATATTGTAATAACAAAGACAAAGTACCAATGGCTAGATGCTTGATGGGGTCTTTTTTATATAATAAGTGTATATATATATTAGGGGGATATAATAATAATTTTTGTGGAAATTTATACGATTTTTATAAATATAATATTCATGAAAGAACATGGGAAAAATTGAGCACAAGAAATAATTGCTCACAAAATAATCTGAATATTCATTTTTATAAAAATGTTATATATTCTATTGGAAAATTTAATAAAAAAAATATTTTAAACAATATATATGCATTAAAGCTCGAAAATATATATGTTGCACCTTCAGAATTGTTGGATCATTACAAAGGTATGGTTAATAACTCTTTATTTTCTGATGTTGTTTTTATTTTACAAGATCAGCACATTTATGGGTGCAGAAATATTTTGTCATCAAGGTGCCTTTATTTTAAATCCCTATTTAATATTCATATTTCAGAAAAAAATAAAAATATAATAATTAATGGAATTAACAAAATAGTAGACACTAATCTCCATGATCCTATGATTTATATACCAATTAACGATATAAATTATGATGTATTTTTAATTATTATTGATTATCTTTATACAGACAATTTGCCCGTTAATTTCACACTTGAAATGTATATACAAATTTTAATATTAGCTATAAACAAATTCAACTTATTTAGATTAGCACAATTATGTGAGCAAGCCGTTACAAATAAAATAGATCGATATAACGTTTTTAATATCTTATTCATAAGTTATAGAAATAATTCAAAACAATTATGCAAATTTTGCATTGATTTTATTATACATAATAATTTATTAGACAAAGAAAAAATTAATATACTAACATTAGAACCGCATTTATTGGGAGAGTTTTATAAAAAATCTCTATATAGTGATATTAGCTAGCTAAACATTTTTTTTACTATCCATATTTACAAAAACGATAAGAACATGCTTAATCCTGTAAAATATATTTTAATATAATAATTATATTTGTGCTTCCAAATGTTTGCAAGAGAATAACAAAAAAATGACATAAAAAAATATGAGAAAGTAGCAAATAACTAATAATAATAAGATAATATCAAAATAAAATATATCCACATATATGTATCATAGCCCTCTATGGTGTTTAAAAAAAATGGAAAACAAAAAAAAATTATTTAGACTGATTAAAACATTTTGGTAAAGGGGGTCTATAGGCATTTTTGTCAGCGATAACCAAATTTTTAATAATTTGGTCAGTCATTTGCATATCTGTAGTAGTATAATTTAATGTATTATTAACAATTTTTTCATTAATATGAATATGCGGATATGCATACTTCCATTCCCCATTTACGGCGCCCTTTGGTGTAATATTACTCCGAATTTTTTTATCATTTATATATAGATCTCCAATTATTTTCCCTCTAAATGGGCGCATGGTATACTGGATATATCTCATATGAAAGTACATATTATTTTTTCCTTCTTTTTCCACAATATAGTAATAATTGTTTATTCGTATTATTTTTTTATTTTGTAATTCATTACATCCCCCTTGAATAATATTTATATTGGTTTTGTTCATATCACCTTGCATATCATTGTTTATTTCAGCTCCTTCTTCATCCGAGTTTTCATTATCATCTTGTCTATCTTCCTTTTTTGAATTTTTTAAAATAAATTTATAACTATTAAAGTATATCGGATTCCAAAAAAGGCAATTAATTCCATTAAATGGTAATGTGTGACATGTTTCAAATAAATTTTTTCTATTCGGAGGTTTATTAGTAAACTCTGCAAAAAATTTCACATTTAAATGATCACTTTTCACCCATCTCTTTTGGTGGGTATGCCAAGGATACTTATCAACACATGGCCAAAAGGCTTGTCGGGTTCTAGAATCCCGAGCCCTATATGGTGATTTATACATTCGAAAATATGGGTACATAATATTTTTATGTTTATATTGTCTTCTATTTGGTGTGCCAATAGCACTTTTTATCCAAATGTGAACTCTTTTTCCTTCATCTTTATTGATTTTAATTGACGACATTTTAGATAGATTTTATAGAATAAAAGTTTTTTTTAATTTATTTTATTTTTTTCTTTTTAATATTATTATTGCTCACTGTTTTGTATTTTTCGTTCAATCCATTTAATTGGCATGCGAATGTTTTATAAAATGACTATTTTTTTTTTGTGTTTTATTAAGTATATTATAATCAGTGTCGAAATTATTCATTTAATACAAACCGCCCATCCATAGAAAAAATATAATAAAAAAATGTAATAAACAAAAATAAGTGCATAAAAAAAAATATATATATGAAATAGCGAATTGAAAATAAAGTTACTCATATTTGTGAGTCTTTAAACATTCATAATGCTAAATAGTCCTTTCTAAAATTATACATGATTATATAATATACCTGTTATAAAATATATCTTTGTATGTTGTTGTACATGCTATTCATCTAAATTATGTTTTTATTATTTTTTTCATTACTATTTTACTTTCAACACAACTAATTTTTATATTTTACTTTTTTTATCGAGTGGTGCTATTAAATGAGTGCTTAAACATTTATTTTTTCTTAAGCTTATTATACAAGGGGAAAAATAAATATAAATGAAAAAAATTATGTAGTATTGGCTATTGTGATGACAACCATATTTTAAAATAAATAAGGTAATACTCAGTATATAATTCTTTGTATTATTTTTTATCATTTTTATCTTATGTGTACACAATGCCTATTTATAATAATTATGGTTAGAATATACCAATAAAAAATACTAAACACCGATATGAAGAATATAAGTGAAACCATATATTAAAAACTCTATCAAGTATTATAGCATATTTAAAAAAAAATGTATAGTTAACCTTATACAGTAATAATATGTATATATTTATGCATACTTAAGATTATTTATTCCCAACATTTTAAAATATATTAGAATAAAAAAGTTGATGCTTGTAGATATATTTTTCCCCCTAACACATTTAAGGGTATATTATATGTTGAAATGTTAAATATAATATATAAATTGTGCAATAGCGTTTATATATTCCTAAGTATAATTTTAAAACCCTAATAGTAATGATGTTATAAGTTATACTTCGTAAAAAACATGTTTTTAGCAATTCGTGTTAAAAAAAAGGGATTATAAAACATGAAAATAAGAAAAATTAGACTATTTAAAAACTTAACTAATTATCATGGGAAATTAATATAATAGTTATCAAGGCCGTTCGTGTTCATTTTTTTTGGTTTTTTTGTTCTTTTTCTTTTTCTTTTAATTCTTGTTTTTTTTTAATAATTCCTTTTAAACAGTATTTTTGATTTTTAAAGAATTTTGGATCCAACTACGAAAGAAAGAAAAAACGTTAAATTAAAAATGCAGACAAAGTATAAAATGAAAAAGTATATACAAAAAGCTCATTCGAAAAATTATTGATGATATATGGAAACATAATATGTATATGCAACGATACTATAAAAACGTTTTTTAATATTTTAATAAAATAGAGCATATAACTAAATAATTAGTTGTTTGCTTGTAAACATACCCCTTTACGTGACATAAATTTATGAGACTTTGGTTTCTTAATTCCATTTCTGTGTGCCTTTCTATTCTATATTTGGAAAAAAATCGAAAATAATGATAAAAAATTGTAAAATTATAGGAGATACATATACATGTGGTACTTCCATTTTAAGGATATTAACATGTGTATATTTACGGATTTATTTGCGAATATAAAACAAACGATTTAAATTTTTCTATATAAAGTAAATATTGGTATATAATAGAAAAATTCAAGCACGTTTAATAAAAGGTAATTGAGATATAATATATATATATAAGTATATATTATTTTTATTAAAAAGGGGAAAGCAAACTAAAAACTTCGTTTAACATATTATGTTATTTACCTGATTATGATTAGTATGATTTTTTGATTTGGCCATCTTGAAATTATTTTTAAATAATATTATATTTTTTGTAAAAAAATTTATGAAATGATTTTTGTATTTCTAAAGTATAAGTTAATATTTCTTGAGAAAAAACAAAATTTTTTTTTTTTTGTATTAAAAATATATAACTTGTGATTATTAACTTGGTCAAAATATATTTAAAAAAAAATTATTATTTTTTAAAGTTTACATAAATAAATACTAGTAGTGTTTATGTATATAAATAGGGCTATATATTTTTTTCAATAACCAAATTACCATAAATATGTTTTATTTATATATTGTTTGGATCTCTATATTATTATATATATTATATATATGATTGACTATAATATCATAAATAATTTTGTATATTTTTCGTATTTATTATCATAAATTGGCATAGTAGAATGGTAATATGTACATTCATATAGGTATACTTACAAATATGCCATAATATTTTTCTTTGCACTTTAATCCCCTTTAAAAAAAAACGGGAAAAATATATACCTTTTTCCCGCAGTTTTAATAAAAAGTATTAGAGTAATATATCGAAAAAAAATATATATAAGTCAAATAAATTCAAATAAAATAAATTAAAAAACATGTTCCCTTTTTCTTATTAAAACAAATAAATATAATTAAGCAAATAGTACAATATTGCACTTTTTACATTTTTATTTATAACATACTTTCGTAAAATTTAGTAGCATATACAACGTGGTGCTACATATTTCACACATATAAAAAAGCACGCAAAAAAATATATATAACAAATAATTGAATAATAAAATAATAATACTTATATGCCCATATACAATTTTCCTGCGGGTAAAAATAAAATACAAAAATAGGAAAATGACAAAAAAAAAAAAATGGATACCAATAGAATCGAATCCCGATTCGTTGTATTTGTACTCTTGTAAACTTGGACAACAAAAGTTAAGTTTTGTAGACATTTATGGTTTTAACAAGGATTTATTAGATATGGTTAATTTTTTTTTTTTTTTTAAATAAATAAATAAAAAAAAGCATTAAAAATTAATGCATAAAAATGTTGTAATTTATTAAAATGTATAAAATAACAACAAAATAAAAAAGTACGTTGTCTTAACATATGGAAGTAAACTAAATGGGTTATATATTTTTTTTAATTTATATTAACAGATACCCAAACCTGTTCACGCAATAATATTCTTATATCCAATAAAGGATGATATAGTAATAATTAAAAGGTTTATTTTTTTTTATAAAGCCCGTCATTTTTTGTAATGTTATATATTTTCATATTATTTATTCTTTAAAAAGGACAATAGCATTGGTTCAAGCCACATAAATACAACAAATGGTGATATCAACATTTGGTTCATAAAGCAAGTAAACAAATTAATAAAATTGAATTTTTCCAATATTAATATATGTATATAGATATATTTATATTATCTGTATTAATAAATATACTATATTTATAAAAATATTTTTTTTATCTCCTTAAATTAAGACCGTCTCAAATTCTTGTGGTACTATAGCACTTTTGCATTTGTTTGCAAATTTGAGGAATACATTTCCATTAGGTATAGATTTATTAATCAGTTTATTTTCTTCTTTTTATCAACTATATAAATATGCTATCATAAAAAATAACAATATATATAAAATGTACATCTGTATATCTTATTTTCCCATTTTAAGATAAAGATTCTGTATTGGATACATTTTTTACTAAAGTTGACAACCTAAAACCGGAAGGACGCGCACTGGTTATTTTTTTTATTCATTCCTATATTTTATTTTTCAATTTCCTTTTCCTTATTTTTCAATTTTCTTTGCTTTTTTCCCCAAGGAATTCGAGAATAATGATATTATTGAACAACTACACCATGAGTTTTCTGGAAATGAATTAAATTTAGGAGAAAGCATTGATGTGAGATTTATATTTTTTTAATAACGCAAAAATGGCAACTTTATTCACTATATATAATGTATTATTTATTTTTGCAACATTTAGGTTGATACACATTTTATTGTGTTCTTAGAAATAAATGGAATGCTAATCGAATTGGTAAATCAAAATAATTTTTAGTAGCATATTAATGTAAAAAATTAGGTTGTTGATAGTATATTAAATAGTTTGCATATATTTTTTTATATTCCTATTATAATATTCATACATACACGCATGTGCGCATTTTTTTCGAATATAGGATGGAAGAAAAAATCATCCCATAATTCATGGCCAAACCACGAGCAACAATTTTGTATACGTAATAATTTATATATATACTAAGCAAATACAGTAATATATATAGATATAGATCTATCCATATGCTTCCCAATTTTTCACACTTCTTATTTTAGGATGCTGGGAAATTAATCCAAGATAACTTTATAAGCAAGTATCAAGATTGCCACAGTTTTTCTGCCATTGCAATTGTCCCAAATAATGCAGTATAAAAATACTACCTTAAGTATATACTGCGATAAATATAGCCCCAAAAATAATAAATAAATTTATATACGCATGCACATATTCATATAATTTTTTTTAGTTTAATGTACAACTAAAAGTTTGTACATAATTATGTCTTCATGAAATAAAGCTATATTTTTTTAAGGAAAAGTTTAATAATTTTTTATTAAACAACTCCACAAAACATAACTAAAGGCATATAAACTTCATATATTTACACACAAATAAATAACTTTGCTTAGAATTATAAATCTTTCTATTGTATATTTTGTTAAAATTTTTTATTTAAAAGTTTAAGTTACATTTTGATTATATGAATAATATATGTACACTTTGTTTTGTATTTTATTTAAAAAAATATCGCTATATATTAATAAGGGTAATCTGAGTTTGAAAAAAAAGGAAAAGAGAAAATGCTTTTTATTATTCTCATTTGTTAAATTGATTTTTATAGATATAAATAATAATGGTAAGAGTATTTTTTTTATATAAGGACATAATGGTTATTCTGTTGTAATATAAAAAATAACGGAATATGGGAAAACGAAACAAACAAATTTGCATATAAAAAATTCATATTTAATTGTTCTTAAATGTAATTGCATGCAACAAATAAAGTTATTGCAATACCATCGTAATATATATTATATATATATAATACCTTTCGGTATGTGTATATAGATTATCCTTACAGAACGATACGTAGCCTTTCAGTTATTGTTTTGGGTGCAACTTATTAATATAGCTTCCTGAATTATTGCAACCACTGATAAAAAAAATGCGTATATAAATTTTAAAATATATTGATAAATTTTTATGTGAACTAAATAATTAAATTTTTAATAAAATATTTTTAAAAATATTAAATGTGTGTATTATTTTTTTTTTGCCGCTTACGCTAGCTACTAAAAGCATTACACTTAAAAAAAAAGAATGTTAGCATTAAAATGAAAATAAAATGAGAACTAAAACTAAAATTAACAATATTCCCTATTTATAGAAATTTATAAAATTATATTTTTTTGCATAGCTCTGTTACATTATATTTTTTTTTTGGAAACGATATATAGCTTATTTGTCTATATATATATCCTAATAAATATAAGCAACCATATATATTTACATATGAATAATTCAATATATATTTTTTTGTGATAATACATGTGTATATATATGTATTATTTATCTATATATTTAACAATTTTTTACACTCTGAAGGATTCGTTCTATTTCATAATCTATGGTTTCGCATTTTTATTCATTCTTTATTGCGCCCCATTATTTTTTATTTTTGCATGGTTTGAATTTAAAACGTTTATTTAAATTTATTATCGATCTATTGGTGTATTTCTATTTTTTATAATTCTGATTTTTCATATTAACGATTTTATATTGTCATTGATATCTAACCTCCAAAAAAAAAAAAAAATAACAAAACAATAAGTAAAAACGGATAGCCTATATTTTGCACAATGAATAAAAATAAATTAAAAAATATATAGTATCCTATAAATATCTTCATTTTAAAATATGATATATTAAAAAATTGATTTCCATATACAGAATCCTGTTGAATTTTTTTTCATATCTTCATAATTTTTTATGATTTTATTTAGTATCCAAATTAGTGTGCTAACAAAATATGGTGTAAAAGTGTTGTATTTATACTGGGTTACATTTGAAATTGTAGCACATTCTTATTTCTTGTTCATATAATTTTTTTCTTGTAATATATACATATATATATATATGCTTGTGTGTACTTGCTTAGTCACACTTTGATTCTCTCTATTTTTCAATTTATACATCAAACTTCCATTTAGTTATATTTTATTAAATGCTCTAATAGTTGTAAAATAATAATTTCCATATATTTTATGATATATTTTTAATATGCATCTTTCGACTTTACAAATATCCATATGCATATATATTCATGTATAAATAGCCATGTAAAAGTTCTTGAGCATTATGAAATATTTTTTTTAAATTGTACAATAAGTACAAAAATATAAAACCATGATTTCGTGTTATTATATTTGATATACGCATGCAAAGATGCATGTGTGTGTTCATCCGTTTGCACTTTTTACAATCCAAAAAATTAAGTTGCAACATTTTTGGGCTTCATAATTTATGTGTATATTATTCTTCTTCGATCCTTATTTTAATGTATGCCAATTTTTTATAAAATTTACATGCATATATATATGTATATGCATTTTTAATTCGACTTGTAGTTTTTATCTATATAATAGTTCATCTTGAAGATTTATGATAATATAAAAGATTTATAAATAAGTTGTATATATCACTTAAATTATATTCTACTTTTATTTATACTGTTTATCCAAGTATATGCATATGTGCTCCATCTATCGGTACATGGTATAGCCAAAACTCGCATTTTTATCCATACAAAAAAAGGATATATCTAATACCAACGATATTTTATTTTTGATTGAGATAATAATCACCGATCGGATAATAAAGCATTGTCTATAAATAGAGTGTGCATGATTAAATTTGTAACAATTTATATTTTATTTATTATTTTTATTTTTTCGAAAATAGAAACATTGTAGAAGGAGCAGATGGTGTTATTTTTAAAATTGGCAAATATATTCAATAAAGTGATATGGAATAGTTTGAGAAAATATTTTCAAATTATCCCTTGTAAATAAAAAGGTGCAACGGTTGTTTACTCCGTGCATTATATATACATAGATATATATGTCGACCTATCTATATGCGTATAAATATATACGCATAAATATATGTATATATATACATATATATACAGTCATATATTTTGCATTCTTATACATGAACGTGCTCTATATGGCACACCCTAATTACCTACCCCCAAAAGAAACGTTGAAAATTCAATGTTCAGAAAATGGAGCAATTAAATGTATAAAAAATTTTCCGACAAAAAAGGGACAAAATTTTCAAAAGAAAAAAACAAATTCAAATTTGAATAGTTTGGGTTTTATGGAAAGGAATAAATATGATATAAAAGACAATGACAAGGAACAAACATATGACTACAAAGAATCTGGATATACTGAAAATAAATTGAACAAATGTGTTGATAGCAATAATATTGAGACTAATGAAAATCAAAAAGATATTCTATGCTATGATATTTTATTTCAATCATGTACAAATTCCATTAATGAGAAAAAAATCGATTATTCAAAAAAAAAAAGAAATGAGCACATTAATATTACTATCAACATGTGTAAGAAAAAACAAAAGGTTGAAAACTGTGATAATAAAAATTTTGTAAAAAGTCAATATGAAAATGTGAATCAAAATTGTAAAGAAAAAAATAATCCACAGAATTATAAAACAAATATAAAAAAAAATGAAATGTTACAACACACCAATGGATTATATAGTTGGAATGAAATTAAAAAAAATGAAAATTTGTCTTTAGTCAATAAATTTGATAATTTCAAATCGGTTTTAGCTTATAATAATAAAATAAATGATGAAACAATTTTGAATAATATAAATAAAATTGATGAAAAAATATTCCTCAAGATCAATCAAAATTATAATGATTTGGGTTATAATAGTATAAACAATAGTAATAATTTGAATACTGTGAAATATTTTCCAGAAGACACAACATTGAGGGAACAAATAAACATATACAATAAAAATGAAAAAATATTTTTAGATATAAAAAATGTAACATATAAGGATTATTTAGAGGAAAGTACAAGTAGATCCACAAGTAGAAGTAATCGAAGTAGTAAAACTGATGGAGAAAATATAAACATTTGTTGGAGCAACTATTATTTTAAAGACTTATCATGTGAAAGCAGTTACAAAGATGAAGATATAATAAGCAGAGTAAATTTAGATATACCAGATATTATAGATGATGATAAAATAACGAAAGTGCATAATGACAAAAAAAAAGTTGAAAAACGAAAAAAAGAGGATCATAGTGAAATTAGAAATGATATGATTAAAGAAAATAAATTGAAAGAAAAAAAAATTAACATAAAAAAAATTATCGACAGGAATGTATTAACTAACTTTATTGAATGTGTCAACAAGCAAACAAATTCTACTGAGTTTATTCCATTTAGAAAAGTTTCAAAAGAGAATCAAAATAATAAACAAATTAAAAAAAATGAAAATTCCAAAAATTCCAAAAATTCCACAGATACATTATATAAAAAGGTTTCTCAAACTAATAAACTGAAAGGAAATGAAAATACTATAAATAACCATGTTGAAAAAAGGGGTACACAAAATAAATTTATGATAAATAAGGATATATCATTTATTAACAAATATAAAAAAGTTTTATTACCAATAAACAAAAATGAGCATATAGTTCATATGTCTTTGCCTTCTCAAAATCGGTGCAAAAGTGAGATTCTACAATCATGCCAAAATAAATTTATAGCTACTAATAGAAATGTTGTCCCAAAAATAGAAAAAAAACAGCTAGACAAAAAAGTTAATTGTAATGATGGTGATTTTCCAAAAATCAAATTAGAAAGCATCTTATCATCACAAAATAATTATCAAAGGTGTGATAACAAAGTTGAAGAGAAATATAATCAAAAAGTAATTATAAATAAATCGAAAAATGAAGAAAATATAAGTGCCTTAGAAAAGCCATACACAAATTGTGTATCATCACTGCTTTGTGCAAATAAAAATAATCAAAATGAATTGATCCACCAAAATGAATGTGCAAAAACAGGGATAAATTTATTACGAACAAATATCTCAAATAAAAAATATGCACCTCATAATAAGGAAATGCCTCACCATGAAAAATTAAAAATGCAAAATAATAAAATAAAATTGATAAATATTACTAGCCCAAAAAATGGAGCCATAAATAGAAATTATAAAAATTTACCAAACTCTAACACAAGTCAAAATTATGATATCCCCAAAGTTGATAATAATATGCCCACAATAAGTGACGATAATATTTCAAATCATTTTAAAGAGAACTATGAATATTTAAAAAATTATTTTTACAAATTAAATAAAACAAATACAAGTATAAATGATTATTTTCTTAATCTTTTCTGCTACACATTTATGAAAAAAAAAAATCAAATGATGAATTCTAAATCGAGCAATGAAAATTGGGCTAATAATATGCAACTACACAATTTTAACAGTAAAGAAAATATTACTACCATTTTTAAACAAAGTGATATATCTTATTCAAACAGGTACACAAAAAAAGAACAAGATAAATCAAAAATTGATAAGCATGATAATAATATTATTTGCATGGATAGACCGATGAAAGGCACACACAATTTACTAAAAAATGAAAACTTATACAAACAGAATAATCCAATTGATAATAAACAGACAAATTCAGAAAGTAATCATAACGTTATGAAGACATATCAAAACAGTTTACCTTATTGTAGAGACACTAAAAGCAACGATGCAATTAATAGCACCGTTTGCAAAAACCCAAATAAAAATAATAGCATAAGGGAAAACTATAATAATGTTTCTAATATAGAAAATAGTGAGATAAAAAATATTTTATACAGCTTTTACAATTATTTGAAACTAAAGGATTATATTATTCCTCATAATATTTATAATAATTCTGATAAAAGGGATATGAATGAAAATAATCGAAACAATAATAAAACTGATAATTACAAAAAAGGTTATAATGTTAAAGAAAATCACGATTTTATAAACATTTCTTACAATTTTATAGATGAGCACAAAAACTTAAATAATAACATAAGATATGACAACTTTTGCAGCTATCACAAAAGAGAGTTGAATAGTTATGATAATAAAAATAAGCATGTTCCCAAAGAACCGAATAATTGTGACTCAGCAAGAAATGGTATAGATATATCCAAACCTACAAACGAAGATATACACAAAAATGATTATCCTCATTATTCTAACCATTTAAATCAATGTTTTAGTAAAGGGGTAAATGCCAACTGTTTTTATGGATGTCCTCATAGTTTCTATAAAAAAAATGTGGACAAAAAATATAATCGTATTTTCAAAGACAATAAAGTAAACTTTAGCAACGGAGCATATTTTTACTTATTAAAAAATATAATAGAAAATTTAGACAGAGAAGAATTACAGAAATTAATGATTTGCCAAACTTGTTACATATTAAAAAAAATAAAAAATAAGATAACCCCTATTGATGTTATTTTAGATACACAAATTTTATTTTATGACTGCAATAGCTATTTCAAAAAAAAAGGGTGGATAGATGATACTACTAAAGAAAATAAAATTGAAACCGGTGAAAAAATCAACAAAAATAATATCACAAATTATAATGAAAAATATAAAAATAATGAAAATTTATACTATTCTAATTATCAGCTGAATGATTTTCATAAACGAAAAAATAATGTATCTTCTGTTAACCCTAATAATGATACTGTTGGTCATTTAAATATGTCCAACAGTGTACAAATGATTTATAAACACCATCGTGACAACAGCGATAATGTCCAAAGCGATGCAATTTCTCTAGAAAACGATGGCGATGCTACAGCTGCTACTACTACATATATTACTCCTACTAAAAAGAATGTACAATTCTATAATATTGGAAACCGTGAAATTTCGAGGACGTCTACTACAACTTCTATTAGTCATAAAATGAATGCCAATCATTTAAAACGTGACGAAATAAATGCAAAAGATAATACAAATATGGATGATAATAAATATATAAATTCCGAAACAAATCAAAATTTCATTTAAGGAAATCCACGTCAATATTGTGAAACTACAAATGTTGCATAATATAAGCTATTAAAAGTGTAAAACATTAAATCTAAAAGATGAACATAAAAGAGATGATGGGAAAGGAAAAGCTATTTTTACAATTCTCTTCATTAAGAATTTTGAAAAAAAAAATATAAATAACCTAGTTGACGAAATTACAGCCATATAATGCTATACGAATGTGCAAAAATAACATAACAAAAAATTGCAAAATAAATAACACTGGAAAGGTGGTAAAAATAATGGCGAACTTAAATGCCATAAAAAAAATATATTTCATTTAAACTTTATACAGGTACTTATTACTTTTTTAAAAATATGTGAAAATATCAAAATTGAAGATATTGTCCTTCCAAAAAAAAGGAACAAAAAAGAACAAATATTTATTTTTATAATATATATATACAATATATTCCATTTTTTGTTAAATTGTCATGTTTATTGTTTTATTAACATATAACTGATTTCAAAGTTTTTCGGTGTCCGTGTGTGAATGTCTTGTCAATTTCTTTGTACACACATATACATATATTGGCCATATACATGTATATACCAGTGTTGTTCTAAATATAAATGCTATTTGTGTAGAATGAAAATTTTTCCACCTTTTTAATTTTTTCTGGCATATAAATAAAAAATTATAAAAAATTCAGTACTTTTAAAAGAAAATATATTTATACGTAAGTTTTTCCAAGTATATTTTGAATAGTTTATTCTTTTATTAATAAATTTATATTCACACAAAAAAAAGAAAAAACGGAAAAAAATATGTACATTATTTTTGATTCGTTCATACTATAGTTTAATATTATAAAATTGTAAATAATAAGAAACAAATAAAAAAGTAGCACATTTCAAATGGTTTTACTTTACAATAAATTACATACATTGTTTAAGTCCATAATTTACATTTATTATTTTGTACATTGTTACATTTTTTTTTCTTTCATTTTTTTTTCTTATTTTGGCTATTTTTGCATATAAATTCTGAATTGTTCATTTTTTTAAGAACTTTTCTAATATTTTGCGCACATTTATATAAAGTTTATTATGCTTTATATAAACAATTTGTATATATTTTTCCTATGATTATAACGAAAAATAAAACCCCAATAAATAATTTTATTTTTTATGAATGTTCTTTAGTGTTGATTAATTTTGGAGTTTATTTTAATTTCACTCTTTTAATTATTAGCAACTTTTCAGTTTGATCTATTTTTTATCCTCCATATATTATTTTACGTTGTTTGATCATATTTGATTTGCTTATGGTTTTTATTATATATTTTTGAGAGTTATAAATTTCTTAAACTTTTCCATAGTATAATTTTGTAATTTTTCGATACACATTTTACACACATTTTTTTAAATAATTTAACTCTTTTTTTTTTAATTTTCAAAATGGGAAACAGCTTGTGCTGCATTAACGACTTAAAAAACAACAAATCCAATATAGATATATATGCATATCCTAGCCAAGAAAAATATGATGAGTATGATAATTGGACATTAGAAACTTGGATAGATAAATATAAGAATGGTAATACAATTAGAGTAGCATTTCCTGATGGAAATGAAATTCAATGTTATTTTAAAATTTTTTTAAATGAAAAGTGCTTTGAACTATCCTTAGATAATAAAGTTCGTATTATAAAATTTAATGATATTAAGTGTGTACTCCACAGAAATAGTTGTGAATCATTATTAGAATCAGAACAAAATTTATTAAAATCACCTAAGGTTATAGGAATTCGATTGATTAGTACACTTAAAGCTATTGCCTTTGCAATGGATAGTCCTGGAGAGGAAAGAATGTTTTATGAATTTATAAAAAAGCATTGCTTAACTGCTTAAGAGTGAAGTGCACAGGAAATAATATTTCACACACATTACACTGGTGTTCAAATGGTGAATCAAAACAAAAAATCGTTACAATGAGACTGTCATATATTAATGAAAAATTAAAAAAAATTCACCTTCAATAATTAAATTGCTCATAGAAGATAAATTAAAGGCAAAAAATAATAACGAAGGAAAAACATACAAATTCAATTTAGCGCAAAAGATATGTTTCACCTATCTATATTAGTATACAAGGAATACATATGGGGAAACGCGGGTTTGCAAAATGCATATAAAATACTTATATCACATATAACTACAGTTGCGTGCATTTTTGTTTTACATAATTCGAGACATTTTTAATATACCCAATATATTAGATAAACATTATTTGTTTATCATCATCATTATTATTGTTTTTTTTTTTTATCATTATATCTAATTTATATTTGTTATATTGGCTTGCATAGTTTTATATGTATTTTATTTTTTCCTATTCTTATTATTTGTCTTATTTGATATTATTTATATTATCGCATGTATTATATCCAATTTTTAAATTATGAATTACCTTAATTTAAATTTCTATAAACTGGAAATTTTAATTTTTTCCCGACTATTATAAATAAAAACAATATATTACACATAATATCATGTTTTCGTATTTTTTGTATTGTTTTAATTTTCCTTGCTAACAAAAATGAAAAGATAAAGATAGTGCTTTAACACCCTAAAGCCTTAACACAATTTAAATTAAAACATATTTTGCATTGCTATATAAATGATTTAATATTGTACGTTGATCACAATACTAGTTTATAATTAATTCGCATAAACGGGTCCAATTATTTTATTTTTTTACAATATTAGGTTATTCTATATAATATGCGAGTTTACCATTTATTAATTATTGAATAATGTTAATATCTTAAAAATTTAAATATATATTATAATACATATTCGTAACATGAATCTACATAAATATGAAAAAATTTTCATTAAACTATCTGAAAATGCAGGGAAAAATTACTATTAAAACGCAATTAGAAATATAATTTTTTGTGTAAAAATGAAACATCCTTAGATACTTCTCCAGTTTTTTTATTAATTGGATCTAAGAACCTAAAATTGGAAACAATAAAAATAAAAATATAAATGAAGGGGCGCCATCAAACAACATAAAGTTATATATGAATAAAGTCAATATATAAAAGTAGTCATAAATATGTGATTAAATAAAACGATAGGTGCATCATATAGTTAAAGATTGATGAAAACTATATTTTTGAATATGTCGTTATTTTTATTTTCATAATTTTATTCATTTGTGACTAAAAATTGCTATATAAAAAATAAAATAAATAAAACTTACTTATCTCTAAATACTCGTCCTAATTTTTTAATTTCCTTCTTTTTGTTTTTTGACCTTAAAATATCATCGGATGCTAAACTTTTAATGTCAAAATCATTAGCAACTTGATATCTAAACAGAAAACAAATGAAGAAATATATAAGCAAGTAAAAATTAGTTTGTTGAAAGAGGGGGAATTATACCATATAAATGTTTTCTGATTATATAACCATATATATATGAATACATAATGTCGATTTTATATATGTATGAACCATATAAAATGGATATAACAAAATTATATGTGAATTTTATATGTTTTTAAAATACCTAGTAGGTAGGATATGGTTAACATTAATGTATTTTACAAAGGCTTTAACTTTTGATCTCTTTATTATCTTTCCTTTGGACATTTTTTTTGTAACTCTTAATGGGTGTTTTTCGATTCCTGCAACTAAGCAATAGCTATAAGGTCTTTCCCTTGTTTGTCCTTCATAGGTATTTATTATAATAGCTTTTTTACCAGCTCTTCTTCCATTTAGCATTATAACAACTTTTCCTGGCTTAAGTCTGTAAAGGGTAAACATATATAATCATAATTTATAATATCGGTATTATAAAAAAAAATAATAATAGCGAAACGACAGCCATTCTACAACGAAGGCATCAATAGTAACTATTTTTTGCATATCAATTATGAATAACCCCATTTATGTTCCACGCCCCCCCAAAAAAAAAGTTTATAAAAATTCCCGCATAAACCATTATATATATATATATATATATATTATGCAATCATTACAACATAAAAATAAATGTAATATGCATAACTTACAATTTTCCCATTTTTGATGATTTGTTTTATAGAATAATAATTGGTTTCTTTCTTTTTTAAAAGATACTTGAAAAAGTAAAATGTAATTTGTAAAGGATTGGTTCCTTTTTTATTTATAAATTTTTTTTATATTAAAAAAAATAAAAAATTAATATTCTTTTGTTATTAAATTATAAAATAAAAATTTAAAAATATATTTTATTTATGGCTTTCAAAAAAATAAGTGAAATGCAGCAATTCAGATATATATTTACTATATATGAACTGTTTTATAATATATTTTAAGAAAATAAATAAGCGTACAAAAATGGTCAAATTATTGCATAATAAAAAGTATATGCATATGTAATCATATAATAAATATATAGAAAACATATATAGAAATATGTATATATATAATGTTTGCATACATATATTGCTATAATAGGCAATGATTATTGTATTTTTTTTTACGGAAATATTTTGCGATAGAGTTGAGGGGATAATCAATTACAAAGAGGGCAATATCAAAAAAAAACAACAAAAATATATAATAATTTAATTAATAAAAAAATTCATAAAATATACAAGGTTATTTCTCATAAATAGTCAACTATTTATAATATATATATTATTAATTAATATAATAAAATTTTTATAAAATTTTATGTTATAAAATAATTATTTATTTCCATTAACACAATAAAAATAAAATAAGCCTATTAAAAAGTAAGGCCTTTAAAAATGCATAGAATATTTATTAGTATGTATTATTTATATCATAATGATATTATGGCTATATACAACATATTTAATAACATAGTATATAAAATTATTTCCGAGGAATAAATAATTATTAGCCAATTAAATATATGAAATTATATAATGTATTACTTGGTCATTCTCAAAAAATTAAAAATAAAGGTTTCTTTAAGTGTAAAGATATGTGCTATATATATAATTAATTATTTATAGGGGGAAAAATATAATGTTAAAAATGTATTTTTTAAATGCACATTTCACTTATATTTTTTTTTACTAAAATAATAAGTATTCCCCTATATGGATTATTCCACTAAGAAAACCATATGTATAATATAAAAGAGGAAGACAAAAAATATATTATAAACATAAAATAAAAAAAATTCACATGGTTTTTACAAATTTTATAAATGGAAAGCATCATTTCCTTATCCATAAAATATGGTATTAAACAAAAACAATATTATTAATTATTTATTAAAATAGCTATTTTCTTTCCCCTCAAATGTCGTTGATATATTGAAAGTGCTTCATCATATCATCAACTGGTTTTCCATTTGAGTCTAACAAAAACAATTCGAAACAACCATCACACACATATGATGGATTTTCTTTGAATAAATAACTATCTATAATAATTTTTTGTGCTATATTTTTGTGACAACATATGCAATATTTCGTTGCAATGTTTGGTTTAAAAGTTCGAATTGGATATTGAGAAATATCTTTATCTCTAAATTTATTATATTGTCTTACATTACTAAAAATAATTCTATGTTCACAATTCCCTTGATGCAAAAAACAGCATTTTTTGTATAGTGGAATTTGTATATCTTTAAGAACTGCTTTATCTTGGTTTATTTTATATGGATGCTTAAGAAAATCATCTAAATTATTACAACTATTAGATGAAGCTGTGGATGAAGATATATTTTTTCTATTTTTATAAAAATTAATTATGCATGTTGAATAATCCAATGCATCTTTATCTCTTACATCTGGATATAAAATACCATCAATGTAATATACAGATCCTGAAAATTTTGGAGTACCATAATTTGAAGTATCAAAGCAGAAAAAAACATCTGTTAAATTAGCTAATGTCTGTGTTGATAATATTTCAAATTCTGCTATTTTTATACCTCGAATTGGGTGATAAAAAGAAACAGAAATTATAAAAATATTGCTACATGAAAGACATTTCAATTGCTTTGTATTTAAAACTAAATATTGTTCTTGTGTGTAAAATGTATCAATAGTATTTTGATTTATATATATTGATTTTAATATAGTATTATTAAAATCGCATACCAATTTAAACGTTTTTGATATTGTTTTTTTTTTTAATTTTGCTATAATCTGATATTTACTAAATGTATTATCTTCTATTTTTGGCAACCAATCTAAATAGCATTTTGTTCTGTTCAATACTTTTCTTTTTTTATAATTACTTGCTACTTTTTTTAATACATTCAAATCAATTTTATGTTGCCAATTATTACAATTATAATAAACTACGTGATTAATAATCTCGCTAATGTTTGGACTACGTACACCTGATAATAACACTTTTATTAAATATTTATAAAATTTTGTTTTTATTTTATCATTATTTTCACGATTTTCTTTATTGGCTAGTAAGACATTGACCTTTTCCTCTTTTTTCTCTTCATCAGAAAACTTTTCCACTTCTTTTATATATTTGGAATGATTCCCCATTTTGAGTCTTTCATTTATTTTTTTACATTCTTCTTCAAATTCGTTTATGTCAACAATTTTAGGTGTAAATTCCTTTGGAGTCGTGCGGTATATCCATTCCATTTTGAGTTCCTCTTTTATATGAATATTATAAAATTTTTCAAAAAGATGAATATTTTTTTTTATTTCATTTTTATTTGTTATTACTGTATCAATAGAATCGATTATTGAAAATGGCGATTCTTTTTGAATAATATCATTTAACTCGTTATCATTTTCTATATCCTCATTTGGAAAATTATTACTAATACTATGGGTATTACTACTACTCATTGTGAGTATATTGTCAGTTTGATTGTTATTATCCTTATTTTCTCCAGCAATATTTTTGAGATATTTCATAAACAGTTTCTCATTTTCACTTTCACTTTCGAAATCGTCATTTTGTTTTTTATTTTTTGTTTGTTTTTTTTCATGATCCCTTTCTCTATCATTTCCTTCCCCGTTCTTTAGTTTATAAAAATCATACTCATTTGTCTCAAACAAAACATTTATGGGGAAGTGGGGAATTGGCAAATTAAATGAACTATATTTTCTTTCATCCATAAAATATGCGAACAAATTATACAGATAATAAAGGAAAGTATAATATTTATCTAGTTACCACTATTGCTCAAGAAATGTATAGAGGGGAAAGGTGTGGTAAATAAATACCCAATTTTGCAAAAAAAATTAACATAAAATGGGAGAAAAAAAAAAAAAAAATAAAATAAAAAAAAAAATAAATATATAATAATATTAAAAAAAACGGAACCAATATGAAAAATAGCATATAATGAACTAGCAAATCATTTAGTTTTGTTTTCGTTTTTTCTACTTTTTCTTTTTATAATAAAATGAGCGTTTGTATGCACCACAAACTTTTTGTTTTTACACAAAAAAGTACAAGAAAAAATAATAAAATTAAAAAAATAAATTTTCTCTAAATTGTTTATAATATACACAATTTCAAACCACAGCTACTATATTCATAGATACATAAATTGACCTTCAAAATGGGGGATGGAGCTTTCTTAGGACAATTCGGATGTGTAATCTTTTATGTGTAAAACTTTATAGCATTAAATCTGATTTATTATTCATATACATACATATATATTTCGATTAAATACTTAGTTTGAAAAAGATAAAAAATGAAAAAAAAAGAGGAATAAACAAAATGTGATTTTAATACCTACGATTTAATTAGCATCATAAATGCTATACATTCTAAGGGAAAAATTTTAATTTTTCTATTATAACATTATGAAATAATAAAAAGAGAAAAATAGAATATTAAAGCAAACACATATTCAGAAAAATGAACTTGAAATTTCATTTTATTTTTTTAATAGTATACTATACTTATAATGCTAGCGAAGCCTTTAAAATAAAGCCAATACAAAAAACACCATTCCGTTTCGAAAGAATAAAACCACTGAGAAAATTCACAAGGATTTACAACAATGTAATAAATTGAAAAAAATATATTTGTACATTATATTCATTTTCTTGTAATTTATTTATATGCGAAAATTTCAAGAGTCTTTTTTATTTTATGATAATATAAAGAACGAAGAAAATATTTACAAACTATTTGATTATTATTAAGCAGTTTTTCATATATGCTCCCCTTATTTATATCATTTCATAGGAAGAAAAAGTTTATAGCGATTTAAAAGAGTTAGATATTATAAAAAAGTGGCAAAACAATTATCACCTACGGATTGTTTTGGATTCATACTTTTCTGATCATTTACAAAAAGCTGTTTTAAATATTAAAGAAAAAATTAGTCAGTATCCACAGTTTATTATTTCTGGACCAATCCCAAAAAAAACGATAAGGAAACGGTAAATATAACGAGACAGCTACTACTATTCCTATTACAATTTCGTCTATTTCACTAGTTTAGTACATTGTTAATTTGGGAATATATTTGTCTCCATTTTTTTCCGCAGATTTACTTTCTTAAGATCACCCCATGTTGACAAGGACAGCAGGGAACAATTTGAAATAAAACAATATGGCTGTAAATTAGATATTTTTTTAAATTCCTCAATTAGTTTAAAAAATAATCAATGTAAGTAACAAAGATAATATGATCATACTTGTATGCAAGTTTACTTCGAATAAGACCGCGATCTCTCAGTTTGTTCACGCATGCTCATTTTTCATGCTCATTTTCTATGCATATTTTTTGGGTAGTCACTAATTTTTTATCAGTAAAGTTGCCTCGTTTTGTTGGATTTGAATACTACTTTGAGGAAAATTATAAGGGCTTAAAAAAAGAAGACCTTAAAAATTTAAGAAAAAAAAAATACGTTAGTAAATATTATACTAATGTACTCAATTCCACGGAAAAAAAAAAATACGTGGATTTATTATTAGAAAATTCCAAATATATGAATGTAAGACTACCAAGAAATTTTTTTGACTTATACAAATATCCTTTAGAGGTGCTACATCATTACTACAAAAAGTAAGTATATCACTTTATAGTTATTTGTTTAACATATTTTATTTTGTGCGCAAAAAAAATTATATATAATATTTTTAATTAATACGCTTATAATTTTTGTTCTTTTTTTTCGTTCTTTTTGTTCCTTCCCTTTTTTATTATTTTTTATAGGACTATGGAAAAAAAAAAATGGTACCATGAAAATGAAGAACTAATGAAAAAAATAGAATCTCTTTCTTTTGATTAGCTAAGTATATACCAAAATAAAAGTGAAAAAATCAGAAGATTTGATCGTATTTGATCATGGGATTTTGTTGATTGAATGAAATAATGAATTTAGGTTTTTCGTTTTTTGCAACATCAGCAAATAAAAATAAAAAAAATAAATAAATATCCAAATAGTTATAAAAAATTCGAAAAAAAAATAATGAATCGCTATACTATCACTGAATTCTTTGATGTATACATAATTTTACACAAAAGTGTAATTGCGATTTTACAAATAAACCAAAACCGGTATGCAAATATTTTTCATAAGTTATTCTACAAATAGGGATTGTAAAATAAAAAAATAAAAAATTCATTTAAAAAATAAATAAATAATGTATTAATAGAACAATGATGATACACACGACATACGAATTGTGAACCATTCGGATAATACTAGATCAATAACATATGTACTTATAAAATAATCGTGTTTTTTCATCCTTTTTATTTTTTATTATTTTTTTTTTTTTTCACATTTTTTCTATATTAAATTTTATTTAATATACTTTATTTTTTTTTACAATGTTTATACATTTTTAATAATGTGCATATTTAATAAATTCCAACAAATTTTAAAAAGTTTTATTTTTTTTCGTTCTTTTCTTTGCATATTATTTTCCTCCACAAATAATAGCCATTATTTAGTTATCTTTGTCAAAAAAAGATGAAAGATGAAATAAGATCTTGCTATAATTTTTCAGTTAAAAATGTTAATTTTTTTAAAAATGCATTAGCTTTATTGAATATTGATGATAATAAAAATAGTATGAAATCCAAAAAATCTACAAATAATAATGTAGAATTGGACAACTATATTTTATTTAATTTATTTTATGAGGGTCTAATGCTTAGAAGTTTATCTAAATGCAAGCAAATATATTGTTTTTTATTTATAGATTCAAATTGTTTTGCTAGTTATAACATTTTTGAAAATGAAGAATATGTAACAAAAATTAAAAAAAATGGAAATAATAATGTAAAAAAAAAAAGGTCAAATATATGTAATAATGTAAATTACTATGATGAAAATGAATCGATAAGTATTAATTCCGACGATTTATTTACAACACATATTATAGACAATGAAAATAAAGAAGTAATTAAATTAAAATCTGTATCTCCATTTAAAGTCCAATATACTGAAAATGAGAAGAACGAATATTATATTAGAAAAAAAATATATCAAATGGATAACAAAATAAAAAATTCTGTTGAGTTCCTTGTGTCTCCATATAAATTATTAAGCGCATTAGAATTTTTAGATCCTGTTATATTAAATATTAAATTTGATTATATAGACAGAAAATTAATTTTACATTTAATTGATGAAGATGGTGATACATCAGAAACTTTTATAAGTATAATTGTAGATTATTATTATAAAATATATAAATTAGAAAAACATACATTTTTAAATAATGATTATACTTATTTTATTTTGAAATCAACGCTTTTTTCATTTTATCTAGAATATTTAATTAGATATAGCGATGATCATATTACATTTTATATAAATCCTTATGTTGATGATAAAACATCAATTCTCAAAATCGTAAATACTTAATATTAAAATATATATTATATGACCATTTGCTTTATTATAAATAAAAACCTCTTTTTCTACAAATTGAATTTTATTTATAGTAATAAAATAGTTACTAATTTAACACTCCTCGAATTTATTTAATTATATCTGCATACATATGTATGTATTAATGTTTTTTATAGGAAACGAAGAATAAAAATTACCAAAGGTCAGTTAACTTGATGCCAAAAGAAAATTTCGAAGATTTTAAAATCATAACAGAACAAAAGTAATATTGTCTATATATGTGCATATTGAGAAGCATATAATGTAATTTTATTCTTTTTAAGTGATTCTTAATTTTTATATTTTTTATTCATCGTCTTTTTTTTTTTCAGATTTAATTACAGAGTTCGAGATTTGTCGAAAATTCCACAAGCCCTAAGTATTTATATATGCATTTATTTATAATGTACAACCTTTTCAATGTTGAAGGGAATGTATTTTTTTTTTTTTTACAACATTTGTATATAATATATTATTATACCTGCTTTTTTTACTATATTATTTTTTTTTACCAGATATAAGTTCTTACATTAGATTGGATATTCAGGAAAATGGTGTTCTACGTCTTCAGTTTACTTTAAAGTAAATAAAACTGTTTATAAATATACACACATATATGTATCATTATTTAATAGCTAAATTTCAAAAAAAAATATATGCCTATATTTTATTGTTATGTTTTTAAAATTTATGTAAACATAGTTAAATCGTGTGTACAATGAATATATAAAGTTCTTTTGTCGATAATTTATTTTTTTATTTATCTAAGCCCTTTATAAATATAATAATTTGTTACATTGCTAATTTTAATATAATGTATCTCCTTCTCTTACTAATTTTTTTTCATTTTTTAATATTTTTTTATTTTATTTATCTATTTTAATTTTTTTTTTTTTTTAAGAGAATACAATATGAATGGAACTCACTTGTGTTACTTTGTACAACCCGTTTTCGAAACAAATTCTATTACACTTTTGTAATTTGTATATCGAAATATTGCCATAACATATGCATTTATTATATGCTTGTATTTTTTTTGTAAATCTCATATATCCATGATTATATTCACTGAATAATACTATAATTACAATTTTATATTTCTTCCAAACTGTTAATGAGTACAAATATAAAAAATTGCAATTTTTTAAATATATATCACTTAAACATACACCTAAAAACGCACAAAATAATATTTAAGAAAAAATACCCCAATATTAGAATCGTATATATATATATATATATATATATTAATGGATCCACACATTCACCGTTTTTGTACGGCATTATTTCCAGCTCAAATTTATTTCTTTTTGTAAATATGTAATGTATTTCCACTTAAAATCTACATTTATGTCTTACTAAATTTGTATTTTTTAAATTATTAATTTATTCCCTTGTTACTTGATCTTTAACCCATTTTTCACGCGATACTTTCTACAGAATTTGTTATTTACAAAAATTTCGTTAAAAAATAAATATATGAAAAAACTATTAAATTTTCATGTTTAATTATGTATTTTGCAGGATATTCTATTTCGCCATCATTTTAATTTTATGTAGATTATCCTGGGATTATTATATTTTGTTTTGTTTTTTGTGTGTGTGCGACTTTTATTTGCCTGTCCAAATATAAATATGGTTAAAAAAGATGAATAATAATTATGGGAATTTATCAAATGAATATCAAAAGCAAATTATAACAGGTATATTCCTTTTACAGTTATTTTAATTTATAATTTTTTAAAAATTGTTTTTATCTTTTCCTACAAATATGAAAATTTTTCCTTATTAAATCTTTCTACTTTTCATAGCATCCATAAGAAAAGAAGTAAAAGAAAATGAAGAAATATATAATTCGAGAATGTATCCAAATAATAATTTGGATAAAAACGATTTTATTTTATATCTGGAGTTATTATTTGAAGACTTGGTCATTTCGAGGTATTTGTTTGATATAAGGTAATGGAAAAAAAGTGGAAAGGTTTAATTGTTTTTTTTATTAGACTTATTTGCATATAATAATAAAAAAATGCAATTGGATTTTCATGTATTAATATATATTCTGCATATAGCTCTCAATTTAATTGCAAATATATTTTTACAAAATAAAAAAATGTTTACAGAGATAACCAAGGTACATCAATCCGTAATAGCGTTCAAATTACAAGATTTATAATAATGAAAAGTGAAAATCATATAATGGGAACTTGCGTATCCGATAAAATAATATTATGCTATAATAATGACAATGAAAGTAATATGATTTTAAAAAAGATTATTGAAAAATTAAAAGAAGAATATTGCATTTCATTAAAATTAGAAAATATTGTAGACAATAATTATGGGGAAATAGAAAAATGTTTATTGTCTTATATAATTCAATTTACATTAGTTTGCAAATATTTAGAAAGTGGTAAATGGATACATATTGGAGACAACATGGATACAATTATAGAATCAAAATTTTATGACAATAATTGCAAATATTCCAATTGTATTGGGTTTAAATTTAATATACTAAATAATGAATATAATATATTAAATGAAATAAAAAACCAAAACTATAAATATATAATTAAAATGCATTTAAAAATTAGTATTAATATTTATAAAGTATTACCATTAAATGATGTATGTGCAAATATGTATGCCTATTGTTTACCTCGTTGTTCTATGAAAGCAACCATTTTAAATATTGTTGAATCTAATATAAATGAAAAAAACAAAATTAATTATAAATCATATTGGCTTGACACACATGGATATATGTTAAATGATACTAGTATTGAAAAAATTGTTAAAGTTAAATTATATAAAGGTGTATTTAATTATCCTCAGGGTGTTTTATTAAGAGAAAATATTTATAAAATTAATATGCCAATACAAAAAAATCAATTTTTTTATATTTGCAAATTTTTAAATAAATTTAAATTATCGAAAAAATCAACAATTAAATTATTGACGTATTCAGAAGGTCTTAAATTTGATCCCATTTATAATGATATTTTGCAAAAAAGTGCTAAACAAAATATAGATCAAGATCAATTTTATAACCAAATACAATTATTATGTAATAATCAATTTTATCAAAGTCAAATTAATGACGATCTTTTTGATCAAAATAAACGAGAAACATTTTATAACAATCCATATAGTATGTATGGAAATACTCTTACAACTTCTACTAAATCTATAAATATAAATTTGCCTATTGGACCAAAAGAAAATACCCTTAAT
This sequence comes from Plasmodium berghei ANKA, assembly GCF_900002375.2. Lineage (NCBI taxonomy): Eukaryota > Apicomplexa > Aconoidasida > Haemosporida > Plasmodiidae > Plasmodium > Plasmodium berghei. The sequence goes on from NC_036171.2 coordinate 990,324, forward strand.
AAGAGAAATAATATATTTTTAAATGATATACCAAAAAACATTGACACATTTCTGACTGAGTCAGCTCAAAACTATCAAAAAATAATTCGAAGTAACACTGGACATATCAGAAATAACAGCGATAATAATCTGGAAAGTAATAACAGTGGAAATAGTGGTAATAGCAATCATTGCGAAATTAAAAATCGATTTTCCAAAGAAATCAAAAATTTACCTTTGCAAAATAAAGATAAAGATTTAGATGAATATTTGCATCAAGCTGCAAAAAATTATAAAGCTATAAACCCAGGAAATATAGATAAGGATAATAATGATAACATATTTGATAATATTAATCCACAATTTATTTTTTCAAAAGATTTTCAAAATTTTATTGATAATATTGGTGAAGTTGCAATGTATAAAAATGATCAATTAAAAACAGTAGACTTTAATGAAAGAGAAAAAAAAAGACCAAATTTTGTAATAAATACTAAACAAAACCATTTAGGAAAGAAAAAAACAAACATATAAATAATTTCTATATTTTGATTAGTTATAAACTAAACCCTCATATTATGTATATAATATGTTTAAAGCGATTTTACCGAAACATATGCTTTATAGTATACTCAAACATTGGGTTTCCACAATAAGTAAATAAAATTAATACTTTTGAGATAGACACATTCATAAAAATATATATATATGCATATATAATAACAATAATGGTATGTTATTACCTTAAATTTGTTTAAAGTTTATTATCATTCTAGCATAATATATCCATCTTTCATATATATAAAGACATGAACATTTTGAATGGGATTAACGGCTAATGCATATTAATTTACTGTGGGTAAATTGCGTATGCGAATAAGTTTATATGTATATATATCTCTTTCTATCTCTCTCTTTATATATACATACATACCTATATTTGCTTATTTATTTTTTATTATGTTTCTATGTTTGCTAATTTCATTATACCTTTTCACGTTTTATCACCCTTTTATTATTATTGTGATTAAAGCGATTTACCAATTGCAAATGAATAATAAAATTTTATATTTGCGGTTATATATTAATTAATTATTTTATTTTTTATAATTTTTTTTTTGAGTATTCACAATTTTTTTGTTAAAAAAACTGTAATATTTCGATTAAATAAAACAACTACAATTATATTTTTTATTTTTGTTTGCTCTTCCCCCGTTGATCATTTAAAAATGCGAATACAAAAGTTTTTTATTACCGTTACGAAAGATATTAATTCAAAAAATAAAATAACAAATAAAAATAATACTAAATATATCTTATAAAATAATACAAATTTATAATAAAATATAAATAACATAAAATAAACAATTTCAAGCAATTTTCTATAAAAAAATTACCCAATAAAATGTTATTGTATTGTGGGTCATATATGTATTTATAAATAGAAAGACAAAAAATGAAATTATTATAAATACAAACTTTTAAGAAAATTAATTTTTGTATTTGCAGTCATATAAATACGAATAATGTTACACAAATTTATATATTTAAATTGATATATAGAAGAATTAAGTTTTATTTCATAATTCTGATAAATATCATATTTTTTTCAAAGTTATTTAGGCGAGAATAATACAACGTTTAGTTTAGCCATTTACATTTTTTTTGACAAAGTGAATATAAATATTTTTCCAAAATGAGAAAACTGAAATATCATGAGCAGAAGTTGTTAAAAAAAGTAAATTTTTATGATTGGAAAAGAACGAAAAATATAAGAGAAGTCAAAGTGCTAAGAAGATATGTAATTCAAAATAGAGAAGATTATACAAAATATAATAAAATATGTGGGTATATTACAAAATTAGTATCCAAATTAAGATTATTACCAGAAAATGATGAATTTCGTATTAAAATGACCAATGAACTTTTGGATAAATTATATGAAATGGGTTTAATAAATTGCAAATCGAGTTTGGCTGAATGTGAAAAATTATCTGTTTCATCATTTTGTAGAAGAAGATTATCAGTAATGCTTTTTATGTTAAAATTTGTTCAAAATATTCAGCTAGCTATAACATATATTCAACAGGGAAATGTGAGAGTAGGAAATGATGTAATTAACAATCCCGCTTTTCATATAAATAGGAATTTAGAAGATCATATTAAATGGGCAGATGGATCTAAAATTCTTAAACATATACAAAAACATCAAGCATCTAAAGACGATTATGAACTTTTAGGAAATTAAACATAAAATTTTAAAAATATATTAACCAAAAAGAAAGACAATAAAGCAAATCAATAGTAAACTTATATCTTTTTTTGTGTTTCCTTTTTTTCATTTTTGTGTAACATAATAATTAACGTCTTTTTTAAGTCTATATTAATTGTTTTATAAAAAGTTAGCTTATTTATTTCCCCCCACTTTTTTCTGTACATGCATAATTCATATAATTGGTTATTTCTTTATATTTTTTTATTTTTTTAATATCATATTCATAACTTATATTTTTCCTTAAATATAACCTTTTAACTTGGTAATGTTTTAAAACATAAATTTTTAGTTTATTTTATAATTTAAAAATTAAAGAAAGTGACTATACGTTATTGTAAACAGAAAAAGTGACAAATAATATAAAATCGAAAAAAGGACAATATTTTTCTCAAAATATAACAATGATATGTATATGTTATAAATATGCGCATACGTTCGCTATTGTTTTTATGGTACTCTCTTAATAAACCTTGTATTAATTATCTTCCTTTATGTTTTTAATAACCCCCCACACATGTATATGTATGTATATATATAATATGTCAATGTTTTGACAGTACATTATGGAAAATTATTTTAAAATGTTTTAACTTTTTTACTGTTGACTTTCTTTTTCTACATTTATTATATCAATATAATGTCTTAGAAAATCGAGGGGTTTCGAAAATTAAGAATAGAAATTATATATTTTTAGAATAAACAAATTATCTTATATATTTGGATTATTTTTCGTAATAAAAGAAAATTAAAAATACAAAATATGTACTTAGCAACAAATTTGGTTAGCCCTATTATATCATTTTAAGGCTTTAAAAGGAAATGTTCAATATTATTTTTTATGGTAAATTATACTAATAAAGTAAAAATAATAATAAAATAAAAAAGTAAATAAATGTTACAATTTATTTATATTTTTTTCATTTTGTGTTCTATATCATGAAATACATTTATTTTTTGTTATTAATTGATTTATTCATTTTATATATACCACTTGAATCACCAATTTATGGGGAACAATTTTTTAAGGTTATTAGCAATAAAGGTATATTATATGTATATATAAATGGCACGCAAAACAAATATAATTTCTTTGTAAACGATTTCCATTATTTGTTTTTATTTTTTTTATATATATACTATATACATCATATAGGGAAAAAAATATGTCCATATAATATAAATAAAAAAGGGTAGTTTTTTTGCCAACACTATTATATATATATTAAAAAAATAAAAAAAAAATAAAAAAGTAGTTTTATATATATAATAGTAGTATACATATATAATTATGTGCTTTATTGCATTTTTTAATAAAAAAATATATGTAATATATGAACTGCAGAATAAATAAAAAATATTTAAAATTATAAATAAAAATATTAATAAAACAAAATATACTATAATTAACGAAATAAATACATAATTTCGAAAGATACTTTAACAAATTATTATATAAATTACATTTTAATAATTAAACATAAAAATAATATATCTATGTATATTTAATTTAAAAAAAAAAATTTTAAACAGATAAAAATCATTTATCCACATATCAACATATTTTTTAACATTATATTTAAATTACATAAAAATGGAAAAATCAAAATTAGCAAAAGTTGAAAAAGTATTAGGAAGAACAGGAAGCAGAGGAGGTGTCATACAAGTAAGGGCACAATTTATGGGAGATAGCGAATTATCTGGTAGATTTTTAATTAGAAATGTTAAAGGTCCAGTAAGAGAAGGTGATATTTTAGCTTTATTAGAAACAGAAAGAGAAGCAAGAAGATTACGTTAATTTTTAGGTTTCTCACAATATTATCGAATATTATATATACTATATGCATAGCATATAATTTATGTATTAGTTTGTTAATTGTTGTGTTTAACCCTAAAAATACACAAAAAAATATGAGTTGATTTAAGGAAAAGCAGAAAACATAGAATCAGTAAAATTTTTTACAAAAATGATGGTGTTTTTTTTGGTTTTCTTATATACTAAGTAAAACTGAATTATTTTAATTATCATTTACATAAAAAATATAAATGTATATACATGCGTATACTATTTATTCTGTATTATTTTTTTTATTGTATATATTTTTTTCTCCTGGACAATTTAAAAAAAAAGCTCCTTGTCATGTATATACTTATATTCATACATATGTACTATATTATACACACATAAAAAAAATCGAATATTTGATACAAAACTTTTTTCAATTAAATATAAATGAAAAAGAATAGTGCATATATATATAATATGCTCCTGGTTTTGTTATGACAATACAGATAAATTGTATTATCAATCAAATTTATTACACTTATATTGGTGATATTATACAAGGAAAAACTGTAATTTGTAATTATTCCAATTTTGTTATAATCTATATGTTTTGAGTATATCAAAGTGTAGACTAATAATAAGCGGATTATTTACAAGCCTCTATATATTTCCCATGAAGCGAAAAATATAGGAAGCGACGAATTCTTTTTCGTCATTTTGTAGTTCTCTAAAATTCTATTTTTTTTTTATTTGTGGATTTTTTAATTGAATTCGAAATATGGCTTTCTTTCTTTCTGGTATCTAAAAGGGAAAATAAATACATAGAAACATGTTTAAATTTATGGAAAAATATTTTCTTGCCTTTTTACATTTTCTGTATAACATAAACCATTAACTTCTAATATACACGAAACAAAAAATGACAATGCTTAATGAAATTTATTTTGTTTTATTTTTTATCCTTTTAATGCTTACTTTATATAAATTTTTGTAATACTCTGGGTCTGAAAAAATGGTAGTATTAATTTCTGTTTGATTGTAAAATTCCTTTATATTTATTTTTTCTTCGAATTTTTCTAAAATTTTCACATGGTTGTTTTTTGAATACAAAACTAAAATATAAAACATAATGGTAAGAAATTGCCCATGGGAAGGGAAATTAAAAAAATTAAAAAAAATAATGAATAAAATAAAAGTAGACAATTATTATAATTATGATGAGAAAAAGACTAAGACATTATTTCCATTTAAAAAGAAAAAAATATATATATACCCCACATTCATAATATATATAACATAACAAACAATATATGAATAAAAAGTACCTCTTGTTTGAATTCCCTGAGGACTAATAGTTAAAAATTCTCCATCTATAAAATTATCTTTGAATTCACCACATAATATTGTGCCATCAATAGAGGTAAGCATTCCATTTCCATGTTTTTTTCCTTGAAAATAATTACCTTCATAATAAGAAAACTGCGATGAGTCAGCCCATTTATAATACCCTTTCCCATGAAAAAGGCCTTTCTCAAAATTCCCAACATAAATATCTCCATTTTTAAATTCATATCTTCCATTTTTATGCAAATATCCATCATTTATATAACCCAATGCATGATCTCCATTTGCAAAAAAAAATTCTACCTCTCCAAATTCGACATCGTCAGCAAAAGTACATGTATATTTTGTATTATCAGGCGTTATTATAGTTCCTAATCCATGTCTTTTATTTAATTCAAACTCTCCATCATACATAAAACCTTCTTTTGTTTTATATATTCCATGGCCATGCTTTCTGTCATTACTCCACTGTCCCTCATAAGTATTTCCTTCTAAATCTTTCCATTTCCCCATTCCATCTTTTTTCCCATTATAAAATTCACCTTCATATTCTTCACCGTTTTTGTGTTTTAAAACCCCCTTACCATGTATCATTCCATCCTGTAAAAATAACAAAAAGAGTGAATAAATGTGCATAGACAATATAATTTTTTTTGCCCTTCTTTTGGGATAATATATTTACATTGAATAAGCATATATATGAGTTGTATGCAAACTTACTAGTGTAGTTCCAACGTAAATAGACCCATCATTTAATGTACGGGTTTCAATTGGGAGATTATCATAATTAACTGATTTTTTCTTTTCAATATTCTCCTCCTGTTTACTTTTTTTATTGATAGTTCCTGTCTTTGTCGATGATTTACAACAGCATTTCATTTTAAAGCTATATTTGGGAATATATGCATATAAAAATTAACAAATTTTATTTATCACATAAAAACGACGAAAATGCACTTTAAAAAGGTAAAAGCATATTTTATCAAAAAATTTAATTCTTTAAAAAAAATATATTATGCGTATATGCACACTTATCAGAAAATGTAGCATGCCCCCATAAAAAAGTTATTAAAGCTACAGATATGTCTATTCAAATTTAATTCGGATGACAATTTTATTTAATTTTAATTCATTGTTTTTTTTTGTTTAAAGTGAAATTAAATATATTTTTCTATGACAAAAAAAAGAAAAAAGTACACCAAGCACATGTGTTGTTACTAAAGCAAATTTAATAATTATGGTGAAAAAACAAGAGCAAAAAAATATTAATTTTTATATTCACAGTTTTTGTTCGCTATAAAATTGTTAATACAGAGAATTTTTTTTTAAGAAATCTATAAAGTGGTGAATGGACTTTATAATGTGCTTATATTTTTTTATTTAAATAAAATATACACACATGCACACACCTGCTTATTTTATATATATAATAGATCATTGTTACACCTGTTATATGGAAAGATCATATATTTCACTTGCCTTTATTCATTTTTTTTATAAATATAATAACATTTTAAGTGTTACAAAACTTTATTAATATACTATGAAGTCTAATTACAATTACAAAAACAATCTAACAGTTGTGTTAGTCTAATTATTTTTTCAAACCACATATATATAAATATGCACACCCATATCTATCCATTTATATTTACAATGCATCCTTAATATACTTCCATTATCTCAATATATAGTTATATTATATAAAAAGCGGCATTTTCATATATAATATACAGTATAGTTGCATAATGTACATAACGAATTATAATGGACGTCATACGGTTATTTAATTCCAATTGTCAAATATGTCTTTTCTAAAATAAAAAAAAATCGAAGAAAAATGAATAACTATATGGATTTCTATACAATATTTTGCGTAATATATATTTATATTATTTTAAATATAAATTACATTCCCAATAATCTGTCAACAGTATCTCCTGAATTTTTAGTTCGATCTTGTATCCATTGTTTCAATAAGAAAATATTATTATTCCATCTTTCAAATATAAAATAAAAAAAAATGTAAAATCATTGTTACAAAAGTAAGCATTTAAAGGTATGCACATATGTACAAACTTTAAGATGTCCACTAAAAGAGATAGGACCTAAAATATGTATATATATATGCACACATATTTTCAGCACCTTTCTATAGATTCTGTAGCAAAATTGCTTTGGATTTTCATTTTCTCTATTTGTCTTATATCGGTTTTTTTTAATTTATCAAGTTCACTTTTTTTAATATCTATTCTATCCAATACATTTTTAACTTCTTTCAATGTATCCTTTAGTTTGTCCTGATAAACAGAAAACCCCCATTTGCCATTTTATGCAAATATATATATATGCACGATAAAGTATTTATAAATTATAAAAAACTGACGAGAGGAAAGCTCAACCAATAAATGACCATATAGACAAAACAATAATATAAACTTTGTTCATTACATTTTTTAAAGATAATGAACTCTCTAATTCAGCATAGGTCTCCTTTTCCGCTTTTGCCATCTCTTCATATTCCTCTTTTTTATCTCTTTAAAAATTATACAAATAAATATAAATATATATTATGGGTAGCTATAGATGTTTATGAAAAAATGAGATTCATTATTATAAGAAAATTTAAATACTTCAATTCTTGGTATTTATTTTGTAGAATAGAAGATTCTTCAGTTTTTAGAATCCTTAAAAATGTGTCGAAAAAAATGTCAATTAAATATAAGGTCATATATGAATTTCATCTTTTAGTGTTATTAAATAGGATTATGCATTAATGTGTACCAAAAAACATTTTGTGACCCAACTTTCTCAGATTTTATTTTGTTGTCATCAATCAATTGCTGAATTAAGTCTTCATAAATTATAGACAAAAAAAAATAAATATTAAGAATGCAAATATAAGTATTAATCATACAGATAGAAATATATTAACCTTTAACAAAGATTGATCGAATTCCCTTTTTTGGCGCTAAGGCTTCCAATTCCTTTAAAATAAAAAAAGATTCACTTTCAAGCATAATATCATATAAAATTAATTTTTTGTCCTCATTACTTTTCCCTTTTTTTTTCATTATTATTTGCTCAAATATAAGAATGTAATATTTTACAGTTACTGTCACTTATATTTCTATTGCTACTATTATTATAAACTCTTTTACTATTTCCAAATATATATCATCAATTTATTTGTATGCTATACCATATAATATAGCAAAACACTTAGCTTTTTGGTAGAAATTAAGCTGTATATACTCTATTTGTGCATAATATGCTTATTTTTGTTTTTTACACAGTAAATAGTATATTATTTAGCAAGCATTTATATGTATGTAAATCGATATAAAAAATTTTCTACGTAAATTTATTACCAAAAATTCATTTTCAATATACACAAAAAAAGCGAAAAATAATAGAGTTGTCTAATGGATTAGCATGATAAAATTAGCTAGATAATATATAAAAAAAATAAAAATAAATTATGTGTAGAATAAACAGAATAACTGTCTTATATTCGACATTGTGAAAAATAGTAAAACCAATACTTTAAAAAAATTAATAGTACATTTAAAAAAAAAATGAAACTATAATATTTAAAGAAGGAATAAAAATTATAAAAAAATTGAGAAAATTTTGAATTTCCTCAAAACAAAAAAAAATCCAAAATTCTAATTAAAAAAATAACCTTATTACGTAATTTTTTGTAGTGATAACAAATTTTTTATATACATTTCATATGCACCCGATGACGAAATTTCATGTATATATTCTTTTCTTGTGATCAAAATTTGAAGAATCGTTTTTTTTTTTTTTGTTTATCATCCTTTGTAGTTTTTTTCGGGTTATCAACTTGCGCTGACACAAGTTTAATTTTATTTGATGTTTCTTCACATTTGCTTAATTCCTTTCTAATATCATCAATAGTGGAATTATTTGTGTTAGCATTCAATCCCTTTCCTATTTCATTTTTTATATGTGGGGTAGCTATGCCTATATTTGTAAAAGGAGTTGATATTCCTGCTTCGGATATATTTGGAGTGTTACTAATATGTTGTATTGGCGGATTAATTTTATACTTGGCATTTGACGAAAACAAATTATTTTGAGATATAGGTACTTCTTCTCTTTGTAAAACTGTATATGGTTTAAAATATTGTGGATTTATATAATTATTATTATATCCATATTTGGGTGTTTCATATCCTGGTACAAATGAAGTTAAATCTACCGATGTTAAACCATTTTCCATGTATGGAGTATACGAACCAGTTAATTTCGAGTTTGCCCCTACACTATAAGTACCTTGAGCATAATTATTTTTTAATAAATCGTCATTTAAGTTATCACTTAAATTTATATTCTCAGGATAATCCATTATATTATTTTTATCCTTATATTCAATATTTCGGCTTTTCTTTTCATCATCATCTGAATTTAATATTTCACCATCTTTACTTCCTTTCTCATTGTCATTTTCTTCTTCTTCCTCTTCAGAACTTTCGAAATGTTCAGAAATTTCACCCCATAAAAATTCATCTGCATATTTATTATTACTTGTGCCATTGGTTCTCTGCGATATAAAATTGCCATAAATAATATTTCCAGATTCATCAACAGTTTCATATCTTGTTTTTAAATTAGTGCCTTGTCTATTTTGATTAGAAGTAAAATCAGAAGTAGTGCCATCACCAACACCTGAAGAAGCCAATCCAGCATTTTCTTGATTGGGATTATTAGCATTAAACATTGTATTCTGACCAGTTTTGTTAATGTCCCTTGTATTCATATCTTTGGTTAACTCATTTAGACTTGGAATATTTAAATATGGGAATGATGGAGGTAAGCCATATTTTTGCATATTAACTAGCCAAGGTAATGGATCATTAGGCTGAATATTTAAAGCTTTTCTTAATCTTTCAGATATTACTCCTGGTCTAAATTTTTTTGTTTTTAGTTCAAATTCTTTTCCTTCATAATATACATCCGCAAATTTTACTAACTTTGGTTTTGTTGCATATTTAAAAAATGCATCATGGAGTGTTTGGTAATCTATATCCATGGTATGCAATTTTGGTCTAACTCTATCACGCATTTTTTGCTTCAAAGATTTTTGTTGTTCTTTTTCTTTTATAGCTTGTCTTATTTCACTTATTTTCGTGTCTTCAATATATGGTGGTAAAACATATGGTAACTTTTCAATTCCCCTTTTCCCATGCATGTATTTTCTTTTTTGACACCATTGTTGGGGTACTGGAACAGAATTTTTTAAGCATTTTAGCCAAACACAAAAATATGGATCATTAGCTGTTGTATCCCATATATCTACAAGTTCTGGTTTTGTTGCAAATTCTTTTAATTTCATTATTGATGGTCTTTTTAATAATTTTAATGCTTTTTTAGAAATAAATTCATTATTTTTCATTTCTTTTTCTTCTTCTTCATCTTCATTATCTGTATCAAATTCGTCCATAATAATTTTTTTATCCTCTTCTACTGGGTGCTCATTTTCTCCTTCATTTTCTTTAACAACTTTAAACCTTTTATATACGTCTTCAAAATTTTCCATCATTCCTTCATCGATTTCTGTGAAAAGCACATGGATAAATAATGAAAAAAAGTGTATCGATATATTTATGTGTATATGCTCAATCTTGTGTGTCGAAAGAGTGTATCACAATTTAAACACACTTTCAAGTAAACAAATGCATGTATATGTATATATTTAAACAAATGAAGCTTTGTCACGATTTTTTTCATTCACTATCATACCTTCTTCTACATATTCAGCATATGCTTCATGCTTAGAGGCAGTTGTATCATTTTTTGTTTCATGGACCTTGTTTGATACGTTATCCTTTTTTTCTTGTTTTATCTTCTTTGCATTTTTCTTTTTCTACAAAAATAAATATAATAATTTTAAAATATTTTAATTATATGAATATGATCATATCATTTTTTTTTTGTATGGAATTTTTTATGGTGAAAATATATTATTAGGAGTATAAAAGTATTTCTAATTTTATCCTTTTTTTATATACTATTTTTTTCATAAGATTCTTGGCTTTTATAGGATCGCTTCTCCTAAGCTCCTTAAATTTCTTGATATCTATTAAGTCTGACACAGCCATTGGTTAAACTTTTATTTATTATGTTATACTTTATTATGTATGAGTATTCCTCCTCCTAATACGTTTTTATTTTATGTTTATAAATATTAACGTATTTTGTATCCTTTTTATATTTCCTCAAAGCATTATATTTTATTTTTTGTTCGTTTTTTCCTTAACAAAAACATTGGATGTTTTAATTTTTTCATTTTATTATATAATTAAAAATTAAAACTATTCAACATTCACAATTTAAAATAAATTTGAATATGCCATAAGATGGGGAAACATATAAGAGTAACATTAATATTAGTGATGATATTACGGATAATATTAAATATAAAAATATAATGATTATACGGTGATAAAATCAAATGCGGAATTTTTAATTCTCTTTATTTATCAAACAAAATAATATAATACGAGATATCATAAATACATAAGTTGTATTTTTTTTTATTATATTTTTTTTTTGTTATTTTCCCTTTCATTTCTACATCAAATATTTGTATTAATATAAAAATATTAGCATATTTTATTTATTTTATATTTTTTGTGGAATTTTCATAAAATAGGAAGAATTTCTACATAATAAATCAGATAATAAAAATAATATGGAAAACTATTTATGAACTCTTCAATAATTGAAATTATGTACATTTTTTGGAGGTTTGTAAAATATACCCATACATTTAAATTAAAAGTTACGAAAAAATAAACAAAAATAATAAAATAATAAAACAAAGAAAAATTAATTAATAATAAAAAATTTAACACCCACAAATTACTATACTATTATTGTATCCTATAGCTGATCCATAGCCAATAACAGATTTTTAATCATATGTATTTGTTCATTTTGTATAGCCATTAATTCATGAAACCTTAGTATATCATTTTGTCTCAATTCTTGGAAATCAGCAAATTTCTTTCTTATCTTTCTATTATCTGAAATTATAAAAATTAGAAAATATAAACATATTAAAATGCTACAATATACCCACATAACATGTAAGTTGTTCGTTAAATGCAATAACTTCCATATTGATTTTTGTGTATGTTTATGTAGGAATGTATACATTTAAAACCCTAATACTATATTAAATATCTAAGAAACTATTTCTCTTTAAACTATTCGCAAATATTGTGTAATAAAAATGTTTATACCTTCATTGGTCAATTTAAGACGAAGCGATGCCTGAAAATGGGGAATTATAAGAGAGAAAATATATGTTCACTAAAAATTGTTAAAATAAGTTTATATAAGTATTATCATAAATATTATATTTATTATATTTATATTATTATTTCATTTTTTAAAACGAATGAAAAATGGGTAAGTATATGATATTTCAGGAAATAAATTATACACAAGTGATATTTCTCAATTTTCAAAAAAAAATTATATTTACATTTCTATTTTCTTCTAAAAAAAAGTTAATAGTTGGCTGAGGGGTTTCAACTTTTTCCGAAAATAAACTAGGAACAATTTTTTCAGTGCTTTTTACACCGCCATTTCCCTAAAAAGTTGTAATAAAATGAGGTGATTTATATTAATATTTTGCTTATTGTTTTATTAGTATAAATTTGTATATATAATAAGCATTCATTGTGTCTATTTTAAAAAAAAAAAATGAGCATAAAAATGTATTATCAATTTAAATATAAAAATATATCATAATTATGACGATAAAAAAATTATAATAAGTCTATAAAATTTTCGTCTATACTGTAGATTGAGAAAACTTCGGATTTGCATATAGAACGTCATTTTTTTTTGAACATGTTATGTCTACTATTTTTAAGAATAATATGGCAAGGTGAAAAAAAAGGAAGGTTTTTATTTTATTCATTATATATGGGTTTATATGTGGATCCAGTGAGAAAAATGAATAAATAAAAGTAATGATTATGCAGAATCGTAAATGAATCAAAATAAAATGATGACAATACAACATATAAAATAATTTCGCAGATGATAATAAATATACAATTTTTACAAAAACAAATAATATAGGAAATATTGTTCTAATATAATTAAAATATAGGATCTCTTTTTATATTTACATATGTATGTGAATGTATTCAGGATATCACGGGTTTATGCACAAACATATGTACATATATATGTATTTATTAATATTAGTAAATGTGAAACCATATATGCATAAATTAAAATCGATCAATTTTTACATACACTTATATGTTACTACACAAAATTAGATAAATATATACATATATATGTATAATAGTTCCGTCATAATTTTCTGAGATATATGTATATACACTTGATGCTATTGAAAAAAAAACTTATAATCGAAATGTTATTGTGTTTTTTGAGAAAAATATAAAAAAATTAATAGAATGGAAAATAACGAAATAGGATCGTTTCATATGATAATCCAATACAACGTGTGTTACATTTTTATGAACTATATTTGATTTATGATAATAAAATGTGACATATCGGTCTTGTTTTATTATTTTTTCTTTTTCATTGATTATGCACAAAATAAAATATTGGAAATGTTTAATTAAAAATTATACACATATGTAAATATGCTTATACATGTTATACAATTAAGTTTTTGCTTCCTAGTAATTGCTCATATCATGTTCATCAATTTTTTTTTTAACTCTTATTCTTTCTCTTCACCTTAATAGCCATTATTGCTTTATGCATATTTATTGAGATAAATAAATCATAAAGGTACAGAATGATACATGTCTTGTTTTGTAAAAATTTCAATATTCTTTCAAATTTACTTATTTACATCCTATGCAACATTAAGAATTGTATCATAAAAAAAAAGGGAATATATTAATATACACATGCTACATATATTTATTTACATGTCATTAAATTTATAGCTGAATATGATATACTCATTTTTATGCTCATACAAATTATATTAAAAAAATATACATGGCCATTTCTTTTCCATCCCAAATGCATTTACATAAATCCACGTATTATGAGCAAAATGATAAACATATAAACTTTATGGATAATTTTGTTTCGAATTTGTTTGAAAATAGTTTCACTAAACCCTCAAAAACTTGTGGCCTTATTACTATAAATAAAACTAATAAGACAATAAATGATAGAATAAAAATTGGCAAAAACAATGTTATAAATAGCAATATAATTAGAAAAATAAACGTCAAAAAAATTGAACCATATAATAATACTAATATTTTGAATAAAACATTTGAGAAAAGTTTCCACCCCAAAAAAAAAATAAGTTCTTTGAAATTTAAAAATATTTTGAGCAATTATTACAATATATTAAATGGGGATAAAAAAAATGTAAAAAAAAAATATTTAAAATGTGGACATAAATATAAAGCTGATGCTGTATTATCAGAGTCATCTCAAAATTTTATCTTATTATCAAACCAATTCTATAATATTGAAAAATTTGAAGATGAAAAGATATTAAAAAAAATAAAAAACTTTAATAATAATAAAAATATTAATTTATTGAATTTTTTTAAAGAGATAAAGAAAGTTTCTGAAACGCTTTTAAAAACAAAACAAATATGGTATAACGATTCAGATTATGAGGGGAAAAAAACACAGTCCGAATATATAGAATATAGTTCGAATGAATTATGTTGCAATAAAAATGATAAAAGGTTTTCTTATGATGATATTATTGTTTGTAATGTAAAAAATAAGAGAAATAAAAGAAAAAATGTTAGACTTTTAGGAGCTGAGAAAAAAAAACTAAATAAATCTGGTAAAAAAAATCGTCTTCTTTTGTATCCCTATAATCAAATTAATATTATCCCTTCTAAAATTTTCAATTTTCAAAATAAATATGTCTATACAATTCCTATTTCATATATAAACTACTTATATATATCAAATAAATTTGTAATAGCCAACTATTTAAAAAATAATTGTAAAAATGCAAAACTGCATAACATATATAGAAACAGCATAAAGGTTAACAATATTATAAAAAAACACATAAAAAAAAAATTGAAATTTAATAATGTGAAAAATTATTATAGTAAAGATAACATTGATGAACAAGATTCAACTAAAGAAAGAGGCATCAAAAAATTAAAGGATGATATACATAGTGATATTACAAATATGTCTATTTTAAAAAAAATAAAAAATAAATATAATGAAATTCCAATTATTATACAGACATTGTTATCTAATTCGAAAAATGAACATAATAATAAGAGAACAGAGAAAAAGGTGTGTAATAAAATATACAATTGTGAAAATAATAATAATGCATGCATATTGAATAAATATATTGCAAGTTCTAAAAAAGGAGTTAAAAATGTTAATTCCTATAGTGATAATGAAGTAAATGATTCGGGTTCTGCACAAATCGAGAAAATAAAAACTGGATATTGGGAAAAGTGTGCATATAATATCAATACAGAACTAAAAGAAGAAAATCCTATGAATCAGACTGAGTTAAAAACACAATATTGTGATCATTTATATAATGAAATATGGGAAAATGAATATGAAAAAACAAAAGAAAACGAATTTTATACAACTAGCACTTTTACATATAGTTATTCTCCAAATCCGTGCAATGGACATACTGATAACCAAGATAATTGTATTCATATAAATAATATAGAATATAATTCATATATAAATAGCCAAATGAACATACATAAAAATTCTATAAAAAAAAAAAATGACGAAAAACATATTCCAGTGTGTACTAATCCTATGTATGCAAACAATATTGTTGAAAAGGATTTCTCTCAAAAAAAAGACACCGATGATATAAAAAATATTTGTGAGTATCGCAAATATGAAATGCCGCAATTGGAAAACATACCAAATAATATTTATTCATTTCAAAGTTATTTTATAAATAATTATTTTAATAAAAATAATAAAAATATGTATGCATGTTGTGAAATGAAAAATACTATTATTAATTGTCCAAATAATACACAAACAAACAAACCCCATTTTAATGAGCTTAAAACAAAGAATAAAGAATCTAAAAATTTAGAAAAAAAATACTACCCAAATATAGTGGTAATAAAATATGATAATAAAAATATAAAGAAAAAAAAAAATATATATAATATAGGTATACGTAATATGATACATTGTCATAAAATAAAAAAACATTTGCATTTAAAGCCAAAAATATATTGGATACAACGTATGTTTTTTAAGGGATGGGAAAAAAAAACTTATTATAAAATTCGAAAATATGAACAAAATATTAGATTATGTTGTATATATGGATTGCGAGAAAAATGTAGAAATGGAATAATATATCAAATAGTTAAAAATAAATGCACTTATTCAATTAAAGAAGTAAATCAAGGAAGGATGAGAATGAATATGTTTGAAAAAATATCCGATAATAATATCAGGGAAGAAAATTATTATCAAAATAAACAAAGACAATATATATCTAATATTAGAACAAATAATCGAATATTACATCATGAAATACCAATAAATAATACATATAAAGATATAAGTCAATATTTTCCTGATAAAAATCATTATGAACAAAAAAATGAACAGCAATTTTCCATTGTAAAAGACACACCTAAATATGGTACAATACATAATGAATTAGAAAATATAAATTTCAATGAATTAAATAATGCATCTAACTATTCAGAGAACCAAATAATGTATTATTATTCTAAGAAAAATGATACTCATTTAAATTATATAATAAAAAATAATATACACAGCCAAAATAATAATAATGTGAAGAATAAAATTTCTAATAGGGATTGTTGGATATTTGAAAACGGACAAAAATATAATGAAAACCGGTCTAATATTTTTAACAATCCTTCTGAAAGTATAGAAAATAATTATTCACATAACGAACTTAAAAAAAAAAAAAAATATTTAATTGAATGGCATCCTGGCTTTGATGTACCAATAGGAACGAATGGGAGAGCAATATTAAGAAAAGCATTACATCAAAAAAGAATGACTAATATTAAAAAATGTGATGAACTTTTATCATCAAATAATTTATTTCCAACATCCCGATCTACTTTTGGAGATATGAAAATAAGAGATCTATATAGAGCTGCCTATATCTTAGATGTATGGGATATAGCGGAAAAGTATTGTTTACTAGCATGTGAGAAAAATGGATACAAAAGAGAATGGATTAGTATGTTAAAACAAAATAATAAAAAAATCACTATTAAAGCGCTTAAAGAGATTAGAAATAAGCATATAGCCAAAAATAAACAAAGTAAAAATTTAAACCGAAAAATGGAAAAAGAAAGGAAAACCAATGAACAAGGAAATACAAAAAATGCAAAATCGAAAGAATCTTATTATATTTACAATAATCTGACACATACAAATAATCTATTTATGACCAAAAAAGAAAACATTGATAATGCCATTTCCAATTTTATTTGTATGCCAAATAATATAGACAATAAAATGAATAAAGTTAAAAATTTTCCTGCTCAATTTTCTTTTGAAAATTGTGAAAATAAATGTAACACAAGTTACAATATGGATATTATAAAAAGTGAAAATATCGAACAGAATATCACACAAAATTTAAAAAAACAAAATTTAATATCTGTTATATGTTCTTCAAATATGCAAGAAGGGGAAAAGACAGCGAATAATCACCAGAATATTATTAAAAATTATTCTGTTTTATTACCACAGAAAATTGAAAAAATGAATAACAATTTTGATATGTGTATTCATAAAATACATAATGATGACATAAAAAAGCATGATCAATTTTCTAAGAATTTTATTAATATCTTACCAAATAAAACTAATTATAAAAAAAATAACCAAACGATGGATAACCAATTTATAACTCTCTTAATGCAAAACAAAACATGCCAAATAAATTATAATGCTGATATAAATAGTCTAAATACGAAAAACATTTACTCTCAAAAATATCAAAAGAAATGTATACAGAAGGATGAACTAAAAAATAACGATGCTATGATTATACCATCAAATATAATTTATGATAAAAATAACAGATATTATTGTTATATGCATGGTGCGGAAAGTGAAAATTATGTCATGAGGCAATTGATATATCAAGCAAAGGGACAAATTAACAAATACGATATTTATGATAATTGGAAAATGCGCTCAGAAAATTTTAATTCGAAATTTAATATGCCAGTATTTTTGAATTCGCCAAATAATTTTTTAAATGGTGATTCTTATAATTCAGTTCAGACATATGATAAAATAACAAGTCCTAAAAATATGAATCTAAATATATGTAATACTATAAATGATCAGAATAACAATAATATTGATAAATTAAATAATTATAATCAAACTGAATTTCTTATGAATCCATATAATAACAAAAGTTGCAATAACCAAAATAATATTATGTACCATAAATAAGTTGATATCAAAATAAAAAATTCTTATAGAAATTGGAAATATTATTTTAATACGGATATACAAAGTACATATGAAAACTCCAAAAAAAAGCACGTCAAATATGTGGATTTATTTGTATTATTTTTAATGGCATCAAATAATTCCCTTTCATTAGGCCCTCAAAATATCTCAATCCCCGTCATGTTTATAATATGTAAGTAATATCCAGTAATGTACAAATTTACAAAACACACACATTTATTATATATATATATATGTGACATGCCCCTTTGTTAAAACCTCTATAAGGGATACTTTTTTCCCTAAGCATTGGAAACAATTTAAGTAATCTCAATTACTTCTTAAAATGCAAATTAAAAAAATAAATACATATATATATGTATGTATGCGTATATAAAAATTTGGATGTTTCCATATTTCTATTTTTTTTTAATTTTATTACATTAAATTAAGTTAGTAATTACTCGATTATTTATTTAATTAAATTTGTTTTCTTCTATTTCTTCTTTTTTATTTTGTTCATTAGCGTGGTATATTTTCTATTACAATTTTTGCTTCGCGTATCGTCGTTTAAAAAGGTATATAACAACAAATTTTGGTAAGCGTATGAAAGAGCTACGCATATAATGGAATACTTTTTATTAAATCAAAAAATCAATTCTACCCATTTATATATATAATTAAATTAAAAAGCAAAAATAGCATTATTATTGTATACTACATTTTTGACGTTCTAAAATATAGCCGTTTGGAACGATATATAATATATATTTGTATTTTATAACTTTTATAAATATATATTTTTATTCTTAAATTTATTAACTCATGGGTAATCTACACCTTTAAGAAAAAAATAAATTTAAAAAAAATATAAATTTGATAAAAAAAAAAGGAGTAAAATTCCCTTTTTTCGTATATTATCCTCGTTTGCATGTATAAAAGAGGAGTATTAAACGGTTTAACTTATCAATGTAACAATAAATCAGGTTGTAAAAAAATAAATAATAATATACGAAGAAACATAGGAAATAATAGGTTCAATATAATGGAAAAAAAAAGTGTTATCAAGGGGAATTTGGAGCATATGAAAGATGCCTATGATCCTAAGGAAGTCGAACTAAAATGGTACAAATTTTGGGAAGAAAATGGCTACTTTAAACCTAAAAAAGAGTTGATAGAAAATAAAGATAATGCAAAAAAGTTTGTTATTGTATTACCGCCCCCTAATGTTACGGGAACATTACATATTGGGCATACATTGACAGTAGCTATTCAAGATTCGTTAGTTAGATATAAAAGAATGAAAAACTATTTAACATTATATATACCAGGAACAGACCACGCAGGTATAGCAACACAGACTGTTGTTGAAAAAATGTTATATAAAAAAGAGAAAAAAATAAGACATGATTATGGAAGGGAGGAATTTGTAAAGAAAATATATGAATGGAAAGATATACATGGAAATAAAATTAATAACCAAATAAAAAGTATAGGGGCATCAGTTGATTGGTCAAGAGAATATTTTACTATGAATGAAAAGTTATCTATGGCAGTTAAAGAGGCATTTGTACGATTTCATGAAGCTGGATTAATTTATAGAGATAACAGATTAGTAGCATGGTGCCCACACTTAAAAACTGCATTATCAGATATCGAAGTAAATAATGAAGAAATTAAGAAACCAACAAAAGTAAAAATTCCATCTTTTAATCATTTAGTTGAAGTTGGTGTTTTATATAAATTTTTTTATCCAGTAAAAAATAGTGAAGAAAAAATTGAAATCGCAACAACTCGTATTGAAACCATGTTAGGTGATGTAGCTGTAGCTGTACACCCGAATGACAAAAGATATAAACATCTAATAGGAAAAGAATTAGTACATCCATTTATTACAGATAGAAAAATAATAGTCATTTCTGATGATTATGTAGATATGGAATATGGTACTGGTGCTGTCAAAATTACACCAGCTCATGATAAAAATGATTATGAAATGATGAAAAGGCATAAATTAAATTATATTAATATATATACATTAGATGGACATATTAATAAAAATGGTGGACCTTTATTTGAAGGTTTACATAGATTTGAATGTAGATTTAAAATCCAAGAAAAATTAAAAAAATTAAATTTATTGTCTGATAAAATACCAAATCCTATGACATTACCATTATGTTCACGAACAAATGATATAATTGAATATATGCTTATTCCACAATGGTATTTAAATTGTTCAGATTTAGCTAAAGAATCCATTGATTATGTTAAAAAAAAAGAGCTTGTAATTCTTCCTTCATTACATGTTAATACATGGTTTTATTGGCTTGAAAATGTTCGAGATTGGTGCATTTCTAGGCAATTATGGTGGGGCCATCGTATACCTGCTTATAAAATAATAACTAAAAATAATACGAAAAAGGAAGATAAAATAAATGGTAATGATAATGATCCATGTGAACAAGAAGATGAAAAATGGGTTGTTGGACGAACTTATGAAGAATGCTTAGAAAAAGCAAAAAAATTAGTTGATAGAAATACAGAATTTGAATTAGTACAAGATGAAGATGTATTAGATACATGGTTTTCATCGTCTTTAGTCCCATTTAGTTCTTTAGGATGGCCAGAAAAAACAAAAGATCTAGATTTATTTTTCCCTAATACAATTTTAGAGACTGGACAAGATATACTATTTTTTTGGGTAGCAAGAATGGTTATGGTTTCTATACATCTAATGAAAAAATTGCCATTCAATGCAATTTATTTACATGCTATGATTAGAGATTCTAAAGGCGAAAAAATGAGTAAAAGTAAAGGAAATGTTGTCGACCCATTAGATATTATTAATGGTATAAGTTTAGAAGACTTACATAAAAAATTATATGAAGGAAATTTACCCGAAAAAGAAATTAAAAGAGCTATAGAATTACAGAAAAAAGAATTTCCAAAGGGAATACCAGAATGTGGAACAGATGCATTACGTTTTGGTTTGTTAACTTATTTAAAACAGGGTAGAAATGTAAATCTCGATATTAATCGAATTGTTGGCTATAGACATTTTTGTAATAAATTATGGAATGCAATTAAATTTTTTCTAAAAACAATACCAAGTAATTATGATGATTCTAACATTTTGCTAAAAAATCCAGAATATGCTCATTCATTTAATTGGGAAGATAAATGGATATTGCACCGATTAAACATATATATTAAAAGTGCAAATGAAAATTTTGAAAATTATAACTTTTCAGAGGTTTCTTTTGCTTCATACAATTTCTGGTTATACGATTTATGTGATATATATCTCGAATTAATCAAAGGAAGACTTAATACATATTTAGAAGAATCTACACAACAAAAAGTAGAAAGTGACAAGAGACAAGATGAAATGGTGCAAAATCAAACTTGTGATGAAAAGGATGGAAAAAATTGTTCATGTTCCAAAAACAGTAATATATCTAGTGGATATGCTGCTAACAAAACTCTTCATATATGTATTGATTATGGGCTCAAACTATTGCACCCAATTTCTCCTTTTATTACAGAAGAACTATATCAAAAAATTGCAGACAAAGAATCCAAATTTGATTCTATTTCTATAGCTAGCTATCCAGAATTTATAGAAGCATGGGTTAATGAAGAAATAAATGCAGAAATGAATGTATTTATGAATATTGTTAAGCAATTTAGATCTTTTATATCAAATCTTGATATACCACCAAAAACTAAGCTAAATTGTTTTATTTCTGCAAAAAGTAGTAAAGATAAAGAATTTTTAGAAAAAGTAAAAAATAAAATACAAGTATTAGCAAAATTAAATTCCTTAGAAATTGTTAATTATAATTTTCAAGATTTATCTGATGAATTAAAAATCCAAATAAAAAAATGTCTAAAAGATATTATTTCTGATAAATTTATTATATATGTCCAATCTACTGAAGAATATCTAAAACCTTTATTAGCCAACATGATAAATAAAAATAAAAAATTACAAAATTCTTTAGATTCATATTTAAAAAAAATAAAAGATCCAAATTATGAGCAAAAGGTGCCTGAAGAAGTTAGGAATATGTACACCGAAAAAGTTGATCAACTAAATTCACAAATAGCATCTGTCTCAAATATTATTGAAGAAATAAATGAATGTTTAAAGAATGCTTAAATAAAGAGCGCTTAGGTAATTTCTTCAAAACACGCCAAAAAGAAAAAAACTCTGAAAATCCACAACGAACTAGTATTACAACAATTTTATTAAACTTACAAATGTGAAACTGTAAACGTTGATTGTTTTCTTAGTGTTATATTTTTAAAAAATGCTTTACATTAATAATGAACTATTTGCTCCATTTTTTTATGGAAAAAAAAAACATGAAATAAAAAAAATTAAAATTGATAAGCCTTTTCTTTGTCTATGCAAAGTTAGGGATTCATGAGATTATACAATTCTCATTATCCTTGTTTGTATACATTTCCTGCTAATTATACATGTATATATATACATTTTTTTATATGGGCAATATATTCCTACGTATCAAGAATTACATGAATAGTTCATGCAAACAAATTTTATTATTGTTAAGTTATCCTGTATCAGCACCGTTACGTATTTGTATGTGATTAGCTTTTTATCGGTTTACTTATTTATGTTGTATATTTCTTCTCAACTTAACTATATAAAAGTGGATATGCATATTATTACGCAAACACGCACTACCAAAAATATGCTAATTCAACTTTTTATTAGCCAAATGTTCGTTAATGAGAGAGAAAATGTATGGTGTGTTGCATCCCTGTACTTGCTGTATTATTTCTCCATTTTTTAATATAATATAAAAAGGCATTGAATTATTATCATAATTTTTTAATGATGCAACAGTTTGTGCGCACACTGAAAATATTTTTACATTTTCACAAAAAACATAATTGTGCTTATAAATTTTATTTATTATTTCAAAAGTAATAAGACATGGTCCACACCACTTAGTATATACATCAATGATATATAGAATATCATTTTTTTCATTAAAAAGCTGTTTATATTCTTCTTCATTTTGAATTTCTTGGTAAATTTTGTCATCGTGTTTTTTCATTTTTTCTGAGAAACAGGGAATAAACAAAATTATTGTTATTATTGTAGCTTGTGTCAAAAAAAAAATAATATACCAGTAATAATGAAAATACTAAAATTAATAGTACATTTATAATGATTAATAAGCTTATTTTTTTTTAATATATAATAAATGAGAATGCCTATTAATAATTAGCAGAGCAAATATGAATAGTAACACAATTCCTGATGTTTATAGTGGCATAATAAAATAATACACAATTATGCAACAAAAACGTAGGAATAGTAAATTTAACATAAATAAAAAAGGAAAGTTTTGGGAAATATGCCCTTAAAAAAAATATTATGAATATATGTACACATAATATGCAAAAAAAATGAAAAATGCGAAAAAGACAAGCACTATACCTTGTGTATCAATTTTAAGCTTAAAAAGGGAACAAAAAAAATGGAAAAAATTAAAATAGAAGGCTAAAAATGAACAAAATTTAACTGGAAAGTAAAAATTGAAAAAAACTTAAATGAAGGCTAAAAAAAAAAATCGAGTAACTTCTCTTCAATAAAGCAATGATCAATTGCGAGAACTTGATTGAAAGTGAAAATTTCTATGGATGGATTTTTAGGCTCTAGCACATCTATAAATATATTATTTATAATTGAATCATGAACAAATAAATAATATAAAAAGTAAGTATTTTTAATCATGCCTTGAGATAATGATAATATATGTTTTTGAAAAATGATATTACTAAGATTATCGAATTTATTTAGTTCTACTAATACATTGTCAATTATCATTTTTAGCAAACTGTTAGAAGTGCCATTATTATAGTTGGCTTTATTTTCATTATCAGCGTACTCTTTATTAATTTTTTTGTAAAAAAAATTACTATTTTCTGTTATATTATTACTGCTAATTTTTTTATCACTATAAGCGTTATATTTCTCTTTATATATATCAATAAAATAAAGGCACGATTTAATGTAGTATTTTTTATACCTCCGATATCTTGAAATAAGATTTTCATATAGTGATTTATTTACTATTGCATTTTTGTCTAATATTTTATCTGCAAAACTTAAATCCAATAATATAATATTATATAATCCTGTTATTTTTTTATCTAAAATATTTTTACTGTATCCATCTTGGCTTACTTTTCCAATACTTGAGGCATACATTTTTTTTATATTTTCAATAAATATATAATAAATAAAAAATATTTTTTTTTGCAATAATAGTTTTATAATAAAAATTATAATATCTCTATACATATTTGTATTCATAATCTTTTCAATATATAATATCAAAATATTTGAAAACATAAATATGTTTACTAAATGACAGTTTACTTTTTCGCATATTATATTTTTTATATCATTATTAAATAAAATCGGAATATAAGAATATAAATATTTTTTTAAGTTGGCAAAATATTCTATACACAAGCATTTTAATATTATTTTAAACATTTTATATACTAAAGAAAAGTATATGCTTTTTATATCCGTTACAAGGAAGTTTCTTTCTTCTTCTTTTAGAATTTTACTATACATATTATTCCTGTCTTTATTATTTTTATCTTTTGGACAATCTAAAAATGCGTTAAAGCTTTTTTTATTATTATATTTGAACAGATTCATAAAAAAATAAAGTTCGGCATATTCCTTTTCATTCAATTTTTCTTTTATTTCTATCTGTTTAGTAGTAGCTTGGTCTGATATGTTAAAATTATTTCCCATATTCTCATAATTATTAATGTCAGTATTATCATTTAATGTTATATTATCTGAAATATGGAAATTCTTATTTTTAGATATATCTTCACAATTTTCATTTTTTGGCAAATTCACATTCTTAGAAATGCCATAATTGAATTTTAAAAAGGAATCTAGAAGATCAAATTTGTTTAATTTATCTAAATATATGTCTTCGTTTTTTTTATCATCGTGGTCAATCTGATTTTTCCAATTAAATTGGGATTCAGTTGGAACATTCAATAAATTTACAAAAGAATTGAATATATCGAAAAAATTAACTTTATTTTGATCAGCATTGATAAACAAAAAATTTGTATCATTACAATTTTTTATCATTTCTTTATTTTCTATAAATATAATAAGTTTGTATGCAGAATATATTATTGGATTTATTTTTTCTTTTATTAACTCTTTAAATTTTGTATGGAAAATTTTTTCTTTTAATACATTTTTATTTGTTAAAAAGTATTGAGATAAACCCATGTCGTTGCTTTCCTTAATTTTATTAGCCTCATTTGAATATTTTTCGATTTGATAAAATTTCGAATATACACATTCCAGATCATTATTATTATAAAATTGATAAAAAAAATAAAATGAATTTAAAAGAAAAGAATAAAATATATAATCTTGAATAATATAATTATTATGATAAGACAATGATATATTATGAAATAAATTTTTCAAAAATTTTAAAATTACTATTTTCCATTTGTTAATATCCTTTGAATCAAAGAATGGTATTGCACATATAAACTTATTTAAAAAAAGAAAAATGTATGTTTCAAAAATTCTATCATGAATAAAATTTAAATTGTTATTATAATATATATATATATCAACATCGTTTATATATTTGTTAAAATAATTTTCTCTTATTAATATGGCTTGCCTTAATTTTTTTTGAAACATTTTTATGTCTTCATATTTTGTGAACAAATTTTCATATATACAACTATATTTATTTTTATAGTAATAGTCGTGCAATATTTTTATCATATACCTATATATATCAACAGCACATTCTGTATATCTTTTATATAGAAGTTTAAATTTGGATACATCATTTTTATTTATGATGTTATTTATTTCGTCAATGTTATTAATAGCGTGATTATAATATGACTTTATTTTGTTCACTTGATTAGTTTGCCTATTATCATTATTATTTTGAAAAAATATATCTTGTAATATAAACAAATCATTTTTCATTAGTTGGATAAATTTATTATTTTCATTATTCTCAAAATTTTGATTTATTTCCATTAAATTCGATTTATTTTTCATCTCAGTCGGAAATGCCATATTATCTTCATCATTACTGTAACTAGTTTGCACATTATAATTAATTACGTTTTTAACTGAATCGTAAACAATTTCTTCATTCAATATTTTATGAATTTTTTGAGTGTCAAAACGTGCTAACAACATCAAGGTATATTTGGTATTTAATAATAAGTACGTAGCTTTTTTAAAGTTATTTTTTAAACTTTCGAAGGAAACATTATGATATGGGTGATAAGATTTATTATCATCATTTGCATTAACTATATTTTTGGAATTATAATTTTCCTCTTTGTTTTGACCAATTAAATTATATATTAAATTCATTCTGTTTTCCAAAATATTTTCAAAAATATCACCTTTTATTATTTCATTTGTGTGTGCATTTTTTTCATTGCAGTATATTAACAAGACAATCAATGATTTTGTGATTAGTTTAATTTTACTGGATGTGATATAAGTTAAATTGTAATATGAAGAATAAATCAATTTTAATATAATGTTTGAAAAGTTTTCTTTATGTTTATATATATATGAATTTAGATATTTAACTGAATTTTTATTATTAAATATTTTTATATAAATATCTCTAATTGTTTGATTTTTAAAAAGTGAATTAAGAAACTTCAGGCATATAAATATGTCTGTATATATTTTATTCAAGACATATATATAATCTTCTTCACTTACTTTTTTATTAATATCAAAATATATGTTGTTTGTATAATTATTTAAATAAAAACAATCATAGTTAACTAATTCTTCTTTGTTTTTTTTCATAAAATCATAATAATTATTTTCTTCATTATTTAATAAATCAAAAAAAGAATTTTGAAATAAAAACTCATAACTTTCATATTTTTTATTCCATACATCCTTTACAACAGTCTGCTCAAAATGTGATAACTTTTTTTTATAGGATGATGATGAAACTTCTTTAAAATTAACAGCTGTTGTATTTTTAACATCATAAATTAAATCTTCATAACTCGTAATTATATTATCCAAATTATCTTTTATATTATATACACTAGAATATATATTCTTAATCTTAATAGTATTATTAATAACATTGCTGCTTTTTTTCCGCAAAAATTCTTTTATACTATCCTCCTTACTAGTTATAGTGTTGCGTAAGTTTTCTATTTGTTTTACCGTTTCATTGTAGTTATAATTTTGAAATATTTCATTTAAGTCTACTTTCATTTTACTATCGAACGAAACATATGTTTAAATATATATGACTATAATTGATATATAGGCTTAAATATTATGTGCATAATTAATATAGTTTTTTTAGCAAAATCACGTTAACAAAAAAAAAAAAATTGAAATAAAAAACGAATGAAAAAAAAAACTAATAAAATCTATTGCGTTGCTCTATGCATATATTTATTCAATTACATAATTATTCGCATATTGTGAAATAAAAAAAATAGCAAACTTTTTAAATTTATTATATCTCCGATTATATATCATTATTTACATAATGCTATTCCACAAATATATAGATAGCAAGTAGCGAAATAAAAATATATGAATTATCATTTTTTTATATAATTTGTTCAAAATAAAAATATGCTAACATTGGTTTTATTGTTATCATAAAAAATAATATTTATGCAATGATACTTCATTAAAATTAGTTTGATAAAAATAAATTTCTTTGGAATGTATATGATTCATATATCGATTTAATAAAATAAAACTGAAACGAATTATAAGGTAATATCGTTTTTTTTTACTTTAAATAAATGTGGTTATATGTATGTTTCGATGTATTTGTATAAATGTGGTAAACATGAAAATATATATGCATTACATAGTATAATATGGATATTACTAATTTCACAATTTGTTCAAAAGGACAATTAAGCATAGAAAATTTATTTATAAAATTATCAAATGCATTTATGATAAATGTGCACATAGAGTATATATTTTGTTAACTTTTTCAATTTAAAAATATTATTCTCCCCTTTTTAAATGTGTAGATGAGCGAATTTAAGGTTGGCTCCAAGTTAAAAGACCAAGTAGTATGTAATATGCAGCCATTAATTTTATGTTTACACAAGCATGATGATGACATAACAAAATGCCTACCTGAAATTACCATATTTGAAAAAACGTGTAGTAAAAAGTTGAACTATGTTCATGATCGAATAGGATTGGATGATACAAGGAATACGTTATATACTGGGAAAAAGGCTATATAAAACTCCAAAAAATAAAAAAAGGCACAAAAAAAACATATACACACAAAGTTTTTGCAATTTTTTCCTTTTTTTCGTATAAGTTTGTGTGTACTATTTTTTTTATTATAATTTATTAAAATAATTTAAAATATTGTATTAGATCAATATTACCCCAAAAAATAAGGTTTATCCTTTTACCATTTTTAATGTCCAAAAAGTGTATTTAATAATTTATGTTCATATATTTTCCCCCTTTTTTTTCGTATTTTTATTTCTATAATACATTTTTTAAGCTTAATATAATTAGCAATTCAAAAGGGCAAAAATAATGTGAAAACATAAGAAAATCTGCGTTTGAATAAATATACAATTTTAAAACAAGCATAATGTTTATGTAAAAAAAATAAATATATGATAATATAATATCGATATAAACATAATTAAAATGGAGAGAACGAAACAAATAGATATTTTTAAATAGATAATAAAAAATGCAAATAAAATGATTAACAATAATTTTCAATTCAAAATTAATAAAATTAATGAATTGAAAACAACTGAAAATTCACATTTAAAAATACAAAAAATAAAAATAATCCAATAAAGTGAATACAAAGTAAACTATTATATATCATTATACTATAATGATAAAATGAATTTTTGTTGTACTTGAGTATAGTTTATATATGCGTCTTATTTTTTAAGGTTGACAAAGTTTAAAAACATTTTTCTAAAACATGTTTACTATAAACGATTTAGAATCTTCGATTATGTAAAGGCTAGTGAAATAAAAATATCCCATTATGATTAACCCAAGAATGATCTTCTATGAAATTTGCTTGGGTTATTGTAAGATGTATAATCATCCATTTTGTTTCCTCGATTTCCTCTTTCTTTAAGATCCATAAACTGAGAGGTATCATTATTTAATTTAAATTCGTGAGGGATATTCGATGAATGGTATTTACTATCTTTGTCATAGTCGTCAAATTTAATAACATTTGGTTTGAATATTCTCATTTTAGGATTAGAGGCGCTCATATCTTTAAAGCCTCCAAGACCAGACAAGTTCATAATATTCTGTGATTGTAAAAGTTTTTTTGTATTTTTTGCAACTTTATTTTTAAACTTAACAATATGATAATTGTATAAATAAATTGCAGTAGTAGAAATTAATAAAACAGTAAAAATTATAGCCCCTTCTGTTCCAAAAACGTTAGCTATACCTTCATACATATAAAATACAATGTGCCTAAAAAATTTCTTCATATATAAAGATATTTGTGCATATCCAAATATCATAAATAAAGAAATTGTTATTAAGAATAAGAAGCTTGCATGGAATTTTTTAAAATATAAAATTAATGATGATATAAATAATAATATAATTATACCAAGATAGCAAATAATTTTATGTATTAATTGCTTTCTTATAATTGGATAATATATATTATATATATCATTATTTAACCATCTATTAATAACTTTACTCATTAATTCTTTTGAGATTTTTCTATATTGTGGATTTTTTAAAGTAAAATTTTCTTCAATTGAAGATTGTATTTTATTTTCTCTTTGATTTTTTAAATAAATATTTTCTATATTATTAGAAAGTACAACAAGTGCTCTATTAAATAATGTAATTTTTAATGATCTCCATAAATAATATTTATGTATTTCTCCTTTTATTGAATTTTTTAAATCGTCTAAAGGCTGCTGGCAAGTTATTTGTATTGCTTTTAAATTTTCATCCTTAATAAATTTAAATACATCATCAGTTAATTCTAAAAAGTTTTTATATTCGGAAATCCATGATTCTTCATTAGCACAATATATTTCCATGTATTTCAATTCTTCTTGATTTTTTAAACTTAAAAATATATCTTGTAATACTAATTCATCTAATGGGAAATTAAAATTTTCAAGGAAATTATTTTTTAAATTATTTTTATGCATATTATATAAAGCATTTGTTTTGTCTTTACAATGGTTATTCCATTTTTCTAAAGCTTTTTGTTTTAATTCTTTTATGCTATTATCTAAAATGACTAAATATTCATCGCCAATTTCTTTTTCTTCTTTTGAAAAATCACTTAAAGTAGCCATGTATACATTTATAGCTTCTGCATTCCATTTATCTAAAACTGTGTAAAACACATTTTTATTTTTAAAATACTCCGTGATGTTATCAGTACTTTCTGCTAAAGTTTCAAAAACTTCCTTTCCTTTTGATACAGCATTTCCAAAATATGATTTTAATTTATTTTCATTTAATGTTATATTTTTCTTTTTTAAATAATAAAATTCTTGGAATGTGCTATTAATTAATGGAGTACATATTTCATCTTTATAATATATAAGATCTAATTTTTCAGAATTTTTAGAAAGTTTTTTTTCTAAATATTTAAGCAAATTATAGCTAACTGATTCAAAAAAAACAGTTAATTCTTTTTGCTTAATTGGATATTGGTCACTTTTCATTTTTATATCTTCTACAACTATTTGTAAAGCATCTTCGCAAGCAATTTTACAAAACTTTTTAATGTTTGTTTCTCCCAATGCGATCATTTCATTTTTAATTAAGTCTAATCTTTCATATAAATTAGATTCTATATCTTTTATCAATTCCTTTTCTTCTTCATCATGAAAGTCACTTTCAGTATACTTATACCATATATTTAATATTTGCTCTCTAATTAATTCTTCGTATTTAGTTATTTCATTAATTAAAGGTGGTAGTTGTTTATAAACATCTTTTTTTTGATGTACTTCTCTTTCTTCTTCTTCATCCATAAAATCTTCATTAAATGATGAATCATTTTGAGATTTATTGTTCCCATCTTTTTCATTGCCATTTAACTTTGATTCTAAACTTTTTATAAACTCATCACTATCATCATTCATGTAACTAATAAATTCGACATCATCATTTTCCATAAATTGTAATAAATATTTTTTATATAAAAATATTAAATCATTTCTGCTTATCTCAGCTCTGTTAATTTTAAACTGTTTAAAAAATTGGTTCACATTAGTAAATAAATTTTGATTTGCGGATTTAACTAAAAATGTAATAAAATCATATATATCATCTCCTGACATATATCTGCTATGAGTTTCTGATATATCATTTACTTCATCATCCATATTATTATTGATAGTAGAGCTATTATTTTCCTTTATCTCACTTTTACCTTTTTTTTCCTTTATAATTTTATTGATAATATTATTCATCTGAACATTAGAATACATTTTTTTAGGATGCATCATTGCTCTTAAATATATCTTATATCGTAGCACCATAATGTCATTTTTATATTCATCATTTAAATCATTCAAATTTACATTTGTAAAATCAAGATCTTTATTATTATACATATGTCTTAACAAAACACAATCAATATTTTTATATAATACTCCTAATTTATAATTAGTAGACATTTCATTAGTTGGCTCCTTATTTCCATCTTTTGTGTATGTTAAGTATGCAATTTTTTTTTGCTTTGTTGTATAGGCATCATATTTATCTTTACTTTTATTAGATATAATTTTTCTCCAATATTTAATATCTAAATCTCTTCTATCTGAATTTAATAATATATCTAGCCATAACTTTCCTTTTCTTACATCTAAACGTTGACTAAAATCATGCACTACCCACATCAAATTTTTAGAAGCTATACTTTCTAATATTAATGAATTGCTTTCTATATTATTCATATTGTCTAATATTTTATCAAATTTTGTTTTTTTAATTGAAAATGTAGAACCATTAGATCTTGTATAAGCTCTTAACATAAATAAGTTTGCATCTTTTGTTATATTTTCAATAAATTCTAAATCTTTATTATTTATCATTTTCATTGTTAAAAATATTATATCAGTAGATATCAAATTTGTTAAAGCATATAATATTTCATCATACCGTTTATTTACATTAGGGCTGTTCAAACCTTGTGTGTCCATTAAAATAAGATTAACTTCGTCGGTATCATTTAAATTTAGATCATGTACTTTTGAAATCCAATTATCAGATTTATATAAATTTAATAAATCTATTATTTCTTCATTATATTCGTCTTTTTCATATTCATAGCTTTTAACAAAAGACGTAAAATTATTATCTATATATTCATACATCTCTTTTAATTTTTGTACTGTTATTATAATTGGTTCAGACCATATCCATATACCATATGTACTAGCAGTTATATCATTTCCAACTTTAAAACCATTTTCAATAGTTTTGTCTCTTTTATTAATATCATCAACTAGTTGCTCATTTATTAAGTTAAGTAAAAATGATTTTCCTGTGTGCATATCTCCTAAAACGGACACAATTGCAATTGGTTTGCTTATTTTTTTCAAAATTGCTAAATTTTCTTCTATTATAATTAATTCTGTGTGATTTACATTTGGCTTCACTATTTGTATTGGTTTTCCTCGTTTTTTTCGTCTTCGTATTTTATTTTTTTTCTCATCAATAATTTTGTTTATATTATCCATCGAATTCAAACACTCTCCCCCTTCACAATCAATGGGAACTTCGAAATTATTTTCGTCAATATCATCTTCATATGAATCATAATCAATTTTATTTACATCCTCCCCATTTTGTCCATTATTCTCACTATTATTATCACAGTAAACTGTTAATGAATTTATAACTACGAACAATAGGCAAAAAAATGCTCTTTTCATTTTTTTTATGACCAAACTTAATTTGCTTTATCTACCAATTCACAATTATGCATTTACATACACTTAAGTATACTTTTGAACATGTAAATGCCTTTTAGTGAGCATCGGAGCATAATTAAGTACATTTATATAAATATATATAAATACATAACGCCATATAAAGTGAATATTATGTTACAAATATATGTTTATTTAATATCACCAAATTTTTCGTAAAAAAAATAATATAACAATTTATATCTTAAATAATACTATACATTGGGAAATAATGACGAATAGGGAAAAAAAGAAATTTACGTTTAATTAAAAAAAAGTGATGTATATTTAAAAAAAATAATGAATAAATAAAAATAATAAGGGATGAATGTAAAAATAAATAAAAAATAAATAAAATAAAATAAAATAAAATAGCTTAAATAATACGAAAGCCGTGTATTTTCATTTTTGATATTTTGATATTTTACCTTTTCATATTATTAAGTATATATAATTATATATTATGGCTTGAATGCGTTTTGTAATAGTAGTATTTTGTGTATTAATATATACATAAGCAAGTGCTTATAGCTTTGCGTAATTAAACAAATGTATTATCAGTTCAATATTTATGTCAATATATATGCTTTGTTCACTTTCCCCATTAATAAATTTATTGTAAAAAAGGAAATAAGAAATAAAAAAAAAAATAAAAAATATAAGTATGAAATATTTTTATAATTCGGCATATGTAATATTTTAAAAACACAATTATTGGGGTTATTATAAAGAATATATCTTGAAATGGAAATTATGCATATTTGTTTTTATTAAAATAAATTCAAATATATATAAGTTCGTGACAATAAAAAATGAAAAAAATTAATATTTATATATAATGTTCATACTATAATTTGTTCGTAACAATTTAAAATAAAAAAGGGTGACCAATTTGTTACACTTAGTATTGTATTTTTACTAACATTAAAATATTATATATCTTTATAATGTATATATATACATATTATATTATAGTAACACTCATTATGTGTCTTAATTTATTTATTAAAGCCATATAACCTATAAGTGCTTGATTGTGTAAGCTTTTTTTATTTCCCTTATTTCAGCAAATTGGAACTCATAATTATATTGTTCAACTATTTATTCAAGTCTTTTAATATCAAGAAAAATAAAATTCAATATCATTTTTTACTCATAAGTATATAACAATAAAAATATCCTCTCAGGATACACACACATTCTTAATTAATTAATTAAAGTTATTGACAAAATATAATACAAATGTAAATTATATTATCATCGAATTTTCATAGTAAAACCACTATGCTTCCTTTATATCATTTACACCTATAATATAGGATACTTTATTTAACCCGAAACAAAATTGATATGTCTTTATTAAAGTATCATTTGCAATGATATTCATTTTAAATAATTTTTTTTATTTACATTCATATACATTTGTGAAAAATTATTTTTCATACAAATTTACTATAAACGTTAAAAAATATAAGAATACTTATTTATAAACACGTTTATTTAAAAAATATATTATAGGAAATAAAAAAAAAGTATATACCGATTATGCGAGTATTTTTCAATATGTTTTAATAAACTTTTAATCAATAATATATAAGAATAGAGCAAATGTATGTCATATAATAATTTGTTCAATAAGACATTAAAAAACATTACTAATATATTTAGTAAATTTTATTATCTTTTTCAACTTATTTTGAACTATAAAAATTATAATTATTGTTGCATTATAAAGTTGTATGAATTTTGGTCTTTATACTTATAACGTTTTTTCTTTTAAAATGTCTTTGGTATATTTTTCTTTTTAATTTATCAATTTCTTTAAATTAGTGTCTAAAAATAAATGGTATTTATAAAATGGGTTTATCTTATGATTATAATGTTTTTTTCTACATAAAAAATCGTTACATTTATATATTTATTTTTAAATTATATTAACCTTGTTCTAAAATTTCAATATACTCTTTAGTGCGGGAATGCATGTTATGTTTGTTCGATAATAACATGTTGTTAAAATGATTAACAGATATCTATAAAACGATGTAAATTATGAGATGTGTATTCCAATATATATATTATTTCTATTGTTTTCTAAAGCTAATATATCTTTAAATTTAATTGCTCTAGTTTTTTTTTGGATACCTCAAAATACTTTACTTTTAATTGAGGATTTGATGATAACCAAAAGATATTTAACTTAAAAAATAGAAAAAAAAAATAAATATATATTATTAGACTAGCAATTCAATATATGTATTTTCCATAACATATATTTCGGGGAACTATATATATGTGCACTATGAAAAATTAAGAGTATGACACTTGAATGTTTTATATCCAAATTTTCAATATATAATTACTATATCCTTTGATAATTCGAAAGTTGTATGCTGATCAGAAAATAGATTCTCTATGAGATTTTCAAAAATTTTATTGTATATTTCTAAATATTTAGATGTCTCCATATTATCTACAATAAGTATAATATAAAAAATTGGTATTTAAATATAAGTATCTAATCAATAATAAAAAATAATTAAAACAAAATAATAAAGTATGTTTAAATTCAGCACATGTAAGTTACCATAATATATAATATACTCTTTCAAAATTCTTAAAAAACGATCTTCTTTCAATTTCCCCTAAAAATAGTAAGGATTACACAAAAATTGATTAAAGTAAATTATATAAATATAATATACTGCTTAATTTTTATGGTTTTACTATTTCTATCAAAAGAATATTTACCTTGATTAATAGAGAATTAAGAATGGTATCATTACATTTCTTGTTTAATTCGTTTATATTATTGTTGAAGATATTAGAAAAATATTTTTTAATTATTTTAAAACTTGAAAAATTCCTTAAGTATGCTTCAAATATGTTATTTCTAATAAAATGCTTGAGTTCCTCATCACTTAATTTGCTATATTTCTGGAAATTCATATAATTAATGATAATATTATTGTTTCAAATTAAATTAAATAAATGAACAAGTATATGTATATATTGCCTTGTATTTTTTTTTTCTAAAATATTATTTCAAAAAATTACCATAAAATATATGTCATAAATATCATCATTCTTATTTATTATTTTGTAAGAATACAGCAAAAACAAGTATAGTAGTTCCCTTAAAAAAATAACATGGTATATAAATAAATAATAATAATTTTTTTAGGGGTCTACATATGAAATGGAATACTATTTTGTATTTTTTTACTTTCTTTTAGTATTTTCCAAAATTGTATAGCATATTTTTATAAACTCATTAATATGAGCATTATGTCCATAATTGTTCTACAGTTAAATTTAAGAAATGATAAAAAAAATAGCCTTGTGAATAGATCTATTTATTATTATTGATAGACACATATATGAATATTTATAGTTTAACCTGATCATTCCCTATTAATTTAGAAACTATATTAGCGCTTACAACAAAAGTAAATATGCAATAACTTATGTTTTTCATTTCGAGGATGTTATATAATACGCCTAAAAGTACGTGGGTAATAATAAAATATATTAATTATATATAAATTTATTCATGTGCATGAAGAAATAGAGGAAAAATTAGAAAAAATGTAATGGTTTTTTTTTTCTTACTTGAAAACGGGAGTATATCATAGCATTTTTCGTGCATGCTAATTGTGATTAACATATCCAAACAATATAATCTAAGGAAAAATAAAAATAAAACATTGTGTATGTTTGTAATGCCTAATTTTTTATGGGTTCAATTTAAAAAAGTAAATATATAATTTATTTTATATGTAAAAAAATCGTAACAAATTACATAATCGTCTCCTTATGTGCATGCAACCCAATAAATATGTAGTACAAATAAATGTCCTTTATATCTTTTTCCTGTATTGATATATAAATGTATGTTTATGTAGAAATCTCCCATATTTGTAGCATTAAAGTAATATAATAATTTATATTATGCATTTTCCATTACATAAAGAACCCAATTTGTTGACAATTTTAAAAGATTAGACAAGTAAAGATAAAAGAAATTTAAAGACATATTATTTTTAATCATGTTCAAAATTGTCATTAAAATATGTTTATCATTTTTTATTATTAAGATTATTAGTTCACAAAAACATCTGGAATCCTTGTAGTCATCTTTGTCAATAATGAAAAGGCTTTTTAAAATAACATGACACAAAATCTACAATAAATGAAAAAAAATAAAAGATAAATATGGATTATTATAAGCATACAATTTTTTCTATTTAAAAAATTAATGGTATTTCCATTATTTTTTTTTGATTGGGTAGACAAATACTCATTAAAAAGAACAATGAAATATAATCAAATTAGGATAAAAACGATTTTTTGAAAGTGAATATATTTCTATTAATGTGAAGGTAAAACATTCCTAAATATAAGGCATAAATTTAATAAATAACTAATTTAAATATTTTATTGCATATACAAACAAAATGATAAACTACTATTAAATTTACTTCTTTAGTTGTTAAGTCTTCTATATATAAATAATTTAGAAGCTGTTTCAAGTAGTCCATAATTAAGATAAAAATTTCGTTGTCACATGTTGAGCTAGATATCACTTTACAAAAATAAAGAAATTTATTTTTATATTTTTAAAATTATTAATTAAACCGATTTAAAAAAAATGTAAATGTGAATATCCAATTTAATGAATATATTCTAGTGTTAAATAACGTTGCATTCGTAATCTATATTTATTTCTTTTATATTATATATTTTTTTCCAACCTGGGAAAAATAGTTTCCATATGTGAAAAAATTTATCAGGATGCAAAGATAGCAATATAGAGAAATTTTCATTAAAATTCATCAGTGTGCCTAATATCTTCTTTATTACATCTAAATGAGGAGAGAAATATAAAATGAACAAATATTCATTACTAAGATTGATATTACATATACATAGTTTATATTATTATTATATTTTAAAAATGCAATGTTTTCAATTTCTACCATATTCTTTTAAAAAACAAATGGATTGAAAATTTACATATAAATTGTCCCCAATTTTATCCTCATATAATTTGAATTTATGATATTTGCTAATATCCTTTATTTTTTTATTGTGTTCTTTCACGTATTCATTATCATTTTCTTTCTCCATTTTATAATCTGTAATGCACTCAGACAAAATTGTAATTATAATTTCTTCCACACCTTTGTCTAAATAAATGAAAATTCAAGAAAAATTGAAAAAATGGAACACATATTAATCTAAACATATATACATGCATTATTATTACATTTCAATGTATAATATTTTAAAAATAATCATTAAAGCAGAAAATGTATATAACCTTCGTAGTTTTGGGTTAGTGTTTGTTTTTTTTCGTTAGAGATTTTCCCCTTAAAGGTACTAATTTAATATCGAAAAATATATATAAAATAAGAAAATATCATAGACAAACTCAGTATTCAATATAACCATCAATTTATACGCGTATACATATACGCAAAAAATATAATAAAATAAATAATAGTCACAAACTATTAATATAGATTTATAAGCATATGATACACAATTTATTGTCTATTACTTCATAAAGGTTAAATATTTTAAATTGTCCTTTTCTTTAATGAATGAATCAAGCTAGAAAAGTGTTTAACAATGCATCGTCTATATTTAGACTTATTTTTATTAATGTGTGTAATTTGCAATATGTATTATATTTATATATTCATAGAAATATATTTTTATTACAGTTTTAATATCAGTATTTCCCACATAATCACTAATATCATTTATGGTTATGATACTACAGTTTTTTTCAAGTTCATTAAATAAATGTGTATCATTCGAATCCGTTTTTTTTTTTTGCTTTTCCCCTTTATTTTGATTTTCTCTTTTTTTTCTCTCCTTTTCTATTGCAATGTTCTAATAAAATTCATTAAATTGCCAATATATGCATATAAATGTAAAGATGAATACATAATTTTAATGATAAATCAGTGAAATATCTAAATATATTACGTATTGGGCGTCTTTAATTATTTGATATGTTTTCATCATTCTTTTATCTTCATCCACTATATCATGTACAGCACTTTCTCTATAAATCGTTTGCATATATATGTGGTGTAAAAAAAGTAGATAAAATAGAAAATATAAAAAGCACAAAAGAAAATATTTAAGTAATTTAATATTTACCGAATTTTCTGTGTTATTGTAGGCTTCGAAAAGGATGGAGCACTATGGTCACCCTCTTCATTCGTATAATAATATTCATTTTGACATTTTTTTACATTCAAAAATTCGTATAATTGGATGAACAAATTTATAATGTAATCTAAAATTGAAAAAAATGAAATATAAATATATGCGATAGTTTATATTTCGAAGATTTACATTCAATACATGACCTAGTTTTACTTTATTTTTTATTTTTTAACTTTTATCGGAGTTAATAATAGATATTTCGTCGAAAAATATATTGAAACTTTCTAAATGCTTTTTTAAAAATTTCCAGTTTTTTTTTTTTATGTCTTTGCTAAATCCGTTCTCAAGATGGTTCATGTTGATACTCTTTCGAAATGTTATAAGATGCATATATATATATATTTATTTATATTTATTTTTTTGAATATCATAAAAAGAAGACAAGGATTCTTAAAAAACACAACTATTAAAATAATAATATTGCATCATAGTAAAATTGGAATATTATATATAATAAAAAATACTTGAGGCATATATGTGTTTATAATTTCTGCAACTATTATCCCATTGCTCGCATTTTTTATATTTTTAAAAGAATAAGGCAGATTTAAATGTTGCAACCATTTTATAACTTCTCTTGGGACTAAAAATAAAAATATATGTATAATCCCTTTATGCTAAAAATATAGATGAAAGTGTTAAGAAAAAAGGAGCAAAACATAATAAACAGTAAAAAACAATATAGTAAAAAGGAAAATTACATTCCATTTCTTTTATTTTTCAGGGTTTTCTGGATAATTATATATATGTGTATATTTTATCCAATACGTTATTAAACAATATAAAATATTTAAAAAAAATGTATAATTAAAAAATTGTGGTATGCTTATAATTTAATAGGGACTCCTCGTGGGAAATGTTCGGATGAACCTATATGTATATAATGTCATATTTTATTTGAATCACACATGGCACTATTATTTAATTCCAAATATAATGCATTATAATAAGAAATAAATAGTATATATGTATTAAATCATAGGAATTTGTCGATATACATTTTTATAAATGCATACGTGTCTATACGTGTCTGTTCTTATAATTAAACTGCTACTATATTTTATCATATTATTTTTTTTTATATTATATATATAGCATAAAAATTAAAAAAAAATTCTTTTATGTATTTTTATTTAATAAAAAAATGAGGTATTATTACATATGATTTTTTTCAGTTTATATATCTTCATGAATATTTGTAGATATTTTAATATTTCAAATTCATTCCCTTCATAAATTCGCATTTTTACTACGTAAAATATAAATGCATAAGTAAAAATATATAATATTGTGGTTTCGAGTTTGTCTTTTAGCTGTTTTTCAAAAGGGTTAAATCATATTTCTTAGTAAAGCCTTTGCTTATTTCAGGGTCATAAAGCGTATTTGCACATATTATTTCATATATATTATCATAATTTCGCATTAAGGGGAAAAAGTATTTTGCATAAATATGTAAAAATTATTGGAAAATTATGGACTTAATCCATGATTAATAGAGAAAAAAATTGTTAAAAATGTTTTTTTTAAAATAAAAAAAAAGTAGACGAAAATATATGTAAGATATTAGGGGATCAGCCATAAAGTTATAAATAGCTTTTTTATTTTGCTCATTGTGTAAAATCGAACAATATAAATTATAATAGAAGATAGCTCACGTTCAGGAACAAAAAAGGATATATACATTAGGCATACAAAAATAAATAAATAAATAAATATATGCGCATTATATACACACGCACCTATATAAAAAATATATACACCCGTGGGAAGGGGATAGACAGGCGAAGTACTATGATACATGGGGTGGCATAAATAAGGGGATTTGGAATTTACAATTTATTATCATTTGAGCTTCTCCCTTTTGTTTTTTCAGTTTTTTTATTAATTAATTTTTTTAATTTTTATGCAGAATGTGTATTTTATGTAATCATGAGAAAAAGGGAGGATTTGAAAATACAGCAATAGGAACATGGTCTAAAGGTATTAGTTTAATATTTTGTTCCTC
Organism: Plasmodium berghei ANKA; assembly: GCF_900002375.2. NCBI lineage: Eukaryota > Apicomplexa > Aconoidasida > Haemosporida > Plasmodiidae > Plasmodium > Plasmodium berghei. The sequence continues at coordinate 1,032,486 of NC_036171.2, forward strand.
AATGTTTTTATTACACTTTATTAATGATAATGAGCTAAAATTATTAAATAAAACGGTACCAACAGGAGAAGATAAAATGATTTACTACTTAAGCATATATAATTTAATCGGTGCAGCGGCACTTTTATTATTTTCATTATTGGGGCATTTTATTTATAAACCTCTTTTAAGACCAATATATTTAATTTCATTTATCGTATCATTATTTTTAATATCATCGGGAGTGTATACAACATCAATAAGCAAAAACATTTCTTTAAAAATTATCGGAGTCATGGATGCATTAAAATTTCATCCAAATTATATGTTACTAAATAAAATAAATCATTTAAATGACAAAGATGATAAAGTGATACAAGGGGATGGTGAAGGCAATGTAGATATTGAAGATATACCAGACGATTTTAAAGACCTAAGTTTTTTTGATGCAAATAAACTTTTAGAAATGATTAAAGATAGACAATCGTTTCTTGAAACTAAAAAAGAAAAACTGTTAAAAAGATTAACCAAAGATGATTTAATGAAAATGTTTAATGATATAAAAGTAACCGATAATAATGTCCATAAAATTTTAATAGAAAAAAAATTGTTAGAGTTATATGAAAAAATTAAAAATATTCAAATAAACTTTGACGTATATGATAGATTCTATAAATTTATAGAAAATAACTCTCCCCTTTTCATAACTAATTCTGAACAAATAAAAATCTTTGCACAAAAATTTCAAAATATTTATAATTATTATAATAAGTCGATTTTTAATATTTCAAAGTACGAGTTAGTAAAACATGATAATGAAATTATTAAAATATATTTAGATTCGATAGAAACAATTAAACAAGTAAGAGAAAAAAATAAGAATGCGAAGTTATTTGAATATATAGATGACCTTAAAAAAAGAAACATACTTATTCTTTCATCTGCATTATTATTGATGTCTTTTATGTACATCCATAAAGGCGCAACATTAACTTCAAAAAGTTCTATGTCAATAACTTTAATGTAAGGCAATTTTCACTTTTTTTGGATACCCTTTGTGTTCAACTGATCAATTACATAAGTTTATGGAAATGCCTAATCATATGCATATATATAAATTTTCACATATATAATTTTTCCACCTTTTTAGATACGCACCCTCTATGTCCTACTTAATTACACTCGCTTGTATTTTCGTTTGTAGCGGTGTTTTTTTCTTTTCTATTGTTGGATTGATATTATATATTTTTAGTTTTATATTAATATTTTTTTTAATATTTTCCCAATGTTTTTGTGAAAGGATATTCAAGTTTTTTATGGGATTAATATTTTTATTTTTATTTATTTTTTGTTTTTTAATTGGATATATCTTAGTAGAAGATTTTAATGAAGGCTCAAAAGTATATAATGAATACAAAAAAAATGAATTCAATGATTTTTATTGGGTATTATTAAACAAAGGAACATATGAGCGTTTTAAAAGTTTTATTTTATTTTCAAATGGACAAATGTTTTTAGTATGCATTGCTTTATGTATATTTATGACAATATATTCCCTTTACTGTGTCTTCTATACTTTCCGTTCTATTTATTCTCAATAATATATCATATAATTCTTAATTTTCACAAAGGGGCATACATACACCCATATTTGTATATATATATATATACATTTATTTCTGTGCGCTTCAATATATATGTTAACATCCCAATAGAATCAACTAAGAGATAGTAGTGTTGTTCCACATTTAACGATATCTTCATGTTTTTCTCAACTTTTTTTACTATTGTTATTTTTCATTTTCTGCATTTTTCGTTATTTTTTATTTTTTTTTCTAAATATATTTTCTATTTCCGATTTTATATTGTATTAATTCAATAATACTCTTATTTTTTTGACTTACTCAATTTATAGATATTTATTAATATGTAATGCGTATATATCACATTCTTCCACTTGTCATTTTTTATTTTATTTTATAATTTCTTCATTTATTTTAATGCCAATATTAAATATATTTTCAGAAACAACAAAAGAAAAAAATATAATTCATTATATCGTTAAAAATGAATAATTTTCATTTTGAAACGTTATGTTCAATGTGTATTTAATTTTTTTAGTAAAAAAATAAAATGTAAAATTAAAAAAAATAAAATATAAAATAGCACGAAATACCAAAGTAGGATAAGTAAATAATACCGGTGGGGATAAAAAAACTAACAAAACATTATGTCTTATAGAATTGGTATAAAATAAATACACTATATATATTTAATGTACATTAAAATTGAAGAAAAATGGAAAAGGTATATGTTGTTTTACTTAAAAATGAAAGAAAAATATGAACTATTTTTTTAGTTTTTTTTTGTAATTCATTTGAAAAAATCTTGTTAATCTGCATCGCAGAATAATAAAAGAATTTCATTTAATATAATTGTGTTAAAAAATTAGGGGCTTGTACTTTTTTGTAACCATATACGTTAAGCAGTATACTAAATACAATTAACTCTAAATTCGTATTAAAATATAATAGTAACTATATGTATTTAAAGATATATGCTCCTCCATTTACATATGCGCAACTATGTATATATAGAGAACACAAATTGTGCGCAAATTTTATGAGCTTTTCACTATTATTATAGTGGTAAAGAGAGCCACCTATATATTACTCATATGTATATATAATAGCCCTACGAATACACCAATTTAGAAATATAGTAGAATGCAACTAAAAAAAATTGTGATTATCTTGATTTTGTTTATACTAAACAGATAAATCTTATAAATATTTAATTTTTCCAAAATCAATTCTTCTAGTTGCATAAACTGTCCAGAAAAATCTTTGCCAAACAGTCATTAATACCATCGCAACAAAAGCACCACTTACTAATTTGAGACCAGTTAATTTTCTTTCATCATGAGTTGGTTCGGCTGCCCATGTTAAAAAATTTACAACATCTTTTGCCATTTGAGAAACGTTACAAGGAGTTCCATCTTCATATTCAATCATGTCATCTTGAAGAGGAGGAGGCATAGATATTGATCCTCCGGGGAAATAAGTATTGTAATATAAACCTTGTCTTAATGCGACGCCTTCTGGTGGGTCACGATAACAAGTCAATAAAGAAAATATATAATCTGGACCATTATGTCTTGCTGTTGTTATAACAGATAAATCTGGCGGTGATGCACCTCCATTTGCATATCTTGCAGCTTCTTCATTTGGGTATGGTTTTGGAAAAGAATCTGTTAAAATTCCAGGTCGTGTAAACATTTCACCTTTATCATCTGGTCCATCTTCTATATCATATGATGCCGCAATTTGTTTTACTCTTTTTTCTGGATATACTTCATTAACTAAACTACGGAACTGTAGTTGCTCCATTGAATGGCATGTAGCACATATCTGCCTATATACTTCAAATCCTCGTCGTACACTTGGTATATCATGTGAATGAAGCATGGACTTAAACCAAAATGGATAATGTGGGGTGTGTGGTGGTTCATAATCCATACACCAAGCAACGGGCCTCGATTGCATATTGTTATGCACTATTGAAAAGCCCAAAGCAAATAATATATAATACTTTAAATTTAAATATTTATATTTCTTTCTTTCTTCATTTTCTTCTTCAGTATATGGCTGTAAATGATTTTTTAATCTATCTTGGCTTTTTTTATCTGGTAAAAAAAAATCACATCCTTCTTCTAATGTCCCTCTACATATTTGTCTCTTATAATCGGTGTGACTATTTCTGTAGTTGTCATTTGGCTTAAATTTATCCAATATATAATAATTTAGGTTTTTTATTCTGTTATTTTTTATTTGGGCTTTGAATATATTCTTCTCAAATTCATTGTTCCATGATTTTATTAAATGTATTCTAAGCTAAAAAAAAAAATGAATCGGTGTGTATTTATTCTGGTACATGTAAAGAAACATTTTTAAAATCGTGAAGAATATATGTGCCACTAAAGTATCAGATATAGGCGATTAAGAGATTAGTAAATTCACACATTTGTACGTTTAAACTTAGTTATTTTTCTATTTGTAGATACACATTGGAAATGCATATATTTGTACATATGTATAATAATATGTATGTTGCTAATTTTACGCATAAATATTGTCATGTCAACTAAATGAATGACGCATAATTGTTCATACCTGGTATGGGAGCTTTAACCATATTTTATCTTTATATCCTGGAAACAAGTTATTTAATGCTCCCCCTCCAGCCATATTTTATGGAACCTTTTTTCCTTTTATTATTATTGTTATTATTAAAAAAATGTGAACAAGTTATATATTCAAATAAACTTAAGTACAATTAATGTAATCATTTGAAAACTTAACAAACTATAAATAAAATCAATTTACATTATGGACATATTACTTAAATATATATATAAATGATATATAATATTTGTCATATATATAATACTATATTATTTTTTCCTTTTATATTCCTCTTAACACTACTATTTTATTTTGGTTTTCAAATAACATTAGTATTCCCATACATGTATTACAATTTATTTTTCTTTATGCAATTTTGGAAAAATATTACGTGGATATTATGTATATATATATGCATGATATAATAATAATAGTTATTATCATATAACTAATTTAAAGAAAAATTGGTTTTCTGCATATTTTTTAAGTGTTATTAATATAATTAAAATAAATAGGTGAAAAAGAAAAAAATATATGAATTTAATTAATATAAAATGAAAAAAAAAAAGAATATTTTTCTGTGTAATTAACTCTTATACACTTTTTACATTAGGAACAAAATGTAGTGGGAATACAGTTTTTAATTTTTTTTTATTTTTACCATTTTAATATTTATTTTTCCCTTATTTTTTTATTTTATGTGTAAATTAAAAAATAAAATGAGTTTGGTTAACTTTTGTTATTATTTTTCAAAATTAGTAGCTGTGTTTTTTTATATTTCATTTGTTTATGAAGGATGGTAAGATACACATCGAATATTTTTCATAATTATATGTTTATTATTAGTACAAATAGATATATGCAATAGGTAAAACTGCGGTGTACTTGCATAAGTAATAAAAATGTGAAATCCTAAAATGTTGTGCATATTTAACGCAAAACACACTCAACTTAGTGCGTGGGTTAAAAATATTATATGAAAAATTATGGAAGGATACTTATTAATAAAAAATGGGTATATTCATATTTATATATTATATACGTATATTAATGTCATACTTTTAACTTATACACACATGCATAATATATATATATGTATATATCATGATATAGTCTAACTTTAAAATATTAAAAAAAAAACGATATCAACAATATAGCCTATTAGGCATAAATTATTTTAAAAATTTTATAGTGCGCATGTCTGAACAAATTTGTTTATAAAAAATATGTTATTTCCTATATATTTTTGTTCGTTACAATTCTATCTTTTTAGAGCAATTCATGTTATTCAAAAATCGAACAAAATCTTACTTAAACACTATACTAAAATTATATTTCCGAAATCCTTCTTTTAAATATATTTTAATTATATTAAAAGAAATGTATCCTTATTTCATTTTTGACCATCTTTTTTAATTATAATAAGTATTTAATAATGGTATAAACTGAGTTAAGGGAAGTGGAAAATAATAAGCGAAATACATTGGTGATTGCACAATACAAATATTTAATGTATATAAATATATACTTATTTAGTTTTCATTTCTTCAAAAACGATATATATAATTTGGATAATAAAATCGTATTCTAATTATATATAAAAACTATCATATTTTTATATTCAAGAAGTTATCTTAGTATATCAGGTTAATCAAAAATAAAATACTTATTTTCCATGCCCCAATTTATATGTACTCAAAGGGTAAAAAGTGGGAATATTATCTTACATTAGCAAAGTTTTTTATTATAAAATTCGAATTACTTAAGAAATGTATTTTATTCTATTACATAAATTAAAAGTAAAAAAACATTATAATCAATAAATATTAATATATGGAAAATACATCAAGCACAAATATATAACTGAAAATGGCAGTATTCAATTATTTTAATAACTCCAAAACATATTTTGTTCCTATTATATTTTATATGTAAAATAGTGAAATAGTTAAAATACGTATATTGGGTATATATATGTGTATGCTATAACTAATGGCTATGGAAAGAGAACACTATGAAGTATATTATTCAAAATCCCCAAAAAAGAAAGATAATTTTAATATGTATTTAATTTATGAATATAAAATATGGTTTTCAAAGAAATTTTAAAATTCATTTCACTAATAAATTATGTATTCACAAATGCGGATTATAATCGCAGCGTGTAATGCTGCTACATTACTATGAGAATAACCATTTTTTTTATAGCTCTAGTAACTTGGAAAAATATAAAATAAAGTATTCCTTTTAATTTACTTAAATATGTATATTTAAATTAATTTTTAATGCTACAATAAAATGGCTTAAGTTTTTTCGTAGTATATAAAAATTAGCAATTTTAAATGCTATATATATGCGAAAAGGGAAGCATATCATCCGAAAATGAAGTGAAAAAATAAATTAGTATGGATAATATATAATAGCAATTTAATAAAAAGTACAAATGATTATAATAGCAAAAATGTTGCATATTAAAGCATAATTATAAAAATAACCACCGAAGCCCCTAATGTAAAATATAAGCACCTTAAATCACATAAAATAAATAATATAGTTATTACACCCCTTTCCTTATTTAGCACTTATACAAGATAATTAACGATATATTAAATTTATATATAGTTTTTATTAAAAATATATATTTTATAAAATAACGTGCCTCTAAATAAACAAAAAATTATATATATTATTTATGATATGAGACGAATGGATTACCTACTACCCTACTTTATTTCTGAAAAAAAATAAAAAAAACTAGTAATTTCTTTTAATATCGCCATGCAGCGATATTAGAATGCATAAATATTACTATTTATAATGGCAATTGATATAACGTGCACACACATGCAAAACTAATACTATGTAAGTGTGATATATGATAACCATTATAGGAATATTACTAATATTGTTTCAAAATATAAATGTATTTTATCTTGCAATAAATTATGCATATCCAATATTATTGTATATCATAGGTGTACATTATTAATATATGTCCCCCCTATATATTACTATTAATTAATTATTTATTTTTATCACTTATTGCAAGTTTTCCTGCATATCATCTCTTAATCATATATTGCCAAAAAAATATATTTTTTTAAATAACGTCAATATTTCTATAAAAAATATTATAAAAATAATTTAATTTTTAAATATTTAAATAAAAAAAAAATATTCTTAATAAATTCTTAAACTTTTATAGTTAAAAATTTTCCACGTTTTAAAAAACAAAAACTCTCTAATTAATTTAATTAAACAATTTTATAATTAAAATTAATTAAAACTTTTATAATATTAAACTTATTTATCTCAAGCAAATATAATATTTTAAAAAAACATAAAAATGGCAATAACAAAAGTCGGAATTAATGGATTTGGCCGTATCGGTCGTTTAGTATTCAGATCTGCCCAAGAAAGAAGTGACATTGTAAGTTTGTAGATTTTGCATTAAATATAAATTTATATATTTTGTAAATTATAAGCATATTTGATTATGTATATAATGTATTAGCGTATTCAAATAATATTGCTCATTATATTATAATGTGTTTAAAAAATAATACGTGTGCCAATTTTTTGTATTTCTTATTATTTTTTGTATATAAAATAAGTTTCTGAGTAATAATGTTTTATCATGTTTATCATTCCCTTTTTTATTATATAGGAAGTAGTTGCTATCAATGACCCATTTATGGATATTAGTCACTTGATCTACTTATTAAAGCATGATTCAGTTCATGGAAAATTCCCATGTGAGGTAACCCCAACTGAAGGAGGTATCATGGTTGGAAACAAAAAAGTCGTTGTATATAACGAAAGAGACCCAGCTCAAATTCCATGGGGAAAACACGCCATTGATGTTGTATGTGAATCAACTGGTGTATTCTTAACCAAGGAATTATCCAATGCTCACATTAAGGGAGGTGCAAAAAAAGTTATCATGTCAGCACCACCAAAAGACGACACACCAATTTATGTCATGGGTATTAACCACGAGAAATATAACAGTTCCCAAACCATCGTCTCCAATGCCTCATGTACTACAAATTGCTTAGCCCCAATTGCTAAGGTAATTCATGAAAACTTCGGAATTGTTGAAGGTTTAATGACCACTGTCCATGCCTCAACAGCCAACCAATTAGTTGTTGATGGACCATCAAAGGGAGGTAAAGACTGGAGAGCAGGTAGATCAGCTTTGTTAAACATTATCCCAGCTTCAACTGGTGCAGCTAAAGCTGTAGGAAAAGTTTTACCAGAATTAAACGGGAAATTAACTGGTGTTGCCTTTAGAGTTCCAATTGGTACAGTCTCAGTTGTCGATTTAGTATGCAGATTAGAAAAACCAGCCAAATATGAAGATGTAGCTAAAAAAATTAAAGAAGCATCTGAGGGTCCACTTAAGGGAATATTAGGTTATACCGAAGAAGAAGTTGTATCTCAAGATTTCGTCCATGATAGCAGATCATCAATCTTTGACTTAAAAGCTGGTCTTGCCTTAAATGATAACTTTTTCAAAATTGTTTCATGGTATGACAATGAATGGGGATATTCAAACCGTCTTTTAGATTTGGCTATCCACATCACCAAAAATTAAGTTGCTTTTTAACGTATCATCCTAAGAAATATATTTCCTGAAATTATCAAGAATAATTAAATTGTAGATATGCGTATTAAAAATAAGGCCATTTGCATATATGATCTGTATATGAAATATTCAAGGCCTTCGAAAGTTGTGACAGAAAAAATACTAGGCATTTCATAACACACTTACATGATTCCCATTTAAAATTAATACTTAAAATATATTGTGTTATTTACATTCTACAGCATTCATTCCATTTGTGCATATAACTTAATTACTATATATTATGAATTAAAAATGTTTTATTTTTATATGTATGCATACTTCTTAATATATGTGATAATTGTAATAATGCATACACTTGCTATGAACCAAACTATGACTCTAACTAAGCTATGAATTAAATAGTAAAGCATCATCGTAAATGTTTTTTGCCGTCTATGTGGCAAAGATCAATTCTATGATGATCAGTTTAGTGCTGTATGATTTTTGAAAAAAATATAAAGGGAATTTACTAGAAAAAAATCCGAAAAAATGAAATTGATTAAAATAATTAAAAAAATAATATTAAAACAGTATTATAGACAATAAATAAAACAATTGCAAGGATAAGTGTAAAATTGTAACGTTTCACGGAATGCCCTAAATAAGCATGTATACCATATGAATGATCAAATAACAATAAAATTTGATCATTCATTTTTATGTGTGCCCTCTGTTTCGTTATGAAATGAATAGTATATTTTCTATTAAATTCAAAAAAGAAAATTTAAAATATTTTGGATGAGTTTCCGATGTTGCAATAAATTTCATTCTATTGGATTCGTTTATGTAAGAAGTTAAGTAGTAAATTAGAAGATTATAAATATTTTTATAAACATCGTCATTTTGGTCATCTTCAGAATATTTATAATTGTTATTTTTTTCAATAAACAAATCGATATTATCGAATATTATTACCGAGGGTTGATTTTTTAAGGCTCTCAAGAAAATTCTTTTTATGTATTTGCTATTTTCACCTATCGTCTTGTTAATTAAAAGATGACTTTCAAATTGGATTATAGATACATTTTGATATTCATAAAAAATATATTTTTTCTCTCCATAAAATGCATTTTTGATTAATGTACTATATTTAAAAATCATGTCAGAATTGATTGAGCTATTCCAGTTCATTGCATTAGTATTTATATCTTCAGTGTACATTTTTTTTCTTGTACCAATTTCATCCTCTTTATTTTTACAACTTAAACTATCGCACAATTTGGTATCATATTTAAGCATTTCATGAAAAGGTATATCCTTATAATCCGAACGAATTATTTTAATAATAAATTTTAATAAAGTTGTTTTTCCTGAACCACTATGCCCATATATTAAAAATGTATTAGGAATTCTGAATTTACTAAAATAAAATTTTATATAACTATTTTCTTCGATCTTATAAATATTATAAGTGTCATTTTGATATTTTTGTTTTACCATAAAATGTTTTCTAATATGAGATAACTCTTTTTTTCTTGAGAAATTATAGATTTTCTCAGTTATTTCTTTTTTAAGATTTCCCACTTTTTTATAACAGTGGTTTGATTTGGTATTCTGTAAACGATCCTTATTATTATCAATTTGATTATGAACACATTTCCACTTTTCGTTATATTTATTTATAGTCGTATCATTAAAGACGCTTGCAATTTTATCATGTGTATACACATCCCCACTTCCGCATATGATGGTATCTCTTTGATTAATATTGTGTTTTTCTTGATTGTTTTTTAATCTATCTAATCTGCTGATATAATATTTTGTAATTTTGGTGTGTCTTTTCAAAAGAGTATCAACATACTCATTTATGTAAAATGAAGTATAAAACATTTTGCAAATATAATTAAAAATATTATTCTGGTCATTATTAGTAGATATAAAAATGTTATATTTCCTTTTCTTTTTTTTTCGCAAAAAGTATTTGTATCTTTTAAGACATTTAAAATTATTTTTATTCATTAAAAAGTTTAAAACATTAAAATTGTTGTATGAAGAAGCATATATATTATCATCTCTTTTATTAGTTTTATTTTCCCTTTTTGGTATTATGCCCAATTTGCTTTTTTTTCCATCGCTCCTTTGTGTAATTAAGTTATTATTATAAAAATTATAGTAATATTTAAAAAAATATTTAAAGATATCTATATTAGAATAATGATAACTGTTTAAAAAATCTAATTTATTAGAAATTATATTATATATAGCATCTATAAATAACTTGTTTTTCGAGTAAAGTGAATAAATTTCCCTATGCATATGTATATAATACAAAATACGTGTATTGACAAATTCATAGATATTTATTTTATAATCATACAAATTAGTCATAGACGAATTGAATAGGTCTTTAGCTCCTTGAAAACTAACCAGTTTAACACAGTATTTTTTATTCATTTTTTTTATTATATTTTTCATATAAAAAAGCAAATTATATATTTGTATATTAGCATTGTATATTATATTATTCATTTTTCTTTTATTCCAAATATCATTATTTGATCCATTTCCTGATGTATTCTCAGATATATTATTTATCTCATTTGACTCATTTCTACTTTTTAAACTATTTCTAAAAAAAAAAAAACCGTCGTTTCTCCCTCCTTTTAATGATGAAGCCCAATGGTCAATATATGGTAAAACAAAAACAGAATTTATAATTTTTTTGTCCTTTATATATTTTATAAAATCTAAAAAAATATCTTTAATGTATTTGATTATATGCTTACAATTATATAAACTTATTATGTCAACAATGCACATGGGAATATTCAATGTGTCTTTTATATAATTTATAATATCATCATATGCCTCATATGAATTATTATGACAAAATTCTATTGATATAAAAATGTTTCTTTTGCTATTTAGCAATTTCATCAATTTCAATATACTATTTTTATTATAATTTATAATGGACCATTTTCTGGGATCTATATTGCCCATTTCACAATCAATCATCTCGTCGTTTACATCGGCACTTACCTTATCAGTATTATATTCATTACTCCACATATTATTGAAATATATTTATACTGAAATTATTACAAATATGTGACAGGATCGATATATTTTCATAATCAACTAAATATACGAATTTATATAGATAGGGTCATGCTTGTCATCAAATGCTTACATAGTACCATCATTTACTACAATTAAAAAATATATAATTTGATAAACTTCATAAAAGTGGTAATTGCTATGTGATTTTTGTTTATATTGATAATAACAAGAATTAAAAATTTTACAAAAAATGTAGAAAAAATTCACTTTGAAATTAACAAAAATAATTTGATAAATGTTATATGCTTTACGAAAATCACAGCTATATATACTTTAAAATGTAATAAATGTAAATAATATTTAAACTGGAAATGTATAATCCTATAAAAAGAATAGAATGTGTTCATAAGATAATATTAAATAGGTAAAGTATTCAAAATTAGTAATTTTTGTAATATTTGGTAAGCATGCAAACAAATACAAGCTCCCCACAAACTATATATTGCTATTATATATCCATATTACAACGATTAAAATAAGAATAGTGTATCATGAGCAATTTAACTTAAAATCATTAAATATATAAAATATTATTAAAGTTTTTTCCGAAGTAATATATTAATTTAGTTTTATGTTAAAAAGTTGTTTATTTAAAAATGAGTATTGAAAAAAACATTTTTTTCAATACTAAACAAAAAAAATTTAACTTTGCTTATACTTTATAAAAATTATTTAACGATAAAAAAACAATACATATATGCATATAAATTAAAAAGTAATAAAATAAGATATCTTTCATAATGATATAAAACTATTTATAAACTATACAATATAAATATATATTTAACACAATACATATAATACATAATACTTATATAATTTCCAGGAATTATTAACAATATTATGCTGTTTATTATGCATTCATAATGAATATCTATTTATAATTGTATTCATAATAACATACTAATACAAAAGTAAATTCTTACAAACAAAATAAACATAGTGAGAAATAAAATATTCGTCTAATATCCAGTAGTAGCTATAAATGTATACTTAGCAATTCTGAATAAAAGATATCCAAACTAAATTATATAAGACAAAAATAGGAATCTTTAATGAAATGCCCTTCTTTTTTAATTTCATTGAGATAATAATATTATATCCCTTTGTTTTATCCTTTTTTGTGCATATATATATTTTATTGTTATCATTGTCAAATTATATATTTCTTCACTTTATTATTACACAAATAATATAACTAGCAAAAATATTCATTTAATTTTAAAATTTATTATTTTGTAGTTCAAATATATATATATATATATATATATATTATGTTTTGTTGGCATTTTTAATAATACTTGATATATGTTTTTTTCGGAATATTTACAATCTATGAGTCTCTACTTTCCGTTTTTTCTTTTTCTTTATTGTTCCAAAGTATTTCAATTTTTGTATTTATAATATCAAATAATTCGATATCCTTTTGATTTTTTAGGATATAATCTTTTGCTGAAAATATCGAAATATTTTTGAATGCGCTAATAATATTAAACATATGATTTTGAAAACTTGATATATGAATAATTTCTTTATCATGGTAATGCTCTTTTAATTTCTGAAAAGCATAAATATATTTTTCATTATCCGTTATAAATAATCTTAATACATAATTAACAATAGAATAATTATATACGTTCATATTAAATACTGGTACCATACAATAAATAATTTTTAACATTAAGTTATTTGCGGTTTTAAATATTAGAAAATCTCCAGGTTCAAAAAGCTGCTCATATTCTTCTATAAAATTCATAATTTCATGCAGTTCATTAACAGGTGTAATTGTTTTTTCAAAACAAAAACCTGAATGAGCCAAGGAAACAAAAACATCAATCTCTATTTGCCTTATATTATATTCAGTTATTATGTTACTTAAATTGTGTAATTGTAATATTTCTTTAAAACATGTTGTTTGATTTATTTGCTGCATTCTTGAGGCAACTGTTAAACAGCATATTCCCATAATCTTTAGTATATATTTTTCTAAATTTTTTTTAAGCAATTTATAAATAATTACATGCAAATACTTGCTATTACATAGAAGTACTTTTAAAGCATCACATGCAATATATGCCAATTCTTCAGAGTTGTTGGAAAATAATTTTTCTGAAGTAGCAAAAAGCCATGTTTTTATATTTACATAATCATTATATCCACAATTTACGGATTCTAAAGCGTTATAAAATGTATCTTTTAGGTTGCAATCTTCTAAAAAATTTTCATGCAATTTTATCTTCCTAGTATTTGTTATTATCTCTCTCATAGTAACGACCTTTTCCATTTTGTTCACATTTATTTAAGCATATACTTTAAAACAAACAAAATTCAAACTTAAAACAATATTCAGCGTATTTACATAAACGTGTTACCAGATTTATATATGATTCGATGTATTGTTAATTAATGTATATATGCATATATAAATTTTCGTATTAAGCGTATTATATATAAATGTAAACGAGCATGAACTTCGAATCAAAAAAAAAAGTAAACTTGCTTTAATGAAACAAGTAATATAGTATAATATAAAATTTATCAATAATTTTTTTTAATTTTATATTTTCTTTTTATTTAAAGATCAATGTTCATACGGTTAAGGTATGTACACTTACACGTACTTATAGAATATAAATAATGATACAATTTTTATAAAAATAATTGCATTAAAGCAAAATAAATGTTTTACAGCATTATCCATAAATATATTATGTATATATACAATACTTGTCAATTAACTTATAAATTTAATTAAGATATCTTAAACAATTAATGCAAATTTGCATTATCCATAAAAAAATATACTATCTTATCATACATATGCCGCATGGCTTAAGAAAATTTATATGCATTTGCAAGATTAATCAAAGAATAATTTTTTTCTGTTACAATTTTTAATAATGTATGGGTACAGAAGTAAATACAATTTCTTTTTCAAAAATGCGAAAAAATATCAGCGTGTACTATTTTTAATATGCATATAATTATACAAGGGAATATTACAAAAAAACAAAATTTTAAATATATAAATTTGCAATTTTTACAAACAAATAAAAAAAAATAATAAAATACTATTAATTCATTAAATAATTATCACTATTTTATATTCATAAACTTACAATTTTATTGGATAATAATTTTTTAAATTATTATATATATAAAAAAAGAAAATTAAAAAAATATACATATGCAAATACATGTAATAATGTAATATTGGAAATATTATGCAAATACTGTAAATAAATAGGCATAATTATTTTTTTTATTATGTCAAAATAAGAGTTTAAATATTTTAATTTTTGCATACGCTCGGAATAGGCATAAAAACATATGTATATTTATTTCCTAAGTCATTGTCAAATTTAGAATATTTTTGCATTCATAATGCATATCATCAAAATCAGAACCTAATTTTTTGCAAGCCTGCAGGAAAAATATATTAAGCAAATTATTTTAATAAATGCATATATATATATATATATATATACTTGGAAATTGTTATGTATATCTATATTTATATATTATATATAATATTTACCTTTATTTTATAATCTATATTATTTAATTGACTTAAAATATATTTAAGCGATATTGTATGCATAGGATAATTAAAAATATCGTCTTTTTTATTTTCTTTTGGAATGTTGAGATTTATTGCTGATTTTATGTATGATGAAAAGTCAAAGATTAAAGTATTTTCTTTGATAGTTATATACTTATATTTTTTTGTTGGGAAATTATTATTATATTTTAAATGAACACTGTTTATCATAAATAATTTCACTATATATCTGATTGTATTTTTATCAATATAACTGTAAGAACAGTAATCATGCAAGTATTTTTTGTTTCCATATATAACAACTTGGATGTATAAAATTTTTGGTATAAATGAGTATACTATGTCATCATAATATTTCTCATAAGCCTAAGAAGGGAAATATAATAAAAGATTTTCGTAAAAGTGCATTAACTTTTTCGCAAAAAAAATATAGCTATTAAAAATTTTTTATTGTTATAAAATTTCTTATAATTACCTTTAACAAAATTAGGGTTTCATAAAATGACGGATGAGATTCAACTAAAAAAATGAGATTCTCAAGCGATAAATTTAAAAATTTTATTTTGTAATAGCCAACTTGAATGTTATTTTGTATAATATTTTCGAAAATCTCATGAATCTCGTTGTTACATACATTATTGTTTATTAAGCTGCCTAATTTAATATAATTATTTATATATAATTTAAAATTTTGATTTTTTGTATTTTGTAACATATGCTTATTATATAAATAAATATACTTAAGTTGCAAAATTAAAAGATATATATTATTTATATTACGATTATATTTATACAAATTTTGGATTTCTAATAGTATCAAAGCACAATGATGTAATATGTTTATACAAAATATTATTGTTTGAATTGTGCCATCATTTTCAAAAATGTCTTTATCAGATTTTAGCATATTTATGCAATCTTTCGTTCTTTTATGTAAAAGTTTATACAATTCATACTTTAATCCAATTTTTTTATAAATTGTGATTATAAGTTCAAAATTCCCCTTATTGAATTGTTTGCAATAAATACTTATGTAGAATGCTAATATATACACAAAAAAATGATCATCATAAAATAAACACAACTTATTTTGATTATTCTTGTGTTGGAACAAAATTACATTTCTTTCATACAAGTTTAACAAGTCTGTGAAATATAAATTATTAAAATCATAGCAAATGTTCATTTTGTTTTTTTCCATTTCATTTCTCTTCAATTTATCTTTTTTGTACATATTATCAAGAATATTTAAAAAAAATTTTAAATTTGTTGTTTTCACAATGTTTTCTTCTTTTGTAAAAATATTACAACAATTTTCATGATTTTTTGGGCATTGACTTATGTTTGTATCATTGTAATTGCTAATTTGACATGCGCATTTATCATTTCCAAAAACATTGTCACATAAATTTTTGGGTACTTTTCCAGTATCGTTAAAAAAATAATTCTTTAATTTGTAGACCCTTTCATGATATATTGAACAATTACTGTTTAATGAGACACTTAGATCATTATTAAAATTATATGCGTTTAAATGTGAAAACACATTTTTACTACATTTTAAAAAATCAAATATCAATTTATTTTCAAAAATTAATTTAAAAATAAAGTATAATTTACTGTATTCATTTATATTTAGCAATAATCTATAAATAATATGATTTTTTTTCTTTTTAATATAAATTAAAACTCTTTTTTTGATTATGCACGTAATTTGATTAATGTGTTCTTCTGATGTAAATTTGCATGCTATTCTATATAAAAAAATTATAATTTCTACTTCCATTTCTAGTGGTAATATTATATTGTTCGATACGTAGATTGTGATTAAATTAGAGAAAAGATAATTAGACAAGTGTGGACCTGAATATTTAACGCTAGGCAATAATTTTCTAATATCTCCAATACTGCAATAGTAAGATTTTCTTTGTCTTTTTCTGTCTTTAGCTTCTTTATAACCTTTTTGGTCGTTTAAAATATTTTTACTATACCGATTTTTTATCAAAATTTTTAATATGTAAAAATAAGCATCTAATATAGTTTTAAAATAAAACCTTTTGTATAATATGCTGCAGGAATTAGTTGATACTAAATTAATATGCTTGTTTAAAAATTCATATGAGCATTCATAATATATAAAAGCTTTATTTGATTCATATTTATTTTTACTATTTGCTGCATATTCATTTATATTTATTTTGGTATCATAATTATTAATATTTATGTCTTTAGAGTGTGTATGATTGGTGTAACATTGCTTTTTACAATTTGTACAAATATATTTTTTATAGGAGCATACATAAAAATTATCCAATAAAAATAATATAAAGTTATGATAAACCAATAAGTTTGCACATACCAAATTTAATCTGCTATTAAATAAGTGTATAAATTTATTTCCTGCCAATGCATCATACGTTGTTCCCTTTTTAACCTTGATAAAATATTTTAAAACATAATAAAAAATCTTTAAAATTGGCACCTCATTTTTAAAATCACAAAATATAGGTCTTAAAACAATATAGGTATTTCTTTTAATGCAAAATAATAATTGTGATTGCAAAACAAACTTATATATGTCAGAACTACATCGGCTTATAGCATTATTAAAAAATAACGCATATGCATTGTTGCATTTATTTCTATTCTTTGTTTTGGGATAATTAAATAATTTCATTAATTGTAGTCCGAATTTTGCGTCAATACACAAATAATAAAAAATAACAAGTGAATAAACTGAATTATAATAAATATATTTATATATATCATCAATTTTTAAAAACGAATCATTATTATTCAAATTTAATTTAATTTCTATATTTTTTTTTACATCTATATCATCTTTTTTTTTACTCTCTGGATTCAATATATTGAATTGGTTTATTTCATAATTTCCTATTTTACAAAGAGAATTATAATGATATGAATTTTCTTGCTCTTCTTCATTTAAATATTCATAAAAATATGAGCAAATATTTGTATTTTTGGCAATATTCGAAAATGAATCTTTTCCAATTTTCTTTTTTTTAATACTATTGAATTTATTAAGTCGTTTTGAATTATAATCACACTCATTGTTCTTTTTGTTTTCTAACAATTCTGCTGACATTTTATTTTTTTCATCACATTTTATTTCATCATATATTTTATCAATATAAAAATTGTCTATAATATATTGTGCTTTAATTACATCTAAATTATTTATTAAATTATTTATGCAAATAAATATGCTTAATAATAAATTGGTGTTCGTTTTAGATAGCTCATTATCATTTGATTCTTTTACAATAAAAATAAATTTGGAGTCTAAATTATTATTACTTTTATTAGGATGGTAATTATCGGTACCTTTGAAATTGTTATTCTTCATTATATTTTCATTGCAATTTTCAGCTCTATATGCATCGAGAATTTTTATATTAGAAACAGAATTTTCATTCGCTCTTATACTATTTCTACTACTAGTATGATTATTATTGTTTCTACTATTTTCTATTATATGCAGCGTTTCCAACGAATTCATTGCTGCATTGTGATTATATTCGTGATTTTTTTTATCTTTGATTCTATTTTTTGAATTATTTAATTGAGAATTTCTATAAATGGGGTTCATCATTTTGTTGAGTTTTTTCTGGGCCTGTTTCTCACTATCTACATAAATATTTTTAGTAACACAATGAACATGTACATTTGTATTCCAATTTGTCCACGAACTTATACCTTTTAAAATGTCTTTTATATAAGATATACTTAATTTATCAAAATTTATGGATATTTTACTTTTTGTACTTAAACTTAATAAATATATAAGCTTTAATTTTAAGTTTTTAATTGTATGTTTATGAATACATAAATATTTAATGATATTTATGTTTTTTGTAAAATCGTAGAAATACTTTTCTGAATAATTATAAAATTGGTTTCGTAAATTAATATATTTATTATATATTTCAAAATTTAGAATTCCCCCATTATAGTATTTAATATATTTTTTTCTATTTTCATTGTAATCCTTAAACAAAAATATTTTTTTATACTCTTCATCATTTAGGGGCAAAAATTTTAATATACACAACTTTGTATTATTTTTTTGTCTAATTTTATCATCTTTGTTTTTCCTCATTGATTTATTATTAAACAGGTTTTCTGATATGTGTACCTTATTCTTTACATAATTAAATGTATATATACTTTTTTTTTTATTTATATTGTTTTTTTTGTAATTTGGCTCTTTATTTTTTATAACATTTATTAAAAATATACATAAAAATAAAATATGGATTTGCTCAAAAATGCTTAATCTTGATTGGAAGGAATAAGAATAATTTAGAAGAAATAAGAGAAAAATTACTTTTGAATAACCAAAAGAAAGAGAATTATGATATAATAAGCTTATATAATCGTCTTTGCTTTTTCTGTTTTTTATTATATGTATAAATTTTTTAAAGCAAGAATAATGTAGGAGCACAAATTTATTCAACATGATGAAAAGTTTGTTGTACTCAAAAGCATATTGTTCTATATCTTCTATTTGTGAATATATTTTAGATAGCATATTTTTTATATATGTAAATTTGTTTTGACTTATTAACTCTTCACAAACACGAAAAATATCCATATATATTTCTTTTTCCAGATTAAGACTATATAAATTTTTATATGTGTAATAATAAAATCTATATTTGTAATCAAATTTTGTTTCCATTAGAATCTTTAATATAAAATACCTAAAATATTACATAAGAAGGCAATGAAATGTATTAAATATATATGCATATGTGTATGGTTAACAAAAAAATTATCTTAAATTATAATTACATTGAATAAAAATGTATATATTTAAAATAAGACGTAACAATAAACACTATTTTAGATAAACAGAAAAAATTAAATACCTTATGTGGGGTAAATCCAGTAACAAATAATTTATTACGTGAGTACAAAATATATGATATAAATTGTCTGAACTATTTCTTTTATCAATTTTAATATATTTGTTATAATGCTTTTGAAGATAATATTTTGCTTTGGATATTTTATACGATTTTATACATTTAACAAAGTTGTATAAACAAAAAATTGGTGTATCAAAGTAAAAGATATAAAAAAAACGTCTTAATAAATTAAATATATCATTGGCTATGAGAAAAAAAACTAGTGAATATGTTGTTTCTTCTTTATTGATAATTTTAAAAAATAAATCTGATGATTTGTCTTTATAGTTTGTTAAGTTTTGAATAAAATTATAAAATTTTAACTTATTTGTATCGATGACTTGAATTTTACTTAAAAATAATAAATAATCTATAATTTGAAAAAAGAGCCACATATTTTTTAATAAAATAATTAAACTATCATATTCTTCTTTTTTTTTTTTGAAATGCATTAAAAACGTTTTTAATTCATTATGTGTATTAAAATTGAGACCAAAAAGTTTTTCGTATTTTTTTAAGTTAATAGAATTTTCGTTTTTTTCAAGAAATTCCTTTTCTACAACATATTTACATTTTTTTAAAAATAAATATGGATAATTATTTTTAAAAATGAATTCAACATAAGCAGTTAGATAAATATAAAACTTTGTATAATTGTGATTATTCTGAATAATAAATTCAATGGCAAACTGAACATTTTTATAATCGAAATCACTGTAAATAATTGTATATAAAATTTGCAAAGCGGATTTGTTAGCATACTTCGAAGTACTTTCAATACTATAAAAATCTGTATTTGTAATAAAAACCTTTTTCAGTTTTTCTAATAATACTAATGATATGTTACTACTATTTGAAGGTAGCCATCGAACACTGATATCTGATATTGTAAGAGATTCAGATTCAATATTTTCGATAGAATATTTTATCAAATCATTATTATTTTCTTTAGAATAGTTTCGTATATCTAATAATTTATTATTTTTTATCATATTTTGTAATTTTATCAAAAAAGACATATTTTTTTTCATATGCTCAAGAAAAATGCTTATATTTTTTTTGGTATATTTATTTTTTGTATATAAATTAATAATATCTTGGCATGTTTTTATGTCAATTTTTTTATCAATGCATTCGTAAAAAAAAACAAAAATATCATTTTTACGACTTAAAATATGTAATAATGTGAGTGGTTGATGCACATTATTAACATTGCAATACAGTGGTATAATGTTCAAAAAATCGTTATAAATTTTTTTTTTTTTTTTCTTCTTTTTTTCTTTAATTCTATATTGTATGGATTTCTCTAATAAAATTAAAATGAACATCTTTACACTGTCTTCTTTATATGTATAATAATTTACTTTATTTTTGTTGTTTTCATTTTTATTGTCATCTATACTGGATATTTTTTTATCATTAGATTCAATAAAATTGGGCTTTTCATAAGCAGATATATTACAATTAACTTCTTTGTTAGGATAATTTTTAGTACTTTCTTCACTGGATAAATATTTTTTTTCTTTTTTTTTATCTATATCACTATATTCCATTATTTGGGTGAATTTCTCCATCTCACTTAAATTATTTCGTCTTTCGAATACATTATAAGTGCTCTGAAAATTAGAGTATTGTGTTTTCGTATTATTAGCATGCATATTTCCAACAGTATTATTTAAAACTGCTTGTTTATTATCATAAAAATTGGAAGAAATAACATCTCTTCTAATATTTGTAGAGCTATTTTTGTCATCTTCATATTTATTATTTGTTTTTTTGCCTATTTGTTCAAATTCATCATTTTCCTTTGACAATTCTAAAAACAACTTAATTACAACTAGCTCTATAAATGTTTTATTAAAAAGCTCATAAAAGTCTATGTGTAGGGAAGTAAAACTTTCATAAAATATGCTTTTATTTTTTTGGGATGAATTGATATGAAAACTATTTTTGATATTAAAAAATTGAAAACATTTTTTTATCCACTTATCCCAAAATGTTTTTCTTTTATAATTTTTTTTAAAATAATAATGTACACTTTTCATAGAAAGAATATACATTTTTAATTTTTCAATGCGAATATTGCATAAATCCAGAAAGCACAAGATAGAGCACAATATATTGTTGTTATTAAAGTAAAATATAGCCAATTCTAGACACAATTTTATAAGCATATTTTTTAGACACTCTTCTAATTTTAACGGTAAAGTAATATTGTTGCTAATAATGTAATCATTCAATAATTTTACATCATAATTATTTACATATAAATAATCTTCGAAATTGTTTGATTTATCATATTTATAAAAAATACAATTTAAAATTAATATGTGGTATGCTATTAGTGGTTGGAAAGTAGTAAGAAAATATTTTATATTAAAATATTTTAAAAAATATAATTGATTTTCTTTTAAATGAGTACTGCAAATAGCATAGATAGAATTATTATTACAATATTTGTTAAATTTGTTTTCATTAAAATGTTGTGTATTGTCTTTGCAAATATGAATATCATTATCGTTGCAAAATCCGTTTTTAATTTTAATTATTTCTTCACAATTTTTCCATTTTCTTATGTATGCAAAAAAATCATTAAAATTATATAATTCTTTCATATTTTTTGTCTTTGCTGTATTATGATTATTATATAAAATATGTTCATTTGATACAATCCTGTCTAATTTATTTGTAGTTGATTTTTCATTTTCTGTTTTGTCATATAAGCGATACTGATCAATGTCTGCATATGCTTCATTTTCATTCTTAAATATATTTTCAAAAAGAGAAAAAGGAGAAAAATATTTTTGAAAAAATGACTCATCTATATATTTTTTTAATAAAAATTTCAATGATAAATCTTTATTACATGTATAAAAATCAAATACTTTATCAAAATTTATTCTGCCATTATATATATGCTTATTTTTTTTACAATCGTCTTTAATGTGTTTTATGCTTCTCAATTTTTGCATCAAACTGAAATTATCTTTGTCTTTATATTCATAGTTCTTGTTCTTTATTTTTTTTATTAATGCTATATTTTCAAAGCAAAATTGGTATTGATTGTTATTACTTATTTCAAATTTTATGAGTGGATTCGATTTCTCATAGCTATTTCGAATTTCATGTTTATCATTTTCGGTACCTTTTTCTCGATTCACAATATTTATATAATTTTCTTTATACCGTTTTAAATTTTCTATAGCTAGTTTAAATATATGCTTATTCAATCGTTTTTCTTCTTCTAGCTTTTGTTTTATACTTTTTTTAAAATTTGATTTGCAACCGAAATATGCCTCATAAACCGATGTAGCAAAGCATTTAGTCAATTTTTTAAAATAATATATATTTACATATAAAGGATTATCTAGATTGTTTGTGTTGAAATCAAATATATCAACACTGCTAAATACAAATATGCATAAGAATAATTTTACATTTAAAAAGCTTAATATATTGAGAGGTATATAGTATATATCATCAATATCTTTTCTTAAAATTTTTTTGCACATTTTATTAATACTTTGACTGATATTCCATTCGTTAAAGTCGACTTCATTATTCTCATTTTCTTTGTATTCAATTTCTTTATCACATGCAGATATATCCATTAATCGGTCTTTATTTAAACATGTTTTCTTTGATATTTTTTTATTCTTTAGGAGATATGATTTTAACTCATATATAAATATTACACCAGCATTATATAAAGATAATGGTAACAAATTATTGGATAAGCGAGAATATAAATAGCAAGGAGCATATGATATATATAAATTGGAAGATATATTTAACAAAACATGTTTCTTTTCTTCTTTTCGATACACATGTTTTACTAAATAGTTGCAATTTTTAAATGATTGAAACAAACTCAAATTTTTCAAAATAAAAAAATACATAGATGTATAAGTTTGATTAGCTAAAAAGTAACTAAGCACAAATTTGTGAAAATTATTGATTTTATTTGTTGATACATATTTTTCATTGTATAATGTAAAAACATTATTATCTCCAAAATAGTTATGGCTATTCATGCCGAACTTATTATTAATATGCTCATATGATAAATAATTAAATAATAAAAAATTTCTACTAAGTTTTGTCATCATATTATAAGATATATATATATCAGGATTTCTACTCTTTAAAATATTTAAACTAAAGAAATTATGTTCGTTTTTGTTGCTTCCTAATTTGTCTAGTACTTTTAAATTAGTTTTTTGAATACATTCACTATTCTTTTTATTTTTTAAACATACACATGGAGAAGATGAGCAGCTATTCAAAAAGGTCAGATTATATAAAAAATCAAATTTGTATAAAAAAATGCCAAGGCATTCCAAAAAAGACTCAATATATTCATATATAAAACTATTCGCTTTATTTCTTAAATTATTTTGAATATAACTTATTATTTTTAAGAAGTATTTCTCGTATAAATTTATGCTTATATTAAAATCTATATTCTTGTGTTTTTTACTACAAAATTTTGAACGCTTTTCTTTTATATTTTCATTTGATGTATACGTTTTATCGTTTTTTTCATTAAGACTTTTGTATTTAGTCCCAATTTTTATAATTTCATAAAAATTGAATTCTTTCGATTTGTGAAGGGTTTTGAAAAAATTGGTGCTAAAATATTTTAATGTTAATAGAACAACAAATATAATAGATATATTATTGTTATCAATGTAATAATTTAAAATATATATAAACAATTTGTCATCATACGATTTTATATTCATTAATTTTATTAACTCATAGAATAAACTTTTTATTTTTATTTTTTTTTTTTTATTATTGTTACAATTTTTTAAAACTACATGCTTATAAATTGGTTTCGCATTTAAATTGTTCACAATGTTTTTTTTATTTTCTTTGCAATATTGATTATTTCCTTTGGCCATATTATTAAATACAATTAAATCTTCATCATATTGATTACTAATTAAAAGTGGATATGTAGAATCAGATATATTATGTCTCTGTTGGTGTCTTTCTTTTATATTTTCATATTTTTTTTCTCGTACTATAAGAAAACTATTACGCGTATATATTTCATTTTTCATGGGACATTTTGTTCTTCTTTTTGCATTTTTAATTAAAAAATAATTTAATATAAAGTGTAAAAATAGAATCCCTCTTTTTTCTAATACAATTCTGAGCATAATATTAGTATTTACAGTTTTTAGCATTGACAAAGAACAACATAAATAAGATCCATGTGTAGATACTTCAAGTGGAATTAGTTTGTAATTATATGCGTAGTTTTCATATGTTTTTAAAACGGGAGCTGCTACTCCATAAGAACTTCGATTCATCTTGTCTTCGTGAGTTATACTATGATTATATTTTTCATTTTGATTATTTTCTGATAAAGTCGTAATTTTGTTTGAGCTCAAATTTGTATATTGTTTATTTATATTACAATTTTTTTCAAGTATAAATGTATTATTTACATATGAGTATTCATTGTTTTTATCATTAGTAATAACTTTATCTTTATAATCGATTTCTGAAACTTTTTCAATAATATGATTATTATGAAGAACAAATATGTCTATTGCATCAACGTTGCAATAATTATAATCAATAGGCATACTCATAAATTCTTCTTCATTTTTACATTCAACTTTTTTTTTTTTTTTTTTTAAATGTTTTTCTTGATATTCATTTTTATTTGTAAAGCATAAATAACAATAACATTCATTATCATAATTATAATCACAATGCCACGGGTTCTTATTTGCATTAAAATCGTGTATATATTTATTTATGCTTTTTATATTGTTTTCTTTAATAATATTTTTATCTAAATTTTTGTGACAAATATATATTAGATCATCTATTTCTTTCCCTTTTAGCTTCATCCAATTTTTTCCCATATTATAAGTGATGATATTTTCATTTCCTTTTTTATTTGCATAATAGCAATAAACAGATTTATTAGAAAAATTTAGACTAGTATTTTTATTATCATGATTCATGTATTTTTCTGTGTTCATAAGTTCTTTAATTGCCTCTACATTATTTGGTATATGATATTTATTTTTATCATATTTATTTTCCAAACTTTTTATAGATTCATCATAATTTAATTCATTTTTTAAATCCGTTTTTGATAAAGCATGTTTTTTATTAAAATTTTTAGTGCCTTCTATATTTGATATGCGTTTATTATTATTTATAAAACTGTTTCTATAAAAATCGGATATTTTGTACGTAGAAATTTTAATCCATTTATTTGTTTTATGAGAAATTTTATTTAATTTGAAATGACGCATCCATCGTTCATTACGAATTTTATGAAGAATCTTAGAGTAACGGATGATACTTTTATTTTTTGTGTAGGCGTGCATATTTCGCTTATGGTGCCAATAATTATCAGCTGTCATTATGATTCCTCTTGTTTTCTTCTTTTTTTTTTTGTAATTAATTTTTACATTTCGTAAAAATAAATGCGTGTCCTTTAATTTTGATTGATTTTTTTTTCGTCTTTCCTTGTCTATATGCTTTTGACCAACATCTAAAATGCTAATGTCATAAGTACAATAAAAATTCTGTATAATGAAAGGAATAAATAAGAAAGACATCTGATTAAAATAACTTAAAAAACTTGTATTTTGTGAAAATAATTTATTATAGACATTTATGAGATAATTAAAAATATTTAAAACGTTTTTTTCTTTATATGTTATATTAAATATGTAATTATAACCAGCTTGAAGTATATTCTTTTTGAAAGCCTTAAAAAATGTCATATTTTCATATAGTCTAAAAATATTATTGTTCAATATATATCTAGTATATTCATTATTATGCTCAGTAGTGTATGAACTATTTTTATAAAATATTTCTAAAATTGAAATAAATTTTATAGCTTTTTTATCAACTAGATTAAATGAGCATTTATTTTTGGTCAAAAAAAGTACCAGTTTATTTCTAATATATTTTTTTACTGTATAAAAAGCTATAGCTTTAAAAAACTTTAAAACATCAACGCATAATATTTTCAATATATATATGCATACATCTAGATAATTATCTATATTATTGCATAATAATCTGTATATAACTTTTCCATAATAATTTATTATAATTTCGTGTGGATTCAAATGCATAAAAGCAAATGGTATTTTGGAATTCCTTATTAATTGTTTCATTATTTGATCTTTAATGCAATTATTTGTTTTATTTATTTTTTTGTCCTTTATGATTAATTTATAAATTAATAGAATTATATTTTGCAAATTACACTTAATAGAATTTTTTAAATTATAATGAAAATTAAAAACACTATCCATGTTTTTTTCATTAATCTCATTTTCCAGTTTTATAAAATTGTCTTTTATATTATAATACATATTATATATTTCATAAATGGCATCTATTATACAATTTTTTCCAAAATATGAATTATTCCAATATCTTTTAGAATTATTTAGATTTTGATCAGTTTTATTAATGGAATTAAATTTATCCATCTCTATATAATTGCAATTTCCTTCCCTTGGTACAATGTCTGTTTTATGTGTATTATTATTATAATCCATTTTATGGCTAATGATTGGATCAACGGCATCTTTACTATTTATCATTTTTTTATATGCATTTCTTCTATGGAGTTCATAATTTTGAATGATTTCAAACAAATCATAAATAAATCGATTATACGTAGATCCTTCCTTTTTATTAATTATGTTGTCAAAATCATTTATGATTGCATTTAAAAAATTGTTAAAAAATGAGTAATACTCTGATGTCTTCTTCTTTTCTTTCTTTGTTTTGTCTTTTTCTCCCTTTCTATTTAATTTATTATTCTCACAGTTTTTATCAACATCATCATTCTTTATACCAGTATTATAATTTTCGATTACTCGGGTAAAAAAACCATAAAATTTTTTAATAAATACATTGCGTGTATTCAGAAAAAAGTTGTGCAAAATATAATAATTGAAATATAATACGATAAAATTAAAAAGAAATTCGTATTTTTTTGAATAAATATAATAAATGGTTGCACTAAGGTTGTTATTATTAAGAATGCCATATATAACATAATCAAATGTAATGTTTTTATTAATTAATTTATTTGAATTAATTACTTCTTTATATAATATATTCTTCATATTAAGATAAGGAATTTTCTTCATTTTTGTTATTATTGTATAACAGTAACATAAACAAAAAAATAACTTTTTATAATCATTTTCATTCAGCATATCTCTATATTCATTATTCATTATGCTTTCTAGTTTGTATGTGCTGTAAATTTTTCTATCATATGTACAGTTGGTAATTGTATCCTTAGTATTGTTGTACATCATCAATTTTTCATTTCGATGCAAATTTAATAAACGATTTATATTATGAACTTTATCCTTAAGGTTGATTTGTTCGTTTTCAGCATTTTTATTAACAGCTTGAAGTGGCAAATCATGATTACTTTTGTCTTCATCATTTTTATATTTAAATTTGTCTACTTGGTTATTAATATTAGACGTATTAAAATCATAATAGTGATTATGAATTAATTTACTTATTTTGTCAGAATGTAACTTTTCGACATATAACATTTCTGAAATAGTATCATACATATTATATACATTTATATATGCATGATTTATAAAATTTTGTTCACAATTATTTCCATTATATTTATAAAAAAAATTATCGTCTCTCCAAACATTTATTTTGCTTACATTCCTTTTTGTCTTTTTCTCTATATTTGCGTAATAATTTCTTTCTATTATGCTCATAATCATTTTAACCATATATATATATTTATTCATTTCTAAAAATATTTTTTTCATTTTATTTTTCCCTAGTATCTTTTTATTATTTATTTTTTCCCCAAAGCGATCAATAAATGATATAATAAAATGCAATGTGATTGTGCATATCTCCATACTATATTTTTTATTAACAAATATATTATAATGTTCGTTATAACACATTTTTTCAAAATAATAAAATTCAAGTATTTGTAAGTATTTATTATTTAAATTATTGTAATTATTATTTTGTCGAATTTGTTCGGTGTCAATATCAGTTGTTTGATCTTTTGAAAATATGCTTACCTTCTTTTCTTCATTTTTTTTTTTCTTTTTATTCATTTTCTTCATACCACCATATGATGAGTTTCGAACGCTTTCTTTATAGTTATTTAAATTATTCGTTTGATTATGATCCATTGCAATTATTTTATTACTATTGTTTATTTTGTTTATACTATTTGAATTTACATTTCCTTTTATTTTTTCTACATTTATTATGTTATTATAGATTTGCTCAAAATTATTAAAATTTTTATCATTCGAGGTACATTTATCTGGTTTAATGAAGTGTGATTTTGTTTTGGTTTTACTGTTTCTGAGGCTATAGTTTTCATTATTAGAGCTATTAGGCATTTGCATTTTTTGCACTTGTTGACTTTTCGCTTGGCTTTTCTTATTTTCATTTTTCTGCACCATGTTTTTATTTTTCATTTTGTACTTGTTGTTATCCAGATTTATTTTTTTCTGTGACATCTTATGATTAGCATCGAAAATGTCTTTCATTAATGAATTTTTAAGTTCTTTGTTATTTTGAAAACAGAGATATTTTTTTCCAACAATGTCTACTATGTCAAATATCTTTTTTAAGTTCAAAGAAAAGTAAATTTGTATAAATTCTTTTTTTTCTTTTATTTGTTTCTTAATATATTTAAATTTGTTTTTATACTTTTTCTTCCATATATGATTTATAAACGAAAAATAATCAATAAAATAAAAATAAATAATATCCATATTAAAATTATTCCAAATATAATGAAATAATATTCTACAAAATAATAGCATTTCTTTAAACTTATGAATATTTAAACTTTTTTTTATTAAAAATATATTTTTATTTAAAAAACCGTTATATAGCATTATGAAGTAATAGTATTGTCTTTTTAAATTATTTACCTTTATAATACTTTCTGCCTTTTCTCGTATATTATATGCACATATACTAATCAATGTATTAATATTATTTTTAAATATTAATTTGCATAATGTGTTATCAACATTAAAAAGATAGTGTTTTTTTTTCTCATTTACATAAAAATAATTGTAATTTTTAAGAACAAGTAGAAATTCAACGTTTCTGTTTACCTTTGTCTTTCTTAATACTATTACATGCCTTTTATTTATATTATCATTTTTCTTAAAAAAAAATATTTCAATAAAATAATATTCTTTACATGAGTTAATTTTCACCAAGTTCAATTTTTTTCTATAGAGAAGCTTTCTGTTTTTATAGATGCTTTTATTGTATATCAAATTATTATTAATATTTTTTTTATATTCATAATAGTTCTTATTATAATCCCATTTAAACCTACTAATTAAAAATAATTTTTTAATATCACAATAAATGGGATACATATTAATAAGTTGAATATACTTGGGTAGCATACTATTAAGACTGTTTACCATGCTTTCTATATTTTTTAATTTATGTACATTTATATTTTCATAATTATCTTTGACTGTGTTTATATCATAAGAATAATTTTCTATCTCATTGTTATTGTTATCATATAAAATATTAGTATGATCCATACTATGATTAATTCTATTTTTTTGGTCAACAACACTATTGTAAATTTCTTCATTTTGTAAAATATTATACTTTTCTTCAATGTAGTAATCAATTTGTATATTATTTAATTGAGATGTCATGCATTCTATATTACCTTCATAATTGTTATTAAAAATTTGTATACTATTTTCATAGTTAGAAAAGCTAATTTTGTTCAAACTATAATTATAATTTTCATTTTGAACATAAAAATATAAAATATCAAAA
The DNA here is from genome assembly GCF_900002375.2 of Plasmodium berghei ANKA. Taxonomy (NCBI): domain Eukaryota; phylum Apicomplexa; class Aconoidasida; order Haemosporida; family Plasmodiidae; genus Plasmodium; species Plasmodium berghei. The sequence continues at coordinate 1,063,674 of NC_036171.2, forward strand.
TTTCCCCTAATGGTTTTCTCTTCATTCTCTATCTCAACAGATTTAATAGTTTGGTATAATTTTTCACTATTCAATAAATATATTTTTTTTAATTTACAAATTATATATGAATATTTTGAATATTCTAAATATTTGTAACTTTTTAAGCTAATGCTACAATCATCATTGTTATTATAATTTTTATTTACGTAAATTTTTTTTTGTGTGAATTTAAAATAGTCAGGGAAATAAGATTTAAAATTTATCTTCGTATGATTATCAGAATTACATTCATTGATGTAATTATTTTTACAATATATTTCTTTATATACATTTTTAATATCATTTACTTTTATATTTTTTTCAGGATCTCCTTTTAAATACAGTGGATGAATTTTTACACTTTTTATTTTTATATTTCTCTTTAAGCTTGTTTTATCTTTTTCTTCAAATAAATATAAATCAGAAAATCTGAAATACCAATACGAACAAAATTACATATTTATTTCTTTCTAAAAATGATAAATTAATTTTTAGTAATGCTAGTCTATATTAAGCTTTATACTTAATAATATATTTTATGTCTTATCAACTTACGCTCGAATATCAAAGGACCACACATGGTTGTATAAATCTATCAAAAGAACAGTGGATACATCATAATTCACCTCGAAATCCTTAAAAAATGTTAATACTATAAAAAAAAGGAGAATACGTTAAGAAAATATTTAAAAATTCATATATTTATTTTTAAATCGGGGATAATTTTCTGTGCAATTCACATTTAATGCTTAATAATTTATGGTAATAAAAAAATGCAGATATATAATTACCGTGCTTGTTTATATTTATTGCCAAATATGGCACTTCTTCCTTGAAAATAATCAGAAATTGTTGTGGTGTCAAAGTCAAAAGAAATAAGAAATCATTCCTATATAAAACAAAAAAAATTAAAGAAATAAGCTTATATAATGAAATCATTTATTATTATCTTATATTATTATCAGCATTATTTTATCATTACCTTGAAATACATTTACTGAAATAAATATAATTATCTACATCCATCAATATGTTTTGAAGGGCAAATATTTTTTTTGCTTGTAAACTGAAATATGTATAGTTATAAAATATTAAGTAAATAATTGAAACTGTACTTTGGTGAAAATGAATATAGCCCATAGCATAAAAGAACAACTAAATGTGCTTATAAAAATATAGGCATATGTATGGATAGGTTTAAATTAATTCTTTTAAAATTAAAATAATGTAGAATTAAAAATTCTTATCATCATTAGAATATGTGTAAATATATTTTTTTTTTTATATTGTGCTGTTAGGCATTTTTGTCTTTAAATCTCACCATAGTCCATTTGAAACAAATTCTGCACATATTATGTCATTTAGTATAATAAAAAAAGAGCTACAAAAAATAAAGATATAATGAAGGGATGATTTACATATATCTATTTAAAAAAAAAGATGTATATATTTCTTTAATATAATTACACAGCGCATTGTTATTTATATATATGCATTATTCTTTTTAAAATTCCCCTTACTTTTCATCCTTCAATATTATTTTTATAAACTTTTTAGAGAATGATTCCAATATAGACAAATTTTTCTAAATGTTAAAAAAAGACAATAATTATATTAAAAATAACAATATAATTTTTTGTTTTTTTTTCATTTGGTCCCTTCTTAATTATCTCGTTCTTGTTCTTACATTAAATGACTCCATAAATTGAAACAATTTATCATAGGTAATATAAAAATTGTACAATGTGTTATGTTCATATGTTTTTCCATCAGTCTTATTATAAATATCGAAATATAATCGTTCGTCTTTAATTCTAAAAATGATAAAGAATGGTAATATACATAAATACAAAATACATTGACTGGGCGAAAGAATATTACTCCATATATATGCATATATGTGTATGTGCTTGCATGTGTTTTTTCTGTATAGTACACTATTCCACGGCTTTCCAAATGCGAGTTTATTTTATGAACATTGGTAAAAAAGTAAAAATTCAAATGATCATGTTGCTGTGAAACCTATAAATGTGAAATGTGTATAAGAAATAATTTATTGTTATGATAATAATAAGGATAAAATTAAGTGGATATATAATAGCTATTCTCTTAGTTTAACCAGAATTGGAATTTGAGGTTTCACAACTTTATTTTTTGTAAAAATATCCTTATTGCAGTAAATCCAAAAAGCATTTATTGTATTATTATTAAGTAAAATATCATCACTATAACTATTCAAAACATTGAAATATAATTTAAAATTTTCTTCCTTTATATTTTTTCCATTTTTTATATATAATAAAGCTATTATGTTATTGCTATCATTTGGTAAAATTGTATATATCTTATTCCGGTTATTTCCTTTTTTAGTTTTTAATAACTTTAAGCATACTAAATCGTTCATTTTTGCAATCCTTCATTGTATGTAATAAAGAAATCATAACGAATTCTATATCTTTCACTGAGCTACCCCCAACTGTGCTTTCTTTTGTTATTTTATGTTGTTTTTTCCTTTTTTCGCTTTTATTTTTTTACATTTGTAATTTCAAATCTTATGTTATGGTCTATATCAATTCATCATTTTACTATACAATATCAAAGCAAGCATACACAATGCTACATTTATATGAATGCTCCTCAGATTGAACAATTCAAGTATGTATATATTCATGTGTTTACGCCTTCTTGGATAAACATAAGCAATTTGTTTCTTTAATGAAGCTTTCTTTGGAATATATATATATACGCTTTCAATTTCGGAAGGTTCCTAAAAATATATAAAATGACTATTTATTATTATTTTATTATTTTTTGCAAGCATTTAAAGAACTTATATATTATATATGTACCTTAAGTATGTATGTAAGCACATATGTGTATATGTCCAAATAACATTTTTTAAAAATATAAATAGGATTATTTTAGTTTATTAGTTTTTTTCTCATAACTACAAATGTTTCATATTTTAAAACTTATTACACAAACAAAAATAGTAACAATTCATAATTAATTTTTGTGGGATAATCCCTTTCTATTAATTTTATATATATTTATGTTAATTTTCTTTTTTAATTATTTTGATTATCATTTCGTTATATTTAATTATATTTAATTTTTTGTTCATTATTTTTTTTTTCTATAAATAAATATATAGTTACAATAAGATTGGTATAGGAATATATGTATGAATGTGTATTTATTCGTATGGCAAAAAATATATTTTAAAATTATGATTATTTCTATAACCCAAGATTTAACTAAACTATACAAAGTATATAAAATCTTTATATTTATGATGAAACATTTATTAGTGTATTGAAACTATGATATTTAAACACATTTCTTTTATTTTCGGAAACATAACATTATATAAAAAAAAACAAAAAATTGTATAAAATTAAAGTTGCTATATTTTTATATTTCTTTTTAAAAGGTTAAAATTAAAAAATAAAACATATTCTAGTATATATTTTTTAATTATTTCTCCCAGTATCATTCCTTTTCCACTAATTTTTGAAACACACAGTATACTCATTATTATTGTTATTAATATTGGTATTTTATTATTATTCGATTTTTTCTACATATTATTAAAATTTAATACGAACTTAAAAATAAGATTAAAATAAAAGGAAAAATTGTAACACGCAACTAATATATGATATTCCCTTTGCGACAAAAATATAAAGATCATAATTAAAAAAGAGAATGAGAGAAATGTCTATTGTGTAAATATAAGAAAGAGCACAAAATAAAAATAAAACTTTTCCATACACAAAACAAAAAATATTACAATGGTACATTAAGAATTGACAAGTGATACAATTAATATACATATTTTCCATTTGATAGGGAACAATAAAAAATTTTTAATAGCGATTTATAGATCTTACTATATTTCTCGTAAAGTGCAAATTTTAGATGCTACATATAAATATATTTATATGCATTTTCATAGCCATATATATAACGAATAAGTGTTACTTACATAAAAAGAAATGATAACCTTGTAAATGATAAAAAAATAATATCGATTTTAACATTCATAGGAGAAATGAAAAAATATATTATTTATGTATAATTTTTTTAAGTGTTGTTAAAAAATATATATAATTTTGCATTGATATATTTTAAAAGAAAAATAAAGAACATTCTAGCTTTATAAGAAAATAACAAAAATAATAGTGAGATTCAAAAAATGTGTTTTATTTCACACGAGGCTCTTTATTTTATCATTATTTAAGCCTTCTTTAAAAAATTACCTAATAAAATATTTATACATGCAATCCTTAAGGTTTCTTAAAAAATGTAAATATGTTTTATGTATAGCAATTTTAATACAAAGTGCAAAAAGCAAAAATAAAATTTACACATGCTATAATATATTTTAAAGCAAAGGCATCGACAAAAAAAGAAGAAATTTTTAAATTAAGTAAAAAAAAGCCAGATGTGTAAAATATAATATCTATTTTTTGGAGTACCTTCAAAAGACAAAGAGCGCTCTAAAAAATAAAATATTTATAATATTATATGTTTTCTAGAATATTTTTCGATTTTATTTATCAAGATATCCATTAAAACATATATATAACATTTCATATGGCTATTTATACATAATACTCTTAAGTGCTATTATATAAATAAAACATATTTGAATTGATATACATTTATAAAATCGAGTAATATATTAAAATGATTGATGCCAACCCTCCCAAAATTGATGAGCAAATTCCATGGGTATGAAATAAAAAAAATGATAAATACATTCTTGAAAAACTAGTATTATATGATTTTATATATCCATATTGGTCTTATTGTAAAATATTATGTACAATTACATAAAAATAATCGTGTTATACATATATACATTTTATATAAATGTATGTGGTAGTAATGTGATGTATATTTCTTTAGCTAACTTAATTTTTTAATATACGATGTGCAACTACGAAAAAATAATAACTTAATGGAAAGCGAAAAGATGCATAGTCATATTTACACCATAAAATATGAGAAAATATTGTATAAGAAAATGTAGAAAATGCTTTATATTTATAGGGGAAATATTTAATTTTTTATTTTACAACATATTGTGTATAGTATTTTAATAATTGTTATATAGATTTAGAATGAAATTTAAATATAATTATTTTTATTTTATTTCGTATTCATTTGTGTTAGGTGGAAAAATATAGGCCTAGTGTGTTAAATGATATAATATCACATGAGCAAGTTATATCAACTATACGGAAGTTTGTTGAGAAAGGTGAACTGCCACATTTGCTTTTACATGGTCCACCCGGTACAGGAAAAACATCTACCATTTTAGCAGTATGTAAAGAACTATATGGAGAATCGAGAAGCTCTTTTGTATTAGAATTAAATGCATCAGATGACAGAGGTATAACTGTGGTTCGAGAGCAAATAAAAACATTTGCTGAATCAAAAAATCATTATAATATTTGTGAAAGGACCTCTTTAAAACTGATTATATTAGATGAAGCTGATCATATGACCTTTCCTGCGCAAAATGCTATGAGAAGAATTATGGAAAATTATGCTAAAAATGTCCGTTTTTGCTTAATATGTAATTATGTTAATAAGATTACACCAGCTATACAATCAAGATGCACATCATTTCGATTTTCTCCATTAAAAGAAGAATATATGCTAAATAAAGCTTTAGATATAGCAAAATCAGAAAATGTAAATCTTACAAAAAATGGTGTAGAGAGTCTTATACGTGTTGGGCGTGGGGATATGAGAAGAATTTTAAATTGTTTACAAGTAGTATCACTAAGTCATAAAAATATGGTTATTGATGAAAATGTAATATTATCTACGTTAGATATTCCATTACCTACTGAAATAAAATTCATATTAGAGCATCTTACAAAAAGTACTATAAAAGAATCATATGAAATTATCACAAAATTGCAAGAAGATAAAGGATATTCAATAAAAGATATTATGATATGTTTATATGAAACTGTTTTAACTTATGATTATCCTGATTCGGCCATTTGCCTTCTTCTTAAAAATTTTGGAGAAATAGAAGAAAGATGCGCTTCTGGTACTACTGAGCAAATAACCTTATCTTCTCTAATTAGCGCATTTATTGAATTTCGAAATGAATTATTTAAATTGAAATATGAACCAAACAAAGCATAAATGGTGTAAAATAATAAAAAAATATATATAACTCCATACGTTTGTATACCCTCATTTATTTATTTATTCAATTAATTTGTTATATTCAAATTTCATTTTTCATTCATTTTATGTTTTAATAATTTTATTTATAAAAATGTGCAGACACATATATACATGTCTTAAATCGATATAGTAAACTTTGATTAAACTTATATATTTCTTTACTTTTTTTTAAAGCCAAATTTCTGTATATACAAAATTACTATTCATGAAGAACACCTATTCCTTTATAATAAATTACAAAAAATTGACATATTTTCTATTGGCTTTTATAATGACAATTTTATTTTAATATTTATTTCACTTTTCTTTTATTATAAATATATTAATTTTTTATTTAAGTATTGCATACAGAAAACTGTGATTAACTTCATTGAAACTTCTAATATATCATAAGACTTTATATATATAAAACAATTTCACAATTTTTTTGTGTAATGGGAAATTGATCATGTTATGTCTTTTCCCCATTAAGGCTTATCGCTATTATTCTTTTATTAAAAATAAATTTGTTTAAATGTTTTTTTGTGTTCGCTTTTTTTTCAGTGTCTAAAAAATTAATTATAAATAAGTCATTATATGTGTATTTTGTATAGGGATAATATTATGAATTTGTGCAAGGTATTGTTGTGATGCCTTATTAATAAATATTGGCTTATCATTTATAAGCTAATATCAACGTAAACTCAAATGTGTATATTTACACATTTCATAAATTTCTAAAAAATCATAGTAAAGAAAAAATCGGTAATTCAAATATGTTTATTTAAAAAATTATTTTAAATTAATTACTTTACATAATTTTGAAAAAAAAAAATAATAATTTGATCAATTAAAAAATATATGATGCCTCAAATCTTTGTAAACTTAAGAAGAAAAAATGCAATATATATAATAATGGGATAAAATTAATGGGAAAAGCATGATTAATTAATAAAATAAATATAAAAAGCTACTTTTGTAAAATAAATATGTGTAATAAATTTTAAAGAGGTATGCGATAATAAGTAAAGGATTTACTGCTAAATTAATCGTATATAGAGAAAAAAAAAATATAAGAAATTAAAACTGAAAGCTGATTTATTTTATTTATATATATATATATATATATATATATATATATTTTTAATTTGCTATTTATTCTGTGATACCTTTTTAAAATTAATATATTTTTTTATTTTCCTTTCTTTTGCTTTATGTTTTTGGTAAATTGCTTATATCTCCATTTTGATTATAAGCATCACTTTATAAATAGTTCTAAATTGATTCAAAAATTTGCGCACACATGTAAATAATAAATAATATATATACATACAACTATAAAAGATTGACATATATATTGTGTCACATAAAATTGAGTGAAAATTACACATTTAACTTGGGAAAACGATGAAAGAAATAAAACAAATAGATGTAAAGCCTTTTCTCGAAACGTATTATGCAGATAACAGTATAAGCGATGAGCTAAAGGAAATTTTTGATTATATCGAACTAAATAAGCATAAGAATAACTTTCTTAAATTATTTGAAGATTATTTAAGCGAGTATAATAAAAAATTAATAAAAAATGGAAATTTGTTAAAAGACAATATTATATATGATTATGAATATGTGAAACAATATAATGCTGGGCTAGTCGAAAAGGCAGGGTTAACTTGTGATAATAAATATCAGTGGTGTGTAAAATCGATCAATTCAATAGATGAAAATTATCAATTTCTAGGATTAGATACAAACATTATTTCTGAGAATATCAGCAATAAAATATCATTATTTTTAGAATTATTTATTAAATATTCTGAGAAATTAAATTTAAATATTGAAATCAGTCCTATATTAAATATGAATGAGGATGAATCACATATTTTTGGTCGAATATATACAGACAATGAAATAAATATAAGTGAATCAAATATAATTTTAGAGGGAAATATAAATTATAATAATGGAGATAAAGCCCAATTATTAAACTTAAGTAGTATGAAAAACTTATGTTTTTTTTTAGGACAAATTTTAGCTATAAAAGGGAAAAAAGAAATAAATCAATATAGTATAAAATATTATGTTAGTAGTATATATGCTGGTTTACCAACTCATTTAAAAGTAAAAATTGACAATGACATTTTATTAAAACATTTTAATTGCCAAGAAATAGAGAACGATATTAAATCTGAAGAATTAGATAATGATAAAATATTACAAATGTATAACAATGATAATATACATATTATGGTATGCAATGGATATGTATATAAAGATAATGATTATAGTGACTATTTTGATATTTTTTTAAAAATTGTAAATGAAAAATTACCTCATGTCGTTTTAATTTTTGGCCCTTTTTTATACATTCGTAATTTTAATGAAGCTATTCAAAAAATTGGAGACATTAATGTTATATATGATAACATTTTCAAAAAAATTACCAAATTAGCAAAAAATGAGGCGTTAGAAAAAACACATTTTTATATCATTCCATCCATTTATGATTCTATTAATATATACCCACTACCTCAACCGCCATTTTTTAATGAAAATTATGTGAACGCATCTAATAATGTCCATTTTTTATCAAACCCATCTTATATATATATAAATGAATTAAAAATAGCTTTAACATCATGCGACATCATATATAACTTAAATAAAAACTTACTATGTAGACCGAGCGAAATGAAAACATTTTATTTATTTGAACAAATTTTAAGACAGCTTTCGTTTTTCCCCTCTTATCCATCTGAATATAACATCGAAATTACAAAATTTAAAAACCTTCTATTTCAACCGAATAGATTACCCGATATATTTTTGTTTCCATCATTTACTAATGAAAAATCCTATGTTAAGGATGTACATAAAAGATTATTTATATGCCCATATTCCTTGGATTTAAATAAAGCCGAGCCATCAAATTTTTTTTCAAATATTTATATTCTTCCACCAACTGAAACCCAAGAATTGTCAAAAAGAGTAATTCTTGAAAATGTCTTTGTTCGTAATAAGGCAAACTCTTGAAAAATATATAAATAACAGGAATATAATTCATATGAAACAGTGATGCAAAAATCCAGATAAAAATATTAAAAATAAGGACATTTTGAAAAAAAAAATAAAAAATGAGCATCATATATGCATAACTATTACTACGTTTAAAGCAAAGAAAAACTACCTAATGATGCAATATATTTTTATATATACATATGTAAGCTTCGAAAATGTTGATAACTCTTTAAAATATTATTTTTTTAATACTGGATAAAATTAAATAATTTATGCCATTTTTTCATCATATACAAGGAACATATTTGTAGTAAATGCATTGCCCTAAATATTTTAATAGTATTTTTTATGTTATCAATTAATTGCAACTTTGTTAATTGAATTTTTTTTTCATCATACTTTTTATTCATTAAATTTTGTTTCCTTATTTTTTGCTTTTTTCTCGATAATTTAAACTTACAAAATTTTCATTGAAAATATAATCCGATTATATATTTTTAATATTTAAATAAAAACTAAGTGGCTTCAAAATTATAATAAAATAAAAATTATCACAAAAATATATATAATAATAATAATATAATCGTCCTATATCTATACTTTATCCAACGGCACACTTTTTTTTATTTTAAAACATGATGGATATTGCATATAGCTCTTTATACTCGAAAAAATAAAAATTGTACAAAATATTAATTTGTTTCAAGTAAATATTTGTTTTTTTTTATAATTGTGAAGTACCCAAAGGGGAAGGAACATATTGTACCTGAAATTATTATCATTTTGTTTTTTTTCAATAAGGTATGCTAAATATATATATTTATGAAGATAAAATGGAATTGTTATTGCTAAAAAGGTGGATTTAGTATTATTCAAATAAATTAATAAGGGAAAACGTGAACAAGCACGTATAAACACGTATATATATGCATTATCCATATAATAATATATTATATATCACGCTGTTTGTTATATAACGATTTTTGGGTACAAAAAACATTTGTAAATGTATTTAAAAGACAATCGAAATAAAAACCAGAAAAATATATAAGTTAATAAAAAATTACAATAGAAAATTATGAATAATAGGCATCATGATGAATATAGCTTGAGGAGAAGCATCAGCAATACGCTGCGTAATAAATCCAGTTTCCTAAAAAATGGACCTAATAATAATAAAAATAGCAATTTAAAAAAGTTTGTACCAAATATAGATAATTTAAAAAGTGTAAATAATAACAACCCCAATGAGGATATAGTTAAATTGGAAGAAACTATAAATAACAACAGTATTCAAGAGTTAATAAAAAAAACAATAAACATCGATTTAGAAAAAGAACAGAGGAATAATAATAATAATTTTAAAAATAATAAAAATAAAAGTAACTTTTCAACTCAAAATATTCAACAAGCATTAAATAATAAAATAAACCCATTAAATTTAGAACATTATAAAGGAAATAATAACGAATTATCTATAGAAAAAGATGGAAAGAAAAAAACCTCTATCGATATATATGATTTAAATAATACAAGTAAAAATATTTTTTATAATAAAAAATGCTCACCTTCTGATGTTCACTTTTTACCATTAACTTTGCCATTTTTTAATAACAACGAAAAACACCAAAAATTTTCTAAAAAAATTATGACCAATGAAAGATTTTTTTTTTCTATTCAGCTACCAAATATGCTACCAGAAGTTATTAAAGATAAAAGACGCAGTAATAGTAGCATACCCAATTATAATAGAATAAAAGGCAAAACATATAATGATATTGAAAAAAAAAAATATATCAATGAAATAAAAAACGAAGAAAACATCGTTGAGAATCAAAATAAAAAGAATTATGAACTTAGCAACATTAATACGTTACCTAATGGGAAATTTGGAAAATTAATTATATATAAAAACAAAAAAATTAAAATGAAAATTAATGGAATCTTATTTGATATCAACGAAGGATCACAGTGCACATTTTCGCAAGAAATAGGTTGCTATATAAAGGAAAATTCTGAATTTATTTTCCTAGGCAATTGCGAAAATAAGTTAATAGCAACTCCAAATATCGAGAAAATTATAATTAAAAAATAAAGGAGAATTTTGTGTATATGATCCGTGATTTATTTTACAATTTTGTTTGATTTTTTTATTATTTGTATTCGTAAATTCAAAATATTATATATTATAATTACACTATATACCCAATTGATAAATTCCAATTTTATTTTTAAGCTCCAAATTATAAAAATAAAAAGTTCGGATGTCCATAATGCAGCATATTAATAATATTATATATAACTAAAACTATTTTTTTAGATGCCAAAATACTTTTTATATTTAATATTTATGAATGTTTAAATAATTGTCGTTCCCTTATACGCCACTGCTTAAATAAAAAAAAATAATTTATACATTCTTTTAAAAAATCGGTTTACTTACATTTTTATAACACATTATGTTTTACACATATAATTCTAAATATAATAGTAATATTATTATATAAATTTCAATAATAATCATAATTAAATAGCTAACATTTAAGGAGTCAGAACCTAATTAATGATATAGAGAATAAAACGCTCATTATTAAATTATAATTATTAATATATATTTATTAGTATATAATAATATTTAAAAATCCGATAAATGCGTGAAATAAATTTTAAAAATTATTTATATTTTTTAAATAAATATTAAGTTTTAGAATTTTTTAGAAAATCGTTTCCTTCAATTTAACACATTTATATACCTTTATACTGTTAATTTTCAATTCTAACAAATATATTAGCATTTTTTAATATTTTATTTATCAAATCCCAAAATGAATAAAGGATATATTAAGATTGCTTTGGCGCTTTTAAGCGTAGCTGGATATATGCAAAATATGGCATTTGCAAGCGATTCTACCCCAAGCCCCAATTCGTAAGAAAATAATTGCAACATATATATCAAATATAAATATGTATATATGGTTTATTATAAGAATATTATATATATTTTGTGAGTGTATATATATATAACGCTTGGAAAATCAAAATAACTTCTTATAAATATATATTTTTGTTAATTAAAAATGCAAATAAATTTAAAAATATATTGTTTTCTCTATATGTAGTCCAAATGAAACAAGTAAAGAAATATTAGATAACGACTCTGAAGACGATATACAACAATCATCATCCAACCCTAAAGAAGTAGAACATCTATTATATGACGACCCTGAAGAAGCTATAAAAGCAGCAGATATTATGACTGAAGCTTTAGATTTTGCGCAAAAACATGCCGAGCATACAAATGATTACAAGGAATATTCTAAGCAAGATGGAGTAGTTTTATATTTTAAGAAATTCAAAGATACTGAAATTGGAAAACTTGAACTTACAATCCCAAACCCCGATAGTGTATGAATTAACAAGCAATAATTTTTAATTCATGAAATTATTTTAAAATAAAAAAATATAATTATTAATATATAAATATGTTTTTTTTGTTATTAATAGTATGATGATGTAGTAAACATATTATGGGACCCCAATGGCGCAAAGAACTTCGATGATAAATTTATTAAAGGTATATAATTAATTTATTTATGTGTTTATCAATCTTTATTATGCATTTCTTGTTTTTTTAAATTTAATAATGTTTTAATTTGCATGTATATACAATTACAATTTTTTTAGGAACCATTCGTCGAGTATACAATAAAAATTTAGTAATTATACAACAACTCTACAAAAGTCTTATTAGATCATGGCAAAGATATTATCATGCACTAGCCAACAAAATTGAAGTAAGGAAATTTTTATTTTTTTTCATCCTTCTAGATATACGTTTTTTCATATTATTATATCCTAATTTAAGAAAATATTCTTTTTATTAATTTATAGTTATCAAAAAACAAAACTGCAATAGTCTTGGTTTCATCAGACATGAATGATCATGATGGTGGAAAAAATAAAAAATATGTAAACCCTTTCGTAGAAAGTGCAAACTCATTCAAGCCTGACATAGATTCTGAAGAAGATATTAGAAATGGAGATTTATACAAAATGTATATTAACTTAGTAGCATTTTTTATTGAAAAGGAAGCCGATTGCGTTAAAGTTACCTATGTCAGCTCTGTAAGCAATATAAAAATTTTAATAGCATAATTTTATTTCACAATTATCAAAAAAATATAATTTCTATATAAATGTGCATATTTACAAATATCTATTAATTCACAATGAAAATGGAGCATTTTATATATTTATTATTTTTTTGTTTTTTTTCTCAGATTGATCCAAATGCTCCTTACCTTACACCAGCAAGTTTTATTAAAAAAATTATAGTCAAAAAAATTTTAACTCTTGTAAAATTAAAGGATATTTTTAAAAAGTAATAAACTTATTTCCAAATGACATTTTTTAAAATTATGATGATTATGTTAATAAAATAAACTTATTTTTATTGTTTATCCGTATTTTGAATTATTGTTGCATGATACTAATTTTATTTTTAAATATTGTTTGGTTTTCGTATAATATGCTAATATTTTTTATTTTAAAGATAAATATATAAATATATATATGGAAATGATAAGCATGCAATGTTTGTGCGCATTTATCTGACTTTGAAAAACTAAATAATAAGCTCCATGGGTGACAAATATTAAATGGTGAATTTAGAAACATTATTTTAAAGAGAGTTTATAGGTTCTAGAGAAATAAAAAAAATGTAAACATATATATACTAACTTAATGAAATAACAAAATATTTCTTATTCGAATTATAAGCATAATATTTATTTAAATAAAATCTAAAACTAAATTATTATGCTAATTTAACGTAATTCACATATATATGTACTTATTTTATATTTAAAAAACCAATTTTTAAATTATATAAATAAATATATAAATAAAGACAACGAAGTAAAAAACTCCTTTGAAAATATCTGTGATAAAATATATGTTAATACTTCATTGGAATGTTTAAAACTTCTAGAAAACTTTTTTATAACATTCACTTATACACCTGCTCAAATAGCATTATACTGTTTTATAAATAATATTAAAATCAATTTTAATATTGTAAATGCTGATAAATTTATTTTGGAATTTATTACAAAAAATAATCAAATTCTTTTTCAAAAGTTGAAAAATAAAATAGATGAGCTTCACATTAAATATAAAGAGCATTTTGATTTGAGAAATACATTTGATGACGAAAATACTACGAAGCAGATAGGAGAAACTTTAGATAAAATGTGTGCATTCAAATCGAGCATATAGTAGTAAAAATTATGATATACAAGAAAATAGGAACTACACTATTATATATGTAATACATATATATTTATAGCTCCAATATTTTACTCCTTTTTTTTTTGTTAAAATAGGAAAATTTTGCGATATATTTAAGTCAAATGCTAATGGTAAAAGTTGTTAAAAAAATCAAAATAAATTTAATAAACATAATTAAAAAAATATAATTAAAATGAAAAAAATGTTTTCAACAAAACATTATATAAATTTTGTATATTAGGGCTTAGACAAAATGAAAATATGGGCTTTATATTTTAATTTAAAGAAAAAAGTATATACACATTTATAAAATTTCTACATATTAATAAATTCTTATTAATCCATTATTATACATATCATGTCTGTATGGAGCTCATAATATGCAAATAAAAATAACGTACCCCGCAATTTGAGGAATTCAAAAAACATAATAGTCAAAATAACTCTTGCCTATATAACAAAAGAAATGACTTTAGCTGTTTTTTTATCTTATATATTTTTTAATTCTTATTTTATGCTTGCCATTTTTTTAGATTCATTTTGTTCATTATTTTGATTGCTTAATTTATTTTTCTTAGACTTTTTATGACTTTTTTTTTTTTTTAAAATATCGTAAATATCAATACACATATCTAAAGTTTCTCCTATCTGCTTCGTAGTATTTTCGTCATCAAATGTATTTCTCAAATCAAAATGCTCTTTATATTTAATGTGAAGCTCATCTATTTTATTTTTCAACTTTTGAAAAAGAATTTGATTATTTTTTGTAATAAATTCCAAAATAAATTTATCAGCATTTACAATATTAAAATTGATTTTAATATTATTTATAAAACAGTATAATGCTATTTGAGCAGGTGTATAAGTGAATGTTATAAAAAAGTTTTCTAGAAGTTTTAAACATTCCAATGAAGTATTAACATATATTTTATCACAGATATTTTCAAAGGAGTTTTTTACTTCGTTGTCTTTATTTATATATTTATTTATATAATTTAAAAATTGGTTTTTTAAATATAAAATACATTCTTTAGTATATAAAAAATTCAATTCAAAATCTAATGATGAACAAACAACATTTTCATGTTCTAAAACTTTATCTAAGTTAATATCTATATCGCTAAAAAATTCATTGATTTTATACAGCCTGCCATATCCTTCTAATTTTATTGCTAATATAATGCAAGTAAATATTAAGATGCGAGGGTCATATTCTAAAATTATTTCTTTCAAATAAAATCTATTATACAATACAATAGCGCATTCCACTATTTGAGGTTGTAGTCTTTTTATATCACAAAAATGTGTTAGTTGATAGCAAAAATATAACTTTGTTTTTTCTATATCAGCGTATTTAGGTATACTCACATTGTATGTTTTAAATTTTTCTTTGAAATCATTATATTTTTTTAAACAAATATCATCTACTTCTTGTCTGCTTTTGAAAAACCATTTTTTAATATGTGATGTATTTTCTGGGTAATTCATATCTTAATTATCATTCCCCTTTATATAATAATGCATATATAATATGTACATGTATACTTATATATGTGTGTATATTGCAAAGGATCCCTTCCACCCCAAAAAAAAATATATATATAATATATAAACACAAAAATACTCAAGAATAAAATTAACGATTTAACATTTAAAAATAGGAATCACAATGTATGCAATTCTGCAGTATTTATTGTGTATCATAAAGTTGCGGTTATATATATAAATTCACAAAAAGGGAAAAGATACAGGCGATAGTTAAATTTTTTTTCGTTCTTAAATTTTAAATTAAATACTTTTAATAATTTATATATATTTTTTACCTTTTCATTTTTATCATAATTTTACAAGGGTATATATATTATTATTTTTTATTTTTCATTAATGGTTCAGATTTCATACACCGCATTTTCAATGAGAATGATAAATAAATAATAACTTATTAATGCATAATAATATTATAATTTATGAGCGTATATTTTTCGTTACTACTTGCATTTAATTATAAAAATTATAATAAAAAAAATACTTTTTTTGTTTTATTATTTTGCATAAAATGTAAGCTTTAAACACACAAATTTTGAGCATGACACATTGTATTTATTTTATTAATATAATTTTTAGGATTATTGTTTTGTAAACAGCAACCTAACATGTTTTCTCTTTTTTTTGTAATACTACACAATAATAATTAACTTTTATAAATATCGCTTTGCAACATTTAAGAACTCATTAAGTAAAATATAAAAATTTATCCTGCAAATTGAAGAATAATAAAAAAGCGTGAATTTATAGGGAATATTATTATATTATATATGCACACCTATCCAAATAGTTTATAATTATTCATAAATCTTTATAACTCATATAAAAATGATTAAAAAAAAAAATAACAAAAGCCTAACACATTTAGCATGCATTGCATTATTAGTGTTACCAAACTTTTTTATCAAGAATTTATCTTTTGATGTAATAATAGAATAATGAAATAATTATACTACATAAATGTATATATGAAATTAAATGAAATTGTGGATAAGAAGCATTAGACTTTATATCTCAATCACTATATATATATATATATGTTTTGTGTGCGCAAAAATGAAATTTTGAATAAATATATGGTTTATCCCACTTTTGTTATATGATATTTTTATTTCACTAAATATATAAACTCGAAAGTTGTATATATGTCTTATATAACTCGTTTGTTGATTTACAATGATTACACTTTTTATTTTATAATTTTTTCATTGCAGAATGTTATAAGTTTAAGCTTTGATAAATTAAAAAAAAAAATATATAACAAGATTACCAGCAATCATGTTTTAAAAAATAGCGATGATGACACTGATCATTATATGAACAATAATATCTCCCTTTAGACAGAATACATTCGATATTTTATACAATTACAATTATTATGTGAATATATCTGCAATATAGTAATGTCAAAATTAGGAAATTATTATAGTATAAATATTGTTTTTTTTTGAAAGCTAGAAAGGCAAAGATAAATTTAGAGAGTGTTACAAATATTCAAAGGGAATGTTTTTTATTAAATAAAAAATAAGTACATATATATGTGAATTACGTTAAATTAGCATAATAATTTAGTTTTAGATTTTATTTAAATAAAAGCTATGCATGTAATTCATATAAGAAATATTTTTCTCTTTCTTTAAGTTTGTACATATATGTGCATATAATTTTTTATTTCTCTAGAACCAATAAATTTTCTTTAAAATAAAATTTATAAATTCATTATTTAATACCATGTGCCCATGAAGTTAATTATTTAGTTTTTCATAGTCACACAAATACACGGAAGCAGTACATGCTTATCGTTTCCAAATATACATATATATTTATCTTTACAATAAAAAATAAAACAAATTATATGC
Source organism: Plasmodium berghei ANKA (assembly GCF_900002375.2). Classification (NCBI taxonomy): domain Eukaryota; phylum Apicomplexa; class Aconoidasida; order Haemosporida; family Plasmodiidae; genus Plasmodium; species Plasmodium berghei. The sequence goes on from NC_036171.2 coordinate 1,081,601, forward strand.
AAATCAAACAATATTAAAAAATAAAATTAGTATTATGCAACAATAATTCAAAATACGGATAAACAATAAAAATAAGTTTATTTTATTAACATAAGCATCATAATTTTAAAAAATGTCATTTGGAAATAAGTTTATTACTTTTTAAAAATATCCTTTAATTTTACAAGAGTTAAAATTTTTTTGACTATAATTTTTTTAATAAAACTTGCTGGTGTAAGGTAAGGAGCATTTGGATCAATCTGAGAAAAAAAACAAAAAAATAATAAATATATAAAATGCTCCTTTATTTTTTAATTATAATTTTATCGATATTTGGAGTTGCTATTAGCTTATTTTCGCAATTGCCTAGGAACATAAATTCAGAATTTTCCTTTATATAGCAACCTATTTCTTGTGAACATGTACACTGTGATCCTTCGTTGATATCAAATAAAATTCCATTAATTTTCATTTTAATTTTTTTGTTTTTATATATAATTAATTTTCCAATCTTCCCATTAATGTATTAATGTTGCTAGTATGGAAACATGCACAATTAAGTTGCATTATATCATTTATTAATTGCTTTGGGGATAAAATAAAATGAAAAAATTATTTTTAGACTATATGAAAATATGGCATCTTTTAAGGGTTTCAAAAAGAATATACTTCAAGCCGGTTATAATTACATATTTAATATAGCATATAAAGAAATCAAACGTTTTAAATATTTACAATTATCTCATAAATATGTATAATAAATTATTTTCACAAATTGGAAATCTTTTAAGTTATATAATCAAGTGTCTTTTTTATTTATTCCTTTCTTTTGTTCTAATTCATTCATCTCATTTTTTGATTTATATTTTTTATAATTTATTATTATAACTTTATCTATTCTTTTGTATTCAAACTTATTTCTATAGCAGTAAAAATGTAAAAGAAATGATTAAAAAATTAATAAAATAGTTGCACCATTATTATGGGAATAGTATACAAAAATAATAGAATACGAATGTATGATTCCCAATACATGGAAATATAAATGAACTTATTTAATATTTTGTATTTATATGTGATAAAACGACATATAAAATATATATGATTTATATAAATAAAGTGTATTAGTTTTCCATATTGTATTTCACCACGTTATTTTATTACCATTGTTTGCTTCTTTCTATGATATTGTTCTTTAACCGTTAATTTTATTATATTATTTTAATAAAAAAGATACATAACTTACGATAACAAATGGTACAATATTTTTACTCATCTTAAATAATATATATTGTATGCATTTGTTTGCCTATATTGGTGTTTTCTTTTATGTACACTTTTTTGGTGTCATATTCCTGTGCACCTGATTGCCTACACCGTGTTTAGCTTCTACTGTGTGCGGCCAACCACATATAAGGTTTATTTTATATTGCTTTAATATTGAAAGATTTATTTATTACTATAGCATTTACTATTAAATATATATACATTTTTATTGGATATAAATACTCTATTACTGTTATAAAACATTTTGTTCATATTCATGTTTGCACTACCCAAAATCATATATGTACGAATATTACGTAATGCAAATAATATTGCAAATTATTTATTTATTTATTATTTTTTATAATAGAAAAAATTATAAAAATGGTACATAAAAATATTTTAGAAACATAATATATAAATTTTGTAAAGACATTAAATACCTTTTATGTTCTTATTATACTTATTAAAATTTTGAAGATAAATCAGAAAAATAATTATAAAAAAAAATTTTTAATAATGTAAAATTAAAAAAATATAAATGTTAACTAAAATAAATATTAATAAAGAGGAAACAGTTATATTTAAAGTGGGCATTATAAACAATCTGTTTCACTAGCGTAATTCTGAAACAACGCATTAAAAAGACAATTCATTTTTACTTCTACTAATATATCTGTCTTATTATTATTATATGCATTTTTCTCGATATTTTTTTTCATTTATATTTATTTATTTATTTATTTATTTTTCTTTTTTTGAAGTTTGTAGAAAAGAAAAAGAAATACACAACACAGCATGTAATTTTTAGGACGTTTCTAAAAAAACCATATTAATAAATGGTAACTAGTTTTAAAATTACAAAATCATCTCATTTTTAAGGTTAGAATAAAATTTATTATTTTTGTTATATGTTATAACATTTTGATTATAATTATACTATTATGGTTTTGTGAAAAATGAAATAAAGTGGATTTTTAAAATTATAAAAACATGTATACATTATATAAAAAACGAATCCATATTATTTAAATGAAAAATCGAAAATAACAATAAAATCATTTTTTTTTTTCATTTTATTAGCAGGACCTATAATATGTTAAAACTCTATCCTCTAATTTTTTTATGTGTTCGTTAAAGAAAATAGTGAAAAGAAATATATTATTTTCTATATAGATATAATGGATTTATCATTTATGAATGAAAACATATATATTTATGCACATCCATAAATTAATATTTATAATAAACGAATGAAACGTTTTCATACTTGTACATTAAAAATTAATAATACAAACATGCAAATGTGTTTTTATTCAATTGTATACGATATTCTTCGAAAATCATCATAGCAAATATGCATAATGCTATATTTCATATCCTACTTTTTTTTCTTTTTTCAGATTTTTTTTAAATATCCTATATCAATTTTAATAGAAAATATTTTGGAGAATAATGAAAAACTAATAGAATTAGATGCGCATAACCACAAACAGTATAATCGTGTATTAATAGAAGATAATAATGAGGTGTTTAATATAGAACACCTTAAAAAATTGCTACATTTTCAATCTAAATTAGATAAACAAATAAGGAAACAACAAAATGAAGAAGAAAATTCAGCAAATTTAGATAAATCAGAAAATAATCTTAAGTTTTTTGGTAATGGAGAAAATGTCGCAGCTAATAATGAAACCACTAAAATATTCTTTAATGATATTACAAAAAATGATGATGGAAAAGTAAGTGCTAATAATCAATTAGATAACCATAATGATGATCAAATTTCCAAAATAAATGATGAAAAATTGACAGAAACAAATCAGAATATTTCAGGAGATGAAAAAGAAGATAAATCGCAATCCGATCAATCATTGAGTAATAAAAAATCAGATAAGATAATAACTCCCCACGATTTTTCGAATAATTCATCAAATTCAGAAAATAATAGACACAAAAATAATTCAAACGAGAATTATCCATTAACGGAAAATAATAATAAAGCAAATAATAACGAGATATATAAAAAATTTGAACTGCTAAAAAATCATTTTCAGTCTAATGATAATAAGACAATAGCCCCAAAAAATGAGGAAGAAGATAAAAATATGATTAATGACTCAATGGATAATATCAATTATAGTTTAAGAAAAAGTGATATAAAAGAATTAATTGGTATTAATGATATAGTAAAATATATAAAAAATTTATTGGGTATAAAGTCTAATATACATGAAAAATTTGAACATGAGAATTTAATAATAAGGGATTGTAATTACGACTCATTTGGCCCAGAATTTTGTAGTGCTAATGAAGAAGCAAAGCAAAAATTATGGAAATATGAAAATAAAAAAAGTTTTGCATTTTTATTTATCATATTATTCACTTTATTTTTTGGACTATTAATACAAAATGTTGTTTATTATATTGAAAAAAAAGTAAGAAATTCAAAAGATAAATTTAGAAAAGATTTATTAAATACAGCATTTAGGCAAATTTCTTTAATTACAATTATTAATTTAACTATATGGGGAATATTGCAATCAAAAGCTGCTGAAGCATTGGATGACATTATTTTTAATGATGTAATATAAAAAAATTATAGAAATATAGAAAAAATCAATACACCGTGCATTTGCTTTGAATTTATATCATATATTCATATTTATTTTTATTTTTTAGATATTGCCTAAACAAAGAAATGTTGATGAAGTTCTTCATAATGTGGAGCCCCTTTTAGAGATAATATTTGAAAAGATACTTTTTATTTCCATGAATTTCTTAATATGGTATAAATATGATTAAAAATAAATATGAAATATGCATACACAATATGCGCATGATTATAATGTTAGAGTTGGATTTTTTTCTCACAATATAATTGCGTTGCTTCTTGTGAATTTTACATATTTTTGTGTTACACACATGCATTATTGCTCTTCTTGTACATTTTTATTTAATATTATCATATTATACTATATATTTTTTTTTTTTGAAGTTATTCGTTATTTATACTAAATGTCCATTTCGTAACAAGAAGCATATTAAAATGGTTTTCTGAGGCTGATAATTGTGACATTAAAAACATAATAAAAGACATGAAAGACAGCAGAAAAGGATGTTTCAAAAATATTTTTTCTTTTATTAAATATACCAGAAATTCTAAATATTTAGCCCACAGGTAATATTTTCATGTTAATAAAAACGGAAAGCATATATAATTTGTTTAGGGCGGAAAAGAGTGCGTATTTATTTTTTAATTTTTCAATTATTCTCTATATCTCTTTTTTTTATAGATATGATTTTTCTGAAAATGTAGATGCCATAAGTATTCCTGGCTTAGATCCAAATGGATATTACTATTATGAATACATGCGTGCTTGCTTGTTAAAATATAATGTCAAATTAATAAAAATTCCAAACGCGGTTATATTATTTTTAGTGTTTGCATGTATTTCTTTGAGGTAAAATATATGTATACGATAAAAATAAACGTTGTTGCATTTTGGATGTCCATTTCGGTTCGCATTTATTCATATTAATTTATTTTACAGGCCATTTTTTAGCATTCGTTTGAAGGAGGAAGTCATTTTCTTAAATTTATTGTCCCTATTTTGTATTTTGGGATTCGTTTTATTATTTATTTACGTAAAGAAAATGAAAAATAATAAAATTACCATGCATGTTGTACCTTATTTTTTTTACCTCAATACATAAATGTGTATCTAGATTAAAGCATATTAATAATATTATCATATATATGTTTATTTATATGCTATATAATGAAATGATAATTTTATCAATTTCAATAATAAAATAATATTTGCATTTTAAAATTTTATCTCAGCTATACAAAATAGACAGAAAGTTGCTACCAGGAAACATATCAAAATACTTACTAAATAAATATCATATTGATATTAGTGACCAAAACACAAAGGAAATTATTCCTTACTATAAATTATTAAAACAACAGGTAAATGAATTGACAACTCTAATTAAATATAATAGTTTGTATTTTTAAATTATAATATATTATTATTATTATTTTTTTTAATGCAGTCATTGCATCCTTCGTCAATTAATTATTTTATTTACAAAACAACATTTCCCAACAAACATGAGCAACTGTTTTTTTTTTGGGGTAATGGCCCTTCTATAATTAATTTCATTTTTCAAGTAATCAAAATAATAAATACATGTTTGTGCTTATAGGAGTGCATTGACTTTTAGTGATTTGTTTTTGTGTGTGACTATACGCATCTTAAATTAAGAAAACAGTATACTTATACATATATATATATATATTTTTAGGCACTATGCTTTTGTTTTTTGGTAATATTATCATGCTGGATATTTTTATTAAGAGTAGATAATATAACATGGTTTCAATTATATGCGCATGGAAGCGTGTCCATATGCGTATGTATATTAGTATTTGTTTTTATATTAAAATATATAATTTATTATTATATAATGATTAGTAAAACTGGTTACCTAATTGACACTAAGTTGCTGGAAAGGGTTAGAAACACTGAAAGCATTGTGAATAAAATGCATATAGAGTATTTGAAGAATTTGAAAAATAGTTCATAAGTATTTATATATAGATATGTTATTCATCCGTCTTTTTTACTCTTCAGGTTTGGGAATTTGAAAGATCAGATAATATAAAAAGAATATCCGAATTGATTGATGCTATCAAAATAAAGGTAAACACATATTACATTATTCTTTATATTTTTCAGAGTATACTTTCTCCCTTACAACTATAAATATATATGGGGTATACACATGGGTTTTTTTTTATAGTCCACCTTACACGCCGTGAAAGAAGGAGGTGATTTGTTTTGGAGGCAATTGCTAATAAAATCGAGCACAGTGCCATCAAATATACAAGAAAAAATGTTTAGTATATGGGTGGGATTAGATGAAGAAAATAGAGGCGTTATAAATTCTGATAAAATTTTGAAATTTTTAAAATCACAAGGAATTAACTTAACCTCAGAAAATGATATTAAGGTAACGCTTCAAAAACTTATAGAATTATATAACTAGTCAGCATTTAAAATAATATTAAAAGAATTAACATATGAAAAAACAATAAATGTAATAAGAATAATATCTATAAAAATGTATGAAGATTAGTTATACATAATAAAATTTATTTTTTAATTTTTAGGAATTTTTGGAAGTCTTTGATAGAAATAATAAAAATGGATTAAATCAAGAGGAATTTTTTGTTCTCATAATCATAGTCAAGCAAATCTTAGTTGAACTTTTGGACATTAACGCTGTTCAAGTAAAAAGAAAAATATCCTTATAAAGGCATAGGACAATGAAAATAAAAGAAAAGTGTCAAGATACATAAGAGTGTAACTTTTCTCGTTTTATTTATTGTTTTTTTATAATTTTATAGTCATTATTCGAAGAGGTGTACGGAATTCCTTGGAATTCTTTGTCATCAATTGACGTTAATAGTTTAAAAAGAATATTATCAGAGGTAAAAAGGAAAAAAATTTATTTTTTCAAATTTTTCACATTTTTTAACTTTGGATCACTTCCTATAATATTAATGTCTATTTGCTTTATTCATATTTTTCTATATAATAATATTATACAATTTTTTGTGTTTAACGCTTCAGCTAAATTTACATTGGCCACATGGGAAAATAAAAAACTTAATAGATTTTGTGTGTGAAAGTAAAAAGAAAACATATGTCAGTGCTGAATATTTTATTAAGCAGTTAATAAATATCGAAGAAGTCACATTGCAGCCCTTTCACGTAATTAATGCATAAATATATGTGAATTATATTAACAGCATTTATAAATAAATCACTATATGAGTATTACACGACGTTCTATTACATATGTATTTTCTTAAAATAAATAAGCAACATCTGTAGAGATAATACAGCATTATATAGAGAAATATTTATGAGTCTAATAGTTCCTTTCTTTTTCTTTTATTATATTAATACATGCATGAATATATACTTTTTTTTCAGAACATGTCAGATACAAAATAAATATAGGATGCCAATTGATTTACTTATATTCCATATTTGATTTTTAATATATATTTTTAAAAGGAGTTTCCTATTAATTTAAGAAAACATTAGTGTAAAGAAAAATGATAGAATTTCTCATTGTTTTTACAATTTTCTTTTTTTATGTTTATTGTTTTCGTTTTTATTTATTTATTTAGTTATTTTTTAGGGGTTGCTATTATTTTTATTTTATCGTTTATTTTATTATTACATTTACGACAATGTAATTTTTATGTGCTAATTTTTTGTTATTTTAACTATCACTTCTCTTTATATTTTCTTTTTGAAAGTATGCTGAATATACGCGTTATATATTTTTTTTCATTAAACTTTAGGCTTAATTTTTTATTTTTATAATTATGTTGTAATTAATATTTTATTTTCCTTATTAGTATTTTTAAAATAATAGTTTTTTAATCTCTGTTTTTTAAAATTTTATATGATTTCTTTATATATGCATTTTTGTTCGATTCCATTCATGTTAATGTGGATGAATTTATTTTATATAAGAAACTGGCACTTATTTACCTTTTTAATTTTAATATTAAATAAAGTCCAATACAAAAATATAAAATGGTGTGTATTTTATAATATGTATTTAGTATAGTGAGCAAATGTATATTTATATTCTTAATGCATAAAGAAAAGGAATATTGTAGAATATAAACAGTAAATGGTAACACATATGTTAATGAATAGTGAAATGTAATAAATGTGAAACAAATATAGATATATAAATTATGTATACATTTGTTCGCATATTATCATTTGAAGGGGAAACAGTGTAATATATAGGACATATTTTACACATATTAATTTTCGAAGAAAAAATATAAACATATGTATCATAAATTTTATAGAACTTTTAATGAAGTAATTAAAAAAAATGGTCCTGTATGAATCTTATATAGCCCTAAATAAACACATTAAAAAAGATGACGTTAAGAATTTAATGAAAAACTTTCATTTTATAGCTAATAAATATAATGGTAATATAATAAGCATTAATGATTTGGGGTGGAGAAAGTTCGCATTTTGTATAAAAAAACCAAAAGTAGGGACATTCTATTTTGGAAGATTTTATTGTATTACCTTTTATTCAAATAGTAAAAGTATCAAAGATTTGAATGAGCTATTTCATAGTAATACTTATATTTTAAGATTTTTAAATGTCAAAATGAAATATAGATCGAACTTTTTGGTTGCACCTTTTTCACACGTTATTGAATAACACGCGAATTACATGAAATGTGGCATTAAAATCGAGCATATAGTAGTAAAAATTATGATATACGAGAAAATAGGAATTGCACTATTATATATATAATACATATATATTTATAACTCCAATATTATATTCATTTTTTTTATTAAAAGGGGAAATTTCGCGATAAATTTAAGTCAAATACTAATGGTAAAAATTGTTAAAAAACAAGATATATAGCAAGATTACCAGCAATAATGTTTTAAAAAATAGCGATGATGGCACTGATCATTACATGAACAATAATATCTCCCTTTAGACAGAATACATTCGATATTTTATACAATTACAATTATTATGTGAATATATCTGCAATATAGTAATGTAAGGATTAGGAAATTATTATAGTATAAGTATTGTTTTTTTTTGAAAGCTAGAAAGGCAAATATAAATTTAGAGATGCGCTACAAATATTCAAATGGAACATATAATTTATAGATATTCCAAAAAGATAACATTTTTCATAAATAAAAAATAAATACATATATATATGTGAATTATGTTAAATTGACATAATCATTTTGTTTTATACTTTATTTAAATAAATATTCTGCTTATAATTCATACGAGATACATTTTGTTATTTCATTAAGATTGCATATATATGTGTGCATGCTTTTTTATTTCTATAGAGCCCATAATATCTCTTTAAAATAAAATGTACAAATTCAGTATTTAATAATCTGTGCCCATGAAGTTAATTATTTAGTTTTTCATAGTCACACAAATACACGGAAGCAGTACATGCTTATCGTTTCCAAATATACATATATATTTATCTTTACAATAAAAAATAAAACAAATTATATGCAAATCAAACAATATTAAAAAATAAAATTAGTATTATGCAACAATAATTCAAAATACGGATAAACAATAAAAATAAGTTTATTTTATTAACATAAGCATCATAATTTTAAAAAATGTCATTTGGAAATAAGTTTATTACTTTTTAAAAATATCCCTTAATTTGACAATATCTAAAATTTTGACGACTAAAGCTTTTCTAACAAAGTAATTTGGGACATAGAAAGGAGCATTTGGATCAATCTGAGAAAAAAAACAAAAAAATAATAAATATATAAAATGCTCCATTTTCATTGTGAATTAATAGATATTTGTAAATATGCACATTTATATAGAAATTATATTTTTTTGATAATTGTGAAATAAAAGTATGCTATTAAAATTTTTATGTTTCTTACAGAGATGAAATAAGTAACTTTAACGCAATCGGTTTCCTTTTTAATGAAAAATGCTACTAAGTTAATATACATTTTGTATAAATCTCCATTTCTAATATCTTCTTCAGAATCTATGTCAGGCTTGAATGAGTTTGCACTTTCTACGAAAGGGTTTACATATTTTTTATTTTTTCCACCATCATGATCATTCATGTCTGATGAAACCACGATTATCATAGTTTTGTCTTTTGATAACTATAAATTAATAAAAAGAATATTTTCATAAATTAGGATATAATAATATGAAAAAACGTATATCTAGAAGGATGAAAAAAAATAAAAGTTTCCTTACTTCAATTTTGCCGCCTAATGCATGATAATATCCATTCCATGCTTTCATACCACTTTTGTGACGTTGTTGTATAATTAGTAAATTTTTATTGTATACTCGACGAATGGTTCCTAAAAAAATTGTAATTGTATATACATGCAAATTAAAACATTATTAAATTTAACAAAACAAGAAATACATCATAAAGATTGATAATCACATAAATAAATTAATTACATACCTTTAATGAATGAATTATCGAAGTTCTTTGCGCCATTGGGATCCCATAGCATGTTTACTATATCATCATACTATTAATAACAAAAAAAAACATATTTATATATTAACAATTAAATATTTTTATTTTAAAATAATTTCATGAAATAAAAATCATTGCTTGTTAATTCATACACTATCGGGGTTTGGGATTGTAAGTTCAAGTTTTCCAATTTCAGTATCTTTGAATTTCTTAAAATATAGAATTGCTCCATCTTGCTTAGAATATAATTTGTAATCATTTATATTTCCGATCTGTTTATGTATATGAGCTAAAGATTCGGATATAACATCTGCTGCTTTTATAGCTTCTTCAGGGTCGTCATATAATAGATGTTCTACTTCTTTAGGGTTGGATGATGATTGTTGTATATCGTCTTCAGAGTCGTTATCTAATATTTCTTTACTTGTTTCATTTGGACTACATATAGAGAAAACAATATATTTTTAAATTTATTTGCATTTTTAATTAACAAAAATATATATTTATAAGAAGTTATTTTGATTTTCCAAGCGTTATATATATATACACTCACAAAATATATATAATATTCTTATAATAAACCATATATACATATTTATATTTGATATATATGTTGCAATTATTTTCTTACGAATTGGGGCTTGGGGTAGAATCGCTTGCAAATGCCATATTTTGCATATATCCAGTTACGCTTAAAAGTGCCAAAGAAATCTTAATATATATTTTATTCATTTTTGAACTTGATAAGTAAAATATTATTATATTTTGTAGAAATTGAAAATTAACTAGTACAAAGCTAGTATATGCATGCTAAATCAAAGCAAACGATTTTCTAAAAAATTCTAAAACTTAATATTTATTTGAAAAAATATAAATAATTTTTAAAATTTATTTCATGCATTTATCGGATTTTTAAATATATATATTTTTAAATATTATTATATACTAATAAATACATATGGAATATAGAATTTAATGCGGTCTTGTATTCTCTATATTATTAATTAGGTTCCGACTCTTTAAATGTTAGCTATTTAATTATTATATTATTGAAATTTATATAATAATATTACAATTATATTTAGAATTATATGTGTAAAAAATAATGTATTATAAAAATGAAAATAAACCGATTTTTTAAAAAAATGTATAAATTATTATTTTTTTTTATTTAAACCGTTGTAGCATAAGGGAATGATAATTATTTAAACATTCATAAATATTAAATATAAAAAGTATTTTGACATCTAAAAAATAGTTTTAGTTATATATAATATTATTAATATGCTGCATTATGGGCACCCGAACTTTTTATTTTTATAATTTGTAGCTTAAAAATAAAATTGGAATTTATCAATTGGGTATATAATGTAATTATAATATATAATATTTTGAATTTACGAATACAAATAATAAAAAAATCAAACAAAATTGTAAATAAATCACGGATTTATATACACAAAATTTACTTTTATTTTTTAATTATAATTTTCTCGATATTTGGAGTTGCTATTAGCTTATTTTCGCAATTGGCTAGGAAAATAAATTCAAAATTTTCCTTATATGCAAATAATTTCTTGTAAAAATGTGCACTGTGATCATTTGTTGATCAAATAAAATTTCATTCATTTTAATTTTAATTTTTTTGTTTTCATTTGTACGTATATATATACTAACTACTTGGCTATATAAAAAAGGAGTTTTATAATTCCAATAATTTAAAAAATGTATTGAAACCAGTACTGCTAATACATTGGGCCCATCTTTGAAACTATGTTAAAAGTATATATTAGTAAAATTATATTAAAAGTAATAAAAACAAATCACAAAAATGAAATTTACCATAATATAAATTTTATCAAATTATTACTATAAAGCATTAAGAATAATTGATGTAATAGTAGGTAAAGGCTGCGTATAAATATAATGTAATACCAATCTTAAAATAAATTCCTTTGATATTTAAAATTATGAAAGCATCCTTTATACCAAAACAAATGGAAAAGAGCAACAAAATGACTATTTTTATATAATAATTATTAAAATTTGTATTTATAGCATGGTTACTTATTCATTAATATAATTATTTGCGTATATTAGATCATATATGGTCAAATGCCCATTAAAAAAAATATATTTTTTATGCTATTATCGTATCTTTATAGTTATATTATCAACTTATATAAGGTAAATCAAAGTTAGCGCTAAATAATTACGTTTTTTCTATGCATTTATAAATTCCATATATAATACCCAATTGAATAATTTCCAATTTTAAGTCACGAACTATAAAAATAAAAAACTTAGGTACCTATATGCACCATATTAATAATGTTATATATAACTAAAATCATTTTTTTAGATGTCATAATATTTTTGATATTTAATATTTATGAATGTTTAAATAATTGCCGTTCCCTTATACGCCACTGCTTAAATAAAAAAAAAAATAATTTATACATTCTTTTAAAAAATCGGTTTATTTAATTTTAAAATTTATAATATATTATGTTTTTCATATATAATTCTAAATATAATAGTAATATTATTATATAAATTTCAATAATAATCATAATTAAATAGCTAACATTTAAGGAGTCAGAACCTAATTAATGATATAGAGAATAAAACGCTCATTATTAAATTATAATTATTAATATATATTTATTAGTATATAATAATATTTAAAAATCCGATAAATGCGTGAAATAAATTTTAAAAATTATTTATATTTTTTAAATAAATATTAAGTTTTAGAATTTTTTATAAAATCGTTTCCTTCAATTTAACACATTTATATACCTTTATACTGTTAATTTTCAATTCTAACAAATATATTAGCATTTTTTAATATTTTATTTATCAAATCCCAAAATGAATAAAGGATATATTAAGATTGCTTTGGCGCTTTTAAGCGTAGCTGGATATATGCAAAATATGGCATTTGCAAGCGATTCTACCCCAAGCCCCAATTCGTAAGAAAATAATTGCAACATATATATCAAATATAAATATGTATATATGGTTTATTATAAGAATATTATATATATTTTGTGAGTGTATATATATATAACGCTTGGAAAATCAAAATAACTTCTTATAAATATATATTTTTGTTAATTAAAAATGCAAATAAATTTAAAAATATATTGTTTTCTCTATATGTAGTCCAAATGAAGAAGCTATACAACAATTATATATCGACCCTAAAGAAGCTAAACAAGCATCAGATATTATGACCGAAGCTTTGGATTTTGCGCAAAAACATGCCGAGCATACAAATGATTACAAGGAATATTCTAAGCAAGATGGAGTAGTTTTATATTTTAAGAAATTCAAAGATACTGAAATTGGAAAACTTGAACTTACAATCCCAAACCCCGATAGTGTATGAATTAACAAGCAATAATTTTTAATTCATGAAATTATTTTAAAATAAAAAAATATAATTATTAATATATAAATATGTTTTTTTTGTTATTAATAGTATGATGATGTAGTAAGCATGTTATGGGACCCCAACGGCGCAAAGAACTTCGATGATAAATTTATTAAAGGTATGTAATTAATTTATTTATGTGTTTATCAATCTTTATTATGCATTTCTTGTTTTTTTAAATTTAATAATGTTTTAATTTGTATTTATACAAAATTGTAATTTATTTTAGGATCCATTTATCGAGTATACGATCAAAATTTAGTAATTATACAACAACGTTACAAAAGTCTTATTAGATCATGGCAAAGATATTATCATGCACTAGCCAACAAAATTGAAGTAAGGAAATTTTTATTTTTTTTCATCCTTCTAGATATACGTTTTTTCATATTATTATATCCTAATTTATGAAAATATTCTTTTTATTAATTTATAGTTATCAAAAAACAAAACTGCAATAGTCTTGGTTTCATCAGACATGAATGATCATGATGGTGGAAAAAATAAAAAATATGTAAACCCTTTCGTAGAAAGTGCAAACTCATTCAAGCCTGACATAGATTCTGAAGAAGATATTAGAAATGGAGATTTATACAAAATGTATATTAACTTAGTAGCATTTTTTATTGAAAAGGAAGCCGATTGCGTTAAAGTTACCTATGTCAGCTCTGTAAGCAATATAAAAATTTTAATAGCATAATTTTATTTCACAATTATCAAAAAAATATAATTTCTATATAAATGTGCATATTTACAAATATCTATTAATTCACAATGAAAATGGAGCATTTTATATATTTATTATTTTTTTGTTTTTTTTCTCAGATTGATCCAAATGCTCCTTACCTTACACCAGCAAGTTTTATTAAAAAAATTATAGTCAAAAAAATTTTAACTCTTGTAAAATTAAAGGATATTTTTAAAAAGTAATAAACTTATTTCCAAATGACATTTTTTAAAATTATGATGATTATGTTAATAAAATAAACTTATTTTTATTGTTTATCCGTATTTTGAATTATTGTTGCATGATACTAATTTTATTTTTAAATATTGTTTGGTTTTCGTATAATATGCTAATATTTTTTATTTTAAAGATAAATATATAAATATATATATGGAAATGATAAGCATGCAATGTTTGTGCGCATTTATCTGACTTTGAAAAACTAAATAATAAGCTCCATGGGTGACAAATATTAAATGGTGAATTTAGAAACATTATTTTAAAGAGAGTTTATAGGTTCTAGAGAAATAAAAAAAATGTAAACATATATATACTAACTTAATGAAATAACAAAATATTTCTTATTCGAATTATAAGCATAATATTTATTTAAATAAAATCTAAAACTAAATTATTATGCTAATTTAACGTAATTCACATATATATGTACTTATTTTATATTTAATAAAAAGCATTCCCTTTGAATATTTGTAACACATCTCTAAATTTATATTTGCCTTTCTAGCTTTCAAAAAAAAACAATACTTATACTATAATAATTTCCTAATCCTTACATTACAATATTGCAGATATATTCACATAATAATTGTAATTGTATAAAATATCGAATGTATTCTGTCTAAAGGGAGATATTATTGTTCATATAATGATCAATGCTATCATCGATATTTTTTAAAATAGGATTGTTGGTAATCTTGCTATATGTATTTTTTTTAATCATTTTATATAATCAATAAAGATTTATGAATAACTATAAAGAATTTGGATAGTTGTACATATAAAATATAATAATAATTCCTATAAATTCACGCTTTTTTATTATTCTTCAATTTACAGAATGTATTTTTTTATTTTACTTAATGAGTTATTAAATATTGCAAAATGATATTTATAAAAGTTAATTATTGTTGTGTAATATTACAAAAACAAAATAAAATTGACAAGGATAAATGCCAAAGTGTATCAAACTTGCTAAGTGTATAAATAGAAGACACTTCTTTTGATCGCATCATATACGATAAGGAGAAAGTATTTATATGATTTTTTATTGACAAAAATATTAACAATGTAGATAAATTGCAACAACTAAATATTCTCAGGATTTTGTTTTTTTGTGGATTCCTCTATTTCAATTAACTTATTTTTGAATATATCAACCATTATAGATAATTGGTTATTTATATCATCGTACATATTTTTATGATAAAAAAATCTTAACAATTTAAATGCATCGGCGTTATTGTAATATTTTTTTGTCAATGGATCAAAATATATTCCTTCTAAATTTGTAATTGAACATATATTACGCTTATTTTTAAATTTTTCTAACCATTCCTTATTATTATTATAATTACTATACATACTTAATTCATTAGGATCTGTAACAATATAAAATTGTTTTTCTTCAATGTCTCTCGGTTTTTGTTCCTTTTTTTGTTCGTTAGTTTTGTTTAAATTATTGTTATCATTATCACCCTTAGCATTATTGTTATTTATAGTATTTAGGCAATCAAATGCTAATCCATCTTTCTCATTTAAATATTCTATATTTAGATCTTCACAACGATCAATATTTTCTAAATTTAATTCGATATTTGCATCAAATATGCCCTTATTTGGTTTATCAGTTTTGATAGTATTTTCTCCATTTTCAGGTGTAATGATGCCATTTTTTCCCTCCGTCTTTTCCTTGTTGCCCATTTTTTCTTCATTCTCCGTTTTCTCTTTTTTGTTTATCTTCTCTTGGCCTTGGCAATGAATTTCGTTTGGATTTTGTCCGATTTCAATAACGTTTTTATATGTTTCACTATTTATTATATTAGTACTGTGTGCTATTAATAATCCAGTATTGTCAATTAATTCGCCATCTGCTGTTATATTTTTTCCATGATTATTTAGATTGGATACATCCGTTTCATATTTCAGGCTTTCGATTAATGGTAATTTATTATCTTTTGAATATGAAAAGCTAATGAAAACATTTTTTGGTTTGTGATATATAATTCTTTTACTTTCCACATATTTTTTTTTTTCTTCTTCCCATGCTTGCAATTCTAACAAAGATTGCATATTATATTGTTCAGTTATTTTGGCTTCTTCTAATCTTTCTTCTCTTGTCATTTCTCTTTGCATATCTTTTTTTTTTTGTCTATTTTCATAAAATTTTTTAAAGCGATCTTCTTTTTTTATTCTTCTCAATTCAAATTTTTTTTCCATTTGTTCAGTTTTTTGTCTAGTAGTATCCCTTGTCGATCTATGTAACATTATATAATTTTGTTCAGTTTTTTTCCGTTTTCTTCGTTTTTTATTTTCTTGATTTTTTTTATCGTCAGTTTTATCTCTTATATCATTTATAGATTTGCTATTTTTCATATTATCGTATTTCCTCTTTTTCATTAAATTATATTTTAGCATTTTTTTTTTTTTTAAATTTTCCATATAGGCATATATTTTTTTTTTTTTTCTTTTTGAATCATCATCATCACCTTCATTTTCATTCTGTTCTTCATCTTCTTCATCCCCCTCTGCATCATCTTTATCATCATCAAAATCGGAATCGGTTACATCTACATATTCTTCTTCTCCTTCAGAATTTACATATTCTTCATCTATTTCCTCTTCTTCCCATATACTATCATTCCAAAATTTTTCATCTTTTTCTAAATCTTCGCCAATTAATTTCTTTAAATTTCTACCTCTGTTTTTTCTTTTCGGCATTTCAAGTGCTATACCGTAATTTTTTAATTCGTAATCTTCATCTTCGTCCTCTTCACCCTCATCATCTTCTTTTTCCCCTTCTTCACCTTCTTCATCTTCCGTCTCGTCTAGCTCATTTTTGTCGTCATCCTCATCTTCTTCGTGTCTGTCAAAAGAATTTTCATCTGGCTCCCCTTCATCATATGGGTTATTTCTTATATTATCATCTAATTTACCCTTCCACATTTCATAATTTTCGAATTATATATTTTTATAGTAATATGTTTTCGAAAAAAAAAATTATATATATAATACATATATACATAGAAATACACAGGCAGGTATATATAATAATATTTTTTTAATTTATAATATGCCAATTAATTATAAAGTTTATTCCTATACTATTTTCTCATCTCTGGCTTTGCTTCATTTTTTTTTATTATTTCTTTTAAAATTTATAATTAATTACAATTTTTTTCATTTTCAGTATAAATCTGTTCGGTTATAAACTATTAAGTAATTGAGCTCTTTATTTTTATAGTATTTTCGTTCAGAATTATTTTGTGTAATTTATCGTAATATGCATATATTATTTACATGTATATTAAAATTTTTGTTCTTTTTTGATGCTTCTTTTTGTGCTGAATATTACATTTAGCTAGATATATATATTTTTTGGAGGATTTTTATATTTTTTTCATTTTAGTTTCTCTATTCATCTCGATAATATTTGTTGTAATTATAATTTTTTGTTACAAAAATAAATATCGTTTAATAAATAGCTAAAAACAAAATATAAAAAAAGAGAAAAAACGAGTAAATAATAAATTAAATAACAAGTGTAAAATAATCCGCACAGGAAAATAAGATGAAAATGTAGCATAACAGGCAAGTATGTAATATAATACACAAATTAAGATTATATAAGTATAAATTTTTATTAATTTGTTTGTTTTTATTTTAGCGTTGATTATTATTTTTTTCTCATGTTAAAATTCCTAGATAAGACGAGGCTCTATTTTTAAATTTATAATACGTTTAAAAAAAATAATAATAGTTAGCAATCATACCTGTGTTTGCAGCAATATTCATAAATGTAATATATTATGAAATTACTAAATACCAAAATAAATGAAAATAAAAATATTGCAATAGAATGTTTTCATAAATGTTTATGTGGAAATCGAAATACGAATAGTTTCTCTTCCCACAATCCATCAATTTGTAAAAAATACAAGAGAAACTTTTCACTATTATGCAACAAAAAACATAATCAAAATAAAGAACAAAACGAAAATATCATAAAAAATTTACCTGCTATATATAAGAATGAAATTAAAAGTACAACCGATAATGACCATTTCAATTGTTGTGGCCAAATAAAAAAAGGAATTACTCACGAGCTTAGTGTTAATAACCATTCTGAACTCAGTAAAGTAAAATTATTTAAAGAAAATTTGAAAAGGTATAATTTATTCAACATATACCTTGAAAAAATAAAAGCGCCATTAACAAAGAAAGAACAAGATCGGCAAAGAAAAATTATTAATATAAATAGTGTAAAATATTTTGATGATTGTATTTCTATATTTAATATAGATTCGTTATTAATATATGCAAATCACAATTTTGAAGAATTAAAAAGAAAAGGATGGAGAGGGGATAAAAAAGAGAAAGATGTATATCAAAGAGTAGAGGTAGAACATAATGAAATAAAGCATACACATATTGGTAACGAAAATAATATTTTTACTTTTTTTAAAATATTTATTCAATTCAATAAAATTTTAAAAGATTATTTTTATCAAAAAAATGAAGAAAAGTTCAATGAAATATTCTTGGCCACGTTTGAACCTTTCTTACATTGTAAATTTTTAGACAAAATTGAAACTAATAAAAATAAAGAATCATACGATGATAACTTCCATTTTAAAATCATGCAATTAATTAAAATATTTAACCATATTAATTTTTTTAGTAAATTAAAAGATATAAATATTAATTATTTACAAAATAGCTTAAACACCTCACGAATTAATGGAACAAAAACTAATATGTATAAAAAAATCGAAAAAGACGTATACAATTCAGTTGATGAAAATAAATTATTTTATGAATACATGAGTGTTGATCAAAATGATGAAAATAAGCATTTTTTAAAAAGTGATGCCAATTTTATAGATAATTTAAATTTATTTGGGAAAAAATTAGATGAATTACAGCAAAGCGTTAATTACTTTTCTTCCCCTCAAAAAAAAAAATATACACCATCATTAGATATTCAAACAAAAGAGCGCTCACATAATTATTTCAATAAAGAGAAATGTAATAGTACACATCCCGATGACATAACATATGAAAAAGAAAATTATAACATAAGAAATGATAGATTAAATTGGTATATTACTCTAGTTAAAGGTTTTAGTTTAACATTGAAAAAACTAATAAAATATTTAAATGATGATTGCTTAGTGAGGCTATTTACCCATTGCATTTATTTGTTTGACAAAAATTGTAATGCTAAAGAAGTGTTTCTATTTTACAAAGAAATGTATATCAAAATAAAACAAATGAACAATATTTCTAATAAAAATCTTGTCTACATTTTAAATGCGTGCAACTATTATTTAAAGGAAGAAAATGTGGATTTATTAAAATATCTGCAAAATGAAATATTATTAAATAATACCAACGTAACAAATTATAATTGCAATTCTAGCAATAAGGGAACCAATTGTGATGTCAAAAAAAATAATAAACGCCCTAAAATATATAATATACCCCCATCTCATATAGAAAATATTTTATATACATTTTCAAAGTACAATTTTAAGGATAAGAAACTGTTTCTATTATTTAGTAAAATTATAAAGGAAAAATGTAATGGATTTTCGTGCATAACTACGATAAACATTTTAAATAGCTTTACCAGGTTACATTTTGAAAAGTTAATATTTTATTGTACTTATGAAAAAATTAAAGAGTTTGATTTTATAACGTTTATGATGTGCAAAGGAACTAATATTATTAAATTAATAAAAACTTTATTAAAAATTGAATATAGAAATGTAGGGGGTTATAAACATTGTTTCTTAATGAATATATCTCATAACATATCAGGGGGAAATTGTAAAAGTAATAGCGCCCCTAAAAATAGTGCCAACTGTGTAATACCAAATGATGTAGAAAGACAAATATATCCGGAAAATAAAATACTCGTAACCGATAAAATAACATATATCAAGCTTATAATTGCATTAATATATGAATTGAAAATGTATATAACTAATGAAAACAATAGTTATGAGAATGAAATATGTGGGCATTATAAAGCACGTACATCTGACCACAACATAAACGATGATGAAATTCGTAATATTTATAAAAAAATTCTAAGATTACAAATTTTTTATGTGAAAAGTCAAAATGATTTAGTTTTTTTAAAAAATATACTTAAAAAAAATTATACCAAATTTGATATAAACAAATTCAATAAATTTTTCGTTTTTTCATTTATAAATTCAAATATTGAAAAAATTAATTTTCATAAATTAATTTTTACACTATTAGCGTATAATAATTTTATAGGAGAAAACAAATTAAAAAGGTATACAGAAAAAAAAAAAAAATTTATATGAAACTAAGTATATGCACGCACCCACATATATCTATATTCGTTTTAAAATTTAATTTGGTAGCATGTTTTTTATTTTCATTTTATTTGGCATTTTGTGATGCTATTATTTTATTTATTTGTTTTTGTTTGATTTTTAAGCCTAAAATACTAATTAAATAATAAGAATATTTATTTTTAAATGTGTATATATACAATAATTCAAGTGTCTATATACAATTTCTGAGTAACACCATGTTACAAACAACGGATATACTTCGGACCATTGGAATTACAATAGAATAATCAAATGTATTAAACAATATTCATTATTAAATTTATTTATCCATATCAAAATATTTATTTAAGTATTGAGTATAATCTTCTTCTTCACTCAAATAAAATTTATCATCGTTGAAATTGTCATTGTCTTCCTCATTTTTTTCATCACCTTTTTCATTATTTTGCACTTCTTCCTTTTTATTTTCCATTGTTTGATTATCATCAGCATGAACATCATTCGTATCATCATTGGCATTTTTATTTTTTTTAATATCACTGTGATCGTTTTCTTTTTGACTTACGGAATTTTCACTCATGTTATTTATTAAATCATTTGCATTATTTTCATTTAAAAATACATTTAAATTATGTTCTTTATTTTTATAATTATTTAATAAATCATAAAAATACTTTGTATTTCCATGTTTAAAGTCTACTTTAATAAGATCAATGATACCATTAATAAACCATGGGTATATATCTTTTTTATTTATTTTTTCTATATTTACTTCTCTCAATTTATCATGAGATATATATTTGTTAATTAATAACTCAGTTAAATAATTTTTATTATTGTATAAAAATCTTATTTTGTCATCACTACTCAAAAGGTTATCAACTTCAATATTATATTTGTCTGTATTTGTTATAGATGTGTCGATTTTGGCATGCTTAAACTTGCATGATGGATTTGTACATGAATTATTTATTAAATTGTTACGACAAAAAAAAAAATTATAATCATGAGAAAACATACAATTATCTTTATGGCAATTCCCTTTTATTAAAAATTTACATAATTTTGAAATTTTATAAATTGGTGTAACATCATGAGAATAATTGCACTTCTCATTATGTATGCATTTCCCTTTTTTAAAAAAAAATTTGCATATATCTTTTTTTTTATGCTCTTCATAAGACGCAATAACAGGTTTGTTGTCATTATGATTATTTGTTTTATTGGAGTTTTTCTTATTTTTCCCTGTCTTTCGTTTTTTTACCTTTTTCTGTTTTTTTATATTACTTGCAGCCGATGAAGGAACATTACTTAAGTTATCTAAAAAAATACACATTATATATATATATATATATAACTACGTATGTATGTGGATATATTTAAACCGAAACATATGTATGCAAATAAGGTGATAAAAATCCACTTTATATTATATTTATACACGCGTTTATGCTAAGATATATACAACATACATAGATTAACGGTTTAAAACAAATTATATAAATATTAATTTTTTATTTTTTTTAAACATACTTGTCATATTCGATATTTTATCCAATATCTCATCGTCGTTCATTTTATCCATTTTGTTTATCGCTATATACCCAAAAAACAAACAAAAAATAGAACAAAATAATAAAATAAATTAATTAAAATTAAATATTTATTTATCTTTTTTAAACCACTTCCTTAAAAAAAATTGTTTAAAAATAAACATTTATATACTTGTTTTTTTTTATTTTTAAAAAAGAACAATTGATTCATTATTTTTTAGTATAAGCTTTATAAATATCCGAGTGGTTCTCTATATAAAAAATAATATTGTAAAAATTTTGTTTTCACTGTTTTACTTTCGTTATTTTAATAAGATATATTTTTATATTTTATTCATCGATTGCGTTCAAAATACAATTTGTCAATTAATTTCAAATTATTACATACATTTATTATACATATTTTTTATATCTTTATTTCCAAAGAAATATCATATCAAAATAATTTGGGTATTTTTTTCCTGCTCAATACCTTTGCTCTCTTTTTTTGTTTGTTTTTTCCCATACAATCCTACTAAATAACAATCAAATAAGTTATATTCAACAAGATTTATTTTAAAAAAATATTAAAAAATGTTTGACGCAACTTCTGTGTTTAACTATTTTAAATACTTTCCCAAAGAGTTATTTCCACCACCATTAAAACTTTAAATGATATTACAAAAAATGATATCTCGCATTTTCGTTTTTTTCTCTTTTTTTTGCCTACACTATATATATTTAATTAGGTATTATTTGTATTGGGGAGTGCATATGGCACGTTTAAGCATCATTATTATCCATGGGATATATGTGGTATATATATTTCATTCAGCCTTTCACACTATCAATTTCTTATATATTCAAGGTTATTCTATTAAATAAAATTGGTATATGCTTTATATAGGATTTTCTATTTTCGTTTTGATGGATAAAAAAAATAAGTCTTTATACCTTTCTACAAATTATAGATATTTAAAAAAGGAAATGCATCTTATTCTTTGATTTTATCATATTCCTTACTTTATCTATTCAATATTAGCATAAGAAGTTTTTTAAATTTATCTATGTTTTATTCCATTTTGTTTTTGTTTTTTTTTATAAAATTCTCTTTGCATATTTTTTTATTTATAGTATTATTATACTTTTTGTCTTAGACAAAATATACCATAAAACGCTTAAATATATAAAAAAATGTGCATAAAATAATATAATAAAATTAATGTAAAACAAAAAATATTACGATTTATTATGCTTATACGATAAAAAAATTTAGTTTAATGTTTATTTGTATTTTTGACATGCTTTAATAATAATTTTTCCCATGGCTTCCCTTAAAATTGAGGAAAAATAAAGGTTTATATAAATTATGTGTTCATATAGAAAAAAAGACCATTCAAAAAAGATAAAAATACATCTATAGTTAAAATGAAAAAGAGGATTGAAAACAGCCAAATTAATGATGAAAAGAAAAAGAACAATTTAAAAAATATAGGGGAGAAAAATGAGAAGGGCAAAAAAAAAATAAAAAAAAAAAAAATACCAAAAATTAAGATTGAAAATGAAGCTAAAGTTGAAGATATTGAAAAAAAAAACGATTTATTAGACAACGTCAGAATAAGCACATATGATGAATATGATGATAAATTAGTAAATAAAATGGGTTCTTATATCGAAACGACAAAAGAAGGAATAAAAAATAAATTGTTTAAAAAATATTATTCTCTAAATACAAACGTTCCGCTTTATTATATTGATATAAATATATACAAATGCGTATATGATAATTTTTTTACTAAATACATACATAATAAAGAATTAAATGATACACATAACGGTGTGAATTGCAAAATAAAATCGATGTATTTTTACAATATCCTAAACAGTAAATCTATAAACGTTATTTACCATTTTTTTAAGGAATTTTTTAAAGAATATGAGTTAGAAAGTTTTCAAAATTGCTGTGAAATGCTTCAAATGACATATTTATTTTTTTTTATTCTGTTTACTGATTATTATACAATAAGTCCCAACATACGAAGCTATTGTCTAGAAAATTTTAAAATCCTTTTTATTCTGAAAAATTATCTCTTTAAAAAATATATAAAATATACTAATAAAATGATATTTAAAAAATATATCTTATTAAATCAATTGGAAAATAATATAAAAAAAAACGACTTTTTTACTATTGAAAATAGTATAATAACTGAAATATTAAATTCAAATGATAAAATACAATTTAAAACTGCAACAATATATATGATTCCTTCGAAAAAAACATATAACATGCATTTTGTAAGTTTACTTATAAAAAATAGATCTTATGAATATATTAATAATCATATTTTTATAGATTTATTTAAAATTAATATATTTACTAATCAATCGTCTTTGTTGAACTCATCTTTGGATGCGTCTACTAAAAATACAGAAAAGGTAGAAAATTGTTTTGGTGAAAAAAATAATATGCATTTTCCCCAGGCTAATACTATTAACTTAATGCCTATAGATGAAACGAATAATATACTTTCTTATGTATTTGAAATCGAAATACCTTCTTATATTTATAATGATCATTATATGGAAGTTTTTTATGTTCAAGTGAACCAAAATGTGAAACTGGCGAATTTATTGATCCCAGAAAAGTTTCTGCATTTAAATAAAAAAAACGAGATTGATGAAATTGTTTTTATTGATAATATGAACGGCACAATTAATGATGATGATCACGTTGAAAAAAAAGCAAATAATTGTATAGAAGACGAAACAAATAATAAAAATGAATATGATACCTTAAATTTCCATGATAAAATAAATTTAATTAAAATAGAAAGTGAATGCGTTTCAATAAATAATAAAGCATATTTAAAAATTTATAACAACAAAGTTGGTAACTATTATGTAAGCTTAAATACTATAAGCAGCTTCCCTTATATTAAATGGGAAATTACATACATTCAAAACACTGTAATTATAAAAATACAAAGCAAAATTTCTAATAAATTTATTTTTCACATAAATAATGATGGTATAATATTACAAGACAATGGAATTGACGTGTTAAGTGACATATTTAATCATCCATTAGACGTGTATACATTATTATTTTTAATGAAAAAAAGAGGAATTAATTTGTTGGTTACTGATATAGAAATTGGCAAAATGAAAAAAAAATATGATTATGATTTTAATTTTAATAATACAGAAGAAAGTATAATTAATGATATATTATTATGTTTTCGATTTATTAACTTCTATTCATCTAATATAAAAACGTTCGAATCCAAAACTACTATCAATATAAAAGGAAATACTAACTTTCCTAATATCCCGTTTACAGATTTAATATTTATGGAATATGAATCACGTTTTTGCAGGTAAAAATATTTTTAAATGGTGGGAATATACATGCTTACCCACCTAAACATATACAATACCTCATACAATCTTATAATAGGAGAGATTGTATGCCCAATAATATATTTTTAAATGTTAAGTGAATATAGAATTATTAGTATTACTATTTCAATATGTCTAAATTAACTTAATTTATTTCTTTTTTAAATAGGATATCCAAAATGGAAAATGAAGAATGCGAAAAAAAGCATGGAAAAAATTTATCCAAACATAAATCTATTTTGTTTTGTCTATTTGAATTATGCGAATTAATGTTATTAAATAATAATAAAAAAGAAAAAAAAAAATTGAATGAATTTAACAAACAGGAAAATGATGAAGATACTAAACAGCATATAATGATGTTTCAGTATTTTTTAACAAAAATATTGAAACATAATAATATCGAGCAAATTAATAAAGTGGTGAAAGAAAATATTAACTTAAAAAACATTTCTTTACAAAGTGATCACTATGATCAATTTTCAAAAATTGAATATATCGATTTCCTACAATTAGACCAAACATCTTATTATTTGAATTTATTTTTGAAGTTTACAAAAATAATTTCCTTCACAGATATTTGAATAAAGGTCATTCCCTCATACCATGAATGTAATTAAATTACAAAGTAATTTCAGCAGCTCGTAGTGCATCTTTCTGAAAAATCAAACAATGAAAAGACACATACCGGAATATATAAATATTGCAATATTATGCATGTATGTTGAACAAATAAGTGATAATGTACGAGAAATATATATATAAAGGCTTACATAAGTATAGGGCTTTTCATTAGCTATGAGTTTTACTCGTCTCTTATGCTTCTTCGTTTTTTCATGTTGTTTCATTGCGTTGTCATTTATGAAGTAAATGTCACAAGCATAGCATTTAAATTGTCCTATAAAAATGTTATTAATAAGTTTATATTATTTGAATACATACCATACAGCATAAATAATATATACTTAATAGTTATATGTAAACTTATATTTCGGATAGTTAAGCATACCACATCCTTTTTTATCTACATCATACGGAAGAACGGGCTTGGTATGATAATCATTATACACTGTAAATATAATTTATTAAATAAGGGGAAATCAAAATAAATATAACGGCTTATTGTATGCACATCATAGAAGCATAATATATCAAAATAATATCGAAATTCCAGTTTTAATTTCATAGCGTAATGATAAATGCGCAACAATTTTTTTATTACCTTCGTCAAAGTCTCGCGTCCTTTTTCGAATTTTTAAAAATTTACTATTTATGGTATTACGAGGTTTTTTTTTTTTTCTTGTTGACAACGCCACTAGAAAAAATGTCGAAAAAAATAAAAAAATGGAAATAAATAAATATCCAAAAAAATACTATCGTATGGTAATTATATACAAATACATGTGAATTATAATATATACTTTTTAATATAAGCCAGCCGTTATTTTTATTCTTATGTTATTATTATCGTTTTTAATTTAATAGTTTTTCAGTTGGTAAATTTTATATTTATATAAAAAAGTTATAATATATCTTTTTAATTAGCATTTCAATTTTGCGGTTATATTTTTTTGTATAAAAAATTATACAAAATACGTGAATAAAAAAAAATATTATATATATATATATATATACATTACAAATACATATAATGCATGGCGTACATTTAAATATTGCCCTTTGAAGTATGCGATCAGCTAATATTTTGTGTTTAAAAAATATAAGTCAAACATTATTTGTGATTTTTTACTTCTTTTTTATTTTTTTCCCGCTGTTTTTGTGTTTATTGCAGTTTTATATGATTTACCTTTTGTGATGCATTTATGAAAATGTTAAAAAGGGTATAAGTAAAATTTGAAGTTTCATGTCATTCATATTTATCTAATGATAAATTTTATTTATTTTTATTCTTTAATTATCAAAGAATAAAATATATGTTTTTTGTATACAATTTTTAGTATATTTTGAAATTAACTATTACATATATGTTTTACTTTATTTCAATTTTTTTTATCAATTATAAACAACGTTATATATTAACATTAGACCTGTGATAATAATACTGTGTATATACCTTAGCACACTGTATATGTTTTAGACCTATTAAATATGTAATCATATTCTTTAATATACTGGAAATAAATTGATAGAAAACTTCTTTTAAAGTCATTAGTATAACAAAAATAATATTATTATGGGATAAAGTATTTAAGAGTTTAATTAGCATATTCCAAAAGTTTACAAAATTGTGTGTTTAATTTGTTTTTTTGTTACTACCATTGGTGTTTATATAAAAATGTAATAAATAAGAATATGAGAAAAAAATATAGAACGCACATATATATAACTAGTGTGTATATGTGCGTCCTTAGCTTATATTTGCATAAACTTATCCGAACCATATTAATTATTTTATCACAGCGTATATACATGTTGGATAAAAATTATAAGCATTAATATGAATTAATTTAAAGGGTAAAATAACACACTAATATTTTCTTAACAAATCCTTATTATAGTAATTTTGAAGGCTAAAGTGCAATATTAGCTAT
The DNA here is from genome assembly GCF_900002375.2 of Plasmodium berghei ANKA. Lineage (NCBI taxonomy): Eukaryota > Apicomplexa > Aconoidasida > Haemosporida > Plasmodiidae > Plasmodium > Plasmodium berghei. Next base: position 1,110,161 of record NC_036171.2, read on the forward strand.
ATTTTATTGCACAACAATAATACAAAACACATGATCATATATAATATGCACAAAAGCGTCAAATAATGACAGTATTAATAAATAAAAATGATGAGGAATTATTCTAAGTATGATGGTAAGAGGAATGAAAGTGATGTTGATTGGGATTATAGTATTAAAAAGAATGATAGCGGGTCACATGTTTTAAGTAGTGAATATGAAAATATATATGATTCTTCTTCATCAGATGAAGATGAAACTGTACATAATAAATCAAAAGCAGATTTAACAGAATATTATTTATATAATGAAATTAATAATCACAAATACAACAATAACATTTATGATTTCTATCTGAATAAATTTAATAATAATTTCAAGGAAGAAAATAAAAGGAATGAATCACATAATAGTGTTTATAAGAAAAATTCAAGTTTTATTAAAAATAAAGGCAAAACTGATAGCCTTAAGAAATTAGACAATTCAGATAATGAATTTGATAAAAATCAAATAAAAAAAAACCATAGCATAGAAAAGGAATACACCGACTATTCATCATATAACAGTAAAGGCAAACAATCAAATTTTAAAAATAAAGGCATAAGCAACACTGGGATAGTGAATGAAGAGCATAATAAGGATATTTGTGATTTACCTAGTGAATTAGTGTCAAATAATTATACTAACAAAGAGGATATAAACACGATGCCAAAATATTATAATATTAATAATAAAAAATATAGTGAGCATAATGATACAAAAAATGGAGTTAATATATATTTAAATACTCTTATAAATAAATGCGATTATACAATTTCTTGTTATATGTATAAGAAGACAAGTGCAACACATATTTATAGAAAAAGGATAATAGTGTTAAAAAAAAAGTTTTTAATTATAAACAAATTTAAGCAAAATATCAATAATATTTACAAAGTTGTAAATCGAGATATATATGATATATCTCATTCAAGAATTAGTGATATACATAAAAGTTCAAATAACATATATAAATTTACTATTTACGCAAAAAGAATATGTATAGATAATATAAGTTCCACCTCAGATAATAGTAACTTTTTTTCATTAAAAAAAAAGAACACGAAAAGAAAAAGCAAAGATTATTCTAAAATATCAAATGATGGGTTTCATTTTAACAATGAACAAATTCGGTTAGCAAATCATAACCTGAATTTAATTACTGAATTTATTAATTTGATGAAAATAATTTCTATATATGGGTCTATAAAAAAATATATGAAAATATTATTTTTTAAAAGTACACAAAATGGCTTTTTAAAAAATTATGGATTGTATTATTCTTCTCCAATGTATTTTAAATTCTTAAAAAAGTATTATAATTCAATGATGCACAATGCCTATAACTATATTTATATAAACATATTAAAGATAAAGAATATAGAAAAAATAAAATATAGTTATGTATACGCAATAATAGATGTAAACGATTTTTTGTATTATTATAAATATGAATACAATAAAGACATGTTTATACCGCTTTTCTCAGATCAGCACAACAAAATTGTGTTTCATTTTTATACCGACCTTGATATATATTTAGGGTATTTCATATTATATAGTTATGAAATTGAGAAGCACATTTATTTTGATTTATATCTAAACAATGGAAAGAGGAATACTGAATTATATAGTTCACATATGAGTTCTGAGGCATATAGAAATTGTCAAAAAAATATTAATAATAATATATATATAAATAGTTATAATGGTTCGTTCTACAATTCTACAAGTTCAAATACGACAGACAATTTGGGATTCTCTCTAGATAATAATAAAGCTGATTCAAAATTATTAAATGAAGATTCATTATTGAACCAAAAAAATATAATTTTTGATAAGAATTATTTCTTTGTAAAAAAATTAACAAATGACCAAAAAAAAAATGCACCAAAGAATAGTAAATTTGTATATGATTCTACGGATGATAATTTTTATGTACATGTATTTATATATAAAAGTAAAAACCGATTCGAATATTTATTACCTCAAGAAAATAGCGCAAACATGCTGGGGGATAATGAAAATTTGTCTATGCCAAATAATAATCTAAATAATAATTACCAACTAATTAGTTTATTTTTAAATAATGTGAAAAGAACAATGCAAATCAAAAATCGGTTCAATAAATTTTTAGATAAATTAAATGATATTTTTGAATTTAAAAGTTTTCCAGTTTCTATTATTTCATTAATATATATATTTTTATGTTCTTATTTTAAAAATTATATACACATCATATTATTATTAACAATCATATTTTTAATTTCGATAAATAATGAAAAAAATTATGATATGTATAGATACCTATTATATCAATATCCTATATTATATTTATTTTTCCCTCATAATTTATTGTGTAAAATATCAAATAAATCAAATCTTTATCATTTGCATACATTTGTCCATATGTTTATATTGAATAAATTTCCAATATTTTTTCAATATCTTTATAAAAATTACAGATGCAAATGCCTATATTTCTTTGCATATACTCCTACATATTTTGGTAAATATTACAATAGTTATTTTATTCCAAATGAAGATAATGATGGGATAAATAAAAAACGTATATCTCTAGATAGAATAATCAAAAGAAAATATTTTGGGAAAAAATGTTTTCATAAACATTCTAACAAAAAATACAATAATCCAAACAAAATTGAGTATTTAGAATCTCATACAATTAGAAAAAAAGAAACATATAAAAATTCCAAACATAAAATATTTAGCACACTGCTCAAGGGAAGTAATCATATTGAATACAAAAACAGCATCAATAGTAATTGCATAACTAATTATTCTGAATTGAGGGATATAAAAGAAAATAATACAGACAGTTATGATAGGAGATATTATAGTATCTCAAATGAAGTGAATCACACAAGGCATCCTAATAGAAGAGACAATAATGGTAATGCTAAGGAATCCAGGGATCATTCTATACTCCTTTTTGATAGGTGTGCAAAAAATGATCAGTATAATAATAATCAAAAGTATGATATATTAAATTCTTCAAGCAACAAACATATGAATGATAATCAGCTAGTTAACATTTCGAGAGATAAACATGTTAAATCTGAAGATATAGATAAAGAAAAGGGAGAAAATGTAAAATGTAAAAAGGAGGAAAAGGTAAATGATAATATATTGAACAACTTACGAAAATATTTAAAAGACAAAAAAAATAAAATAATCAATAACACAAAGAAAAAAAGTGGAAATAATTTAGAAAATGAGAAATATACAAATGACATGACTTATTTAAAAAACAACTATAATTACTTAAAAGGGTCTAATACTAATATGAATACAAATAACAAATATAACACAAAATTTTACAATAAAATGTTAAGAAATAGAAAAATAAACAATCTGATTAGTAATAATAAAAACCAGTTAATGGAGTATTGTGATTTGGGAGAATATAATAATAATATTTTATCAAATAAGCATACAGACAATTATTTAAATAATATAAATGAAAATTTATATTCAAATAATATTAAAGATAAATTATATCATCAAGAATGCCCATTTGATGAATATATAAAAAATAGAGAAAATAATATTTTAAGGGACAATGACAATCAAAGGAATTTTATTCCATCTAATATATCTGAAACATATACATTAAATGCTAAAGGTCAGGAATCATATATACACAGAAATACTTTTCTTGTTTCAAAACATGATGACTACAAAGAAGATGCTAGAAGTTATAACAGCGATGAAAAGTATTACAACTACAATGACACATACGATAGTAGTCATAATTGCGATTTACAAAAATCATCAAATTCATTTAATGTGAATGACGTTATGCTGGCAGATTTAGAAGTAAAAATTATGAACAATATGAGAAATAATTATTATCAATCTAATAATGAAAATAATACAAAAGAAAAAAATGATGATAAATATGCATTACATGAATTATCGAGTAAAAATGATACAAATAATAGTTTCTATTTTGAAATAAATAATGAAAAATATTCAATGAATTTTCTTGTATATGAAAAAAGTTGTTTTCAATATTGTAAACCCTGTAAAAGTTATATTAAAAATAGTAATACCAATGATATTGGGCAAACTTATAAAGAACGTAAAAATCGCAGATTTAGTTCGAATGAAATTTCATGTAATTTTGAAAGTAGTTATAATGAGTATAATATAAATAGAAACGAAAGAAATAGCACAAATACAAAAAATGAGCATAGCAATTATAATTATGATAACAAAGATAACGTAAATTTCTTATTTGATGATAAGCGCATAAATCAAAAAAATAAAATAAAAAACAAAGATGTGCCAGATAAAAAAAAAAATATAGATAAATTTTTCGACTGTTATATAAACATCAGTACTAATGATTCGTTATATAACATTGTTGAATATTTTCCTAAGTATTTTTACAATACTATCAAAATAATATATATCAACATAGTATTAATTTTCATTTATGTCCATTGTTTGCTGATAATTACTGTGCACGGTGGGTTAAATAATGATTTTCCTTTATATGTATATTTTTTAAATAAAATGAAAAAAAAAGAAAAAAAAACGGTAAAACAAAAGGAAAAGTCCAATAATTCAATTAATATTAAAGAAGAAAATGCAAAAATTAACACAAATAAAAAAACTGAGGAGAAAAATTATACTTCAAATTTCTTATTCAAACCAAAACGAATATTTAAAAGATGGAAACAACAAAAAAAACATATTAAAATTGATTTAAATCAAAGTTTATTAAAGGGCTCAAATGATGCAAAGGATGTCAAAGCATTGGAGAACAATGTGGAGCCATTAAACAGTAATCAAAAAATACGTGAGACCGAACAAATATTCTGCAATGAATCAACTGAAAATAGAAAACATAAAAAAAATAACGAAAAAAATGTGAATAAAAATGAAACCAACGAAATCAACAATAATGAAGCAAAAACTACAAAAATTTCATTAGATATAAAACTTAACATTTCTCAAAAAAATGCCAGTGATAGCAAAATAGGCGCAATAGATAATCCCAGCCCAAATCTAGAAAAAAACAAACAAGCTGATATCTATACGTTATTTGATAATAACGATAAATACTACGTTGTTCATCAATCTCCTGAAAATATATATAGTAATAATAATAGTTATAATAAAAACAATTATGATGATAAAAGTAATAACAGTCTTGATAATGCTTTGAATGATAAAATGAGGAATCCTCAATATAAAAATAATAAGAACGGTTACAATGATTCCAATAAAAATACAAACAATGCCAGCATAATAAATCAAAGAAACAATGCTGATATAACTGATTTGAATAAATATGACAATAATAAGAAGAAAATAAATTATGAAAAAATATTGGGTAATTCTTCAAAAATATTAAAAAAAAATGGGGTATTTCATGAAAATTCTCATTTAAAAGATAGCCATAAATCTGGAATGAATAATGAAGGTGAAAAAAACAGGGATCTACTAAATGATAAAATAAAAAGTCCTCAAAATCAAAAAGAAAGTACACTTAATGATTTACCCAATGATAGTTACATTGATAATGGCGATGAGCATGATGATAAAAAAAAGCTTCATGATACTACAGGTACATTAAATGATAATCCAAATGATGTAAATAATGTGAATGATGATAATAGGGAAAATAAAAATAAAATTATGAACATTTTTGAAAAATTAAAAGATATAAAAGAAGAAAAAATTACCAAAATAAAAAATATTTATAAATCAGAAATGCAAAAAAGAAAAAATGAAAAAATTAGTGGTATAAAAAGTGGTTTTGATATAATTAAAAATAAAATTAACAGAAAAATTGCTAAGAATAATTTCAACAATGATATCAGTTTTTATAAAAATGGGAAAAAAAAAAATTCTCAATCAAATATTGAAGATGAAGAATCTTATAATACTCTAAATGACAATTGTCTTGATAATTTACCGAGCAATTTATATTCTGATAACGAATTTTTACAAATAAATAATTATAAAGAGGTTGCGCACAAAGAAAAAGAAAATAATTGCAGCAATAATATAGAAGATAAAAAATTGATGACAAAAAAAAATAATAACACTGATGATAAGAAAACCCTTATCAATAATACTTCTAATTATATGAACAAAAAATATGAAGCTCAAAATAGAACCGACATCGAAGGAATATTAGACATAGATTTACATTTTGATAATAACAAAAATTCTCGAAATAGCCACCTACGTAATGCTACTAATAATATGCATAGGTCGATAATTTATGGAAATGATGAAAATAAATTTGATTATAAAAATAAGCACAATATTACCATTAGCAAAATGCGAAGTATATCATTAAATATAAAAAAAAAATCAATAGAAAAAAAAGTAATGCATTTAGAAGAAAAAATAATGAGTAGAGGGCCCAGAAATAAGAGTTTCGAAATATCAATGAAAATGAGCAGGGGCATTACCCATAGAGCCAATAATATAACTAAAGAATATAGTAAAAATAAAATAAAAAATAAAAAATCAGTGGATTATATTAAAAAAAAATCTTCAATAAATTATAATAGTAATGTCGATGATGTAGAAAATGATACACTTTCACTAAGTTATAGCAAAGAATTATTAGGTTTAAAGGTGAAAGGGTATAGAAACCATTCGCATTTTAGTTACAAATGTAAACATTTATATGCTATAAATGCGAATATTTCATATAAAATTTTAAAGGGCTTACAAAAAGATAATTACGGACTTAAAAATATTCATGAAAAAGGACATTTTAGTGAATATGATATGGCGGCAATTTCTAAAAATGGCGATAAAAAAAATTTAGATTATATAAACAATATGCAAAATTATTTAAAAAATGTAAATAAGGAGGATATTAAAATGAAGTATAGTGATGATTTGAATTTTTTAAAAAATGATAAGAACATTCAATATAATAGTATGCTTTATAAATCTATAAGTATGGAAAAGAGTGACGATGAAAATAAAACCCCAGCGAACGATAAATTAAATGATACCGAATATAAAATGAATTTGTTAAAAAAAAAAGGTAATAATCTCCTTGATAATATGAAAAAGCAATTTAAAAAATTTAAAAATAAAAACAACTATTTAAAAGATAAAATAAAACAAAAATTATCGAGCAAGCAACCTATGTTATCATATGATATATATAAAGATGAAAAAGACAAAATAGATTCTTATGATGCAAATGTGTTAAATATAAACAATACAAAAAAAGAAAAATCTGAAAGGATGCTTAAAAATTCACAAAATTTTAAATATTTTTTTCAAAAGAATCATGAGAGTTTCCATAATTTTTTAGAACAATCTCTTTATAGTAACAATATTTTTAAAAATAAAATTAGCATGGATTTAAAAAACGAGTTTCAAACATTGGATGATTACTTTAAAAATATAAAAAATAAATTTAAGTTATTAAATAATTCTAATATAGCTTATGAAATGCTTAGTAGTATAACCAGAAATGAAAAACGAAAAATTTACATAAACAAATTATATAAACGAAATTTATCAAATTTGGAATTAATACATAATAATAATTGGAATAATTTAAGTTCAAGAGAATTATTAAAAGGTTTTACACAAAGAAATAAGTTATTTTATCAAAATTGGAAACTTAAATATCTTAGCAGTACGATTAGCGCTTTAAACCTTAGTACTATCGAGAATAATATAGAATATTTAAATTCTTTAAAAAATTTTTATAATTATAGAAGTCTTAGTTATTATGAAGACCTCAATGAGCATATCAAAATTAAGGGAAATAATATAAAGAAAAAGAACAGAGAATACCAATTTTTTACGAAAAAAATAAATAATTTTAATAAATTTTTATTGAAAAAAAGAGATTATTACAATTCAATAGAAAAAAGTAGTATATGGCATAGACCTCTTTATGGTGGCTTAATATTTATAATTAACTATTTTTTAATCTTTACAATTTTATATGTTTATATTCATGATATATATAACCTGTTTAAATTATCAAAATACATGTATTTAAAAGCAAAAAAATATGATAAGAAAAAGAATAAAGATTTCAATAGCATTGTCAAAATAATATATCAGAAAAACATATTTTCTTCGAATTCCAATTCATTGTATACAAATAGACATAAAAACATATATATGAAAAAAAATATTTTTGCACAAATATTTGTTCAAAATAAAAAGGAAAATATTAAAATGAATCAAAAATATGATCAAGAATATAGTGAAGAAGAGGGCGAGTTTTCATCAGACAATTGTCATGTGAAAAAAAATGAATTTAAAAGTAATTTTCTACCAAATAGGTATTATGAGGAAAACAAAGATAAAAGAAATATTCTCACTGTATATAAAAATGCCAAAACAAACCTAAAAATATTTATGCACAAGCACATGATACTCAATCTATATTTAGAAAAATTTCTAAATTTATTCAATCACAAAAATTTTAATTTGACAAAGGTAAGCCTAAAAAATGCACTCAAAGAGAGATATATAAAAATATACAAACTATATTTCTTTTATGCAAATTGTTTCCATATACAGTTATATTTATTGTCGTTTTTGTAATGCTCAATAAGGCACCCTTATTTATTCATTTATTTGATTACTTTATATTATATCACACATTTCACATTGTTTGACATTTTCCCTTTTTATGGAATAGGTTGTAATATCTCTTTTGGTTTATATTTCAATTTTATTACTTCCAATAAAATTTCACCATTTGATTATACTCAAATTGTTGCATATGTATTATAAGGTAAGAATAATCGTAATATTTATACAGTTCTATAAATATTAATATTTTAAGATATAAGCATTTGCAAATATATATATACAATTATACATTATATAATGCTTTGTTTGGTCATTTTTCAGGGGTACTTGAGACGATACTACAAAAAGGTTATCATAAATAGTATATTGGAAAACATTAGAAATGCTAAAATTAATTTGAAGTTATACAAGCCCATTTGCTCCTTAAATGTAATTTATAGAAAAAAAAATTATATATGTGTGTACATATTTATATATATATAGATGTAGATAGTGCTATAATAAAAATTTTAATTTATTCTTTTGTAGGATGAAGAATATTGCATGCTAATTGAAGAAATCAATAAAGGGTGTAACATGTCTTTAAATATATCACAGTTTAAGGTACTTTATTTTTTATTAAAAAATAATAATAAAATATTAATTAATAAATGGATATATACACCCATAAATATGTAAATACATTCACATATGAAACGTAGAAATAATCATTTAAAATTTTTTTTATTGCTTAATTGCAATTTTTTGCAGGATATTTACGATGAATACGACTTAGCAAATGTGATTATACAAAATTTAAAAGAATTTGTGGAGTCAAAAAAAATAATAAGCCATGAATGGAACATTAATTTATTGAATCATTCACCACATGATAATGTAAGCACTATTAACCCTCGATAGTCTTTATAAAAATTTATTTTATTCTTAAAATTTGTAAATAATATTTTTTTTTAATTTTTAAATATTTACACGCAATTTGTTATATTTTTTCGATATTTTCCTATATATATATTATACGCATTTTACTTTTTTTGGCAGTTTGTTTAAATTTTATTTACATAACATTGTTATAAATTTTTTATTAAAGGCACAATGCTATTATTCAAGCTTCCAACCAAATTAATTCCCTTTAAAAAAATAATAAAAGAAAATTACTATTATTATATTTTTTTGAAAGCTAAAAATATATTTATATATTTACACAGATGCTGAGAAGGTTCTCATTTTGTTCCATTTACTTATATTTTTCCCCAATTTTATTAATATATGAACTTTAATAGAAGTAAATGATTTGAAAGTTCATATATTAAAAAATTGTGACGAATTTATAGAAGTGCTTTTACAATAATTTACTAATAATATATAAAATATATAGATGTAATAATGTAAAAAATTACAGTGACAAAGCAATTTTATAATTTCAAAATGAATGTAATTTACGTAATGTTATATTTTGCAAATATATTTGAGTTATAATTTATTGCTATTTTATTAAATTTCTTAAAAAAATATTAATTCAAATACTATGCGTGTTTATATATGAGTAATTCATCAATGCTACATAGCAATGAAGCATGTAATTTTTAACACGATTTAATTATGATGTTATTACATATAAAAAATTGTATTACAATGTTTAAAAAAACTATTGTGTAATTGATTTTGCATTTAAACCACTATTAAAAATATCGATGTTTATATTATCCTTAACAAATTTTCAAAAGTTGTGTTTTGATTTTTAGGTTTAAATGCTACATGCACCAAAAATAAGTTACATCTATATTAATATAGTAATTTAACCCATCATAAAAATGGTCTATCACAAATGAGATAAACACATGATTTATATGTTTTTTAAGGTTTAACCATTTATTTTTTTTTACATTAATACAACATTGTAAACTATTCATTCACATACTTTTTTCAAATGTAGTACATGCTTTACAAAATTATAGATTGATTGTGTATCTTTAAAATATTTAGTTAAATTACATAATAAATTTATATTTAAATTTTGAACGTGCTTTAATTTCAAGTTTTACAAATAAAAAATAGGGGGAAATGTATGTGCCAAGCTTACATTACTGCACGTAAAAAATAATATAAATATTTTTCTATATTTAATCTATTAAAAAGCATTGCTGGAAATATATATACCTTTTTTATTTTATATTATTTAATTAAATGGAACGGCAATGAATATCTCGAAATTTTTTTTAATATTCATCCCCCTTGTACTATTTAAGTATCCTGCAAATAATGAGTTAATTAATTATAATGTGATTTTAAAATATGATGTAAAGGATTTATTTAAAAGAGTATTGCAGGAGCAAAATGAAGATATTAAAGATGATAATGACGAAAATGATGAAGGTGATGAAGAAGATGAATACTATAGTTATTTAAAAAATAGAGGAACCAATGAATTTGATAAAGTGAAATATAAATACGCAGAATATGTGCGTTTCTCCATTTTTAAGAGTAAAAATATATATACGCACATTTTTAATGAATTACTAGTATTTTTAGGCGCCCAATATGGTACTGAAGAAGAAATAGTGGTTCATGTAAAATTAATCGATATATTATCTTTATTGTTTACTCATTATAAGGATAATTTAAGTAAATTTGGTCATATATTAAATAGTTTTCAAGATAGAAGCAAGCTAATGAATTCAGTGGAAAATGAATTTATGAATGAATTTATAAATGAAAGAGATAATTATATTTATGACGTTAAAAATGCATACAATAAGAGCGATAATAACGATGATGAATGGATCGAAACTGTTTTAAATAAAAAAAATATGTTATATGATAAATTTTTAAAAGAATGGAGAATCGATGGATCGAACTTTTACAGTATTCATAACAAAAAAAAAACATATTTACCAAAAAAAGTTTTTCAAAATAAACAAAATTATATTCCCGATTTTGAAAATATGGAACATGTAGATTTAGTGTGTAAGCCAATAAGTGATTCAGCCATTGATGAAAAAAGTGCTGAAAAATATGAAGATAAAGAATTAAACATAAATGAACAAAATGAACAGAGCAATTCTAAAAAAGAACAAACTGGCAATGATAATGTAAGCGAAACAAAAATGCACAAAGAAGAAAGTTCGGATAGCTCTAATAAAACAGACGAAAGTAATGTATGCAAATCCGAAAATAAATATATTAAAAAAACAAACAATAATAAAAAAATTAAAGAAGAACGACATGGATTTATCTATAAAATGAGAAATGATTTTTTTTTAAGTGATGCTTCATTAAATGTAATATCTTTAATTAATTCCATAACATCAAATGAAGAGAATAAAATTGTTAAAAAATTATATACTGGTTTAAAAAAATTAAAAATAACAACATTTGATAACCTTATTAGATATACAAATATTATAGGTATATTTTTTTCTTATGATATTTTTGATGAATTGTATTTACAAATTAAATTAATTAAAGAATATTTTGGTCTTATCCCAAGAAATAACGATGAGCTTTCTATCGTTTCAAAATCTAAAAATGTATCTAAAATAAAAGTATATGGAAAATATAATATAACTGATGATGAAATGTTTGTTCCACCAGTTTGCTTGAGTGCCTATTGTAAATTAAGGTCAGTATGGATGCAAAATCGAGATTTTAATTTTAAAATTGAAAAATATAGTTCGAATTCTATAAATTTTATGACGTTAGGAGATATTGGACGCGGGTTTAAAAAAGAAAATAGCTATGATGAAGAACAAATGTTAAAATTGATAGGTTTTAATGAGTTAAAAAGTACTTCTAATGCTATGAAAGATTGGCATGCATCAAATAACGCTGATTTTGTAATTAATTTAGGAGATAATGTGCCCGAGGTAGATGAATTGGATTATTTGAAAAATTTTGAATGGCATAAAATAATGAGGGAATTATTTACTTTTAGAAAACAAGATGAAGATGAAGAAAAAAATGATGCAGATTCATATTCAATTACTAAAGATAATATACAGGAATTTTATAAAGAAGTCGAAAAGCAAATGAATAATACAAATACAGATGACAAAAATCAACACAATGATATATCTACTACTCCAATCAATAATTATACTGACGGTAATGAGGGTAACAACAATTCTGAAAATAATAACGGTTTTAGAGAATACATTAATGATAATACAAAAGATTACAATATTTATAAAAATGAAACTACTGAAAAAGAAGAAACATATGATTCAATACCATTTTTCTCGATATTTGGAGAAAAGGATTATTTTTATTTTCCTAGTGAGCAAATACAAGAACATTATGCAAAACGGATTCCAGGTTATTTTTTCCCAAATAATTATTATCGTATCAATTATGATTTTGTATATAATAATAAAGAGAAAAATGGGGTTCAAGAAAAATTTAAAGCATCTTTTATTTTTATTGATACATGGTCATTAATGATTGGATTTCCTATTATAAGAAATTATCGATCCTTCCGTGAGCAATTTAATTGGATAAATAAAGCTTTGTTAGAAAGTGCTAAAGAAAGTGATTGGATTTTTGTGGTTGGACATCATCCATTTATTTCTAGTGGTAGAAGATCAGATAATTATTCATTTGAAGAGCTTTCATTTCATAATATCATAAGAAACTTTTTTTTCTATTATAATATAGATGGCTATTTTAGTGCTCATGATAATTTAATGGAATATCTAAATTTTGGGCCTCTTAATTTATTTGTTAATGGTTCATCTTCTAGAGTATTATTTGATAAATCTACTATACTGGGTAGAGGGTATTTTGGGAAAATGGTTGGATCAATTTATCCTGTTACTTGCTATTTATTGACTACAATACACTCTGCCTTAAGACCTAAAGGTTGTGATATTAGTAAATATTCAAAATGGTCAAATAAATATGATATTGGATTTAGTGCTCACAAATTAAGCAAAGATGAGCTTGTAACTGAATTTATAAATTCGCGATCAGGAAAGCCAGTCAGCCAAAAAATAGTTATAAAAAATAAAAAAGATAAAAGAAGAAAATTTTATGATTTAGATGGATATACAAATGATAAAATTAAACAATTCGAAAATAAAATCTATGAATTTAGTTCTAAAAATCCTAATTTTATTAAATATAAAATTGAAGAATTTAAAGAAAATGATAAAAAACTTAATATAATTATGAACAATTTAAAAAGTGAAGAAGAAAAAGATGCTTTTAGAAGCCTTATGTTTTTAAATAATTTAATTTTTGGGATTTCAAGTCATATTTCTAATATATCATTTGATCAATTAAAATTAATGTGTTACCTTGCCAATAAATATCGTACGTTTTTTAATAAAAAACTTATCAAATTTTTAGGAGAAGAGCTAAAAATAGCGGTACAAAAAATGGAAGTAAAAACAACAAACGAGACTCCACACAACTCAAACGAGATCCTTAATACAAATGAAAATGAAAGTATTCAGCCAAATGATCCAACAATGAAGGTAGAACAAATTATGGAATTGATAGACACATTAGGATATAAACCAGACGAATTTTTGGAAAAATATGATGCAATGACACAAGAAGAAAAAGACGCATTGAAAGAAAAGCTTGGAAATGATGTATCATTAGAAGATTACTTAAGCAAGGTAAAGATGTATATTCATAAGAAAAAACTAAGTGCAGAAGAATTAAAAGAATATGAAGAAAACGAGGAAAATATTAAAATAGCAGAAGTCCCAGATGAATCAAAAGAAGATGACAATACAAACAGTCAACCAGAGGACACTATTGATCAAGAAAATAAAGATGACATAAATGATATTATTAATGCACCGAATGAAGTGCATAAAAATTATAAAGAATTAGTAGAAAAGGAAAAAAAATTAACTGAAAATGAACATGCCTTACTAATGTTAAGTTCTCTTAAAACTTATGATGAAATGAAATATTCCTTAAATATTTTGTCAAAAAAAGAAGTTATTAAGGAAGAAGCTCACCCATATGGTTTATATTATATAGAAAAGCATAAAACATTTTTTCAAGTATCCTTAGAATTGTGTCCCGACATTAAAAGAATAATATCAAATTTAGGAAAAGTTGGAACGAAACTAGCTTTCTACGATTATATTAATAATTTGTATAATAAGATAATGGATTTGAAAAATTCCATTGATAAAATTGCTATATTTTAAGGCTCCCAATATGCATATATCAAATCTTTTTATGTTCAAATATTTTTAATTTGGTTTTTATTTGACATTTTATATTATTATGGTTATTATTATCATAATCACACTGATTATTATTTTTTTTTTTAATTATATATCCACTTTACTAATGTGTCAACAATGAAATGGATTCATTTTATTGTGCATTTTTTTTTGTATTTTAATTTGTTCATTTATATACTTTATGTTGTTTACATGTCTTTTAATTCAATTTGTAATAATCATATTTATATGGATACATTAATTTATGTATATTTTTTTGTAAATTCATTAATTTTTTTTATACCGTTTTTTTTATTGGAACATTCGTAATGTATTTACATTTGATATTTATCCGATTTTATTTTTTTTCATTTTGCAAACTTTTTTTAATACGTATTTTGATTAAAAAGTTTTGTAAATTATTCAAACAAATTCAATTTATATAAAAAAAAATAATAAATTCGGTAATCAGAGCGCAAGCACGCAGTTTATGTAAGAAGCGTTAGACATAAACTGCTCGTAAGTTTTACCTTTCTTGTTTATTATATTAATTTTAGCATCACGCTTTGATTATTAAGTTTAGACCAATATGTGAGAATATGAGAGAAACTTGTGGTTATACGCCAATTGCAAGGGAATTGCAAAATAAATATTTTACTATATTTATTTACTTACACATAGTCATATATATGCCCAATTTAAAAAATATAGACATGGTAACACATCGTATATATTATGGTTACGTGTTAAGAGTTTACAAGCTTGCAAAAGCATAACTTTTTATGAAATTTTATTGAGTTAATTTTATATACACAAATTACACGGCAAAAACATAAAAAAATAATTCGAAATTAAAAAAAAATATTTAATATATATACACAGCTTATATTTGTGTATACATGTTATATTGAGATACATATAGAATAAAGCAGCATGCATATGATAAAAATCCATAGTATACGTAAGAAAATATAACACCCTCCAAAATAAATAAATAAATATAAAATAAGATAAAATATTAATGGATTAATTCCAAGGAAAATATATATTTATAATATATCTTTATGTATTATAGCAATCATAATAAATATCCAAACGTATAATGGCCTTTAAATTAATACTAAAAATATTGAGAGAAAAAAGTTAATGAACAAAATTTATAACAAAAATTTAGATAATGAGATATTGTGTAAATATAAGCATATATAAACAGGAATGTATCATATATACAAATACTTATACACTGTAATAGAGTATCCTTTCTTGCTCATATTTACAAATCTTTAAGAAATAATTTTTTGAGTATTAAATTTACGGATTTAGCAGTTTTACAACTACTTATATATATTCACGATCAATTTTATACTTCTATATTTGCGGCTCGAATATAGGAATAATGCTGTCGATGCAATCTTTTCTATTCATTAAAATCATATCTGAAATCCAAATGATGTTTCTAATTTCTTGTTCTTTTAATTTTACCCATGCATAAAATATTCCAAAATGACAATGTTGATCAAAAGCAGTTTCACATAATTTGACAAGTTTCACATACAACAAATCTTCTAAAGATTTTATTTTATGGTCAACAAATTTATTTTCAGTAACATTATCATTTTTAATATAAAATTGCTTGCACTCTTCATATAAGTTATAATATGCAGGATAATTTTCTAAAGCGGCTTGAACAGTTTCATTATTCCAACATTTTCTAATTTTATCTGTTCCTTCAGGATATAAATACCCAAAACATGGAAACATATCATTTCTATCTTTTTGTAATTCAAGACTTAAACTCGAATTTATTGTGTTTAATGTAACAGACAACACTCTAAAATCTGCTACACTTTTTAAAATATGTCCCATAACTTCTTCTGTTTTACCTCCTAATTTTTTAATAAAATCATAAAAATCTTCTAACCATGCTTTTTTTAATGTATTTCTCAAAATTTCAATATCGATATCATTAAGTATTATTGACATATTGTTTTTTTCATTTGATGAATTGGCTGATATATATTTATCAAAATAGGTACCTATTGGTGTTTCAATCAATAAAATTTTTAAAACGTCATCATGAGAGTTTTGAACATCCATCGAAGTGATAGCTTTCATTTGTGGAAAATATCCCAATGGATCAACACGTGACAATAATTCTTCAGGGTTTTTTTTATTTAATGTCCCTTGTATTAAACTTATAACATTATCTATCATTTTTTCTTTTGCAATATAATCTAGGAATGTTCTTAACGGCTCTTCAGCTTGTGCTCTTATATAATTAAACTCATGTGCCATTTTTTCTTTACATTTTTGTGCTATAGTTGTAACAGCAATTGGGGAAGGCTCATCCATCATAAATGATCCATAATCTGTGTCTTCTAAAACCGATTTAAAATCGTCAAGGGTATCGACTTCGGTTAATTTCTTATATTCATCAGGGGTTAAAAAACTACTACGCAACCCTCTTAAAAAAGCTTCCAAGTATCCATTTTTTGAATTATAAAAACATAGTTCCATCTTTAATATCTTCTTAAACTCAATATTATATAATAATTAAAAAAACGTGCATATATAGTTGTATGTGCTTATTTAACTAAATATATATTTTCTTAATAATTTTTTTATATAACAAAGTTTCAATTCGTGTTTTCAAAAGGTATATGGTAGGTTAATATAGTTACATATATATATGATATTATATGCAAAGTAAATATATTACATACAGATTATACCCAAATGTAGATATATATCAGCGCAAGGGCGTCGTAAGCACATATTTATATTCTTATATTTTTTTTTTTGCTTTATTAAATTATAAATATATTTGAATTTTATAAATTGGGTTACAAAATATTATTTTGAATGTATAAGTTTTCAGTCTTTTGTACATAAAAATAAATATCCTTCAAAAATGTTGCATTATATGATATTTGTATGTTATATTTATTTCTAGTAAAATTCTTAAAAATATATTAAAATTTTTGTTAACATAAAAATTTTCTCTAAGCATATAAATGCTAGCTTTTTTATATATTTGAAAGTTTTTTTTCCATTCGTGTGCAAAAAATATATAAAGGTGATTTCCTTTTCTCCTCTTTTAAAATTTAAGAAAATCAAATTTGAAACCTTTTAATTATATATTTTTGAAAAATAGGTTAATTAACCTTAAACCTTATTTTCAAACATTTACATAAATATATTTATTTTATATATTTCATAAAAATGTAAATTATAAATAAAAAATATTATTATGCGATTATCATTTTTTTTGGGGGGGAAAGTATAATAATATGCGCGTAAAGAAAAAAAAAATGAATATAATTTTTATTATTTATTAATTTCAACTTGAATTATATAATTTTCAATAACGATTGAAAGAATAAATAATATTCCCTTATAAATACATATGTTATAACAGTTGATATATTTTTATCTTTATTTAACGATATCAAATTTATTTTTTTATTTTTTGCTAAATGAAAAGCAAAAATTATAAATATTTCTTGAGTCTTTTACCGCCTTTTTTATACGACATACATTTTAAATATAAAAATGAATAGTATATATATATATATACATGTAATGTTTTATGTATAATTATCAAATAGCATTCCCCTTATGATATTTAAATAGTGGAACATGTAATATAGTGAAACGTGTGATTTTATATGTAAGTTTTTGTTTTATAACCTTGAATTTTAACGTGATTTTCCTTAGCTGCATGAAGGTATCTGCTTTTGAATGATGTAATGACAAATAATATTTTGGGAAATTTAATTAATCACGAACAAATAAAGTGTATAAAATATGCTGATAAATTTAATATGGTTATTTATTTTTACACATTAAAGAAAATTATAATGCTCTTATTTTAAATTGTTAAAATTGCTGATTTACTATCATGTGTAATTGATATATGGTGCTAGTAAAATTATATTTAATTATATTGCAATGGTTTAAAAATATATATATATTTATGGGAACATACTAAAAATTGCTAAGATAAATATTTGATTAAAATTGTTTTATTAATTAGCATATAGATAATATAGAAATATACACACGCTTTGTTGTAAGCAGTATATTTATTTTACATAAGATCCTACAAAAGTTATTTTATTTTTTGTATTAAAATTTTATAATTTTTTAATGGTTGATTTTTCTCTTTTATTTTATTTATTTATTTTTTCGTGGGACTAATTTTGGCTTTATTGCATTATTATATATATTTCTTTTTTAAAATGGTAATATACATATATGATTCAGATGTATATGGTATATACTAGGATTTGTTTGTCCCTTTTTGGAGTTTTTTTTAAATCCCAAATGCATTGAACAGTTTCATTGTTTTTACCAAAAATTATTTTATGATATGTATACAAAATGACAATATATATTTTTTACTTAATTTAGAAATATCATTTTTATAATTTTCACTTCTCTTTAATATAATTTTTAAGCACTGTCATGTTTAATGAGCACGTATTAAAATGCATGATGTACAAGACAAAAATTGCGCATTTTCATCAAAAAAGCAAATCAAATTTAATAATAAAATATTTTTTTTCAACAAATATATGGAATTTCCAATTTTTTGCAAACCATTTAAATATATATTATTAATATTATTTCTATTTTATAGTTTTTTTAATAATATAAAAATTTATACGAATTGATAAAAAAAAATACAAATCACTTCGGCAATATAAATATATTAATAAATAAATGTCTTATAAAATTATATATATTGGGCTTGTTTAAACTAAAAATAAAGAACATGAATGGTATCTCAAATTAAAAAAAGGGGCTAGTTGTGATTTGTTATTTATCTTAATATACGTGAACATGTTAAAGAATGTATATTCATAAATATATATGTATATAAATAGGTTTAAAATTATGTCTGTTTATATTTTATCCCCGAATTTTTAGAAGATTTAGAATATATTAAAAATAAAAAATTAAATGAAATATTTGAGGTAAATAGAAAAATAAAAAAACTAAATAGGTGTCATTAATTCCTTTAGTACATATTAAAACTTGCCAAACTTTTGTTAATAAAAAAAGAGGTTATTAGGCTTCATTTATTTCAAAAAACCCCCAAATATTGTAGAGGCAATAATCCAAGAAGTGAGCAAATTAGAAAAGGAAGTAATACAATAATGATTAAAAAAAAGAGATAAGATACTACATATTAGCAACTATATATATATATCCATAATATATTTTGTGTGTAAATATCATGTGTTAATATGATTATATTTATGCGAATATATCGATACACAAAAAAAGTCACACATTTGCATACGATAACTTTTTTCTTTAATTGTATAGAAACATGTAAAAAGTGTTTTTGATATTGAAGACATAAAATCAATGTACAACTTTTTAAATGTAGAAAACAACAAATATATGACTAAAGAGAAATGCATTTTAGGTTTGGGAAAATTTACATTATAAAAAATTATTATTTACATATGCTTTCATCATTGTTTCCAAAAGTTTCTCCCCTTTTTTCTTTTTCTTATTGCTTTTCCTTTTATAACAATTTAAAGGTTTAAGTCAATTTGTGTTGACCAAAAAACAAAAAGAGCATATCGAAAAAACAGAAATAGAAGACAATGTCGATTTCGAAATGTTCACATCTCATGTGTTAGATAAAAATTTGATATAGACTATATAAAACTTATGTATCTACATAGCATATCATTAAAATGCCCATACCCATTTGTAAGTATTCATATTTTTATAAGTTTTTTATTTTTGTTTTAGTGGAAATATTATTAATATGTAGAGAAAAAATGTAAAATTGTAGCTTTATAGAAAATACAAAACAAAAATTATTAATTACCAAAAGATAACACTTTATTTCTAGTAATTTTAAATAAAAAATGAGAAAAAATAATACAACTCCAAAAAATATAGTTTATAATTATCCATATCATCACAATCCATCTAGTTCTTTAGTTTTCAATTTTTATCAAATAATCATGGAACCCATATATAATCAGAAATAAACATTTTACATAATTAAAAAAGCGAAAAAAAAAACGATGCCAATTAATATCCAATTTTCGAAAGTGCTATTATATGGTCGGATGAACATCCAGTAAAAATATAATACTAATAGAGAACAAATTTTTTTGTCTAAAGAAATGATTTGTACCCATACAAATGTGTTTATATGCATTATTTTTAATTAAAATTATTTTATGTTAAATTGTAATGCTTTTTAAATTGTAAATAAAAATAATAATATATTATATCATAGACAGATAAATTATATAGTAAAAAAAAAATAAAATTTAATAAATGATAAATTTAAAAGTCTGAAAAAAACGAATTTTACCAGATAAAAATATAAATAATAGAATGTAAAAGAACAAACAAAATAATTAAATAAAATCAATAATATAATGGCATCATTAAACACATATATATGTAGCTATAGATTTTGTGGCAAGGCCTATCTATATCTTTCTCTATATATATATTGTATGAATAACAAGATTATCATTTCGCAAAACCAATATAATACAAAATGAAATGATAAAAAATAAAAAACACACGCATGCACATGTTATTAGGTGGTTATAAGAATTGTAGGATAAAGTAAAAATATTAATTTAAATGGTAAATAATGATTTTAATACAATTATACCAATTATGACATAAAAAAAGGAGTGAAATTTGCCGTATTCCCATATATAAGTGAATTAATATATATATTATGAAATTCTACTGTCCTTCAAATTAAATTCCTTTTGTTTTATTTCTCTATTTTTTCTTATTTGATCATTTTTTCCTTGCATGGCCAATTTAATTTCGTCATTTGTTAAGGTTTCGAATTCGACTAATGCAGAAGCAACCCTGTGTAATTCATCAATATGTTGATTTAAAACCTTTTTTGCTCTATTATAAGAATCTAACAGTATTCTTTGAATAGATTTATCTATTTTAATTTTCATATCTTCACTTATATTTTTTTTATCTTGTAAAAACATAGATATATTTTCTTCGTTTATACCGACTCCATAGTTCATCACAAGTGATTGAGCAATATGTGTAGCTCTTTGCAAATCACTTGAACACCCAGTTGTTACATTATTTTTTCCAAAAATAATTTCTTCTGATACCATACCCCCCATTAGCACATCAATTTCACTTTGAATGTCTTTAATTTTTTGACTATATTTATCGGTAACTGGTATTTTCCAAGTAACGCCTAAAGACATACCTCTTGGCATAATAGTAGCTTTATGAACAGGGTCTGAGCCTTCTGTGTAAAAATTAACTAATGTATGTCCTCCTTCATGATATGCTGTTATATTTTTTTCTTCGTCACTTAATGGTGATTTTCTTTGTAATCCAACAACAACTCTATCAAAAGCTTGTTCAATAGAATTCATATCAACTGATTTTTTCCCTTCTACTGAGCATTTAATAGCTGCTATATTTAATATATTTTTTAAATCTGCACCCGTCATACCAACAGTTCTTCTAGCTAAAACATTTAAATCGACATCTCTTGATAAGATGATTTTGTTACTATACATTCTTAAAATTTCATATCTACCATTGATATCAGGTAATGGTACTACAATAGTTTTATCTAATCTGCCAGGTCTAACTAGTGCTTTATCTAAACTTTGTGGAAAATTGGTAGCACATATTACGACAATTCCTTCATTTTGTTCAAAGCCATCTAATTCAACTAATAATTGATTAAGTGTCATTCTAACTGCGCTATTATCTCTATTACTTCTTTTAGAACCAACTGCATCTATTTCATCAATAAAAACAATGCAAGGTGCATGCTTTTTTGCGGTTTGAAAAAGCTCTCTTATTCTTCTTGCACCCACACCAACAAACATTTCTTCAAATTCTGAACCAGATGCTTGGATAAAAGGTACATTTGCTTCTCCTGCAATAGCCCTAGCAATTAATGTTTTTCCTGTTCCAGGTTCACCCGATAATAATATACCTTTGGGCAATTTTGCACCAATTTTAGTAAATTTATCTGAATTTTTTAAATAATCAATTATTTCTTGAAGTTCTTGTTTTACTTCGTCACACCCTTTTACATCTGCTAAAGTTACCTTTACATTCTCTACTGGAACTACTTTTTTATTTGATACACCTATACCCTTTTGAACATTTTGTGATACCCCCTCTAAATATACGCTTGCTGCTGCAACTAAAATTAAGAAGCCAATAGTCGATTTAAGTATCCCCCACAAACCTTTTTTATTTGCATTTATTAAGGATACCTTTAAAGGTATTTTTGGGTCAATTTGTAAACTAAAAACTTCAGAATGAGTACCATTTTTTTTATCATTATAATTATTTGTATGCCCTGAACGGGACATATTACTATAATTAGGGTCTATATTTATATTATGCGTTTCATATATATTTGAGGGTTCAGGGTTTATCCCGTTTATATTATTATTTCCATCCTCCATCGATCTTCTATAAAAATTAGGTTCGCTATCATATTTTATGTTATTAAGATTGGTATATTTTAGTTTATTAGTATAAACTAGTGCTTTTATATATTCTTTTGTTATGCTTTCATTTTTAATATAGCTACTGTTTTCATAATGTTTTATAACTTCATTCGGATTATGTAAATTTGCTTCTTTATAAAATTGTAATATTAAAAAATTATCATTAGGCTTATAGCGAATTTCTCTTTTCAGTCTATCTAACCTTTCTGTATTTAGTAGACTAAAGCATCTTTTGCTATTTAATAATTTTTTTACATCTGGGATATTTTTTATATATAGAAAATTACTCCTTTTCAAATCTAGTACAACAATATTACGTAGGAGTAACATTTTTTAATATTATATATATGTATATATTTTATCGTCGTCTTCTTCCCTTTTCCTTTTCTTATATTATTTTTAAATAAGATTTACTCATAAGTACATTAATGCGATTTATGTATAAGTAAATAAGATTTATATAAGAAAATTATTAAAAAAAAATTATACCCCTTTAATATGTGGTATTATATTTCATTGGAAGTGTTGCTTTGAATTTCTTTCTTTAATACAGCATTTATAAATATATTTTTAAAAATATTTTTTATTTATATTTTTATTATAACAATAACTATATTGGTAGTACATATTAATTGTTTATAAATTATTCTTTTATAATTCAATAACCCCAAACATTTTCGTTTTTATGTTTTTTTAAAAAATATCTTCTTCAATTATTTACCTTCTTAAAAAACAATTCACAAGTAAATGTGTAATTTATATATTTTTTTGACATTATCCATTCAAACATAAAAATTAACATCAACAAATGGCATAAAAAAATATAAAACTACATAATAATAGTGGAAATGCGTGCTTGTTTATATGCATTAAGAGCGTAGATATTCATGTAATATTGTATTGTTCCATAACCTATATTTTATATTTTAATAAATATATATCTATAATTTTATATATTATGTTAAATAATTAAAAAAAATATCCTATAATATATATATGAATCATTGACTTTAATATATATGTATGCATTAAAATCGTTTAAGTATCTTTGCTTAACAATGTTTTATTTTTATGCCTTTTATATTTTATTTATTATCTCATAATTTAAAATATTTTATTATTAAATGTTATTATTGCTAAGATATTGAATGCATTTGAGAATAGACTCGTTATACATATTATATTTATTTTTCAATGTTTATCATTTAATAGGGAAGGGTAAAGAATAAATAAAAGTAATAACAACCATATAATTGCTCTCATGCCTATTATGCATAACATATAAGGATATATCCATACATATGTATATACAGATACTTTATAAAGAATGTATATAATAAAAGTACATACGCATATAAGTTGGTATAAATATATATTGTCCTATAACAACATTTAAAAAAATATATAATTTAGTTTATTTTTACAAATAATAATAAAATACTTTATTTTTTATCATAATGCTAAGCTTATATTATGACCAAGTTGCAAAGAAAAGAAAAGGTCTTTGCTTTTTGCTAATTCCCTCATTATGAAGTACAGTATTAACTATTTTACTTTTCAACAAAATTACTTATTTAAAAATAATTTTAATATGAAATTTCAAAAGTAACCTTAATTATTGTTACTTGATTATAATACAATAATGCATGTTACCAAATAATATATATGGCAATAATTTATGGTTTTGACCAATATATATTTAATAATTTAAAATGATAAATAAAAATTTACAACTTCAAACTCAAAAGATGAACAATAAAAGGATAAATTAATATGAATATATCGTGCATATATTAAAAAATATACACATTCATTTGTGCATTTAAAAGTATTGTTTATAGTTGTACTTTTAATTTTATTTCATATCCATGTTTCCAATATTAATCAGGAAAATTCTATATAAAGGTGTGTGTTCACAATTTACTATAACTATATATAGAACAAACAAAATCATCGTATCTTAAACATTACAATATATAATAGGTGTAAATTCTAAAGAATTAATACACATAAAAAAGGGGGAAAATATAAAGTCAATTATTTCATATGTATCATAATTTCTTTCGTTTTTTATACATGATTTTACTGTCAGCAAATTCAAAATAATGCAATATATGTTTATTATATGGCCTTTTTAATTAATGCCTTCGAATCAATATCAAATTTTAATAGAATATCAGTAAAAAGTAAAAATGAAAGAATATAACTTCATTTCCATACTATAATTTCACAAAATACGGAAATAATGCTTACAAATATATAATATATTATAGCGAAATGGTTCACCAATAATATATTTTTATAAAATAGGTCGAATATGATGAAACAAGTGAAATATTATATTTTTCAACTATTTATTTTTTATATTAAAAAATAGCATAAAACGAATGCCCCATCTTTTGTTTTCAAAAAATTTATACATCATTCAATAAAAATGTTTTAAATCAATGCCAAAAAAGTGAAAAATTTAACATAATATATTTATTTATTAGCACTTTTAATGATGAAGTGTTAAAATTTCTTTTATGTAAACATTATACATATATATATAAACATCAAATTTTTATTTTTTCATAGCATACACTAAAAAACAAAATAGTAATATGCACATTAAAATAATATTTACGAGTAATATAAATTTATATATTTGTTTTTCTTAAATCACTTTTATAAGTAAAAAATATCATGTTCATTTAATGTTTCATTACAATTTTTTTTATTTTTTTAGTATATTTATAATGGTACAATTTTCTATCTGCTTTATAAAATAATATATCAAATTATATATAGAATAAATTCCAGAATAGCCACTGAATTTATAAAAATTTGTAATTATTATGTTTAAAATGTAAATTTATATATATTTTTTATTCTGTACTCAATGAGTGTGTGTAATATATACTCTGCTCATTTTATTGATACAAATGTTTT
This sequence comes from Plasmodium berghei ANKA, assembly GCF_900002375.2. NCBI lineage: Eukaryota > Apicomplexa > Aconoidasida > Haemosporida > Plasmodiidae > Plasmodium > Plasmodium berghei. The sequence goes on from NC_036171.2 coordinate 1,136,370, forward strand.
TTAATACATATTTTTTATGCTAAAAGATTGTATATAAGAAAAAAACAATATATATTTATAATATTCACTTCTTTATCAATTATATTTGGAATTGACAAATGTGCAGGCGAAAATAACGTTATAATAAACAGATGGATGGCCGAAAAATAAGCACGCCCTAAACTAATCAATATATACATATATAATATACAAAAGGGAGAGGGACTATAAAAAAGTAAAATAAAGTTATAATAGTAAATAAAATAACATAATTAAAAGCACAATCAAATAATTTCAAGATATACCGTCATGAAATAATAACAATAATAGTTGATTAAAATGACGTGTATAAGAGAGAATGTGTTACAGAAAGCTTTAAAAAATGGAATCAATTTTAACTCTAATATTTTTCGAGATATACATGAAAAATGTGGAAATAAAGTATTTTCAAAATCGTATATGACATATGATAACTATTTAAAGAATACTTCCCCTTGCCAAAAAACAACTTTCATTTCCGCAAATATAAATACAAATAACTTGTTATTTCAAAAAAATTTAACAAAATATTTTTCAACATCATCTATTCAGAAGGACAAAATAAATAAAAACGATATATCATCTGATTATTCAAAAAACAATTTATCAATTCTTCAAAATCCAAATGTAATAGTTTTGTTTGATAAAAATACACCCGAAACAATTGGGCAAAAAATTTACAGATATTTAGATATAACTGGTTTTCTTACAAGATATAATAATAGAAAAGAATGGATTCTTGATTTAGATCCATATACTAGGTTATCAACCGTTATGCTAACAGAATATGAAAGGAAGTTAATTATATTTTTAAAATTCCATGTGTACTTGTTATTTGTAATATGCATGTACTTATGGTACCATGCACAAGTTCATTTCACTATGAAACCACCCTGTCCCAAACCATATGCATATGGGCATTTAGATGGAAGGAAAAGAGATTTTACATGGCATGGAAAATTATTTTTTATTTACCCAAAGACTCGATGTAAAGAGTGTAGATGGTTAGATATTCAATGCAAAAAAGAATGCTTTGACAAATTAAAACAAGAAGGTCATAAATTTTTTATCAATAATGGGGATCCTTTGTCGGTTCCTAAAACTGTATTATATCCACCACACTTTCACTAGCTACTAAAAGTTTTAAATAAACAATTGTTTTTTACTTTTTTTTTTTAATACTTTGATAATTTTTTGTGTGCATATAATAATAGATTATAGAATAAATAAATTTAATAAAATTGTTAACCTTACGTAGGTTTATGTACACAAATGTAATATATTTAAATTTATTTATGTATTTATTTTTTTTTGCTAAAACTAAAAAAAAGGTATATATTACCATCACACTTTTTCTCATCCCATTACATTAAAATTAATTCATTCATTAGATTTAAAACAAGCCAATCTCAAATTATATGTAACAAAACAATTATGCGCAACTATATAAATTAAAAGCCACCTATATTTTATATCTATGTTATATACGCCATTAAACAAAATAAAGTATATATTTTATTATGAATTTTTTTTCTCAAATACAAGTTTTGGAATTATTATAAACATAATTGTATTATATTAAAAGAATTGAGGAATTTTGTTTAAACTTATGTATCCATTTATTTTTATGTTAAATTATACAATTATTTATTTTATAAATTATTATTATTTTTATACTAACAACTTATAGCATAAAGAAGGTTTTTTTAGAGTTTGCTTTTTTGAGCATTTCAAATTTTTTAAGTATAACATTTCCCACGAATATAATGCTTAAATAAACTATATAGGGATAAAGAAGTATATGCGTATATCAATTACTGAATAATAATTAGAAAATATTAAACACTGTACAAAATCCATTATATTAGAGTGTAACATATTCTTATAGCAATGAATATAAAATCGATGCATACATTATTAGTTTTTGTGTGTATATAATTCTTGCATAATGTTTTCTTTTCATATTAGCATACATCTCTGCAGACGTGTGTTTTATTTCATACAATTTTAATGAACCAAAATATATATATGGCATAAATATTTAATATATTATGAATAGTATACAATATAATAATTTTCCCTTTACAAAATGAATATAAAAATAAATAAAGATCTTGATTTTAATGTAAGTTATGACACCTATAAAGAAGAGTTCGAAAATTTGAAAAGCTACAAAAGCAGTTTCAATAAATATGATATGTTATATAATGATATAGACATAGAATCAAAAGAACTCAAAGAATACAAGGATAGGATACAAATGATTAGTGACAACTCATTTACACTGTTTGAAGATGTCAAAATTAAATTAGAAAATTTTAATAAATTAAACGAGGAAAAAGAAAATATAATTTCTCAGTGTTGTGAAATAACTAAAGGAATTGTAGATGAAATAAGTAAATTAAAAGCAAAAAAAATTAATATTCAAAAAAAGGAAATAATTTGTGAGAGAATTTTAGAAGAATATAGCTTAAGCCCTTTATGCTATAATAATTTAACAGACATAAAAATATCATTAAATATGGAATTTTTTGAACACTTAAAGCAATTTGAATACACAAAAGAAAGCATAAAAAAATTGTTAAATGAAAACTCATCTGATAAGTTGGATAAATTTTATTCAAAACATTATAATAAAATTTTAAATAAAGCGTGTAAAAAAATATGTTTACATGTTATTAGGGAAGATAATAAACTTTATATAACGAATACAAATTTTATTGATTTATTGTTATTTCCTAATAATGAAGAACATGAGAATAAAAAAAATATGATAAAAAATCACATGGACAAATTTTCGCCACTAACTAAATTATGTTATAAAATTATTGCCGAAAATATAGAATACTTTAATATTTGTCTAAACAATTTTGTACACTTAAAAAAAAAATTACTAACTAAAAAATATAACTATTTAATAAGTAACAAGGATAAGTTATATCTAAGCACGAGTCACGAAGTAGTAGATATAAAATATGATTCTTTACAAAATTTTAAATATTTTGTTTCAGTTGTATATTATCTGATAACATTAGAAGACATATTTTTTCGAATATTATTGTTATTTAATTTTGATAATAAAAATGACATATTTCTATATATATCCGCACATATTGAAAATATGCACAACAATTTATACAATATAAGTGATACTTTATTTGTTTTATATAAACAATTTATTGAAACTAATATAAATATATGCCCTAAAAGTTATCAATTCTATTATAAGTTGTTTCATATATTAGATGTATTTATTTTTAAATTAAAACAGTTTCAAAATAGTTATGACGGTGACAAAGAAATTAGAAAACTTATATCAAAATATTCCATAGAAACATTTAAATATAATATTAATATAAATTATGATGAAAATAATCACATGGATGCATCTAATTTAAGAAGACGAAATTCCTATTTATATAGCCCGTCTGATAAAACATCCCATCATAATAAAATGAATAAAAGTATGAACGAAAATGACTATTATATAGATCCGTTAAATCAAAATAGTACTATAAAACCCCAAGACATTAAACATGAAAATGATAGTGACACAAATAAAAGAGAAACTGCAGAAAAAGGGGATAATAATTATCACTTAGAATATGACGAAGAAAATGATGAGGTAACTTCCTCATTTATTAAAAAGAGTGAAGTTGATGATAATTTAACAACCAAAGATGTGAAGGAAAAAAATGAAAGTAATACAACATATGTTAAAAAAAATAATAGTGAAATAATTAATAAGTTAAATGAAAAAAAAAATAGTTTGGAAAAATATAATTGTAAAATATTAAATTATACTCAAAAAATCCAAAAAAAAATTGAAAATGAATTTATTGCATTATGGCAACAAGATGTTGTAACATTTTATTTAAATAATATCAAACAAATAGAAAGCAATTATTTTGATAATTCAAGAATTTACATAAAAAAAATTTTGAATTCTCTAAATGATCTATACTCGATATATAAAAACAGTGTATTATTTAACACCTATAATAAGGATCAAAATTTTCAAAATGTGCTTGATATTACCATTAATCCATTAATAAATAATTCTTTAAAATACAAAAACCAAAGTGGTGAATGTGATTATCATATATTTATTATAAATATATTTATATTTATACAAGAAAATATTAAATCATTTGAAGGGTCAACAAAATACTGTGACTTATTAACTATTATTATTAATGAACAAAAAGAAAAAATATTACATTTTGAAAAAGATAATTTAATATGTTATTTAAAGATAGATAAAATTAATAAAAAGACAAAAACAACCAACTTAGAAGAAACAAAATGCATTATAGATAAATTTTATAAATTTGTTTTTTCTGAAAACTTTAATAATTTTAATATTATAAACCAAATCGAATCCAATGAATTCAAGGATAATCTAAAATTAGAAATATTTCGCCATCTATATAAAGAATACGAAAATATTTATGAACTATATTTAAATGATGGTATATTAATTTACACACCTAATCAAATAAAAGAAGTTTTCTTAAAAAAATATGACCATTAAAAGAGATAAATACTCCTAATACGAATTAAGCATATATGTAAACAAATTTAATAATATTATTAAAAAATTAGCATGATAAATAGAATATGTTTCTATATATGCTATTAATTTTGAATGCTTATAAATTTTAGGAACACACAAAAAAAAACAAATGTAAAGATAATTATACACATATAAATTAATGCAAAATGAAGAAACACGATGTAAATGACGAAACAATACGATTTTGTATGTCAGATTCATACATAGAAATGTTTTTTATACTATCTTATATATTTATTGTGATGTTTATATGTAATAATTGATATACGTTTTTTTTGTATGATTTATTTGCCTTCCTTTTCGAATATATTCTCGAAAAGGCTTGCACAATTCTATTATTTTTCGAACATTCAAATAGTTATCATTATTGTAAATGGTATTACTGTTTCTGTTTTTTATGTTTTTCCATTTTTTAGCCTACATCACTTAACTATTAAAGCATCACACCGATTACTCATTTTTTGTAGCAACTATAATTATTACTTTTTTTAAATTCAGTTTAATTTTAACTTGAAGATGATTCTTCATCGGATGAATTATTTGAAGCTGTTTCTTTTTTTCTTCTTAATAAAAATCCTAAGCTTTTAAATGCATTTGTAGTTTTACTAGATTTTTCAGGAACTTCCTTAGCTTTAGCAGGTTTAGAAGAATCTAAAGAATATTGTGATCGTTCATTATCAATGCTGTCTTGTGCTAGGGTATCATTTTGTTCGTCGACTAGATATGCTTTAGAAATACACGAAACTCTTGATTTCATATACCCTGATCTTATTGACCATGCATATATATATATTTTCTTCTTTTTATTAATGATGGGTTTATTATTAGTATCATATATGTTCTCTTTTATATCATCATTTATTTTATAATATATTGTAGTATTTGGTGTTGAACATGTAATATCAATAATTATCCTATTGTTATTATTATCTTCTTCTCTTATTGTAATAATAGGAGGGAAACATACTTTACTATATTTTTGTAGTTGAAATAATTTCGATAAGTGGATTTCTTCAATATTGACAAAATTTAAAAAATGATAATTTGGATAATATTCATGATGAATTAGGCTATCATTTATATTATTGCATTCAGGTGGTGCGCATGTAGTATCTGATATTTGTTTTGAATATTTTATTAATTCTTGTACATTTACTGATTCTGATGATTCTTCTAAATCAATACCTTCTAGCCTTTTTTGCACAAGTAGCCAAGTAGTTTCCATCATATCCTTTATATTTAATAAAAAATAAAATCTTTCCCTATTATTTATATTATCAAAAAAATCATTGTTTATATTATAAGGGTATGGTATTTTATCATTTGTTTCATTTTCGTCGTGATTACAGTCTTCTTCTTCTATATTTGTATGGCCTATTTCAAGTTTCTTTTCATCTTTCTTAAGAAAATTCTCAAAATATTCATTGTACTTGTGCTCATCTTCGGGTTTTACAATATATTTCCATTTACTTATATCATGTTTTTCGATTCGTTCCTTTATGGTTAATACTATTTCGTGAAATGGGGTTTCGGTATTTTTATATGTATACGTCATTTATGTTCTAATTTATTTCATTGATTTTTTTTTTGGATTTCTGTAACTGATGTTACTACCTGAATGATATTATTTTTGGTGTAAAGATTAGTAGTCACATATATGCTTTTCTTTTTCCCCTTTTTTATGTAAGAATAATTTTATAATAATTATTATTGAAGGCTTTGCTAATTCACAATATATCAATATAAATCATAGAAAACATGTATTAATAGCTAATTTCACTTTATCTGTTTATATAATGTGATTTGTTTTACTTTATAAATTCTTTTACATTAATAAATTATTTCTTATCTGAAACTTAAATTTTGTCATATAAAAATGTATGTGCAAGGTTTTTACTTTGTGTATTTTTTAAATTTAATTATTTAAACGATTAAAATAGAAGATTTTTAAAATTTATACATATGCATGTACAATTTTTCTCCGAATCTGTTTAACGACGCTATTCAATGTATTATTATGATTTCTTTCTTTATATATGTTATAAATATTATGTTATTTTTTTTTTACAATTTATTATGGTTTTTTCTTATTGTATTCTCCAAGAATAGTAGAACTTTTTGGAGAATATATATAGTATAATTAATATTTTTAGGTTTTTATTTTTTAAATATTTTATGCTTCCTTCTTTATACAATTAACTATATCATTATTTTGGCGAACTTAAATATATATATGTATATAGCGACGTAAAAGCATAATATTTTATTTTTTTGCATTAAAAGTTGTTTTTTTTATATGATTTTTTTTGTAAACAGATAAAAATACTATATTTTTTTAATCATATGATTGCAATAAATTATAGTTTAAGGAATTACAATTGTTTGTATTAAACTATATTGAGATGTTATTGCTATTAGTCAGGTCACATTATATTTGAACATACGTAAGTACATATATATATGTCTTTCTATATCATTCATAAATACTATTTTAATATATTTAAAGTAATCGAAAAGAAGCGAGAAAATGGAAGTCTACATTCAAATGATAGGGTGGCATAAATTGGCAATACCGTCTAGTTTGCGTTTATTTGTAAATGGAGAGTTTACACTCATTAATTGTGGGGAAAATAATCAAAGGTTTTTGAATGAACATAAAATGCACATAGCTAGAATAAAGAATATATGTTTTACAAAAATAAGTCCTGAAACAATCGGAGGACTAATTGGTCTACTTTTAACAATAGATAATATTTCGGATAACGCTATTTCAATTTATGGCCCCAAACCAATAGAACGAATAATTAATAATTTTACTAGTTCTTTTGCAAAAATTAAGAATTTGAAAATAACTATCCATGAAATTTCGGATAATAATATATTCCCAATTATTCTAAAAGGAAATGTAATTATAACCCCAATTTTACTTAATAAAAAAAATGTAATTACCACAAATCACGAAACAGACACAATTCAAAATAGTGAACAGACTGTTCTCGATAAAAGAAAAAAAATGAATGAAGTAAGTAATACCCATGATAATGAATTGAATAATTTATATAAAAACAAAAATGGAGAAATAGGAGAAAAAAAAATTTCCAAAGAAACTAATTCGAATTACTTGAAAAAAAGAAAATTGAATGTACCTGAAATTGAACATGAAGAAACATATGAAAGTAAAACAGAAATAGTGAATGATAATAGTTGGAATGGGCAAATTGAAAAATATAAAGAAGACATAAATAGAGATTCAAATAAAATAGACAATACAAATAACAATATTATGAATTCTACAGAAATAGAGAAAAATTGTAGTATGAAACAATGTATTTTTTATTTAATTGAATGCCCACAAACTATTGGTAAATTTCATGTTGAAAAAGCACAGAAATTAAACATTCCTCCTGGGAAATATTACGGAATGCTGAAATCTGGAAAAATTGTTACTATAAATAATAAAATAATAAACCCTGAAGATGTGTGTGATAAAAATATAGATGGTAAAAAATCACTAATTATTGATTTATCAGATACTGAATATATAGATTATGTAATTGGAGAAATTAAGAATAAAGAACATTTTTATTTAAATAATTTAGAATATATTTTTCATTTGTCTGATGAAAAAATTTTGAGTAACAAAGCATACAAAGATTATTTTTTAAAATTGAAGAATATAAAAAATATTAAATGCAATCAATCTAATAGTTCATTAAAAATATGCCCTTTTATTTCTTCATCATCATTAACCAACATTCTTTCAAAATTAATGCCAAATATTTTCTTAAAATATAAGCCAGATGACCCCATATATGAATTATCTCCAAAGACGCTGAATAATTATAGTGATGAAAAATTTTCGAATTCATTTAAAAACACAAATAATGATAGCAATTATATTCTCAATGTGAATTTTAAAAATGAAAAGGAATGTAAAAATGCCGACAACTCATTTATGAATGAAAATAGAATTGCAAGCTTTGAAGAAAATACGAATAAAAATAATAATAAAAAAGTAATAAATAGCAATGAGAATAAAGGAGAATATACTTCTTATTTGTCTTATAATACTTTAACAAAATTTGTTTTGCATCCATTTCATAAAATAAATATTTGTACAGATGAAATGTTGACTGATTTATATCCATCTACTTTTAATTTTTCCAAAATTTCAAACTTTACCCACGAAAATGATAATTTAATGAAACCCATTTGGGATTTTAATAAAAAACTAAATGATAATGCTACCATGTTACCTTCTTTTTATTTTCTTGGAACTGGATGCTCAATACCATCAGCATTTCGTAATGTATCTGGTATTATTTTAAATATTCAAAAAGATTTTAGCATTATTTTAGATTTTGGCGAAGGATCCTTATATCAACTATATTGGATAAGTAAATCATGGATTCAATTTACAGAATCCATAAAATCTATAAAGTATAACTTTGCATTTATTTTATAATAAGTTTTCAAATATTATACGAGCAATGCTATATCATATGTGATTATAAAAATATGTCCCGTTTTTTAATTCGTTTGAAGGAGAATTATATTTTTTTTTCAATAATTTTTAGATATAATACTTTTTCATATTTTTTTGTAATTATTTTAATTTTTTTATAGAGTGATATTCATTTCTCATGCACATGCTGATCATCATGTAGGAATTTATTATTTCTTATACATTCGGAAAATGATATTTCCGCATTTAGATCCACCATTGATATTAATTCCAAAAACATTAAAGAATTGGATGAATTTATTTAACGAGTTATTTCTTGATATTGAAATGAGGATTATTTACAATGAAAATGATTTAGAGATAAAAGAAATAATTAGTGAAGATAATCTTTTAACTCTCCATCTTTTTAAGGTATAGTATTATAAATGTGTGCATATTTACTTATGTTTATCATTATATATATCGTTTTATATATTATTTTATATATTTTATAAATATATTAAAAGAAGACGCCATACATATATATATTTATATTTCATCAAAATATTTCCGTTATAGGTTAATCATATTAAGGAATCATATGGAATAAAAATTGAGGGCAAAGACATTGGTTCTATTGTATATTCTGCGGACACAAGGCCATGTGACAACGTCAAAAAATTTGCAAAGGATTGTAACATTTTAATACATGAAGGTAAAATATATGATATACCGGCTTCTTTAAAAGGAGTGAAAATATAAATTGAGAAAATTTATGCAAAAATCAATGGAAGCATAATATATAGTGATAAATATATATATATGCATTTTAAAAGGGATGCTTATGTGATGTGGAATTTAAGATGAAATTTGATCTATTTGTTTATTTGAAAAAAATTATTATTCATAAATTAAAGCACTTATTTTACTATATATTATATTTTCAGCTACATTTGATGATGAACTATTGGTCGAAGCCATTAACAAAAAACATTCAACAATCCACGAAGCTATGCAAATTAGTAAAATAGTGAAAGAAATATTATAATATTTTTACGAATAAATTATTATATAATGATAAATATATATACATAATTATTTGTTTTTATGTTTAGGTCTAGATGTTAATTGCAAAACTTTAATATTAACACATTTTAGCCAAAGATATCCTAAGGTAATATATTTAAAATAAATATAAAACTATATACACATAAATTCTTATAACACTAGAATGCCGAGGATGCCATTTACTTAGCAAATAACTAATTTATAAAATACATTAAGATAATAATATTTTTATTTTAACTGCAAAATAAGCATATCCATTGTTGTGAATGGATCTAAACCTTGGAAAGATCATAGACGCAATATTTTTTCATTTTATTGTCTATATATCATATTTAATTAAAATTGTGATTATATAAATCAGTATCACACATAAAAACATATATATATACTTATTTATTTTTTTAGGCCCCTATACTAAATAAATCATCATCTGCCGAGATTAATGAAATTATGAATAAAACAATTTATAGCTTCGATTATATGTGTATTCCTTTAAATTTAACAAAAGATCTACCAGCGTGCTTCAATATTTTATTAAATTTATTAGAAAAATTATTTTAATTTAAAAAGCGCACAAAGGGCAAGAAAACGACGAAAACACATATTTATTTTAAAACATAATAAATATAAATGATAAAAAATGCCCCAAATTAAAAAAAAAAAACTATGTTATAAGTTGTAATTCAAAATAACAAACAAAATCACAACAAATTCATATAGACATTCTTTGTGCTTCTTTCCGTTTTTTCGTTTTTATTTAATGATTCATACACTTATTATATAACATATATGCATTATGTATAAATGCTTAATTTAAATAATTATTTTTCCTTATTTCATTAGCATTGTCATTATTATTGTTATTACTACGATTATTATGTTTTTTGTCAGATAAACTACAATGCTTTATAAAATCACTTTTTAGAATTTATGTTATTCTCATGTAATATGTTCATATCACAAAATTTAGTATGGGGTCCAGTATTAGGCATTGTTTCGTGTTGCCATGTTTTAAAATTTCCCCATTTTGTTAAATAAAAAGGTTTGCTAAATTTTTGTGATTTATATTCCTCCTTTACTAACCACTTACTAACATTCCATCGCGGGGACATGTGATATCTCTTTAATCTATAGTAATAACGATTTAAATACAATAAAATATAATAATCGTATCATTATATACACATGCATATATTTTTTTATCGACATAAGATAAAAAACAATAATTCTTTTAAATGCTTGGAAAATATATATATTTTATAATAAAAACAAACTTAATTTTGAAATTATACATAGACAATAAATTTAAGTGAAAATATAAATTATGTTTAAAGTGGATAAAATAAAAAATATTAAGCATATTTATCAATATAAATATCATATATTAATATTATTATTTACTTATATGTCCACGAACTGTTCCACCTTAACAAATTTAATTTGCTTAAGTTGTACATCTTAATATGCTGATAATATATACTGTTGGATTATTTTTTTATAAAACTATTATGTATAAAAAAATATACTATACTAATAACGCTCTCTCTATGTCTGTTATGGCGTATCATAAAATGGTAGCATTATGTATCCCAAGTAACTGTAGTTATAATTACTGATTTCTTATATTAATGATACCACTAAAGCTGTTATTATTGTTTTTGGTCTTATGCATATGTATCTTCGTTACTTCTACTAAACAGCTTTTTATCAATTATAAAAAAAAATGAAAAATGGGGGCACAAAAGGATGATGGGCAACTTTCGCTTATAAAGTACTCATTTTCAATATTTCATATTCATAAAAAAATTAATAAACGTAATAATAATATTTCAACAAATCCTTATTGCTATTATATAATGTTTATAGCAATGTAACATGTAATATATTATATGTATATTATACAAAAGGAAGACATAACATAAAAATATGTATTAAAATAATGTCATTATTAAAGCATTCATCTTCGTAATTCCATAAATTTGATTTTTATGACATCCCCGCCATACTGAAATGCAAAATAATAATTAATGAATAATCACCATTTTCTTAATTCTTGTAATTAAAATAACATTTTTTTATATAATATAAAATTATATATATAATATTTATATTTGAATAATAAAAAATGTTGGACTACATATATATTGATAAAATGGAAAAAAATAATGAAGAAAAAAAAACAAATGCTTTAATTTATATTTATAATTAATTCGTTTTCTCGATATATTTTATTAAATTTAAAAAAAACAAAAACGAAAATTTCTGTAAATATTTTGTATACAATACAAATTCATATATTATTTTTTTTTTACTAAATATGTATATAACATTTACTGAAATAAATAATGAAAAATGCACTTAAAAAAATAAATGCGTTATGAATTTTATAAAACACGCCATAAAGTAATAAAATTATATTTATTTTTCCCTTTTTTGGGGATGTTTTTAAAGAATTAAAAAAAAATTCACAGCAAAATGTGTATATATATAAATATATTTTGATCACTTTTCTATTAAATTTATCATTTTGAAGTATCTTTATACATATAATTTATTTTAAAAAGATAAATTTACAAAATTTAAGAAAGCTTTACTATTTATTACATAACATAAATTTCTCAGGAACATAAAATTATAACAACACAAGCTTTAATTAATTATATAAATGTACAATTTTTCTTTACAATAACGACGATATAATTTATTCGATTAAATGCATATATTATTTTTATATATTGGCCACAATCATTTTATTTTCATTCAAAGTTAAATTAAAAACTGCTTTTTTTAAACAAATTTACTATGAATTATAAAATCATCACAATACTAATTATGTAATGCTTTGAAAATTATTATGAAATATTTTGCAAAACATAAGATGCATTATGTTTGCATAATTTTGAAGGCTTATTTGAGCTTTAACTTGCTTTCTTTTGCTTATATATAATTCCAATATAATGTACAAACTTGTCTATATATAAGTTAAACCCCAATTTTTTTTCTTTAACCATTATTAGGAAATCACCAAAAGGTTTTGAATAAAAAATATAAACATTAAGAAAAAAACAATAAGAAATAAAAACGTCGGTAAATACACCTTTATAAAGTGTATATACAAAATATATTTTATGCAATAAACAGCGATTGGTAATTAGGGTTATACTTTTTAAAATAAACCCAATTCCTTTGAAATATTTGTTGCTTATTAACTTTGAAAAGGAATCAATAGATTTATTAAATACAAAATATATAGACATATATCGTTTGGTTCATACCCGATAACATCTTTGTCTCTTTAAAATGTAAATATTAACCAATTTTTAATAAACTTGCAAAAATTTGATAATACTTATTAAAATTTAAATTATTTGATTAGCATTCCGCACAATATATCCATATGTAGGTTATTTTTTCATGCCTATTTCGGACATTTATAGATCATAAAATATTTCTTATGCTTCATTAATATTATAATGTTTTTGTTTTGAAATCTTCAATATGGAAGCAGAAAAATGAAGCATAGTGAATGTAAAAATCGTATAAAAATAAATAACTTGTTTAAAACATATATATAAATGATTCACTTATGCTATATTAAAAATCATTAAAGTAATATTACATATTATAAACGAAAACACAAGGGGTGGAAAAAAAATGTAATAAAAACAATACCAATAAATAAGTACATTAAATTGATATATTTAATAATAATTCACTTATTTGTAATATAAGTGCTTATACTAATTATAGTAAATGAAAAAAAATGCTTTTAGATACAATATTGAAAATGTATTAATTTTTGCACATTAGACAAATATAAATACCCCAAATTATTTTAAATAAAAATTAATTTTTCTTCCTATGTGTATTCTCGATATTCTTCAATTACATTCCCTATATAGTCATGTATATTGCATTAAACATTTCTATATTTATTTAAAGGCTAAAAATTATTCATAATGCAAAAAAATATAGACTATATTTACAATGCTTGGATGTAATGATATATAAGGGCGTACATTAAAAAATGAAAGTTTGTCTTTCTTAATTATAATCAAATAATTTTCATATTATAGTATTTATTTGCATCTATAATTTACTTTTAAAAATATGTTTGAAGAGAATCAAATTTTTATATTTTTTTATGATACTAGCTTTATTATATTAAAAGAAATGTTATAAGATTTATACATAATATAAATTTATGTAAAACATAATTTGTATTTAGCTAAAAAGAAACATACGCATTTCTGTTCAAATGTTCATAACAAACAATTTTTATGTTACTGACAAGGGATCTATCATCTATTATTATAGCTTAAGAATTTACGTATGGAAAAAAGACAATACTAAATTATTACTATATATATGGTAACCTTAAATATTATTGTATTGGACAAGTCAAGCATATACTGTTACGATAAATTTATGCTTATCGATACACCTACCTTTGACACGCTCGGTGAATCTGCATCAAAAAAGAACCTCTTGAATACAAAGAAAAAAGATGATTAAAATTAAAGGCAGCATCATAAAAATAACCTATATTTATCGATTTGAATTTTTTATTTTCGTCTTTTTTCTTCACAAAATAAATATAATTAATTCAATTTAATGAACAAGATATAATTAAAAATGAAAACTGAATTTCTTTCTATAAATGACATATTTTTTTTAGTAAAAATTGGTTTCAAATATGTCCTTGCTTTGTTTAATGGATTTTATTTAATAAAAATAGTGTCATACCCTAATGAGCATAGTATTATTACAAACAAGATGATATATATAGGAATAGGAATATTATTGAAAATAATCTTAATAATAATATATTGGATATATTTTATGGATATTTATATATTAAAAAAAAACTGTAATAAAAAATTCTTTGGGAATATTTATTGTAATTCAAATAAAATAATAGATAACAATATAAGTACAACAATAATAGAATCAGATGATTTTGAATATAAGAAGTTGATTAAGAAATTTTTTTTAAAAAAAATGTATTATTCATTAAAAAAAGGTCACAAAATAGTGAAATTATATATGCTAAAAATATATAACAGCGATTTTAATTGCTATTTTTGTAACACACGAGATATCTTGTATGCTATAATATGGTACATTAGCTTATATTATTGGAGAAGAGATGAATATAATATTTTATGGTCTTTTAACAAAATACCTATATATATATATAACATATTACTAATCCTTTTATCATCATCATATATTGATTTAGTTATGATTATAATCAGTTACAACAAAAGTAAATATCATATGATGAAATCAAAATTATTAATAGATGTATTTTTTAGTTCTCCAAGTGCGTTTTTTTTTTCAAGACATTTTTTTGTTCTAGAAAATGGGATTGATATATATTTTTTAATGGGGTTTTTAAGAATTATTAAAGTGTTTCTCAATGTTTCTTATGCAAAAACAGAACAAAGTTATATTTTGACAAATACTGAAATAAAAGTTATTCGTATTATACTAGGAGTATTATTATTATGTAATGCCTTTGCTTCAACTCTGTATACTATACAAGGCATTCATCCATATAATATAGATAACCATGATCTTTATTATATTCTAAATAATTACTTAGATTATTTCTATTTTTCAATCATATCTATTTCTACAGTTGGCTATGGGGATATCATTCCTACTAATAAATTAAGTAGGGTTATTTGCATATTTTTTATATTTTGGACATTTATTTGGGTTCCAATACAATTTAATGATTTAATTATTTCGATCTTCTGCAAAAAAGAGACATATGGAAAACTTAGTATGAATAATCAAAAATTAATTTTACTAATTGGCGATATTCAACCTGAACAATTAAATACTTTTTTTTTTGAATCAGTAGCATATGGGAATAAATTAAAATTTCACATACTAACTACATATCCTATAAATTTATATGAAGAACAAATAAAAATAGCAGATAACTATTGTATATCAATATACATTAAAAATTTTGATTTAAATGAAAAGCATAACACTAATCTATTATATAGTGTCAATGCGCAAAATGCTTATTACATGTTTTTATTTTCTAATAAATTTAATAATGGCCATTATAATATAGACACTAAATCTTTTACACGATTATTAATTTTAGCAAAGTTTTTACATGGAGAGAAAAAAAATGCAGTTATTGAATTGCGAAATAAATGTGTATCTAATATAGTTAAATCAATAGGGTGTGAGCATTTTGCTATTGTTAATCTAAAACACTCTTTAATAGTTAAAAATTTAGTATGTCCTGGATTTATAACTTTTCTATCTAATTTATTTACAGCGTATAATTATAATGAAAATCCTTATTATTTTAATAATAGTAAATATTTACATTCTTTTAATTTTATAGCCGAGTTTAATAAAGGATCTATAGCGAAGATATTTTCTTTTGCTGCTCATGATAATATGATTGGATTAAATTTTGACAAATTATTTTACAAATTATATGAATCTTTGGGTATTTTACTTATAGGAATTGAATCTTCTCACATTAATAATAACCATTTTGTATATTCAAATAAGAAAAGGCTTAATTTTTTCTTTGAAAATGTGGGTAGAAGTATGATTAAGGGGAACGGAATACGTGATCGAACTAGGAAAACAGGAAAAATAGGGGGACATAAAAAATTTAAATTCAAACTTGTATATTTGTGCTTTCTAAAAAGGTATATTCATTCACTTAGTAGAGATAACTGTGATAATACCCAAATGATTACTATATTAAATTGTAAGAAAAATAACTCGAAAATGAACAAGCTCAATAAAAAATTTTACTTAAAAGAAATCCCTAATTTGTTAGAAATGTTAAACAATCATGTGCACCTTACGAACAAATCAAATTTAAGCACACCAACATGGAATAATGGTATAAAGGAATCTTATAAAGAGAAAAATATAAAAAGTTATCATTATATAATTGACACGAATAACATTAATGTAGCTTATAAAAATAATATTCCAGAAAAGGGAAAGAAAGACAGGGGGGGGATATATATAGGTAATAAACACACTAATGATACATGTGCCCGTACAAATGAAAGTCATAAAAACAATAGGTTAAGGAGCCGACGCTCCCAAAATGGAAAACCTTATCTTGGAATATTAAAGAATTGTAACAACGAATTATTTCACACAAAAAAAATGAATAATTATTATGAGAGTTACAGAAACAATAGTAATATAAATGAAATAAGTATTCCAAATAAAAGAAATGGGAAACCAAAATGCTATTTGAATTTATTAGGGAAAAACTATTTCATGAAAGAAAATGATAAATGTATAGTTCTTGCAAACTCAAAGAAAGTTATAAATTATTTATCAAAGGCCAAAAGTTTATTTTGGTTATTTGAAATTAACAGTACAAAAATGGATAAAGTTACATATGATTTAAAATCGATCATAAAAACAAAACAATATTTTAACAAAATTCCTACTTCTAATTTAGTAAAAAATATTCCCATTATGCCACATATGAAAAATAAGTCTATAATCAGTAAGCATGATTCAAAAATAATTCCGATGGATTATTATGATCTATTCAATGCCTATAAAAGTTTTCGAGTTTTTCCTCAAATAAATTATGGAATAACTAAAAATATGTTAAGAGTGTCCTATAAAGAAAATTTTAACAACGATATTAATAATAATAGAAGTATCGGTGATAGAAGTAATAGTAATAGTTTTTCCAAACTCGGTATGGATAAAAGCACATTGTCTTTAACTAAATTTTCTAATGAAAATAGCCATATGGATTCAAACTCAAATGATAATTACACTGTAAATTATGAGCATAGTGATCAAGCTTTTTTCAAAGGATGCGTAAATTGGGGGGGGTGCAACAATGGAAACACAAATATACGTGAAAATGCACAAAATGAGGTATACTCAATCAATGATGTAATGAATAGTGTGATTAAAATGGAAGCAGACAAATATACTTTTGAGGTTAATCTAAATGATACTATATTGGTGGAAAATGATTACAATGTACTTCAAAAAAATAATATTAAAAATTTTGCTTCAATAAAAAAAAGTAATAAAAATAGTAATAATAATAACAAATGCGAGCAGATAAAGCAGTTAAATAATAATCTCACGTTTAAAAAAAATGAAAAAAAAACAAAAAGTAATAAACAAAACACTAATGATACCTTAGAAAGGAGAAAAAATGGCGTTGCCTATTCCTATTTGGATGCATGCCAAAAATATTTTGCTCATAGTGCAAAAAATAAAAAATTGTTACTATTAATAAATTATGCTTCAAATATAATACAGCTAGTTAAGTTGATAAATAAAACGTGCAAATATAACATAATTATATTGACAAGTGAAATATCAAGTATTAATATACATCATATATATAATGTTGCTTTTATAAAATGTAAAACTATGGATGACTATAGCTTATTAAATGCCGGATTGCTTCAAGCAGAATACATATTAATTTTACCAACAGAAGTTAATGATATAAATGAAATTAATGAAATAGACATGAATAATATAATATTAACACGAAAAATTACATACTTGCTAAAAAAAAAAAAAAAAAATTATTTTATAAATAATATAATCACAGAATTGATTAACCCTACAAATATTATTTTTCTTGAAGAAAATAATATGATAAAAATGACTGAAAAAAAATCTTCTTATAGTGATTTCTTTCCTTACATAAACTCTACTCAATTTTATAGTAGTAATATAATTTCTGAAACAATGTTGTATAATTTTATGGCCCATCATAAAAGTTTCACAAAATTTCCAGTGTCTAATAGCACATTGAAATGCTTAATAAAAGATATTAACATAATTTATGTGTGTGAATTAAGGAAATATTCTGATTTCTCTTTTAAAAAAATTAAAACATTTCGTGATCTTTTCTTTTTCTTATCAAAAAAATGTATTATAGCAATAGCTTTATATAGAAAAGGAGACAAATATGTCCCCTTTTATATTTACACAAAACCTTGCGAAAATTGTTTAATACGATTTGATGATATTGTTTATGTTTTGTAGCCGACAATTTTTGTGAAATTTGTGAATTTTTTGATCTTTTTTGCTTTTTATTAATGAATATATGTAAGCATTTTGTAACGATCATTTTATAATTGTTTCTTAATTAATTTAAAAAAAAGAGAACAAATTTTTCATTATATCTATAATAATTCCCTTTTTCCAATTAATTCCTATTTTAAAGAATGCACACTGATCCTTTCTCTTCACATAAATTACTTTTACATAATATATTTCTATAATGCTCTAAATCATCCTCAAAAATAATGCTTCGAATCAATAATAAATACTGATAAAATCCATCAACCGCCTCTTTAAAATCTTCTTCTTCATATTTTGATTCTTTTTCATCAACTCCAATTGTACTAAACTTAAAATTATTTGCAATTATGCTATAATCCTGAGCTAAGTTGTTCTGTTTTTCAAATATTAAATAAAAAAACGTAAAAATAAACATTTTTGTTTGCATACAAATAGATATTATTAGAAATAAAAAAATAAAATCAGAATTTAAATTGAATGACTACAAAATCTCTTATTATAGGGCATAAACGATGTATAGTCATCGAGTCTGTTTTTTAATATATTCAGTTTACATTTTTATATATTATATTTATTTTACCGAGCATCTGATCCTATATTTATTAAAACTATGATGTACTATATGAAAGGTGTTGTAATACTCATTTTGCTCATTTTGACATTTCCGAAATGTCAATGAAGTATAAATATCGTATAAACTTTGTTCTAATGGGGAAAAATAAATTATGTTTTCATTTCCTCCCTTTTTTATAATAGATTTCTTTAAAAAGGTTATAAAATTTTAAAGGAAAAAAACATGTATTATAAATTATAGGCGGGTATTATATTAATGATTTTCTATATTGCTATGCACATGTGAGCAATCTATATATATATATTTTGTATTTACATTTTTTGGATATCTTTTCCAGAAGCTGAAAAACCCAAGGATTTCATTTGTCTATCAAAAGTAAAATGAAAAATGGGAATATAGTAAAATAAATTATTAATATCATGTGATATATATGTAAACATCTTTTTTTTACAATACCTCGAGGAACGGAATTGTAAATTTTAATGCACTTTCCAATTGAAAGGAAAAAAGAATAGTATAAGAGTGTTTTATGCTTGCACATTCGAGTGCGTTTTTTAAAAAGGTTTGATGTTTTTCATGTATTATTCTATTCTTAGTATTTGGGTAATTGATAGAATAGACGTTGAATCCTAAACTCTCGGAGACTGCATATCATAAAATGTTGGAGTTATGAAATATATATAATTTGATACATAGATAAATTGTCATTTTATCAACTAATGATATAAAAGCACGCATGACGAATTATGAAATGTGAGAACATTACTTTGTGCCAATTTAGATTCCATCCAATCATTTGTGCTTCTCGGCCCCAAAAATACGATGTTATACCCTCCCTCTTTTACTAGTTCTAAGGATAAAAATCATTTAAATTAATTGGAATGAAACATTTTTTATGTATCACATTTGCACATAATTCAATTTTTGTACTTTTTTTGAATGAGATTCCGTTAAGTTCACATTGCATCATATTATTGTTGCTCACTTTTAAAAAGAAAAAAATATAATTTATATTTCTCCAATGTATATAAGAAATATAGGAAACATACACAAATATATATGCACATTAAACATAAATTGTTTTTTACTTTTTAGACTAACTGTTAATTAAGACTATAATAATAATAATAATTAATCCCAAAACAACGGTTTGAATGGAACTTATAATTCTTAACTAAAAGAATTAAAATTTAACGAATAATGATTAAATAATATATATATGCAAAAATAATTATACATTTCTATTACTTGCTTGATAATGCTTTACCGATATAATACTTTTATTATTTTTTCCTTTGGAGAATGACCCATAAATTGACGCTAGAGATGGTAAGATGATGGAGATTGAAAAATAATGAAAAAGGGATAATAAAAAGTATAAAAATGTATGGAATCGCATTTTTTAGATTCTTTCGTACCTAAAACCCATCCTATATATGGTAAAAAGGTAAATCCAGAATAATAAAATATTCTAACACTTAAAAAAATAAACAACAAATATACACACTTGTATACAAATATAAGAGCGTGATTTATGTGAAAATGAATTTCCATATACATTTTTATTAAATAGTATTCACGAAAATATATCTATAAATATGCAACTATATAATGTATTAAATTTTAAGTAATAGTTGCACCAATTAAATTTTCAAATTTCTTTTTTACATTTTTTCATCTCTACTCATATTTGGATCGAAGGGATTTTTAAATAATTGAGAAAAACTCATGAACTCAAAATTCTGTAATAAATCCTTTACTTCTTTGTCATATTTATTGCGTAATTCATCAATTGATGAACGTCTTTTTTCTTTTTTTTTATCACTGCCTAAGATGTGTACACATTTTTTATTTTTTGAACGACGACTATGAATACGCTCAATAGACTCACATTTTTCCAATTTATCCCAATTTATAGGGTCATTATTATTTATTATGTTGTTGTTTTTATTATTATTCAATGATATAGCAGAAAAAAACGGATTCAATCCATTTTCAAATTTTTTTTTTATTTTGTTTATTTCTTTTTTGTCATTTTCTATATCTTTATTAAGAGATTCATTTATCTTGTTGATGCTCAAACTCCTTTGACCAAACAAGATCCCTCCTTCCATTAATTCCGCTTCAATGCTCGCTTCAATATCTCCATTTTCTTCTATGTTAGACTTTCTCTTTCTGATCATTTCTATGTTTATACGTATATATGTTTATATATATGTATATTTTTTATGAACACGCATATTTATATGCGAAATAGTATCTCCATGAAAATCAACAGTATAAGCTCATATCTTATTATAGCATTAATATAAAATATGGCGACAGTTCAATATATTTATTAACATAGCAGTAAAATTTATATACCTAATTCGAATTTTATAATATGTAATTTATTCCTTTAATTTTAAATGCTTTGTGGTATGCATGTCTTCAAAAATCGTTTTTAACAAATAGACAAAATAAAGTTATCGGGAAGAATGAATAAATAAATATAAAAAATATTTCATGCGAAAAAAATAACATTTTAAATATAATATATATTTATTTATTTTTTAAGAGAAAAGATGTTATATCGATTTAGCTAAGCCTAAAAAAAATATATATATCATTTTTTTTTCTGATTTCGTAAAAAATGTGCATGTATATATATGGATATTCGAAATTAGTATATATATTATGCTATATATAATTTTTTTGTTTAGATCATATATTAAGGTGCACTTATACCGATTCTCATATTGTCCTTTTCAAATATTGCATAGTATTTTTGTAAAAATACTTGACCAAGAATCTGTATAAATATAAAAAAAAATGCACACCTATATACTCACAATTAATATCTGTATTAGTGTACTATATGTGTATACGTGTGAAAATATAATATTATAGATGCTAATATAAATACATATAAATATCCATTAGGTGATGATATATTAATTGGCATAAATGCAAAATTGCATGGGTTTTTTAAAATTGGGTCAACTTTAAACGAATTAACAATATAATCGTTTGATGTTAATTCATATTCTTTCTCTACACCTATAAAGAATGGGAAATCGAAGAAAAATAGATAATGTAATTTTATATATATAATATATGCATTTTTTGTATATTATAAATACCATTTTCATCCGAAAAAACGAAAGAAAAGTTTTTTAATAGTGTTTTATTTTGGCATGATTTTACAGGATTTAATAATTTAGTTAATAATATTAAGTCTAAACAAAAGAAAGAAATGAAAATATATAAAATTTCTCTTTTTTTTTTATTAACAGATAAACATAATTATAAATTTCACAAATGAGATAAATGACACTACCATTTTGGGGTCCTGCAATACTCGATGTTCCTGTATCAATTACAGCATCACAATATCCTTCTAATGAATGTAAAATTAGGGGTAAATTAAATGAATCAAATAAATATTGCAAAAAAATGAAAAGTAAGTAAAACGTAAATGTATATATTTATTTATATTTCTTATCTTTTAATTAACCTATATTCCCTGAACATACTTCCAAAAACAAACCATTAATTTTTATTCCTGTCTATATGTTCAATATTAAATTTTGAATATATATAATGGTGCTTTATTTTAGCTTTTTTTATTATATTTCTATAATAGTAATTTTCATCTTACCATTTTTATGGTCCAATACTTTCTAGACGAAACAACAAACCAATCTATATTCGAATTCGGCTCAATATATCTTCGAAAATAATTAATATTATATGCATATGGATACAAAGCTATGGCCATGTATATATTTTATTTTTTAAGGTCGATTTTATGCATACATATATGTGAACAACATCTTTCCGTTTTTTCTTACTTTTTGTCATATCCACCAAATGTAATTGCCCCATTATCATCAACGCTTTTAGGATAGTAAATGGAGAAAACATTTTTTCTAGAACTATTCCTTGGTATATTGTCATATATTAGCCCTTTTCTTTTTATATCCTCTGAAATGCCTAATCCAAATAGCCCATCAAATTCTGAAACAAAAAAAGAAAGAAAAATTAAGTCAATGCATATTTTATACCTACATATTTCTATTTTCAAAATCCAAATAAAGCAATTTCCATTTTGTTTATTTATTTTTTTACGCATATCAGAAAAAGGGTCGTCGGACATATAATTTGCTATTCCAAATTCCTGATTCCTAACTCTAATAATTTACATGCATATATATATATTTATTTATTTATTTTGTTTTAAACTTTTTATATATTTCAAATAATTTACTTAATACTTCCTAGGTGTATATCATCGGTAGCATACGCAATCTGAACTTTACCCGTTCCAAAAAAAATATTCACAGGATTTTTGGAGGAAGATATTCTATAATTTTTAGATATATTATAGTCATACTTTTTTTTATTATAACAAGCTTTTGCATAACAATTTTTTGAAGGAATCCATAAATTTGTACTACCTAAAAGATTATATGATATTATAGAATTTAAATAGTTGTAAAAATCCATAAAATCAGCATGTAATTATGTATACATATATATAACTACGCAATGAAAATAGTTTCGTTTTCTCTTTATTTATATATTTTATAATTTTTCATTTTTTGTGCTTTTAACCAGTGTCAAACAAAACCTTAAATGATTGAGGAGGATTACCAATGCTTATTTCCCCAATAAATCTTTTAAAATCAAAAAATAATCATACCATTTGTAAAATATAAGAAATGATATGTATATAAATGTAATGGAAACCTCCTAAACCAGGTTCGAATAATATTAAATATTAAACAAGTGAAATTACGGATAAAGGTAAAAATATAAATATGTAAATTAATAATGTGTATTTTTACTGTCTATTAATGTAACCTCCTTTCAATATTATTGTTGAAACTCCTTTATTATTATAATTTTGAAAATGAATTTATATAGTTATTTTTTTTAAGATAAATTATTACATACATTAATTTTTTTTGTGAGGCAAATAAAATTATATTTATATGCTTTTGGTGAATCTACCTGGTTTACTATATCTAGATACCCGTAAATTCTCTGTTAACGACTTTACAAGAACAATGGAATTTAAAATTAACAATAAAGGAAAGACAAAAAATTTATTCATTTTGAATAATTTTATTTAAAAAATCTATAATTGTAAATATTAATTTCGAACTGTCGACATGCATGTGATTTCCTATTTAAAAATTTTAATATTTAAAAATAAAATCACATTAGATAACACAATATCAAAACTACGGCAAATATAATCACAATAATAAGAATTAGTTAATAATATAAATCAAAATTCTTTATACTAATAAAATGTTTTCCTTTCCTGTGTTAAATATTTATTTTTTCATTCACGGCTTAAGATATATAAAATTATCATGATATAATATATTATTTCTTATGTATATACACATTTCCCCTTAAATTGTAATTTATTTGAACCAGTAGAATAACATATCTTACTTTATATATATTTTTATTTGCTTTAAATAAATTAAAATTTTTTTATATTAATATATAATAATTTTTTAATTAGTTTAACCATGATTTAAAAGACATACCAAATTAATTGTTTTTCCATATGATAGATAATAACTAAATAAATCAATTATGAAATTTTTAATAACCTTAAATTTATTAGAAACATGCCCATAAAAAATAAAAAAATAAATAACAATAATATTATAGAGTGAAATTCATTTTATACCATCATAGGTATAATCTCTCTATGCATGCCATGTGTATATAAATATGCAAAATATATAGAATTGTTTTTATAATTTAATATATATCAAAGATTAAAGTTTTTTTTTTAATTATGTTTTTAACTCTTTTCCAAATTCACACTATATCTCAATAAAATAATATTATTTTTAATTATTTTCCCCCCTCTCTGTGCACATTTAAACCGTGAAAACTTTATAAAAAAATATAATAAAGAAAATTTTAATTGTTTTTTAAATCATACACTTTTATGCATTATTCCTTTTTTACATGGCTTTTTTTTAATTACAATTTTTATCGAAATATAGTAATTTACCTATTTCGATTTTTTTATATATATATTTTTTTTATTAAGAAAAAAATTTTAAAACGTGTCTAATGGTTTAAATTTTAAAAATAATATATTCTCCCTTCGCATTGGCATTTTCTAATTTTTTTTTATGCATTATGTACAATTTTTATAAATTTTAAAGTTTATAAAATATAAAATTCTTATATTTTGTAAGAACAAAAATTTCGATATTTCTTTTTCAGTTATTTATACGTAAAAAAAGTAAAGAAAAAATGACGAGGATGAAGAAGAAAAAAATATATGTATGTTAATATAATAGGGCGTTTTTTTAATTATAATATGTATAGTACTAATTAAAATTAATACTTCTACATATGCAAGTTATATAATAACAATTACCTATATAAGGTTATAAGCATTTATCTATTCTTCAAGTAAGGTTTACAAAATTAATTTAGATATTTAAAATTTTTCTTCGTCTTGTATGTTTTCATGCAATATATATATGTATGCATGTCTTCCTGCGTTCATATTTTTACTGACTCATTTAAATGACCTTACAGTAACTATTCGCATACTATAGATGTTTTATCACTTACATATTTCACCTTATGTTCTATTTTTATCTTTCGATAAAAATTTTCTTCAATTCATTTATTGTTCCGTAAATTTTATTAGATAATATATATGTTTATATTTCTTAATATATGAAAACAATGTTATTGCGCATGTACGATTATATACACCTCTAATAAAGCTGATAATAAATTGGAAACCCAAAACATGTAAAATAAAAATTAGTTGCTTTTTCCTCGATCGTTATTCTGATCTATAAATTCGTTGTGATAATTTTTTTTATATAAAGAAAAATTCAAAATGCCCGAGGAAATTAGCGAAGACTTTATACGATCATGGATAGAGAACAAAATTTGTTTATCAAAATACAGTTTCAATAGTATCTGGAACGATGATTATAATAAGATAGTTCACAATTGGATTTTCAACGCTAACTCTAAAATATTATATATATATATAGCAGATTGTGATCCAATAAAACTAAGTTTCTCTTTTGACGTACCTAACGAAATAATAGATGAGTCGATTAATGAGTACATAATATTTCTAAAAGTCAATACTAAAAAAATAACATATGAGAATATTGATAATGTAATTTTGTATAATAAAATAAAATGCAATATAAAAGAAAATATTTTAAATTTAATGGATAGAGTATTTATCCCCTTTCTAGACATGAAAAATAAATCTTCAATAATCATACAAAATGACTTTAATATTACGACTATAGAATTTATGACTTATATAACACAGTTATTTATCAAAAATAAACTAATTTATTATCCCAAAATCGCAGCGAATAATATCCAACTTTCTGGAACTGATAAAGGTTATGTTCAGATATTCGAAAGGTTGTTGGGCCATTGGATAAATGACATCCAAAAGTTATTTAAACATGTAAAATATTTAACAAGAAAAAAACATATAATTGCAAACGTGGTATAGATCGATTGTATTTCCATTGAATAAACAAATATATAGCATGCAAAGTATAAGAACAATTTTAGCATCACCATAAAATATATTATCATTTTTTTTGCTTTTTAGTGAATAATAAAATATCATTAATTTAATAGTACAGCGTTAATAACACATAATTAAATATAATTATTCATTTTTGGCCAATCTATGCAATTATAAAATAGCAATATAAATATTATATTTCTACATGTACTCAAAAATATGTATAAACACATTTATATGCATTATTCGTAAGGTCTTATATTGATCCTAATATGGCAGTTTATGAACGTAGCTTATTTTATGTAGTCACTATGAAAAATATGGAATAAAAATAAAGTTTTATTTATAATATTATTAAAGATTTTTAATATAATATTTTACAATATTTGTGTCTTTTTAATGCTAAATGAGGAAATTTAACTTTATAATATATATAAATAGATAAAATAAGGCATATTTGATAATTTCTCACATAGCCATATTAAAAAAAGTAAAAGTAGAATCATAGGAATAGGCATATGAAACTATAGTATCATTGTAAAATGCATTTGTGTTTTAAAATTATATTCAATGGATTTACATCACCGTATATATTTTTACTTATTATACGCATTGCACTATTTGTTTTCCTTTTCATTTGTCTATTCCCCATGAAATTACCTAAATTTTTACCTACACATATTTCTATCTTTGCATTATGCAGATTTGTATCAAGGAATTAAATTACATGACATTGTGTGAATATATATCAGATGCAGAAGAAAAACATAATATTTTAAAAGATCTTTTGGAGGAAGTAAATTTTGAAATTGTAAATAGCATCTTAAGTTTTTTGGAAAAGAATAATTGCGCTAATGTTAAAAAGTATAATATATTAATAGACAGTATTAAAAATGAATGTGACGAATTAGAAGAAAAATTAAAAGCATTAAAAATGCTAAAAGAGCCTTTCAATAATTTTGAAGATAATATATCTACAGAAAACATTTATAGCATTTTACCTATAGTTGTAAATAGATTAAAGTTGATTTTTCAGTATTCTAAATATTATAAAAATTCTGATAAAATAAATAATTTAATAACACTTTTATTAAATGAATTTATTAAAAAATTGCAAAATTATATTGACTTATCAAAAATATATACAAAAGAAGTTAAAGAGTTGTCAAAAATACTGGGCGAATGCATAAATTTTGTCTCTTATTGGGATTATCTAATAAGCATTTCTTTTAGAGATTCCCCGGAAAATAGAAAGACATTTGATTCTATCCTGCATCCTACGAATATGTCAAATGTAATAGTTTTTTTATTTGTTTGCATTTATTTTGTTGCATATACATTTTCTATGTATTAATTCATTTATCAACGATTATTTTTACCACATTAAAATCTGATAATATGAGTTATAAATATGTTTATGGAGTTTTTTTCTCTTCATCGATTTTCCATTTTTGTTTAACCAGATAATAGCATTCAAGAATAAATGCATAGACCTAAAAGAGATATGCTACGCATGTAATCAATTTATGTTTTCGATTACAGAAGAAGATATAAAAACATTTAGCTATGAACATTATCATATAATTAAAAAGGGTTTTGATGATATAAAATCAACATTTTTTAATGAACTAATTAGGATACGTAAATTAAAGTACGAATTATTAAGTATTAAGCATAATGAATGGAATAATGATTTTAAAAAGACCAAAGAGTTAATAAAAGTTCTAGAAAGTATTTTTATAAATCTAATTAAAATATCATTTGAAAATTGTAGTAACATTGAATATACAATTTTTCTATTTGATAAATTTTATACATTAGCTATAACTGAAAATATCAAATCATTTATGAGTAAAAAGTCGATAGATATATGGTGGTGTTTTATTAACTATATTGATTCATATTCTAAATATTTTAATAACTTTTTGGACAATCCCCTTAATTATTTTTCATACAATATCAGATATGAATATCATTCTTCTTGTATTATGTTTGCTAAAAATATCAGTCTAAAATTACATAAGATTTTCGAAAAGTTAACCAGCTTATATTATATGCCCATAGTTAAAGAAAAAGAAATAGCTTATGAAAAATATTTGAATATTCAAAATGCGATTAATACATATATAAAACAAATTAATAGTATGTGGGTAAATGAGTTAAAAGCTATTTCAGCTAAAAAGAATAATTCTTTAGTTAATACACTATTAGATAATTCGATTTTAACAAAAATAAAAGACAAATATCTTGAAAACACATATAATGTAGAAATTAAAAAAGTACTTTCGGAAGTCAACTTTTGGCTTAAAATAAAAGATGAACATATATTTTTACCAAATGTAATTAACGAAATATCGTTTCATGAAGATAGATTAAAAATATCTAAAGAATATGTAAATAGATTAGTTCGAAATTATAATGGTATTTGCATGATGCTAAATAATGATCAATATAAAATATTTGAATTTATTTTAAAAAATATATATAATAATATTGAAAATACTATGTTTAAATTTAACTGGAATAAAGACAACATAAAACTAAATGTCTTATTCAGCTTACTTAATGAATGCATAAATATTAAAACCGTCATTGCAACATTTAAAAAACATGACGAACAAATTAAAGAAATATTAAATGAAATCGAACAAATTTCTATTATTTCAATAGATGAGAAAAGAACATATACACTTGAAGAATTTGAAGAAGAGCAAAATATTAATATAGAAACTATTAGAAGTATACTAAGAGATAAACATACTAATATTATAAAAATATTAAAAGAAATGCTTTTATATATTGAAAAATATTCTGGAAAAAGTCTAAATTCATTTAAAAGTTACATAGTAAATGTTGAAAAGACTTTTCAGAAAAAATATTTTATATCTGTTAAAGTTTCTCTCTATAATTATTATAAGTTATTGAATGATAAAATTAGTAACGATGCAGTCGAAAATTACCCATTATTCAAAATATATGTTAAAATGAATAAAAATAAAGAACTTATATATGATTTCTCACATCACCCTTCTAAAAATTTGACTGACGGAATATACAAAAAAGCCTCAGATATGTTCTACAATTTTCCGAAATTTACAAAGGTTATATTCAAAAATAGACAAAATCAAATTAAAAAAAAATTAGCCTTTGCATTCAGTACACCCAATATTAATGATAAAGATAGTGCAAATGTGGCTCAAGAAAATACACTTAAGAAAAATGATAACAATAATCAATGTATTAAATTGTTAAACCAAATAAATACTATATATAATAACTTTATGGAAAAGCTAAAGGAAAAAATTAAGTGGCTAAAATATTATAATTTGAAACTTTTAAATCTGAATGAAGATGAATTACTTCATAATTTATACACATCTGAAGATACTATGAGATACATTTACAATCAAATAAATATATTTAAAAATTTGGAGGAAAGTATCGAGCAAGATATAGATAAGGTGCGCCTAAAAAATACAAAAATTAAAGCTTGAAAACAGTTATGTATCGTTACGTATTTAAATGATTTTCTCGTTCTTAAGAAATAAAAAAATAAGTGAAATGATATCCCCATGTATATCCTCACGAAAGGATTGTATTCTTCTATCTATATATCCAATTTCTTCCATATCATTGTCATTTATTTATTTTTTACCTTTTTGTAATCCTTTTCAGGAAACAATTTTGTTCATTGAAATAAACTTGAGTATATTGAAGGAGGAATTGTTATCCGATTTTAAAAAATATAAAGAATTGTTCTTAAACTATATCAATGCGAAATGTAAAAAAAAACTCGAAGAATTATATTGCTTCTTTAAAGAAAATAGTACAAATCTTTTAAAAGCACCTGCAGATATAAGTGCCCTTAAAGAACATAATTATCTATTGGAATATTGTAATAACAATTATGAACAAAACAAAAAAGATTTAGATAAGCTTGAAGAAGATTATTTAAAATTGACTGAGTTAAAAGGGGAATTGAATGAAGATGAAATAATGAAATTAAAAATATCATCAATATTATCAAATAAATTTGAAGTGTTACTTAAAGAAAGCAAAAAAATGTATTTAGACACTAAAGAGAAGATGAAAAATGAAATTAAAAATTTGTATAACGAATTTAATAAACTGTGGCAAAAAAAAAAAACAATTTTTTACAAAGAAATTCCTATAAATATACAAAAAAATCCTAATGATGCTTTAGAAATGATTAAATTTTATGAGAAAGAACTAGTAAATATTAAAAAAATTCAGGACGGTTTAAAAAACAAAATAATTTTATTTAATATTGATGATGTTTGTGATGAACAAATACGAGATATGGAAGTAGATTTATGCCATTTAAAATATATGTGGGAAATGATTAAATTTTGGAGAACAATTTTTGATTTTATTAAAAATGTTAATATATTTTATTTATATGATATATTAAATAATTTGGTAGTCGCAATAAAAGAATATATAAATAATAATTTAAGCGAAACATTGGCATTTTTAGAGGAAAAAAATCAAATGAATCAAAGTTTAGACATGTTTAATTTACATATGAATACTAAATTGGATGAAGAAGAATTTAACACTAACCAAAACGGTATATCAAATGTAGAAGGGAATAAAAATACTGATAACAATGCAGATGAAAATAGTTTAAACAAACAAGAATACATGATAAACAACAAAATTAGTATGCGAAATACGAAAAATTTGAATATAAAGATATTTTTAAATCAAATAAAAACTCATTTTGTTGATATTTTTGAGCAGTTTTTAATAAATATGAAAGTGCGAAACAATTGGGAAATATATAAAGAATTAAAAAATAATGTAGGAAAACTAAAATTCTCATTAATACTTGTAGAAATATTAACTGATGAATGCATAAAATTTAGACACTTTAAAGAAATCGAATTAAAAACAAATGTACAATGGAACTTAAATAATATCACGATAAATGATATTGTTGAACATAAATTATACAAAGAAATAAAATTTATTACAATATTATATAACAACGCAGAAAAGGAGTTATTTATAGAAAACAATTTGAAAAAAATAATAAATAAGTATAAAAATATGAGACTATGTGTTAGTAACTACAAATATTCTTTTTTAATAAAAGACACAGATAAAATATTCAATAATATTAACGAAGATATATTCTTATTAAATAACATAAAAATTTATAATTTTGATATTAATTTTTTAAAAAAGACAGAAAAATGGGAAGGGATACTTGGAAACTTATATGACAATTTAGAAATAATATGTTTTATACAGAGCAAAAATGAATATTTAAAGTATGTTTTATCGTCTTCAGGGGCAATGAAACCATATTTAAAAAAAATATATGAACAATATAATATATGCAATCAGAAATATGTCAAAGTGATTAAAAGTTTTGATAATTCTTATATTTTAGATAAAATTAATAATAATGCTAATATACAAATGCTTTTACAAATACATAAGCAATTAAATTTGATTGAAAAATCGTTGGAAAGTTATTTAGAAAGAAAAAAAAGTTCATTTCCAAGGTTATATTTTTTATCGAATAAAGAAATTTTAGAGATATTAGGTATATATAAAGATCCAATGTTATTAAAAAAAAAAATACAAAAATTATTTTTCTCGATTTATTCTATAGAATTTGTTCCCCTAGAAAAAAAAAAAAAAAATTTACAAATAAATTGCTCTAAACCGCTTATTATCGTTAATACTAATGAATGTAATAAAAATATCCATAATTTGGGTACAAACGAAAAACTAATAAGTAAAGAGAAACCTATAAAAAATGATAATACACATTATATGCACGATCAAAGTAATAATCCCGGTGTAGACAATTGTAATAATACATATTACTACTCCCATTATGATATTTATATTTATTCTCAATGTAATGAAAAAATTAAACTCCAGAAAAAAATGCCATTAAACAGTGAATCATCAATTGTTATATTAAATAAACTCGAAGAAAATATATACGAAACTCTCAAACTTAATTTAGTCAATGTACAGACAGAATTAAGAGGAAATAATTTAAAAAATTGGATCTTAAATAATCCACAACAATTAGTATTAGCTAGCAAGTGTATTAAATTTACAAATGATTATGAATATTCGCTTATGCAAATTAAAAAGGGTTCCCATATTTTTGTAAATCACATGAAAAAAGAAAATCATAAGGAATTGGCATTTTTATCAGATCTTATAAAAACTGTAAAAGATAAAAAAAATTATATTAAAATTAGTGCTTTGATAATACTGGAAAGCTATTATAAAGATGTTGCAGAAAAATTATTTAAAAACAAAATGGAGTGTAATGATAATTTTCTATGGCTATGCCAAATTAAGTATATATTAACCGAAGATTTAGAAAATACCTATGTGGCTTCTCAAAAAGGATTATCCCGTTCCGATATGTCTGAGCAACACGGGAATATACTTATCGACAGTCAAACAAAGAATACTTCCAAAATAAATAATATTAAAAATGAATTAGATAGAGATTTAATAAATGGAAAATATATGAATAGGAAGGAAATTACTGATCCCATTATTTCTTCTACTGTTTGTCCCGTTTCTAAAAAAAAAAATGAAGATTTGTCTTTCAACAAAAAATTATCAAATACTAAGCACGATGTTTTTTCTAGGAAAGATACTACCAAAAAGGGGGGGATTAGCAATGCAAATAAAAATATCAAGGAAGATAAAAAAAATGTAATAGGAAATAACAATAATAGTCAAGCTAAAAAGATAAATTTTACGGGAAAAAACTCAAGTAAAATTTTAAATGAAAAAGGGAATATATATTGCCAAACTGAAGGAGTAAACGCCATTAAAAAAAAGGAAAAAGGACCCAAAAATAATGAGGAAAATGATCAGTATATAAATATACTAGAAAAAGAAT
Organism: Plasmodium berghei ANKA; assembly: GCF_900002375.2. Lineage (NCBI taxonomy): Eukaryota > Apicomplexa > Aconoidasida > Haemosporida > Plasmodiidae > Plasmodium > Plasmodium berghei. Next base: position 1,170,581 of record NC_036171.2, read on the forward strand.
ATATAAAAATTGATGAAACAGAAAGAGAAGAAGAATATGAAGAAGTATATGAATGTGAAGAAGCAAACGAAGTGGAATCACAAAAAAAAAATGATTTAGACAAACTAGAAGATGATGAAAATGAAGAAATAGAAAAAATTTTTAATTATTTAGAAATAAATGAAAATGATGACAATTCGAATGAAGGCGAAAATAATTACAAAAACAATTATTTTGATAAAAATAAGATAGATGATCTTGAAGAAGGAAAGGATAATTTTTCAGAAAATGCAGAAGTAAAAGGAAATAAAATATTAATAAAAAATAAAAGGGCATTAAGCGAAAAAAAAATTAGTGATAACAATAATGATGGTAATAGAAAAGAAATGAATACAATAGAAGAAGACGTAGATGATAAAAATAGTAAACAACTTAAATATCTTAAAACCATAAATTTGATGCTAAAAAAATCAATGACTTTATATTTGCATTATTTTAATAATAAAAGAAAATATTCTTATGAATATCAGGGGAATAGTAGTAGATTAGTTATAACACCATTAACTGAAAAATGTTTTTATTCGTGCTTATTTTCATTGGACAATTTTTATGTAAATGCAATAAAAGGAGAAACCGGGGTTGGAAAAAGTGAAACCATCAAAGAATTTTCAAAAATATTTGGCACAAACATTATATCAATTAATTGCAATAATAATAATACTTCAAAATATATAGGGAATATTTTATCTGGTTTGTTACAATCTGGGTTCTGGTGTTGCTTTGATGAATTCAATAGAATAGAAGGAACTGTTATTGCTGTAGTAGTCGAACAATTTAGAAGTATTAAACATATTCTACATAGATTACAGTTTAGAATTGATAAGGACGGCAAAAATAATATTGGTGACGTCAATACAAATTTTGAGTATTTTAACTATGAAGATATTTCTTCTTATCACAACATGACAAAATTGAAAATATCTAATTCTGAAAACAATAATAACAATTATAATTCCTTTTCCATATTTACTAGCAAAGAAATATCAAAAGAAAAAAAAAGAAAAAAAAATGATACTTCTATTGAAATGAAAAAAAAGTCCCCAACTTATATTAAGGACAATTCAATCGAGTGGAAAATTAATGACAAAATAAATGATGTAGATGATGAGCATATGAAAGTAATAAATGGAAATTTAGACAGTAATGTAGATATCAATGAATCTGATCATATCAAAAGGGATTGCTCATATAACGATAACAATAAGAAAGAACAGACGTTTCTAGACAGTGAAATTATTAACAACAAATACAATGAGCATGATAACATAAGAAATGATAATGACAAAGCTAGGAGTTTTGACAATTATGATACAGAAAATAAAATTGATATGAATAAGCATGCATACTTTGAAGGAAAATTCATTAAAATAAATAATAATTGCTCAATATATTTAACATTATGTAAAAATACCAATGATTGTATATATTCGTTAGAAAATTATAACAATGTAATCCAAGAGTTTTCTTTTAAACCTCCTAATTTTTGCTTAATATGCCAATTTTCATTAGCGTCTATTGGATTTAAAAATTCTAAAAAATTGTCAAAGAAAATTAACACATGTTATAGTCTATTATATGAGTTTTTATCTAAACAAAAGCAATATACAATCGATTTAAGAGAAATAAAAAATTTGTTAAATTTAGTATCTGATGATTTTATAAGAAATATAAATGTAAAAAGCGAAGAAGAAATAATATATGACGCTTTAGTTGAAGTGAATGAATCAAAATTGTTAAAAGATGACTTAAATATATTTTATAAATTTTTAAAAGATCTTTTTCCTTTGGTCAAAAAAAATAACGAAAAAAAAAATAACAATGAAACTTCAATTAAAATAATAGAAAATATTATGATTAATATGGGTTATACTGTAAATGATTATTATATAAATAGTATATTAAAATTGTATAAAATTAAAAAAACAAATAGAGGAATTATTATAGTAGGGAAGTCATGTTCTGGAAAAACTAGTATCATAAATATTTTCCGACATTATTGTGATTTTATCAAAAATAATAATATGTGCAACCCTGATAGCAATTTCCCTGTTCAATCTGCTAGTGGTGTTGTTGGAAATGGTATCATTGAAGAAAATGGTAATGATGATAAAAAAATGTTTACAAAAGGAAATATATCATATGATAGTGTCTACAATATAAAGAATAAAAAGAAAATAATAGTAAATAATGAAGAATTTATGAATATGAGTCAAATGAATAATACAGATACAAATTCGAAAATAACGAATAATAAAAATAGGTATGAAAGCTATAATTTATTATCGCCTAATAATTTATTCTGTAATAAATATAAAAACCAAGGAAACTCAACAAATATAATACCAAATAATGCTGTATGTAATAAAAGGTTGAGCACATTAAGTGTCACAAATAGCATACAAAGTAAAACAGCATCGGGACCATTAGTAGATATTTCAAATACATATAAAAAGGGTACAGAAAATAATGACTTCAATATAGATGTAACAGTTTTTAATCCTATGTCTACGGATATAAAAAAATTATATGGTTATTATAATAATGAAAAGGAAATATATGAAGACGGTATTTTATCATTAATAATTAAAAGATTATTTGAAAATAATAATTCTAACGAAAAATGGCTAATTTTAGATGGACCTCTAGATATACTAACAACAGAACCATTGCACTCATTACTGGATGAACATCGAATTCTTACACTTATAAATGGAAATAGAATAAAATTTTCAGACAATGCATTTATATTTTTCGAAATAGAAAATTTAAAAAATTGTGCTCCATCATTTATAAGTAGATCGAAAATTGTATTTATGAATGCAGAAGAATTTAATTATGAGTGGATTTTTAGCAGTTATTTAGAAAGAAATTTTTTTAATTTAGAAGAAAAGAATTTGGTTCAGGGATTTTTTAATAAATATGTTAAAAAAATTATGAATGCTAAAAAAAATAATAAATACAAATTAATTATAGATGTAAGTGATGCACATATTATAATATCAGTATGTCAACTTTATGACATGTTGTGTAATTTATATGACAAAAATTTTCCACGAAACCTAAATCCATCTTTATGCCTAGAAAAATTATTTCTGCAATCAATTATTTATATTTTTTCTAATATTTTATGTCCTAAAAGTAAAGAATTGCTAGATCATTTAATTAAAAGTATAGATAGCACATTCCCACATTTGCATACAATTTTTGATTACATAATAAGCAAAAACAATTTCAATTGGGTATTATGGGACGAATTAATAACAACAAATCATAATTTTTTACCAAATGTTAAAGAACACTTTTTTTCTTATGATAATTATAATTTTATAAAAAATGATAGCAATATGAAATATATGGGAGTAAATCAATTAAATGAGACATTAAACCCTGAAACCGATTTTAATAAATTTTTATTAAGCAGTAATTTAGAATTTAGTAAGAATTTTAATAAATATACAATTAATTATAACAACTTATTTAGTGATAGTAATAATAAAAATACCCTCGATGAATATCAAACATATAATTTTAATTTTATGTCGGATAATGGGCCCCCCAATGCAAATGATATGAACATAGACAATTATAATATGTTTTCTACTTATTCTAAGGATAATATTTATTCTGATAACAATTTTATGGATTCAAATGTCTTTAATACTTATAGTAAAAATTTGTCAAACACCTATTTTTCTGATAACACATTTTCAAATAACAATTTCTCCGATAATTTGATGTCTTATAAAAATATAAACAATGAAAATAATAACTATCCTAATATGAATAATTATGGAAACCCAAATATAAACATAGGAAACAACCAAATAAGTCATAATGAGAATATAAACAATGATAATATGGAACTAAAAAATAATAATGACTATAATTTAGATAATGGGAACTTGATCGAAAGCTATAAAAAATCATCATTAAAAAATTTTTATAGTCAGAAAGATAATTTAACTGAAATCAATGGCATGCATAAAAATAAACAAAAATACTTTCAAGAAAAGTTTAATGATAATATATATATAGAAAATGTTGAGTCTTTAAGAAAAAAGAATATCATAAACATTTTAATGTATAATAAAAAAAATATATTGTTAATAGGAAATAAATTAAGCGGAAAAACATTTTTTATGAAGTATAATATATTGCCATATATTAAAGATGACATATCAACTTATTACACGTTTGTCTCTAAATTATATAACTCCAATTTGTTAGAAAAAAAAATTGAAATTAATGTGGAAAAAAAATGCAGAAATATTTATAAACCTATAGGTAACAAAAAGTGTTTATATTTTATATTAGACGATTTAAACAATTTACAAAAATATGATGATAACGTTTTAAACTATTCGGATCATAAAAATAATGATGACAGCCTATTATTTGATTTTAACATTGATGCTAGTCGTATCGCGAAAAGTGGTAATAATAGTAGTGGTAAGACTAAATCGGTTCTTAATACTAGCATTTTAGAATTTCTAAACCAGTTTATTGACTACAATATGTATTATAATAGGGACAATGCTACTATGAAAAATATAGAAAATTTATTTTTCTTCTTGATATATGGAAATAATAAAAAATACACTTCAGCATTTAATAAAAAATTAATAAATAGATTACACATTGTTCATTTAAATGAAATGGATGAAGGAAATATTAAAAATACATTCCATGTTTTTCTAAGACATAAATTTGCAAATTTTCATGAAGTCATAAAAAATTTAGCAGAGCCCCTTTCTACAGCAACAATCCGATTATTCCTTGAATGCGCAAAAAAATTCAAGCCTAATTTAAATTGCTATCATTACTTTTTCCATTTAAAACAAATATTTAAAATAATTAAAGGAATATTTTTATCAGAGGCTTCGATATATGAAGAAAAAGAAAGTTTTCTAAGGTTATGGGCTAACGAATGTTTTCGTGTTTTAGGTGATCAATTAATATTGAAAAATGAAAGAAAAGTATTTAATAATATTTTAAAAAAAATATTACACAAAAAATTTTATGTTTCTTATAATTATCTATTTCCAAAGAAAAAAAAATTTTATTTTTGTTCCTATAATTTCCATGATCCCAAAAATGAGAACCCATACTTTTTTTATCAACCAATATCTAATGAAAATCTATTACTAGAATTTTTTAAAAACACTATATCTTCTTATAACACGTTTGCTACTTGTAATTACGAGAGGAAAAAAAAAGAATACTTTAGAAACTTTAATGAAATTGTGCCAGACCCTAATATAAAGAAAAAGACAGATAAAGATTACATGTCTTTGATAAATGCACAAAAAGAACATGCCTCTAAAGAAAGTAATGTGCGAAAAAATTTAAGAAAAGGGCCATTCAACAATTCGGTAGAAAAAAATTATGTAACTACTGATGATATAGAAAAAAATGGTGTGACGAGTGGAATAAAAAACGATGCTAATGACATATCCAATGAGTATGTAGAAAACGGAAATATTACAAAAGACAAAGTTGGCATAGATTTTCAAGCATATAATAATGGCTTATATAATGCAAATTATAGTACACCAAATTTAAATGACGAAATGAATATTTCTCTAGAAAAATCGAATAAAATGCCCAAAGAAATTGAAATATTAGTAAATAAAAATGATAACGATTTTAATAATATAAAAACTCCTATAAATTTTATATTATTTAAGGAAGCTATGTCAAATGTTTGTAATTTTTCTAGGATTTTCCTGTTTGAAAATGAGCATTTTATTTCGATTGGAGATAGCAGTCCTGGGAAGTTTACTTGCGCTTTAATTGCTTGCTTTATATATCAAATTAAAATTCATGTTATTAAAAATTTTTACTATGAACACACAAATCCACTTAAAACACCGGAAGTGGATACAGACATTATAGATAGAGCTCCTCTATCCATTCTTTCTTCTGATAATAATTCAAAAAAAATCAATGAAGAATTATATATAACAAAACAAAGCAATCTAATAGACATGACAAAATATAGGCATACCATAGGTGATATTGAAAAAGAAACAGACGTGCTTAACGATATGGAGGAAAAGATAAACGACAAATGTTATCGTAGTTTAGAAAACCCAAATTTAATATTACACAATTTAAAAACTGAAGATAACATAAAAAAAGCAAGTATTAATTTGAATGATATGGAACAAAGTGAAAATCGTGAATGGAATATGAAAAAAACTACTGAAATAAAAATAAATGCAGATATAGAAGATTCAAACAAAGTAATTTCAAATTCGATAAATTATAACAAGAGTAGTTCTTTAATAGAAAAATTAAAATGCAACTATTTTATAAAAAAGTTTCGGGAAGCACTTTTTAATTGCTACAAAAATGAGAAAAGGTGTGTTTTATATTATTTAGATGATAACATGAATGATGAAATATTAGAATTTTTACATGAATTATATAATAATGAAAATTTAATAAATATATTTAATAGCGAAGAGGTTGCATATTTAAAAAATATATTTTTAGAAAATGAAATAAGTTTAAAAAAATGTGATACATTAAGTGAAATAATTCAAGAATTAATTAAAAAAAATTATCATTATGTCTTATTTACTTCATTAAAAAGTAATATTTTTAGAAAAATATCTAACGAGTACAATGTTATACTAAAGAAATCCACTGTAAATTATTTTCTTTCTTGGAAAAATTGTTCCTATAATGTTATAGCTCAAGAGAAGGTGAAAATAAACAACATTAATGTTGATGTCTTCACCATATTGCATAACACTGCATTAAAGTTTTTTGAAAAAATATTTGTATACATAGAAGATGAAATAAATAAGAAGAAACAAAATGAAGATAATTTATTTTCAAACGAATTAATTGATTCGATGAATTCTAGCTATTATACATATAAAAATGAAAATCAATATGGAGGAACTAATATAAATAAATATAATGAATATGATAAAAGGCATGGAACAGATAATAATATTATGCCTAAGTCCAAAAATATTATATTAGCGGATAATAAAGAATCTATGAAAATAAATGATAGCATACAAATAAATACAAAAGAAAATAGCAATGTTGCTTCAAAAAAAAATACAAAAGTTGCACAAAGTAGCAAAAATATGAATGACATATCTGATGATTATTTATTAACAATGGACGATAAGAATGACGATGATAGGCAACATAATTCTAATTATATAAAGAGTTCAAAACTTGTTGAAAATAAATTAAATGCTCAAAAATATATTAATTTTAAACATTTTTTAAATTTTTTACAATTTTTTAAGTATTTATATAAAAAAAAATCTGAAGAAATAAATGATAACGAAAAGAAAATAAATTTAGCCTTAAAGAAACTAGCAGATGCAAAAAATGAAATTCAAGAAATGCAAATTAAGTTAAGTCTTCAAAAAGAAAATATTTCTAAAAAACAAACCGAATGTGCGCAATTGTTAAAGGAAATTGAAGAAAAAAAAAAGGAATCGAATGAAAAAAAAAAAAAAATACAAGAAGATAGTATTAGAATATCAAATGTAGAAATTGAAACACAAAAATTAGCTGAAGATGCAAGGAAAGATTTACAAAATGCTATACCAGAGTTAGAAGTAGCAACACAATCTTTAGAACAATTAGACAAAAAAAGTATTTCAGAAGTAAAAGCATATACAAAACCACCTGATGTTGTTATGCAAACTTTATCTATTGTTATGATAATTTTAAATAAAAATCCTAGTTGGGAACAAGCCAAAATTGAGTTAGGTGATGCCAATTTTTTAAATAAGTTAAAATCATTTGATAAAGATTCAGTATCAGATAAAACGTTAAAAAAAATTGAAAAGTTTACAAAAAATCCAATATATTCCCCCAAAGCAGTTAAAAAAGTGTCAGCAGCTACTGGTGCGTTATGCATGTGGATACATGCATTAAAAATGTATGCAGAAGTTTATAGAGAAGTAGCTCCAAAAAGATTAAGATTAAAATTAGCGGAAGAATTATTAAGTAAGAATAGAAAAGAATTAGAATTGGCAATGGAACAACTTGCTGAAATTGAAAAAAATCTTTTACTTTTACAAGAACAGCATAATGAAAGTACGCAAAAAAATGATGAACTTAGTAAATCATATGAAGAGTCATGTTTAAGAATAGAAAATGTTGAAAAATTTTTCCTTAATATAACAGATGAAAAAAATCGATGGGAAAAATATGTTAAAGATAATGAACGCATAAAAAAATGTGTTTATGGTGAATCTATATTATCTTCGTTTTTTTTAGTTTATACAGGTTTATTAAATTATGAAGATCGTAAATTTTTAATATATGATACTTGCGTAAATTTGTTAATGAAAAATCATATATATGTTAATACCAATTTTAATTTGGTTGATTATTTTATAGATCCTATACAAACATTAGAGTTTAATATTAACTATTTATCTAACGATGTATATATGAAAGAAAATTTTATTCTTATTAATAATAATTTTATTTCTAATTTAATAATAGACCCTCATCATCAAGTAAAAGATTGGATAAGTAGAAGCTATAATAATAGTAAAACTTTAATTATTTCTGATTTCAATTTTCCAGACATATTTTTAAAAATCATATATTGTATGAACAACGGAATTCCATTATTAATTAATAATATTAAAGAAAAGTTGGAAGACATATTATTATTAACTATTAAAAAGTACAATAAATTTATTATGGATAGGGAAAATAATAATGAAAATTTGATCGATGTTAAAGAAAAAAATATTTCTCAAAATGATGTCCTTATAAAAGAATATATAAAAAAAAAAAATGATTTATACAAAAATTATGTAAATAATGGTTATATCAATACTAGTAACCATAAAAAAATAAGTTATGAAGAAAACATATATTTCATGAAATTGCAACTTCTAAGCGGATTAAATATACACAAAGATTTCAAACTGTTTCTTGTGTCTAATAAAAATTGTTTTGAATTAGATCCACTATTTTATAGTTTGACAACTGTTATATTGTTTAATTTAAATAGTGAAATCATAGATAGCATTTTACTAAATGTGATTATAATGAATAATGAAAAAAATTTAGAAGATGAAAATAAAGAATCTCTTTTGCATCTAGTACATGTTAAAAAAGAAATAATAAGACTAGAAAACAATATATTAGAGCATGTAACAAAATGCCAAAATAAAATTACTGAAGATGATGAATTAATAAATATTTTATTACAATCTAAATTACAAATAGATCAAAAAAATGGGCATCTCGAAGAAATAAATGATACGCTTAACCGAATGAATATGACTAAAAATACGTTTAAGCCCTTAGCAAAAAAAGTTTCTATATTATTTACTATATTAAATGATTTGAAATATTTAAATAAATGCTATCAATTTTCACTTAATCACTTTATTAACTTTTTTATATATAATATTAATTACTTAAAAAAAAATATGAAAACTGTGTCTGGATCAGTAAATGAAAGACACGAAATATTATTTAATAATTTCTTCTATGAATTTATAAAATATACAAAAATATCATTAGCAAATAAGCATCATTTATTTTTTGTTTTTTATTCATTATCTAGAATTATGATTTATGAAGATAAAATATCTCAAGAAGATTACAACTTTTTTATATTTGGTATCAAGTCTAATGTTGAAAAAGAACATCTGAATTATTTTAAAAAAATTCACATCATCCAAGAAAATAAAAATTCGATAAAAGAAAATATATATAATATAAGTTTTAAAAATAAAGGCAATTTGCATGATAAAAAAAAAGAAAAAGGTGAAAAAAGGAAACGAAGAAAACCAACAAATATATATGAAAACAAAAATGTAAATAAAACTACAAAAGACGATGAAAAAAATGGGAAAAAAGAAAAATTTTCAGACTCATACAATTATTTAGATGATGATGAAGAGGACGATTATGAAGATGAAGATGACGAACTTTGTGATGATGATTATGGATACGATGATGAAAATTTTGAAGAAAATGAAGAAGAGGAAGAGGACGATGAAAAGTATTGTGAAAATGATGAACTATATTTTGAAAACTCTGAAGAATATGAGAATAAAGGAAATGGTAATAATAAAGACACAGAAACAAATGAGGGATTATATGCAAATACAAAAAAAAACATTAGCAATAATAATGCTGATACTACAGAGGTATTTGATAAAACTAAACCAAATCACGAGCCAATGAATAACAAAACAAAAAGAAATATTAAGAAAACAAAATATAACTCAAATAATAAAAATTCAAATGAGTATTCAGAAAGAAATTATATTGACAAATCAAAATTCAGCAATACTAGTAATAGTCGAGATAACCAGGACAACACTACCAATAGCAATGAAATCATTTCTTCATCGAATGAATATAAATCATTGGAAATAGTAAATCCAGGAACTGATTGGATAAGCGAAATGCAATGGAAATATTTATTAGATATTGAAAAATTGAAAATTTTTGAGGGATTTATAAACTCTTTTATTAAATCTATTCGAGAATGGAGACGATGGTTTAATTTCTTAGAAGTAGAAAATAACGTATTGCCAGATGAATGGGAATTCAATTTAAATTCTTTTCAAAAATTAATAATAATAAAAATATTAAGGCCAGATCGATTAAATAAAGCAATTGAAAATTTTGTATGCTCAAATATTTCATATAATGATGTGGAAGTAGATCATATGAATTTTGAATATATTTTAAGACCTTATAAAAATGTTGACCCAATAACTATTATACATAAAAGTAATTGTGATCCATTCCAACATGTATATAATTATGCCCGTAAAAATAATCAAAAGCTTAAAAATTTAATATTAACAAGTCATAATATAAATTTTGTAGATCATTATTTGAAAGACGCAATGGAAAAGGGGCACATTCTTTTTATATCAAATTTACCTAATTCTGAAAATAATTTACACAAACTATCAAAAATAATTGACAACATATTTACCAAAAGCTCTATTACTGTTTCTTCTTTATCTAAAAGTAGTTCAGGAAATTCCCAATTTAGAATAAATGAAAAATATGTTTCATCATCTGATCATGCTGACACTAATTATAATAATAGTAATGATGAAAAGAAGGAATATAAAAGCGAAATGAATGAATCTACAATTACAAATGGTATAGAGAGTATAAAATTTGCTGAAAGCAATTGCAATGAACCTGCAAATATTGATAGACACGAAATAAAAAAAAATGCAGAACTCAATAAAGAAGTAATTAAAAATCAGGAAAAAAATTATTTTATTTATGAAGAGAACATTTGTGATAAGTTAGAAAATATAGAAAATTATTATCCGTTACTAGATGATGATAATGAATATTCTAACAATATGCAAAACTTACTAATAAAAAAAAATAACAATGAAAGTATAAAAATAAATGATAAGTTTCGTTTATTTTTATCATTTTTGCCAGACGATAAATTTCCCAATTCATTGTTACAAAAAAGTATTATTGTTATTTTAGATGAACCGTATAATATTAAAAAGAGCATCTCCATATTATTTAAAGAACAATGGGTTCATGAAGAATATAAGAACATACAACTAAACAAATATAAAAAAGTAATGTTGAGTTTGTTTTGGTTCCATTCAATATTAAATAATAGAAAAAAATTTTATAGTTTAGGATGGAACAGTGAAAATTATTTCTTTAGTAATAAAGACGTTATATTAAGTAAACATATTTTGGAAATGTTTTTAAATAAAAATATTAAAGACATATATTGGCCTTATTTCCATTATTATATATGTGATATTATATATGGATCGCAAATTAATGACTCTTTTGATAAAGAGCTTTTAAATATATACGCACAAGAGTTTTTTAATGATAATATATTTAAAGGAAAATATGTTTTTTCAAGTTGTGCTAGTTACTACTTACCCTCAGATATCAACAATGAAAAAGCTCTAAGTAACTATCTTAAAGAAATACCTCATAATGATAGTATCGAAGTTTTTGGACAAAAACCTTATTCAGAAATTACATATAATTCTATTGCATCTGAAGAAATAATTTCTTTATTATTTCGTGTTAATTCCTTTCATAATAATCATTACAATTTTTATAACATAGCATCAAATAGTATTAATGAAAAAAAAATATATTCATTCATAAAAACCTTATTGCATAATATGCCACATGAAATATATGTAGATAATTTAATTAAAAAGGAGTCTATTCAGGAACAGTACATTTATGTGAATCTCATGCTTCAAGAAATATATAAACACAATATGATTTTGAAAAAGGCACGAAAATCTCTTAACAAGGTTCAGTATGGTGAGTCTACAATAAATTTTATTGTACTATTATAGTAACTCTTTATAGTCATTTCGTAAACGTTACAATTAGGGCCATTATATTATTTCATTATAAAAATATTAATAATACGACATAATGTGCATATTTTCATATTTATATACCAACACCATATATATACTCATTTACACTTTCTCGAAATTGTAGCTATAAAAGGTGAAACCATTATTAACAAAAAAATCTATGAAATTATAAAATCCTTAAGTAATGGCTTAGTTCCTAAATCCTGGAAAATATTTTATATAGCAAAGAAAAAACTCATTAATTTTTTTGAAGATTTAAACGAACGAATAAAGCAATTAAATGAATGGAGTATTAATGGGCGCCTGCAAATACATTGGCTTGGTGGATTTTACAACCCTAAAAGTATTTTAAAATACATTTTACATGAATATTCTAGAAAAAATGAAATAAATCATGATTTGCTAACATTCGAATTTATTTCTATAAGTAACTCTGATGAATTTAAATCAAATTCTAGAAATTCTGAGGATGGAATTTATATAAAAAAAGTTATTTTACAAGGAGCAAAATGGGACTTTATTAATCAGTCATTAATAGAAAATGACGGCACTAATATATATTCTATTATACCTATAGTTTATCTTAAAGTTATTTTAAAAAAAAATAATAAAGGTGATAATAACATATACAAATGCCCTCTATATATATCCCAGGAAAAGAATACACTCAATATTAAAGAGAATTACTTAATTAAGGTATAGCTATATAAATATGTGTTCATAGATTATAGTTGTAATAAATACCAATTTTTTTCATTGCATTGAAATACAAAAGTATGAGAGATGAAATAATATTAAATTATTATGCTTGTGTTAAATTTGTATATGCGAGACCATAAGTATTACATTTATATAATAATAGTATGCATAAGTTATAACAAAATTACCGTTTTTTAATGAATTTATAGGTTAGATTGGGAACTGGTTCAAAACATCCAACTGAATGGGGGAAGATGGGGGTACGATTGTTTTTAACAAATGAGCATTAAACATTATAGAAAATATTAAAATTGCCACCCATGCATTTCCAATAAATTGCCTATATAAAAAAACGCACACATGGAGCATATATATATCGAATGCTTTAAAAATGACCATATTATTGTCTATTTTATTATTTGGTTATTATTTTGTATTATTATCGTTTTATGAAAAAGTATATTATACAATTTGACGATTGAAAAAAATATATGTAATAATATATATTATTTATTTATGTATTATAAAAGAATACAAAAAAAAATTGAAAATATTTTATTTAATAAACCCTTTATCTTAATTATTTATGATGAAAATAATTTTTTTACTTAAAAACCGTTTATTTAAAAATTTAATAAATATAACTTTTATAATAAAAAAAAATACTTTTTGTTAACAAAAATAATCTAAGAATGACAATAAATTTTTATTTTTTTACAACTTATATAATTTAAAGGCTTGTTTTATTTTTCCCCTTAATTTATTATATAGTGTTAATAATTTATATGGGATATTTAAAGTGAGTAAGGGGATTCTTATAGGCTTAATCCCTTTTTTCTTATTTTTTTTATATACTTAAAAAAAAAAGATCCTTGGGAATAAGCTTACTATATTTTTTTATAATTGTTCTTTAAAAAAAATGCATATATATATATATATTAAGAACATTTTTTATAATTAATAATATTAATTTATATATATTGAAAAATAGCCTTAATATATAAAATAGCATAATATATTTTTAATTTTAGTATAGGGTAACATATGCATACAAAATTTGTCACTTTTCATTACGTGTTAATATATTATAATAATCGCACTAAAAAAACAATTCTGAGGGTATGTTATTTTCATATTATAAAAATACACTTCGCTCTTGCAAATGACCATATTATTGTTATATACATATATAATGTAATAATAATATATATTTTTTATAAAAAAATAAGGGAAATAATTATTTTTTTTTAATTCTTTATATATTTCGAATTAAAAGAACTCCAAAAAATATATTTAAAAAATTTATGGAAAATATTAAAAATATTTTAAATTAAAAATATAAATAAATTTCAATAACATAATTTATTAAATTATTAAAGCTAAAATAAATTTCTGAAGATGTCACCTCCTGTAAGTTTAAAATAAAAATACATATAATTTATATAATATAATGTGATATTATGTAATTTTTGGGACTTTGCATATAAAAAAAAATAAATAAAAATAAATGGTTCCCCCGCTTAGTTAAATATAAAAGATATATGACTTGTATAATATTAGGAATACTATCATATATATAATAAGAAAAAGGGGAAAATGTATGATGTATATATGGGGGGGGAAACCTATTATTTTTACATATTATTTGATAATATATATTTGTTATTTAAATTGTTATATATAATGTGGGGGTAGAAATTATCCTCTATTAATATATAATTATATAATATTCTATCTATCTATTATATATATATTTTTATCTATTGTATATATTGGAAATATAAGAACGTATATATTTCTCTTGTTCTATATTATATATATAACTATTAACATACATGCATATACTTATATATCTTAATTTTTTCTTTTAATACAGATATCAAAGAAAAGAAAATTTATTAATGATGGTGTTTTTCAAGCTGAGCTAAATGAATTTTTAGCTCGAATTTTAGCAGAGGATGGATATTCAGGTGTTGAAGTCAGAGTTACACCAATAAGGTAAATACAACAAAACAGAAATATATAAATACAAATGATATACATATGTCGAATGCATTATAATTTTGATGATTATAACAAAATTTGTGTGTCTATTCCTATAATTTATACATTTGTATATATTCCATTTTTTTTATAGAACGGAGGTTATTATTAGAGCTACTCGTACTAGGGAAGTACTTGGTGATAAGGGACGTAGAATACGAGAATTAACTTCATTAGTTCAAAAAAGATTCTTTAATAAATTGACAAATAGTGTTGAGTTATTTGCAGAGAGAGTAGAAAACAGAGGATTATGCGCAATGGCACAAGCCGAATCATTAAGATATAAACTTCTAAAAGGTTTAGCTGTAAGAAGAGCATGTTATGGTGTTTTAAGACATATCATGGAATCAGGAGCAAAGGGATGTGAAGTTATTGTTTCTGGTAAATTAAGAGCACAAAGAGCTAAAAGCATGAAGTTTAGAGATGGATATTTAATATCTACTGGTGAACCATCAAAAAGATTTGTAAATACTGCTACCAGATCAGCACAATTAAAACAAGGTGTATTAGGTATAAAGGTTAAAATTATGTTACCAACTGCAATTGATACAAAAACTGGATTACCATCGATATTGCCTGATAATATTTCTGTTTTAGAACCTAAAACCGATACAGTAGATGCATTATAAAAACTTATATGCATATACAAAATTAAAAAAATATAAAAATTAGTTATATAAGCACTTTTTTTCTTTTTTTAAATTAAAAACAAACATATATAAGTATATATAGAAACTGTTAAAATATTATCTTTAATTCCATTAAAAAAAAAAGAAAATAATGTGAACTTTTAATTGAAATAAAAGTTTACAAAATGGATAATAAAATTATGTTATTATATTTTTGTTCGATACAAAATTATGTATATATGCCTATAAATAGTTCTTATGTATTATTTTGTTTACCATATTCATATTTATAATAATGAATATTTGTATCATTTTCAAAAAAATATAATAAAAAAGTTTATCGAAAAAGATAAACATTAATTAATTTACTGGGATGAGCTAAGTGTTTCATTTTATCAAAGAAATAAATAACACTGCTAAAATATATATTTTTTTTTTATAAGCTTAAAAAATTTATACGGCTATGTATTCCCATTATGCAGTATTAGCAATAAAAAGGTGATACTTTTATATATATATGAAATTATGTTAAGGTTTTTGTAGATTTGTAAATTTTAAAAAACAAATAATCCAAGTGATTTATTTATTAGGAATATACACTAGTGATGATACAAATGTTGATAAAAAAAAATTAATAATATTTTTAAGCAAATTTACTTAAATTAACACTTGTAACAAACCCATCCATTGGAACAATGGTTGGAAAGCTACCAAAAAAATCAACGAAACATATAAAATATATTTATACATATAGCATAAATGTTATCATTGTATTTCTTATATATATGGAATCTATATAAATGTATAATCCCTTTTATAAATGTACCCTTTGCAAAACCTATGAATTACAAAAAAAATCATATTTCTCATGAAATTTCATAGTTGATTCTTATTTATGCAAGGGCTTTTACTTATATGTATATACATATGCATATATCAAAATTATGCTGAAATATAATTTTATGGGTACCAAGTTTTTCCATTCTTATTATTGTTTAACGATTTTATTGATCCTGCATAACCTATAAAATTTATTGCAAGAATAAAGATCATTTATAAATATGTATACGTATAATTTTGTCCATCTTTATTTTATGTGCTCATATTTTTACTTCTATTATTATCATAAAATTTATCTTTATTATTATTTTATAATTTAAATTACTTTTTGTAAAAAAATCACAATCCAAATTTTTACAAGTATTAACTGATTTTCCCATACTTAGATTGTATGCTATACCTTTTACAACCTCATCACATATAGCCACGTAGTTCAAAAATGTTGTATATCCATATGTATAAAAAACAGTAGGATTAATATACGTTATATCGTTATTTTTTGTTATTAGATTCTAATAAAAAAAATAAAGCATTCACATTATGTTTTTGTTCGTTAATTATGATGTAATATTAAGTATAAAATTATTAAATATCATTTTTGTATTATTTTGTTTCAATATATATATATATATATATATATATGCTTACATCTGATCTATTGTCATTGCATATAATTGCTTTTTTTTCTTCATCATTCCATACAACGTATTTACAATTCCATAAACTACATGATTCTAAAGCTTTGGATACAGATACAAACTTCTTTAAATCTTTATCATTTTGAATGCATGCTATAACAAATAAATTATTGCTTTACACAATCTGGATTATTTATTTTGTCATATTTATATGTATCTTATTTATAAAATTCAAATTACCTAGAGATTTATCTCGTACTCTTTATTTTTAAAATTATAAAATATATATTTATTTGTGAATATGCGGGTGAAAAATGTAAAATTTTTTAAATTTATTAAAAATAAAATAAAAAAAAAAAGAGATTACATAAGATATTTGTGGGTAACTCCTTGATGAAAACTGGATCCATCATAAAGATTCTTTTGAGAACTATCAAAAAAACGGAAAAAAAAAGACACACTTTTCACTATTAAAATATATGCATGTTAATGATATATGTCATTTATATAATAATAAAAATCCTAACCTCAAACAGATGTATTCTACGGCGAGTTTTGAATTGAAATCAAGTTGTTTATTTTTTGTGTTTCTTTTGAATTTTTTAACGTCAATCTTAAAACAAACAAATGGGCGTCTTGTAATAAATTCACAAAATACTTTGAATAATTGTGATTTACTTTTTATTGCATACCTGACACTGCTCCTTTTTAAAGCATAGTTCTTTTGCCATATGCGTGTAATTATTTTCTATACAAATAAATTATATTAGAATGAGATAAATGTAGATATTGTAAAGTAAATTATTAATTACACATATTATTCAGATGATTTTTTCTTTTTGAAAATACTTTTTAACTTTAAATATTTAATAAGCAAAATATAATAATGAAACGATAAATGAGAGAAGTTTGACATATACATAAATTCATATATATATATAGGCATGTAAAAAATTATATAAATAAAGTATATAAAATGAGGTACCTTCCTCATTTAAATCTACTATAGACGCCTTTTTGATTTCTATGATATATCCTTTATGACATGATAGTTTTATCAAATCCGTCTTAAAAAATACAAAAACACAATAATAATATATATATGGAATAAATTAAAATAAAAAATTTAGAATAAAGTAGATCACCAAAAAAGCAAATTTTAATATTTTTTTTTTACATCAAAATCTATATTGTTATATTTAGATGGCAGATAATGTTGATATTTTTCATTATTTATGAACCTTCAAAAAAAAAAAAATAAATAAATACATATTAATACATAACTATATGTAAATAGCCTCAAAAATATATAAAATGATAATTGTAATAATACAAATAATATATGTGTTATTTATTAACCCATAATAAAATATAGAACTATCATTTTCTCTATGAGGTAAATTTTCTTCAGAAAGGTTTATATTAAGTATAGAGAATAATACACACAAGACAAAATATACACGTTTCATTTTTGTTCTAAAGAAAAAAGACAAAATTTAAACAAGTTATTAAATGTATACATATTATATATACATATCAAATAATAAGAGAATTTAATAGCTATTTTATTATACGCTTATCTTTATTTCATTTCATTATTATTATTCCTCACTTTGATTCGAATTGTTAAATTTTGTGAATTGATGTGTCATATAATATGAAAGAAAAGTGTATTTACATGATTTTCATTCTAATATGCACATTATATTAATAAAAAAGGCAACGAATGGCTCTTATATTTTATAAAAATTGTTTCAGAAAATATAATATAATCTATGACTATTTTTAATGTTACAATTGTATTTTTATAGTAAGTTTTTATATGTTAATATACTATTAAATACAAATAATATACCCCCCAATTTTGTATTTTCAAACAAATTAATAGCTCTATATATATTCGAAAAAAAGGGGAATTAAAGCATTGGAAAAGGAATTCTTCCTTAAGAAATAGACCGAATAAAATACGTTTATGTTTCATAGTATATTAATATCCATGTGTATATTACATATATATCATGAAATATTTTTTAAAACTTCTATTTATTTGTTTTTATTGAAATCCTTAAATATGGGAATATGCAATAAAGTACCACATAAAAAATTATTTTGATATTGCTAATTTCAATACCCCTCAATATTAAAAGACATTAATAATAAATAAAGTTACATGCTCATAACATCATATATGTAAATATTTTTATTTTTTTAATAAATACACGGGTGAAAATTATGCATAAATTTTTCTTATTGAATATCATATATATATTAAAACTATATTCTATATAACAGTTTTAAAATTCCATTTACTTTCATGATTATAAATTTGTTAATATTTTTAGATTATTTCATAAGAATAGGACATATATATAATACATGTGTGTTTTGTTTTTTAATAATTATATCTGAGGAATATTTCTTTATAATATGTAAAATTAAATGAAAAACTAAAAGAAAAAAGTATATATAATAAAATTCATATAAAGAATACAAATTTGGTATATATATTTTTTTTGATTGAATTCCACTATATATTTTTTTGTTCATAATAAGCAAAAGTAAAATATGCAAATGCCCTCAATATAAACACATTAAGCCTATTGGAAGTTATATGAATATAATAATTTTTTCGATAATATTTTTTGTTTATTAAAATGCCTATTAATATAAATAAATATATGTGATTTATACTAAATCGCATAAAGTGTTGCATTATATAAATTACACATAAAAACATGTTTTATATTGTGTTTTGGCATAATAATATATCTGTTATTTTTATTTTATGTTTTTTTTTTGCATTGATCTCACACATTAATTTTTTAAAATCCAACTCTTTGCATTGGATTATTTACACATAAAACTGTGTTCGTTCGTCCTTACAATTATTATTTTCATTCATATTTTTTCTTTAAATGTTAAAAAAATTGAATTTAATATCCTAAGTAAAAAGGAATGAAAATAAAGTTTTACACCCAATATATTTTTCTTACTTAAAAAGGAAAGAAAACATTATTTTTTACGTATATCATACACATATTATATAATAAACATGCAAATATCACGAAATATATATTTTTTTATATTATACAATTTTGTTAAAAATGCTTTTTAATTTATGATAAAAAAACAAAAAAAAAACAGAACAAACCATATTTAAACATATAAAATATAACATACATAAGTATATATGCTCCCATTTTTCCAAGCATAAATAAATAATTATACAACAGGCATATAAATAAAAGCTACGATATATTGTTTTATTTATCTCCTTATTTTTTTGTTTATTATTTGTTTTTGTCAAATATTTACGGCAATTTGCATATGCATAACTTCATAGTGTGTGTAATTAACTTGAAATATTACATTTCCCACCACCCTTAACCAATTATATATACATATTTATTTATATATCTTGCACATTTACTTTAAAAATTTTATTCATTGTATATTTCTCCTTTGTCTTTTTTTTGCTTTATGACAAATGAATAATGGATCATTTAAAGAAACGAATGTTTGTAGAAAAGAAAAACAAAAGGGAGATATTCCAGTTCCGCGTTTTGGTCATACTGCAACATACTTAGGTAATAATAAAGTTGCAATATTTGGTGGGGCAATAGGTGACGCAGGAAAATATAATATAACAGATGATATATATTTATATGATTTAACCCAAAATAAATGGAAAAAATTAATAACAGAAAACACACCAACAGCTAGGGCTGCCCATGCTGCTGCTTGTGTAGATGAACAACAATTAGTTATATATGGAGGTGCAACAGGCGGAGGATCATTATCATTAGACGATTTATATATATTAGATTTGAGAAGAGAGCAGAAATATTCATGGATGACAGTTCCTACAAAAGGGGTATCCCCAGGTAGACGATATGGTCATGTAATGGTATATAGCAAACCTAATTTAATAGTTTTTGGAGGAAATGATGGACAACATGCATTAAACGATGTATGGTTTATGCATGTAGAAATGCCACCTTTTGAATGGATTCAAGTTATAATATCAAATAATTCTAAAGTACCTTCACCAAGAGTTTATCATTCAGCTGATATGTGTAAAGAAGGACCTGCTACAGGTATGATTGTAATATTTGGTGGTCGAAATTCTGAAAATAAATCATTAAATGATACATGGGGTCTAAGACAACATAGAGATGGTAGATGGGATTGGGTTGAAGCTCCTATTAAAAAAGGGTCACCCCCAGAAGCTAGATATCAACATACTTGCGTATTTATAGGATCTAAATTGTTTGTTTTAGGTGGTAGAAATGATAATGGTTGCTCTATACCATTATCGACTGCTCTTTACAATACAGAAACAATTGAATGGGTTACATTCCCCCCTATTTCTAAATTTAGACATACATCTTGGATGTACAAATATACTATATATACATTTGGTGGGTTTAGTCATCAAACACAGCAGTATCCAACTAATGAGTTAGAATGCTTAGAATGTTATAGTCTTTTAAATTCATTAAATGGTTTAGATACAGATAAAAAAGGTCCAATAAAACAATCATCTTTAAAACAAAAATCAAATTTAAATGAAACAAATAAGAATAAAATTACAGAAGTAAAAAATATAAATTCATATAATTTAAATGGGCAAGATGTTATTACTACTCAGAAACAGCTACAACAAAGTGGATCAAAAAATCAATATATGAAATCGAAACAATTGAATGATAGTAAAAAAAATAGCCCAACTTCAAATTTATCATCAGGAAATATACAAAATTCACACTACAGAAATATGCTCGATTCACCTAGTTCATCTTTATTTAGACTATCCAATAATAATAGTGTGAATAAATCACTATCGAATACAATTAGATTAGCTGCACATGCACATGCCGTTCAAGAAACTGGAAGTGATTTTGCATTACTTGTTCGAAAAATTTCTATTGATAAATTAGAAGAAGAAGGAAGAAAAATTAATAATGGTGTATTATGCACACCTGTAAATTATATTAGTGAATTTAAAAATACAGTTTATGATAAAGTGATTACAACTTTGTTAAATCCAAATATTACTCAATTTGAAATACAATACAATCATAATTCAGATTCTATTTTTATTATTCCATGGTCAAATGTATCTATATTATGTTCTATGGTTATTGATATATTTAAGCAAGAAGATATGGTATTAAAATTAAGAGCTCCGATAAAAATATATGGTGATATACATGGCCAATACTATGATTTGATGAGATTATTCCAATTATATAAATCTCCTGTAGAAGAAGATTTAGGGGAAAAATTAAATGCAGTTGGTGATATAGATTCAAATGATTATCTATTTTTAGGTGATTATGTTGATAGGGGTTCTAATAGTTTAGAAGTTATTTGTTTACTTTTTGCACTCAAATGCAAATATCCTAAGCAAATACATCTAATTAGAGGAAATCATGAGGACATGGCTATAAATAGTTTGTATGGATTTCAAGAAGAATGCAGAAGAAGGTTAAAAGAAGATGTTGATGATAAATCATCATGTTGGGCACAAATCAATCAGGTATTTGAATGGATACCTATCGGAGCTTTAGTTGAAGAAAAAATATTATGTGTCCATGGAGGTATAGGGAAATCTATTCATACTATATCTGATATTTCTCAATTAAAACGACCTTTAATAGTTTCACAAGTTCCTCAAAATTTAAATGAACAAAAAGTTACAGATCTTTTATGGTCTGATCCCACTGATAATGATTCTGTATTAGGAACGATACCTAATGATATAAGAGATCCTGATGGAACTGGTCATATTGTAAAATATGGACCAGATAGAGTTCATAAATTTTTAGAAGATAATGATCTACAATTAATTATAAGAGCTCATGAGTGTGTAATGGATGGATTTGAGCGATTTGCGGGCGGAAAACTAATAACTTTATTTTCAGCAACAAATTATTGTAATTCTCACAAAAATGCAGGTGCATTATTATTTATTCGAAGAGATTTCACAGTAATACCAAAGCTAATATATCCTGCTAAGGATGAAGTCCGTTTCTTTAGTACATGGTAAGTTTTATAATCCATTCGTTTGTTTTATATCCTTGCTTTCTAAACATATATATAGCAATTCCTTATCTAATATTTATACATATTTTTCTTTTTTTAGGGACACAAAAATGACCGAATTGAGACCACCAACCCCACCAAGAAGTCAACCGAAAATGAGAGAATTAAATTATGGGGCTCCATAAAATTCCCTTTATTATTATTATGCCTTTATATTATGGAAATTTACTTTTAATATGTGTATTTAATTAAAAAATTTACAAAACAAGATGGGCTAACTATACTAAGCAATGTTTCTTCCTTTGCTTTTAAATAAAAACTTAGTGTTATGTTATATTGTATTTGAAGTTATTACATAAAGTGTATCTTATTATATATATATATATATATATATATATATATACACTTTATACGTGCATATTTGGTAATAATAATTAATATTCGTATGTAGAAAGATATAATAAATCCATGTGGAAATAAAAACTTGTGATATAAGGGGTCTATTGCCGACTCTTATTTCACATTGCTTTATATATACATTTTTTTTGATGTAAATCTACAAGTTTTGTAACTTTGAATTTTTATATATTTATTTTATCTTTATAAACAATCTTATTAATACTATTTCCAAAAAATATAAATTAAAAAAAAATAAGTATTAGATAAGGGAATTATAGCACGTAACAAATTTCACAAGCGAATAAAAAATAAGGGAAAATTCGATATAAATATATGTATATACATGTATAGAATTATATATGCATATGTTTTCAAACTAAAAAGGAGCACATCATTTTTGCGATTTCATCAATTTGCCGGTTTATCAATTTTTTCAAATTATGCAGGCAAATCATTCCTGAGGAGAAATTGAATAATTAACTTACATATTCAGTAACAAATCTCAATATGTGATTAATTTTTTAGAAAAGACATTTAAAAATATATCTTTTTATAATATTAAATATTTTTTTTGGGGGGGGGGGCTTTTGAATATTCTGATTATAATGAATATTTATTATCCCTATTTCAAATGATAAGTATATCATTAAAATATTTCTCCCCATATAGTTCATCGAAAGAAATTATATGATTATCCATTTATATATTTCTGAATTCTGAAACTCATGAATTTTTTTTCTCTAATTTGAATTATTTCCTTATATATTAATTTTATACAGTATACACAAAATTTTTAACACCATTCTATGCATATTTTGTGTTAAAAATTATTATAAAAATAATACAGCTAAAACAAGAAATACAAATTTACTAAAAATATTATAGAATATCTATTATTTTAGATATATTCCTGGAATAGCAAATTGTGCATAATTTCCAGAAAAATATATAATCATCCTAGTCCCCATTTATAATTATGGTGG
Organism: Plasmodium berghei ANKA; assembly: GCF_900002375.2. Lineage (NCBI taxonomy): Eukaryota > Apicomplexa > Aconoidasida > Haemosporida > Plasmodiidae > Plasmodium > Plasmodium berghei. The sequence goes on from NC_036171.2 coordinate 1,195,264, forward strand.
CTTAAAAAATAGTGATTTATCGTCTATAATTTAATCACTATGATTTACACATTTTATTATGTGCTTATTTTTTTCTTTCCATGATAATTAGTTTGTTTTTGAATAATTTTTCTATTATGACACCACCTTGCAACAGTAGTTCTATGAACACCATATAGGGCAGCTATTTGTGGGACTGATAAGCTTTCTTCATAAAGTAATTGACTTAATCTTTCTGCTGTTGGAGGACCCGTATGACCAAACCGTTTTTTCTTTGATGAACTTAAGTTGCATGATTGCGATTTATTTATATTTGTATTTTTTTTTTCTTTTTTTTTTTTTTCTTTTTTTTTACACAATTTATCTTCATCAAATGTGGAATTTAGGTCATCGCGATTATTAATATTATTATAATTATAAATAGTGTTATTATTTATTATATTATTCATATTCTCTACTTTTGTATAAATTAATTCATTTGGATAAACATTGTAATTGTTCGTCATGTTATTATTACCAATATTATTTATTTCGCCAATATTAGTACCAATTGTATTTCTATAATAGTTAAAATGACCAAGCACATTATTGCTATTGTATTGCATATTATTGTTATTATATTGCATATTATTGTTATTGTATTGCATATTATTGCTATCGTATTGCATATCCATATTATTTTTTTTATTTTCGTTGTAATTATATATATTTATATTATTTTTTATTTCTAAATTTCCTATATTTTGCATGTCTATATTTGCATTATTATGAACCGAGGGATGCATAAACTCATTCATATTAAAAGTGTCACAAGGGTGTTCAAACCCATTCGCATTTAGGTTTCCATCATATATGGGTACATTATCATTTTCATACAACTTATTATTTTCGTATATATTCACATTTTGATAGTTATTTATGATTTTACTCATTATTTGTGTGTTATATTTGTTTACAATTTCGTCATAACTTTCTGAACTACCTATATTAGCTATAGTATTACTATTATTATTATTATTTTTATTTCCATTATCCAAAATAAGGGCATTATTATCATTGTAATTAATTTCTTTTTTACTTTTTCTCCCTTTTTTTTTGGGAGTTTTGGGTTCTATATAATTTACTTCGTCATTTTGATTATCATTTGTATCATTATTTGGAATAATTCCTCTAAAAGTATTAACTCCATTATTATTATTATAATCAGTTTGAGTATTTACATAATTCGTACAAAAAAAAGGACTCATTTGATTTATATTCATTATATTTCCATTATCCATCATATTATATGTATTATCATTATTGTAGTATAAATTCATTTTATTATTTTTTATATCTCCCTTAAAATTATCATTATCTATATTATCATAATTATTATTGTGACTAAAATTATTATTATTAAGACTGTAATTTGTATTCTGGGATATGTTATTTATGTTATGATTATTTAGTATATTTATGTTTAATATACTATTTATGTTAGTTTTAATTTTATTTAAATTTGGGCTATTTGAAAAATTACCAATTTTTCCAATATTACTATTATTTTTTGCATTGCTTATTATCTCTCTATTTGTTGTGTTGTTCAGATAATATTCATTATTGATAAATTTATTTTCATAATTACTTACCGAATAGCCATTTAGTTTAAACCCAGAAATATCAAAATAGCTATTGCTATTAACAGTCTTTCCACTAATACTTTTGACATTGTTCATATTGTCTAAGGTATCTAAAACTGATCCACCAATAGGGGAATAATTATTCGATCTACTATTATCGGGGATGGTACTATTAAAAAAGCAATTGTCAATAGAAAGATTATTGGGCTTATTTAAAATAATTTCTTCAGAGTCATTTATATGACTAATAGTTGGAGTAGGGCTTTCATTTATATTTAAAATATTATTATTATTATTATTATTATTGTTATTATTATTGTTATTATTATTGTTATTATTATTATTATTATTATTATTATTATTATTATTATTGTTGTTATTATTATTATTGTTGTTATTATTATTATTATTGTTGTTATTATTACTATTATTATTATTGTTATTATTATTATTATTGTTATTATTGTTGTTATTATTATTATTATTGTTGTTATTATTACTATTATTATTATTGTTATTATTATTATTGTTATTATATGATTGGGTATTTAAGATAACATGATCATTATCAATATGTTTGTTCATATTTATATTATTTTCATTATTATTATTAAAAAAAATTTCTTCAATAGGAACTATGCCTAAATTAATTTTATTTTTATCAACAGAATTATTTAGAATTTCTTGAGCATTATTAAAATTATTATCCAGGTCTCCAATTTTTCTAATTCCTCTAAAATCATTTGTTTCTTCATATTTATCAATTTTTTCAGAATTTTTTATTTCATCCTTAGTCATGTCACATATAAATATATTTTTATTATTAATATTATTATTATTTTTATTATTAATATTATTATTATTTTTATTATTAATATTATTATTATTGTTATTATTAATATTATTATTATTGTTATTATTAATATTATTATTATTTTTATTATTAATATTATTATTATTTTTATTATTAATATTATTATTATTGTTATTATTATTATTATATTCCCTCATGAGATTATCTCCTGAATCTTTATCTACAGAATTTATTATATTATGACTATTTTCAAAATATTTATAATTATTATATATATTTATATTTTCACTATTCTTACTATTAACAATTTTTTGGTTTGTTTTCCCTTCATTGGAAGCTCTATTTTCGTCATTTTTATTTTCGCATTTTTCTTCATATTTTTCTTCGAAATATTTTCTGCAATTTTGTTCTTGTCTTACCGTTTGATTCCAATTACTGGTTTCATTTGTACCATTAGGATCAGAATAATTATATACAATATTATTATTTTTTTTTTTTTCTGTATCGATTATATTCCCGTTTTTATCGTAATATTTATTATTATGCTCTAAGAAAATTTCTTTTTTAAAACCGCATTTATATTTTTCTTCCTCGGTTTTTATATTATTATCCTCATTTATTTCTACATTATTTTGTAAACTCTCATTTTTTGTACTTATAACATTTGTCACTAAATATGTTTGAGAATTTTCTTTTTCATTTCCATAATTATCTATATCATTGTTTTGAATAATATGATCGCCACTATTAATATTGTAATCTATACCACTCGAAGCATTATCTAAATTTGAAAAAATGTAAGGATTTGTTATGTTGCTAAGTGTATACTGGTGATCTAGGTTATTAGTATAATAGGGTGAATATATACCAAACTGATTTGTGTTTAGTATATTTTTATTTTTAAAATGTATATCATTTATAAAATTTGAACTTATTGGTACATTTTCAAAAATATTTTGGCAATCTAAGTTATTTTCATTTGGATTTTTTTGAAATGAAAAAGTATTATTTGAACAATTATATATATTATAAGGATTTTTTTCAAAACTATTCATTGAATTATAATTTGTTATATTATAATTGCATTCATTTTGTTGATTTTCTAGTACTTGCTCATCAGGGTTACCACTATTCCCATTATTATGAACGTCGGTACCAAATTCCCCGTTACAATAAATATTATTTCCATTATTTGAAGAAGTTTGAATATTGTAATAATTATCATCAAAATATTTCAAGTTTGTGTAATTTCCATTTTTATCCAAACATACATTATGAATTTTGTTATCTTCATACATGCTATTTATTCCAGAATTGTTCAAAAGACAATTGTTCTGATTATAAAAATATATGTTGCTATAATTTTCATTTGTATGTGAATTATTCAAATGGCATGGGCCAATATTATTCAAATATTTTTTATCAACATTACGAGAAAAATCACGAATACTATTATTAATATAACCGTTTTTTGAATCCTTATAACTTTCATAATAATCTACCCCTAAATTTTCATAGCTTTGATTAAATAAACAAGGATAATCTATTAAATTGGAAAAACCACTATTATTCATAGGATTAATAAATGTGCTATATATTCCACACATATATGATGGTTGAAAAGACATGATTTCTAAATTATTTGAAATGTTATTTTCATTAAAATAATTTATATTATCCATATTAAAAGTATTATTTTGTATTGGATTTATATTTTCTAATTTGTTTGTTTTTTCTGGATGTATTCTTATTGTATAAAATTTGTCTTTATTTATGTTATATTTTTGAATACTATCATAAAAGTCAAAAATTGTTTCTTTTGATATAACATTAAAATGCTTATAATTTTTTTTATTATTTAGTAATGCATTTTTATTTTTAGCTACAATTATTTTTTCTCCATTACAATATGCATCATAAATTATTTGCAAATCTGCTGACAATTTTAATCTATCATGTTTATAAGTTTTATTTTTTTTTATTTCATTATTAAGTTTATCATTATTTTTAATAAGATCGTCAGTATGAGTATGTCTTGCTAATTTTGAAATAAACATGTCTATATTTTTTTCTAATTGTTCTTTTTTTGATTTGTAAAAAAGTATAATTTTATTTTCTATTTGATTATTCTCTAAAGAAAAGACACTATTTTTATCCATTTCAAGTTTATTGATTTTTATTATTTTATTATTTTCATCTGAATTAGTATTTTCTTCATTGCTAGTATTTATATTCCATAATATTTTGGGTTTCATAAATTGCAACGATTTATTTATAATATTATGGATATATAGATAATAAAGCATTTTATTGATTTTATTTTTATAAAAAGAAAGGTTATTAATTATTATTTTTTCAAAGTATCTCATATTATCATATTTCATATTTATTTTTTCATTCAATTTGGAATTAAATAAATGATAAAAATTAAGTAAACTACTTTTAATTAATTCTTCAATGTAATTTATTACTATATTTTTATAGTAAGATATACAATAAGATGATAATTTATTACTTATATATGTATGACATTTTTGTTTTTGTACATTATTATATAATATGATAAAATTTCGATCACTAAAATTTATAGGTTCTTTGTTTGGATTTTCATTATGGGTAGACAATGATTTATCTAAATTTATTATCGGAAATTGCAACAAGTTATTTTCTACACATTTTTCTTTTAGTTTGAACATTTTTTTTTCCATTTTACGAAATGATTTAATTTTATAATAAATTTGCTCTTTTTTTTTTTTTTTTTTTTGTAAATATTTTTCTAATAATTCAAGAAATTTATCCTTAAAATTATCTTTATTAATATGTGATAAATTTAAAAATTGAAAATCGTTAATATATTCCATTTTTTCATTTAATGTAGAATATAAAAATTTTTTTTTAAAATTATTAATTTTTTTTTTTATTTTTATATTTGTACGAAAATATTCTAGAAAATGATGACATATTTTTAAAATATTATCCTCTTTTTCTTCATATATTTTTTTATCATAATAATGAAGATAAGGAAAATAAAAACAAGTTGTCTTAAAATCTTTTAAAAGGGAATATATATAGCTATCAATATATTTTTCAGAATTTTTAAATTCAACTAAATTGTTTAATTTCTCGCATTCATTTTGTTCATTGTCTTTTCGATTATTATTATTTAATGTGTTATTTAAATTGGGAATTTCATTAAAATCTTTTTCCCATTTACTTTTACCTCTATTTATATAATACTCACTTCCTTCATATGTATAGTTAATATTGTTTACCAATTGAGGGTTTATATTATTATTTACTTCGTCAATTTTATTATTTCCCTGGTCTAATTCACAAAAAGTTTTATTCATACCATACCAATTAGTCATATTGTTTTCTTTTACATAACTACTACACATATTTATATCATTTGCAAATCCTACCTTGGAATTATTTTGTTTAAACATGATTTGTGTTGTATATGTTACTTCATTATCACTATAGATATTTTTTATATTTTCACAATTACCAATATTATTAATTTGATCAAAACTATTATTGGCTATTTCACTAAAATATTTTGTGGTTTCATATAAATTATTATCAACTTCCTTACCATTTTGCTCAATATTATTACAGTCACTATTATTATCTTTACTATTTTTTTTTGATAAAATGTTCAAATTTGTATCATAAGTTATATTAATAGATTGGGGTGTTATTTGATTATCACCATTGTAATTATATTCTATGTTATAAATATTATTTAAATTTATAAAATTATTTTCATTTGTTAATATTTTATTATAATCCCATGTATTTTTGTAGTTTTCTATTTTTCTATTTTTATTATTATTTCCATAATAATTATTATTTGTGTCTTTTCGTTTTTTTTTTAATCGGCCATTTAAAAAATTATCTACATTATTTTCTACAATATTTAATTGTGTTTTATCTTTGCACATTTCAATTGTATCATTAATCTTGCTTTTTAAATTTACAATCGTCATTATATAATTTACAAAAAGTTCATATATGAAAGTATATTTGCATTCTTTTTGTTTCAATTATTAGCGCATGCCAATTATTAATGCTACTATGTGTTAATATTATGATATATTTTACTGTCTTCTCACTACCTACTTTTAATATTTTTGCTAATTCACTTTATTTTGAAATGCAAACCCCAATAAGCATCAAGGGGAAAAAAGCACAATAGATATACTGCTATATATATTTTACTGATTATATTAAAAGTGAAAAAAATATGAAAAATCGAGATAAAAAAAGAATCTGTATATACATACTATCACATATCTGCATATTTATTTTTTGTACTAATTTTATATTTAAAAATATAAGGGTTATGTTATTACAATGTTATAAGCGTATACACATATATTTATATATATATGATAAAAAAAAAAAGGATATATATTTATAACATTTTGTTCTATACAAATACAAAACATGTAATTAGTTTGATAGGTAACATATAAAACTAATAATGAAATTAGAAAAGTTAAATAAATGTAAAATATGTTTTAAAAATATCATTGTAATTTTTTTCATTTAATTTGCAGTTTATCTAATATAACATACTAAAAGTATTTTTATTAAATTTCAAAAGTATAACAAAATAGTACAGGAATAAATTAATAATTTAATTTTTAACAACAATACAGAACTATTCAAAATCTGTACTATTTAAAATAAAAATTATAATGCTTTATTTCTTCATCTATGTATATATCCGCATTTATCAGTATAGACTTATTATACTAAAGGTGGTTACTAATTATTTAGGTTATAAATTTGTAAAATAAATGATAATAGCATAAATATTATCACAAAATTTTAGCCTATTAAATGTAAATAAATTAATAGACTATTTGAAGAATACAAATTATATCTTTAAATAAATTATTGTATAAATATGTACATGTATCATGAAATCATATGTCTAATATGCATTCCTATAAATGTTGTAGTATATCAATGTGAATATATACATACATGCATACAAATAAGTATATGTGAACATTTGAATGAATTAAATAACCATGTCATATTTTAATTTCTTCCAAATAATCACGTGTAAAAAAAAAATATGCTTTTTTTTTAAAGCAAAAATACAAATGAAAAATAAAAGAGAATTAAACCATATGTACATTATAAGTGTTTACATTTATACTTTTTTATTTTTATTAATATATTGTCAAATAAAAAGTTATATAAATAATTATATATGCCTTCATCCTACATATTCATACATTACTACATTTAATTAAAATTGTATATTCCTTGTAAAACAAACAAATATGTTTTCACACACAAAAAATACACATACAGATATATAAATGGAAAAAATATTGACACATGGAAATATAAACCATTATAAATATAAATGTGTGCAAAAGTATGAATTAGCGAATGAATAAGCATAGTAAGGATATATAATATTTCTAGTTCGGTTGTACTTTCACTTATTTTTGTTATTAATATAGGACTGTGATTTATGTATGTATTAATATTTGCATTATAATGCATAAAAAATAACTTAATACTTGCAAATAATTAAATATATACAATAATGTCTATGTGTTATATGCATTTATTTTTTAAATAATATAGTGATCAAATGGGGAAAAGGGAAATTAACTAAAACGTATATATGGACATAACATATTTATCATAAAAAATATAAATATAAAATAATATATATATTATTGAAATATTAACAATCCCTTTATTCATATTAAATATATATAAGTATATGAATATAAAAAGATTAATTATAATTTAGTAAATGTAATACATTAGGGGGAAATACATTATTTCTATATTATATTTTTATATTTGGCCGTGGATATATTAATAATATTTATTAATATACTTTTAATAAATATAATAATTTGCCTATATATTTATTATGTGGCAATATTTACAATTCATATATATATAAAAGTGGAAACATGGGGAAATCAGCTATTATATGAAAAATAAATAAACATATATATATATATATGTAAATTAAATACAGCACTAATTATTACAAAATAAAATATAAAACTATGTACATAATGAATGTATATGTATATATATGTACTCAAAAAATGGCATGATGTCGTTTAAGATAGTAAGAAATGTTTCAATAGTGCTAAATTGTTATATATATTATTATTTACTTATTTAACTAATGAAAATTATTTAAATATAATAAATATATATAAAATAATGATAGCATATTAATATATGCATTATTGAATTGTCTGGTTTATTATTATTATTTTTTTCAAAGTTTCATAAAAATATTTTATTTATTAATGTGTACACATTTGACACACTTTTCTACAAAATTGGTAAAAAATTGTATCCATATATTTTTATAGTATGAAAAAGATGTTTTTTTATTTGTTGAAAAAATAAATAAAATAAACTACAATAGTATTTTATATATTATACTCAATTGCCCATATCTTAATAATTTACATATATGTGAGAAAATAATGTTACATACAAACTTTATTTTTTTCATTTATTTAATCAATTAAAAATATTATAATGTAATGTTTATTTATTAATTTTATAAAATAATAATCCTTTACCCTAAATAAAAACATAGGCTTCCCAAATTTATGTACTTTTTATTTTATGTACAACTAAATATAAGAGGGGAAACAAAATTAGCACAAAAAATTATAAGAATTATTTAATATCATCAATATAGTATATTACATAAAAAAAAAAACTTTTAATACTATATTTATGTTTGGAAAGACAAAAATATTCTTATACTTTTCTTAAAATTAATAAAATATATAATGGGCGAAATTACTTATATATATAAAAGACATCATAATATATAACAAATTGTTGTCTCGTTTATTAATAGGCTTAATAAATTCTTATTATTTTTAATTCCTGCTCTTTATTTATGATAAATACATGAATATCCAACTAAAATAAAAGAATAAATAAGTAAAGAAAGAAATAAATAAAGAGTTAAAAAAAAATAATAATTTTTCCCAATTATTTTTGAGTTCGTTTATTTTTATTTCCCTTTTCAATATTTTCATCCAATAAACTTATTATAAATTTATCCCTTTGAACAATGATAAGTACAAATACATGTTTGGCTTTGGTTTTCTTTTATATACACTCTTTTAATTATATAAATGTACACTACACTAATTGTGTGTTTATTTGCATTTCTTTTAATAACCTTATAGGAACAAAAATGTAATTATCGTTTTTTTTTTGAAACACGATTAATATGAATAAGGTGTGATGTACTAATATTTTATTTAAAAAAAAAATATTTTAATTTATTTTATTGTATAAATATTACACCCAAAAAGTATAATATAGAAAAATATACAACTACTAATTATAATAATTTTTCGAATTAAATGCTTATTCAAACATATTTTTTATCATCGATAAATGAAAAGAATGCATTATGAAATATTATTTACTTTAATGGGAAACATAAATATATGCTTACATTAATATATATAGAGAGATTATATATTGTACACATTATATTATTTCTTTTGAAGTATAGCTTTTTAATAATCTCCAAATTAAAATTTGAATAATAGCTTATTACATGTAATATTATATATTTATAACTATAATTTTATAATACTGAAATATATAAAAATAAGTGTAAAGTTAAAGCACAGTAAAAAAAAATGATTTTTTTTATACTTTTAAATAAAAATAATAAATAAAGCAAAGCCAAACTAAATTAAGAAACTTGCAATAAATCAAGAGGAGGGGTAGTATTAATGTGCTTATTATTAAAACAACAAGAATATTTTATAATATATTTTGTCATGTACATATATTGTATAATATTGTTATTTTTTATGTGCATAATGGTAATACAGAGGAAAAAAATATATGTTAATATGAAAAGGCGATAAAAAAAAAAAAAAAAAACGAACTGATTTTACAATGTAAAAATTGTAACATGCGTATTATACTGTTATTAATATGAGAAAAAAAGCAAATACATTATAATACACATATATTTATTAATTTCTGCAAACCAAACATAAGAATAAAAGAAAAACATCATGTATATAAATACAAAATAATAAAGATTAAATGTAAATAATTGAAAAAAAATAAAATTAATTTCATATTTTTGTATTAATCCTTTAAAAATCCGTGTTAATATGTTTTATTTATAATGTATATATAATTTTATTCTTTATAAAAAAAAAAAAAAAAACAATGTATTAATACATATCAAGTTTATGTGCTAAAAAAAGAAAGTAAAAATAATATAAACTGGTAATCAAGGGATTTATACTTTTATAAAGACTATATCATAAAGCACGCTATGAATATATATATGTATGTATAATAAATGAATATTCAAATAGAATAGAGATTGCAAATAGGTATAAATACATATAATAAAATATGCATATGTATACACCCCGATTGTATAAAATTGTGTATACTAATTCGAGAACTACAAATCTAATCGTATTTGTATTAAAAGGAATAAATTAAAAAAATATATATTATGCGCATATATACATATATATAATATATTGCACATATATAAATCGTTGCAGAAATTAAGAATAGCAATATATATATTATATGTGCCACTGTATATGCATATTTTCGAGAACTAAGATAATAGAAAGTTGAATAAGTTAAAATAACAACATGGATGTTGAAAAAACAATTCACGAAAATGATATTGTTACATCAGCCTCTGGTGTAATAGCATTGTTAAATGAGGAAGACGCTAGTTTGAAAATTTTTGGATTAGAAAAATTAAATTCAGTAGTAGATATATATTGGCCTGAATTAGCTGATTATATTTTTAAAATCGAAGAATTATGTGAGGATGATGGATTTAGTGGTAAAGAGCTAGCTAATTTAGTTGCAAGCAAGGTTTATTATCATTTAGAAAAATATCCAGAAGCTTTAAAATATGCTTTATGTGCAGGCAAATTATTTAATATTAATGAAAAATCTCAATATATAGAAACAATGCTTGCAAAATGCATTGAAAAGTATGTAGAAATAAGGGAAAAGAATTATGAAGGTGTAGATTCAAACTATGCTCGAAATAATGCTATTAATTATTCTAATAATGAAAATAGTTTTAGTAACTCTTATACTTTAAATACTAATTATAATAATATAGATCCTGGATATAAGCGAGGAAAAGGTGACCTAAACACACATAACAGCATTGATAACGATAATAATAATAATAATAGAAATATATATGAAAGTTACGATTACAATACTAAAGGAATAAATGCCAATACGACCACCAAAAACAGTAATAATATATTAATCGGAGATAATGAAAATGATAAAATAAAAAATGAAAATAATATTTTTAAAGATGATCTAAATAATGATATAAATAAAAAAATGGAAAAATTTGTTGATGATATGTTAGAAATATGTATTAAAAATAATAGTATAAAGGAAGCATTAGGAGTTGCTCTTGATGCTAGGCGTTTAGATAAAGTTGAATATATAATATTAAATGCACCAAATAAATTAGAAATATTACAACATTCTATTTTAAATGAAAGGCACATTAATACCACAAAAAAATTCCGTAAAGATTTTTTTAGATTACTTGTAAAAATATATCTATCAATGAATGAAGAAGAAATAAAATACGAATATGTAAATTTATGTGAATGTTTATTTTATATTAATGATTATAAAACAGTTGCTGAAATATTATTAAAACTAATTGAAAACTATCATTTAATGGTATATCAAATTTCGTTTGATTTGGTAGATTTAGAAAATATAAATTTTTTAAAAAATATTTTAAAAGAAATAAAAGAAATTATAATTAAAAATAAGTCTTATTATTATGGGGAAGAAAATTATAAACATCTAAATACAGATTTGTCAAAAAAAAATAATAATAGTGGAAATAATGGTGGAAAGAGTGAGCATGCATCTGATCAAGATGTAAAAAAAGATGATAGTCAAGAATCAAAAAATACACAAAATGTTCAAGATAATTCAGAAGGAAACGGTCAAATTGGAACAATAAATGATGACACTGACCCAATTGGATCCACGTCTGTTGTTGCAAATAGCGATGATAAAAATGATAAAGAAAATACAGAGAAAGATAAAATCCCTGAAGACGTACTCATCTATGTAAATGAACAACATCATTTATATGAAAAAATAAAAAAATTAATTTTTATATTAACAGGAAAAATAACAACAAGTTTGTATATTGAATTTTTACATCGTAATAATCATGCTGATTTAATTTTATTAGATAATTATAAAAATGTAATAGATTCAAGAAGCAGTATAACACATCATGGTATTGTTATAGCACACAGTTTAATGCAAGCTGGAACGACTTGTGATGTTTTTTTGCGTTCAAATATTGAATGGTTATCTAAAGCAGTAAATTGGGCTAAATTTTCATCAACTGCTTCATTAGGTGTTGTATATAAAGGCCATGTTAATCAATCTTTTATGGTTTTATCATCTCATTTGCCTTATAATGATATATCAAGGCAGATTACAAATAACATAAACGCAAATATATCACAAAGCGATGTATATTCAGAGAGTGGGTCTTTATATGCATTGGGTTTAATACATGCTACTTATAATACAAATTATAAAAAAGTTAGAGATTTTTTATTGTCGCAATTAAAAGCAAGTAACAATAATGAAGTATTACAACATGGCTGTTGTTTAGGCTTAGGTTTAGTATGTTTAGAACAAAATGATGATGAACAAGTATATGATGAATTGAAATCTGTTATGTATTCAGATTCTGCAGTATCGGGTGAAAGTGCTGCATATGCAATTGGATTATTAAAATTGGGTAGTGGCGATGAAAAATGTGTTGATGAATTATTAGCATATGCTCATGATACACAACATGAAAAAATAACAAGAGCATGCAGTATAAGTTTAGGTTTTGTTATGTTTCAAAAAGAAAGAGAAGCAAATAATTTAATAGAAGAATTAATAAATGATAAAGATGCAATAATAAGATATGGTGGTATGTTTACAATTGCACTAGCATATTGTGGTTTATCTAATTATAATAAACATATTATTAAAAAATTATTACATTTTTCAGTTTCAGATGTAAGTGATGATGTTAGAAGAGCTGCTGTAATAGCATTAGGTTTTGTTTTATGTAACACTCCTGCCCAAGTTCCAATGTTTTTAAATTTATTAGTAGAAAGTTATAATCCACATGTACGATATGGTGCTGCTTTGGCATTGGGTATTGCATGTGCATCTACTGCTAATGAAGAAGCTGTTAATATGTTGATCCCACTTTTAACAGATACTACAGATTTTGTTAGACAAAGTGCTTTTATATCATTAGGTTTAATTTTTCAGCAATCCAATGAACATGTTAGTCCAAATTTTAAAAAATTTAAAGATGAAATAATGAAAATATTATCAGATAAACATGAAGATATTATTGCTAAATTTGGAGCTACAGTAGGCCTGGGTTTATTAGATATATCTGGTCGAAATGCTATTTCAACATTTTTTACAAGAAGAGCTAATATTATAAGGCCGCAGTCAGCAGTTGGTTTTTGCTTATTTTGTCAATTATGGTATTGGTTTCCATTAATTCATATGATTAGTTTAACTTTCTTACCAACTTGTTTAATTGGATTAACAGAAGATTTAAAGGTTCCTAAAAATTTTACTATTTTATCGACTAAAAATCAAGCTTTTGATTATCCTTCCTTTTTAAGCAAAGAAAAAATTCAAGAAAAAAAAGAAACTGTTACTGCTATTTTATCAACAACTGATAAAAGAAAAACATTAAAATTGAAAAAACAAAAAAATGAAAATAAATTAACAAAAGAAAAAAACCCACAAGATGATAGTAGCTCAGTTCTTTCTGATGGAAAGTCAATGAAAAATTTAGAAATCCTAAGCACTGCTGCAACGATTGGACAATCAAGCCATGTTTCCCATGCAGAGAGTGTTGAAGGGAGTGCAAATGGCGAAAATTTAAATGATCAGCAAAATGATGCAAACCAGTTTTCACAGTTACAACGAATTAAAAAGTCAGACAAGGGAAAGTCACCTTCTCTTTCCCACACGATTAACACGGTAAGTGGGATTTCATTTGGATTCATATAATTGTACAATCGTTTATGTGCATACCATGTGTACTCATGTGCGTGTTTTCACATTTCCCCATTGACAGGTTGATATGAAAAACCCATGTAGAGTAATAAAAACACAAGAAAAATATATAGAATACTCTCCAAATAGTAGATTTAAGCCAATTATTAGTACCAGAAAGTTTGGATTCGTCATGCTTTCAGATACGACGTAATATAACAAAATAAAAGAGTGGAAAAGATATTATATAAGTTTTGAAATGCTCAATATGAAAACTATTTAGCATATATACATTTTTGTATCTATAACTCTTTATAAACTTTTTTGCAGTCCATCCGAACCCTTTGATTTCATTGAACCTAAATTAGAAAATGGAAACAAAAAAGAGGCTCCACCATTTGAACCTTTTTCTTGGAAGGATGAAAATTAATCGTCCATGCATTATTTTTTTCCCATTTTTTCCCCATTTTTTTCCATGATTCTTTAATTTATATACATACATGTAAATATATATACTTGTGTATTTCTATTTGCACCATTTTATGTCGCCAAATAAAGCGGCGATTTCCTCCTATATATTATGGTAGAGGTTTTGCTGCTTTGCTTATTTTATATTTATACATAAAAACTTAGTAAATATATGGCGATACTATATATATATAAAAAAACAGAGATCGAGCTTTCACTTTCTTGTTTTTTTTTACTTTTCTAGTGTAAAATATTTTACTGAAAAAGATAATATTTGGAATAGTAATTAGGCGATTTGATAAAAAATGGTAAAAGATTCATTCTATGGCCATATAACAAATTGTATAATTAAAATGTGCTATAAACTATGACAGTATTATTTTATATGTGTATATATCATATCAGTTAAATAAATGGTATATTGCCAAATATATAATATTAATTCAAAAATAGGCTTTGAAGAGGTATCTTAAATTATATTTATAAATTATTTTCTATGGTTTTCTAACAAATTAACAAGAAAAATACAGTTTTTCGACGATAACTATATATATAATTAAATATTTAAAAGGCTAAAAAGAATAAAAATTACAAAAAAATATGAAAGTAAAAAAAATTATTATATATATTATACGCAAATATATGTATATGCAAAAAGCATACCACAATCACCTAAATCGTATATATATATGTGCAAAAAAAAAAGTAATAAATAAATGTTTACCCAAACAATAATTATATTAATAAAAAAAAAAAAAAACATTAAATTTGAATTGCTTTTAAAAACTGTAAATATATACACTTTAATTGCCGTAATTATAAATACTATCATAACATGGATTTAATATAATACATATATTATATATATTACATATTTTATATAAAAAAAAATTAATATGTGCACACGCGCATTATATTAGAATATAAAAATTTTATAATTAAAAAAATTAATAATAGCACATACAAACATAAATTTTTTTTGATTTTACCAATTTGCTTTTTTTTTTTAATCTTAATCAGACATTAAATGTGTTTATCATAACATATGTAATACAAATTAAGAATCATTTTTATGCCTGTATTTGAAACGAGGTTTAATTTTTTTTTTTTTGCAAATATCATTTTCTTTAACAAAAACACAATCTTAAATATAACCCTTAAAAGAAAACCGTGTAATATATATTTATACATTAAGGCAAATAGCTTGTCAAAAAATAAAAGTCTAGGCATTATATGTGTGTGTGTTTTTTCAATAAACATATAAACAAAAATGATACGCAACATTACTTTTAAATATTGCCTTTATTATTTGAGCTCTGCTTAATCGCGGTTTTATTCATCTTTTTTCGTTTGAATTATTTATCCATGCAAAGTTAATTACACTATTTAATTTTTATCCCAAAACTCTGTCATTATCACTATCATGTTTATGTTTATTACACTTTTTTGGATTAATACTGTGGAGATATATTACTCATTCCATGTGGTATGGATGATATTAAATTATTTCTATTTTCTTTTTGATTTGTTTTATTATTAAAGTTATTATTTAACACTTTTGGAATAAAATTCGTATTTTGCTTAATTATATGTTGCATTTCACTATTGTTATTATTGCTTGTATTATCATGATTATTAATAGTTGGTTGAATTTGTTGATAATGTAAATATTTTGGTATTGTAATATTCGAATAATTACTAGTATTATCATATTGAGATCTTATATTTTCTTTTTGATTTATATCAAAATTTTGAGATAAATGTTTTCCACTATTATTATGACGAAATGCATTATTATTATTCGGGTCAGTTACTATTCCTGTTCTACTTCCACTACTATTACTAATATCGCCCGTTGATTCGACATCCCCTTTATCTATTGTATTTATTACATTATTATTGTTGTTATTATTATTACTACTATTATTACTATTATTATTGTTATTATGTGGGCCCCAATTCATATAATTGTAATTTGTATTATTATCATTAAGGTATTGAGATAAATTGTTGTGTTTATAATACATACAATAATGGTTTTTGTGATTTTTTATATGAGGAGAGCAATTACATGAAATGGCATTCATGCCAAATCTTGAAGGTTTTTCATTATCGTTAATATTTTTAGCATTATTATTATCATCTATTGTGTCAATTAGTTCAGTTGCCCGGTTTCTAATATTTAATATAGATCTAAATGGAGCATCTTTTGGTATTTTTTTACTCTTATTTAATTCTATTTGGTTTTTAATATTATGATTTGCATGATCTGGTGAAACATTAAGATCACATATGTCACTGGAATTATTATTTATAATATTATTATGATTATGTCTTATTTGATTTAACCATCCAGCATTTTCATGCATAATATAATTTATCTCGTTAAATTCATCATTTATATTATGATCCAAACTATTTCCTTCTTTTAAATCATTATTCATTCTATGCATCATTTCAATTATATGAGGTGATAAATTATTATTTCCATTTCCTGATTCTCCTCTATATATATCATAATTATAATCATAAAAATTATGAACATTATTAGAATTGTTAAGGTTATTAGGATCATATATATCTCCATTATTATTAGATAAATAGATATGTGTATTTTGAGAAGATGCACTATTTAATGAATTTAGTGTATTGTTATTATTGCAACTATTATTATTATCATTACTATTATTATTTCCTCCTCGTTTTCTATGATTACTATGAGCACCGTTTGCTGGGTCGACACCATGTAATGCACCAGTACCGTTATTATTAATTACAGAAATATTATTATTACTATCATTTATAGTATTGGTTCCGTTACTACTGATATTATTATTAGAGTTACCATTATTACTATGAAAAAAATGATCATCCATATTTGGTATATTCATATTATTATAATTCTTTCTAAATAATGTATTCATCAACCTTTCTATATCTTTATTTTGTAATCCTAAATTTTCTTCTAAATTTAGAATATCATTAATATTACCGTTATTAATATTTATATCAAAAAAATTTAAATCAGTTCCTAATCCAATACCATTTGATCCCATTATTTGATGAGAAGGTGATGGCCCACCACCACTTTGTAAAATGTTTGAATGAAAAATTAATTCATTCAAATAATTTATATTGTTATGATCGTTGTTAGATGCATGGTTATTGGTAGGATTGTTAGGATTATTTGGCATATGCATATTGTTATTATAAATTGAATTAGCATTATTATTATTACTATGATTATTATGTAAATAAACCCCATTATTATCTCGTATAACTTTAGATAAATTATTTATATGATTCATATTATTATTATTTAACGAATGATGATGGGGGCTATTATTATATAAGTTTAAATTATTTCTATCATTATGAATTGTGTTGGATATATTAAAATTTCTATTTGAGTTTTGCATATAAAATGCTGGATTCATTGCCATCATGTGCATATTATTATTTAAAGAAATTAAATTATTTGAATGATCTAGACTTGGGCATCCATTGTGCATTATATTATTTGCGTGATCGTCATTATTCATTTGTTTTATTTTATTTTTTCCACCTTTAATTTTTGTAGATTTTTTTCGCCCATGATTTTCTAACGATTTCATAAATTCAACAGCTGCTAATCGAGCTTGATCTTTATTCATATTAAAATGTTTAGGATGGAAAGTTCGACTTCTTCTTGATGCGCCATCATAAAAAAAAGCCAACCATGCACACATCCGTTTGTTCCAACTAACACCGGGATATCCAGATGATGATGTCGACGCCTTTTCTTCTTTTTTTACTATTTTATTTGCTGATGTTGCACCCTTTGGCCTCCCGACTTTTTTTTTTATCGATAAAACTTGTGGTGGTGGTGCTACTTCTTTTTGCTCAGTCGCCATTTCGCTATTTTCTCCATTTTCGCTATTTTCCCCATTTTCATTGTCGTTACTATTTCTCACATTTTCAAAAGGATTATTTGTGATGCTGCTCACAGAATCGCGAGTGGCATCACAATTTGTAGAAGGAATAGTGTTCATGATTTCATTTGGAATATTATAATTTATTTGACTTTTAGAAGATTCGCTCATTTCATTGGCCAACTCAATATTTATATCATTAATATTTGAAGCAACGTTTGATGCGGTGCTTAATTCAATATTATGACTGTTAATAAGTTCGGCATTTATCGCATTATTGTTAATATTATTAAAAGTTATATTATTTGATTGATGAACCAGCTGTTTACCGTTATTACTACTATTATATAATGTACTTATATTTTTGTCCATTGGTTTTTTTTTTATTTTCTTCTTAGTTCGGCTATTTTATAATAAATATACATTACATAAGTCTTTGTTATGATTATTTTATATTGGAATATTAGAAGAGCATACAATAACAAGTAAATAATAAATGTATACACGTAAAACTATTACAAAGTCACAATTCAAAATAAAAAAAAGTAGTTAATATATTTCTTTTTTATATGATACAAGGAAAAAAACAAATCATATATAAACAAATATCTGCATATCAACAATATGCCTTTTTTTATATGTCTAAACGCATTATTCTATATAATACACACTAATATATAATATAAGCCTTCTTATCGGTATATATATATGACTATATGTGTATTTAAAAAAATATATATATAAAATAAAGCAAAAGGTTAGATATATAATACTAACTAATATGAATAATATTCTTAATAAAAAAAAAAAAAAGTAAAAAAAAAAAAAAGTAAAAAAAAAAATACATAAAATAATCGCATGTATTTCCAATTTAAGTATTTATATGAACATAATATTCAAAAACACCTATTCGTATATTTATAATTTTCTTATACAAAAGTGTATATATGAAAAATTAAGCGTATTTATTATATACACATATACATATAATATTAAAAAAAATAATAATAATCATACAAAATAAAGAATAAGGAAAATTATAACAAATAATGTATTTATGAACAATGTTCCAACTTAATTATATATGCATAAAAATTATTTCATAAAAGGAGAGTGTAAAAAAAAAAAAAAGAATATTTCTATGAAAATATAAATATGATGTAAAATAGATATCAAATTTTAATAAAAATATTAAAATTTAACAAATAATTATATCCAATAAGATAGAATTACAAATATATATAAGATATATTGCATAAACATATATACAGGAAATATTTTTTTGGCCCCTGATTAATAACACCAAAAACTCATAAAAAAAATACATATATATAGAATATGCACAAGTATTAATAAAATTCAAAATTTTCATATATAATATAATGATCATATAAAATATGGGTAAAATCAAATTAAAAAGTTGGAATTATTTTTCCATATAATAAACTTTATTTCTTTTATATGTATTATTATGCATAACAAATAGCACAATCATTTAAATATATTTTATATATGTATAAATTTTTGTAAATATAATATCAATACATATATATATATATATATATATATATATATATATATATATATATATATATTCTTATATACAAAGAATATATTTTTGTGTTTATATTAAGACCAAAATAGAATAAAACAACACTTTGACATTTTTTTTAAAGGTTGAAAAGTAGATATTTTTAAAAAATATTGTCTAAATATCGAAAAAAAAATAGATGTATATATACAAACATATATGCATTTATATGTGCACAAAAAGCATAAAACATAATGTGTTACGCGATTTATAAATAATCAAATATATATAATATTATATGAACAAAGGAGGGAATTATCATTCCTTATAAAACAATAGATACATATATATATATATATATATGTTTACTTGTTTAGCTCCTTTCCCCCCCCTTTTTTATTTTTTAATAAAATAGTAACATCACAATTAAATATATAACTAAAAAATTAATACGCCATGATGTATTTTATTAACAATTTTTTTTTTATTTATAATACATAAAAATACAATTTAAAAAATAGTAAAGTTAAAATACATCAAAAAATATATAGAAATTAATATAATAAAAATAATTAATACATATTAAAGATTATTAAAAAAAAAAAAAAGTTACACTATTGAAGGCGTTTATATAATAGATACATGTACACACAAAAATATCTAAACATATTTATTATCAACCTAATAATTGTTTATAGTATTCTTCATTTCTCTGTATTTAAAACATTGAAAACATTAAATATAATCACAACATTATTAATACATATAAGTTTCCAAAAGTGTGCACATTAATTTTTTAAATTATTTAGTATGTATACGTGTAGATCTTATTAAAAAAAAATACTAAATTAGTGTGCATATAAAAAAAAAAAAAAACATAATACTATGAATATTTAATTGTGTATAAAAAGTAGTTTGAAATAATTTCATATGCATATACTGTATTATGTGTATACAAATATGTAATATCGTATAGATATTTTATAATCTAACATTTATACAATTCAATATTCATATATACCATTATTACACAAATATGTTAGATATATACATATGCAACACTTACACATGCATATGCCTTTAAATCAACAAAAAAAATATACATAGATGTATATAACTATAATCTATAGGTATTTATACAACTATGCATAATGCATATATACATATAAAAAAAATATAATATATGCATATTATACATATTATATATAATATAGTATATATTACATACATGCAATCATATATATAATATATATATTATACAATATATAAATGCAGTAATATATATACATATACTATTTTTACATAAATGCATGATATAATTATACTATCCATTTATATATTATATATATAATAATAATATCGTGTTTTTAGCATAAAAGCGTTACATAAAAAACACATTGTTCTCATAAATTAATTAATCATGCAATGAAAAAAAATAAGAGCATGTAAATAATTATAATTTATTAAATATATATATTTTTTTAATTGTATATATTAAAAAATATATTATAAATGCATTTATTAAATTTATTAGAGCATTATTGCATCTATATATTACTTTTCTCCATAATAAATATTTAAGTTTAAAATTATTTATAAAAATGTAGATATAATATTTTGTGAGCAATTATATAATAATTTATGCCTATTTTTAATATATAAATATTATGTATATATATAATATGGTATATGCATGAACTGCTTTATATATTTGCCCCTTTTTTAGGATTTTGTAGAAACTTCATATAGTTTTTTTTTATAATTCTTAGTTGCATGCATATGGTTTTCTTTTTTTTGTGCATGCAAGGCCTTACGTATAAAAATATAATATAATTGCTTAATATAAATACTATTCAGGTTTTCATATAATATAATATCATAAATAAAAACATATATAATATATTAGGGAAAAAAATAAAAAACATATATTTTTATAAATATATGTTAGAAATATTATACAAAAAAAAGAAAATCATGTTTTTATGAGCTTATTGCATATGTAATATCATATGTATAAATATTTCTTATAAATACGAAACTTTGCTTATTTAACACATATAATGCATATAATATAAATCTTATACACATATATTATACACTTATATGCCAGATAAATTAAATAAGTTGATGTTTAGATTCATAACTTAGCAGTTTTATATATCAAATATATTTTTTTAAACATACACAAGTTTGTTAATCTTTAAATTTAGCGTTTAAATCAACTTATAGACAAACATAAGTGATAATTAAAAAATATCATAATAAAATTTGTAGTCTATATTATATTAACAGTTCATATAAAATTGTGTAAAGTCATATTAAAATATGTATGGTCATAAATAATATAATTTTATGCATATTTATTACTATCAAATTTGAAAAAACTTATTATAACAAATAATACATAAGATATAAATTATATACTTATACAAATCATATATTTATAATGACAAAAATTAAGCACAGTTTTATATTAAAGGCACACATATATATATATATATATATATATGAATAAAAAGTTATATTGCTTATATAATTATAATATTTGATAAAATAAAACAATAAATTATACTTTTTTGTTAATATAATGTTGCTATTTTACACCTTCAATAAAAATGTACATAATTATAATATGTATATAAAACAAAACATTACTTGTATAAGAATAGTAATATTAATATTTTTGACACATGAAATAAAGGTATATCCTATATGTTTAGTTTGCAACTTTTTATGTATTTGTAAAGTAAAAATTAAATATTATCTTTATTTCATTAAAAATGCTATTATTAGTATACTTATGCATTCTATAAATACAAAATATGTAATATAATTTATATGAAATTTTTTTTTGAGAAATAAATATGTATTTAATTGCCTAAGTTATATTTTACAATATATATATACGTGTATATAATAAAAGGAGCATATATATAATATTTATATAATTAAAATAGTTGTATATACGCTATGGTTTTATAAGCATTTCTCGTATATATGTTGTAAATAAAAGCCATGAAATTTACAATAAATATAATTAATTTTTACATACATATATTCAAATTATGTGTTAATGTCAAAGATAATTAAATATTTTTGTAAATATGTGTAACAATTATTTAGGGGTATACACATATTATTTATTAATTTCATTAATGTGGATGCAAATATAGCATAAACTAAAAAATATAAAATATTGCACTTTAAAACGCAAATCGAAAGACAATTAAGCATGTACATATGCATATATTTATTTTTTGTTGTTACTAATGACTTGAATATATTTGTTCAAAGAGCTAATTAATAAGCTTGTATAGATATTTAAAAAATATATTGTAGAATTGATATTTTACATGAAAATAAAACAAACCAATTATATTATACATATTTTTTCAATGCATAGTATTGTGTACTTTAAATACAATATAATATATAGTTATGTGAATTTACACCAACACACATGTGTGTTATGAAATATATATTAGATAGGAGTATGTGTATACAATAAAATAATAAATACAAAGTAAAAAATTATTCTATATAAATAACAGGGGAAAATAATATTATATAAAACTAATTTTATTTTAAATAATTGAACAAAATAATTACTCAATTTATAAAATGATTGAATTATAGAACAAAAAAAAAATACACTTTTTGAACTTTTTTTAATTTTTACTTTTAACACTATAAATGATCTTCTAAAATGTCTAATATAGATGTAATAATAAATATATATACAACTTATAGGTGTTAAATATGACTATATAAATTTAGTTAATTTTTTTTTGCCCTCAAAAATAATTTAATTTTAAGTTTGTTTAAAAAACAGCATAGGGCTAATAATAAAAAATTAAAAAATTTTGTGTTGGGCACCCGTTGTGTGTACTTAGGATTGCAAATTTAGAGCAGTTGCGTGTTTCATTATATATTTATATATTATTTCATATAAATTCTTGTTTTTGTAAACCAGAATAAATTTCTAATTTTTTCTTGGGTTTTTACAATCTGTTATACACAAATATTTGATGAACCATATAATCAACATAGTAATGATTTGCATTGGGAAAAAAAATAAACTAAAAGTGTTAGAATAAAAATCTATCTATATAGTTAATATTAAATATATATATTTATTTATATATTGTTTTGTTTATATGTTTTTATTTTTTTAAATATAATCAAATAAAAATTCATTTACATATTTTTAAACCTATTAAAAAAACAATTTTTTTTAATTTTTATCTAATGTTTCAACGCAGAAAAGTTTTGTAATTTAAATTTATTTCCATATAATTGTAAAAGAGTATATCAATTATACCATAATATATAGTATGTGTATATATTTTTTTTTAGTTATTTTATATTATTATAATTTTTTTTTAAAGTTTATTGAAAATATTTTTAGCGAAAATTTAATTGCGTTTGTATATTTGGGAACTCCTATTTGTTAACCATGTAAAATAAGTAGAAATCGTTTATATGTACTGGCTTATTCTTATAATAACTTTATACTAACAAATCAATCAAATTATTGTTTAAGTATTTGGATCGAATAATGTAATATGGAAACCAATTTTACCTGACTTGTTCATATATTTTGTAAAAAAATAGAACATAACACTGAATAAAGAATATGTGTATATAAATATTAAATAAAGCTAAACATATGTTCCCTGGTATATATATTGCTACAAATTATTTAAGTAACTTTTTATTTGTATTTTTAAACTGAAAAAATAATTTTTAAATCATTAATAATTATCATTTAAAAGAAATGGAAAATATTTTTGTATAAATTTTTCATTTCTCTCAACGATATAATATGAAATCTTATTTGTCGTCTTATCCTTGTGTATGTACATAATCATTATACACACACTTGTATAGGAGCAGGCTGAAATATATATTCATCGCCTATGTATATATAATATATAGAAACATATTTATATATATGTATGTCTATACTTATGTACACACTATAAACAGAGAAACAAATAAACATGTATTTATAATATGGGTGAATTGTTGATAAAGTTGCATAATCTTAATTCGTTTTATTTCGATTTTTTGTTGGTAGATTTTTTATTTTATGATTGTCATTGTATTCATTATACTAGCTTAATATTTTTGTAACATAAAAAATAAATACTTAAATCATTAATTAATATTAAATACACACATAATGAAAATAATTATAATATTTTGTTTTGTCCTTATTATTTTTAAAAATGTTATAATTTCAAAAGGATTAAATGATATTCCTTTAATAAATTATGAAATGGTGCCTTCACAAAGGTTATGAATATATAATATCTTCTTTTCAATATAACTTTATATAAATTTTCAAATTAAATAGCGAAAATATAATGACAAAAAATAAAGAATTATATATAATACAAAATTATTATTCATATTAATTAAAAAAAAATATACATACTAATATATAAGCCAGAAATAAATAATAAATTCTTATGATTTATCAGATGGAAAGTTGCATCAAATGAATTAGCAAAATTAAAAGAAAAATTAAAACTTTTTATAACATCAGGTTTAATATGAATGCATATATATATATATATATATAAACAAGTCTATAATTTTTTGTAAAACTAAATACACCATTTTCGATAATTTTATTTTACCTCATGTTATTTCTATATATATATGAAAAGGATGATCATATATTATTGTACTATTTTTAAAATTTTAAGAAATTCAGAAAGAGGAATCTAATTTGATTCGAAAGTATTACAAGGAATTATTACTTCCTGGTAAAGCCATTGAAAAAAAATTTTCAATTTTTTATAAAATGTATAGTGTGAAAATAATATATATATATTTTTTTTTTTTTTTTGAATAGATGAAGATAATATGGTAAAGTTAAAAAAATAGACAAATAATTATTATGGATATGTTTTTATCCTTGTTCAAAAATTATGAATTTAGTTATCTTATATAAAGGAATATTAGCAACAAACAAAATATAAAAATATGTACATACATAATATGTATATCTATTTATCTACAAATTAGAATAAATTTGAATCAGAATTATTTTCTACAAAAAAGGAGGATACAAATGATTTATTAGAAGAAGATACTGAATTTGGTAAATATATGTGTGCTTATAAATATTTTATTATCTTCAAAAAAATAGAAATAAAATATATTTACTACTCTTTTTATGTTTATATATTGAAGGAACAATAATTCAGGGAAAACAATCTTTTGATGCAAATGGGCCTATATTATTAACATAAATTTTATAAAAAAACAAAATGAAAGAAATGTAAAATAATTTAAATTTATAATTTTTTATTTACACATAGGTTTTCTAATTATATGTTTTTTTTTTTTTTATAAAATATAGTAGTATAATTTATTGTGCTTTTTGTTTTATGAAAAATAAATAATAAAACATAAATTTTATTTTATAAACTTAAAATAAAAAGTGAGTTAAAAACATGTATTATTACATATAATGAAAAATAGTAAATATTATATTATTCTATAAATTTGGAAAAATAAAAACATGGCAAAAAAATTGATACTATCCATTTAGCAGCCATATTTTTCTAATTTCTGTATGTCTTTTTCTAATTGATTTAGTTGTTTTTCATAATTTTCTTTTTTTTTCAATTTTACAACAGAATTAACATCAACAACATGTGATATTTTCATATACTCTTTGTTAATTTCATTAAATTTATTTTTAAGGTTTATTAATAAATTTTGTTTTTTTGCTTCTAATTCTATAGATATCTTTTCTTCATCAATAATATCTTGTTTTTTTAAATTTTGTTTTTCTTTTAATTTTTCTTTAATTTCTATAAGATATGGACTAATTTTTCCATAGTCTTCTTTATGTAATGGATTTTCATCCAATAAAATTTTCCCTACTTTTTTTTTTTTTTCAATTGGTTTAGCATTAATTATTTCTACAGCATTATCATATATATAATCTACATCAGCAGTTATATTCATTAAAGGTATATCATTTATATCTGGTATTTTGTCTTTATATTTTTTTTTTTTTATCTTAACAGTTAATAATGATGGATTTGTTTTTTTTATTTCACTAAGTGAAACGACAACTGTATTTTTTTCTCCTTTTTTTAAAATTTTCTTTTCATAGTTATTTTGTAAATCTTTTACTTTTTTTTGTTTTTCAACTTTTTTTATTAATTCCCCTGATGCATTTGCAATATTATATCTTTTCCCTCTTAAATTAAATGTAGAATAACTTGGCAATAAATTTGGGTTATGTATTGATTTATATAAAATATTTTTTATTTTTATTTCATCACTTTTTTTTATTATATTATATACATTATCTTCTCCTAAATCTATACTTTCAAACATGGCCTCATAGTCTTCCATTTTTTCTCATATTTTATATTCACACTAAAAGGTTTATTATTTTTTATTTAAAAATTGTTAAATATTTATTGTGTATTATAATATATATATCTGTTAATAAGAATATATATGTTTATATATATAGTATATAAGATTGTATTTCCCCACTTTTTTTTTACTTTACATAGTTATAGATCGAGTATATTTTATATTTTGTCTTTTTTTTTTTTTTTTAAATGGACCTATAATGTAAAATTGTTGATATTACAATATGATGGAATTTATAATATATTCAATTCGGTTTGTATAACTTATTAAAAAAATATAACATTTTCAATTATTATATTTCATATTATTTTCCTTTTATTGTTATTATTAATCTTATACACATTGCATACCTTAATTTTATGAGTTTGAAATATAAGATGCACATTGTTTAGAAACTATATAATACTTCCCCTCGCATTATTTATAATTTTTTTATAATAAAACATTTATTTTAATTTTTGTTTAAGCACGTTCATAAAAATATGGAAATATCATATATGTGAAAATGATTTTTGATATATATACTAAAGTAAATGAATATGTAGAGAGAAAATAATATACATCCAACATTGTGCATATATATTTTTATAGAAAAATCTTAAGAAATAATATAAACACAATTCTCTAATATTTTCATTAAATGTCTTATATGAATGTATTACATAAATTTACAATTTCCTTTTTTTGAATTCTTAATATTAGCCTATATATTTTAGGGAAGTTTTTAAGAAAGTAAGCATTTTTTTATATCAAATATTGGGCAAAAGATTATACCTCTTAATCTTAAGTATTAAGACATTTTGAAAATGTAAATATAATAATAAGATTTCCGTTCTATTATAATATATCCATGAAAATATGAACTTTTAAAAGCATATATATGTATAAATATACGGAGCTATAGCTGGGTGATTAATTTTCAAAAAAATTAAACGTCTTAAACCTATATACATTAACTCTCTAAAATTAATTATATGGATAATAATAATATATGATTTTCATTTTTATTGCCATATAGGCTTTTTTACAAAATTGTAATTTCAAAAAATATTCATAAAGTTGGTTTTCAATTTTATCATCATATTTTATATATATATATCGCTTTTTGATATTTCAAAAATGAAACTTTAATGAGAAAATAATATGACACTCCAAATAAAAATAAATGCACAAAGAAAGTATATAAAATTTTGTTCATTTCCCAAAAAACAAATTAGCAATTTTCTACAAATATATATATTATATAAATAACGGGTTATACCCCTTTTTATTTTTCTGTAATTTTGTATACTTCGCTCTATAAAAAAAAAAAAAAAATATGACTTGTTCAGAAAATAAATTATTAATGGTATTATATTCAAAAATGTTTTTATCATTAATAATAAAAAAAAATATATATTTATATTATTAAAAAACATATGTTATGCAGGTGTATAATGCAAGTACGTATGTAGTTTATATTTGCATACACTTTTTATCACAATATATAGAGATGAAGTAAAATTTAATAAAAATTATATAATTTTTATTAACAAGGAATTTAATGTATTTTATTATTATTATTATTATTTTTTTTTTTTTGAAATAATTATTAATATTTGGCTAGTTAAGAGAACATAATTATATAATATATATAAATATATAACATAAAGTTACAACGCAAAATGAGACCACTGAATGATCAAGAGACTATGCTAGTTTTCAAGAAACTTTCCAAATTGTAACACTTAACAAAATATATATATATAATTCAATTGCAATATTTGTATTGCTTCATTCCGTTGTCATAAAAAAATGACGCAATGAAAAATTATTAATTTTTTCCATACATTTGTAATATATTTTATTTTTTTTCTTAGTGTTGGAAATAACTTGCTGAGTATGTTGTCTTACAATAATGAGGAATATGTTTTGAGACTTCATAGATTTAATGTACATTTTGTTAGGTAAATATAAACATAAAAAAGGAATGTACATATAAGTTTGCTCTTGTATATATATGAACATATATTTTATTATTTGATTTCCTTTTTCAGAGCGGATATAGCCAAACAAGCAGAATCGATTAATAAAAATTCACTAGTAAGAAATTTTTCCTTTTTTACAATAAAATAAACAACCAAATTAATTGCCCGTTATGATGCTATATTTATTTTGTTCATAACTTTTTAGGTTTCATTAGGAATTTGTATTGGAAAAATTACAAAAGCAAATAATTTTTTCCTTAAAATTACATCCCTATCTTTGATAAACGAGTTTTGCATTCATAAAATATGGCTAAAGGAGTCAGGAGAAAAAAATTTTTTATTCGGAAATAATGTCTTAAAGGTATGAAAAGGAAACCCATATAAAAGAAACGAAAACGGAAATAAGTCATGACATTTACATACCCATCGTTATGATAATTTAAATTGTTATCATTTATATTGTTACCATTTATATTGCTACTATTTCCACTCTTTATGCTGTCATTTGTTTATACATTTTTTCATTTTAATAATTTTTATTTTTATGTTAATTTTTGTAGAGTCATTTATTAAAAATCAGTGACAACATAAGGAAAGGAGACGGTGTAATTGTCTTGTCAATGGATGACAATCCAATAGGTTTTGGTATATCTATAAGAAATACCCAAGATATAAAATTGTTAAATATTACGGATATTGTGTTAATTCATCAGGTAATGAATGTTTGATATAATAAATATGCTTATTACAAAATATCCTTTTTTTTTCGTTTGACCTTTTGCAGTGATATACCATATTATTTGTAAATATATGGATATACATATTAATATGATTTTCCATGTTTTCAAAATTCTTTAATTTTTTTTTATAGAGTGATGTTGGAGAATATTTAAGAAATGAAACAGCTTTATAAAAATGAGGATATAATTTGGCAGTATATTATTTTGTATACATAATATGTATCATTGTTTTTTAATTGTATAAAATTTTCCAATTATTAAAATGTTTTCAATTTTATTATTTATTTACTTATTATTTTTTTTGTGAAAAAATTTATTTATAAAAAAATATTCCTATATATTTATTTCGTGATATATATTGTTTGTCATTTTTTAAATTCATCCATTGCGCATATTATATTTTTTTTTATATGTATTCAATTTTGCAAACAAAATTATTCGCAATATTTCTGTAAAAATCAAATGGAAATATCATTTAAACTACCTTTTTAATTATATTTGTTACGAACTTAAAACCGTTGTATATTAATATATTTGGGGATATTTTTGTGGTTGATTTCTTACAAAATACATTATTTAGGAATTAAAATATATTACATTCAAATAAAAAAAAATATGACTTAGTAATAATATTCAAATAAAAAAATATGACTTAGTAATAATATTTAAATAAAAACAAATGTTATAATAACTTAATAAAAAGGTAATATACAAATTTTACAAGGTGAAAAGATAATTATAAAAACATATTACATCCCCTCTTGTAAATTTTTTTTTATATTACTGTGAAGGAATAATCAGTTTTTCAAACCAAATAACTGCATAAATATTTATACAGTTGTGCAGTAGTTTTCATTTTTTTTTTATTGTTACATATTTAAACGGGAAAAGATAAAATAATATATTGTGCAAAAGTAATTGAGGAATTAGAATAAATATAAATTCGGGCATAACAGGAAAATTAGTATAATATATATGCTTGTACAATTTATAAAGGATGCATTTTTTTTTCTACCCCCAATTTAATATTATAAAAGATAAAAATGAATAAAATAAAAAAAAAAAAAAAACACACATGCATGAGAGAAGAAAATAATTCATCAGAAGATGAAGTTAGGAAATTTAATAATAATTTTGATAAAAATGTTAGAAGAAATATTTTTAATTTACCTAAAATAAAAGGAAATGGGATTGTGGTCTATGATGAAAATGATGATAATTATAATGAAAATGAAGAAAAAATAAGACAAAAAAAAAAAAGTAGAAAAGAAGAAAAAAGAGAACAAAAATTAAAAAGCATGTTATACGATGTGAATAAAAAAAAAAAAAAAATAATTAAAAATTCAATTGATGATGAAATGATTAAAATATCAAATAAAATGAATCATTATAAAGATATTAAAAATATTATTGCTGATATATGTAACAATGTTATGGGTGATCAAACAATGTATATAGATAAATTTGAATTACTTTTTTATATTTTACAAGAAGCAATAAAACGAAAAAAAAAAATAATTAGCAATGAATCACCAAATGCTATCTCAAATAATTATTCTGATCATTCCAAAGGTGAATATAAAACAAAATATAAATATTTTGAAGATATTAGTAATGTAGCTTCTATTTCTATATGTACCGTTTTAAAATGCATAACTCCATCATATAAAATTATAAATATGAATAATAATAATTTAAGCAAAGGCAAACAAAACAATTCATCTAAAAATTTTTCAAAAATAATAGAAAATGTAAATGTTATAGAAGAAAAAATAGTAAAATATTTTAAAAAATTTTGCAATATATTAAAAGACAAAATTAAACATAATACTATTGTTTATGTAAATTTACTATGTGAAATTATAACAGTTAATTTGCATTTGTCAAAAAGTGAAAATTTATATGATTTATTAATTATATATTCCAATTCGCACATATATAATAATATAAAATATAACAAATCAAAGGAAAATGGTCAAATTATAAAAAAAAAAAATAATAATTCCGAAATGAATATAAAGATACTGTGTATGAAATGCTTGAATACTATTAAAGAGATAATTGATAATGATTCTAATTTATCCATTACAGTTTATTTAATAGATTATTTTGTTAATAATTTGTTTAAAAGTAATTGTAAAATTAGTTCTGACTTGTTAAGAATATTTTCAAAAATTAAAATTTCAGAAAAAAAAATTAATGCGAAATTATACAGCCAAGATATGATAAATAATATTTCACTCTTAGACAAAGATAATAATAATGAAGAAATAAATGCAAAAACAAACATATGTGGTGAATTAAAAATAATAGAAAAAAATACAGAAAAAATACTGGAAAATCTTTTTTTTGTTTATTTGTGTGTATTAAGAGAGCATAATAAATATTCTATAACTTTTGTAAAAAATGTATTATATGCTATTTCAAACTATGCTCCATATATTAATAAATTATTAATGGATGATGTATTTCAGGAAATAAAATATTTGGCAATAGGAAATGACAAAAAAGCAGTGGATACAAATAATAAAAACAATGTAGTATCTTCAAATTCGTTAAAGTTGGCATCTATTCATATATTTCTTGAAATATTAAACAAAACAAATGATAATATATACATAGATTGTTCATGGATTGCTCAATCTCTTATTGATTTATTAGATTCAGATTTGTCATATTTTTATGTAGGTTCAGCATATTATCTTTTCGAAAATACAAATTTTATTTATAATAGTTTTTTAGACAATAATAAAGGGGGTAATCATAATTTAAAAGATTCAGTTTTTGTGTCAAATCAATATATAAATAATAACAACTATTTGATGGACGATTTTAATAATATAGAATTTCAAGAAAGCAAGTACAATTTCCCATCAGAATTATTATATTGTATTCATTTACTTTTAATAACAAAAAATTTTACTACAAATTATAATACATTTAAATCGAACAATAATATATTATTAGCTAAAATTGTATACAAGTTATATAATGTTTCAATGCATTCAGATTATATAATATCTTTTTGTTTTTTAAAATTAATTAAAAATATTCTCGATAAATACCCTTTAGTTAAATCAATTATTGAAATGGATGGCATTACAATTTCTATTATGGATGGAAATTTATCAGTTTTTTTTCAAAATATTTCTTTTCATTCTTTTTATTTTACTAATATATCATCACTAGCTTTTGATATATCATTAAATGATTCAAATGTTGTTTATAAAACTGAATTAAATGAATATATGAATAAAAATAATATTATTGGGGAAAATAAAATTATTAATTATAACCTTAGTTTAAGAGAAAAAATTATTATTGATAAAAATAAAATATTCAATTATAATTCTAGCGATATCTTTTGTAAAAATGATAAATATATTAATCATGATATGAACAAATTTAAACATACAAATAATATTTCTTATAATTCATCTACAAATATGAATAAAACTTTATCAGTAAATTTTGCAAATCCACACACATTGATGGCTATGGATTTTGTAGAAATTGTTTTTTCATCATATTATGAATTTATAAAAAAATTTCAAATCAATTATTCACTCCAGATGGACAAAAACAGTAATACATATAGTGTTTCTGACAATGGACAAAATGATAGCAACATCTCGAATAATAAACATCGAAAAAAGAATAAAATAAAAAAAAAATTAAAAAGAATAAAAAAAAAAAGAATAAAAAAAAAATAATAAAAAAAAAATAGAAAAAAAATAGAATAAAAATAAAAAGTAGCAAAACACAACGGTTTTAGCAAAAGCTACACTCTACACCTATACATATATTTTGTGCACCTTTAAATTCATTTTTTTATTAATTAATATGCTTTTTAAATTTAAATCGTTTTTTTAACTTAATATTTGTATTTATTTCTCATTTGTATATGCTTTTTTGATCATGTTTCACCAAATTGTTATTCATTTATTATTTTTTTTAAAACTAAACATTTTCAACATATTCACTATTTCAACCCAATTGATATATCCCTGTAATGTTTTTATTTTCATCATATTTAATGATAAAAATAATACAAGAATATCGATCTATTCACATATCTGAGCTTACATATATGCATACACAAATAAATGTACAAACAAAATAATCGCCAAGTTTTTTGTCAATATGCTATTTGATGAAATTCAAATAGTAGTATACATTTAATTTTTTTTTTATTAAAAGACAAATAAGAAAAAAAAGGTGAATATAAAAAAAAATAATTAGAAAGAATAAAAATATTATTTTTAAAATATAGCGTTTTATATTGAACATGTGGAAACAAATTCATAAATGGGATAACTGGATTGGATAAATAAAAGAATGTGAATATTTTTGCTAGTTCTCATATTTTATATTTTTATTAATATATTTAATTAAAATTTTCGTTATGTTTTATTAATACATATAAATATTCATTTAATGTGTTATTTTTTATTATTTCCCTTTTTTTTTGTTTATTTTTATTGCTTTATATTATAATTGTTTTATTTTATTTCCACTTTCGATATTTATTTGGAGATACTACGTTGACTGATTTTTTTCAAGTAATTTTTATGTTTATCATTTTTTTTTCTTTTTTTTCTTTTTACTTTTTTAATTGGTCTTAATTATGCTTAACACATTATTATTCTTTTGATAAAGCAAAATTTCCAATTTATTATTACTATTATGTAATTGCATATAATAATAATATATGAATATTGGGATATATATTTGTCGATCTATTCACATATGGATATCATAAAACTAAATAAAATAAAATTTATTGTTTAAAAAAAGTTATGTTTTTACGATCATAAATTTTTATAATGCCCTGATTTTGTATATCATGAAAATTGGCAAAAAGGAAAATAATTTTGTTAATTTTAATTAGCCAAAAAGGAACATAATATAATACTTTTGTTTTCATTTTTTTACAAAGTTATGGATAAAATCGAAAAAAATAAAAAAAATAACGACATATATAGTGTTGATTTTAAATTGTGTGATAATATATCTGAATATGAGTTAAATATTGACCAAGAAAATGTATGGGAAACTGATATAAATATTATTGACGAAGAAATTCGTAAAATAAATGATAATGACATTTCCTTAGTGTCTACTTTAGGTATGTGTTTCCAAAAGTTGCTACATATAAAAGATGCATTTACACATTTACATCTTTACATATTTGACACATCTTTTTATCCCGCTTTATAGATAACCAAATTGATAGGAATGAATTAAAGGATGAAATGTGTGAAAAATCAGGAAAAGAGAAAATTCAAAGTTTGGAAATACAAGCATATCAAAATGAAACACCAACAGATCCAGAATATAATATAAATAATGAAATAAATATATCAAATACAAATATTGATAATCCTATAAATTGTACTGTTAATACAAACAGTCATTTACTTTTTTCTGAAAATTTGTGTGCAGAAAAAAATTATATTTATTCGAACGAAAATGTAAATATAAATATGAGCAATGAAGAAAATATAAAAAAAATAAAAAATGAGGATAATAATCCTAGATCGATAAATACTAAAACAGAACAAGAAAATTTAGATTTTTCTAAAAATATTACAGATATATCTCACCAAAAAAGTGATAATAACTGTTTTAGTAATAATGAAAATGATACAAAAAATTATGAACAACTCAAAATACAATATAACGAACTTATGAACAAATCTAATGATTATGAAAATGAACTGGCTACATTAAATAATAAATTAGAGAAATGTGAAATAAAATGTCAATCTTTTATGACAAAAATTAAAAATGAAGAAGATAAATGCAATAAATTGGAAAACAAATGTTATGATATGGAATATATTATGAAAAAAAAAGATATTGAATTTAAAGAATATACAGAAAAATTAAATAATGATATAAATGATAAAACTGGTGTTATAGAACAATTGGAAAAATGTGTAGAAAAATATAAAAATAAACTAAGCGAATCACAAGATTTTTTTATTCGAAATGAAAAAAGAAGTATAGAAACTTTAGAAAACAAACTAAAAGATTGTAGAAACGAAAACATATCACTGTTAAATAAGAATAATGAACTAAACAAAATGTTAAATGATTTAAAAATGCAAAAAGAAGAAAATGAAAAAAATATAGAAAGTTTAAAATATAATATGAAAATAAATGAACATGAATCTTTTTCAAACATTGAAAAAATCCAAAAACAAAACGCCCAAATAGAATTATTATTAAATGAAAATAGTAAAAATGAAAAAACAATAGATTTATTAAAAAGTGATAAATTAAAAATAGAAGAAGAAAATACAATTTTAAAAAAAAATTTATTAACAACACAAGAGGAATTAAAAAAAATTGAGCAGCATAGTTATGATATTTATGAAATGAAAAATTATTTAGAAACTATTCTTGAAAAGCATAAGAATGTAATGGATCAATTAGAATCTGAAAAAAATCAAAAAGAAAATCTAAAAATAAAAATAAAGTCATTTTTAACTGAAATTAAAAATTCAGCTATTGCATTAAAAATGTGCAAAATGAAATGCTCATTTTTTATTAATATTATAAAAAATTATGAACATAAAATTTCTGTTTTAGAGAATAAATTGGGAAATTATGAATTTGATAAAGAGAGGGATGGTGATCGAATACATAAACAAATTTGGAAAACTCAAAACGAGAGCCCATCAAATTTTGAAGATATTCATTCCCATGAAAACCCAAACTTATCATCTAAACTTGATAACGAAAATATGAAAAATGAAGTAACAAACACAGTGAATAACTTTAAGAATTATGAAAATTTTAATAATGACAACCAAAATGAACTATTAGAAGAAAAGTTTGATCTCGAAGAAAAAATAGAAAAAGAAATAAATAAGAAAGAAGAAGCTTTAAATAAATTAAATAATCTAGAAACAATATTGAAAGAAAAAAATTTAGAAATAAATGAAAAAAATTATAAAATTAATACATATAAATTATTAAATAAAAATTT
The DNA here is from genome assembly GCF_900002375.2 of Plasmodium berghei ANKA. Lineage (NCBI taxonomy): Eukaryota > Apicomplexa > Aconoidasida > Haemosporida > Plasmodiidae > Plasmodium > Plasmodium berghei. The sequence continues at coordinate 1,232,820 of NC_036171.2, forward strand.
GCAAAAAAGTATAACAAATTATGAACATAACATAAATTTAATGAAAGAAAATATACATAAATTAGAAAAGGAAAATGAACTTAAAGAAATCAAAAATTTAATTGTTCCACCTAAAATAATTGTTAATATTTCAAAATTATCGTCATTTGAAAATAATTTTAAAAATGAATTAAAAGAATTAATTGGAACATCTTCTAATTTTTTGGGAAATACTTTTAAATATATAAATGAAAATCCATTAAAAAAAAATCTACAAACTAATCCATTTTTCTTTTCAACTGAAAAAAAAAATGATAACAGTACACAAATAGTTAATAATAAAAAAGACAATTTAATAAGTTCCTATATCAATGATACTGTTGATGTCACAGGATTTTCTAAAAATTTTATATATAATAATATGAACAAAATACCAAATTTTATCAATGATAATAGCTACAAAACTGAAGAATATCAAAATGAGCTAGTCAAAAATGAACATATTTTTTCTGAACAGTCAGATGAAAAAAAATTAGAAAACTCCCCTTTTCTGAGTGACGCAATTTGGAGCAAACAAAACGAAAACTCATATGAGGAAAAGCAAGTTATTAGTACTTATTCTAACATTGGAACCACAAATATTGATGACCAAAATGATGAAGATAATGGCAAAAATGAAAAAAATGACAATAAATATATTGACCTTTTTATGGGAAAAATAAATATGAACACGCAAGGTAACAAATATAATGAAAAACCAAATGATGGTCAAGTTTCTCAATTTTTTACAAATACCGAAAATAAAATTAAAGATCTATTTGATCTTAGTAGAAAAAAAAATTATAATAAACCAAAGGAAAAAATAGAGTCCTTTCAGGATAAAGCGAACGATACAACTTTTACTGAAAAGTTGTTTGGAAACTTTGGAAATATTGGCAATAACAATAGTTATGATATAAAAGAAAGAAATTTTATTGCATGTCAGAATGATCAATTAAACACAAATCAAATTGATAGCTTCATGCCAAACGAGGAAAAAATAAACACAGAAAAAACTCAAAATAACTTTTATATAAATAAAGAAAAAGCAACTCAGGAGCCTAATGCTAATGAAGAAAACAAAAATGATCCAGAACTTGGCTTTTCTGGCGATGATTCGCAAATAAATGATGTATGGGACGAAGAAATCGACTTGGATAATTTTTAAATAAACTGTTTTAAGAAGCTATACTATAACATACATTAATAGAAAGTGTGTAATTTCTTCGGATTGCTATCTCATTAATTTTTCCCACATACTATTTAACTTATGTTATGGAAACATATATATATCCTATTTGGTTTTTTGTTATTTTTGCTATAACATTGGAAAAGGGCATAATATATTTATACAACGCTGAAAATGAGCATTCGAAAATTATGCTACATAATATGTGCTTTTTTATATTTTTTTTGTTGAATTTAAAAATTTAATTAATTTTTTTTACTTTTCTTTTTTTGATTTCTATAAATACAAAAACTAAATTTTTTTAATTTAAAAAAAATCATAATGTAACCTTTTTTCAAATCAAAAATATATATTACCAAGTAATAATGCAACTCTTTTTCTTAAACATAACAGCACTATACATATGTATATGATGCTATGATTTAATTTGTATTCCTCATTTTTTGAAGAAAAAAATATAAATTGAAGTAAACTTAAATTGTTTAAAGGAAATAAGAGTTTGATCAATAACTTTAATTACCCTTCATACATAATAAATATTCATAAAAAAATGTAGTTAAGGTTGTAAAGTACAAATGTGGAATTTGCAAAACAGGGATGCCAAATTCTTAGAAATGAATTAGACATAACATAATACACTACATAAAAATAAAATATATATATTTTTTTTTTTCACTAAGACTTAATAAAATGAAAATTCATTACAAAATTAATATATGTATGTGATTGGCTAATAATTGAGTTCATTTGGGCAAAACTGATATGGATGGATGATTTTTTAAAATAAATCGATAATCATACAAAGCATATTCTTCAGCATAGGCAACTCCTATTCTTTTATCCCGTTGAACAATAGTATCTTGATTTTTTTTCCATTTCATATATTCAAAATATTTTAATAAATATATTTTATATTGTTTATATATGTCTATTATAAAATATTGGTCACTATTTTTTTCAAGGTTTAAATTTTCATAAAAATTTAAAACATCTTCAACTGATGGGCAAATAGATATAAAAAATCGACTTTTTTTTTTTTCATTCAAAAAATTATTAACATTATAGCTAAAATAATATTTCGGATCTATGATTTTACTAAAATTACCTGAACAGTCATCTTTTATATCCCAATTTTTACTATCATTTACTTTCTCTGCTTTTACCAAATTTTCTTGATTATTTTCTTTCGCATTTATTTTATTATTTTGATTATTGCTTATATTATTATCGTTACATATGTCGAAATAAAATTCTTTTTTATCATCATCACGCGTAACACCTAAGCATTTTGTTACACGCCCAGGGCCACTACCCAATTTGACTAGTTGTTTATATTTTATACTTTTAAAAATTGTTTCTAATTGTTGTAAGATTACTAAATATGTGCTTTTTTTTATTATTTCATTAGCACAATTTTTCTTGTCAATTTTTTTTTCCACATTCATTTTATCCAGCTCTTTGATTTTGAATTTCCGATTATTCTTTAAGTTATTCCCTTTTTGATTAATAAAATTATCGGAAGAAAATAAATTATTTATTTCATTTAAATCTTGAAATTTATTAAGGGCAAAAAACGGAATGTTGTAAATAGGCTCGATTGATCTTATTAAAATAGCATCTGGGACATTTTCAATATTTGTAACAATATTTAGACAATTATGCATACCATAACATAAATATACATAACTAATACCACCATTCAAAAACATTGGTATATTTCTATTTGTTTTTTTATTGTTATATGCATGTGATGCTTTATCATTTATACCGTTGTAGGATTCTAATTCGATAATTCTCGACCCACATAATATATTTTTATCGGGGTTATATACCCATAAAATGTGCCCAATTAATATTTCAGTTATTGTTAATACATTTTTTTGCAAATAAAATTGTTCGTTTAAAATTTCTATATTAATATTTTCAAAAAAATATTTTAATAATATATAAACATATGATAAATTTGATGTATCATCAATTTGTTTCTCTTTTTTTTCTTTACTAATTGTTGCTTGCTTTATTTTTATTGCATTATTTTTATTCACATTTTCTTTTTTATTTCTTTTTTTTTTTTCTTCATTATCTTCACTTCGTAATATATTCGAAGAAGAACTTTGGAATTTTGTGGCTTTCCTTTTTCCCATTGTTTTTTTCTAGAAATATCTTTATTTCATGTAAGACGCCAATGACTGTGATATTCCCCTCTTTTCAAAATAGTAAAAGACTGAGCACTTATGGCATATAATTTATGACATACTTTTTGGAAAAAGGAAATCTTGATCGCCTATTTATGTGCATGTGTTTATTTACTAGTGTGGGTAAGAACACATTTAGAGAGTAAAAAAGAGTCATAGGATTGACAAACTTTTTTTTTAATAAATCATAACATTTGTTCCATATTTGTTTAATAATTGACTTGATTTATATTTTTTTTTATTGTAATTTTTCTTTTAATTTGTGGCTATTTACATGACCAAGTCATATAAAAATAATTTTCCCTTTTAAAGAAAAAGCTAATCATAAAAAAATATATAATATAAACATACATATTTATTTATATGCACGTATTTATGCATATCTGGCTATGATTGAACAAAAATATAGTTTCCCGTTTTTTTTAATTATTTCATTTTTCGATAAACCTTAAGGATGTAAAATCCATGCATTATCATAAAAATATAAGTATATAACTATATAGTTCCATTTAACAATATTTTTTTATTATTTCTCAATTTGTAAAAAATAATATAGGATCACATGCAACGTTCTGTGACTTATATGTACAATTCAATCATATAAAACCAAACCGCTTTAACATAACTATATTCAAACTCTACGCTTTTAACCAAATAAATATTCTAACATTTTATGACAATATATATTTGGCTATTCAAAAATAAGATCAACGTAAACATGAAAGACGATCAACCCAATTATGATAATTTGATATCCTCGAAAAAAAAATAATTAACGACTAATAAATAGATAAACGAATATATATATATATGTAGATAGAGCAATTGTTGTAATTCAAAATATGCAATTAATTTAGTTTACAAATGGAAAAATAAATACATGATAAAAAATGGAGAGGCACATAAACAAAGACGATATAAAAATGAACAAGAGTGGAGAGGAATCAGGTTGTAATACTAATATTAATAATATGAATATATTTTCAAAAAATGATGAAATATTTTTTAATAATGAAAAATGTTATATTGTACAAGAAATTCCTTTTAACGACTTTTATAATTACAATTATGAAAGAATAAGAAAGTTTGATAAATTGGAAAAGGAGTCATATAATATAAATGGAAACACATATTCCTGTGATAATACACAAACTAGTACAAACAGTGAATATCCCACAAAAATACAATTTAATAAATATATTCAAAAGGAAAAACAAAATAACCAAAGTATATGCAATTCATCCGTTAATAGTGACGAAAATAATAAGGATGTAGAAAAAAACAAAGTTAAAAAAATAAAATTAAAAAACGAGTTTTTAAAACAATGCGAATTCAATAATGATGGAAGTTGCTATTATACAATTTCAAGTAAAAACAAATTACAGTTATATGCAACAGACATTACATTGTTAAATATTTTTTCGAATGGCAATAAAAATAATAACAACATTTTGGAAAATTTATATAAAAAATATAAGAATATGAGTGATGATGAAATAGAAAGAAGAAATAGTTCCTGGATAAATATGAATATTAATGGACATATTTATGATTGTAAATTTTATCCTTATTTTGATTGGAATAATAATAATACATGTTTTTTTGCACTTACTTCAAAAGATGTTCCTGTAAAAATATATAGTGCATATGATGGATCGCCTTTGATATCTTTTAAATTGTTTAACGAATCTCAAGAGTTGAGTAATTGTTACTCTCTTTGTTTTCATCCCGAAAAAAATTGGTTATTATGTGGAACAAAAAATAGATCAATAAAAGTATATGATCTTAACAAGCCAAATGAAATTTATGAAAATCGAATATTAGGAACAAGAAAAGGAAAAGGGCAAAAAGGAATAATATCAACTATTGATTATAAAAAAGAAGGTTATGGAAATAATTCTATATATGCAATTGGCGATTATAATGATATTTTATATATATATGCCGATAATTGTAATCACAAAAATGATTATATATTAAAATTTTCAAATAAATATAATTCTAACGGTATAACATGTGTTAAATGGTATGGTGAATATAATATTTTGAGTGGCAATAGAAATGGATCATATATATATTTATACGATATAAGAAATAATAAAGAACATGTACATAAATTTAACAGATATGCATTAACAAATCAGAAATATTTATTTGATGTACATAAAAATTATATTATTTCTGGTGATACTTTTGGATATTTAAATTTTTATAACATAGAAAATAATGAATTGGTACATAAACAGCTAATTAATAAATATTCTCCAATAGTTTCAGTTAATGTACATTCTACACACCCCTTTATATTAACAGGGTCAGGTACAAGACGGTTTTATGAAAATTGGAACTCAAAAATTGACATATCTTGTACTAGTCCGATATATAACAATACAAATATACATGAGGAAATTTCTTTTAAAGCCGAGCAAGATGACATACTTCAACATTTTCCTTCTAAATCACACTACATAAATAGTGTTTGTACAATTTTTTGTAAATTTTTGTGTAACATATAGTATAGCGATTGCTATTTTTGGCTTGTCGCCATTTTTTTTTTTTTTTTTTTTTTTTTTCTAATTATAACACACTGTTTTACAACTTTGCAAATTAAACAATCGAAAAAAATAAAATCGGAATACAAACGATGTAGTAGAATAAAATAGCATATCTATAATAATGCTATAGCTCAGCAAAAATATATATTCTACATTTTTTTTTTCCTTTATTAACTTTATTTAACAAATTTTTAAATATATAAAAATATATTCGCAAAGGAAATATATTTGGTAAACCCTTAATGCCACAAAGCCTATAATGCACGTTTTTTTTGCATGGGAGCCGATTAAAGATTAAAGAATACATGAAAACAGAAAAGGGAAAAAAATGACATATAAAAATTATTAATAAAGGGAATTGTGATAATAAGAAAGATTTATTTTTCACTAATTTGTTTTATTCGTTACGTTTTTTTTTATTGTTTCTTTTTTTTTATATATTTGTTTTTTTTTATCTAGTACATGTGCAACTTCCTGGGACGCCAACTTTTTCTCCTCCCCATATATTTTTTTTTTTTTCTTTTTTTTTAAATTAATTCATCTAAAATTGTATCCATCAAAGAATTTATTAAATTGAATAAATAAATAAATAAATAAATGAGAACGCTTATTAATTTGCGTACTCTTCCCCTATTGTTTTTTATATCGATCCTATTTTTACACAATAGTAAGGGTGTACATAAAAAAAAAGCGTATATCATAAATTATAATTATATTAGAGATCCAAATGGGAAAATAAAAGGAATCGTTAAGAATAATAACAGGCGTCGAGTAAAAAGTAGAAGAAAAGGGAAGCTAAAATATGGAATTGAAAATGACCCAACTAATATTATTACAAAAAAAAAACCAATAAATGTTGCTATTTTTGGGAGTACAGGGAGTATAGGAACTAACACCCTTAGCATTATACGAGAATGTAATAAAATAGAAAAACAATTTAATGTTGAAGCTTTATATGTTAATAAAAATATTGAAGGAATATATGAACAAGCAAAAGAATTTTTACCAAAATATGTGTGTATACATGATCCAAATAAATATGAAGAATTAAAAAAATTATTAGAAAACATAAAAAACTATAATCCAATAATATTAATTGGCAATGAAGGTATGAAACAAATATGTAGTAGTAATGAAATAGATAAAATAGTTATTGGTATTGATTCATTTCAAGGTTTGTATTCAACAATATATGCAATAAAAAATAATAAAACTATTGCATTAGCAAATAAGGAATCTATTGTATCAGCTGGATTTTTCTTAAAAAAATTATTAACTGTTCATAAAAATTCGACAATAATACCTGTAGATTCTGAACATAATGCAATATTCCAATGTTTAAATAATAATATATTATTAAAATCAAAATGCTTACAAGAAAATTATTCTAAAATAAATAAAATAAACAAAATATTTTTATGTTCATCTGGTGGACCATTTCAAAACTTATCAATAGATGAACTAAAAAATGTAACATCTGAAAAAGCATTAAAACATCCAAAATGGAATATGGGAAAAAAAATATCAATAGATTCAGCAACAATGATGAATAAAGGATTAGAAGTAATTGAAGCACATTTTCTTTTTGATATTGATTATAATGATATTGAAATAATTGTACATAAAGAATGTATAATACATTCATGCGTGGAATTTTTAGATAAATCTGTTATATCACAAATGTATTATCCAGACATGAGAGTACAAATTATATATGCATTAACATGGCCTAATAGAATAAGTACAAATTTAAAATCCTTAAATTTTGAAGAAATATCACCTCTCACTTTTTATAAGCCATCATTAAAGCATTTCCCATGTATAAAATTGGCTTATCATGCTGGACGAAAATCAAATTTTTTCCCAACAGTTCTTAATGCATCTAATGAGGTTGCTAATAACCTTTTTCTAAATAATAAAATTAAATATTTTGATATTCCAGCTATTATATCTCAAGTTCTAGAATCATTTAATCCTCAACAAATTTCTGAAACACCAGAGGATCTTATGAAGCAAATTTTGGAAATACACAACTGGTCCAAACAAAAAGCCATGGATATATATAATAGGAAAATAAGTTCTTAATTATTTTAATTGTTTTTATGAAATGGAAAAGTTAAATAGGGCACTAAAAAAAAAGAAAGAAAAAAAAAAGAAAAAAAAAAGAAAAAAAAAAAAGCAAAGGTATATAACATAATTATTTTTGTTACTATTATTTTATTTCGATAAAGGACTTATACCTCCAGAACAACACGAATGTGTGTATGAGGTTCTCGAATAATATCAGTTTTCCCTTTTGCTCTAATGTTAATTTTTTTAGTATATCCTCCCATATTAGCTTGAAGAATATGAAATACTGGTTTAATATTATTTTTTCCATATTTGCAAATAGCATTATGAAGGCATGATTTGATACATTTATATATGCTTACTGTATATTTATTACTTCCATAATAATAAAGAAATGCAAAAGCTTTAATTATAGGCATATATCTAATTTTCCATAATATTTTTCTAGTTTTAATAAAAGACATTCTTAAATATTTAGCTGTAGCGGATACTAATCTTTTTTTAATATATATAACTGGATTTATTCTATTTGTTTTAACTCTTTTTTTATGGTTTTCTACATTATTTTTTTTAATATTTCTATACATATTAAACAGTTCATTATATTTATTATTTAATAAAACTTTTTCATAATTACTTTTAACATTTTCTATATGTTTTTCTTCCCATTTTTTTCTTATTTTATCTCCTGAATACCATTGTTTTAATTGAAGGCCATCATCAACAAATAAATCCATATTATCATATACAAGATTGGAATTATTTTGTTCATTGTCTTTATTATTATTGTTAATTTCACTGACATTACTATTGGTACTATTACAAGCATTTGTTACATCATCTCTTATTTTGTTTTTTTCTTCTATTTCTGATATTTTATTTAACATTAAAATTGGTTTATATCTTATTTTATATGGTAATATTGTTTTCTCTATTCTATTATTTCCATATTTAATACGATTTAAAAACCTACTGTTATTATAAATAAAACTGTAGCCTAACAATTCCTTATTAAAAACTAACTGAGCAATAACCACTATAACGATTGTCATTAAACTATTCATCCTTCATAGCTATCCATGTTATACTTTTTTAAATTATATACAAAATAAGTTTTTTTTTTTTTTTTTAAATCTCATGATTCTTCACATTAATGCACAAAACTCCTCCACATTTATATACATATGTGTGCATATTTATAGGAGCTAGTTTCTTTAATAATAAACAAAGTAAAACAATAATAATTAAGGCAAGCATATATGATGGCATATTTCAAAAATGTAAGGAAATACGGAAAATGTGTTTTTATATCCCACTAAAAAAAAATATATCACTCTTCAATGACTGTTCAGTTTGTATAAGGTTCATACGAGAAATCTTCATTTGTGGGAATTCCGCATTTTATTATATTAAATAATACAAAAAAAAAATTATAATATATTTAATTTTTTTATGAATAGCTATTATTAATTGGTCGCTATTTTTTTTTTTATCTTTTATATTTTTTTTTCTCATAAATTCGTTATACATATATTTCTTTTAACCTAAGTATGCGACCGTTCCCCCCTCTTAAAAGCACGCCATTGCTAATTGTTATATATATAACATATGCAAGCATGAATAAAGGTTTCTGTGATAATGTATAATTTTTTCGAATGGAAAAAAAAAATAATATGTCGAAGAATTAGCCACATATGCTCACAAATAATTTGAGAGGTCATATGCTAAAAAAGAGAAAAGAAATAACCCCAAAAAAGTAGAAGAAATATATCATAAAATCGAAAATAATTGTAATTCCTAAGAAAAAAGTAGAAAAATAATAAATAATAAAACATTGTACAATTGTAGCAAACTAAACTCACGAATCCAACGAGTACGAAATAATAATCCAACAAAGGTTTATAATATAAAATGTTGCCAAAAAATTAAAACAGCCGTTGAAATAAGGAATATATACTATAAATATACTCATATTTCATTACTTTCTTAGCATACGCTACTGTATTATAACAATTGATTAAAAATATTTTTTTAAATATTGTATATAGCAGCACTTTATGAGACCATATACAATGATATATATTTTTTTTATTTAGCTAGCTATTTGCACACAACTATTAAATGGAACAAATATTCAAAATTTTCCTTAACTGTTAATAAAAAAAATGCCACGTGCAGAACCAGGAACGCCCAAATGGTTAGCTAATAAAATGAAGGCTAAAGGCCTTCAAAAATTAAAATGGTATTGTCAAATGTGTGAAAAACAATGTAGAGATGAAAATGGATTTAAATGCCATAGATTATCAGAAACGCATCAAAGACAAATGCAAATTTTTTGTCAAGATGCAAATAAATTTATGGATGAATATTCTTCAATGTTTGAAAAAGAATTTATGCGATTAATGAAAACAAAATATTGCCGAGCAAGAATTTTAGCAAATACTGTTTATACAAATATGATAAGTGATAAGACACATATACATATGAATGCAACTGTATGGGTTACCTTAACAGATTTTGTTTTATATTTAGGTAAAACTGGAAAATGCAAAATTGAACAAACAGAACGAGGATGGTATTTGGAATATATAGATAGGGAAAAAATTGAGAGAGAAAAAGAATTTAATAAAAAAAAAAAAATTGAATATTCTTATGAAGAAATGAAAGAAAAAAAAATTAATCAAGTTATTGACGAAGCTAAAAAAAAGGGACAATTTATTCAATCAGAATATACAGGTATAGAAAAAAAAAATGATGAGAAAATTATTATTTCATCAGTAAAAGCAACAAGCACAAATACTAGTATTAATCATAATAATGATGTTCCAAAATCGAATATTTTTTTGGATATATTAAAACAAAATAAAATAAAAAGTACAAATGATCAACTAAAAGCCGAAAGCATTAAAAAGGAAGAACCGTTATCAAAAGATAAACCACAAAACAAAAAAAGACCAATGTCATCATTAGAATTACTTATTATGGAGAATGAAGAAAAAAAAAAACTAAAAAATTTACTTCCAAATTTAAACAAAAATATCAATGCTAATAATTCCAAAACAGAACATGCACATTCTATAACCAAACATATGAATGAAAATCATGAAAAAAGGAAAAAAGATAAAAATAGTGAAGATTATGATATATGGATTACTAAAAATATTATTGTTAAAATAGTTGATAAAAATCATAAATACTATAAAAGTAAAGGAGCTATTATTTCAATATCATCAACTGAAAAAAATAAATGTGAAATAAAAATCAAAAACACAAACAAATATACATTAGCTTATCAAAGCCAAATACAAACAGTTATACCACAAATTGGACGAATGGTATTAATTCTTAAAGGAAACTATAAGGGATTAAAGGGGAAAATAAAAAAGGTATTTGTTGTGTGCATATATGTTCACATAGTTATGTCTATTGTATTTGTAATATTTATTTTTTTAACTAATACTATTTGCTAGCTAAAAAATTACTGTTATTTTATTTTTTTTTTTTCAAGATTTCTGAGGAGGATTATGCTGTGGTTTCCGTTTTGCATAAAAACTCAGGTAAAATTTTACTAAAAAAAAAAAAAACTTATATATATGCACAATATATAAATGTTTACATATGGCTATTTTTTTTATATAGATGAAATAATTGCAGAGGAGCATATGATATTTGATGACATTAGTAAATTTCAGGAAAAATGAAAACAACATTTTATTATTTATAGCAAGTATATATGTTTGTGATTATGGGGATATAGTATATATATTTTTCCCCGTCTAATTTTTTTAATTTTAAATGCTTTGTTTTATGTAGTTTGTTAGTTTTCATTTTTTTTATTTTTTTCGTTTTAAAATATATTATTTCACACACACTATTTTATTTTTTTTGTCAGTTGAATATATTTAATTATATGTTAATTGCTAACAAATTTTTTGAATGTTTTATTAAAATTATGGGATATTTATTACACTATGTTGTTACTTGCTTGTGTGCATGTAATATTATTTCCATTATTTTAACAATAGCAAATGTGAAACGAATAAATATGATTTTTATTTTCAACTTAAAAATTAATGTTCTCATATTTTCAAAAAAAATAAAATAGAGACCTTTATAACACGGCCATACATATATGTATATACATTGGAATAATTCATTTAATTTCAATCTAAAAATTTATTTCTATGATGTTAAAAATATTACAAAAAGCATGTTGATAATGCAATATGGCAAATATGTAATATGATCTATAAGTAGCTACTTCTAAAAAAAAATTTTATATGTTTCCATTTTGAAATAATTTTTTTAATATAGAAAATATTATTTAGGGGGAAAAAATGAAACAATCTGATGCTTAATAAGTTCATTATAAAAATTTACTTTTTTTTATATTTGTCTTTAAACGATATAGATGATTTACTACTTTTTAAAATATTATATTTTGCATCTCTCGATTTTGTAGTATGATTTTTATTGCTATCATTTAAAAATGTGCAAGAATTTAATGGAATATATTTCATTAGTTTGGGCTTTTGATGTTCAGGCGAATTATTAACAAGCCAAGATGTTAACAAAGAATATATTTTTTTAGTATCAGTATAATTATTTTTGTGTGGTGGTTTAGTAAAAGCTATTTGTCCACATACTATTAAAATTTTTTTAAATTGTTTTGATGTTATATATATACTTCCTTTACATTCATTTATAAATATTTTTTCCAACTCATTTTTCGTAAGTAGATTTTTTATAATTTTATAATTTTTAGTAAAAGTTAAAAATAATTCTAGATTCATCATTCCTTTTGTTTTATCTCCATTTATTTCAGTATTCATTTTTCTTAAATTATTATCATTTTCGTTATTAATATTTTCTTTTTTGTTTCCTTTTTTTTTTATTTGATTATCTGTAATATAACATTTAAATATGGTTTCAAAAATATTTTCCGAATTTTCATTTTCTTCTTTATCTATTTGTTGATTTTCTGAAAATATTTTTGTCAATTTATCTTTATCATCTTCTATTTCACTATCTATAATGTCATTTTTTATTTGAAATTTCTGTTCATTTTTAAATAATTTTATTGTTTGAGTATCATTATATGTGCTCGTATCTTTTTTTATATATTCATAAAGATTTTCTTCATCTATCTTTTTCTCTTTTTTTCGAATTGAATTTTCTGTGTCTAAGTTTGAAACAAAACTAGATGAAATATTCTCGGATTTTATAACATTAGAATAAATTCTATTTTTTTTTTTGGATAATGATTTATTTTTATCTGTCTCTATTTTTTCAACATTATTATTATTATTATCAGATGCACTATATAGAGATATACCCTTTTTGGAAGGAAGTACTTTTTTATTTATATTTTTGTTTGAATATATTACATCTTTTTGTTCGTCCGATTCATCTACTGAATTATAATTATATTTTTCAAAATTTTTAATAATTTCTTCATTATCTTCTTCAGAACTATTACTAAAATATATTTCTTTTTTTTGCATTATTTGATTTTGACTTTCTTGAATCTGTTCTTTTTGAAAAGTCAAGATAGAATCCTTTGTCTTTTTTTCAATTAATAATTTTAATATATTTTCTAAAAGTGATATAATTTCTTCAACATATTTCTTTTCATATATATCTAAATTCTTTTTTAATATTTGTTTATAATTATTGCTATTTTCTTTTATATATATATATAGATTAAAATTTTCATTTAAGTTTTGATAAACAAATGAGCTATCCGAGCAACTATCATGAATCTTTTCTTCACATGAAATACTTGATAAATCATGGAATGAATTTATAATACATATATTGCTTTCAATAGTTCCTATCCAAGGTAAATAGTAAATTATAATCAGAAATATAGTAAATTATAACAACAGTATAAAACTTATATTTGTAGTAAACTATAGCAAATAAAATGGATTATATAATATGTTCGTTTTTTGATAAATAAATTCAAATTTTCTTTACATTTGTACTTTTTATCGAAATAATGATCTATTTATTAATCAGAATTTGCCTATTTCAAAATACACACTAACAAATTTATCTGCGTTAATATATTGTATACATTTGACACAAATAAAAATAATGAGAAATTCAAAAATACCTAAATATTTAATATTTGTTGGAATTATTTCTTCTTTTTTTTTTTCCTTAATTAAGGAAAAGTTCCTGGGTAGTTTTTTTTGGGAATTTTCCTTTTCATTGTATTCAACCATATTTCCAGCCTCCTTATTTATTATTTCATATATTTTTTTTTTTTCAAAGCTATTATTTTTTTCTATTTTATTACATCCCATAAAATTTTCTGATAATTCGTCTTTCCTTTCGTCTTTTTCTGTTTCATCTACTGCACAATCATCTTCTTCGTTTTTGCTTTCACTATTTTTTTCACTTTTGTCCATGATAATCGTTTTTGCTGCACTTTCGAGTTCTACCATCTGTTGTTCTGAACAATTTGTATTTTCAAAGTTTTCGAAAATAGATGCATTTTCTACTGGTATTTTATAAGTCTCATTATTGTCAATGATTATTTTTTTTTCATCATATAATATATTAGAAATGTGTAAACTTTGTTCATTTTTTTTTTTTTTTTTTTTTTTTTTCTTTTTTTCTTTCTTTATTTTATCCCCCAAATTTTTATCATCAATTGATATATCAGATTTTTCATTTTTCTCATTTATATTTTCTTTAATTAATTTGTCTACATTTGGTTCCTCCTTATTATTAACTATCGATTGTTCTATTTTTTTATTTATATGTTTTTTTGTTTTTGTAGAACTAGATGAATTATTTTTTCTATCATAACCTATAGATTCAACTTTTTTATCATTTTTTTTTTTTTTTTTTCTTTTTTTTTTTGCACATATTTTATCATCTTCTAAATTGTCTAACATTAGTTTATTATATAACGAATTTCAACTTTTTTATTTTTTGTCTTATATTTGTATACATACATGCATATGTATAGTATATTGAATACCAAACAAAATCTTTACCATTTAACCCATTAACATTGATATATATTATTTATTTTAATGCATTTAACATTCATTCCTTTTATGGATATATACTTAAAAATCTTATAATAAAAATTTAGATTCAAAATGAAAAATTATAAATATTTTGTCTACAATATAATATTTCAATACCTTATTAATTCCTTTTTGCGAATAAGCCGGAAATAATGTTAGTATATATATACACTTACGCGTTTAATTAGCTCTATAACGTATATATGCACATATAAAATATACTGCACAATATGGCGAGGGTTTCCAAAATTATTGAAAAGATAACAAAAGCTTTCATAATATTTTCATCATTTTTTCATCATTTTTTCATCATTTTTTTCATCATTTTTTCACAATTTTTTATGTAGTTATATACTACTATTAGCTAATATGTGCATATATTTTTTTGATGAAATTGTCTAAAAATGTATGTAATATATTATATTCCTATTCGTAATATTAAAAAGGTGTGAACAATTTGATAATACTATAACAACATATAAATATTAATTTTAAAGAATAATGCACATATCAACGCCAAAAAGAGACAAAAAAAATTAAAAATGTTGCTTCTTAAAATTATCAACATATATACACATGTGGGTATAAGATTTATATCCTTCTTTTGTAGACTTTTAGATGGATAAATAATAATTGAGTAAAAAAAACAATTTATTTCTTTGGCTATAAAATTATATATTTTTTTTATTATACAAACTAAAATTGGAGAAAATATTTTATATATAACAATTAAAGCCTATACCATATAATGTTGAATAATTAAAACTTGATTAATACAGATTGGTGTGTATATTAATATAATGATAAAAACAATATCAATTTATTAATTAGTTAATCAAATATTACATTTGATTTATATTAGCTAACTTCATAAATATTGTCTGAAATTTATATACTCTTATTAATTTATTCTAGATAGAACAACAAAAGTGAATATTATATATCCATATGTTTACTGATATTTTATTTTTTGACAAAAATCAACTGTTTATTATTTCCTCTTATTATTATATAATTTATTTTGCTGTTAAATTTATTCGTATTTTTTATTTCTTAATTTTTTTTTTTAATTGCACTTTTTTATACATATGGGTGATAATTACATTCAGTAAAAGTAATGCTGCCATTTTTTTTTAATTTATCACCAAAAAAAAAAAATATATTTTAAGTTACAATTTGAAATAAAATCTTATGAAAAAAATAATAGATAAATAAATATAGATATATGCATATATTTATTTTGTATAAATATATGGGTTTATCATAAAGATAAAATAGGTTTGTAGAGTTATTATTATTATTTTTTTTAATATAAGTTTAACCACAATTACAGGATTATCCTGTTTTATTTCCTTATAAAAAAAGGAAAAATATTGTACATTTATTTCAGTTATTTTTTATATTTCTAATAATTTAAAATATATAGAGAAATAAATTTAACATATGGATGACAATGGAAAAATGAAACCTTATTTCCCTGCCATAATTAACGGTAAAGGATATATTAAAATTCGTATATTTGCATATATACCTTCTTATGTATATGCATATTATGCCAGTTAGCAAACTATTCGTTTCCCTATCTTTGCGTAAAAGCATAATATATATAAACATGGTATATCTGTTCATAATAATATTAAAATATTTTACATTTTTAAATTATATATATATATATATATATATGTGTGTATATAGGATGCGATTCGGCAGCAAATGATTTTTTCAAATGTATAAATGAATCTTTACAACCATATGGAGATAATACTGCTATAAAAAATGGAACAAATCAATGTCTTACTCTTAAAAATGTAATGCAATAAAAAAATATAGTAATAAAATTATTATATATTTATTTATAATTTTTCTTAAATTTTTTTTTTTTATAACTCACTATAAAGAATTACGAGAAATGTACAGAGAGCAGTTTGAAAAAAATGACGGAAAATACACTTATGTTTTTGACAGAATATAAAGGAAAGAAAATATAAGAGAAAGAAAAATATATATTTTTTGTATATATTAATTTACACACAATATAATATATATATTCAAATGCTTACAAACAACGAAATTTAAATTTAAGTTTTACATTTATTAATTATTTTTTATATATAACTTAAAAATATTATATCGAATAATTTATGTGTGTAATACTGAACTAAAGAACTGGTACTTCATTAGCTACATAATATGTTCATATATATTATGCATATAACTGTAACACATAAGATTATTAATGCTTGTATACAATATGTGGTATATATTTGTATGCTTATTTATTAATCAGTGTTTAATGAACAAAATATGAAATAAATTTGGATATAAAAACAGAAAATCATGAATATAATATTTCAACTTATTTTCCGCATTTTATTTCTGTTTTTTTTCATCAATACAATTTGTTTAAAATCTTAATTATACGAAAATATAATTTTTTTTATTGGCCCGATATACTTGCCCTTTCATTAATAATATATATATTTTTTTTTTTTTTTTTTTTGAAAGCTTATTTTTTACATTATAATAACTTTATTAAAAAAAAAATTGATTGATATACCTTGTATGAAAAATTTAACGATATTTTCCATTTTTTGAGAATATCTTTAACTTTATGATATAACTACATATACTGGATATATAAATAAATTACGCAAAAAAACAAAATGAGTGTGGTATGTATATAAACAAAAAAAATGTAGATAAAAAAAGAAATTAAAATTTGTAAAAAATTTATATTTAAGCATATTAAATTATGATATTCCCATTAGTGTTACATTAATTTAAGCATATTTTTATCAGTAATAATGTCATACTATTATATACACCCCATTTTGGAAACATTGAATATGTTAATAATTACACATTTTTCATTTTTTTCATCTCATTTAGAACACAATTACTGCTCGTAATGACTTTAACGATTATATGAAGTGTTACGAATCAAACAAGTATAATAAAAACGTCAAAGATGTTTGCTCAAATCAATTGAATAAAGCCATAGGAACTACAACAAGCATGTAAGGAAACGACAGAAATAAAAAAAAAAATATATATAAATATATATATAAAATAAAAAAAGCATGTGTGCAATAAACCGTCTGAATATATACATGTGTAAATATAGAAAGATTGGGCGCTTTGTTTAATAAAGGCATGCATCAAATTTTGTTTAAATATATTTATTATTTCTTTTAGAATTTCGAGGGAATGCATGGCACAAACAGAAAATTTATATAAATGCTTTAAACATTCATTTCGATTAAGTTTTTGTGATAAAGATATTATAGAAAAATTAAAAACGTGCCAATCGAATGTTTACAAGCTAATAACATCTTAATGGAATACATTTATTATTTTGAAATTTCATTAAATGTAATTTTTTTTTTCCTCTTATAAAAAAAATGTTATATTTTATTATAACCACTTATTTTTTTAGTGCATACTATTCTTTAAGGAAAATACAAAAAAACTTTAAAAATATATAATTTGGTCTAAATATTATATATACATTTTTTATATTATTTCTTTTAGAATATATACATAAAAATTTTAAATATTTTTTTTTTAATATAATTTGAGGAATATGAAAAGGACAACAAATTGTTATTTACCTATAAAATAAATAATATATATATGAATGTTTACCCAAATAAAAATTATAGTGCTAACTATATAAAAAAAATATATTTTTTTCCATTAAAGAATTATTTCGATGTTAAAAATAAAAATATAATGCATAGTTGGTATATTTTAATAATGTAACTTAATTTTTGGTGGATCTATAATTATAAAGGATATCCTTCTCGTCATTTATATACCCTTTTTACAAAATTTATTTAAAAAAATTGTGAAAAAAAAAATATATTAACTTATTTTATATAGACAATGGTATATTTTTCTTAATTTTATGTAAGTCGCAGTAGGTCATCAAAATAGTGAAAATAAAAAAGGGAAAATATTGATCACTTTGTTTTTTCATTTTTTAAGCACACACAATCATTAAGCACGCGTATAAGCACAAGTTTGCCAAATACATACACACATATATTTATTATTATACAGTATTTTTCCAATATTTAATATAATTTTGAGGAAATTATAATGCTAGTAATATGTGACATGTACACATATATATATATATATAATATCGAAAAAAAAAAAATTATAAGCTACATTACATTTTCGCCATAATAAAACAGAAAAAATGTCTTTCGTTTTTTTTTCGTCTACTCATATAAATAACGATTTTTAATGGGCGGAAATAAAAGAAAAAGTTGCAAACATAAATTTAAACTATATTCTAGGGCATGTAACTAAATAATATCTATCTTATTAATATATATGATATAAATGGTATATATTAAGAGAAGTTAACAAATATATAGTTAAGCATTAACATATATTTGTATAAAAAAATTTATAAAAAAAAAACTTAATGTATAAAGATTGTTAATAGTGATATGTACTATTTTACGATTGTGGAGGGTAAGGTATTTTATATTTTTCTTAACATTATCAAAGTATTTTATTTTTTAATACGCATTAAAATTGTCCTAACATTATTATTGAATAATATACACAATGTATTATCCATACAATAAAATGTAATTTTATTTTTGGCGCTAGTCCATATATAAGCGTGTGTGATATATATATTATATAATATTTAATTGAATTTTTGTATAATTTTTATATACTATTATTTTCCTCCTAATGATATAGTACAAACTTGGTTTTATGTATTAAAAGCTATAATTTTAAATATAATATTATGTCTATTAAATAAAAAAAGGAAAGAGAACCGAAAACCCTTTAATTGTTAAAGCTTTGTATTACTATTAATTAAAATTTTTTTAATTAAAATTTTTTTAATTAAAATTTATTGTATCAATTAATTTATTTATTTTACCACACATATTTACAATATTATATACTTTATAATTTACATATTTTTATTTATTATTTTATTTACATTCAAATCCTTTAAATATTTTATATTCATTCAACAGTGCTTTTGTACTATAAATATTTTTGAGTATATATTAAAAATTTAAACATTCCCATTCTTATAATAAATTTTAGCATTTATTCCAAATATTATGAAATATTTTATGCATTTTATTTTATTTTCCCATTGTCTTATTGATATATAGTTATTTATATATAATTTTTAATTTTTAAGTGTATGTATGTGTATTTTAATATATAAAAGGATATAATTATATATTTGCATAAATTTACATTATTTTGTTTTTAAAAACTTTTTAAGTACACCTTTTAAAACACGCTTTTATTAGTATTTATTTTTTTATTATTATTTTGAAAATTTGTTTTTTTTTTCCCAACCTTTTACTTATTTTTTACATATAACACTATATACATTTCTCAGTTATTAGCTATATATTATTGTTACTATTATATATATATATATTATCCATATATGAGTTAAAAAATGTAGAAATATATTTCTTAAAATGAAAAAAATATACAGGGGAACTAAAACAGATGAAATATTTCAGGCTCAAAAAAACAAATATCGCCATTTAATTAACAAAAATCATATTTACAATAATATATACCTTAATCTGGAAGTTTATCAAAAATGGAGAAATTTGATTATTGATGTAAGCAATTAAAAAATGAAAAAGTCATAAAAATATAAGTGTTTTTCGAAAATCGTGTCATTTTTTTAATTTTCTATTATGCAATCATATAGAGAGTAATCATTTTATGCCTCATTTGTATTATTCAATTTTCCTTTTTGTTAGCCATATTTATTTTTAAATATATTATAATTAATTCAAATTACACATTTTTTTTTTTTTAGAAAGAGGAAAATGATCATTGGAATGACCATTCCTTAAACACTATCTTAAATGCGGATTCAAAATCTATGGATAAAGAAATTAAACATTTACTTAGACGGTATAAATATATATAATATAAAAATAAAAAATAACAACATGTAGTGCGAATAAAATATAGTTAACAAAAACATGGGTATGGAAAATATATTCATTATTATTTTGACAATATTTGATAATTTTTTTTCTTTTTTAGAGGTGTTTCTGATTCTCTTAAACATTTAATATGGATACGTTCAAATGATGTTAATTATTTTGTAATTAATTTTCCCCAATTTTATGAGACAACTATATATAACACATTTGGCGATAAAATACCATCAAATTTATCAAATGATTGCCCCACATTTTGTGGAGGTATATTAGGATTACAAGAAGATATTATGTGTGTGCAAACTAAAATTGAAGAATTAGAAATTGATCATAATGATGATTATAATAGTTTTAATATTAATGATTCGACTAGTAATATACTAAAACTTTTATTTAACAATCCAAATGATATGGAAAAAAAAAAAGATAAATATTTATTGCCTGAACATAATTTTTGGAAAGAACCTAAAGCATTAAGTACTCCGAATTTTGGAATAAATAATAATAAGCCCAAAAAAAAAAAATTTCAATATATAGAAAATGTAAAAAATAAAATTTTAAAAAATAAAAAAATTGATAATTATTTAAGAGTAGCATCAGATTCAGTTTTACCATATTCACGTAATTTTATTTTAAAAAATTTATCAAATAAATTTTCTAAATTTAAGTTGGATAAAAACAATAATGAAGATATTTCTAATAACATAAATTTAAATGTGTATGAATGTTGCAATATAAAATGTAATTATGATATATCATATCGTGATCAAAGACAATGTAGTAATGGTATATGTAATTTGATGGCTTCTGAATTGGGTAAGAATGATTATAATGACAATATAGATGTATCAAATAAATCTATTAGTAGTGATAAAAAAATTGGGCATGAAAAAAATAATTTGTTAAAAAATTGTAGTAAAACAGAAAGAAATATTCTTATCAAAGATGATATTATTATTTTTCATAATAATGAAACGGATCAAAATAGTAATAAATTAGATGCAGTAAGTAATAACAGTAGAACAAATAGTCCTAGAATTAGTCAAAATAATAGTGATCATAATATTCATAGTGTGTATTGCACAAAACATAAATTACATGGTCATCACCAAAGTTCATATCAACTTTCCACTCGTGAAAATTATGAATCGAATAAATATTTACACATACAAACTTACATGACAGAGCAATATATAATTAGCAAAAAACAGGCAGAAAAAATGAACACAGCAAAATTATACTTAAGAACTAAAAGGAAAAAAAAAAAAGATAATGAAAATAATTTATCTAAAAATAATAAAAACACAAATAAAGGTATGAATAGGCATAATTCTGATTATTCAGTATCTAGTATTTCTAGTGAACATTTTTTAAATAAAAAATCTATAGAAAACATTTATGGAAAAAAAAAGTATTCTAGTTATAATCGTACTAAACAATTTTTAGAAAAAACTTTTAATGTAACTCAAAATAATAAAAAAAATGAGAGAAAATTATCGGATCATATATCATCTTTATTAAAAAAAAGTTTAAATACAGATTATTTAACCCAAAAAACAACAACAATATCTCATCAAAAGCATCCTAATATATACTTTGCAGGGGAAAAGGATCCAAGCAATAGTGAACAAAATTCGCAAACAGCTTCACAAAAAAATGCAAACATAGCTTTTAAGCGAAGTAACGCTTTTAAAATTAATAATATTAGAAAGAGTTCGGAGAAAGATAAATTAAAAGATGATTACATAAATATAAATGATTCAACTACTTCAGATTTTAGAAACAATAAAAATGTTTGGAAAAACAAAAACTCTAATAGCAACTCCATAGTAGAGCTAAGTGCTTTCAATTCAAATGAAGAATATAAAAACAGTGAAAATATTTGTAAAAGTTTAGAAAGCCGCGAAAAATGTGATCTAAAAAAAGGCGATAAAAACGAAAAAATATCTACTAATAGAAAATCCATTTTTAGTAAATTAAAGTACATGTTTTATAAAAAAAAAAATACTTTCGAAAATTATGAAGAAGGTATGGTTTCTCAATATGTTAATATTCCATTTGAAAAAAGTTCAAAAATTGAAAGTACTACAATTATTACTGCTTCTACTATAAATGATAATAATAAAAATTGTGATTCAATAGATAAAACTGATTCTTTTTTTGGAGAATTTAAACAATATGAGGAAATAGATATCGATAAAAATTTAGTTCCTACTAAAATTCCTGAGAAAAAAAATAAAAATTCCAAATTGTTTATAGAACCTCAAAATATAGATGCATACAAAAATGGGAAAGAAGAAATTAAACAAAATTGTACGAATGAAAATAAAACATTAAATAAATATAATATAATTATAAGTAGGCATGAACAAGATAATGATAAATATTATGATAATAGGTGTAATACACAATCTGAAAATAATCCATTTGAAAATGATAAATATCCAAAGATTTATAATAAAAAGGAAGACAATAAACCAAATGACATTTCATATAGTTCACCCCCAATTGAAATGCATGAATATTTCTCTGATGATACACAATATCATGGTATTCAAATTAAAAAAGAGAAGAAAAAAAAAGAAGAAAAAGATGAATGGGATCAAAATAATAATGACATAATGCCAAGAATAGATAATGATAGTAACTCAGATAATACTATAAACAAAAATAATTTTGAAAATTTTAAATTACCAAAAACCCATCCTTTAAATGAAGAAAATGAAAAAGACGAGAGTATCAGCACAGAAAGTGAAAACGACGGCGAAGAAGAAGAAGAAAATAATAAAGATCAATTTCCACAAAAAAAAATAATAAAAATAAAAAAAAAAATATATTTTAAAGGCATTTCAGAGAGTGAGGAAAATGAAAAAATAAAAAATGTAACAAAATTTGATAAACGAATTGATAATAATAAAAGAGAAAATTCTTTGAAAAACCGAGACCCCTATAATTACTATGATGAATATAATGCATCTGATGATAAAGAAGAAAAAAGTGAAGAAAAAGATGAATGGGAAAAAAAAATGTCAAAAAAAAGTGGAAAAAAAAATTCGAAAAAAAATGCAAAAAAAAATTGTGATGAAATCATATCAATTGATCATGAAAATCAGCGCAAAAAATGTAATGATGAAAATGATGAGGGTATTGATAAAAATTCCAAAGATAAAAATCTTGAAAACGAATTATACAATAAATTTTATGAAAAGAATGGAAATAATAATTGGGATTATCCAAATGTATATAATTTAGATGATGCAACTGAATTTAGTCAATTATTAAATGACAATGGAAAACATGAAATAAAAAAATTATTATGGGCAATAAATAACAATTTTGGTAATGATATTGAATTTGCCCCAATTATTCCAAACTTATGTATAGTATTACTTATATATTTTAAAGCTTCGGTAGTATATTGTATAATTCATTGTTTAATAAAAAAAGGAATTGATAGTATACGAAATAAAGAGTTACCATTCTTTATATATAAAAGAAAAGATTTTGTAAAATATGTAAAATATGTATTAAATAGTTTTATCAAATTTTTACCTAAATGTTATTATTATTTAAGAAAATTAAATTTTGATTTAGCTGCTTGGACAGCTAGATGTATACAAGATGGATTTGCAAGAATGCTACCCTTTGATTTTGTATTAAGAATATATGGAACATTTTTATTTGAAGGTCAAAAAACGTTATGTTTATATTGTTTAGCTTTATTAAAATTTTTAGAAGAAGATATTTTAAAATGTAGTAATATTGAAGAAATAGAAAATATACTATATCATATTTGTATGCACCCATATTTAGATATTAATAAATTAACACAATCTGCTTATCGTTTTAAATTAAAAACTAAAGAAAATCATTTACAACTTTCAACAAAATGCCCATCCCCTTATCTCATGAATGTAAAAATTAAAAATTTTTATAGACCAAGATTAAATGATAGTTCTCGAATTATTAATTCATTTCATTGGGAAAAGTTATGGGAAAAAATACCAAGTAACAATCGATCTTTAGATCCATATTTGACATTTTGTTCTAAAAAGGATGGTTATAATTTACAAAAACTATTAGATAAAACAGAAAAAAATAAAAAAAAACCAATGATACTTATTTTAAAAACATTTGATTATGATTTAATAGGATTTTATTGCCCTTTTTCATTAAACAGAGATTATAATTTTGTTAGTTTAACAGATAAAAGTTCATCTTTTCTTTGTACTTTCAATTCGACTTTTAAATTTTATAGATGGTCAGGAAAAAACAATACCCTTATACTTATGAGGGATGGAATATATATAGGGGGAAATGACATTGCCTTATTTATTGATAGAGATATAAAAGTTGGGAAAACAAATTATTCCGAGTCTTTTTCCTCACCCCCGTTAATATCTAATGGATATGATTTCAATATTATGGACATAGAAATATGGAATTTAAAATGATACTGAATGTTGTCTTTTCCGATATATGTGCAGTTGTATAAATATGCATGCACACATGATGATGATAATAATGACAATAATAATAATAATAAATATATAAATGAATTATTTGATTTATAAATTAAGTATAAACTTGTGTATTATCACTGGAAATATTAATAAAACATTTGTCGTTTATTTTTAATAATTGTTATAAGAAAAAAAAAATTCGGAGCATATTACTTGATTTTATGGAAAATTAATTATGTTTTTCCGTTATTTTTTTTTCCTTATTTTTTATTACTTCTCAACATATGTATTATCTTTTATTTCGTCATTATGCCCTTTTTTCGTTTTTTTTTTCTTTTTTTTTTATTTCCTTTTCTTACTTTTTTTTTCGTTTTTTTCCCCCTTTAAAAAAAATATAATATTTGGTTAATTTAGTATTATTCTTTATGTTTAATATAATTTACTATTTTTATATACCCACTTTTTTACGAAATTATAAATATATATTTCTTTTTTTACAACATTTTTTGTTTAGTGTTCATTTAATACTATTTTAATGCCCTCTCCAATTTTACTTATTTTATTATTTCACATTTTTAAATAAAACAAATTTAAAAATAATTCGCTTTAAAGAATGCATATATATATATATATATATATATATTTTATACTATACAAAATATATAGAACTTTTTTTATGCACATTTTTATCCCTTTAGCTTATTCATTTCATAACAAAATTGTTATATTCGTAAAAATTTGTCACTAAAATAAGTGTGGATATATGCACACACATAAATTTGTAAATAATTTTGTTGGATTGATATTAACATACAAATTTTCGATTAAAAAAAATGCGAAAATAATATGAACAATTTTATTAATTCTTTTTAATGTAATATCTTAATCTTGGCTGAAAAAATTCTATAAAAAATAAATATACTCTTCATTATATTTTATATATGTGAATACTTGTCTTTAAAAAAAAAGTAGCGATATATCGTTTATTTTATAAAATGATCATATGCTAGTCTATATTATGTGTATGCACATATATAGCTATTTCGAAAGATATAAATTTATATTTTTATTAAAAAGAGAGAAAGAAAAAAATAGGCTTATCATTATCATCATTATTATTATTATCATCATTATTATTATTATTATCATTATTATTATCATTATCATCATTTTCCTATAATTGATAAAAATATATGTAATGCAGTATACTGATATTTGTGTAGCTATGTATATAATTTTTTAAAAATAAAATTGTAATATGTCATACCATAGGCATATATAAATATATTTTAAAAAATAGACATATAAGTCTGGAAAAAGTTTAAGGAAAAAAGAGACAATGCCGGATTCCCTATTATTTACAAAAAAAATAACTGCATTTTGTAATTTTCGTAGAAATGTACTGTCAAAGTATGACAATAATAATTTATGTGACCAAAATGTAATTACATTAAATGATTTTAAAATAGAAAATGAAAATAAAAATAATTATCAAACAAACGAATGCCCAGAAAATTATAAAAATAATATTTTCAGTAATACAAATGATGAAATAAATATATCATATAATCTTATAAGTGAAAGTTATATATATGGAATAAATTTAAATGTTGATATATTTATTTTAAAAAATTTTAATATTGTCTTTTTTAATCAAAATATTATTAGTATATATAACCCTTTAATAAAAGGATTAAAAGTTATATTTACTAAAAATGATTATATTATATCATGTTCTGCACTATTCGATGATTCTCTTTTCGTGGTTCTTTATGAAGGATCTTGGAATTCATGTAATTATCAATATATTAAAAATATAGACATATTGTATTATTATTTTTTGTTATATTTTTGCACATATGTATATACCATATTGACACACATTAATCTCATATTCCATTTCGAATTATTTGGTTGAAAACAGGTATACAAGTATATTCACTACAAAGCCAAACAAAAACGGATGAAATTATTTTAATGGATTGTAGTTACTACGAAAATATTTATATACAAAAAGAAAAAAATTATATTATTCTAATAACAAACAAAAATGTACTAAAGGTTTTGGACTGCATATCGAAGAATTTTATTTTTACCATTTTTATTCATCATGATTATACATGCATAGATCAGTAAGATATTTCACCATATTTTATGTGGATACATGTACATGTATATCATATATGATACGATGTGATTATATCGTTTTCAGGTATAACAACTTTTTTCTAATATTGAAAAAGACAAAGTTACACTTGTGGAATTTAGAGGATACATATACAGGTACATATTTTAAGCAGAATAATGGATAAGGGTATATTTATTTTTTATTAAATGCACATTTTTGATTATTTTTTCTATTTCAAATTACTTTCTTTTCATACAGTATAAATAAGAATAGTTGCATAAGCCATATATATATGTAATATATTATGTTTAAACAAAAAACTTTATAATTACTTTTTAGGGCTTAAGATAAATGAGAAACATTTAGAAATTGACAAAAATGTAATCATTAATTGTTTCTGTTCTTATCAAAACACAATTTTCATTGGAACGTCAAATGGGTCTATATATTTATGTCAGGTTAAAAAATAATAATTTAAAAAATATTTTTAATATTTGAAAAAAGAGTGTCTATATTTATAATTTTCATATTATTGGGATTCTTATTATGATATTTTTATTTTTCAGAATTTATCAATTAAGAAAGAAATTAAATTAAAAAATTTTGATGAAAATAATAAAAAAACTATTAGTTATATTCATTATTATAATAATTATATAACAACACAAGATGAAGATTGTGTTAAACTGTAAGAATGCATCTATATTCCATCTAAATGCTTTATAGTTATTTTTTTTATAAAATAGGATTGTAAATAAAAATAATATATTATAAAATTAATAATTTTCATATATTTTTATTACTTTTTTATATCACACATTATTAGATGGAATTGTCATTTTTCCCTCGAGGATGTTTTTCAATTATCAACTCTTTATGCGTCTTTAGAAAAAGAAATAAAAATAAAAATAAATATTAATAAAATAATAGTACAAGGAAATCTACATCTAATAATAGACAAAAAAAACAACAGTATATATACATGTGAAAAAAATAATTATGGGGATATAGGAATATTATATAATGATCACAATAGTCGAATTAAAAATATTTATTGTTTTAAAAATAATATGTTTAGTTTTGGTTATAATGGAAAAATATATAATTATAAAAAAGAAAATAATATTGAAAGAAATTTTTGTTTATATAAGTTCAAAAATTATATATCATGTATAAAATTTTTATATAATGATAAAGACGATTTTATTTATTTTTGTATTGGTTTTAATAATGGTGTAATCAAAATTATAAAGATGAAATATTTATATTTAGATATTATTTATTCATTAAAAATAAGTAACTATCCTATTATAAAAATAGAAAAAAGCTTAAATAGTGATTATATATGTATATTATCAGAAAATGAACCATATATTTTTTTTTTGTGTAAAACTGATGAGGTTTATAAACCATTATATTATTTTAAAATTAGAGAAACGAATCTTAAAGATTGTTTTTATTTTTCCCATGTTAATAGTTTTTATATTTTATCAGATTCAAATTTTTTCTTTAAAATTAAACTTAGACATTTAGAAAAAGCTGCCATGGAAAAATACACAAATTTACAAAACACAGAAAAACCACTAAATAATCATGCATCTAACAAAAATGACTACACAGAATCATATTATATGGATATTCAATATGAAATAATCCAAATAAATTTCAGAAAGCATAATTATGAAGGTGGGGATAATGATACAAGGAAAGTAAATAACGAGGAAATGAAAATTAATAAAAATAAATCAAGGGTAGAAAAAAATGAAAAGATAAATGAAAATAATGAAGAGATAAAAAATGAAAGCATATGCGAAAGTATAGATAATAAGTATAAGGATTATAAATCTAAAAGTATTGTAGAACCAGATGAAGTTATAGAAGATGATAAAGAATATAATATAGAAATTTCAGGAAGTGATATGAGTGATAATACATATAATAAAATAAATTTTTATAAAGAAAAAATTAATTTATCAAAAAATTTAAACGAATTAAAAATTAGCAATGATGATATAGATAATAATGAATATATGACTAAAAAAAAAAATTTAGAAAAATACACTGAAATACTATTTAATAATATAGCCTTAAATAAAATAGAGAAAAAAAGACAAGCATTCTATCCAAATTTATTAACAATAAATTTTCAAAAGGATAAAATTAAGAAAGACGAAAAAGAAAATGCCGAAGAAGATAAACAAAATAAATATAACGAAACAAATAAATATGAAATAAAAATTATATGTGCGGAAAAAATTAAAGACAAAGGATTGTTTATCGCTATAGGGGGGATAAAAAATAATCGTATATACTTTTTGAAAATAGAAAAAAAAAATGAAGATATAGATGAAAAACGAATTAGGATTGTTAAGCCACAAGTTATTTATAAATTATGCAGAGAAGTTTTCCCAATAAAACGATGTATAAATAAAATGATAATCAACGAAAGAAATAATTTATTATTTTGTCTGACAAATAACAATGAACTTTTTATTTTTTCCACTGAATATTTCTTCACATATTATTATATTAAGTTTCCATTTAATGATAAAATAAAAAATATATTTATCAGCAAACATGAAGATAACAATACAAAGCCACAGATACAGTATATATTCATTTGCCTACGCAACAGATTCGTGCAATTGAACTTTTGTTATCCATTTTTTCATTTATTTAACATAATAAAAAGATATAAATTAAGTTTGAATGCTTTCATACAAATTCTTAGCAAAGAAAAAGACATAGAAAATTGTCACAAATCAATTAGCCATTTTTTTTTTGAATCAATTCATGATAATTTAATAGGCACATTTTTAAAAGGGGGTCGAAAAAAATGTAATAATATAATTCCTTTTTCATTTAATCAAATAAATGATGACATAAATTATGTATTTAAACTTTTGTGTGAACAAAATTTGCTAGAAAAAAATCGAATACAAAATAACAAAAAAGACACAAAAAACGACACTATTAATGATATTTGGAATTTTATAAAGACAAATAATTATCAAAAAGATAACGAAGAGATAGAAGAAAGGAAAAAAAGAATAGACTTAATATTAAATTATGACCAAAAAGGTATAAACACTCTATTTAATCTTAACAATTGTTTACACGATGAAGATATTAAATATAGTTTAAGAGAGACAAAGGAAATGAAGGAAAAGGAAGAAAATATTAGAAAATCTTTAATATATAAAAAAAATATTAACAAAAAAATTCAAAAATTGAAAAAAGCATATAAAAAATTGTTTAAAAAAAAAAAATTTATTATAGACATGGATTATGCAAATTTGATATACGCTAATTTAAACAAATATATTAAAAAAATTAAAAATATGTTTATATATAACCAAAAAATATATGATCAACAAATTAAATATTTATCCAAAAAATATTTAAGAATTAAATATTCTAAAAACACATTGTGCTCATTAGATATTAGTAATAATTACATGTTAATTATTAGATCTTTAAATATGTATTTAAAAAATCAGAATAATAAAAATGTTAAATCTTTTAAAAGAAAAAAAATTAAAAATATCATTGAAAAGGAAAATGATCATACAAACTTAATAGCAGAATTAAACCAAACTATTGACCATTTTAAAAAAATAAGGAATCAAAATTCGAAACTCAAAGTAATAAATAATCATGCAAAAATTGAAGATATATGCAATAAAAAAAAAATTATTAACATGTATGAAAGTATACTATCACATTTGGAAAAAAGGGAAAACAACATACTTCAAAAAAACGGTCATTATTCCCAAAGGATATACAGCATTGCGTACTAAGCAAAAGAAAATCATACTGTTTTATTTTATCGAATTAATTAGTGACTTATAAAATCGTCTGTTTATACTACTTTAAATTCGCATGTGTTTGTATGCATATCTCACATAGAAAATTATTAACACACCATCGTTCTACATGCACTACAAATGTTGAACTTAATATTTTTTTTTTATCATTTTTAAGACAGTTTCATACTTATTCTTTTCTATATCTTTTATTGTAGAGAAATAATTAAGATATACGAAGAAGACAAAAGAGAATTACTAAATCAAATAAACTTTATCAAAGACACATTCAACAAAGATTTTAATGAGTTGAGGAATATAATAGGACAGGTAAAAAAAATATATTGATTTTTAGCTAGCTAGCTTAATTTACAATATGATTGATATTGCAATATATTATGTGTGTGAATTTTTTTTTATTTTTAGAAATTATCCGAGGTGAAGGAATACATCTTATCTTTACAAAATAGCACACAAACTATTAATATGGAAAACATAACAAAATTATGCAATACAGAAAAGAGCAATAATTTATGTCCTAAAAGTGAAAACATTTTTCATGACGAAAATATAAATGACATCAAAAACATAGAATATAAACAACAGTTAGACCAAATTGCATCATGGGAAATGTTTTTGGAAGTTGTAAAAGATATTTATCCTATAAATAAAAGAGATAATTCGATAACAGTATTGTGGAATCTATCAAATTCGTCAAGTGCCCAAATTTCCAAGAAAATTTTAGGAAGTAATAATATAAATAATAATAATATGAAAGATATAACAAATTACATAAATAAAGTAATAAAAGAATGTAGTAAAGAAATAAATATTTTATACTTTAAAAAAATTCAAGCCATTAAACTTATAAAGTACATATCTTTAAAAATTGTTTCAATAACGGAGAAAAATAGAATATTGATAGAAATAAGGAAAAAAGAACGAAAATTAAAAAAACAAAAAAAAATATATGGTAAACAAATAAATCAAATTGAAAGTGATAATAAAGCATGCGCTCAAGAAATAAAAATATTATTGGAGGAACTTGAGATTCACAATGTAAGATATGTATTATATTCTTTTAAAAGAAGATATTCATACATGTGAATATTTGTATTTGAACAATTGGCTATGTTACTAACTGATAAGAATAAAATACATATGACTTTAAAAGATCGAAAATTGGCATTTTTTTTATATATTTTTTTTATACAATTTTTCAGAAAAAGAAGCAAATGTGTGTGGACAAAATAAAAAACCTCGCGAGGAATGAAACGTCTGAATGCAATTTATTAATAAAGGATTTAAAAGACAAGAATGAAGAAGAGTTAAGATGCGATAATATCTTAAATTTGGATGATAAAACAGATGACGAAAATACGACTATGGATATATATAATAAAGAAGAAATTGATGCTATTAAAAATGTGAACAGGAAAAGATTGAATAATATTAGCAATATTATAAAAAATATAGATAATAAAAAGAATGAGCAAAGGAAATTATCACTTAAGAAAAAACGTATGGAAAAAGAAATAGAAGCAATAAATGACGAAATATCCATAATTGAAGATGATAAAAAAAAGAATATAGCAGATATAAAATTTTACATTACATTAAAGATGTCAAAATTAAGAAATATTGATTATTTATATGACAAAAAAAAATATAGATTAAATTTAGCTAGTAATTGTACTATACTAAGTGTTGAACAATATAAAAGTATAATGAAAAAAATGGAAAAAATTGAAAGACAAAAAGAAAAACTTATTCAAATATATAAAAAATTAAAAAATAGCAACAATGAATTAGAAAATACTAACAATAAATTATCTAAAATAGTTCATGAAAAAAAAAAAGCATTAAAAAATAAACTAAAAAAACAAGATCTTACATTTGATTTTAATGATTTGGAAAAAAAATATGAAGAAAAACAAAAAAAGGGAATATTAGAAAAAATTAAAGATAAAGAAATACAAAGTAATCGAACACTAAATTTCATGAATAAAGAAATTAATCAACAAAATATTTTACTTAATAATTTACGAAAGAAAAACACACAACTCCTTGTTAAAATTAGTGAATACATCCAAATTTTAAAGCAACTCAAAATGGAGCAAGCTTAGGTTTTCTGTAAGAGGGGTGGACATTTCGAATAATATTATTGACACATATACAACTATATATTATTTACCTTTTTAAATACAATAAAGTGATATTTTTCCGATTTATATATCTGTAAAAATTTGATGAAAATACACCTTTTTCTATTATGTGTAATTTTATATATTCTTCAATTTGATTATTTTTTTATTCACATTTTATAAAATCCAAAAATCGATTGAACAAATAAATATATACTTATAAATGGATATTCATTAATAATATATTTATAACATATAATAATAACCCATAAAACAAAACAAAAAATTGGATTCATATATTTTATGAAATATATGGAGATACATAATTAACATGAAAATAAGTCTTTCGTATAAAGAGACAAATAGATAAATATGTTGGGGCAATATTATTTCAACATAATATAAAAAATATCAAAATAGTATATGCTATTCTTAAAACATTTATTTTTCATTTTCAGGACGTTGATAATTTTTGCATATATATTACCATAAATTACATTATTATTCATACCTATTCTATGATATATAGTTCATAATTTTTATACATGATTTACTCATAGAATAATATAGATGATAATGTATTTAATTAAATAAGGTAGGGGGAAGGGGCTTCGAAATATTTTATCCCTTTCGAAAAAATAAGAAAATTCTTTTCATCCTCATGAAAAGACAATTAAATTAACAATAATAAAATTTGATATAATATATTAATTTTTTTTTTGTTCATTAAGTTTTTTTTAATAATAAACAATAGAAAAATAAAGCAATGTTAACGAATATAATTATGAATAAAATAACGTAATGCACAATCTTATATAATGAAAATAAAATTACACAAAAATATATAACTTAAATAAAAAAATTTAAAAAAACCTTACAAAAAAGGAATATAGTAGGATAACCTTGAAAATTAATGTGTGTAATACACATTATGGATACATATATACAGGTATTTGATAATTGTTTAAAAATGTGATTTATAGGATAACGAATTTAATAAGCTTGGTAAAAATATATACATATATAAAAAAACGAAAGTCTAACATTTTCAACACTTCAATTTAAGCAGATTGTGGACTAGAAGAAAACGGACGTTTTTCTTTCAACAGCTAAACGCTTTTCACTTTTTTAGATTTGTATATTTCATATTTATTAGTGTTTTTTATTTTCGGAAACTCGTACTAAGAAAATCAATATAGTGCCTTTTCCAGCTTAAATACAAACAAAAAATGAGTATAATATATGCATTAAATAAAATGGTTACTTATAATTTAGAAAAAATGTATTTTTGTTTAAATAGCTACTCAGTTAGCTATTTCCCTTTCTTATAATAGCATGATTAATAGTTTTCATTTCCTCACAAAATTGGCATATTTTTTTTTTAAGATGGATGAATATCTCGGATTTTTAATTGTCTCAATTTACAAAGAAACATGAATATTTATGATATATAATTTTTTCCAACAAACATATTATATTTGTTTAACATTGCATCATTTTGTTTTTTATTTTTTTTCATTCATCATCTGGTTCATATTCTTCATCTTCTATCATTTCTTCTTCAGTCTCTTGTTCAACACTTCGATTTTTTTGATCATCCATTTCACCATTATATTCTTCATCATCAGGATCTTCTTCTTCAGCTTCCTCTTCATTTTCTTCATGTTCATCTTTTTCATCTTCAAAATTTGGACGATCTTCAGCCTCTTGGTCAGCTTCGTCATATTCATCATCCTCTTGTTCTTTTTCGCCTTCCAAAACATCATTTTCTTGATTATTTTCATTATCAATATTAGCTGATTCATTTTCTGATGTTGGATTGTGATCTCTTTTATTTAAATCATCATTATTATTTGTTTTAGTTTTTTTATTTTTGTGTAAAATTGGTTCGTTATCGTTTGTATATGGTGTTTTATTTTTTCCCGAATAATTAATTTCTTCGTTTTTCTTTTTATTTCCATCATTTTGATCATTCATATAATTATCTCCCTCTTCATCGTTATTATATATAATGTTAAAATTTTTACTTTTATTATTATCGATATCATTTTCATAATCTGAATCATTTCGGCTTTTTACACTTTGGTTTTGCATTTTTTCTAAATATTTTTTTAATTTCATATCTCTTGACTCTCTCCATTTGTTAAGCTTAACAATATCTTCACAAATAGATAAGTAATGCTTTATTAATGTAACTAACTTCTTTTTAAAAACAAGAAATGCGTGATTATTTTCATGAACAAATTCTTGTTTGCTAACAGAGGGTTTTAACCAATTGGGAACATTTACAATAACAGTCAAAGCATATTTATATAAATTACCTTCATATAAAGAAGGATTAGGAGGATATTTTGATAAAAATAAATTATATGGTGTATCAATAAATGGAGCATCTAATCTTTTTATTAATCTATTTTTATAATACAATAATATACCAGTTTCACATACTCGATTAACTTCTATACTAGTGTTATTATTATCATTTAAAAATCCCATCATAATAAAAGAACCATATGTATGATCTGAAGGAGTAAATAAATAATGGCTTTCTACCATTTTATATAATTTTCTTCTTAAAAAATGGTATAATGTATACTTACTTGGATCATTTATATAATATTCATCTTTAATTTTAAAATTTTCCATATATACATTAACATAATTTTCTTTTTTCATTTTTTCGATTTCTCCATTTTTTTTACCATTTGCTACTGTGCCAGTTGATAAACCATCTTTTTTTTTTCTTCTTTTCCTTCTATTAGCAATACTATCTTCGTTTGCATTATCAATAGTTTTTCCTACGTTATTTTTATTTTCTTTTTTGCTTTTTTTATTTTTTTCAGTATCATCTGCATTATTTTCAGTTTCCATTTCATTTGGTGTTTCTGTTTTTACTACTCCTGCACCTACTTCATTAACTTCACCCTCGACTTTCGCTCCTTCATTTTCTACATTATTATTTCCTTCATTTTCTACATCATTATTTGTTTCGTTTATATTTCCATTATCTTCATTATTTTTCGAAGTTTCTTCTTCATCTTCCTCTTCTTCTTCCTCCTCCTCTTCTTCCTCCTCCTCTTCTTCCTCCTCTTCTTCCTCCTCCTCTTCTTCCTCTTCGCCATCTGCTTCATTTTTATTTGCAGAGTTTTGAGGTTGTAGATCCTGGGATATACCATATTCTAGTGCTTCTTCAAGTTTTTGTTTTTCTAATTTTGTTAACCCACCATTTGTATCATTTTCACAATGGTTGTTTTCTTTTCCATCCTCAGGATTATTATTTTCTTCCTTTTCTTCCTCTACTTTATTTGTACAAACATTTTCATTTTTTATGCCATTATTATTTATTTCAGTATTTTGATTTTGTTCAGAAATATTTTCTCCTCTTTCATTATTTGTATCAGCTTCATTTTGAACATTACTATGATTGTTATCATCATTTTTTTCTTGTATTTGCTCAAATTTTACAAAAGAGTTATTATTTTCTGGAACTATTTCAGATACGTTGCCTATTTCACCATTATTTTCTTCAATATCAGCTATTTTTTCATCATTTTGAAT
The DNA here is from genome assembly GCF_900002375.2 of Plasmodium berghei ANKA. Lineage (NCBI taxonomy): Eukaryota > Apicomplexa > Aconoidasida > Haemosporida > Plasmodiidae > Plasmodium > Plasmodium berghei. The sequence goes on from NC_036171.2 coordinate 1,269,949, forward strand.
ATTATTAACATCATTTTGTTTGGTTGTTTTTTTATTTCGTAATTTGGTTGATTTTGTTCCTTTCTTTTTTCCATTATTATCATTATTATTTTTGTTTGGATTCATATCTTTTTCTCTTCTCATAGATGTAGGTATTAATAAAGTATTTTGCAAAAATATATTTGTACTTCTACGCAAATATAGCCAATATAAATATGTTGATAAACAATAATCAATACTATCTTTTGGATGATCCCATAATGGAAAGATTTGATTCATGTTATATTTTTCTTTTGAAATACTTGAAGTTAAATGAGAATTATATTCAAATAAATTCATTCGTTTTTTAAAATAATTATCATTGTTATATTTTAATTGATCTTCATATTTTAGTTTTTCTTTATAATGTGTTGAATTTACATTTTTATTTTCGTCATTATTATTATTATCACCATCAAGAATGATATTATTTTTTGAGGAAGTACTCATATTGTCAAGTTCTTTTTTAATATTGTCTTCATCTTTATTATATTTATCATCTATATTATTATACTTGTTATTATTTTTATCATCAGCAACAATGTCCTCATCTTTTTCGATTTCTTCATCTGGATTATCAATATCTGTTTTGAGTTTTTTTAAATTTTCATCATCCCCAAAAACTCCTTTTCGTTTAATTACTCGATTAGCAAATTTGATGTCTTTCACACCTTGGTATTTGGAGTTAAAATTTGATCCTTCCCCTTGCGCGTTTTTTTGTTTTTTATTTTTGAGTTCATCGATACTTAATGGTGAGCTACTAAGATATATATTATTATTTGTTGGATTAAAAATAATAAAATCCATATCATCTCTAAAATTCCAATATAATAATCGAGTGCCACTATATGTACCTAATATATTAATTTGCTCAGCCAATAAACTTGGACTATTAAATGGGGTATAAGACATTAGTAATTTTTGATGATGTCTATGTTCTGATTTATTAGCAATATTTCGATTTATTAATTCTTTATTTGGTAACTTCCACATACATAAGGGGGTAGCCAACTCTTTAGCATCACAATGATTCATTAATTCGAGGGATAATAAGCCAATACCTATTGTGTTAATTGTTCTCGACATTATTGCACAACTTGATGCAATTCTAGCAAATGCAGTTTTAAAACCTACACCATATTTAATATCAAATATACTATTAGAAATATCATTATAAAAATAATGTTGATTTTTTTTTTTATAATAAAAACTGTCACTCCATGTACATTTCTTCTTTCCAACAATAACATTTTTATTACGTGTATCATTTTCTTTTTTTATCATTCCTTCACAATTTGATCCTGATAAATTATTATTATAAATTTTTTCACCATCTCCTTTTTCTGATTTCATATAATTTTCTGCATTTTGTTGCATTTGATCTACTTTAGTATTATTATTGACATATTGGTTGTTATTTTGATCAGCATTATTATTTTCATTATTGTTGAGTTCATTAGTATTATTAGTTTCTTCATTATATTCCTGTTCTTCTTCATTTTCATTATAATTATCCATTTCATAACTATCTGAATCATCATTATTAGGTAGCGAATGTTTCTTTATATTATTATTATTGTTATTATTATAAAATGAATTATTATCATAATTTTTATAATTTCCATACATTCTTAATATTCGATTCATTGCATTAAAATCTAATCCTTCCCCATCATCTTGAATAGACACCATACCATCATGTTCAGGAGTAAGTTCATATTTTATAAAAACATTTTCTGCGGGATTTATAGCATATACTGAGTTATCTACTAAATTAGCAAAAGCGCCAAATAGCCATTTTTGTAATGTACAAAAAGTATACAATAAACTTATAGAATGGGTATCTCGAAAATAATATAATGGCATTTGTGTTGTCGATATTTTTTCTCTGCATGTATCATATTCATATAATCTTAATGGATTTTCTCCAGTCAAAGATAATAACCATGCATCACCAAATACGGAATTTTTTTTAAAACCACCATGTATAAATATACATGGAACAGGATTCCTATTTGATCGACCTAATACATTCTTTGATTCAAAAAAACATCCTACATGCCTTTGTCTTGCACTATACATATATTCTTCATTATATAACTTCCCTTTTAATAAATACCATCTTTTTTGTGAAAAAAAATATACATAAATTTCATCACTTGAAACAATTTTTAACTTATTATCATAAGTTATTCCACTACATAAAAGCATTAATTTTTCAATAGTTTTGGGTTCTGCACCTTTAAAATCTTGGTGTCTTTGAGTAATGAAAATATTACTATAGTTTGATCTGGGTCCTATATTTCCTTCATATATTTCTCGTTTCCATTCTCCTGTTATCTTTATTTTGTTTATTAAATTATTACTATTATTATTACTATTATTATTATTATTATTACTATTATTATTATTACTATTATTATTATTATTATTACTATTATTATTATTATTACTATTATTATTATTATTACTATTATTATTATTATTATTACTATTATTATTATTATTACTATTATTATTATTATTACTATTATTATTATTATTATTAATATTATTATTATTAATATTATTATTATTAATATTATTATTATTAATATTATTATTATTATTAATATTATTATTTTCTATACTTCCTTTATTATCTACAAACTGAGATTCATTATTGTTGTTTCCCATTTTATTGTCAATTTCATTTATTCCATTTTTATCATTTAAGTTATTAGTTTGACCATAACAATTATCATTATTATTGTTATTATCATGAATAGAAATTCCATTATTTCCGTTTTGATTATTTAAATGAGGATCGGATTTTGTTCCTTTTTGATGCTTGTGAAGTTCAGATTGAGTATTTATTGCATTTTCACATGGAAGATGTTTTATGTCTGTACCTATATCTTCGGCATTGTTAATTAATACTGGAGTATTCAATCGAAAGGTCCACATATCATCAAGAAGTTTTCTAGTTTTACAATTTTTGTCTGAATATAAATATTCTCCTCCAAATAAGCATAAAGTATTTGTATCAGACCAAATCAAATTCATTCCATATCTTCCATTAGGTATTTGATCTCCTAAATAATTTATACGTATCCACATATTTGCTTGAAATAAAAAAATCCACATATCATTTAAATTGACAATATTATTATTATATAAGCATTTACCTCCATAAACTATAACACCCTCAGTTAAATTTAATTTTTCTCCTCTTAAATGTTCACTTTTTGCTGGATAAACTAATGAGCAATGTTGATGTCTAGGCAATGGTAGCTTTCCATTTACAATTCTTTTTGACCATTTTCGTGTTTCCATATCTAATATATATATATCATTATAATATACATTATTATTAGCACCACCAAATAAAAATACAGATAATCCAGATTTCAATGAAACTAAATGTGTTGTGTGCCCATCTCTTTCTTCAGGATAATTACCACTCAATGGCAATAATTTATAGTTATAATAAATTAGACTAAATGTTAATGTATGATTAAATGGTACTTTTTTATGCTTATTATTAGTACCCCCAAACATATATAATTTATTGCCATATTTTACTATACTATGTCCATATAAATATGCATGTGGAGATTCATTCATTATTTTTAGCCACTTTATTCTACCAAAAACAGATGATATTAATATATTTTTTATATTATTCATTTTATATGTTTCAATATTTTTTTTTATAACCTTCATTAATTCTTCTTCATCTTCACCTATATTATTATTTCTATTAAGAGGATTACCATTGTGAAAATTTTTAGAGGCATATAAATAATCATGCACTGATAATCCAGAGTTTTTAGCGTTATTTAAATTTTCTAAATTAGCTAAATCAATATTCATTTGATTCATATAACTATTATCTGTGTTGTTCATATTGGTAATTCCTAAATTTCCCATATCGGTCATATTATTATTATCCATATATCGCATGTTTAACATATTAAGTGCTTTTTTTTTGTTTATATTTAGCATATTATTATTATAAGAACCTCCTGATTTATCATTATCTCCATATTTCATCATCATATTATTAATATCATTAGCTGTTTTATTGTTCGCAATTTTTTCGGTATCCGCATTTAACATTCCAGAGTGACCCATATTATCCCCAATATTACCATTATTATTATTTGCCACGTTTGATAATATATTTGAATATATATGATTATTCAATAGTGCACTATTTAAATTTCGGTTATTAAATAAAACATTAGGAATATTATTCATAGATGAATTAGTTGAATTATGATTCATAAAATCGTAAGATGATTTACTTAACCCAAAAGAAGCTTCGATTCTAGCTAATCCAGATGCATCTGGTACGGCATTTCGATTAGGATCTTTTTCTAATTTTTTTATTATATCATGCAATATATCATGACCTACTACTGCACCGATATATGCATATATTTTTCCATGTGGCAATTCATTATTTAAGAAATCAGTCACTATTCCTCTAATACACACTCTTTGATCTGGTGTTGTAATATTATGATTTGATAAAACTTCTAACAAATTAAACAACGTAGGTCTATAACCCAAATTTTCATTATATACCTGTTGCTGTACTTTGTATGAATTATTATTTCCATCTCTATTATTATTACCATTGTGCAAAATATGAGGCCCATTTTTCTGTCTAGTATTACATCCTATCTTATTTACTTTAACTGCATCATTATTATTAGAAGCAGAAGCATGAAGTACTCCAGAGTTTTCAGAAGAAATGTGTTTATTTATTACAGTATTGCTAGAATTTACATTGTTATATAACTTACTATTTTTATCATCATAATTAGAATTATGATATTGCATTAAATGTGATTTATGAGAATTATTCATTTGATTTAATCGGATTTGTTTAGTATGCTGATTTTGTTTCTTCGATTGAGGTGAAGATAAATTTGACGAAGGTATTATATGTGCCGATAAATTACTGTTTACATTTAAATTGCAATTTCCTTGATTTATTGCATTTTTACTATTTTTTGTTTTATTGGGCATATTAATTGCATTATTATAATTATCATTGTTTTCAAAATTATCATATCCGCCTTTTGAGTTTTTTATTAAATTTGCTATAGGTGCACCTGCTTGGTTATTTGATAAATTATGCCTAACATTATTATAATTATTATTATATTTATTATTGTTTCCATTATTTATAATAGAATTATTATTATCATCAGAATTTTCGAGATTATCATTTCCATCACCACCGTTTGCATCTTTATCATCACCGATTGCATCTCCTTGCTCATTATTATTAGTTGCTCCGATATTATTTATTGGATTTGCATTAATACTGGTATTTTTGTTATTAACAATTGCACCGAAGCCATGATTGTTTGCTCCGTTTCTTTCCATATTAGACCAGTTATTTTTACCGTTTAAATTATTAGTCCGATTTTCTGTATTATTATTTCCATCTTCATTTTCATTGCTATTACTATTTGCATTATTTGATTCATTATTATTACTTCCTAATGTTTTATTAAAATTAAAAAGCTGCTCTAACCAATCAGCTATTTTTGTATTAAATATTCTCGTTCCAGTATTTATATCTATTCCTCGTTTGGTTATACTTACCCCTATACATTTATATTCATTATTTACTTTCTGAACATGTAATGTAACTCCATCACTATTTTCTGGGATAAATATATCATAGACGTCTGAATGTTTTTTGTCATGTATTGCTTTTGTCGGATCTAATATAAAGTATATTCCAGATTCGTTTTGCAAGCATTTAATTAAATCTAAATTATAATTGGAAATATTGAAATTTTTATTCATCTTATTTTTCTGTTTATCTTTTTTTCTAATTACTATTTTGAAAAAATTGTATTTTTTATTTTTTTCATTGACTACTATTTATTTCGTCAATTTTTGATCCATTTATTTTGTTCATATGAAAATGGATTTAGTCTAAATAGTTATATCCTTTAATTCCTTTGTTGTTTCTATTTGTCTTTCTAATTTTTATTACTATATTATTTTCCCTTTCATATATATGTGGATGCATATGCATATAATATGTATGCAATGTAATTCTGTATGTCAAGTATTAAAAAGACAAAATAAAAAAAATATAAAAATTAATGAGTATACATATATATAAAAACTTAGTATATATTATACACATATAAACTTTGTATATATATATGCGAGTATTTCATTTGCTACGATGATTTAGGCGAAACAAAAACTCAAAAATATACATATTCAAGCTTTGCCAAGATGTCTTTATTCCTTAATCACTGATTTGTGCAATCTTAATCTTGTTCAAAACAAATTTAACAATATGGAAAAAAATGCAAAATAAAAATTATTCACTTTGGTTTTAGTATATGTGTATACATATTTTATTATTAAAAAATATTAAAAAAAAAAAATAGCAAGCACTTGTATTAAATAAATATATTTTCACATGCATGCATATACACAAATATATATTATATATGCGTAATGGTTATGGACAAACCTTTTTCAAAATATGTGCAAAAATATATAATTAAGTATTCAAAAAACAAATAAATAAATGAAAGCATTCGCACTTTAGAAATATGCGGGTATGTATTTATATGCATGTGGGATTTATATGCTTAAATTCTTTCTTATATTATATTGGCTAATTACACACATTTACATATATTAAAAATAAAACTTAAATGTTGCAATAAGGCGCATACGAGAAAATGTATCTATTGTTTACAAAATAATTATATATATATATATATATATATATATTCATATGCTATAAAAAAATATTCATAATTTATTCACTGGTATAAATATATGTATTGATTTATACTCATAAATGCATAGAAATATACACATATTATACATTGTAACTTCACGTTTATGCATTCATTTATTTCTTCTTTTACTTATTTTTTTATTGTTATTTCTTTTAAAACATGTATATATAAATTTAAAAGTAATCTTTAGTAACATAACAAAATTGAAACCATCAAAATAAAAGTATAATGGATAATAACATGGTAATTATAAAGCTCATATATATGTCAATCAAAATGCAAATAATGGAGTGTCATTTGTAAAAATGGGAAAAAAATATGGTGTTTTACATATTATGTGAAATATGTACATAACTTTTAAATCACATATATATATATATATATGTCACTTAATATTTCTTTTTAAAAAACAATTTTTCTATATACTTTAATATATAACTATAATAATAACCGAAAAGCTATAAAAAAAACAGAAAAAATAATTTACATAATTATGTTTTTTTGCCTTTCATTGTACATATAATATACGTAGCATAATTACTTTTGTATATGTATATGTATTTTCTTTAACAAACGTGCATTTTTTTGTTCAAACATAAGGCAAGAAAAAAAGTAAGAAATTATATAACACATATAATTATATGCAAACATATGTATATAACAATACACACGTACATATATATGCAATTACTTTGCTTTATTTTTTTATATATGTACCAATATACTTGTATAATAATATACATATAATGACCTATTTGTTCAGCATTCCTTTTTTTTAATTTGGCGGCGTAAACATAGGCATTTGCATAATATTATCAAAGAAGATAAAAAAATAAAAAAGATAGTATAAAAACATGTATTGAAAAAAAAAAATTATTTATATATATAACCATAAAATGTTCATTAACATATGTATTGTATATTTTATGTATTTTATTTAAATGTATAACACTTAAAAATGAACTATTTTTAAATTATATATTTTTGAAATAACAATATATAAAAAGGTAGTAATAATAATAATACCGTTTTCCATAAAGATAACACGCTAGGCTAATAAAAAAACTTTGAGTTTTAAAGTGTATCATATATATAAATTAATTTATATACTTTGCAAAATATCTCTCTACTTTTATATAATATTTTTTAATATTAAGCGTATGTATTATATATGCATTGCCAGTACTTAATACATGCTTTATATACCATTAATATGACATGTATGCAAATTTGATTGTGTTAAATTATTTTTTCTTTCATTTATTTCCAAATATTTATAACTTTTTCATATGCTCTCTTATTTGTACTTATTTTTATAATTGCTTTTATGCATATATATATGGAATAAAAACTGCAGTTGTTAAAATGTGCTATTACTTTTCCTTTATCAATATATACATAACATTTTAAAAAAAATTATATAATAAAAAAATACTGGTAATATAATATGTATAAATAAAAAATAAAATATATTAAGGGCGTTTAAATATTTCTCCGCATAGCATTTTAATCTTAAGTTTTTTTTTATTTAAAGTGCAGATAATATAAATTATTTTTATAAATGCATACGAATAGTATAAATGTAATAATCTGCTCTACTAGTTATAATAATAATATGTACTTATTTGTTATACGAATAACATTTAATGGGAATATGCTAAATAATAAAAAAAATGTATTATTAGGCAAGGTTGGTTTGGATATTTTTTTAATATATTTTTTTTAGTTTAGATATATGCATATAGTACTACATGCGTACATTAATAAAATATAGCAAAGTGATTTCGATATTCTTAGGTTGGGCAATCAGCATATTGTCACATGCATATATATATACATAAATATATAATATAAAGAGTAAGACGTTCATTTAACAACTTTGGAAAAGTTAATAAAATTAAATAAATAAAAACAAGTCATGATAATAAAATGTGCACTAAAAATATTACTATATTAATTCATTTAAAAAAATCGTTGGAACTTTTAAATTTATGGGTTGTACTAATGAGAAGAAGGATTGTATTTTACATATGTATCCTTTTTTTCAGTTTATTGAAATTAGGCTTCCTTTTTCTTCTTTAATTAGTTGGCACGTTTAAATGGGCACACATATATATATATGTATGTATTATAAATACACATTCTATTTCACATGAATTATCCTTTTTATTATATTCTTAGTCATATATATATATATATTTTTGGCATAAAATATTATACTTATATGCATGTGTATGATAAATGATATATAGCATGTAATAAGGGGACACCAAATATAGATGCTCATACAAATATATGTGTACATGCATATATATATATATAACAGATCCTCAATTAACATGTGATAACATTGCTATTTAAAAAAAAACATTCAAGACGGGAAGTAAAAAATTGAAAATGCATTAATAAAAAAAATGTAGTTGGGAAAAAAATACATATAAGATATATGGATAGCTTTTAATTGAATCTACTTAGTGTTAGTCACATAATAATTACTTAAACAGTTTTGTTATAAAAAAACATTTCTCAATACTATGCATCAAATAAAAATATCAATAAATTTGTATTCATAAATAAATGCTCATATATTTGTGCATTAGTAATTCGTTGAGTGGGTGATTAAATAATTTATATAATCAGTACTTTTAACGTTATTGTATATATATTTTTTAAGAAATGATATTTTTATTATTTTTTTATAAATATTTATATAATTATCAAAGACATTTAATTTTATTGGAAAAAAAATTATTTATTATAATTTTGTCCATGCTTCAAGTCCATTTATATATTGATTTATTTTTACATGCTAATAAGGATCAAAGGGGTGTTTTAAAAAATAAAAATATGTATATATTTTTGCACGTTATGTCCAATTTTAAAAGATATATATCAGAGTAATAAAATAAAAACATATACAATAATAAATATAAATAAATTATACAAGTTACAAATAAATATAAATATACTTAAACAATAATAAACAGCGAATTCAAATCAATCAATAGTATGCCCTTAAAAAGAAAAAATCTACAATATGCTACTAAAAATTACCATCTTTTTGTGGCATAAAAATCAGTGGAATTATCATTTTGAACAATATAAAACATAGGCGTTGTTTATATTTAAGTATATATCTCTTTATTTTTTTATCCCTTTGTATTTGTTCAAAAAATTGTATAGAGGTTTCTAACTTAGCTAATAATACATATGCAGATCGTAAATATATGTTAGAGGAATGTAGGGAACAATCATATATATATCAATTAAGAAAGTTATTATATAAGAAATCAACTACCATAAGAATTATACAATACGTAGCTCTTCATTTTCAAAAATAGCAACATTATATTTTAGATTATTTTTTTCAATGGTAATAAAACTTCCCGCATTATTTTAAAAATATTTTTTAGTATACATCATAATTATTTGTACATATTTGTCGAAAAAAACACATGCCATATGTAAGTATAATGTGTTCACTTGCCAAATAATTATTTGTACAATAGTTTGTTTTTGTTTATAAAAATTAATTACAAGGTGACGAAACCTTAACAAAGGGGTAAAAGTTTTAAAGAAAAAATAGATTCCACTACTTTGATTTATACATATATATAATTCTTATATATGTGTATTTGTTTAAAATCCCCAAAAAATAACATTCATATGTTTTTTTAGAGCAGCATTATATTATATACACCAATTTGCATAATTATACATTCATAGATATATGTATTCATTTAAAAATACGCAATATATGTATGTAAAAACTGAATGCCCATAATTCCTAGAATAATAAATATACTAATAATATAATTATATTTTTAAATCCCTGTCCGGTGAAATTTGCTCCTACTAAATAACATAATATAATATCCCCTATATTTTTAATTCTATGTGTTAACAATAAAATTATGACAACTTCATTTTTGCAAATCCAGAAAGATCAATAAAGACGCATAAAACGGTTGCACAAAAATTAAACAAAACTATTTAACACATCTGTTGAGACACTATCATTATATAACTCCTTTGATTTTCCAAATATTTTATATCTCTTTTTTCATATTATGATAAAAAATAGAAAGATTAAAAATAGTAATAATAACTATAAGCGAAGGACCCCAATAGAAAAAGATGAGGCATTAAAAGAAGCAGATAATTGTAATCAAGATGGAAATGGGAACGAAGAAAATAAATTATTAAAACTAAAGACATCAAAAAGCCTTAAAGAATTTCAAAATATGCGATTAAAAAAAAAGGGAATAAATGCAGATAACTTAATTAATGAAAAAAAGGAATTAGAAAAAAGTGAAAGAAATGATAAATTATTAGAAAAAAATTTTACAAAAAATTTAACCGAAAAAGAAATAGAAGAAGCACATATACAACTTTTTATACAAAATAATATGAAAGAATTTTATGAGAAAATTGATAATAAAGAAAAAAATGATGAAGATAAATCTGAAGAAGAAAAAAAAGAAAATTATAATGACATTATTAAAAATCTATATAAATTACCCGATGATTTAAAAGTTAAAACATCCACAAATAATGCACAAGAAAGATTGAACTGTTTCACAGGGATAAATGAGGTACCATTACCGTTGGAAATGAAATTACAAAATATTGAAGAGACAGAAAAAATTAAAAGGCAACTTTTAAAAAAGGCAAAATTTATGAGCACGAAAACTAAGTAGCCATAACTTTATTTTATTATATTTTATTATTGTTTTAATACAATGTATTTGTGTATTCAATTTTACAATGATCACATATATGTCAATTTATATATTATCGAAGTTGATAATTATTCCATTTAACTATCAGAGAATTATTTAGCTGAACAATTATTTTATTAGTACAATACTTATTGCGAAAGAAAAATGTTGCCCTTGAAATTATTAAAAAATTATTCCGCAGTGGACAAATTATTAAAATTTAACAAAAATTGTATTTATATATAGCATAAAATTAATTATAGGGTCAATTATTTACATATATTATTTTTTTTATAAACATTTTTCTCATCTTTATGCCGCATAAAGAGAAGCTAACTTTCTTCTTTAAAATTTTTTTTTGTCTTTTTTTGAGAAATCTATATATATATAACATTTCGACTTATTAAGTTTTTATTTATTATAATGTATTATTATTTTAATATTATATTATTTCAACTATATTTTATTATACTGATTATATTTTTCTTTATAGAATGGTTATGTATAAAATATGTGCCATGCTTTATTTTTCCATTCCATGTTTTTGCTTAATTTTTATTAAAATTTAAAGAGACACTTTTGCACATATACACTTGAATGATGCATAATTTTATTTTTATTTATAAGAATTATGTTTAATTAAATTAAAAAAAAAAAATTGTGAGCCTTCAAGGCAGAAAATATATATCTTCATATATATTATTCATGCATTTTATGCATATATAGGCACAAAAATATTATTGTGATTTTGTAAGGCCATATACATTCTTTTGAGGAATGGATCATATGAATACAATAGAATTAAGTTATAAGGACTATGGAAGTGTTTGCACATTTTCCCCAGACAATGACTCGTTGGTAAATTAAAAATAAAAGATATTCCATTACATATATTTTTGTTTAGCCCATATTTAGTTTCCATCTACTTATCATTTCGTAATAACTAGTATATTCCTATGTTTCATATAAATGTTACATCTTTTGAATATTTTATTTATGAGGATAGAATGAAGAAAGCAATGGTGAGTTGAACATCTCAGAAAGGAAAAAAAATTTAAGTGATAACTTAAGCAAAGATGAAAATAATAAAGTAGAAAAATATATAAAATTAGAAAATACGAAAAAAATATGGGCAGGGACAAATGAAATAATTTTTTACAAAAAAAAAAATTTACTTGAATTAAACAAAATAATTTATAAATATGATGATGATAAAGAAATTAATGTTTCTAATAATTCAAAAGTTTTAAATTTAAATAATAATAATTTAACACATTTGAACTTTTTAAATGATCTATTAAATCATATATATAAACAAAAAAATTTAGAGTTATCAATTATTTATTCGAATATTATATCATTAGACATTTCATTTAATAATTTGGCATTAATAAATAATAATATACTTATGTTAAATAATCTTAAAATTTTATATCTCCATTCTAATAAAATTGAAAATATTAATGAAATACAAAAATTACAAACCTTACCAAACTTAAAAAAATTAACTTTGGAAAACAACCCCCTCGTGAATATATACAATAAGTTTTATAGGTTATACTTTGCGCTTTGAGTGAAAAATATTTCATTTATGCTTGTTACGAATTATATATGTATATCCGTATATACATATATGTCCACATTCCTTTACACACATGTAAATGTTTCTATATTCCTAATAAAATTGTTTGTAGGTCGTTCACAATTCATTATTTGCCCCAAATTAAATCTTTGGATTTTCAAGAAATTACAAAAATTGAGAAAAATAAATCAGAGATTGGATTTAACATGCACAAATATAAATTTAATTTGGAATGAATTTTGTTTAGTTCACATAATATCTAATTTATTTTGATTTTCTGTTTTTTATGCATAATTTTCTTTTTGTACTGTTTATATGCTTAACTCTTTTCCCCTCTTTTCAGTGTGTCTTATTCTAGGTTTCTAATAATGCAATTATTTATTATTTTTTTTAATATGAGCAAACAATATTATAACCTACATTTATATTTTATAACTCCCCCATCAATATAAAAAAACATTTGTACATATATGTATATATGAATCTGTGTTTATGAGAAACAAATATGTGCTCTTAAACTCCATTCGTAATATATGAAAAGTTCCATAATAGCTGTTTTTTAAGATATATCATATATAGTTACTTTCTTGTAATATATATATGTCTAAAATTTGTTATTGTTGTAATAAGCTATAACAGTATTATTCCTTATTAATTTTTGTTAAAATTTTCATTTCAAAATATACAGCTATATGTTTTACTTATATATTATATTCTATATAACAGTATTTTTAAATGAATTTAAAAATAAAAAGTTCCCTTTTATTTTTCCCAATATCATTACCAAAGAAATAAAAATGCATCATTAGTTCTTAATTTCACATTAATTAAAAAACATATCCAGACATATATGAATAGCGTATGTAATGATACGCTCTCGTGTTTATGAAAAAATACATTGATATTATTCAAACAAATTTATGTATATGCCTAATAAAATTTGGTTTAATATTTTTTATGGATTATATAATTGTTTCAATAAAAAACATTTTAAATCTGCATTAATAAAATATTAGTGAACATAATTTTATACTTTTATATATGAAATAAATTTATAGACAGATTCCGCAATATCGGTTTGTGAAATTTAATTATTTTATTTTATGTGTTTTATATTTTTTTTAAAGTGTTCAATTTATCCAAATATATAACTCATACATGTTTGAAATTTTCAAAAATGTTTGATTTACATTTTTAACAATAATTTAAATTTTAATAATAATATATTATTTTTATTTTATATTTTTATGTAAAAATGAACTTAATTTTGTTAGTTCTTATATGCATGCATAATATACGCCTATTCATTTCACAGTTTGATATTATGCAATATAATATTATTATATTTTAATTGTATACCTATATTTATTTTTTCTTATTTTTTTAAATAATAAAAAAATGAAGAATAACTATTAGGAATAAAATACCGTTTTTTTGCACATCAAAATTGCATTTTTTTTCTTTTTGATTGATGTTATATACACATATATATAAAAACACCCTTATCAGTAAAAACGTTTGAAACTTGTCCATACTATATGCAACATATAAATGTACCATAATTAAATAATAAACTTTATAAAAATAAGTTAAATCATATCATATAAATGCATACAACAATAAATCATCTACATACATATAATATTGCAAAGTATGAATGAGCCATATTTTTTTAATAATTTCAAATAAAAAAAATTCGGTGATCCATAATTATACACATATATATATGTGCAATTATTTGTTAGTTTATAAAATGTTACTATCTGTCTTTTGTTCACACACGAAACAATACACATGTTTAATCATAAATTTTGTTTATATTTAAAGGATTTTATAATTTCTTTATTCATATAAATAATTTGTACGTTTTTTTGCATATTATGAAAATGCTCATATTTTAGTGAGTAAAAGTTTTTCTTTATTTTTTTTATTATAAAAAAAAAATTAATAAATATGTAAACGGATTTTCTATTTCTAAATTATACACTAGTACTAGTTTTTAAGTTAACTTATTCGATTTTTATTTTATTTAATTTTATGCGTGTATATTATTAATTGTGGTCTTTTTTTTATTTTCCACAATTTCTATATTGTTCATTATATTATATAATAAAATATCATTCACAACATTTATGCACTATAGCAGGATGCTGTTTTATTTTTATTTTTTTTATTATGAAATGCACATTTTTTTTTACAACGTCATCTAAATAAATAGAATGCATATATTTTTTTTTGATTCGTTCTTACTTTTATCATATTTTGTAGTAAAAATTATTTTATGTTGTATAGACAAATTAAAAAATACAAATTTTTTTTTTTTAACAATTTTAGATTTAGCACACATTTTGTGTGTTATATATATACAATATATTGATAATAGTGTGTTAATATATTATTTGGAAAATTTTTTATAACGAAATGCAGTAGAATGTTTCTATACATTTGTTTTTATATATTTTAATTTTTATTGTATTAAATAGAATCTGTTACACGTTTAATATTTATAAACATTTATATATATTATAAAAATTTTGTCCAATAATATGTTAACTATTCAAAATATTTTATAAGATTAGAAGTACATGAATTTATTAAATATTTATATTTTTAAATGAAATTTCAATTTATTTAATCTTTATATTGAATTCTTGTTCATCTACGTTTGTAACCATACATTTAAAAAATGTTTTTTTTTTGGAACATAAAATAAATAAAAACATAAACAAAAAGCAGTTAACATGTTTTTTTGAAAACTAAAATCATATATTGGTTTGTTTTGTTAGTGTCACATTTTAAATGTTTTTTAAATAAATAAATTGTGTATAATAGAATCAAGAATTTATTTATAATAGAATATATTTTTAAAATTTGTTAATGTATTAATTTATTAGCAATTCAGCATTTAGTACTATATTTAGAAAAAGTTTAACAACATATATATATTATAAAATGCTATATAATCCTTTTATCATTTTTTGCATGAATATACTAATAACTTTTTAATTTCTTTAAATTTCATAAATTAAGTAATTTTGCATCTATATATATGCACACATTTATAGAATATAAAATTGTAACAATATACAATGATTATATGGACACCATTGTTTTATGGAATTCTACGTTTTTATTTATATTCTTAAAATAATGTTTCCATATATACGTATATAAAAATTAGTTGTTTTGGATTTTTTTTTCGATGTCTTATTCTTTATTTTTATTCTCGTTTTATTATTTGTACACGATTCTGTTTTAATTTATGATTTGTCTTTTTAAATTTTTAATTTGTTGACTTTTTTTCTCATTTTCCTTATTTTTTAATGTGATCTTTAATATTTTAATAATAATAATACGTATATATAAAATAGGAACAATAAAAATTTGATTATATTGCTTTGTCTATCTCATTACTGCAATTTTTTATCTTATTTAGTTTATTGTTTTTTAATTTGCTTTGTAATTTGTTTGTTCTATTTATATTTAATTCGTTCTTTTGCACTTTAATTATTCATACAATAAAATCGTTACAAAAAGGTAAACAATATTTACCACATAGGTATACCCATTTTTTGTGTAAATAAATGTATGGATCGACATGCTTCATCTGTTTTATTTCATTTTGCTTTCATATTAATAGATATTTTCATAATAGATTTTTAATATACATTTATTTATTTAACTATATATTTAGTTTATTTTTTATATTTTTAATTATTATATTTGTTGTGTTTCTTTTATTAAACAAATTATCAGTGTATAATTTAGCTAAGTGATTATATTGTTATCTATTTTTTTCTTTATACCAAAAATAAGACCATATTCACGATACGTTATACATATGTCTATACATAAATATTATTATATATCCTATTTATGAATTTCCTTTTTCCCAGTATCAATAAAAAATATACTGTAATTCATAATTTTCCTGCCAAAAATTGTTTTTTTTGTCTTATCTTTTACTTTTTGTTACATATTATATGTGTAAAAAAATATATATTAAAAATTGTTGCACTTTTTGAATTTACAATTTTTAAAGTTTATTCAAAAACAAAAATGGTATATGCTACTTTATTAAGCGAAGAAGATCTCAGTAGGTTTAGAACGAAACAATGTAAGCGACTATTAAATGGGGGATGCAATTTTGGATTGGATAGATGCCAATATAGTCATAATGAGTTTTGGAATAGAAGATGCCCATTTTACTTAAGCGATTCATCATTTATTCGTTATATAACAGTTATGTGCCCAAATATCGAAACCAAAAGTGATGGATCTATAAATAGTTTATGTTTAAGAGGAGGGGAATGCCCTTTTGCTCATTCAACAGAAGAAATATTATATCATCCCTTATTTTATAAAACAAAAAGATGTGAAGATTATAAAAAAGGGTCATGCAACACTTATTATTGCCCTTACGTTCATGGATTAGCTGAAACAAGAGTCCCAGGAACTTACAAATTACCATTCACAAATGGTATCGATATACCTAGTATTCCAAATATAATAATTGTAGATAAAATTGATATAAGTAATAAAAATAATAATAATTTGGTACATAATAACAGATATGGAAAAAATATTCATAGTACTAATAAAGTTGATTCGCATTTTGATACTCGAGGTAAAAATATCAACGGAACAAATGGATATACAAATGATTCATATTATCAAAAAAAATTGGATTGTGAAACAACTAGTGCCTTTTCAACTATTGATAGTATTTTTGACAAAAATGATGTTTTTAAAAATACTTGTGATAAAATAGAAATGGCAGATATAAATGAAAACAATTTAGTAAAATATTCTAAAGATGTTGTAAATTTTGAAAAGATAAACGGGTTTATTAATGGAAATAACAGTTATTGTGCTACAATTTCTAATGAAGCATGCCCTACTAATTTTTGCAAAAATAGTAATTCGGAAATTAATCTAAATTCTTCAAATTATAATATTAAAGACAATATTATGCATTGGTATAAAAATAATAATAAATATTCAAGTGTAAATTCAGATAATTTGAACGAATTTCTTCCTGGAAAAAATTCATATACCAATGGGTCTAAAAATTATCTTTCTTATTCTCCTATGACTGTTAATGATAGTTTTAACATACATAATAATAGTGCCAATTTTCATGAAAAATTAAATAGCAATGATAGAATCATTTCTTCAAAATATCCCCAAAATGCTCATAAAATAAATAATAATTATAATATGGGAAAAGATAAACAAAATTATTCTATCTGTAGTACTACTACTCATGAAATATGTTTTAATGAGCACGATGGAACAAGCAATGAACTTATTGATGGTGATGAGGAATATTTGGAGAATGAAGACAATTTAAATGAATTCATTCTTAAAAATAAAAATATAGATAAATTATTAAACAATGAAAGAAATAATAGTTCAGGAATCGATATGAAAGATATCAATATCAATTGCAATACTTCTGAATTTATTAAAAGGAGTAGTATTGATAATAATAGTGATAGTTGTGGGGAAAATAATAAATTGAGTTTACTAGAAGTTATTAAATATTTGAAAATTTTATATGAAAAAATTTCAAAGGGAAATCTTGGTTTTACACATGAACAATGGGGTAGTGTTGCACAAATAACATATGATATAATTGGTGTAATAGAATTTAATAAAGCTATAAAAATTAAGAATTTACAAAATAATTTAAAGACAACCACATATAATGATATAAATAAAACAGATATATTTGAAGCATCTCAAAACTTTATTATCAACAAAAATACTAATATAGATGGAATGGAACAACTTGAAGAAAATCAATGTGGTGGTGCTAAGAATATCCAAATAAATGAAAAAGAGAAAACACGAAATACAAAATTAGGAATAAATGGACAAACAATAATAGAAGAAATCGAAATTATAAATAAACAAAATAATATCAACGATAACGCTGTAAACACTAATAACAATGAACAAAATGTATCTATGGAAAATGAGATAAATGATGTAGTATCAAATGATTCGATAATAAGTACTGTCACTATGAATATGCTAAATTTTTCTGTAGATAATTCCGATGTAATTGATGATAAAAACAATATTGCTCATCAATACAAGGATTCCAAAGAAAAGAAAGATAATTTTAATAACGATCAAAATGCTTTAAAAGATTCCCATTTTTTGGATTATTACAATTTTAATCCAAATAGTATACATTTTGGAGATGAAAAAGATATCTCGGAAAAAATATCTTCACAACAACCCCTTGTTTCCTTCTTCGCATTTTTATCAGAGTAATAATTTAAAGTTATATGTTGTATAATGGGCAAAGAGGGAAAGGATAAATATAAATTTATCCACACTTTTATTTAATTTTTTTTTTTTATCATATGCACACATCTCTTTTCTGATTTTTTTTTTAATGAATATGCTTTTATAATATTTAAAAGACTGTCTTTTTATAAATAAATTTTGAATGTTACAAAAAATCGAAAGGCTTCACAATATAATATATATTAATATGTCTTTATTTTTATAACCAAAATAGTTAATTGAAAAAAATATAATAAATGCATAAACACAAAAAAAAATTATAAAAGGGTGAAAAGTAAAATGAATGAAAATTGAGAGAATTTGTTAAAAGATGAGCAATGCAAAAAATGCATACTGCACATGATTATATAATTGATCATAAGGTATGATGGAATATATAACAAATTTCGTTTCTTTTTTTATGTGGCTTTGATATATTTTTCTCTTTAATACAAACACATAGAAATGCCGGAGCATATTTTAAAATATTTTGTACACAAAACTAAACATTTTAATTTCACATAAAAGTATTAATATTTGACGTGTAAACAAAATAAAAAGGGGGAAAGATAACGAGAAAAAGATAGTTGCAAGTGTGAAAAAAATTATATAATATATCCTTCGATAATTAAATTAATTTTTTAAACAAAAAAAACTGATAATAAGGTATAGTCAAACGGAATATTAGCAAGAACTATGCTGCCATATTTCCTTCTTGTCTTAACATCCATTTCCTTTGGTGGATAAAAAAAATAAAAGGAATATAAAATTAATAAAATAGGTATATATATATATATATATATATATAGAAATAAATATATAATGTTTGTGCTTTGTTTTTTAATTTATATATACTAACAGAAGGTAAGGAGTCTTAAAAATTTGCGTGTTTTTTGCGATGGGCATAAGGGGAAAAACGCTAGTAAAAAAGAAATAAATGTGCCCAACTAATATCCCAAAAAAATTATCACTTGAGTTGTAATCCACGATAAGAGATAAGATTGTCAGAACCCTGTGCAATGGAAAATAATAATTAAATAAATAAAATATAGATGAATAAATTAAAGAATAGGCAAATAAAGATTTATGAAAAATACATAGCTTGTAGAAGAAAAAATCATTGATCCTAAAAAAAAAAATGAGCTACCATGGAAGATAAGAAGCTTTTATCGTAAAAAAAAATATAGTCAATCTTGTAGAAGAATTGTTCTTGCTCCACACATACGTGATCACGTTTATAATACAACTACTATAGAAGTATATTCCTCCAAATAAGTATGAAACCATCTTAAAAATAAATAAATAAATAAATAACCATATAGATATATATATCGTCATTAAGCAAAGGTGCTATATGAATTACTTCGCACTTAATCGTAAATATAGAAATATAAACATGTTATATATCCATACCAATAGCATGAAACATGACACTATTATCATCCACAAAAAGTCAGCTGAATTGTTTCGAAATGTCACATCTTCAAGGGAGCTGCAATAATATATTCTGACAAATCACCCCCCAAAATTATTATTTATTGTATTTTAATATGAAAACAAGAGGGATGTAATACAATATTATAGCATAGTACAAGTAGAATATACAAACAATTTCAAAATGATATAGATGTGTTTGTGTATTTGGTTAACATATATATATGCATGGAATTGCAAATACAACACTGAAAATATATTATTCAGAATTTTGCCCTCATTTAATTTACATTTTAATACTTACAATACATAGATATCCCAAAAAAAATGTAGTCCAAAAGACCCAAAGTACAAAAAGCACGTAATTAATCTCCAATACTGTAAAAAATGTGTAATAAAAGACAATAAAAATAAATGAAAACAAAAAAGCAAAAAAGTTCAAAGAATAATATATAATGTAAAATTCTAATACCTGGTGTTCGTTCAATACTAAGTTCCAATTCAAATACAAACTTAATGGTGATATTATATCAAGAGAGCATAAAACCATCAAAATTGAAGAAAGAATAAGATATACTCGAGTTATTAGCGGAATGTTACTTAATAGCTCACCAAGTTGAACCATTTTGTTTTCTTCCTTGTTTCCCTTTTTTATTATTATATGTTTGTTTTTATTTATATATTTTTGTATATTCGCTCTTTTTTCTTTTTAATATTTTTATTATGAACAAATTTAATTTCTTTCAACTTTATGAATACATGAGCATTCACAAGTTTCCTTCAAAAAATACATCATTTCGTCTGATCATAAATGTATACATAAATGTAATAATGCATTATATATACATGTATGTGTTACATGTTCTTGAAGCAATAGAACTATTTTAACATATTAGCCTTATTTAAGTTCGTTTTAAGGAAGCAAACAATAGTTATATATTAAATGTATAAATTTTATATAAAATTCAAGGAGTTAATAAAAAAAAATTGTTATAAAATAAGTTATCTCTTTGAGGTATTTGTTCCAAATTTTTTTTTTAATTTCTCTTTTTTTAAATAAATTTACCATATTATTGTTAATCTTGGCAATTTTTCTGTAATATTTATTTATGTATGTATTAAGGCACTTTTTGCGCATTTATTTATAAATGTATAGCATAATACTTTTTTATTATATTATTTATTAAATTTATTTCATTTCTTCCCATACCAATTTAATGTGCAAGCCTTTTTTACTCAATAAAAATTTACATTTTCTAAATTATTTTTTTTTCATCTGTATATTTTCTTTTATATTTAATTACATGTGTGTGTATTGCATTCCCTATATTATCCTTTTTGTTTGATTTGGCTCCTTATATTTGCAATTATTATTGTATATATAGTATTATTTTTACAATATTATGCTTGTGCAAATTTTTAAAATATCAAGATAATAAATGACGATAATATAGTTAAAATATAAGAAGTTTTTGATGGTACCTAAGTATAAACATATATATTATGATTCCTTTTATGTATAATACACTTATCGTTGCATATTAAGTTGTTTTATTCATTGTTTTTTTTGTCAAAGTACTTAAAATTACACGCTTACAGTATATGTATTTATTTATATATATTATAGGAGAAGCGTACAAGGGGGAAAGATACTGTGGTATTTTTTTTATGTTGAGAGTGAAATATTTTGTATTTCATTTTTTTTAAAGGGTATAAATTAGGTTATCTTTATACTTATTTGTATACATTTAATATATATATAAATGATTGATGAATTTTTTGATTTGAAATGCTCCAAAAAATAAATAAAATAATTATAATAATAGTAAAAATAAATATGATAGTGATAGATGAAGTCCTTTTCAATGTAATATGCTCTCTATTTTGTTATGTCAATATACCATAAATTTTATTTTAACTATAATTTTCCAAAAGGAAATAGTATATCACTAGACAAAGCACTCATGCATAAATATGCCCTATTCTTATTTTTTAATAATAACTTGGCACTTTATATTAATAAGAATTTTCTCCCTCTATTTATATGTTTATTAACATTCACAAGGGAAATTCCAATTTTCTGTCTTTTTTTCATTTTGCAAATTAAAATTAAAAGTTTGATATTCCTGGTATATGTATACAAAATTTAATAAATGTAATAATCCTTTTTATTCTTCTTTTTATTTTATCAATTTTTTTAATATTTACGAATTAAAAAGTAAAATTTTTTTTGTTTTATTTTTAACATGCATGTTATGGAGAAAATTATCTTTCTCTCTTTTTCTTTTTTCATTAATAATACTGAAGAAATATATTAAAATGAACATCAAATAGAAATGCTTATATGCATGTTAATTTAAGAAAAATGATGAAACATCCTTTTGTAGAGAATCTTAAGAGTGGAATATGCAATAGTGCATGGAAAAAATGATACACACACAAAATAAATAAATAAATAAATAAATAAATAAATAAATAAATAATATAGGGTCGATCATTTTGTATTATGACTCATGTGATAATAATAATGAAGGAAATATTTATTTAAGTATATATTTTTCAAATATTAAATTATCTATATATGGGAAAATTAAATGGGGTATTGGTATTTTAAAAAAAAGGCATGTTTGCTTCCAATTCATTGGGATACGATAAAAATGTGTTTAAAAAATATACCACCAAAAGTTCCATTAAATAGAAAAAGTACAAAAAATTATGACGATATATCATTTGATCGTTGCATTTTTTTTAGACAAATATAATGAGAATTTGTAAATAAATATATAAAAGAAATTTGTAAAAATGATTTCATAGTTTAAAAAAAGGAATATAAAAATGGGGATTTTATTTAGTGAATGAAAAAAGCGTATTATATCTACTTCAAAGTCTTTACAAATAATAGATTTAAACGATTTAGTTTGCCACTTAAATAATAAAAAATTCATTCATTTATATCGAATAAAAGCTGACAAAAAAATATATATTTCGAAAATGAGTTATAAATATTATTTAGACATCAGTTATCAAAATAATATTAATAGAACCATTGTAGAAAATGTAAGAAAAATTCATTCGATATGAGAGAGCATAATAATAGTGAATACTACTTTTCAATGAAAAATGAAAAAAAGGAAAATGCAAATTTATCCCTTAAATTTTGTATTCATAATAATGAAATAAAAACAAATGATATTCTTACTAAATTTGATACACAGAATTGTAAGGCAATTTCTGATGTAATAATACTAATGCTAAGAAAATTTTGAGATAATATGTGAAGGAAAAAACAAAATAAGAAAGAATAAACCAAGTGTATCAATATATGGTGAACAGACAAATGATGAAATTGAAGGAATAAAATATGAAAATAGTCAACTAAATAACATGGTATATATTATTAACTGCGATATTGCAAATTTATATTTAAAATACGAAAAATATATACTTATAAATATGTTAAAAAATAGTAAATGCGCTTTATTTTGTAATTGCAACTATATTCAAAAGGGAAACATCACAAAATTGCAAAAAGAATAATCATTACTCTACTAATCTTATTTGTGCTATTGTAAATAATTGGAAAGATATAAATATGCTCAAAGAATCAAATATTTGTATTATACTTAATAATTGCAAAATGGGATAAGCATTTATATTCTGATATAAGAATATCACACTTTGATGATTTCGAACAAATGTTTATTTATATAGGAACATAATTTATATATATATATTAATTTAAAAAAAATTATTGTATAGGAGATAAAGTCTTTTATTTTTATAATTTTATTACACCTAGTTTTTTAATACTCAATTAGCGTTATTTTCAAATGCCTCGATTTTTTATATTCAATCATTTTACTTTTTTCCACTATTACAACAATTATTTTTAATTGTAATCATTCACAAGGTACTGCAATAAATGACTTCAGAAAAATCGGGGAATTTGTTAATCAGACAAGTGACCAATATGTTAATATACTAACGAATAATGCTAATTATTATAAAAGAGTAAGGGAGAAAATCCTTTTCAATAAACGAATTTTTAAAAATTGTATTTTTATCTTTATATCAAGTCACATTACTATTTGTGATTATAACTTATTATTTTAGCTTAGATAAAAGTTACGAGATATATATATTGACAATTTTATTTATCACACATTTAATACAGTCTTCTTTTTTTACTTGGTTTTTTGGTAAAAAAAAACAAATACAAATCACGATAAATAAAAATAAGATGGATAATAATATAACTATGGCTGTAGCAACATTTTTGTTGTTTTTAATATTTTATTTTTTAACTATAATTATTTTAAGAAAATATAATTTTATACATTTTTCCTTAAATTGGGATTATATTTTTTATATTATTATAAATACGATAATTATAATTATCCCATTCTTTATACATAATATACATATTAAAAAGTGGACAAGAAATAAAGAAATAATATGGGGAAAAAAATATTCATTTAATAATTGCACTAGTAAAAATTATTGCCACCATATCTTTAATATTGAAAGTTTTAGTTTTTCTTTTGGCAAAATACATAAATTTAATATTGGGTAAATCAATACAATCACAAAATGTTTTAGTACAATTTCAAAAAATAAAACAAAAATTACGTGAAAATTTTTCTTTTTTCGGGTTTGTAAATGATGAAGCATGTTAATCTATTAAGTACGATTTACATAAATTAGCAAATAAGTATTATATAGACATATTCCTTTAAAGTTTGTTTATCATTATACTATCTTTATCCCAAATTAAATTTAAGTAACTCAGTTTGTAGCAATTTACGAAAGGCATACATAAAAATATACATACACAATTTGTAAAACATAATCCTAAAAAATAGAGATTATGCATTTCATCTTGCATTTGGAAGTGTTCTATATATATAAGGATAAATTGATTTATTTATATATATACAAGCAACTTTGTATCATTTTTTTTTTTTTCAATGGTACCACAAAATATGCATATTGTTTTTAATAACATTATTATAAAAGAGAAGATATAAAAAAGTATTTCTCACATTTTAAAAGGTAAAAAATCAATAATAAGTAAAAAAAGTATATGCATATAATATATCTGTAATTAAAACCTTATGGAAAAATAACATATAATATGTTACCCATAGGATTTATAACTTCTATCATTACGTTATGCAAATATAAGCTTAAAACAAAACATCAAAAAAACACTCTCTCTTGTTTTCGCTATTTTTTTTTCGATGCATAACCAAATATATGTTTTTTTTTTATTTAATAAATTGACATAAAAATATATTTAAATTATTTCCAATAAAAAAGGGGTGAGGAAAAAAAATATTAAAAAGGATGTAAAAAATAAAAATAGAGCTCCTTACATATACTGTATTCTTTATTAATAGTCAAATTTATGCATAAAATATATAAATATTTATTATGCATTTAGTATATACATAATAAAATATATGCACGTATTATTCAACATCATCATAGGGGGGGGTTGGGTTATTGATTTTTTTTTGCTATACATATTTCTAATAACAATTTTTATTACTATTGGTTTAGCGATATGGCAATATGCATATATAGTTCGTTTTTTTTATTGGCTTTTTAAGTATCTTTACAAAAAAAAATCATAATTCCACTACGTATATTAAAGTTTATGAATTTATTTAATGTGCATAATAGTATATACTATTGGTATCCAATGATATTATATATAGGTATGTAAGGGTTAAAAAAAACGTATTTTTTTTATTATTTTGATACGTATATCATTTTTTTACTATGTTCACATTAAAGGTATATATAAAAATATAATTTTTTAATAAAAAAGCAATATATTAATAAAAACATAGAGCATATGTTCATATCCATCATGAATAATTTTAATTAAAAATTGCCAAACTATTTATATTATAGATTAATAAAATAGGTTATATAAGATTATACGATTTTAAGATCCAATTATACATGTATGCAAAATCCATTTATATTTGTAAAAAATATAAACAAATTTTATAAAAAATATAAAATAATATTTTTATGCTGAACAAATTATACCCTATAAATATACATATATAACGCCCCAATTTAATTAGTTTTATAATAAATTCATATAATAGAAAATAACATCATAAAAATATTAATACCCATACCATTATATATATACATAATAATGTATTATTAGGATATAATATATATGATATATTTATTTTTAAATATTATAATAAATTTTTACAAATTCATATAGGCTTGTTATTTAAATAACATTATTTTTTCATGCATTGTCGTTATAATTTATTTACAGAATCACATATATAATTAATTATTTACAATAATTTAAATATATATAAATTTACATTTTTATATTTAAAAAAATTAATTGAAAATTATATTCGAATATTTTAATTCTCAAATATTTGAAAAACAATTATATTTATTTTAATAAACTTTCTTACAAATCATTAATTCAAAAAGGTCATATAATCTCCCAAGTAAGTAAATAGATGTTTTATAATAAGTAAATTATGCTAAATACATAATAAGGCTATATATTTATTTATTTATACTATACTTATTTATTTAGTATACTTACAATATATTTTTTATTTGTTCATTATGTGTATCTTACCTTATATAGATATATATAATTATATGCATATATTATTTATATGAATATACATAAGTAGCGCATATATAATATATATATTTTCAAGCAATAGCAGATATATTTTCTTGAACAGTTTAGTTTAACATATAAATTTCTATATATATATGTAATAATTACATTAACTTCATAACTCTATATGTATAAGTTATTGTAGCAAGCTTGCTATGCATATATCTATTACCAACATAGTTGTTTATTTTTGGCCCTATATGCTTTTTGTTTTGTACCTATTTTGCGCAGTATATATATATATATATATATATATAATTTTTTTTATATCGTGGTTTTCTGTGTATTTTGGCCTTATTTGTATATACCAATATATATAATACATAATTACGTATTGTGTACATATTTATGCATATCCACATATATATTAATTTTTGTAACGTTTAATTTTTTACTTATAGATTGAGTAAAAATGAGTACAAAAGACGAAAAATTTAATAATGAAAATGACATTGAAGGAAATACAGAAGAAATTGTAGATACATTTGATGCTTTAGGATTAAACGAAAAACTTTTAAGAGGTATATATTCTTATGGTTTTGAAAAACCTTCAGCAATTCAACAAAGAGGTATCAAGCCAATTTTAAAAGGTTACGATACTATTGGACAAGCTCAATCTGGAACAGGAAAAACTGCTACTTTTGTTATATCGTCTTTGCAATTAATTAATTATGATTACGTTGCTTGCCAAGCTTTAATTTTGGCACCAACTCGTGAATTAGCTCAGCAAATACAAAAGGTAGAAAAAAAATTAAAAATTCAAATTAATGAAGCCCACAACTTTTGAGCGTGTATATTTGTATACTACACGATTTCACGAACATTTGCATTAATAATTAATGTGGCATTCATATGCATATGTAATTATATATGAATAAGTTCAATATATTTTTTGTATGCCCCCATTGTATACATGGTGAACTTTTGCCAACTTTGGCTCTCCATTTCTTATAGGTCGTTTTAGCTTTAGGTGACTACTTAAAAGTTAAGTGCCATGCATGTGTAGGAGGTACTGTTGTAAGAGAAGATATCGATAAGCTCAAGCAAGGAGTACATATGGTTGTAGGTACCCCTGGTAGAGTATACGATATGATTGATAAGAGACACTTAGGAGTTGATAGATTAAAGTTATTTATATTGGATGAAGCTGATGAAATGTTATCAAGAGGATTTAAAGCACAAATATATGAAGTCTTTAAAAAATTAGTTCCAGATATTCAAGTTGCTTTATTTTCTGCTACTATGCCACAAGAAATCTTAGAATTAACAACAAGATTTATGAGAGATCCAAAAACTATATTAGTTAAAAAAGATGAATTAACATTAGAAGGTATTAGACAATTTTATGTAGCTGTAGAAAAGGAAGAATGGAAATTAGACACATTGTGTGATTTATATGAAACATTAACAATCACTCAATCTATTATATATTGTAACACAAGAAAAAAGGTTGACATTTTAACCCAAGAAATGCACAATCGCTTATTCACTGTTTCATGTATGCATGGTGATATGGACCAAAAAGACAGAGATTTAATTATGAGAGAATTTAGATCTGGATCAACAAGAGTGTTGGTTACCACAGATTTATTAGCAAGAGGTATTGATGTACAACAAGTATCTTTAGTTATCAATTATGACTTGCCATGCTCACCAGATACATATATTCACAGAATTGGCCGTTCTGGTCGTTTTGGACGTAAGGGTGTTGCAATCAACTTTGTTACTAATGATGATAAGGAAAAGGATAAGTTGAAGAAAATCGAATCATACTATAGTACTCAAATTGAAGAAATGCCTTTAGAAGTAATTAAAAAAAATAATATTAAATTATTCATATTTATGTGGCATTGTAACTATGTTAAAAATATGTTTGCATTTCATATAGCAATATTTATTTTAAATGGATATGCTGCGTATTTTTCTTATTCTTTTGGGCACATCGTATATTTTTTCTCCCCTTTTTTTATCTTCAGGTTGCGGACTATTTGTAATTTTTTTTTTTTTTTTTTTTTATTATAATTTTCAACGAAATACCAACGGATTATTGTGCTATATAAGTGTGTTATTATTTATCAAGAGTATTTATATTACAATGTTATATTATTTTAAAAAAAATAAAATAATATCCCATGTATATACTAGGCGTTTTTCGAACAACAAAACATTTTCATTACCCCTCAATATATGCATATATGTGTATATATATATATTTATGTAATATTAAATATACATATGTAGCATATATGTAAAATATATATGTTTTATGTATAAATAAACACATAAGGGAGACACATTTTTATTTATTTATTTATTTATTTATTTATTATCTTTTCCTATATACAAAAATATATTTAATATTTTTAATTTGTTGCACACTTTCATCTTTGAATTAATTTTCATACAAGTATATAATATATATACATTTACTTTAAAGTTTTATTTATTATTTTTATTATTTTTATTATTATTTTTTTTTAAAAAAAGAATAAATTAAAAACATATTTTACGTTGTATTAAAAAAAGAAAAAAAAGAAACTTCCCGTACCTTTTGAATATAATAATACGTTTTGATTTCATACTATACGAATATCACATATGTATATTTAAATAGTTCGTCAAATTTTCGTGATAGGTATAAGTAAGATACAACATCGGTATGTTATATGTTATAAAAAAATACATCATTGATATAAAAATGGATAAACAAATTATGGTTTTCATTTTTTATTGTTGTATATACATTACAGTTAAAATGACAATGCTTAATATGTTTCATAATATGAACGTTGATTTATTAAAAAAAGTAGTGATATTTGAGCAAAAAAAATAAAAAATAACCAAAAAGCTGGATATGATACTGTTGGAATAAATATATATAATGGATTTATTGGATACTCTTTCTAAATGCTATATAATACTTATATTTTTCTTATTTGTGATGATTTTCCTATTTTTTTATTTTCTTTTTAAAGTCAATAATATTTTATGATAGATTATGGAATTCATGCTAAAGGGGGTGTAAAGAGAGAAAAAACAAAATGATTATATTATTTATTTTATTCATCATTGTATGCATATTGAGACGAATAGGAACAAATCGGGAAGAAAATTTGGCTCGAAAAATTCAGATATCGTTTAAGGAATAAGCCGATATACTCTTATGCGATTTGTGATTTGTTTATATATATATATATATGGTTAGTGTATATATATACAATTTTTAGATAAAAAAATATACAAAATCATGAAAAAAATATATAAAGTTGTATGCATGAATGCATATTCGTAAATAGATAGATATATAATTCGAATATGTTTGGAAATTTGGACAAATTAATCTTATGATAAGACATATTTTCCCTTCAAAAACTTTTCTTCCGAATAAAAAGAAGCGCAAACCACTCGTTTTTCAAATAGTCGGCCATTAAACATATATTGAGCTTTTCTTGCAGCTGTTTCGTCAACATAATGAAGAAATATTTTTCCTACTCCTTCTGTATAAGATAAATCGGTGTTAGGCTTTGGGATTACAATACTTTGTAAAGGTCCATATTTTTCAGCTTCTTCTTTTACATCTTTTAATATTTCGTCATATTGGCTATCAATAATTAAATCCTCTTGGAATACAGCATTAGTTAGCTGAATTACTCTTGATGACTTTTCTCCAATCTTTCTGGACGCTTGAATTTGTAAACCTATTATTGAATTACTTAAAATTTTTTGAGAAATAGAATTTGGTAATAATGAGACAGGGACGTCTACGTTATTAGCTAAAACTATATTATTTGAATTGGGGGCATTATTTGAATTTTTATTAAAAGTCGCTTTTTTAACATTAAGAATGTTTTTTCCACATACAAAACCATTTAAAGCGTGTATAGCAACTTGTGTGCAACTACTATCTTCATATTCAAAAAAACCATAACCTTTATTTAATCCAGTATTTAGATCTTTAATAATATTAAATCCTTTTAATTTTCCAAATTGCCCTAATAGATCCATTATTTGATCATCTTTTAAATCATGTGGTAAATTTTGTATGTATAATTTATTATCATCATCTCCTGTACTTCTTACTGGTGCTATTTTAGGTGGCTTAAAACTTTCAAGTAATCCCATATCAATATCTGGGAATACAACTGTTAAAGCGGGGTCCCCTTCAGGGGGAGGCATATAATCATGGGGCCTATTTATTCGCAAACAATAATTATTATAAGACATTGAATCTAATTTTAAGCATAACCATGTAATATCCATTGTTCTAAATTCTAGAAAACAGAATCTAGAATCTGCATTAAATATTTCACATTTTACTACTGGTAATAATTGAACATCTCCAATTTTTACTTCTAAACTTGAGCCTTTTATTATTGAAGATATAGTGTTGTTAAAAAATTCTACTATTTCTTCTTGCTTAGAATTAGGAGGTAAATTACCTATATATAATTTCCTCTGCTTTTTATCTCCTTCTAATTCATATGAATTTCTACTTAACTGTGATCCTTTATTACCTTGTAATAAATTTCCATTTAAGCCTAGACGCTGATATTGTAATACACCACTTAAGTTATTACTATCTATTAAAATATTATTTTTTAGTAAACTTTCATCAACCGTATCCCATTTGGATTTTTTTTTTTTAGGTTTTATTTCTTTATTTTCTTTTTTAGTATCTTCTTCTGGCATTGATATATCATTTTTATCACGTGTATTTTTTTTTCTCTCTTTTGTGCTGTCATCAGAATAATTCTTATCACTATTATCCCACGAGCTTTTATATTTTTTGCTTTTTTTTGATTTATGATAATGATTCCGTTCATGATCACTATCACTCCTACTATTACTTATATTCCTACTATCATCTTTGCTTCTTTTATATCTACTTCTCCCTCTGCTTCTTTCTTTACTTTTATTTCTTCTTCTTCTTTCTACACTTTTATCTCTCCTCCTTTCTTTACTTCTTCTTTTTCTTTTGGACGAATGTATTTCATCATCACTACTTGGCAACTCTTTGTGCCTTCGCCTATCTTTATCATTGTCTCTGCTTCTTTCTTTGTCCTTATTCCGTCCCCTACTTATGTCCTTATTACTTCCCTTATCTTTATCATCACTTTCTTTCTCATTTCTAAATTCATTTGATTTTAATTTTTCTTTAATAATTTTAATTTTTTCTTGAAAATCTGCATTTGTTTTTTTGTCTAATATGCTGCTTTTTTCTTCATTTTCATTTATTTGGTCAGAACTATTTTTTTTATTATCACTATTGCTATCTTTAGTATCGTCATTTAATTTATTATCAGATTTATTTAGGTTTTCATGTTCGGCATTGTTAGTATCATCATTTTTATTGTTTAATTCCGTTGAGTTACTAATAACTTCATTTTTTGTTTCATTTGTTTTGCTATTAAAATAGTTACCTACTTTTCTAAACATATTTTTACACGTGCGATATGGTAGAAATATTTATATGGTTATATAACGTATCATACGTTATCTTTTTTATATGAAATTAATTTTTGATTTGGCATTTGTTTGCTCTTAGTTTATTTTAATATCTCTTCTTTTCATCATAAATTATCATACTTGTTTTTCTTCTAATTTATTTTTCATCCATATTAAAAAGGGTGCATATTATTTGATGGCCAAAAATGTAATAAAATTTTTTAATTTATATATTTTTTCTTTCTACTTCTTATAATTATTTTCATGGTACAAAAACGGATGTGGTATTTTATCAATTTCATCACAAATTAAAATTTTCTTTACTATTTATATTTTTTTATTAAAAAAAAAAATTCCTTTATACCCGTGTGGATATATAATATATATATGTATATATATACATATGTATAGGAGAGAAATATATATATAATATTAGGAGGCCGAAATAATTATAATATATTAAAAAATAAAACAAATAATTTTGTTTTATTATTTCTTTTTTACTTAAATTTTTAAACTTTTTTTTCTCGATTAAACTAATTTAAGGATAATTTCGCATTAATGCGTAAAATAAATTGGGGGTAATACGGCTTTGAATATGTATGCATATATATATATATTTATTTTTTTTAATTTCATTTTGAAAATTTGTCAACCAAACAGGCTTTGCTCATCCTTTATATTATTGACAAAATAAATAAATGGATAAATAAAAACATGTTTATATACCTTTTTTGTATAAAGGGATTTGGATCAATTTATGCAAAACAAAGGGTCTTATGAAATATCTAATGCATGGATATTGTAAATATATTTGTAGTGTTTCGTATGTAATATAGGAATAATATGAAGCAACATTATTTTTTAATACCATATAAAAATACATTTATATACATGCGCATATAACCATATGAACGATCTCCTAGAATCACTATGATTATGTCTATAACATCTAGGATAGGCAATTTTTTTTATATACATCAAAAAAATAAATGTAATATGGTTTTTGAATAATAAAATCAAAGAATTTTTTAAGAACTCTCATTTCCCTTTTTTGCTACAACTTATATATATTATTATTTGTAATTTTTTCATTATTATATAATAATGGAAAGTATTAAAAAATATCCTAAAGTTTTTTCTGTATATATATAAACACGAT
The DNA here is from genome assembly GCF_900002375.2 of Plasmodium berghei ANKA. NCBI lineage: Eukaryota > Apicomplexa > Aconoidasida > Haemosporida > Plasmodiidae > Plasmodium > Plasmodium berghei. The sequence goes on from NC_036171.2 coordinate 1,304,066, forward strand.
AATAGTATATGCACGCATACGCGTATATATGTGAATATATTTGGACTACGCCCACAATTCTAAGACGTTATTGAGTATGCACATTAAACCGAATAACGTAAATAATAAAAGGTAATAATAGAAAGTAAAATAAATAAACAAACATCCAGCAGCATAAAGACAAAAAATGGTTATATTAAGAGTATGAGAAGTTTATAAAATATTGGAATTGAAAGCGGTGTGTAAAATTGTGACTTGGGCACTGCTTGATCTTATGGGAATAATTTTATGTGTCATCATAAAAATCTCTATTTTTTTTCGAAGATTGTTTTACATTATCCAAAAAATTTGCATTTGGATCATCAAAATCTTTGTATTGATCTCTTGAATTATTTGTGAGTAAATGAAAATTTTGATTTTTATAGTTATTTTTCTTAAAATATGTACTTTTATTATTTAAATAATTTTTAAAATTATTAGAGTTATATTTTTTTTCCATCATAAAAAAAAAGTTAAAACTATGAGGGCTTTTGTAAAAATATCTTTGCATAATTTTTGCTTCAGTTTCCGTAATTAATTTCATTTTAATTTGATTATGTTTAATAAAAATATGATTAGGTACATCAGTAATGTTATTAAAAAGTTTCATACATTTTGCACATCTAATTTCTGTTTTATTTGTACCACTATCAGTGCTACATTCCTTTTTTAATATATAACTCTTATTTAATATTTCTTTAAATTCATTAGTTTGTTCGATATCAATTATTTCGTTATAATTTTCTTTTATTGCCGCATTAACTTCTTGATCAAATTTTGCAACCCATTTAAGTTGATAGTAAGATATTTCTTCATTTTTAAAGAATTTATCTTTTAGTAGTTGTATCTCTTTATTTGAATTTATTTTATCGCTACCTTTATTAAAATTATCGCTCTGAGTTACTTCATTTATTAAATTGCAATTATTATTTCCAGATGAATGAATAGTACTGTTTTTATCATTCATATAATACCCTAATTTCTTAACATTATAATTTTCATAAAAAATTGGAATTAAATTCGTATAAAATGCATTATACATATTCACTCGTAAATAAAAGTATCCACATTCTCTAACCATTTCATCGTATGTATTAAATTTTCTAGCAGAATAATAACAATAATTATGAACAAATCTTAAATACAAAATCAAAATGTCTAATTTTTTTCGTGTATCTAAATTTGTATTTTCTTCAATTATTTCAATAATGTAACTTTCTTCACCATCGATTTTATCTATGTTGTCCAGATCGTTTGCATTGTTCGATTCATCATTACTATCTTTTTTTTTTCTTCCTCCTTTTTTTCCCGCGCCTTTACCCTTTGGAACAGTTTCCTCTTTTGGAATATCTTTCTCTTGTGCTTCATTTTCTGTTTTTCTTTTTTTTCTTTTATCTTCAAAATTGTTTTCTTCTGTTATGCTCTGTATAAATAATGAGTCAATATGACATGATCTGTCTAATTTTCTAACAATGCTTTTAGCATATTTATAATCTACTTTTATTCTTTCGTCATGTGAACATATAGGGGGGCACAATCTAAAATCTAAATAGTGATAATTATTTCTTTTTACATTATTAAAATTCCACCCCCTAATATTAATACTATGTGCCTTTTCACGCAAAATATTTAATAATTCATTCATTTTAGTACTTTTTTTAAAATATATATTTGCTTTTCTATGAAAAGACGGAGCAGTTGATAAAGAAAATGGTCTTACCTCTTTATTGTTATATACATCCCATATATTTATATTCAATGCATCATAATCTAATTCATTTAATTTTTTTATTATATCAAATTTGTTTATTCTAGTTGGTATATGATCTATATGTAAAGCAATACTTGATAAATAATTTACTATTTTTATTAATATGTTATTATTTTCATTTACATTTTCAATTTTACATTTTATTTTTTCTTTCCATATATTAATTTGGTATATATTTTCTTTTGTCATTTCCTCATTTGTGTTATTTTCTTTTTTAATATTGTCATTATCGCCATCCTTTTTATGATCAACTTGCTCATTTTTATCTTCTTCATCTTTTATATAATCTTTTTGAGTTTCATTTTTTTTTATGCCATTTTCGGCTTTCTCTTCTCCAATGTTTGTATTAACTTCTAAGCTAAAATTATCAAAATTGTCATTATTATATAATATCATAAATTCCTTAAAATTATTTTGAGCAGATTTAATATTTAACTCAGCTTGTTCATTCATATATTTGACTCGATATTTTTCGATAAAAAAAGAACTAGTACATTCATTATTGCATATGATTTCTAAATTGTTTAATATACTTTCAATAGCTAAATTTTTTATTTCATTTGCTATATCATCTATTGTTTTATATTTTTTTATGTCGTTATAAAATTTCTTTATTATGTCTGAAAATACATATTCATCTATGCTATAACTTTTTTCTTTTTTAAAATTATTTATTAAATATTTTTCAAATTCTTCATCACTCTCAAATTCGATGTTTTTTTTTTTCAATTTATTGCTAGCGTCTTTAGTTTCTTCTTCATTTTCCCCTCTTTTTCTCTTTTTGTCATTTGGTGCTATATCATCACTTTCTTTCATTTTTAATGTGCTTACTATTTCAATATACTTTGATGTTTACTTGTTTTTTTCGGTCTTTCTTTTTTATATCGTTGCCTATTCCCTTACTTATTTGTCTAGCTGTTTTTGCTATACAAGCATGCATATATACATACGTGTGTATTGATGTGCTTGAACGCGCATATAGATATAATATATATGTATTGTTTATTTTTTACGCACTATAGTTACTCTTATTATTTGTTTTCCCTTTGTTATAATATTTTTTGGTTTTCAAACAGACTTTAAAACATAACTAGGGATATTTCATTCAAAGTGATAAAAAATTGAAAAAAACAAAGTAGCTAAAAAAATATATTATAAAATCATTATGCAATTATCAATATTATATATAATATATACACAAATATGAAAAGGGAAATTAGATAAATCAAACTACAACTCACTATAGTAATAAATATATATTATTATATAACATTTATCATATATGATACATATAAAAAATATAAAAAATGTACATAAATATATGTAGTATGTAATTATGTATACCTTAAAAATGATCATAATACCCCCCCAAAAAAAATTGTTATATATATATAATAAAAATAATAGCTATAAAATAAATAAAAATAAAAAATATATTTTAATTAAAATAAATTATAATAAACGATAATAAAATTTTTTAATGAGGCATATATAGCTTCCAAAAAATGAAAAAAAATGCATATATGTAGCAAACTAATAAACGGTGGTATCTGTAAAATTTAGGTGTCAAGAAATATATATTACATATGCATATATATATATTCATGCTTATGCGAATATAGGAAACAACTACATAGCTCAAAAATATGTATGATACATTTGGAGTATTTAAAAAAAATAATGATTGCTTGAAATAAAAACAAGCCATATGTATCCATTGTTATATTTTTACATCGAATTTTTAAGTTAACAAAGATTCACAAATCAATTATCATTTTGTAAATACATATATAAGCAGTATAACATATATAACAATATTTTTATTAATAAATATGAGGATATATTATATGCGCAAATATTAATATGTCACTGTTCCTTATAATAAGTCATCATTTGTTCATATTTAAAGATTCGTACATATATATTATAATAAAAAAATATATAGCCTTTAAGTGGGGATTAGCTATTTTGTATTAGTATCGTTTTAATTTTTCATATATTAAGAATGTATAGAAAATGTTTATTAAAATATATATTACTTCATATGTCTGATGTTCAAAAAATATTCAACTAATCAATATATCTTATTCAAAATAATAGTTATCAGTTCTCCATTATATAAAATAAATATTATAATACTTTTATCCAATTATAGCAATTGCCATATTTATGTCTTTCTTTTTTTTTACGCTAATACTTTATCAAAATAATGAAATGCGAATTATTCTATAGCAGATTATGCCAAATATAGTTTATTACACATAATTAAAAAAAAATAATAAATAAAAAAAAAATATATAAAATGTAAAAATACATATACTATACTAGAAGCCTTTTTATATTTGCTCTAGGAATATTACATTTAAAAAATTCAAATAAAAAACAAAGAGTCTCATTTAGATATAAATCGAAACAATATTTTTCCTTCCAAACAAAATAAAAAATTATGATTTTTCGTTGGATTATCAAAACAAAGAAATTTATGTCTAAATCAGGATATTTATCTGGATTCATTAATTTTCTCAAATTTACATATATATATATATATATATATATATATATATATATATTTAAGAATTGTATGTACATTGAAATTTTCCTTACCACTTCAATTAACTTTTATTTCTATTACTTTAATACAAACCTCAAAAATTATTTTTTGTTCATAAAATGGTGAGAAAATAGTATGACAAATTGTATGTGAAGGCGTAGCGCTGATAATAGCCAAATCCATTATTTAATAAGGTTTATTTTAAAAACCATGCTAATAATTTTGTAAATTATATCCTTTTATATTTCAGCATGTGCTATTCCTGTGCTTTTATGTGCCCCTACCTTTTACGCTTAATTGGAGTTTGCTGCAAATATCTATAGATGATTTTTCCTCGTCGTTGCTCGAAATTTAATTTATGAATTTGAATTTTAACAGTATCTCCTAAGTTAATTTTAACTTTATTAACTCTTAATTTCCCAGAAATAAAACATAAAAATTTTTCCCCATTTTTAATACTAACAATAAAATTGGTGTTTGCTAAGCATTCTTCGACTATTCCATTCATTTCGATTATATCACTTTCTTTTTTTTTTTTTATAACGCTATTTTTAAGATTATTATCTTTTAAAATAAACCTTTTAATAATCTGTTCCTTTTTATCACATAAGGATAATTTTCTTTTATTTAAAATTCCCATGCTGGGAGTCAGACATGTATCCAATTTTCCAACATTATGAATAAAGAGTTTTTTTTTCAAACTTACCACATTTGTTAAATAAATTAAATGGAATAAACATAAAAAAAATATCATAAAAATAAAATTACAATACATGTATGTTTTTAGATATTAACTTTGTTGTTGTATATATAATGTTACAAGCTTATCAAACTAACCAAAAATAAATACAATGCTTGCTTATATATATTTTATTTGGGCATTATATATCAAAGTCCGCATAAGTGATCCTCTTTACCTTTTGGAAAATATTCCAAAAAAATCACACACTATTTTGTTTTCCTTTTTACATTTTTTTGGAGAACATACTATTGCTACAATAATATGTTTTATTAATCTTCTAACTAAAAAAATAAAAATATGATATATATATATATATATTCCTCCTTCTGCACTATCTTGTATTCTTTCTCATAATTAGTAAATAAATATATATCAGTTTCAATTTTTAAGATTATATAAAAAATTATAGAAAATATATTTTTTCCCTCCCAAGCGAATGCACAATGTATTATAATTAACTTTGTATTATATTATTGTATACAAAATTAAAAAAATTATGACGAGGAAATACGAACCCTCTTATATTTATTAAAAATATATATCACAAAATAAGTGATTTTTATCTCATCCTTATTTTTATCTTCAATTTTTTTGTTTCATTTATTTTTTTCCCGCTGTGAAGTATGTAATTATTTTGCCATACTGCAATAATATTATTACGTATATATATTCTCTTAATTTTATACATTAATTTTGACTCGAAGTTTTATGAAAAAAGGAAATACTTCTTATGATCAATTTTTTTTAAAAATAAGTTGCTAGCTTTCCAATTTAGCAATTATTTGATACAGCTTTTATTTCGTCATATATTTAAGGATGATTTTTTTGTTTTTTGGAGGGATTATCCATCATGTAAAAAATATTTGTTTATTTTTATGTCCTATTTTTTATTACCATATTTAAGATATATGTATTTTCCGTATTCCTTAAGTGCATTTGTTGATAAATTGAAATTAAAAACGTTAACAAATAAAGAAAGATTATATGTATACATTTTATAATCACCAAAAGATTGTTCTCTCAATATGTATATTATAATTTGATATATATATGGGCCATGCTATAGGGAAAATAATATAATGTAATTTTTTTTTACTCGGAAATGTTTATGCATAAACTATTTCGAATAAAAGAAAATGAAAAGGACGACCAAATAATATCACCGCATTAAGCCAATAATAGAAAACAAACAGATACATTTATACATATATAATACATATGCGCCTTTTCGTTCGAGTTGTATACATGGGGAAAAACTATCAAATTTAAAAGCTACTTGAAAAAATGAAAAAAAATTACAACGTAATAAGCAATGATGATGAGGATGATATATATAAGTATAACGAAGGAATTCGATACCGAGAATATAAGAAAACTATTAGAAATATCCAAATAAATTTTGAGCAAATTTTAAGTGATTGTAAAGACAATTTTAATTATAATGAAAATGATCTATATAAAAAAAAAGAAAATGAATTAAGTGAAATCATTTCCGATAAAAAAAAAAAAGTCGAACAGTTAGAAAATTTACATAAAGAAGGGATACAAAATTTACAAATAATGCAAAATTATTTTAGTCATAATAAAACATATGCTTTAGAAATTTCTAGATATTTAAGTATATTTGATAAATTTAAAATACAACTTCAAAGTGCTAGAGCGACTTTAGATAAAATATGTACGTATAATAATATTCTATATAAAAAAAAAAGAAATTCTCTCACACCCCATTTTAATAAAGAGAATGGAAATAATATCAGTAATCATATAAATAATGTAAATCATGTATTTAAAGAAAGAAGTGCATTAGATTATTCTCTTAGCGAATTAGATAATATTCTATTTATAGGGAATCAAACTAATATTAAATTAAAATTACAAAATTCATATATTGTCAACCAAATAAAAAATATTAATATTATTAATACTCATATACCTCAGATAAAAAAAATATTAAAAAAAATTAAACACTACAATTTAAAGAAAACTATAATTTTAGCAATTGTGATAGCTCTTTGTATATTTGTTTTTTTTATGTTCAGATAGCTGTCTACACTATGTAAGTTTATTCATTCAATATACACTTTTTTTCATGTATTATTTTGTATGGAATTATATTCTTACTATAATGAGAATATGCAAAATATGTGACGCGAAGAATATCTCTATATATAGCATAAAACCGTACTATACACACTTCTATATATTTATATATATAAATAATTATTACCACTTGTATGCTATATTTTTGATAATCATTTTATTATAATATTTTACCCCCTATAAGAAGTTGCCACAACAATATATCCTTATATTAACTACATTTGTATGTATGAACACACGTGTAAATTTCTATTTGAGCAATGAGTTTCGATGCTTGGAAAAAGTTATATTTTTTAATAGAAATTTAATGATAATATTTTCTTTTGAACAGAATTTGTATGTGTGAATGTGATCACATGCAATGCTGTATTTTTTTGTGTGCGTATTATTCGTTTTTTAATAAAAATAATACAAAACTATGTTTATATTTTTATATAAATATATTTTGTCAAATTGAAGATAAACAACATTTGTTATTTTTTTATTAAATCACTTAAAAAATTGATATATATATATATATATATATATATACTTTGATACAAATTGGTATCAAAAATAGCAATTTGTGTAATAATCGGGAATGCTTACTCGTATGTATAATATGTGAAGGTACTCTTAAAAGGTTTTAAAATATATGGAATAAGCAAATAGGCGCACAGAGCCTATAAAAAATCCGGTGAAATTCAAGCCCAAAATAATATGCAAGTATAAAATATATGGGCATACATATCAAAAATGCCTATATGATATAACAAGCATATAAATGAATGTTTTACAAATATATATCTCACAAAACTGGGTTCAAATTAGTTTGACTTTCCTGTACACAATATTTGATTTTATTCGGGGTATTCAATTGTATTTCGGTGTGTGGACATTTTTTTTTTTTTTCAACAATTAATCGAACTGCTTTAATTTTATGATCATCAATTTTGAGATAATTCGGATAAGGCTGACCATAATTCGTAAATAAACTCATACCAGTATCGATAAGAAAATAATGATTATTACAATAAGAGCCAATTTGGTGTGATGGTTGTCTAGTATGTCCGACAACTAGATATTTAGCATCATATTTATCTAAAATTTGAAATAATTCTGAACATTTTTCTTTTTCATAATAAGGTACATTTCTGGACATAGCATCACTCCATAATACTCCATCTCGACTTAAATAATTTTGAAATGAATCATATTTTATTGGTTTGCAATTATTTTCTATTTGGAGTCGAGTTTTTAAATTTATATCATTTATACTAAGTTTCGATATTAATAAATTTAATCCTCCATGTGTAAATATGATATTGTTAACTTTAACCATTGGTGGTAATCGTATTAATCTTTTATGATATTCTCCATAGGGGTTTACAAAACTATGATATCTATAATTAGCATCATTATGAAAAAACATTTCAATTTCTTTTGGATTTACATAATTAAAATAACCACATAAATTTAATTGTTCGTGGTTTCCCATTATTAATATTACCCTACTATTTTTTTTTATTGCTTCTTTTTGCAATTTAAATAAAAAGTTATAAATTATTGGACCATATATTCCACGATCGAATACATCACCATTTTGTACTAATAAAACATTATCACCAATCCAATTATCATTTTCACCGATCAATTTTGAATGCCTTAAAATTAGCTTTAAGCTTTCTATGTCTCCATGTATATCTCCTATAGCTATAATTTTGCCATTCCATTTTATATTATCATATTTATTATAATATGAACTATCTAATTTTTTCTTATCAATCACTAAATTTTTAAATAAAAAAGGATGTTTAGAACCAGGTTTACTTTCACCCTTTTTAACTATTGCAATATATAGAAACAACAATATGTATAATGCCTTCTTAAAAATCATTTTTACCTCTATGCGTTCATACATGTATATATTCGAGATGCATCATTATTTTTTTCAAAATATGTTTGTTACAAATAGCGAAAGTTGCACCTAATTAGGCAGATTCAATTATGATGCATGCCTATTTTAACTGGGAAATGTTTCAATTACTTTGTTTTTTTGTCCTGCACATGCAAATTTGCATATACTTTATAAACTGATAGGTTGTCAACTTAGTATTTGTTTTCCTCAATATATATACACATGCAATATATATTTGTTGACAACGTTATTCAATATTAACTATAAACAAGCTTATATTAAAAAAACCATGCAATTATTGATGTAAAACATAGTTTTATATCTTAACGATGGATACTTCAATATTTATTACATTTTATTGTTTCCTTTTTAAATATTCGCTGGAAATAAATCACAATACATAAATGGTGACATAAGGGTCCCCAAAGTGAAAACATGTATAACAGTTACTATTCCAAAAGGGAGCAAATACACACCAATTGTTAGTTGAAAATAATATTCCTTTTTTAATAAAAAAATAAAATTAAATTAAAAAAATAAAATTAAATTAAAAAAAATAATAAAACTAAAGTGATATATTTTTACCCTTTTTTTCCCTTCGCATTAATATACATTTTAAATAATTTTACGTCCTTTTACTTCAAAAATTTACATTATTGTTTATAATTAAGCTTGAAAATATTTACAAATAACTAGCGCATATTTTATCTCATGATATTTTTTTGCATAAATAAACACATATATAGTTGTAACAATATATATGCTAATATTTATATTTTTTCACAATGTAAAAGTTATATTCATATTTGTTTGATAAACAAAATTGCATATAGCATTAAAAAGGTTACACAAAAAAAAACGAAATAAAGAAGTATGAAATTAGCAAAATAAAATGAAAATGCTACATATAGGAGATGTACTAAATTCATTTATTATCCATATGCATTAAAAATTAACAAAAATAATATATAAACTGGGTGATAGTAATAAAACAATAACATATACATAATAGTTGAAAAATCTTAATAAAAAAAACTATATCGATACTTATGAGGAATATATTCATGAAAATACGTATAAACGTGCACATAGTAAATAAATATAAGATAATTAACAAACTTTTTCAATCATGTTTGTTTGCACACATAATTATATCAAAATAAAGTTTTGGCTGTGAGAAAAAAGGTAAATTCATATTTTTATTTTTATAAATATTAAAAAATGCACATTAAATTTTTGTACTTAATTTACCTTATTCCAAAATGTGCGCATATATATGTTTATTTTTGTAATTCATTTTCAAAACATGTTGTACAATAAATAGGAGAAACTATATCATTCTTCATTTAATAAATTTCTGCTATTAAAATCGCTCTTTAAGTCTTTTAGCAAGTATGTTCAATTTGTTGAAAATTTTTCCTTGAGTTGATCCAAGAATTAAACTACATATAGAATATCTAGCCATTTTAATATTATTAAAACTACCTAGTATATGTATTTTATCACCTGCTATTACTATTCTTGTTTTTGTTGCATTTTCAATAGCATATTTAGTTGATCCATTGCTACCACATATTCTACCAATACATCGAGATAAATGATCTCCTTTTAATATTTTAACATCTTTTATTTGAAAACTTTCAATATATAAATCATCTATTCTCAATAACGCTAAGGCATCTTCAATGCTGAATCCAAGTAAATATGCTTTAATATAATCTGAGGATTTTTGTAAATTATTTTTATCCTCTGTTAATTTGCATGTTCTTACTTCTATTTTATCTTTGTTCATACGTATTTCTAATTTTAAATTTGTTACAATTGGCTTTATTAATTCAAGCCAATTATTTTTTACTGATGATATTCTTTGTCTAGGTATAGTTATAATTCTCATTTCATTTTTATTAATAGAACTATCATTATTTTTTTTGATATTTTTAAATATTAATTTGTTTTTTACTTTTTTATTATTATCTGTATCATTATCTTGCAATATATTTTCTAAGGTCAGAACGTTTCGTGTTTCTTCACCATTCACGCCGTTATCCTTTTCCTCGATTTTTTCTTTTGTTACGTTTTTCCTATCATCCCGTATAGTCGCCGAATTTTTAATAATTCTTTTTGTCATTTTGTCTCCTTTAAATGCGTATTTATCAATATATATATATTTATTTATTTGTTTAATGGCCATATAAATAGCAAATTGAAACCTCTTTTATGTACTAAGTTTTAAATGCTATTTCTTCAATGTCATTTAATTGAGTAGTTTTATTTTTAAAGAATTATGCAAAAAAATGTATGTATAGTTATATTGTGATAAGAAGCATGAATATTTCAATGTTTTATCATTTTTAAATATATATAACATGCATTATAAATTATATTGCATTTTTAAGAAAAATAAATGACTGTGAATTTTAAAACACAAAGAAAATTACTCATACAATTTTTTATTAAAAAAAACATATTACTTTTTAATTTATTAATTAAAATTTATTTCCATCGTTCTACATTTATATGTTAAAAAAATAATATATTATATCCATTTATATACTAATATATTATTTATTTTTTTATATGCATTCTTATATTTTTTAAAATATATTTTTATTCTCTATATATGCCTTTTGGTGATAGTATATATAGACTTTTCAATTGCTACTACACCAAAAAAAATTATAATAATAAATGCTACAAAATTATGTTGTGATAAAAATAAATATAAAATTAATAAAACGAAAATTAGTTACAAAATAAAAGGGCACTATTAAAAAAACATAAAACAGGCAAAAGTGTTCCTTTATGTAATTGATAGCAATTAGAGGCATAAATTCCAATGCAATCTTTTGCGAAAAATGCAACTACATTGATATATATTCCTACTGAATTTGTTTTTTACTTGACATTTTTTCTTTATAAATATATATATTATTAAGTAGTATAATATAATAACGCGACGTTTTAAGGATATTATCCAATAATTGTAAAAAATAAGTAGCAGTTATGTATATATAAAAATATTGTTAAGTATATGCTGCATTTTATTGGAATATATTTTGGTCATAAACTTTCAAAGTTTTTTTATAAATTTGTAGCATTTTTATATATATTTTTTGACATTGCGTAAAAGAGAAGTACAACCGAAACATTTGATATATTTATGCTCCTTATATATTTAAACTTTACATACTAAAAGGCTAAATGATATATTAAATCGTTATTAAGTTTATAAAATAATCGTATGTAACAACTATTATTAGTATAAAAAAATAAAGCATGTAAGATAAAAGGCAAAAATTATATAGAATAAACAATTTGTTGTAATTGAGAAGAACTGGTTATGTAATTCCATGGTAAATCTTAAAATGAACTGATTATAGCATATGCCAATTAAAATCTAAAATTGTCTCTTAATTCGAGGTTTCAAAAAAAATGAAGTAAAATAACCTAATTCAATTAAATCTTCAATGTATATGTATACAAATTATAAAAATTACGACAAGAACAATTATGTTTTATTTTTCGGTATCTTTTTCTATACACATGTTTCTTTACTGAACCAAATGAAGATATGAAAAAAAAGTGTTTTCAAAAATATCTGACTTAAAAGAATAATTAATCAACATTTTTAAGACGTCATCATATATATTTTTTGATATATTTATTATTTCTGAGTTAGATATTTTATTCTCATCACCTTTTTTTTTTAAACAATATAATACTTTCATTACTTTTTGAAAACATATAGAATTTTCATCATAATATTTTTTTGTATTCATTATGTTACAAATATACAACTTTTTAATAAGGATTTTTATTTCAATAATTTTGATTTTTTCATAGCTTTTTAAGTAAAAAATTGCTATGTTATGTTTTTCCATTTTGTTATGCATATATTCGCTAAGGAATATTGAGTTATTGTAGTTTTTAAAAATGTTCTTGTTTTTAAGAAGCATTTTTATTTTATGCTTAAACAAGTAAATCTTTAAATTAAATTTCTCACAATTATTATTATCACTATTAGCATTATTGTTTCCTTCCGAAGTGTTTTTTTTTGCACACTTTTCAAAGCGATCCATTGTTTTTTTTTTTTCATGAAATGATAATTTTTTTTTAATTATTTCTTTATATTTGTCTGGATTATTTTCTATTAGTGGATACTTGGACTTATTAGATTTTAATAAAAAAAATTGATTAATGTTAACATATTCATCTTTGTTAATGTTTTTGCTTAATCCACATAAAACTGCATTCATATTATTGTTAATTTCGTTAATCCCATTATTAATTTTCGAAAAATTAGTTATCGAGTGATTTCTTTCATTTTCCAAATAACCCAATGTATTGTAACAAAATTCACAAAAAAAAAAACACCTATAGTTTTTAGCTTCGTTTCTATTAATTACTATATTATAATGATTTATTAAATTATAATTAAAGCATAAAGAATTTGAAAATATGTAAATGTTATTATCAGTATCTTTTATAGAATCCCATGAAACTGTTTCACATTCCTCACAAAATGCGTGATCAAAAAAATTAGGTATATTTAAATATACATAAGGCATTATAAGATTAATTTTTGTATAAAACATAATGTTTTTATTGCATATTTTGCATTGTATTATGTTTTCTTTTAGTTTTAGCATGTTGTCTAATTCTCTATTTTTACATATATCAAAAAAACTGGTATTTTTTCTATTTACAATTATTTCTACTAATAATATTATACTCAATTTTTTATTTAACACAAAATTAATTGATTTAATCTTTCCATTTAATATTGTTAACATGGAAGGTAGAATTATATATTTACACATTTTTTTTTTTTTCTCTTTTAATTGTATATTTATCTCTTTGCTAAATTCGCCCTTACTGGAAATTTCTTGTATTTCTAACACACTATTTAAATCACAAAACTGATTATTTTCGAATTCTATTTTTTTTTTCTCCTCATTCTTCCCTTTTAATGTTTGAAATGTGTTCATTTTAGTTTCATTTTTATTATTGTTACCGTGTATGGCATTTTGCTTTATTTCTACAAATCGTTTTTTCGTTTCATTTTCATTCTCTGTTTTCGTGTTTATACATTTATCTGTACATATATTTTCGTCAATATCTAAATTTTTATACTTTGAAAAATATATTTCCTCCTTTTTTATGAGTTTATTATATCCCAAAATGTTGGGGTTGCTATTATTATGATTATTATTATAGTTTTTATAAGCATCTTTTTCACATATTTCATTATGCTCCCTTTTTTCTATATTAACAGAATTGTCTTCACCTTTGTTAACAAAATAATTGATACAGTTTAATTGAATTTTTTTGGAGGGGAAAGCATTTTGTGCTCCATCATTTCCACCTTTTATAGAAGATTCTGCATTGTATGAGTTATTTTTGTCTGAACATTTTTTTATTGATAATATTTTTTTATCATTCTCAGAATCATTTTTATGATTATATATAAGCGTGAATTTAACTTTATACAAATGGAAATTTTTAATATTTTTTTTTTTTTTGATTATAATAGAAGCTTTAACATGATTTAAAGCAATTTTGGAAGTGAGTAAATAGTTAATAAACGATTTTGTGAAAATATCGAATTGGATATTTAATGACACAATATTTTGCTTGACATAATATTCAGCATATTTCATTATTAAATATACGCATCAAAAAACAAAAAAATATAATAATACTAAATTGGAGAGCCAGATTAAAATTAAATACAAAAAAAGGATAATAAATGTCATTTATCGGAAAAAAAACCTTTATTTATAATAAAGTAAATCTACATATTTTTGTTGGGTACTATACACAGAAATAATATTACATATAAATGATTTATTATGTTAATTAATTTTCCATTGCAATAATTTAATTTATGCTGTATTCATTTTTTAAAACTTGGAGTCCTAAATAATACTATTTCTTTATATTCAATCTATTTTTTCGATCTTGTGTTATATATTCTACAAATAGCATTTTTGCTATCTCTATTATTTATTATTTTTTTTCACAATTTAGCCATGAATATGTTTATATTTTTCTTTTTTTTTACAGGAGCCAATTTTATAAAATATTACAAATTTTTTTTCACGCATTGCTTTTCTATATCGCATATACACATAAATAATGTAGTGTGATATTTTTCATTCTTTTCATTTTTATTTCAATTAATTCATATCATTTGAAATATTGTTTATGAGTTATATTAAACAATATAAGAGCATTTTGATCTAGAATCTAACATAAAATAATAATTCGAATCACCAAATAATAATTTATTATATATTTTTATTATATTACCAAAAATAGTAACAATATAAAGTAGATAAAAAAAAATGCTTTATAATTATTATATAGTATTTTAATAGCTATTTTTATGTTGGTATTTATGTGTATTTAATTAAAGATCAGTGTTTGCAATGTTCCCCAACAATTTTTTAGGCAAATGATAGATCAAAATATGTTCGTATTAATATAAAAAATCTACATTTTCAAAGAAAATAACCAAATATAAATAATTATAATGAAAATTAATATTTACAAAATATTTATTTAATAACTCGTTCTTTAGATGTATAGTTCTATTGGTAAATCCTTCATATAAAAAAAGTTACCAGTTGTATATTTAGCAATATAAATCAAATAAATTATATGTAATATACATTTGAAAGAGGAGAAAACATATAATAAACAAATTATATACTACATTATAAATTCGCTTAGTCGAAAATATACAATTAGGTACAAATTATTACATTTATTATATATATAATTACAGCATCTTAAGTGCATTTTTTATAGGCGTATATGATTTAATTTAAAATAATTGAAGTGTATTAATATATATATTTTTAGTGTAATCCATAAAAATGTATAAAAAACATAGATTAAAAGTTGATTTAAATAATGGAAAAAATAATAGTTATATATTAAAAAAAAATTAAAATTTGGTAGCTAATTCTAAATTATTAAATATAATTTTTGAAAAGAAATATATAGCTAGCTACACATTAATTTTTTTTAATTTTAAAATTTAATATTATTAATTTTTGTAAGTATAGACCCCAATTTTTTTTTTAATATATAATTATTGTATACAACGTTTTTAGAACAAAATTCAGTAACAACATATGCATGCTTAGTAATGTTTTTTATACTATATATCTGCACATAAGTAAATAAATTAAATATAAATATATATTTAATAATGATCATCATTGTTATTTTATTTTTATAATTACCAATATAATGATTATTTGGTCGACATATCTTGTAACACAAAATATAAATATAAGCCAAATATAATTGCATCACATATAGATCTATACATAAAAAATTCCAAGATTATATTTTGGAAAAAAAACAAATTTAATATTTTAATTATCTTTATGAATAACTAAATTATATTCATTTATTATGGTCATTTATACATTTTCCTCGATATTTCCCTTTCTTTATTAAATTATTTTATTTATGTATATATACATAGAAATTTGATGAACCAAATCCATAGTTTTATATTTTATTAATAGTGAAACTTATATAAATTATTAAGAACATGAAAAAAACAATAACTTATTTTTCTTTTGCACTGGTAATTCAGTATTTTCTTACCACGTGCAGCCATGAAAAGGTTACTAAATAAATAAATATATATATATATATATAAATGTATGATAAAATATGCGCGAAAATTAATATTATCCAATACATTTGTAAAATTGTTTGAATCATAGTAAAAGTATTAAATGTGATAAAATAAAAAAACAACAAACTGAATATTATTATTATATTTCATTTTTATATTATATTTTTTTCTTTATAGAAAACCGTAAATTTATTAAAAAGAACATATGCATCTTTCCAATCTTCCCCTTTAAAAAATAATAGTGGCAATAGAATTTTATATGAACTTAAAGAATCTTTATATAACATTGAAAATGGAAAGCTATTGGATGATCTTGCATCAAAAGACAATGAAATCTTCTGGGGAAAAAATCATATATTACCTGAAAATTCTAGAAGTGGCAGTATTAATTCACAACAGGAAAACAATTTTTTGGAAATAGGGACACCAGAAACAAAAAAAAACAATCAAAGTGAAAATAAAAGTCCAAATGGAAATTACAAAGATTATTTTGACAAACATCCGATTAATGAATGCAAGGAAAAAGATAAAAATGAAATTCATGCTTGGATTTGTGATGATGAAAAACAAAATTGCGTACCAAGTCGAAGAATCAATTTATGTACTAGTAGATTGGAGATTATTCCAGACAAAATAGATATAAAGGATAATGAAATGAAAGAATTATTAATGGATTATTTTAAACAATTTATATATAAAGATGCAGCACGTGAAGGAGAATTGTTATTAAATAAATATAATGAAAAAAACAATAATGAATATTGTAATGATATGATTAATAGTTTTGGAGATTATAAAAATATTGTTGAAGGGACAGGCTTAAATAATGTAGCAAATTCAAATTTGTTAGAATTAAAAATCCAAAACATATTTGGAGCCAATGATAATGGTAAAAGGGATAGAAGAAATTGGTGGAAGCGTCATGAACATATTATATGGAAGGCTATGGTATTAGGAACAAATTTTAATGAAAACTCAAATTATAATAATATTTGTATTAATTATAAATTAGAAGATTATCATTCACAAATTGAAAGATGGACTAGAGAATGGATTCAAGAATTCGGTGTACAATACTTTAAAGAGGCAATTAAAATAAATAATAAATGTACTAAGAAAAGTATTATATCCACAGAAAGTATATGCATTAATAATGCTTGTAAAGATGAGTGTAATACATACGAGACATGGATAAGTGTAAATAAATCTAAATGGGATGCATTATTACAAAGATTTTCGGAATTTAATAAAAATTATTTTAGTGAAGAAACTTGTAGAGACAAAGCATACAATTCTTTAATGATAGAATTTAAAGAAGCATACGAAGTTAACTTTGAAAATGTTATTAATCTTGATGATGATCATTATACAGAATTGTGTGTTTGTTCTTCTGCTAGACCCAGTAATACTGCTATTAATAAAAGTTTGGATCACAAACAAACTCTCGAAAGTCAAAATCCAACAGATGCATCACAAAATAATTTATTGCCACCCTCTAATACTAACACAAATCATGATTTGTTTAAAGAAGATGATGATGATAATAATGGATTTGACTTATTATCATACAGTAATACTGACGCCCAAAATTCAAGAAATAGCACAGCTACTGAGCAGGTTAGTGTTAATGACGAGAAAAATAAATTAAATCAAAATGCAGAGAGCAATAATAAATACGAATTACAAATTATGGGAAATCATTCAAATAGTGATAATACCTATCACAACATAATTATACCACCACAGGAGAATCATATACAAAATATACATACTTCAATTCCTCAGTCTGTAACTAGCAATCCAACTCTAAATACAAATACAAATGGAAATATAAATGGGAATACGGATGGAGATACAAATTCAACTCTAACTCCAAATCTAGATTTAAATCCAACTCAAACTTTAAACCCAAATGCTACAAACATAGAGGTTAAAGAACATCACTTTAGCACTAATGGAACAGAAAATAAAAATACTAAGAAAGAACAAATGAGCACATCCCAAATAAAATATAATAAAGATCCTAAACATGATAATATTATAAGTGGAGATGTTAGCAGAAGTAATAATGATATCAATAGTGAAAATGCCAATAAATTGGAAATATATGAATATGAAAATAGAAACGTTAAAAAAACCAGGGAAAATATAATAATGCTAGCCAACGAAAATGTATGCAATGGGAATCCCGGTTTAAAATACTGTGAATCTATAAATAATAAATATTTTCATGGAGCATGCCCCAAAAGTCAAACCCAAAATCTTTGTTGCTCAATTTCAAATTATTGCATAAAATTTTTTAATATAAATTCGAATAACTATTATTCTTGTATGAACGAAGAGTTTATGGACCCATCTTATACCTGCTTTCAAAAAGGGAGCTATTCAAGTAAGTAACAATTTTTTAGAAATAACATTGCTTCATTAATATAGAAATTGTATATTCCACTCATCCTTTAATTATCGTTGATATTCCATTACACATGCATATATATATGTATGCATTTAATTATGTGCGCATTCAATTTTTATTTATTTATTTTGTTTAGATCAATACTACTATGCGGCAGGAGGTATAATATTTGTAATTATATTCATTTTTGCGTCCATTGGTTTTTCTGGGAATAAGTAAGTTAAAAAATAGAACGCATTATATTTTCCATTAATTTCGGAATAGTTTGTGGTTAGCCTCGTCTATAGGAGTGTTTATAATGCAGAAATGTGCAAGTACACACACACATATATTATATATATATATATATACATCGAATTTAAAATTTCCCTCCCTTCAATAGATCCGAAGAAGAGGCATTCAATAATTATGAGGAATACTTACATAAATCCTATAATCAATCAATGTTGAGTAACGGTAATATATTTAATTAGAAAAATATATGTTTGCACACGCAATTATGGATATGTGATATATTAACAAAATACGAAACATTCGATGAATTTATCTTATTTTGTATTTCTTTATTTATTTCCTTTTAATTATTAATTTTTTCATATAGGTTTTAAACACGTGCAAGAATATATACCTGTAGATTTTTATTAACAAAACATTGAGTTGAAGCCTTATGCTCCCACCTAACTTATATATGTGTATATATTGTTTTTATATTTTTTGTATGTAGCATCTTGAATTATATAATATTTAAATTGTACCTTATGAATTATATATTTTTATTTTTGTTATTTTGGTTAAATGTTGTTTTTTTTGTTAATATTTGTATAATTCAATCTATTGTTTTTATGCTTAGCATTGTTTTTATTTTTTTGTAATATTTTATTTTTATTTATTATTCTTAAAATTATTGTCTCAGTAAAAATTATCTCAATATATACTTTTGAATCGATTAAAAGCATATATATATCTTAGAAAAATCGAATCCTGCCATTTTCGATAGTAGAGTATGTTTAAAATGTGCTAAAATGTGAGTTTTTAATTTATGGAAAGGATTATTATTTGTTTATTCACAATAAATCCACATAATAAAATAATGTTTTTTTGAAATGTATTACATAAAAATCAAATATATATAGATTTGTGCTATTTTTTTAATTAAAACGCGTTCAGTTGAAGTGTACAAACTTTACTATTGAGCGTTATTACATATAAAATAATATATAAAAAAAGAATCAAAAATAATATAAAAATAAATAAAATACAATACCAAAGAAAAAAAAATTTTAAGTTCAATATTATCGTATTATTTAATTTTTTTACTATGGAAGTGTGAATGTAGATTTTTTCTTTTATATGCCACCAAATTATATGAGTTTATGTAGTATGTTTTGCATATATTAAGAGATAATTTTCTTATGTTCTTATTATCATATTATAATTTTTAATATATGAAAACATAAGGTTGCTTATTCTTATTTTTATTTCTCAAGCACCTTAAATAAATAAATATATATATATATATATTAATTTATTACATAATGGTATGGATAATATTATTTTTAAAATAAGACACATTATATATTCATTATTAATACATACGCTGAGTTAAAATTTTGCACATATTTAAATGGTGAAAAAAAATTGCATGTTTCATATATATGAAAAATTATATATATATTACATATTTCCTACCTCTCTATATATAAAAATTAAGCTGTTCTATATATAATCATTATATGTGAAAATGAATTAATCTACATATATTTTCCTATTTGTATGCATCACAATTAATTATTTTTTTAAGTAGATTATTGTATAATACAAAAAAAATACATTTTATTTTTTCGTTTTTTTTGAGAATCGTGTAACTGTTTTGAAACTTATGTTACTATACACGTAAAAATAAAACACATTTAATTTGCGCCTATTTTCGTTTAAGCGTGTAATTACTGTGCACATATAGTATTATATAATTAAAAAAGTCGTAAACGTTTTTTTACAATAAATAATATACTACATATATACATAAATACTCGCGTTTTACCTTTTTGAGATTGTATAAAGATACCACAATAAAAAATTAATTTAAAAAGATAAGGAAAAAACGTATACATATATATATTTAATGCATACACCATACTTAAAAAATCAACGTCTTGAAAATGTTATGGAATAAAATGTATATGCATAAAAAATAAAATAAAACAATAGCATATAGTTAAATATAGAAATTAATAAGAAGAGAAAATAATAAAATTAAATAATTTGTATGTTAAAATAAAAAATATATAAAACATTCCTTAAAATCTATATTATGTCATTAAATTGATATATTTCTCAATTGCAAACTTGTTTTGGGCACATATTAAACGAGAATGTTTTACTTTTTTAACATGGCTACAAATAATTAAATAAAACATAATATTATAAAGATTATTTTCTGTAAATATGCCCATCCCACAATATTGAATATCTAAATGCATAGATATAACACACATATATATATACAGACAGACACATAAAAAGGAATATATAATGCATATACATATATGCACATAAATGTGTGTAAATATAATAAACATATATATGCTCATATTTAAATATTCATATAAGCAAGACGTCAAGAGATATATGCATAACAAAGTTTTCAATATTTTGTTGTATTTGTATTTGTTCTATTAAATTTAATATATATATATATATATATATATATATATACAAGTGTATATATACATATATATATATATAATAATTTTCAATTGAATAAATAAATTTGTACGCATAATAAACTTGAAGAATAAACAAGCAATAATAGCATATTAAAAAGAGAAAAAAACTGGAAGAAAGTTAAAAGCTAAATAAGACGCTCGAAATTTTACTCTCCATAAAAAAATCGAAGAATATCAGAGTTTAGAAAATTATAAATAAGAAAATTAAGCAAGATAATGTAATATACTTTCCTGAATCTTATACAAGATATTTCTAATGTAATAAATATATATACTATAAATACAAAGCCTATATGCAATCGTTTACACGCAAATACACGTATTTGCATACTCCATCGCATATTTATACTTTTATGTTTACGTAAGGTTATACCTTTGTGTCTATGGGGTATTAATAATAATATATGTAAATGGAGTAAAATAAAAAAATGATTAGTATTTTTTTATTAATATTACTATTTGTTCTCATATTTGAAAATCCAACAAAATCTATAAAAATTAGAAACACTTATTATATGCACATGTATAATAATGTCAATATCAATAATTTTGCAGAAAAAGAAACGAGAGGCCAATATCCAAATAGAAAAGGGGCAAATAATGTTTTATTTGAAGATTATCGAAATAAGTTTATGCCTTTATTTGTGTCTAAAGGGACAAATATATTAAATTCCATTTTAAAAAATAGAACATTTAGACATATATATAATGATCCAGAAAGAAATACGCAAAAAATTTCAAAAAATAATTCTAAGAGTTCTGCATTTCTTTACACCCTTCATAAACATTCGAATGTATTAGGTAGAAGTCCAAAAAGTAAGAGTTTCCAGGGAGATGATATTGATATAGAAAAAATGAAAAATAGTAATGATGAAGATAACGATAGCACAAACAATATAAGTAGTAGAATTAATAGCAATAATATTGATAAAAGGTATTCATTTGACTATATAGGGAATAATTTAAATGAATATCCCGAGAAAAGATTTTTCAGTTTTACATCAAATATAAACTATGCTCAAAGTGACTTTAGGGATGATTCTAATTGCAGATACATAACTAGAGACAATTTAAAGAAAAAAAACGATAATGTAAATAATAGAGAAGAAAAAGTTTTAAAGAATCTAATAGACAATTTTTCAAATTTAAACTGGTATAATGATATAATTGATGATGGAAATTTAAAGCAATCACAATATTCAAAAGAATTGGGGTCTTATATAAAATCGGAAAACGATAAATCATTACACTACTATTCAGATGGCATATTAGAGCGTCTTTATTCGTATAAAAAATTTAATACAAAAAATAAGAAAAAAAAAAAAAATTTTAATAAATTATTTTACAGCTTTAAGCCATTGGAAACTATTCATACGCTAAAAAAAAGAACTATAATTGCGCAGCCTATTCAAAATAATGTGGAGATAGGAGCACCTTTATTGTACAGTGACAAAAATGGAATATCGATGAGCAATATAAACAAAAGACAAATAAAATTCGGAGATAAACGAATATACATGAAAAAGGGGGATACTTGTGAAAGAAATGAAAATGAAAATATTGATGATACCGAATTTTTAACATCCGAAGAAACAAATAATAAAAAAAAAAAAGCATATAAAGATTATATTAATTATATAAATGAAAGACGATATCCATATATAAATTATTTAAAAATGAAAAATGAAAAAATAATAAAAAAATTGTTAATTGCTAATAATGGTATGGCTGCATTAAAATGCATATTGTCATTAAAAGAATGGTTATTTAAAACATTTAATGATGAGAATTTGATACAAATAATAGTATTAGCTACTGATGATGATATAAAAAGTAATTCCAAGTACATATCTTTATCAGATAAAGTTATTAAAGTTCCCCCTGGAAAAAACTGTTATAATTATGCAAATGTTTCTTTAATTGTTGACATTGCAAAAAAAGAAAAGGTTGATGCAGTCTGGCCAGGTTGGGGACATTGCTCGGAAAATCCATTATTGTCATCCATGCTAGAAAAGGAAAATATAATTTTTGTTGGGCCGACTGATACCGTTATGGAAGCATTAGGTGATAAAATATCAGCCAACATTTTAGCTCAAAGTGTTAATGTACCTGTTGTTAAATGGAGTGGCGATAATTTAAAAATTAAAGATTTTGAAAATAATTCAATTAATCAAGATATATATAATAAATCTACTATTCATTCGTTAGAAGAATGTATCAGTGAATGCAAACGGATTGGCTATCCCGTTATGATAAAAGCGTCGCAAGGTGGTGGTGGGAAAGGTATTCGAAAGGTAGAAAACGAAAATGAAATAAAAAAATATTATGAACAAGTTCAAAATGAATTACCAAATTCACCAATATTTTTAATGAAATTATGTAGCAATGTTAGACATATTGAAATACAAGTTGTTGGTGATATGTATGGAAATGTTTGCTCATTAAGTGGTAGAGATTGTACTACACAAAGACGATTTCAAAAAATATTTGAAGAGGGGCCACCATCTATTGTTCCTCCACATACTTTTAGAGAAATGGAAAAAGCATCTATACGTTTAACAAAAATGATCAAATATAGAGGTGCGGGAACCATTGAATATTTATATGATCAAGTTAATAACAAATATTATTTTTTAGAATTAAATACTCGTTTACAAGTAGAGCATCCCGTTTCAGAAGGAATAACAGATACCAACATTGTTGCTATTCAGCTTCAAGTTGCTATGGGTATACCTCTTCAAAATATAGATGATATAAAAAAATTATATAAAATAGAAGAGAAAACAAAAAAAAATACATCGTCAAGCAGTGTTAGTAGTGTAAATGATAAGTTAAGATTTCCAATAAGCGAAAAAGATAATAATAAAATAGTGAAAACTAATTTGAGTGAACAACTTGACATGTTTGATTTTTACAACAACATGCCACACACTAAAAATCATGTTATTGCTGCTCGAATAACAGCCGAAAACAGCAATGATAGTTTTAAACCGACGTCAGGCTTAGTAAAAAATGTTAATTTTCAAAATTCGAAAGATGTATGGGGTTATTTTTCTATCAGCAATGGGTTTGTTCATGAATTTTCAGATTCACAAATTGGCCATATATTTGCAAAAGGGGAAACAAGAGAAATGGCTAGAAAAAACTTAATTCTAGCACTAAGGAAATTAAGCATAGATGGCGAGATTAAGACAGTTACAAAATATTTAGCAAAAATATTAGAATCTAAAGCATTTATAGATAACAATATAACAACAAATTGGCTAGATGTTGTAATAGAACGAAAAAAAAACATTTATTACAATGCTTTTCATATAATTATTTTGTGTGCTGCCATATTTAAACTGTTGATTTATTTTATGAAAGAAATGGAAAATATGGAAGATAGCTTAAATAGGGAAGACATTGCTATAAAATCAGAAAATAGTATCAATGATATAAGTTTAAATGGAAAAATGAAAAGAGCACACATTTTTGATATAATTTTTCAAAATGTAAAATATAAGTTCAAAGGATATAATACTGGTGAAGATTTATACAAATTGAATATAAATGATCAAGAAATAGAAATGTTAGCAAAATATGATAAAGAAAATAATAAAATATTTGCATCATTCCATAATCAAACATATATATATACATGTATAGAAGATTCCTTAGGAATGCATATGAATTTAGGGAAAGATAATGTATTTATTCCTGTTATTACTAATCCATATCATTTAATATCAAATACGAATGGAAAAATTGTAAAATATTTAATAAAAGATGGCGAAAAAATTAACAAATTTGATGATTACATAGAAGTAGAAGCGATGAAAATGATTATGACCTTTAAATCCACTGAAACTGGTATATTAAAGCATAAAATGTCAGAGGGTGCTATGATAAAAATTGGTGATTTATTAGGAGTTATAGAAAAGGAAAAGGATAATCAGAATTTCCAAAATGATGATAATAATAACAAAATTATTGATTTTATTGGGCATCTAAATTTGTCGAACAAAAATGCATATGAATTAGATGGAGCATTTTTTCCAGATTTAGCAGAAGAGTCACATAATAACGAAGTATGCTGTAATAACATTGAAAAAGAAAAAATGGAAAACCTCAGAAAATTTGATAATTCGAAAAATGATAAAATTTATTCCGCAAAAATCGTCAATAATAATTCACAGGTTAATACAACAAATGAATCATTGCCTGTTCAAGATATAAAAATGGGAAACATGAAAAAAGATGAAAACCAATTTTGCACAGAAGACGAACAGATGCATAATAACCAAGTAAATAGACGGAATAAATTGTTTTTGAAAAAAAATAATGGAAAAAATAACAAAAATAATATGTTTCGTTTATTTTCTCAGAAAAACGATAATGACAGTAAAATAATAGATTCGAATATAGAAAGCGACCCCACAGATGATACTTTAAATTATGATAAGATAAATAAAAAAAATACTAGCAATGATTCATTAAAAGCCACCAAAAAAGAACCAGAAGATGCTACAAATATGCCCAAAACAACTAAAGAAATGTCTATAGGATCAAAAAATTATTTAAATGAAAAATTTAATTCGGTTAAAAAATATTTAACGAATTTAAATTTATCGATAACAAAAACCATAAATAAAATGAGTACAGCACCTAATGAAGAGTTAAAAAGTGGTAATTCTGAAAATAATTTATCTACTACAAATACAATGCATAATGATTCAATCGTTAATTCTGGTAGCAATGACTCACTTGTTAGTCAAAGAACGAATAATATATCAGAAGAAAGAATAGATAATA
Organism: Plasmodium berghei ANKA; assembly: GCF_900002375.2. Taxonomy (NCBI): domain Eukaryota; phylum Apicomplexa; class Aconoidasida; order Haemosporida; family Plasmodiidae; genus Plasmodium; species Plasmodium berghei. The sequence continues at coordinate 1,330,741 of NC_036171.2, forward strand.
ATAAAAATTTGATATCTTATGACAGTTATAAGAATCAATCATATACAGACAAAATGTTTTCTAGTGAAATTGATTTTCCAGTAAATAATTCCAAAGATAAAAAATTGGATAAAACAAAAATAATTAGCGACACTGAAATGAGCAGAAGCAATGATGAAAATTCACAAAGTAGTAGAAATAGAACCGATAGAGATTGCAATGAGGATATTGAATTAAATTTTGATAACAGTAAAGATAAAGAAAATGAATTTTTCCTTGAATTATCAAACATGAAAAGAATTGAATATTTACTAAAAGGATATGAACAAGACTATGAAAAATGCTTTGAAAATTTCTTAATAGACAAAAATAATTTTGATAAAAATCTAAATTATATATTAGATAAATTTATAGAATATAATCATTTATTTTCTAAAAAGGAAATTATTAGCGAAGTAGAAATTTATTATATTTTATATAAAAGTATTAGTGATAAGAAAAAACAATATGAAGTTATACATGCATATACATACAACTATTTAAGTATAAAATTTCTAGAAAAAATATTAAGCAATTTAATAAATAGTAAAAAAATGAATTTATCTTTGCAAATTTTAAATAAAATAAAAATATTAAAAGAATTCAAAGGAAAGATTTTTGGATCTATAATTTTGCTATCAAGATATATTATATACTTATATGAACAGACTGAAAAAATTCATTATTTAGAATCTTCTTTTCAATATAATAAAAATATGGAAGATATGAAGAAGCAAAGTTTACAAAATTATGTCCGTTTTCTTACTAAGTCGAGCAATATGGATAATTATAAAATACATCAAATCTTAAATAATACAAATTATGAAGAAAAGATAAAATTTTTTTTAAAATCACCATCTGATATCCATTATTCTTTACCATTTTTATTTAAAACTGAAAATATTAATTATCAAGAAATGCTCAATACATATTTACATAATTTATACAAATATTCTACTATAAAAGCTATGTCACATTCACCTAATTGTTTAGTATTTTCTATAAATAATCATGAATATAATAACGTCATGTTAAATTTAAATGAAGACATCACTATTGAACAGTTTAAAGGTATGCTGAATGATATATTATATGAAATGAAGTCTGATATGATAAATACTTTGCATATAATAAATAAAAATGAAACTTTCTTTAATTCACTGCAAAACTATTTAGATAATGCTGCCAAAAAAGTTAATAATTTATATATATATAACTATTTTGGAAATAAATATGGCGAAATTCATAAAATTGATATGAACGTATATAAAGAACGAGAAAAAATACAAGACAACCACGAAACAAGTCCAATAGAAACTAATAAAAATGATTCTACTATAAATAGTAAAATATATTTCCTTCCTTTTGAAGAAGAAATTCTTACTTCAGAGAATATTGCATCAAATTTTGAATTAAACAATGTAGGACAGGAAGTATTTAATAAGACTAAAATATTACTAGGAACATATAAACAAAATAATAAATACACTTCGTTATTTGCTCAAAGAATAATCGATATAAATGATTTACAAAAACAAGTTGATTCCGACAATGCAAAGGTATATGATGAACGAGGGAATAATGAAATGACCAAAAATGGAAAAAACAATATACTATTGTCAAAAAATATAGAAAAGGGCCAAATGAACAATCAAATGTATGATATATTTATGTCTGAATTAAAAGAATCTATAGAAGATATAAGCATTTATAGATTAAATCCATCAATTCAGGATATTAAAATTAGTAGCAATATAATATATCATATAGTATTGCCTAATAATTCAAATATAGAAGATCATGTAAATGAAATTAAAGAAATTTATAAAAATTTTCTCAATAAATATAATGAACTTTTCATAGAAAACTATGTTAATAATGTATATATTAAAGTATATAAAGAAATTAAAGAAGAAACAAATAATGAAACAAAATTAGAGCTTAACCAATTGTTGAAATTGCATGTTCTTTTTGATAATGAAAAAGAGGTTATTGAAAAAGTGGATAAAATAAATCCAGTTATTATCGATGCATTGCACTTAAAACGAAAGAGAGCAAGGGATGTAGATACTATATATGCTTATGATTTTGTTAAGCTTATAAACATATCATTAAATAGGATAAATAATACTTTGAATGACAATTTTAATTATATTAATAGTGTGAAAGAATTCAAGATAGATTATAGTAGGGAAAACTCCGAAGAAATAAATGATGCAGTAAGTGCGGGAAAGAAAGAAAAATCTCAACCTAATAAAAATGATAAACAATCTAAATGGCTTTTTGAAAATTTTGGCAATTTAAGTAGTGATGAAATTCGAATAAAAAAATCACTTTATCTATCAAACTCTTTGGAAATAGGACAAAATAAAATGAGTGTAATCGGACTGTTAATGAATGTAAAGACAGATGAATATAAAGAAGGAAGAGATATTGCTTTTATAATAAATGATATTACAACCAATGGAGGTGCATTTAGTGTTTTAGAAGACGAACTATTTTATGGAGTATCATGCTATGCGAGAGAAAAAAAAATACCACGCATATACATATCTTGCAATTCCGGGGCTAAAATTGGATTATATAATTATCTTATGGATAAAATTAAAGTATGCTGGAATGATGAAAATAAAAAAGAACTTGGATATAAGTATATATATATAACAGAAGAAATAAAAGAAACAATTCCTAAAAAAGATATTATTTATTTAAGAGAAATTTATGAAAATGGAGAAAAAAGATATATAATTGATGCTATAGTAGGAAATTTAAATAATCATATAGGGGTAGAAAATTTAAGAGGTAGTGGGTTAATAGCAGGAGAAACCTCAAAGGCTTATGATGAGATTTTTACTCTTTCATATGTCACTGGAAGAAGCGTTGGAATTGGTGCTTATTTAGTTAGATTAGGTAAACGAACTATTCAAAAAAAAGGATCCTCTCTTTTATTAACTGGTTTTAATGCTTTAAATAAAATATTAGGTGAAAAAGTATATATAAGTAATGAGCAATTAGGAGGTGTAAATATTATGATGAAAAATGGAATATCTCAATTAGAAGCTGAAAATGACCAGGATGGAGTAAATAAAATTTTCAAATGGTTATCATATGTTCCTAAAACTAGTGACAGTTATTTTTATGCTCTTGGGGAATCAACAAAATCATTTCATAATAAATTTCAAGAAAATAGCAAATGTGATATTAGCAAATCTAGAAACTTAAACAATTCAATTGGTTCTGATCAAGAATCCAATAATTATCCAACGGGATACACTAATGATCGAGGCATACAAGAGTATGTAAAAAAGAACAGTTTACACAGCAGTTCAGATAGTACTACTGTTGAACCAGAAAGTATCAAAGAATGTGATACTTCACTTATGCACACCAATGAAAAAAATGGTGATGAAGAATCAGGGAACGAAATTAGTGACATCATTCCAGATAACTGGAACAAAATAAATGATGTAGATATGGAAAATGTAAATGAAGCAGATATCATCGAATTACTAAAAGGGTCAGATAAAAAACAAGGATTTTTAGATAAAAATAGTTACTTTGAATATATGAATGAATGGGGAAAAGGTATTATAACTGGAAGAGGAAAATTAGGATCAATACCAATTGGTTTTATTGCTGTAAATAAAAATTTAGTTACCCAAACGGTTCCATGTGATCCAGCATTGAAAACTAAAGCTATAAAAACAACAAATGCCCCATGTGTTTTTGTGCCTGATAATTCGTATAAAACTGCGCAATCTATTGAAGATTTTAATAAAGAAAATCTACCTTTATTTGTATTTGCAAATTGGAGAGGTTTTTCAGGAGGTACTATGGATATGTTTAACAGTATCTTAAAATTTGGATCAATGATAGTTAATCAATTAGTTAATTATAAGCATCCCGTTTTTGTATACATACCTATTTTTGGAGAACTTAGAGGTGGATCTTGGGTAGTAGTAGATGAAACATTGAACAGCCAAATAATAGAAATGTATGCAGATAATAATAGTAAAGGTGGAATATTAGAACCTCCAGGATTAGTAGAAGTCAAATTTAAGTTCGCAGAAATTAAGAAATTAATGAATAACAGTGATCCATATATAATAGAACTAAATCAGAAGCTCGCGACTCTTCAGGTAAACCAATAAATATTCATAATAAGAATTGAAATAAGATTAAAATCAACGAATCAAATGAATAATAAAAGTATATTGTTAGATGCATGATACTCTATATTTAAAAATTACGCAAAGTTAATATATGTATATTTATGAATTCATTTTATGTGAAAATATGCTTAAAGAACTTGTCATATAAATACCCATTTACTATTATTACTTTTTATGTTGTGGTATTTTTATTTCTTTTCTCAATTTGTGTTTTTTTTTAGAATGAAGAAGAAATTTTAAGTGTAAAAAAGGAAATAGAAAAGAAGGAAAAGGAAATGCTTCCATTTTATTTACAAGTATGTCATAAATATGCAGATCTACATGATGTATCCTTATGTATGAAGGAGAAAGGTGTTATTAGAAAAATTGTTCCATGGGAAAAATCTAGATCCTTTTTCTATTACCGCTTATTAAGGAGATTGATATTACATACATTAAAGTAAGACAATACATGAAGCATATACATATTAGATTTAGTTTATATGTGTTTCCCTAATTAGAAGAATTAAAAAAAAAAATTTATTTGCCAAAAACAATTTGTTCTGTGATATTAGTTATTTCTTTGAATTGTTTTTGATTCTTTATTTATTTTTTCCTATGTTTGTAGCAAAAAGTTTGGAGATTCTTATGCCAATTGTGATGAAATTAAGGATATTATCAACGGCCTTAAAAATTCTGAAAGTGATGACCAAATTGTATGCAAAAGCGTTTTAACTGGAAATGTTTTAAAAAATATAAACAAGATAAAAGATGAAATTTTACATAAAAAAACTTTAGATGGTATTTTCAAAGAATTCCAAAATTTATCAAAAACACAAAAAATGGAACTTTATAAAAAAATTAGTTCTTATGAATTTTAATCATTTTTTCAAATAGACAAATATTATATATTATGTATGTATAAAAAAAAAGAATGTGTGCGTGGATGAAAAATAATACATCTTATGTTTTTAATTATATAAAAAATAAAATATATGTTTTCTTTATTTGCTTCTTATATACATATTATATATATAGCAATTTTATGCTTAAATATGTCTTTTTCATTTTTGAAAACATAGATCACATTGATAATATCAATGTATCGAACTATATAACAATGCATTTATTATATATATGTGATATATAGGTTTAAGCGATTATTCCTATTTACATCGCATTTATGCATCCTATTATACATGATTGGAGAGTATGGAATTTAAGCATGTAAAAAACGAATATAAATTGTCTACTATAATATTGTGACAAAAAAATATGCACAAATTCATGCATTTTGTATGAAAATCAGGTTGTATTATAATTCATACGAATGATACAATAAGTTTTTTTTAATGTTTTATATCAACTGCATGTATATGTGTATATATGTTTCCATATACACATGCTTGTAATTGCATACAATTATTTTCAAAAAATAAAATCATATGATTTATCTCATGCATATATATTTCATGTGTAAGGACTAAATTGTGTTGTAAACTATATGAGATATATGCTATCCACTTATAAATAAATTTTCTTAATTTTTTTTTAATTATAAAAAAAATTATTAATACAAAATTACCATCTCATAATAGTGACATAAAAATCACCATATTTTTATAAAGGAATATTATTATTTAATTTTTTTCAAATTTTTATAATAATTATATATACAAGCTATATATTTATTATGAGAATATGCTATAGAAAGCAAACAAAACAATTAATGATACATATAAAAATTAAATACCTGTTCATTTTCCTAAAAAGGAGTTTCCCAATTTTTGTCACAAAGCTGGATGTTTTTTAAATGATTATGTTAGAATAAATAAGTATTTATTCACATTTTCATTAGCTGTGTAGCATGTGATGCATGGGTGCGTTGGTTTATATGAGTATTACATCCTTCATTCTTTTGCCATTTTTCTAACAAGTGCAATTCGAAAAATCATCATACATATAATTCGTTTATATGATATTGCTTATCCTGCACATTTTATTTATTTTTTATTAAAATATAAAATCGCTATATTTATCAAGAAATTATTTCTATCAAAACAAAAAAAATATAATAGTATATTTAAGAAAGGAGCATATACTACCACTCGAATTAAAATAATAAAAAATAGAAGATTTATAATTACTTAGAAATGTATTAAAATACTATTTATGTACCTCTTGTGTATGCATATGTGCACACATTATGAATACAATTAAATACATATTCCTATAAAACATTAAAAGAGGATATTCCCATCTTGTAACTCAGCCAATATGCTTTATAATATTATTTCATTTGCTACATAGTTTATTTATTATTCTCTATTTTTGGTAGGAACAGAAAACGTATAAATAATATAGCTACCTATACAACTACACATATATATATATAAGAACGACAAATGGGAGAAGTATACTATGAATCCGAATTGAAGAAAGATAACAAAATAGAGTATGTAGATAATATATTTTTATCAAAAAATATATTAAATAATAGAGAAAATGCTTTAAATTATTTTTATACTTCTCCTTTTTATACATCAAAAAGCCATATATCATTAAATGAAAAAATTCGAGTAGGGAAAATAATTGGTGAAGAAGATGAGGGGTATTTATTTGATATAAGCTATGATAATTTAGATGTTTTAAAAAAGGATGAGCCAACTGATGGCGCTAGTATCCATATATATTACAATACAAATTCTATATATCATATAAGACTAACACATATATATAAATTAAAAAATATTTTTTTCAAAAAAGTAATTCAAATGTTTTGTGTGTTTAATGGGAAGATATATAGCTCGCGTTCTTTTGGGGAATTACTAATAAATAAAATAAATAATATTGTGCGAAATATCGAAAACTTTTATGAACGAGTAAATAATATGATGAATTTTAATATAACATCAAATTATTATTTTGAAAATAAAACGCGCCTTAAGAAGTTAGACGATTCACACAAAAATTTTAGCCTCGACGATTTTAATATTTCGATTACCAAAAAAAAAAAAAATAAACAAAATTGTAAGAATCATATTTTTAAAAAGTATACTTAACGAAATATTTATACGCTAATACTTCATTTGAGTAGTTAGATTGCAAACTAAAATCTGTATGCATAATTTGCTTATAAAAAAAAATCATAGAGACACAAAAAATAATAAAATGTAAGTGATGTAGAAAATATAAAGAAACCACTGAAGAATAGACAAAAAAATTCCAAAAAATGATAAAAAAAATAAAAGCTTGCATAAACAATGTGTCTATCATATACAATAAGACAAAATATTGTTTTGTATATGAGTATGTTTACTTGTTTTTATTTTAGCATTTTCTAAACTCTTTCTAAGATTGTGAATATTTTTGCATTTATTTAAAAAATATAAATTTTTTGTATAAACGTTATTATTATTTTTTATAGTGTTGTTATCTTCTGAATTATAATCAATGCTATCCCCATTTTTACTTTCATTATATGTTACATAAATATATTCATAGTTTTGTTCGATTTCGGTGTTATGAAGTGTATTCCCAATTGATCCACTTAAGCACGTTAACAGCAGCGTCCTAATATTATGTATCTGGGGAAAGAAAAAATATATATTTATTCAGAAAGAGTTAACTATTAGGAGAGTTTGTTTTTTTTTTTTTAATTTTATATTGTTTCTATTTACTCTCTATTTATATATATGTAAAAATTACATTCGTTGATAATTTATTTCTACCGTAAAGATATTTGTGATACATCATTTATTATATAATCACAAATATTGTACATTATATTTATTCAATTTTTTTTATTTCGCTTTTTTTGACTTACTATATTATCGATGTATATTTTTATTAAAAAATTATCAATGCCCGTTTTTTCTATGGGACATTCAAGACATTCTATCTATAATAAATAAATTAAAAGATATGAAAAAATGGAATTATAAATTGTGAAAAGATATGCACTTCGATTTTCGTATACAAGGGGAGACAAAATAAGTTAAGCATATTATGCATTTATGCTAAGCATATATAACAATTTATTTATTCAGAATTAATAATATATAATTCATAAATAGTCAGATGCATTTCGTATTATGGACGAATGTAATTAGTTATACCTACATATTATGTTTACACATTTATTTATTATGATTTTCCTTTTTTTCCTCTTACTTGTGAACTTTCCACGACAGCATAAAAACTTTGCAATAAATTATTCGAATGTGAAATAACAAACTTGTGCAAAAACTCAAGATGACTCATGTTGTTTAAATATTTAAATTAAATAGTAGTAATAATTAGGAATAATAGAAAAAACAAAATAAAGCATATTTGATATAGTTTTAAATGAATAAGACAAAAGGCACTTTCCAAAAAAAACTAACAACTCAAGAATATCCTGTAAAAAGTTAAATTTAATAATACGTATATGTAGAAATTGAAAAATAAAATATATTTTTATCAATTTCTCATTCTTCTTTATATTTAATGTATTTTTTGGATATATAACTTATGTATGCTATCCTTTCTCTCTTTTTATCTCATATTATTCAATGGGCATATACACCATATATATGATGAATTAATTTTTTGCAGAAGGGAAATGCATAACGAAAAATAAAAACATTAATAACAGTAATAATGAAAAACATAACAATACAGTGTTCCAATTAAATAAAAATGAAGGGTGTATAAAAGAAGAAGATAACATAGTTAGCAAAATAAAAGAACTAAATCTACATTTATTACAAAATGAAGATGAAATAAATAATATGAGACAGGAAAATGAAACATTATCCTCACAAGTATACAAAGCAATAAACAAAATATATATTTGCATGTATATACTTATAAATACACACTAATATTTAAGTACATAGATATATGGTATAGATATTTAACTTAATAAAAATGTGTTTATTTTCAGATAATTAATTTTTCTAACAAATGCAAAGAACTACAATTCATATGTACGGAAAAAGAAAACGAAAATAATCGGCTAAAAGAAAACAATCAAATGCTAGTGCATGAATTAAATAGAATTAAAACAGAAAAAGAAAAAATAGAACAACAAAATAAACATTTTGTAAATATAGACAAGAATAAAAATATTGAAATAACTAATATGAAAAAGGATATTTTTATTTTAAAAAATGAACTAAATGAAAAAGATAATGAAATAAGTAATTTAAATGAGGATATCAAATTATTGAATGAAAAAATTAATATTATAAGCGAGGAAAATATAAAAAACAAACAAGATGTAAATGATAATATAAAGAAGCAAGATAAAATAAATGAGAATGTAAATGAAAAAGAATTTCAAATACAATCATTACAAGATAAGGTCCAAAAATTAAACAAAATTATTAAAGACAAAAATGATGATAATGATAAATGTAAAAAAAAAATATTGCAGCAGAATGATAAACTTACTTATCTAAATAATAAAATACAAAATATAGAAAAAAAACAAGCAGATGACATAGAAAAAATTAAAAAGTATACAGAAAAAATTAAACTTATAAAAAAAAAATATAACAATAATAAACGACAAGATCAAACAGAGGGAAACAAAATGGTTGATCACAAAAGGCAACAGGAGGATGCTATATTTAATTCACAGTTTTATAATGTAAATAAAAAAAATAAAGACAAAAAAATTAACCAAGTTACAAATATTCAAAGTCATCAAAATAGTTTTCTAACAAAATCAAAAGACATAAACAAAGAGAAAATCAATATAAGCAGTAATACTAGCAGTAGTAGTAATGACAGTGATGATAACGAAATTCAGAGTACTCAAATTGTTAGTTTCTCCGAAAAGTATAATATAAATAAAAATATGAGGAAAGGAAAAGATACAAACAAAATATAAAAATTTATTAACTGAGAATTTTAGACATTTGGTATAAAAACTTTAAATAACATGAATCACGTATGTATGTAATATTTTTTAGCTTTCTTCTTACAATTATTATTTCGTTAATTCATTTTTTTCCATTTTTTTTATACTAATTTTTTAAATGTTTCATAATATTTGGAATAAAATCACAGGAAATAATATGCATGTATATAAGCAGAGTCTACATTTGAGACCCTTTCTGCATTTCACTCATTTTTTTCGTTTTTTTTGAGGTTGTTTATTTTGCTTACCCTTATATTTAATACGCTGGATTGAAACTATATGAAATGTTTAAGCTGTTGGAAATTTGATATAGCTAAATGGGAGCAAAGATAATGCAAAATTTTATGTTTATATATATATATATATATATTGTGTTTAGGTTTTTTATATATTATCTCGAATATATTTAACTATATATTCTTACATCAAATAGATCTGATATATAATCATCCAAATTGGGTTTAATCGTGTTATTAATGTATAGATACTGCATAAAATGTAAAAATGTAAGTATAAAAGGAATGAAAATATACATTTCCTATTTTCAATAAGAATCCAACAAATGAATAATATGAACTAGTATATGTAAATTCTCTCTTATTGATATATACTAGCACACATCGTCACAAACTATCATTCCCTCTACATATATATATTCCCATGTTTCGGTACGCATTTTCTTACTATATATTCTTCTTTGTTATATATTTTTTTGAGAAAATTTAAAATGGATACTAGTGTTTCATTTCCATTTATAACAATTTTGTTTTTTTTCAAAATAGATATCCCACTTATGCTTTTAAGTACTATTTTCACTGTTTAATTTTAAAACAAATATATGTAAAATATATATATCATGTGCATCGTTGTACTCTATATTTACGTATATCTATTTATCTATGGACATTAAAAAAATGCTATAATAATATATAAACTCGCGTTTTATGATGTTTTTCTTTGTACCCCTTTTCATCATTTAATATTTATTTATATAAAAATATATACACTATATATAGCATGTATCTTTTACTTTTTTCCACTTTTATACCTTTTTTATTACGCCTGGAAAATATGCATTCATTCATATCAGGTTTTTTGTCGAAGCTTGGAAAATAGCATATAGGAAAATGTGGCATTATTTTAAGGGCTAAGTTTTTAAACATACAAAAAAATTGGATAATAAATAAATAATAATATACGGCATTGCAAATTTAATGCTTTTTCCTATTATATTATTTCTTCGCAATTATTTCAATTTAACATACAAATAAAATGCCAAATTATTACCTTAATTTTGTTTCGTTTATTTACTTATTAAAAATTTCCGTCAGTGCATAAAAATATACTCGAAATTAACAAAATGAATTCACACATTTTAAATGTTCTTATAGAGTTCCTTATATATTTAGCAGATTAAATGGTTGGTCGTTTTCATTTTAATTTTATGTCCACATAGAAGAAAAAAATAAATATTAAACAATAAAAACTAAATAAAATTATATTAAGCATAAAAATTAAATAAAACATGTAAACATATATCAATAAAAGAAATCAAGTATAAAATAAAAATTAGTATAAACTTTAATTATCCTTAAATTCCATATATTTGATATCCTCTCCAATGTGTAACATTTTAGTATAACAAAAAAGTTAGTGTATATATATAATGTTTTGAAATGGTCATGTTATTATATTTTATTGATTTAGCATTTTTATAACGTTATTTTTTAGTTAGTAATAAGTTTGTGTTATTCTGAAAGAGGATTACATCCAATTGATCCGATTCGGAATCACATATATGCGCAATACAATATCATACTAATTTCTAAACTGATCACTAATTCCAACTCAAACTGTATTAAATGGAAAACACAGAATCATTTTTTCGCGAACATAAAATTGTAGAAGAAAAAATCGACATAATAAAAGCTTATTTAAATGAAGATGATGATGAGATAATAAAAGGTTATTCTGTTATTTTGGAAAATTTAAATTATTTAAACAACTGCTTAAATAGTTACAGAGAGGCGAAGACAGTACTAGACCCTCATCTAGTTTTATTAGTACATGCATTTTTTGAGTTTTTAAAAAAATCTTTTAACAAACTAGGAAGTCTCTTAACATATTTTAGAACAAAGTTAGAGAATGAAAAAAAAAACTTACAAAAAATAGACTTTATTACAAATGAAAATGAAGAAATAAAAAAAGAGAAGTTTAATAAAGTTGTTGACAATGATAGGGGTCTATTTCATGAAATGAAAGATGATGAACAAATACAATGTGAATATAACATGCTAAAATTGTACACAATAGTTGAAGAAATTTATAAATATTATAATACGTTAATATCAATTAGAGGAGAGAAAAAAGTAAAAACATTGTTCCCATGTGATTCCTTTTTTTTGAACGCTATCGTTAATATGCTTATTACCTTGAAAAAAGAAAACGATGTTCATAATTATATAAGTAATTTAAATTTTAAAAAAACTGATGAAAATAATTCTTGGGTTATTTTATATGTATTAATAATATGGCTATCATTTTGCTTATATATACCATTTGATGTTCTCAGCATAAATAAAAACATGTTAATGAATGTCCAAGAAATATATTATTATTATATACAAAAAAATGATAAAACAAAAGATGCTTGTTCGGTTCTATATTCTCAATTTTTAAGTAGAGAAGATGTATGCAAAAGTCAAACTTGCTTCAATAATTTTGTAATATTTTCGAAAGAAATTTTGAACAAATTAATATTAACACAAACACAATATAAATCAAAAGAAATAAATGATGATTTATATTTCATCAATAACCCTAATTTACCCAAATTTTGTCTCACGAAATATACGAATATACTTGTCTATGGAGTTTTATTAACACATAAAAAAATATTGAAAAAGCTAGATAAAAAAGTGTTAAGAAATTATGCTAACTTTTATACTTTTTTTTTTATTCACAATCACAAAATTTGGGATTTTACGCAAATCTCAAAATCTTTAAAAATACTTTGTCTTCGTTATTATGCCTTATTATTTTTAGAAAAAAAAAAAAAAAACGAAAATATTACCGATTCCCCTGTTAGTTGTAATATGATAAATGAGTTCAAAACTGATTATAGTAAGATGGGTGAATTGGTACAAATAGAAACTAATAAAAATACAATAGAAAATGATAATCACATAAAAATTAATAAAGCAAAAGAAAATTGCTTAGAAAAAGAACATGATCTCTTTAATAAATTTCCCCTATTTCTTGACATAAATGAAGTATTTATTTTATATCAAAAAAGCAAAGAAAATAATTGCAGTGAATACAACAATAATGAACTAGATAATGTGAAAGAGTCCAAACAATACACGTGTGAAAAAGATATAATGGTAATTATAAATATTTTATTTTTTTATTTTAACGATAATAGTAATAATATTCGATGGTGTTTATCGAAAAGCTTTGGTAACATATTAATATATTTAAATGAAGAAAATGTAAATACAATAATTAATAAGTTTAATGAATTAAAAAAATATAAGGATAATAATATTTTGAGTACAATCAATTACACATTTTTTCATTCCATTTTTCACAAAAATTCGCTTTCTATAAGCACATTAAATTATTTAATGAATATAATAATACGAAGTTTATATATGAATAATGATAAAATATATCCTAGTGTGTTTGTATTATTATATAGCTTATTTAAATATAATAAGTATATAAAAATGTATTACTACGAAAAAAAAGATAATATTATCATATTTTTCTTTTTCCATTTAATATTTAGTAAATTAATTATTATGTCTTTATTGGAAGATAATATTAATATTAGAAAATCAGCGATATCTTTATTGCAGATATTTATAGGAAAATTTAACTTTTTTTACAATTTCAGTACCGATATAAAAGGAACAAGCACTGATAATTTGAAACAAAATATACGGCCCAATCATTCTTCTGCTTTCAACGACTCAAACAATAATAACATTTATAGAGGATCCACTGTAGAGGATATTCATGTATCTGATACTGGCAATAAAGAATGTGTAAATACTCAAAAAGATAATTGTCAAAATATATTTTATCTTGATATAATTTCTTTTTGTAATTTGTTTTTTAACCATTCTAAAATTAGTAATTATTATGAGCACTTAAAAAATTTTCCAAATGACTTGTGTGAATACAAAATAGAACAAAGCAATGATGAAAATGAAGAAAAAGCAAATTATGAAAAAACAAGACAAAATATGGATAAAATAAAAAATAAGATTTTTAAAAAAAATATAAAAATGCTATCTACTTGTAATTTTAATGAATTAATAAATTTTAAGCAATCAGTAATTATAAAATCAAAAGTAATTGGGAATTTTTTTATGTATAGGTATCCAATAATTTATCATTTATATACTGATAAAATATTTCATGAAAATGTAAACATACGTATATTATCTTCCGAGTCTTTAGCAAATTTTGCAGATTTAGATAATTATTATTTTATTAAAGTTGTTCTTCCATTTTTAGTAAATAAAAGTTATGAAGAAAATGTATATATAAAGCATGGCGCAATTATATGTATATCCAAAATTTTATTAAAATTAAAAATGAACATTGATGAAAATATGCAAAATGAAATTAAACAAATATTAATACATAGTGAAAAAAAAAGAGTATATAAATATAAAAAGGGAGAAATATTAAGACACTCGTTATGTTTATTAGCACAAACTATATGCCAATGTAATTATTTTTCCGTTAAAAAAAATACCTATACATTTTTTATGGATATTATGCATAATAATTTATTCCATTATAATGAAATCATACAATTTAATGCTTCAAAACTATTTTATTATATCCCTGTATATATTTCAAGTCCAGAAAATTCTATTAAATATGTTTATCAAGTATTAGACAATTTTGTCAAAGAGAGAAATAACTTTATTTATCTAAAAGGTTATCTAATTCTTTTATGTTTTATTAACGAAAGTATTATTTCTCACGTTTGTTCAGACCTTTTTTATTTTCTTTATAACATCCTAAAAAAATGTACAACATACTACAAGGTCAAGCAAAAATGCATACCACTATTAGAATCCAAAGCAAATCATAAATATGATATTGAAAACAAAAATGAAAAAGAAGATTTGATTGATACACAAAGTATTAATAGAAAAAATAAATTTAAATATATTGAATTCGATTTATACCCCATAGACTTTAATATGAAAATTTTTTGTTTGTTCGCTTTATTTAATATAGTAGATAAAATCCGAAAAACATACATTACTGATTTTTTGAGTTTATACACTGATTTTACTATTAGTTTTGATGGCATTGTTGAGTCTAAAATACCAAAAAAGAATAAACTGAATAAAAAAAAACAAATTAATTCAAATCCAATAAAAATAAGCAAATTTGACCAAGACCAAAATAACGCTGATAAAAGTGAAAATAGTAATGATTCATCCTACATAATCGATAAAACAAATTGTGAAAATAATGCAGGATTATTAAATACAAAAATTAAGCAAACAAAAGAAAAACGAAACACTAGTTTTTATATGAAAAAAAATATTAACATTTTAAAAAAAAAAATGAATTGGGAACAAGTTATTGAAAAGGGTAAACAGAATGGAAAAAACATTTTCCAATTTAATCTAGATATGGATAAAATTGCTAAAATACTAATTTTGTATTTACAAGAATATTTATATGAGCACGATACAGGAGATTCTCATGTGTATGTGCGAGAAGTTGCCTTAGAACTTGCTACCTTTTTATTAACATCTTATCCATTGTTCTTTTTTAGAAAAACACCAGATGAGGTAAATATAAATGCTAAGGATAACGAAACTGATGATATGGAATTAGAAAGTTCTGAAAATGACATTTTTGTTAAAGAGCCAAATAGGAATGGTAAAGTGAATGGGAAAATAAATTACACCCAGAATAATAAGACCTATTTTTATGAAACACTTAATTCGGATGATAGTTTTGAATATGATGAAGAATCTGAACCTAGAAAATTGCCGAATGATAAAAAAAAAAAAAATATAGATATGTATATTTTATTTGAAATAAAAAAAGAATATATAAACATATTTATTCAATTATTATTGAAACTATTGTGTGAAAAAAATGTGAGGACACATAAAAAATGCTTATTTTTGCTGAACTATTTATTTAATTATTCCAACTTTAATGAAAAAGGAGAAAAAGAAAATTTTCCTTTTATTAATATTTTTAATAAATATTGCCATGATTTCTCATATGAATTATATATGAAAAAAAAAATTGATGACAATATTAGAAAAAGTAAAATTAATATACACAAATATTTGAGTAGTTACTATACTGACATTTCTAGTGTATTTGAAAATATTATTATGCATGTTTGCGATTATCATGAGCCTATTTACTTGAAAAGTAGGACAGATAAGATAAGACCACCATTTAATCATATCAAGAGTATCTCTTCGAAGGATTCTGGCAATTGTACTGGGAATGGTAGTGAAAGGGAGAACGGAAATGAAACAAGTTGTCACCAAAAGTCAGGAAAATACAGAAATTGCAATTGTACTTACGATGAAGAAATAACATCAATATATTTTAATAAAAATTATAAATACGAATTAATTAAAACAATTTTTAATAAAATTAACAATTTTATTTATCTGTATAATTATGCTTTAAAATACACAAGCTTCTCAATTTTTCATAAGAACAAATTTAACTCAACTAGGAAAGGAGTAATAAAAATTCATAGTAGCTTCACTAGTAAAAAAAATGAAAAGGAAATAATTGAAAATAAAAATGATAGAGAAAAAATTGAAAATATGCAACAAGCAGGTCAGATCGATTTTATGATCGAAGATATATGTATTAATGAACATTTTATTGACGAAATTAATCTAAGCGAAAATGAAGAAAAAATGTGTGTAGAAGACGAAATGTTGATAAAGAATACTCACTTTTTACTCGATAAAACAAAGAAAAATATTAGTGTAATAAAATACTTAGAATATAATGAAACTTATTTATATACTCATATATTTTATCTTTTATTTTTAAATAAGTATAATTATTATATTATAAACGGATTTTTTAATTCTTTATGTTATTATTCTTCGAGTACTGAATATAGCAATTATGAATATACAAATTTACTTAAAAAGGGTAAAAAAGAAACAATAGATTTTTTATTTTTAGAATTTATCATGAAATATAAAGATATATATACGTTTGGATATGTGAGAGATAATCTTTTATTTTTGTACATACGTTATTATGTGAAGTACTATAAAAATTATGACTACGAAATTGTTGGCAACATTTTACTTGAGTATGATGGAAACAAACTGAAGGGATTAAACAGTAATAGTGAGAAAAACAATTTAAAGAATGGACTAATAAATAGCAATTGCGTTCAAGAAAATCAAAGTAAAATAATATCTGTAGATAATACAGATACTACCACAACGGACTATGATTTACCAATGTATACAGAAAATAATGAATTCTCTTTATACGAATACAATATGCATGTTATTGATTTAGAAGAAATCATTTTGTTAGAAAAAAAATATGAAAAGTTTAATTTTTCAAAAAATTTATTTCATAATTATAATATATTCCTTGATACAAATACTGTATTCTTACATAATAGCAAAAAAATATATAAAAATAATTTAAATGAAGACAAACCGATTAAATCAAAACAAAAAATAAAAAATAAGCGAATTAAAAAAGAATTAAATATAAATATAGAATTATTGCCATATATAAATATATGTTTAATTAAAATTTTGTATTACTTAAACAACTTCAGCACAATACAATTAGAATCATTTTTAAAAAGTGTTAACTCATTTATTAAGTTTTCCCTAATAAATGATTTTGCGGCTTTTTGTTTTTTAAATTTTTTTACACGCTTTTTAAAAAAGTATACTATATTTTCCCTTGTGAAAACCATATCCGAGTTTATCATAAACATTTATATGTGTTCTCCTTTGCATTTGAACATAAAAAAATTTGCTGCTGTCCTCATTTTGGATTTGCTCATACATAGGTGAGTCCCGATAACATGGGAAGATAAAAATACATACGAAAATAATTGTGCTAAAAAAGAGAGAACAACTAGAAAGTGTGCCTTCATATAATGCATACAGAATAGCAAACAAAATGTCCTTGTTTCGTTTTTCCACGCTAATATGAAGTGTGATACATCGTTTGGAGGTAATTTTCCATATACATGCATTTATATATTCACATTTTATTGTTTTTCCCTCCATGCTCCTATCACAGGTACCCTAAGATCCGTGAATTCACAAGTGAATATTTGTATTCGAATATTAATTTTATCGCTCCTAATGAATATCAAAATTATTTATTTAGTAGTTACGACGATTTAGAAAATTCTATTTCTCTTTTAATAAACACACAATTTTCTGATTCCTCAAAAGAAAACGATGATAATTATGAAATACATATAACTGTAGAAAAAATTGCAAAATTGTTAGGAATTTCTCATTATATAACATTTTCATCATGATCTTCATTTTCTAAATCATCCTCACTTTTGTTATAGTCATAATTATAGTCATCTTCTAGTCCTTGTTCTTCTTCGAACATGTCTGGTTAGGAGAGCAAGTACGAAGAAATAATATACTTACACATTTAAATAACATATATTTAGACGAAGTAAATGTAAACCATATAGACTCTAAATTCAATTATATGTCACTTTTACCAAGAAATATACAAAATATGTATACAATTAGAATGTAAACGATTTTTTTTTGCCTTACTTGATACGTTGTCCTCTTTTTCCTTTTCTTTTTCTTCATTGTCATCTTTTTCTTCATTTTCTTTTTCTTTCGTTTTTTTCATGTTATTTGGTAAATTTAAAAGCATTTTTTCTTCTCTATATATATTTCTATATGTATTAAAATATAATTCATAAGGATAGTAGTGTATATTGCCTTTATTAATTAATTTATCTTTGTATAAATCGAGCTCTGATTTATCATATATTTTATTGGCTTCGTAGTTATACATATTTATGCTTTTTATATGATACTTTAAAATGTTATTTGTAATTACAAAATCTTCATTATAATTACTCATGTCAAATTTATTTAGTAACCTTCCCAAATCAAATTCACTTTGTGCTAAAAAAAAAAAAAATTGAAAACATATTAAACTATCCTATTTTTTGTGTATGGATGGATATATGAAGTACATATTGCTACGCAATTAGTTATATTGTGTGTTATATAAACAAGCAAATATATATATGCATATTAATCACGTATTATGGATAAACTAACGATTTTCATTGTTATTTTGCTTTTCCTTATAATCCATTTTTATTTATAAAAAAATACTTTTTTCCAAAAATATTTTTCATTCGTTGTGTTTTATTTTTTTTAATTAATAATTTTTATATAAAAAATTTGTTGTCTACAAATTTTTGATTTGAAGGTCACACAAATTGATTATTATAAATCCCTAAAACTGTCAATAAATGAGCAACATTGTTATATGCATATATATATAATATATAATGCTTAGGTTTATCTTAAAAAAATGCTAAAACAAAGCATTTGGAATTTCGTTAATGAAATATTATATGTTTTGTTATCATTACATATAATATTTTATTTTTTAGGTAAAGGTTTTTATTATTTTTTCATCAGTTTGTTTTTTATATATACATATTTTTTTTTACCCTCACCCACAATTTTTTTTTAATTATATATTAATTAAATTGTATATGCATACAATTTTTTCGGAATATACAATTTTATATACATTTATTTCTTATCATTAATCTCTATATAACTTCTTTAATTTTTTTTAATAATCAAAATTTGTTTTTCTTATAAAAGTTTTAACGAAAAATTGCTTTATATAATAAATTAAATATATTATATACTGTAGCATTGACGCATAAATGAACATAATAAAATGCCATAACTGTATCCAAATAGTTGGTTTAAATGATTTTTTTATGTTATATATTTTTATATTTTCATAATTTCAAAATGAATAAGATAATATAGTATATTATATTATTATATTTTGTATTTTTCATTTATTTTTTTTCACAATCTTTCAATATATAAAACCTTGGATAATGGAATAGCATAATAATTTTAGTTATCATTTGCCCAGAGAAAAAATAGCAAATATGTATAATTAGATTAACTTTCCCTCATGCATAAATAAAGCATTGTTACATATATATGTAGTTATGATTATACATTAAGTTTTTGTGTTATAAATCCGCACTCTTCTACATAAGTTAATCGAAATGGTAGCGGCTAAAAAGAGATATGTTAAAAAGTTTAACTTCGAAATTGATTTGAATAGTGAAATAGAAAATCAAATTAGGTCAAACATAATATCAGATAGAGAGAAAATTACAGAAAAATATAAGCAAAAATGGAAAAAAAAAATAAGAAGACGCATTAAAATGGAAGATAAAATTTCAAATTTTGTTTTCCCAAATTCAAAAAAGGAAAAACAATTGAGACTAAATTATATAAATAAATTTATTAAGAAAAAAAAATTAATCCGAAAATATTTGAAAGAAATAAAGGAAAAGGTTAAAAAAATGAAAAATGTTATAAATAATGAAGCTGTGAAGCAATAAGCAGTTACAATAAAATATCATATAATGACCTATATGTATGGTTCATATTTATTTAGTACTTTACGCTTGATATATAAAATGCATTTATTTGCTTAGCTAATATTATAATATTGTTATATAAAGAGGGATGCCATTGCAATATGGGCATTATATGTGTCGCTTTATTATGGAATATATAGAGGTCCAATATACACATATATGTTATCTGAATAATATTACATACTATTAAATTGATGCTTATTTATTTTTTTTATTTTTAGTATAATTATAAATGTTCTTCAATGACAAATTTTAAACAATACAATTTTTTTTTCCAATAATTTTTTATAATTTTTTTCTCATTTTTATTTATTAAAGCTTTTTTTGTGCTATATAACAACTCATTATTTTAGAGTAAAATTTGTTTTTAAATCATAGATTAATTATTTTGTTTTGAAAATAAGCACACATAAAATTAAAAAAAACATTTATTTATTCCTTCTTTTATAATTTATTGTCCTTTTTACTCTTTAATTTCCTTCTCGTTGTTTATGTTATTATATTTATATACGGCAATACGCGTAATTTGATACATAGCTGTTATGCTCATAAATATGTTAACTATTAAAAACATGGAAAATATATAAACGGGTATAATTTTGAGTATTAGCACGCCATCATAATATATAATAAATATGTGTGCGCATATATGGAGCTTAAATGGTATTGGTTATAAAATTAAAGACAAATATTTTCATATTATTTATAAATTGCCTTACTTGTAATTAAATTTATATTCCTTGGTTTAATGACATATGCAAATCTGCTAAATAATAATCCAGTTAATCCTATGGCTGAGCATTTTAGGCAAAGAAATTAACAATTTATTGTATAAATAATAATATTCACATATAAATTGATAATATAAAACAAGTAATAACGATAAAATTTTTTTTAAATTACCAAATTGTTGTGGGAGAGATAGAAGTTTAGGATCCCTATTTATATCAGCAATGTTTGCTAGAGATATTGACCACTTAAAGGTTGGGGCCCAAAAATGAATAGTTAAGAGGCCGGTATCTGACACTACATTTTAATGTTATGTATATATATACATATGAATATATTTTTAATATGCCTATAATTTATATGTATACCTACGCATGTATTTCTTACCGAATGCCTTTTTTATATTATTGTTAATGCTGCATCCTGCAATATGATTTTTTATTTTTGGGACAATATTTGGATAAAAAACTTTTCTAATTATATTCATTGTGTGAAAAGAAGTATAAAATATAATTAATGGGGCTATTGGGTTGTGCTTAAGTGTTTTCGCCGTCTATTTATAAAATATTGTAATATAAATAAAGCATTGCAAATAATTATTTTCGTAATTATGTAGTTGTATTTTTCTGTTATTAGTAATTCTCAAGTTTGTGGGATAACAATAATACAAATATATGAAACACAATCTGATACTTATTCTTTCATATCATATTTACCATGTCAAACATGTTTTTAAGTATTATAAAAATTAATGTTTTGTGTAAATTTGATTTTACATTCTTAATATAAAAATGAGGAATTAAATTATTTTTTTTGCATGCTATGTCAAAGATCATTTTATGAAATATATAAAAATGCATATATATTATTAAATGATACTGTGTTATCTGTACATAAACTTTGAAGTTACTGTATATCACCAAAATAAAATAAAATAAAACAAATTTATACCGAAACAATAATATATACTATTATTTGGTTTATTAAATAAATAAATATATATATATATTAAAAAGGTAAATATAATAGGTATAATATAAATACGTACACATATATTATAAGCATAAGGGTATTACCAAACTTGTTATATGGATTTTGTCACATTTTATAAAAATTATAATGAACAAATTTGCTTAGAAAAAAAAATATAAAAATGGAATAAATAACTGATTATTCCTTCAACCAATTAACCAACAAATTATTCTGAAAAAACGATAGGAAATTTTTTCATAAAATTATGCTCCAAAATAGCGCAAATAAAATTTACGTATTTTACTTTATCTCATTATCAATGCATAAATAACACGAAATAAAAAAATCATAAAACCAAACTAATATGAAATATTTGTTCTTGGCACAATTTCTTAGAAATGCTACACAAGTGTTCCTATATCTACATATAAGAACAAATACATATAAAAATAAGTTGTTTAAATTAAATAAAAAAATGATAACCGTAAAATTTTTACACTTATATAAAAATTAGTCAACGAAATAATACAAAAAATATATAACTAAACTTCTACGAATTTATTATTTATTTAAACTATTATAAAATATTTTTAATTTTATTTTCTATAGACAAGTTTATATGCCCGCAAATAAGTAAAAATGGGATACTTCCTCATGATTGCGTGTGTGTGTACATATATCTATATAATATATATACGCATACGTAACTACAGCATTTACTATAATTCCAAAATTGGAATTTAGCATATTGCTAAAATTGTCAAAATAAAATTATTTTTTTTCCCTCTGCAGCGTTTTATGTAGAATAAAAAAAGAAAAAAGAAAAAAAATATTATTATATCTCAAATATGTTTTGTCTTTTTATAATATTTTTTTTTATATTGAGAAAAAAACTTTTTATGCAAAACCACATTTGTAAATATAAAAAATTTATAACTAGAGACTATAATTTTTTTAAATTATTGAATTTATGTGAATAAGCACATTCCCTTTCCTTTAATGAATATAGGCATATTGTCCATATATTCATATATATAATATAATTCTTTGAGGCATGGGAAAATTCCAATGTATGTATATGCTAAACGTTTTTTAAAAGAATTATAAATTTAAATTTATTATACTTCCAAAAATTGTTTGATATTTTCAAAATAGAAAAAAGAAATTATCAAAACCTCAATATACAAGAGAAAAAATGAAAAAAAAAATATATAATAAAGAAAAACACTTATGATAAGAATAAAAAATATGGATAATAATAAAGCTTGTCTTTTTCCTTTTCGTTTTTTTACAAGTTTTAAATAGAATATGAAATGTTTAAATTAAAAAACAAAAAAATACATATATAGATATATATTTTTGTGTACTATACACATGCATTAATCATTATACTATAAATATTTTGAAAAAAAAATAAGAGAATAAATTTCTACAAGTGTATAGGGCATTTTAAGAATACATATTTGAATGAATAGAAATACGAAAAAATGGATGAAGAAAATGAGAAACATATGAAAAAAATAACGACGGGATTAATAAAAAGGAAGTAGGTTTTTGTTTATTTTGTGATAAAACATATGAGAAGAAATCTATATATCTACATATATATGTGTGTACATACTAATGTGGAATTATCGACCAATATTTTCCTTAATTATCCATTATATACAAAAATAATAATTAAACGTTATTGAATCGTAGTAATTGTATAATATAGCATGAACTGGCCATATATTGTGGTTTTCTTTTTCCTGCAGATTTTGTATATTTCCTCAATTTACGGCCAAAAAAAACGAAATAAAATACAATATTTTAAGGGATTATAATGTGAAAGAATATATATATATCCACTTGGTAGTATCTCTTTTAGTTATTTTGATAGAATTCGTTAGTTTTTCTTTTAGTAAGACCAAAGATAAATAACATAACTGATATATGTGTAAAATGTATTTAAAATATACGCATTTATGTTTATTATATACATATCGAATTATATATTTTTCATCCCAATTGTAGATCTAAGTAAAAAGGATGCAACATTGATGGAAATATTTGTTTTCATTTTTTCTGTTTTGAATTGCATAATGCATATTATTGTTATTATAAAGTTTCACTTTTTTTCGCCACGAAATATTTATTCCAAAAGTCTCTTTATCGGATACATCATTATAGTAAGCTACCCATATTAATGGAAATTAGGAATTAAAAAAATATCTGATTTATGTATATGCTATCCATATCACTATTCACTTGTATATATGCGTTCAATTTTGATTAATTTTCTCACATCATTTAACAGAACCAAATATTTCAATTTTTGTCTCTATATTTTTTTACGAAAAAAAATGAAGAATTTAAAGGGGAATCAATACAAATCGTTACTTATAATAACAAATTAAGCTTATACATTCATTTTTTCATAGATTCAGTTTGTATAATATGTCTTCCAACTCTAAAGTATATAAATAAAGAACCGACATAAAATAAATGCATTATATATTAGATAATGTTTATTTTAAAGAAAATCAACATGTGCTCACATTTTTTCTAACTGTACATTTTTTGTATATCTTTTTCAGGTACATAATAAGTGTCATATTTATGATATTGTACGCAAGTGGTACTGCCATACTAATTCTGCTAACAAATTTTAAAAAGGAAGAAAATTCATCAGAACTTATTAGTATGTATATTTTAAGCGTAGTGTTAATGATGTTCATTTTTTTAAGATATCTAGCAGAAAAAAGGAACAGAATATTATTATATATTGTTAATGAGTTTCTACAAAATAATTACAAAGCAAACAATTATACAAAAACGCAGTGTAATAATGAAAATGAGTCTATATCTGTGGACATAGATAAGGAAGATGATAAGGCATATAACTCCAAAATGTTATTTTCTGACAAAAGTTTGTTTTTTAAGGATTTTACTATAAATTCTTGTTATAAAGATTTTTGTTCAATTTCTTATTTTTTAAAGAAAATATCAATTAGCAATAATCATATTTTGAAAATAGAAAAAAATAAAGAAAATACAGGCCCAGAGAAAACATTTGATGAAATTAAAAAACGCTTGAATGAGTCAGATATTCTACAAATAGCTTATGAAGCAGAAGTATTAAAAAATATCAAAAAAATAAATTCAGATGAAATAGGAAGAAATTGGGATTATTCGTTTATAGATTCTGAGTATGGAAAATCAACATTAGTTATATTAGAAGTAGGATATCATTTAATTAGTCCATATATAGAAAATAATGAAAATAAAAAACACAAATTAAAATTATTTTTGTTATTAATAAATAGCATGTATTTTCCTAATCCATATCATAATGCTAACCATGGGGCAACGGTCTGTCATTTGTCCAAATGTTTAGCTCATATTACAGATTTCGATAAGCATTTAAATAATACATATATGATTTGCTATTTGATAGCTTCTATAGCTCATGATGTAGGTCATCCAGGAAAAACAAATGCATATTTGTCCGAAACAAATCATATATTATCAATAAGATATAATGATATGAGTATTTTAGAAAATTATCATTGTAGTATTACTTTTTCGATTCTACAACTTATAGGTTTTGATTTTTTAATTAATAATGAAGATACAAAATTAGTTGATAAAAATAATTATACTAATATGAGAAAATTTATTATCGAATTAATTATATCAACTGATATGAAACTCCATTTCGAATACCTAGATATATTTAAAAAAAGAAAAAGAAGTGAAAATTTTGACGTTGCAGATCGAGATGCGATTAATTTAGGGACAATTAATATCAAATTGGCTGATATAGGACATACTTGTTTAAAATGGAGAGACCATGCTAAGTGGACAATGCTTGTAAGTGAGGAATTTTTTTCACAGAAGAAGGTAGAGGAGATATACAGGAAAAATAAAGACACTGGTAAGTCTCTTTTTTGGAAATAGATATTCGTAGAAAGTGCCATAATATATTATAACATATTATATGATGCATTATTTTTTTTTTCTTATTCAACAGACCCAAATAATTTCAACGGAATCCTAAATGACAAGTCTATCGATAATGCTATGATATTCAACTATGAAAATATTTATATTAATTATTCTAACAATATAAATAATATA
Source organism: Plasmodium berghei ANKA (assembly GCF_900002375.2). NCBI lineage: Eukaryota > Apicomplexa > Aconoidasida > Haemosporida > Plasmodiidae > Plasmodium > Plasmodium berghei. Next base: position 1,357,340 of record NC_036171.2, read on the forward strand.
AATAAGTACCATTTTAGTTACATTAAACTAAATTTTATACATCACCATGATTTTGTAAAAAGTATACCAAGTACCCAAGTTTATTTTTTTGAAATTATTGTCATGCCATTAATACAAGAACTCCAATCTATAGAACAAGCAAATAAGGAAATTACTCATAAAGTTTTACACAATTTAAATGTAAATTTAAAAACATGGAAATTATTAGAAAAAAATATTAATTTATTTTATAACACAGACAAAATGAAAGGAACAGATTATTACAAGAATCTAGAAAAACAACAATTGCTAAGAGGTATCAGATTGCTAGATATTGCTGAAGAAGACGTTATCTCATTAACAAAAAATATTTTTAATGAAAAAAGTATGGAAAAACCTGATGAGGACAAAAAAAAAGAAAAGAAAAATAAGCGTTGATTTGTTTATAATATCTTTGTACACATTCTTTTATTTACCCATAAGAAAATTATTCAAAATATAAGAAAAGAGATACCAGGAAAGGGGAATTATTTTGCTTTATATTTTTTTTTGACTGCCTACATATGTATGTTAGCGAAGTGTATTAAAATTAATAATAAAATAGTAAAAGACGAATAAAAATATCTAAATGGTAAAAACATAAAATTGAAAAATTAAGTACATATCAAATATCACTCCTACTTATTTTCTGAAATATTGTGGCTTTATATGTTGTCAGTATTTACAACTAAAGATTATTTTTGTTATTTTGACGAATTTTAACATGTATCTGTTCTTATAACAGACGAAAATGTATTGTATATGCCCAAGAATGTATATCCATCTCAGGCGTACTCGAAATTTCATTTCCTCTCCCTCTTTGTTAATGTTTAGAGAGGAAATTAAGCATTCGTCAATATTAATTTTAATTTATTTTATTTATTATATTTTTTTATTTAATGCCTCAATAATACTGTAGAATATGCTATCAAAGTTTTAATTTTTGTATTTTTTATAAAATTTGTTTCTTTTCTTTTGAACTAATATTACTGATATCTTTATTTGATTATACTAAAAATTTAGACAAAATATACGTATTTGTATACGCATGCATAAAATGTTTGTATATATGTCGTTTTATTATTATCTATTTTATAATAATATTTTTATATACCTTATAAAACAAAATATGTTTCAGTAAATATGTAGTAATATAGATTTTTTCGCATGTATATATGCATGCTACATACGTATATCAAATCATGATAAGTATGTAAAATATAAAATAATTATATAAAAAATAAAAAACTTTTGTGAATAACAATATATTTCATATAAATGAAATCAAAGAAATTATTATTTATCCTTTTTACCATCATTATTTAAATAACTTATGAATAATGAAAATTTGGCAGAGCTGGTTAATATTAAATTGGAAGTTACATGAACAAATTGTTGAATTTTTATGAAATTTTATTAAATATTTTTCTCTCAAATTTGTTTATCCTATTTGAGGATTCACCTTATGTATTTTTCTTAACCTATACATTATTTTCACAACATAAATTAATAGTATTCAATTTTATTGCTTATATAAAAATGTAGCATCTTTTTGTGGATATATACAAGTATAATAGAATATCATACTTTAGTATTTTATATGTTTTTAATTAAAGCAAACTAGTTTTTATTCATGCGCATAGACATGCATGTGCAAAATGCATGCATATATTATAATGACGAAAAAAAAAAATATATAAGTTAGAAAAGAACAAACTATTTTTTAAAATTTTAATTATTCATTTCTTTATTCTCATTCATATGCTTCATATAATCTTCTTTAATCATCTTCATTCTTTCGTTATAATATATTCTATCATTTTCGTCTAAAAATTCATCATTTTTTTCTTTTAGCTTTTTTAAAATAAATTCTTCCCTTTCACTTTTGTTCCTCAACTTTCTCCAGTCAAAGTAACTTATGTGTATAACGTTATATCCTACGAAATGAAAAAAATAATATATATGCATATAATTATATATATGTGAAAAAATATATGCACGTGTATGCACTATTTTCATGTTTCAAGTTTTAGTACCTAATTTGGTAAGAATTCTATGTTTAAGTTTTGTGTAGGTGGTATATCTATTACTATTGGCATAAAAATGTGAAGGGCCATCAACTTCTATTGCTATTGGTCGATTGTCAGCAAAAATAAAGTCATCATCATTTTTTGAATTTTCATCAGTTTTTAAATTGTTTTCATTATTTGTTTTTAAGGGACCCGCTAATTTTTCAGTAATTAATTTTATTAATTTTAGTTTTTCTTTTTTCTCCTCTTCAGTTAAATTCTCATCAACATCAAAAATGTTTGGTATATCTTCGTCATTTTCCATAACATTTTCAGAATGCGCATTTGCTGCATTATCAGTATAATCTGTATCTTTGTCATTTATACATTCGCTATTATTTTCATTATTTATGTTATTAACATTATTTGAATAATCTTTATCATTAAAAAGTTCATTATTTATTTGATTACTATTTTGCAGCCCTTGATTGTCGTCATTATCAATATTATTGCTTTCATTTGCTTTTTCTGTGCATATATTATTTTTACTCATATTTATATTTTCTTCTTGTTCATTTATTTTTTGATGGTTTTCTTCTTTCACTTCTCCATTATTATTATCATCATTGGAATTGCCAAAATTATTTGATGAAAAATTATTTTTATAGTGTTCAAATTTATTTGAAAAAGGAGTTCCAATATTATATGTTGCAATATATTGTTTTGCTGCGTTTTCAAAATTATTTACTCCATTATTTCTTATGTTTAAATTGTTTGTATTCTTAAAACTATGATGGTTTTTATATTCTAATTGTTTAATCCCTTGTATATAATTCAAGCACCTATTATTGCAAAAACATCTACACTGCGTAGATTTTGCAAACACATCTTTACTTCTTCTCAAAACCATTATATATATGTAAATATATATACGTATGGGGGCATATATATTATATATCTGAGGGATGGAAAATAACCCCCAAATTAAATCATTCAATCAATTAACTATAAAAAAAAATAATGAATGAAAATTCATGTATTTTTTAATATTTATACATATACTATTTCTTACTGGCATAATATATAACTATTACTTGCAGCAACAGTGGTATATTTTTTGTATATATTCTCATATACAACATAAATGTAATTTTGAAATTTCCTGATTATTACCAATTAAATGTATAATAATTAAAAAAATTCTTTACATTTATAAAAACGTAAAATTAGAAAATTAATATTATAGGTTAAAAAAATATATATATAATTACAATGATGATTTAAAAATACCAATGAAAAGCTTTAAAATGAGAATTAAAATTAAACACGTTGACTATCATTGCTGGTATTATTTGCACTTTTTAATTTTAAAACAAATTTGAAAATATTTCACATATAATGTGAATACGATAAAAAAAATCGTAAAATTATGTTGGATAAAAATAATGCATACCAAATTTAAGAATTTTCCATTTTCCAAAATTAAATAAGAATTGAAAATATTTTTAAAGTAATTGTTTCTTAAAATTATACAACATACACTCTTATTTGAATTTTCATAAGAAATTATGAGAAAGTGAAACTTTATTATTTTCACCATATATCAGAATTTATATGGGCGTATGCATTTATTTTTACATATCTATACTTATATAGTGATTTTATTATATTTGAGTGTATGTATAAGATAATGTTTAATGAAAAAATGCAAGAACAAATATAAACATTTTGTAAAATTGCGAAATATATCTTTCAAGGATATATTTTGGCTTTACAAAAAATTGCAAGCGTGTTTTTTTTTGCATCATTGTATATGTATTATATATATTGTTAATTTTATGAATTCATTTATCACATCACATTTGCAAGTTATTATTGTTTGATCTATTTCGATGTCTTCTATCCCTTTGTTTGGTCTTCACTGTTAGGTAAATGGATTAGTTTGTTTTGTATTTCAGAAATGGACAAAAATCTCAGAATGATTGCTCGAAATATATTTGTGAATGGGGAAATGCTTTGGGGTAGGCCAAAAAAATGCATAGAATTTCTTTTTAATAAGAAATATATCACTACGAATATATCTGAAAACAAAGAAAAAAAAACTAAAAATATAGAACATATAAAGCTAAAAAATTTTAAAAAGAATAAAAATATTATAAAAAATAATAATAATAATGAGGATGCATATGTTCTAAATGGCAAAATATTATATGCCCCAAAAAATAAAAAAAAACAAATAAATGAATTACAAATAAAATACCCTGCAAAAAAAATAAAAAATATAGACAATAATGCAAGCAATGTATATTATAACAAATTAGGTAATAATAACATAAAAAAAAATAACTTAATAATTCAAATAGATCAAACAGATGGGAAATTAAAAAGACAAATAGAAAATGGTGATAATTATACAAGCAAAAAAGAACGAATATCAATAAAATTAAACGGAGATGACGATACTAATTTTAAGACTACCTCCTTCAATAGTAATAATAATATCAACTTAAATTTGGACACTGCAATATACAATAATTATCATCATACAAGTTTTTCTGATATTAACGCGAATTATGCACAAAATAAAAAATCAGCTCATATAAATTTTTTAAGTAAACATGATAATACACAAAATGTTGAAAGTGAATTTACACAATTTGCTAATACTAACAAAAATTGTATATATAATGAAGTTCCTTTATTCAATACCTTAAAGGCCAAAGAAGTTAGTGACAATAGTATTGTAAACACCATATGTAATAGCTCTACAAATCTGGGAATGATAACTCAAAATAGCTTTAATTTAAATTCTAATGCTAATTCAAATTCTTCACAAGAAAAAAATAATAAAAATGACACAATTGATACCAGCCTAAATAATAATAATCGAGACAATAAAAACAATGAGGAAATAAAACAAGACATTTACGAGGTTCTAAACGAGATAAATTGCAGCTCGAATAAAAAAGAAATAGAAGATTTTTTAAACAATTTTTTTTTATATAAAAGCAAAAAACCATCTAGCATACTAGGAAATTATATAAGCTTTTATTTTTGCAATATATTAAGTGAAGATTTACGAAATTTAAAACATTCATGTTTTGATGGAGTAAAATTATGTGTTAATACCTTTTTAGGTACAATAAAAGAATTAGATGAAAAACAACTATCTAAAATGGCAAATATATATTTAGAAGACTATTTTTTAAAAATATTTAAAATTTTAAAAGAACATAATTTAAGTTTACATTTTGACAATATATCAATCGATAATATAAAGTTGTTATATATATATAATATATTAGGCATAACTCGAAAAGATGGAAAAAGAATAAAAAAAGAAAACATTAAAAAATTTTTATATCAGTATATATGTGTAGATAATAAAGATATTGCCCTGTTAAAAAATACTACTCGAATGAAATTCTTATCAAATATAATTAAAAATGGTGTTACGACACGTATGCATGTGTTAGTTAATCTTTCATATGATGTATCGGCGTATAATGCGCTTACAGAAAATTGTTTTATTAAAACAAATTTTAAAAATATTAATTTAGAGTTAGTATTTGAGAATCAGCTTGAGAACCCATTTTTTTCTTTACAATCTCCAGATTCTATAGATTTAAAATCCTCTGGATGGTATTTGGTTGATGTTAATCAAATATTGAATGGTAATCTTCCATACGAATGAATTTGTAACAAAAAAAAATATAAAAAAAACAAAATAACATAGAAAAATGAATTAAGCATGTAAATAAGTGAAGTTAGGCAAACAAAGCTTCCATATTTGCATATTAAGTGTGAAATATTGAGAATCCCTGATTTTTGTACGCATTTACCATAGTAATGCTTATATAAGCGAAAGGCTCTAATCGCAATTATGTTATTTTTCATCTTAACAAACAATTTTTATGTTGCCATCAAGCTAAGCTAAAAAAGCTATATAGATATGAGTATATATGAAATTGTGCACAAGTGTGCTTATGCGTAGATATATAAACATATCTTTGCACGTGTTTATGCTTATATGAATTTTTACATACCCATTTTTGAATCATTTGCCAGAAACAATTAAAAAAACTAAAATAATTTTTTTTTTTTTTTTTTCTATTCATTCAACAAAGGGGAGTTTCATATAAAACATATCCTCTGCTAATTTATTCATTTCTTCTAATTCAGGGTATGTTTTATACAAATCTGTTGCATCAGTATAACTATTTTGTTCTTCTTCATATTCTCGATCTATCTCTTCCAATTTATTTTTTTTCTTTTGTTTTTCTAAATCTCTGCAAAGAAATATTAGAAATAAATTATATGAAATTGTTTGTTTATATGGGAACAATAGTTTTATAAATACATAGATATGCACTGTGTGTGTTAGTAAAGGTATGCAATTAAAATATATATTTATTAATATATGACAATGAGGTCATATGCATAATATGCAATGTTATAAACTTATTTAGAAAAAGGTAAAATCACTAAATGGTTATAATTTGATGACATATTTAGAAATATATGCAAAATACACAAATGCTATCCACATATTATTTCATGTGCACAACTAAAGAAATGGTGTAAAATTTTATATCTATTTTTTCTTACTCTTTTATCATATGTAGAATATGCCTAATTTGGCTGTTTTCAGGATCAAATAAGGAACTTCTGAAATCATCATCTTGGTCATTCGAAGGAGCAAATAAGCTTTTTTTTTTTTTCATAATATGCGATTTCATTGCTTCAATTTCTTTTTCAGTAAATGGCTTAACATTTTTTGCGGAATTTTCATAAATATTTATAGTTTCGTCGGCTAAGATATATATTAATGGCATTTTACTATTATGTTTGCATTCTTCTTTTTTTTTTTTTAATATTAAATCTTTAATATAATCAATTGGATAGATAACATTATTATATTTTTTTAATAATTCTTGTTTTATTAATTCGTCAACTTTTAAGTTTAATATGTGATATTTTTTTATCGGCTTTTGATTGTTTAGAAGTAAATTCAATCTACCTAATTTGGTGTCATGTGCAAATGAATATATATATAATTTATTTTTTAATTTGATTAAATCTTTTAACAAAAAGTTTAATTCATATATATTAAGTTGTTCAACTTTTTCAAATAATTCTTTATTATAATTTCTAATAATTTCTATAGTTAAACTTTCTGGATCTTCAAAAACCAAATCAAAAATTGAGCTAGCTAATTCTTCACAATCAGTTTGTAATAATTCTTTATATGAATTTTCATTCGATGAAAAATATTCAAGTACAATTTTTCGATATAATTTATAATTATCCTTACCTAAATATCTTAGTATATATTCTTCACGTATACTTGGATAACGGCTATATGCTTTGTTAATACCGGAATAATAATTATCACATATATGCCTCAATGTTTTGAAATTTTTATCAACTTTATTTTTGTTTAAATGATATTCTGTATCTTCATGTATTTCTGTTCTCATCATATATATGTTATGCTTTTCGAAAAATATTTGTTCAAAATTTTGTTGCGACAAGTTTTTTTCTATTTTATTCTTTTTTTTATCTCGTTCATTATAATTATTTTCTTGTTCTTCTTCCTCTAAGGAATTATCATCATATATAGATAAATTATCAGAAACTGTACTATCTAATTTTGTATATGCATCAATGGTAATATTTTCGAAATTCGATTCGGTGCTAAATCGGGGATACATATTTTTTTCTCTTTTTCTTTGGGTTATAAAATCTTTGTCGTTTCTAAAATATGAATGAAATATTTTATTAATTTCACTATTGGACAAGTTAAATGTGTTTCGAATATTTCTCCTTTTTACAGAGTCAAATCTGCAAAAAAATATGTCTCCAATTTTAATATTTTCATAATCTATATAACGTTTTTCAATAACTGTTATAATATCTTGATGTTTAGATACATTGATTTTATTTACTTGTTTTTCTTCATTATTATCAGAAACATCATCTGATTCTTTATCCTTATACCCAACATCAGGATTTAATATTTTTGTAGATAATATGACATAATTGTTAAAAAAACCAAGAACTTTAGAAGGATACCTTAATCTTTCATTATATTCTGTAATAATATTATTTTTACTAGATATTTTTTTTAAGAGCTCATATATGTTATGATCTATAATATCACAATTTTTCATACTTCCTTCATACAAATTTTTATCAAGTGTTTTATTTATTATTCTAACATAAATAACATTTTCTTTTTTATATATATAATCATCTACATTTATATATTTTAATGCATCTGAATCACTACACCCATAGTAACATTCTTTGAACTTTTTAAAGTTGTCTATATATTCTTTTTTAGTAAATGGTGACATATTATTTTTGTTTGTACTTGCTATATTTCCATCATCATAATGTTCCCTTTGCGTTGTTTTATTATAATTAATAGTTTTATCTTCTGTATTTTTATAATTTTGTGTGCTATAATTAGTTCGCATTAAAAATTCATTATTTATAACTTTATTTTTTAGATAATCAAAATTGCGAAGGATATTTTTAGTATTTATTATATTATGAGATTTGATTTTTACCTTAATATCATTTTTTTTATTGTCAAAGACTTTTACTATTATATTATTACCATCATTACAAAAATCAGATATTTCTCCTTTAAAATAATTATTTTCGAATAAATTTTCTATAATTATGTTATGCTGTAGTGTTTGTATTTTATTCTCTAAATCCTCTTTAGGATATTTTTTTAATGATAAAAAAACATATTCTAGTTTTTTATTTGCGTCTATAATATATGCACTTAATTTTTTATCATTCAATTGAGTTTCTTTAGAATTTAGTAAATTCGAATATTTTGGGTCATTGATATTTTCTTCATATAATAAATATCCTTTTATACAATCATTTATTAAAACTATAAAATATTTATTTCTTACATTTTTTAAAATTTTTATAAAAATTCTTTGTTCTATATTCTTTAGCTCGTTTAGTTTCTCATATATTTTTTCCTTTCTTTTTCTTATCTCGTTAGTGTACAATTCTCCGATTATTTTTTTCGTGCTATTCATTTCTTTAATTAAAACAATGCAATCATCAGTTTTGTTTGAATTATTTTTATTTATTTCACCTTCCTCTGTTTCGTTACTTTTTTTTTTAATAAGCTTTGAATACAATTTATTGTCTATCAAATTTTTATTTAATAAATAATCATATAAAAGTTCATTTTCCAGTAAATAGTTATTTTCTCTTTTTATAATTACAGTATCTTCACTATCATTTTTTAATTTAACATATATATTATTATCCTTTATGTCATATATTTTCCCTATTTTTAATTCTCCTACATGTATATTGCTCATATTGTTTAACTTATTTTTTATTTTTGTTGCATATCTGTTTGTTCTAAAAAATTCATTATTAAACATATTTTTATTACTATTATAATTTCTAAGGTTAACAAAAAAATACGGTTTTTTATTTATTCTTTTGTACCCATTGCTATAATTTAGGGAAATCGCAAAAAAAACAAAAGCACAAATATAAATCACATTCACCATTTTGATGGAAATGACAATACTTTTTTTTTCACAGTGTATGCATCCATACACATATGTATAGCCCCTACTTACATATACCAATATTAATAATTTCTAATTGAAGTATATCCATTTTTTTACATTTATTTTTATATATTAATACTCTTTTTATCCATTTCATGGTACTATATACGCTTATATTCATTTTAAAACAAGACAAAAACAATCACATAAAAAAGCTACTAACGAGTATAAACTAAAGTTTCTTATTTTGTTTCTTCATATTTTTCTGGGTTTCAAATAATATTTGGGTTTGTAATATTCCCTTTTTAGGCTTCACTGAATAAACATAAATATAATTTATCCCTAAAGATTCGCTATCTGCTTTTTCTAATACACTTTTTTATTTAATAGTGCAAATAATTTTAATTTAATTTCTATTTTTATCATGTAATATACCCTTATACTATGTGTATATATTTACATATGCATATAACTTAAAATAAAATTTCTTCCTACATTGAATTCTCCATATATTAACAACCTCCCAAAAAAAATATATATATTACTATATATACAATTTTTATTTTTAACTTTTTTGTATCTTTTTAGTGCCATTAAAAATTGATCGCACTTTTTTATAATTGCTAATTATGAATCAAAGATTATCTTATACTGTTTAAATCATTTATTTTTTTGTAAAAATAAATTAATACTTTTCATTTAATTTACTATTTAAAATTTTTTTTTAAAATCCTTTATTTACATTACGCATATATATAATCAGGGGCTTAATTTTTTCGGAGAAAATTATTCCCTTTATTTTCAAAATATAAATTGAAAAAAAATTGATGAAAAGTGTGTAAATTTAAATAGGATAAGATTAATTATATTTAAAAAAGTGTATGTTAAAGTTGAAGAGTCCAATAACATGCTATTTTAATGTTTCTTTTGGCTAACATATGCAAATCTTAAATGACCCAACGTGTACGATTTTATACCTAGTTTGTCTACCTTTTTCAGTTGCTAATTTAATTAATTAATTAATTAATTTTAAAATCTTTTATTGATAAATAAATAAATATATATATATATATATATATATATATATAACTGTGTTCATTGATATTCTTGTTTAATCTTAAATATGGAAAAATAAGAATAATCGCTCATTGCCCAATTCATATATTTGTGTAACCTCGCCCCATAAAATCGCATTTTCTCACATTAAATATAAGCTAATAAAAAATATATATTGTATACATGTATGCAACTTATTTTTATATTAATTCCCTAGTAATTTTTGTGAAAAGAAAGAATATTCCTATAGTTTTTTAACAGAAATTAAAACACATTGGTAGCATATAAAAAAAAGTGGAAAAATATATACAAATGTAATGAGGCTAAAGTTATTTCACTTTCTTTAGTTCGAGTTATTTTTTTTTCTATTTTATATTGATTTAAAAGATAAATTATAATAATATTGAAAATGATACCAATAACACAGTGATACATTATGTGTAAATAAATCCGTGCTATTTTTATTTTTTTTATTTATTTAAATCTGCATTATATTTTACACTTATGTAAAAACCGTGTTAATGTGCTTCTCCTTTTTAAAAATATATATAATAAAAAGGGGAAAACTGAAAATACGGAAAAATGTAAAAATCAAATTATAAGAAAATATGAAAGTAGTTTTTTTTTATAATTGCATATACAATATGTCATAGCAAAAAATAATAAATTTTATATAAATGAGGTATTATATATGCTTAAAATTTCCAGTGCTTTAATAGTAAAAAAAAAAATTTAGCATTTAAAATATTTGAAATATTACATCATTTTAACAAATTATAAAATTGTAGGCATTAAAACTTATTACCAAATACGAACAGAACGTTTTTTTATAATGTGAATGATATGATATATTTGGTATATCCATTATATATATGCAAACTTAATTGAGTATAGGGATTTTTTAAAAATTTCACCTTAATTTTAATGTTTAAAAAAGCAAAGAAAAACGAAGATAATTTTTCTAATATAATTTCACATCTAAGTTTATCCTATTTTAATAGTTATATAAATTCCACTATATATTTATTTAGATAGTTTTATCTGATTTTCTCAATTTACAATTTCATATTTAATATTATATTTTACACCTATGGATACATTAATCGGTTTAAAGGGAAAGGATTTCATAATTTTAGGAGCAGATACTTATAGCATTAATTCAATTATAAAATTAAAAAATGACGATAAAACAAAATTTTATGATATAAATGGAAATAAATGCTTATTATTAGGAGGCTCAATTGGTGATAGAATACAATTTGGAGAGTTTATTAGAAAGAATGTTCACTTATATCAATATCAAAATTCTACTTCTTTATATGTTAAATCTTTTGCTTATTTCACAAGAAAAAATCTAGCCTATTATTTGAGGAGAAATCCATATGAAGTAAATTGCTTGATAGCTGGATATGATGATGTATAGATATAAAACACTGAAAAAAATAAACAACTATAATTTCTTTTATTATTGTTTAGTTCCATCATATTTATAATATAAAAACTATTTATTCTAAACTTATACATATGTGTATGTGTACAAAGATATTTATATTCACATAATAAAAAATAGCATTTATGTGTGTACGTATTATTATCAATATATGCATGCTTGTATGAACAACAATACATCAATATATTTTTTTATCCAATTACAGAAGGATGGATATCAACTATACTGGTGTGATTATTTAAGTAACATGGATGCTATAAATAAAGGTGCTCATGGATATGGAGCTTATTTAGTTAACGCCATATTGGATAAATATTATCATGAAAACATGAATTTAGAAGAGGCATTAGTTATTTTTAAAAAATGTTTTGAAGAACTAAAAAAAAGATTTCTTCTTACCCAAATTAATTACGAATTAAGAATCATGTCAAATAATAAAATAGAAACACAATACGTTAACATTTAAATTTAATAAAAGGGAAAAATTATAAAAATTCCCCCATCCCTTTTTTATGTATAAATAAACTGTTTTTTCTTTGCATATGCAAAAAACATATAGAAAGTTTTTCATTTTTACATGTTTACCATTTTTATCCCATAAAATATAAACACATATAATTGTGTTCAAGAATACAAATTATTTAACATGCATATATGATATTGTGGTAATTATGCATATATACAAAACTCTTTTCCTACATTTTAAAACTTTAAAGCCTTTTAGCTTATTCTAAAATTATTCCAATGTATATTTGATAGCTGTCTTATAATAATATATGCATAGTCATAAATCATGAAATGTGCTTCTTTTCAAAAAAAAAATACTTATTCATTTAAAATCATTTTCATTTGTTATGTTTAAATTTAATAGTGTTTCCTAGTTCTTATAATATACTCTCACATATGTATTAATATATTTATACAAGAAAACTTTCTACCCCTTTACATATTTATTGCTATTCCTTGTGGTAATCGGGTTTGTTTAGTCACCTTTTGATAAATACTCCGAGTAATAGACATGTATATATAGTTATTCTTCCAAATTCAATTCAATATTCTCAACAAATGAATTTACTAAAATGCTGAACTATTTGAATATTGAAAAAAAACATAACCCATAATACAATTCTATAAATGCATAGTAGTAACTATATTAATGAAATTATATGTTCGTTATTTTTCCTCTTTTTTAAATTATACAATAATAATTTTATCATATGAAATATTAATATCAATTATATATTAGAACTAATTAAACATAAAAATATATAGCATTCAATTGTATATGCTTCATATATGTAAACAAAATTGCAACAGTTGCAATTATAATATTTGTTTAATTAATGTAATAGCTTTTTATATAAGCATGAAAAATATAAATTATATACACATAAAAATACTTAAAATGCTTTAATTTTTTGAATGAATAAGTCAATTAAAATTTTCATTATATAATACTATATATAATTTCTTTTTTATGCATTCTTTATACATATCCCAAATAATAGCAAAATTATATATAGAATTAGTGTTGTAACATAAATATCAATGAGATATAATTCGCAGATTTATTTTTGAATTACAGTGTTATTTTATATTTCAATTTTTTTGCCAACAATTCAAAAAAAAAATAACTGCATTTTATTTTGGTATAGACTTTTTTTTCGATTTATATAGCCAAAAAAAACATTCATATATTAAATTTAATTTAATTTAATTTAAGAGTGATTTATTTTATCTTATTTTATGCGCATTTTTTAATGCTATTTTTCCAATGTCGAAATAAATATTTTTAAATATATTTTTAATATATATATATATATATATAACCCATTCTTATGAAAATAAAAAAAGTAATAAATACAGGACAATTATTTTTTCAAAATATAGAATTGGAGAATATATCCATGAATATAACATCATAATATGAAGATTTAAATTCGGAGATTATTGTATTCGCAAAAATTCGGATTGTATATATATGCGATATATGCATATAAACACTTTTGAAACAACCAAATATTTGTACAATTATCACTATTTCAAAAGAAACATATTTTTTGAAGACGATGGAATTTGAGGGAAGCAACTATTTTCGATTCAGATTAGCTTTGAGTTTAATCAGCGGAAAGGCAATAACAATTAAAAATATTAGAAAAAAAAATTCACACAAAAAAATAAATAAAGGCGAAGAAATTGATGATAATGAAATAAATGAAGGGCTACAAGAATATGAAGCCAAAATTTTAAAGCTTATAGATAAGCTATGTGATGATACTATTATTAAAATTAATGAAAATGGAGATGAATTATATTTTAAACCAGGGTTTTTAATAGGTAATGTAAATGATGAAGTTAAAATAAGTGACTTAAATAATACATTTCATTGTGGTAATGAAAGAAGTATAAGCTATTTTTTAGAGTTTTTAATTATGATTGTTCCATTTTTTAAAAACCCAGTAAAATTATTATTAAAAGGCATAACAGACGATCAAATAGATAGAACCGTTTATACATGCAAAATAGTTTGTGAAAATTTTTTTAAAACCTTTTTAAATGTAAATGATGACTTTTTAAATATTACAATTTTAAAAAGAGGCACAAAGTTAGACGCTACAGGTGAAGTTTCATTTTTTATGAATAATTTAAAAATGATTAATTCTTTCGATATGCATGATGCTGGATTAGTTAAAAAAATCACGGGAACTATTGTTTGTAACAAAATATCTATGATTTTTCGAAATAAAATTGTAAATTGTGCAAAAAAAAATCTACATAATTTTACCCCATATGTTAGTATTGAAGTAGAAAAGGAAAAAAAAAACAATTATACTAATAAAAACAATTCCCAAAATAATTTTATGTCTTTATCTTTGTTTGCACAAACAAAAAATAAATGTATTTATGGCACAGATCTTTATGTTGACAAATTTATGCTCCAGCACGTTAAGGATATGTTAAGTTGTCGAACTGAGGATAGTCTACCTATGCATCTTGGAGGAAATAAATGGGATAAAGGGGAAATGGACGAAAATGATGAAGAAAAAGAAGAGGAAAATATAGATGATCATAATGATAAAGAAGAAGAAGATGAGGGAGAAAAGAACGGAATAAGCCTAGGGAACAAAACAAAGCACCAATTAAATAATAGAGGTAATTCTCCTTTTAAAGATGAAAACAAAGAGACGAATAATATTAGCAATATTGATGCCTCAAAAGATGCGCTAAAAACATTGCATGATGCTGATATATACGAAAGACTAGGGTTTTTTATTTCCCTAAAATTAATGAACGAAATAAAAGGATTATCATCCATAGATTCAAGCTATCAGTGGCTACCTTTGCTTTATATGGCATTGGCAAATGATACAGCCGTTTCAAAAATCTCACTAAGTGCTTTAAAACCTTACTCTATTGTTCTTATTCGCCTTTTAAGAGACTTTTTCAGTGTAGTTTTTGATATACAAAAAGTGGAAAAATCTCAAATTGAATATTCATATCTTATAAAATGTGTTGGTATAGATTATCGTAACTTTTCGAAAAAAACGTTCTAGTTTAATAAATGAGCATATTTCTATCCAAAAACTATCATACAATAATATGGCTAATTCCACAAAGGGTAATATATATATATACAACATACATAAAAATAAAAAAAAACATACATTGTGTTTTTTGCCAATTTGCTGACTTTTTTTGTGTTTATATAATTTTACGACATAGTTTACACTCATATCATATTTTATTTTCGTTATGTTTTATTTTCATTGTATTTTGTTTTAAGTGCATTATCTTATAAAATATGCACATAATGCATGTTACATTTGTTTTAATTTTTTATTAATTTTGTTATGCTCACTTTTTATTTTATAAATTATATTCATACATCAACGTTGGCATGTGGCAATAAGCATACATATTTATATATATGCATAACATATGCAATTTTAAAAACTTTTTAAATAAATTTTTAAGAGACTAATTCTGATTATTAAAAGATTTCCTTAGATTTTAACTTATAGACCTTTCCTGTTTTAAAATCATTTAAGCACAAAGTGGCTGTATTTTTTAAAAATTGAGAAAATATGAAAAGAAAAATATATTTTTTAAATCGTCATACAATTCATATGCCTATAAAAATTATATTCTCGAAATTATTATTTATTGAAAATGCAAAATAACGAAAATAGCACATAAGCACCTTGAAAATAGTTTTTCAAATGTATAAAAACTAATAATATGTGTCATCTTTTGTTTCATAACACCAAAAAAGAAAAAAAATAAAGACGTTAATTTTGAGCATTTAATATATACACATGCATATAAATAAATATATATTAGAGAAACCTAGTAAATTTATTAAAAAAATATAAGATCAAAAATAGAAAAACACATCATATAAAATATATATATATATATATGCGCTTATGTGATGCATATTAATATTTAATATAAACATATATTTAATATTATATGCAATTAATAAAATATTATGAAACTTAAAGACAAAATTTTATGAATGATTTCTATGAAATATACGCTAAAAAATAACAAAAGGATTAGCATATGAAATATAAATGTATCTATAATGCAAATTTGCCATTCATAAATCATATATCATTGCGATAAACAAATTATTGCATTATTATATATTAAATGTGTATACTGCACAAATTATACATTTTAACTTAAAATTTTTGAATTATATATAGCTTATAAAACACCATTGTTTCTCTATTTAGCATATACTAATAAGATCATCATAAAAAATTGAAAAAATTCTAAAATCATTTTTTAACTGTAGTCGTCTTTTTCAATAATTTTTATATTGGATATTTCCTCTTTAAATACCAAAAAGCATCATTTCTTTTTTTCTTTTTTCTTTTTTTTCCCAATTTGAAAAACTATTTCGTAGATATACCTTTATAAAGTGTTATGCAATATATTTATTAAGCCTCATTAGAATCAGTTTCTTGCTCTTCAAATAATTGATCATTTAAAATTTCGTCTGTTTGATCATCTTCGTATTCTGTATATGCATCATTGGAATCATTTTTGGAATCTACATCAAACTCATATTTGCCTGATTCTATATTCTTTTTAGATTCCATAGATTTTAATTTCTCTTCCATATATGATGATAAATGTTTCAATGTACATTCTTTTGGTAATAGTGGGACATTCTTTTGGGTAATATTTGCATAAAATATATTAGATCTTCCTATTTTTAAATATGGTTCAGATACCCAGAATCTATATATTTGTGATTTTAATATTTGATCGATTTTGGATACAATCAAACCTGGATCGTGTCGTAATTTTGTTGAAAAACTGTTTTTACATTCATTTAATATACCATGCAAAAATAGTATTGGTTTTGATTCAACAGAATATAAAGTATTGTTATATATAGAAATAGTACATTGATCCCATATATCTCTTAATATCTATAATTAAAAAAATATATATATATATATATATAATATTATGCAAAATTGAATACTTATAATATATTTGATATTTTTTATAAAAGTAAACTTACACATTCAGTTGCCTCTTCAACCTTATTATTTCCTACAATTTCTCTGACTAATAATATCCACCACATACGAGACCACCTTAAAATTTTTTTATAACGAACTGCTTTTTTTAATATATTTATCATATCTGTTATTGGAATTTTAACACCATGATCATATAGATCTTTTAAACTCATGCTGAAATAATAATAAAAATGTGGAGGTAATGTATAAAAATATCATATTTAAAAATATAAAGAATAATAATTAATTACGTATATATATATACTATTTTTTTTTATTAATTATTTTTATTTTTTACCTAAGAGGGTCTCTAATAATAGTTGATAAGGCAGTGGTTGCTGCTAAATCACTATATGCGTCACATTTTACAATATTTGTTGTATGCTTATAGGTCGCATAAAATAAAAAAAGAGACAAAAAATAACGAATCTTCATCTTTGCAATGTTAAAATAAAATTATACTATAAATCGGTAATACTTATATAAATCATTTATGGAGTATATTATTAATGGCATATAAAAAGCCAATATATAATATTGTAATAAGAATCAAAATTAATAAATAATTTAATTACTATTTAATAATATATCGGTAAACTACAAGAAATCATTGCAATAATAAATTATATTAAATTCGTGGTTTGAATATATGAATTTTATATAAATAAAAAAAATTATGAATTCTCATAATATAAAAGATATTTTTTTTTTGCTTAATTTAATTTATCGATATATAAAATTGTAAAAATAAAAATATTATAATCAAATAATTAAAAAAATCCCCCCCAAAAGCTATACCTTACAATAAATTGATATATGCATACAAAAATATATATAATTAAGGTAGCGAAAATGATATAGAGCTTAGAAATCCAAGGCTTTTGTAGAGTGAATTTGCTATATATATTGTGTTTAAATTAATAAAATAAAAAAAACTTTATAAAATGTTGTTTTATATATATTCTTAAATTAATATTTTATAAAAGTTGTTTTTTGTTTAATATTTTTAATTAACATTTAATAGGTTTTATATTATTTTTAATCTTCTATATTATATAAAATAATCCATTTGGGAGCGAGAGAAAAAAACAGAGAAATAATTATGAAAACGTTTTTTTTTATATAAAAAATATATTTTTTTAAAAGGGGCAATTGTAGAATATATTTAATTATTAGAAAATAATACTTTATCACTAAAAATATTAACCAATCGCCTCTTATTAACTATAAAAATGTTTAGCTTAAATTTTTTCTTGCATGCACAAACAACATTCTAAGGCTAACCACAAAATAAAGCATATAAATTGAATGGCTAATATGTAATAAATATACGCATTACAAATATAAAAAAAGATATAACTGTTTTTTTTATCCATTTTTTACTCTATACAATTAACATAAGTATATTATAAAATTTGCAATAATTGTGAATCCGCAGTAATATTTTATGTATATATACTATTATAGGGTCTGTTATTTTTTTATGTAGTATTATAACATAATTTAGTATTATTTCGAATTGGAAGCAAGTATAATTTTTTTAATTTTATTTTTAAAAAATCAATATTCTCAAATAGTTCATACAAAATATTGTTGTATAATAAATACGAGGGTTTGAATGTTTATATAATAAATAAAATGAATGTGTATATTGTTTTTAGTATATATAATGTAGTTTGCTAATATGCATAAAAAGGGTGTACCCAATATATACAAACATGTTTATAAGCACATTATTCCCTTCTTATTAATAATATTAAAAAAATATCAACATTGTAAAATATTTATACCACTATATAAAAAAATAAAATGGATTAAACAGTTGATTATTATAAAATTTTATTTTAAAAAATAAACATTTGATACTGAATAAAATATTTTCACTGAAATAGGAAAATTTCCATTTATTACAATTTTTCTAATTCGACTATTTATAAAAATAGAGATAAAAATAATATAAAATGGTAATTGTTCAATTGTACACGAGCGCACATATATCAGTCTCTAAACATGTTTTACATATTAAAAGGGTTAAAATTATTTTTATGGTAATTATGTGATTAAAAAATAATAAAATAAAGAAAAATCTTTGGAGTGTTAAAAATATTGTTTAATATTCAATGAATATAAAATAAATTAAAAAGAAAACTACAAACTTCTATAACTGTTTTATAAAATTCAAACTTTTATTTAATGCTAATAAAAATTAAAAATTGTGTAAAATTATTTAAGAAAATATCTTAATGTACATTATCCTTATGCAGATACATATATTTATAATTATTTTTTTTTCTATATTCTTGTAATAGCTAAATAGTTTTTGTCCTTTTAAAATATCATATATAGATATTCATGATTTTCTTTTTATTATAAATCATTCAAAACAAAAAGTAAAACATACATATATGCACAAATATATTATATATAAACTAAATAAAGAAAATGAAATATTAAAATAAATAAATGAATAGACATGGAAAGAGAGCATGTTTAAAATATGAATAAAATGTATGCATATATAAATATTATATAGAATCAAAAAGTAAAAAATATAAAGATAATAATATATAAAAATACATATTTCATCAAAAAATAAATAATTTAAAGTAAAAATATATATTTTTTTTTAATTATAATTTTTAGTTTCTCATTGAAATAATAAAATAAAGCTATAAAGCAATGTCTTTTTTTTAATATTTTATATTAAACAATCTTAATAAATTATATACAAACTTATGAAAATTATTAAAATAAGTTGTTATTTGGGTGTTGAAAAAATATAAAAATAAATAATATTACATTTTTTAGGAAAAAATATATATGATAACACTCTGTTATATAAGTGCAATTTACATAAATATATAATAGCTTATTTTCCGATATAATTATATATAAATATTAAATATTACACATTTCACAAAATATTTTGTCAAATAATTGCGTATGAAAATACCTATGATTTTTTTGTTATATGCAAATTATAATTTTCAAAAAATTTAAAAACAAATTATTCACAAAATATATTACATAAATATTATTTATAATGTTGAATTCGTAAAATATATATATATTTTCCTACAAAAAATAATGACATGTTATTTATATTACATTAAATAAGCGCATTTAATTACAAACTCGCCAAAAAGAGAAATGATAAAAAATAACCGTCGAAAAAAATTTTTAATTTTCAGTTTTATTAAAATAAATAAATCCCCAAAATATTTAGTAAAATAGTAAATCAATAAATCATAAAATGCCAAAAAGAGAATCAGACGACAACATATTACATAAAGCATGATAATTATCATTTATGATATATGACCCAGTAGCAAAATTCTATTTTTATCAATTAATTAGCTAGCTGGAAAGGAAATACGAAAGAATAAAATATATATCAAAAAAATAATTGAATACTTAAGGCTCAAAATAAAATACTAAACATTTTTACATTATTCTGAATATTTCAGCATTCAAAAAGTTATATATACAAAACAAAATATCTCAAAGTTCTATAATTCTTTTAAAGATATAATAGTCCAAAAATATATGCATTTATAGTCTTTACATTTACACTTGTGAGAAAATCACATTTAACTAATCAAAGCAATTTGATGAACACTAAATTCAATAGTACAAATAAAATACGTTTAAAAAAAAAAAATGAAAAAAAAAAAAAGTTTGGGATCCAAAGAAAGTGAAAATGAAGAAAGAATAGAAGATTTTAAATTAGATAATGAAGACTTTATTGTAAAAAGTGAAACGACTGAAAGAACACAAATATATCATGATGATTTGTATGATAATGATATAAAAATATGTTTACCAGCAAGAGTCGGATTTTTTAAAGCCCTTAGGTCCATGACATCTGGTATAAAATGGGGATGGGGATTTACAAATACGCCCAAAGAACCATCCGGGTATTACATCAACGAAATATTATGCGGTTGCATATTATGTTTAACTATGTTACCTGAAATGATATCATTTTCGATGATTGCAAAAATACCACCATATATTGGATTGCAAGGCGCATCATTTTTATGTTTAATAACATCTATTTTTGGAGGGTCACCTGGTGTTATACATGGTGTCACAGGGGCATTTGCATCTGTGTGTTCAAAATATCTTATAGAAAACAATGCTGGAGGTTTACCAGAAGGAATAGAAAGACTGTATATTTGTATATTAATATGTTCAGTTATGCTATTATTTTTTTCCTTTTTTCATATGTCAGCTTTAATACAATTAATTCCAACACCTGTTTTTATTGGTTATTGTAATGGACTATCTATTATTTTTTTAATGGCGCAATTACATACCTTGGAAAATCCATATACCCATGAATATATAACAGGGTATCATTTACTTTTTTTTGTTATTATATGTACCCTCGTAGTTTTGATAGTTGAGCTCTGGAAAAAAATACCTAAAGTAACGTCATACATGACTAAGAATGTTTTCATATATTCAATATCATTGTGAAAGATTTCCCAAGAATTTAATTCTCCATTGTTTTATTTTCTTATTTTTTATGTTTATATTTTCTCATATGTCATTTATTTTCATTTTTTAGGTTGGACAAAAAATCCCCTCAACACTAGTGGCAATAACCATCACGATATTTGTTGAATTCATCATTCTTCGAAAAATTTTACACAATTTTGAGACTTTTAAAAATGTTAAATCATTTACAGTAGGAGACATGTTTTCTTTTACCTCTGAAAAAGCAAAACCTACTTTTTTATTTTCAAACAAGGAATTAGATTTTTCAAAAGTTGTTTTTGATATGAACTTAATTAAACAATTAGTAAATATGTTTGTTGTTTTATTAATAGAAGTACTAATGGTTAGTGAAGTTATTAAAGATATGGGAGGTGCAGAATGTGATACTAACGAAACTGTATTTTCTCTTTTTATTGGAAACTTGTTATCTACATTAGGAAGTGCAGTTGGAGGTAGTAGTTTATTAGGGTTATCTGTTTTAAATTATAGAAATGGGGCAAGAGGAAAAGAAAGTGGACTTGTAGCATCCATTTTGATTTATGGAATATTATTATTTGGTTATTCTTTATTAAATTATATACCATTATCTTTTTTATGTGGTATTATGATAACTGTTTTTATTCACTGTTTTAAATGGTTCTCAATACCTATTATATTTTTTACTTTTTGCCCGGCTCATATTCGAAATTGCCACCCATGTATGAGCCGAAAAATATCCAGATGGGATGCCTTCATAATCGTCCTCGTCACATTCTTATGTGTAATAAATCAGAAAAAAAAAACTAATTACACACGATAATGATTTTCCTAATTTTTTTAAGCATATAATTTTTTTTTTTGTAGGTTTTGGTAAGTGTTCCAGCAGGCGTACTTGCTGGGGTAATTTTGTCCTCATTAGTATATGTCTGGCAAAGCAAATCAACTTTCAAATTTGAAATTTTTTACGATAAAGATACAGACACTAAGGTAACGAGGAAACAAATAATAAAGATAATAAAAAATGTTTATATGTTAATTAGTTTCTGAGAATATGGCATTTTACATATACCAACCCACAAATTGTGCATATAAATAACATAATAATATAACCATTTTATTTCATATATTTTCTACTCTTTCTTAATGTAGTACTACGAAATCGAAGGGCACTTGTTTTATGCATCGAAGAAAATGTTCACAAGATTATTCAGATATGAGAATGATAGCCAAACTATCAATATTGTGTTAAAAGGAAAAAGCACATTGTTTGATTACACAGCTATTGAAGCACTCACATCTGTAAAACATCAATATAATATTAACAATAAAAATGTCAATATTCATGGATTAAGTCATGAATGCATTAAAAAAATTGCAAAGATGAACCATCTATGTAAACAAATTGATGTAGATCTCGTTAAAGTCGAAACACCCGTTGTGCCATTATTATACAAACCATTGCAAACCATACTTATGGTATTATATAATTTTATAAAATTTCATAAAATTTTCATATTTATAATGCGCAATGCTGATATACCATTTTTTTATTCTTTTTTGTAGACACCTAAAACAATCAGACGAAGAATTATTTCTAAAAATAAAAAAGATAAAAAAAAAGGCTCAGACCAAAATCAAGCTCATGAAGATTTTGACATTTAGAGGTTTAGAAAGTTTAAGCGAACATATATATACATATGCTTGTATATATATAAAAATATTGGTGCCCTTTAATCCCGCAATTTTGTTATTATAATTATCATTATATGATATTTTAATTTAAACAAAAGGATATTTCTCATATTTAAGTTTTTCTCTTTTTTTGTTATTTATCTATAAATAATTTATTTAATTTTTATAATTAATTTATGTATTGTCAAATAAAAAAATTAATAATATTTTATTCATATATATATGGAGCGAGATCGTCTTCTTCCTGCATTTTTTTTGTATCCTTTAAATTTGTCTATTATTTTTATTGCATATGGTTATGTATGCTTTTAAATTTTTTTTTTATGTATTCAAATTTCTCATTATAATTTCTGTAAAATAAAATAAATAATAAATATTTATTTTTCATTATATTTACGCAGTGTTTAGTTACATATCGATATACAATCTGCTTATATAAATATAATTGCATTTATACATAATAGTAATTCTTCAAAATATATAATAGTGTTTTAACTGTGAAATTGTAAATTCTTTCAAACAATTTATTTAACTGTTTGTTGTAAGCATACCTTAGTTTTTTCCATTCGTGCTCGTACAAAATGATGGGGCTCCTAAAAATAAAAAAAAATAAAAAATAAATATGAGCATTGTCTCCCAATGCATAAATACCATCTCATACAATAATATAGTGCAAACAACATATTATATAAACATACACAAATGCATGTACATATATGGTTTTTGATCCTAACCATCCTAAAAACTTCAAGTTCCTAAGTTTATAATTCAAATGATATTTATGAAATTTATTGAGATTTTCCTTCATTTTTTTATTCACACATATATTGTGTACAAACTCGACATAAGTGTTTTTAAAACCAATTAAAGCATAAATTGGATATATGCTCGTATGTGTATTTGTAATTTTATATCTTCGAGGAAAGGATGAAATTATTAAAAAAACAAAAAAAAAGAAACTATGAGTGCATAAACAAAATGTGATATTTTTACATGATGAAAATATTCCATAATAATGTATATATTTTGTGATAAATAGTTACCCATTTTCCTTTATAAAAAATTGTGCTTGTTTGATAAATATGGTATCCCTAATTGTATTGCCTGAAATACAGTTATTATATAATAATATTTTATTGAGCTTAAAAATTAATTTAAATTAAAAAAAAAGCTTGTTTAATTTTTTTAAATTTTACCCTCCATTTTTAGGTTCTTAACAAAATCAAAAAAGTTCGAATTTGGCAAATAAAAAGTGTTAAAAAGATAGTTGTCTGAACGAATAAGTATATCTATAAACTTAAGTCTATATAAATTAATTGAAGATATTGGTATATTAGGAGTAGTTATATCACCTTTTTCTTTTGATTTCATATATAATTGATGTATATTATTTATATTGTCATATGAAATACGAGCATTCAAATTATTAGTAGCATTTTCTTCATTAAAATCGAAATTATTATCTATTATAACATTATCATTATATTGATATTTATTATAAGTAGGATATTCTGTTTCTTTATCATTTTCCATAATTTCTTGTTTTAATATATATATCAATTGGTTTGTATTTTTATAATTATGATAGTTTGATATAAATAAATTATAAATTATTTTTATAAGCATATGCATATCTTTATTATTTTTTTTATCATAATTGTCTCGAAATAAATCTAATAAAATATGTATATCCGTAATTTCATAATTAAGACGCGAACAAGCTTTTATAATTTTTGTTAGTGTATTACAAATACTGCTATTGCTCAAAGTTCCGGCTGTAAATTTGTTAACAACTTCATCTACACACCTAGAAAACATTTTTTGATTTGCCCACTTTTTATTTTTAAAAGATGATATGAACTTAATACATTCAACTAGCTCTTCTAATGAATAAAGAGAAATTAAATTGCTAAGTTCAGAATAAATATAATTGTAAATTACATTATCATAATCTATATTTAAATAATAAAT
Organism: Plasmodium berghei ANKA; assembly: GCF_900002375.2. Lineage (NCBI taxonomy): Eukaryota > Apicomplexa > Aconoidasida > Haemosporida > Plasmodiidae > Plasmodium > Plasmodium berghei. The sequence goes on from NC_036171.2 coordinate 1,383,120, forward strand.
ATATTTAAATAATAATAACAAATCATTTTTATTTTCAATTTCGGCTTTTCTTATATTATTTTGATCGTTGGATATTAAATTATTATAATTTTTAATGAATGAAATATATGATAAAATTAAATCCTTTGCATGATCTCTTTGAATTAATATTCTTCTTGACAATATTATACTATATGTAAATAGGATTTTAAAATCATTTTTTTCATAATTATTTAATATATCATTATTTAATAATTTATTAATACTTTCTTTTATTTCATTTTTATAATTTTGATAACTTTTTATAGATATATCTTTTTCTGATTTATATGTCTCAATACATTCAATAAAATTATGAGAAACTTTTTCGAATTTTTCTAATTCCATTTTTAAACTCGTAAAGGGTCGTCTTATGCATGCTCGAAAGAACCTATTCATTATTTTTTAAATTTTATTTTCTCAAATTTGCCTATTTGTGCATCCATATATATACATATATAAGAAAACTGTAAGGCTGATACTATATTTTGTTTGGTCCTATGGAACGAGATGTATACATCTATGTAGAAATGTAAGTAACCACTTGAGTAATACAAATTTGATAAACACCTCAAGATGCTTATTTTGACTCTTTTGTGAAATATTTTTCGCTAGTCTACCCATATATATAGACATTCGTTCTCTATTTTACTATTACAAAAATAGAAAGCCGATGAAAAATAAGTACATGGTTAAATAACAAACAAGGCATATTTTTATTTAAAATATATATATATATATATATTTAAAATAAATTAATTATGATCATTAATTATCCGATTCATAAATGATCCTTAGATGGTTTTTGTGCCAACTAGAAAAAAGATAAAATGTGTACATTTTTGTAGAACGGTTTCAAATGCAAAAATTGCAAAAAAAAATAAAATGATAATAAATCTAGAAATAGAAAAAATGAGAACAAATAATTAGCAGAATTTATTCAATACAAACATTTTAAGAAAAAATGAGCGAGTGCAAAAAAAAACGAAAAAAAAATTGCCGGAAATTAAGTATCTTTAAAACTAATTTATTTTTGTGAATCGTATATTTTTTCACATATACAAAATATCTTAGGATTTAAAAATATATATATAAGATATATTAATTTACCCATACACTTACAAATATATATCGAACAAAACGATTTTGAATATAAGGGTGTTTTGAAGTTAAAAAAAAAAAAATTTTAAATATGTTAAAATAGTACATACATACTATAATTAAGTATTGAAAGAAAAAATACGTTTATATACATGTATAGCATTTTATCTATTTGAATATGCAAATAGATTAAAATCATTTTTCAAAGGATTGTAAACAAATTGCAAATAAGTATGGCAAAAGTGCCCATAAAAATAAATCAAATAATATTAATATTGACAATAAATGGAAAAATCATAAAGAAATTAAAAAACAATCAATTATTTTTAAAATATAACTCATGTGTAAAAAAAAATGAAAACAAATTGGAGCGCGCCGCTAATTATAGTACATATAAATTGCGAATTCATATTTCCTCTTAAACATATACATCGAGTAACACTACAATAATACCAAAGGGGTTAAATATTTTTAACATCCTTATTTTATTTGTAGGGTGGAGAAAAGGTGTATCTATAAATATTGCTTAACTTTGTTTAACTTTTTAGCTAAAATTTCAAAGTATTACGTGCTAAATACCAAATTCAATATAGGATTAAACAAAGGACCACACCTTTCTTCATAAAAATTAAGAAATATTTTTTAACACATTTAATTTTTTATAATATTTTACGGATAAATATTTCGGCTTTGTCATATAGAAAAATTCTCCATCTACTTGAAAATAGACACCCGAGATGTTTTCTTTAAAATTTATTTTCCATGGTCCTTCTCCCTGATGTATTCTACAAGCTCGACCTTTAAATGCAAATTCTAGCCCCAAATCAACACCTGAACGATATGTAACGAATTCTAATACTCCATCTCCAATTCTTTGTTTTGAACGTCTTAAATCATTATATATTTTTTTATTTTCAGCGTTATAACCTTTTGGTAATTTTAAACCTAGCTTATTTGTATGTTTCCATATATCATTTCCAGATGAATATGACGGTATATTAACACATACAATACTCATAGCTTTGTTTAATAAAGGAGCATTTTCTTTTTTATTTGTTGTAAATATAATATCTTCAAAATTGTTCCCAGTTGTCATTTTATCAATTACTAAGTTAATAGGCATATTTTTTTTAGATAATATTTTTTTAAATCCTTCAATGGCATATACCATTTTATTTAATATTGCACTATTTTTACGGTGTCTTTCAAAACCTCGACCTATTCGTGAATCAATTCCAATACTAAAATAATTAGTCATATTGAATTTTAAATTTTTTACATTTTCATTATTCTTGGTTAGTGTTTCTTTTTGTTTTGTTTTTGAATTTATTTTATCAAAATATCCATCTTCATTTAACGCAACTTCAATATTCCAATAATCATGATATAGAATTTCGGATTTAAATATTTGACAAACCACGTTGCTTAAAATGGCAAATGTATCTTTAGGTTTTAATATCCCAATTGGTTTCTTCCACCCAAATGCATTAGCAAAATCATTGCCAGTCCCAAATGGAATCATAGAAATAGCAAACATACTTGTATCTATATCATATAATTCTGCTTCTTTTAAAACCCAATTTAAAGTTCCATCACCTCCAGCTATAATTACATACACCAGAATATCACCATGACATAATTTTACGGAATTATTTTTATTTTCAATATTACATAAATTATTTCTTTTTTGAGATGCTTTTTTTGAAAGTTCTTCATTTTCAAAATTATTCAAATTGACATTTTGTTCATTTGTATTTTCAATGTCACTTGTTATATTATCATTATTCCCTTCATTTTTTAATTTACGTTCTACATTATCTATCACACTTTTAAGTTTTAAAAAACCTTGATTTTTACCCGGTTCACCTTCTAATAAATTGTATATGTGCAAATGGCAACCCTCTGGTTTATGGTATACTATTTCATTGGCATAAAACTATGAAAGAGGGAAAAATTAAATAAAAATAATATGTGTAAATATATGTATTAATAAAAAATATATACATATTCACAATTTGATGCATAACTGCATAAAGAGACATCTAATTATTTGGGGAATATCTTTTACTTCAGTAAATATGGATGCTTGGTTTCCTCCGGATATTGGATTGGTAAATAAAAAAAGATGTTTCATATTTTAAATTTAATCATATAACGTAATAAAGAATATCACGTAAATAATATATAACCATGCATAATGTTTGTTTATATATTTTTTTAAATTTCAACCACGTGATAAATATGCAATAATAACATAATAATAATGTTGCTCTAAATAAAGAGTATACTATTATAATAATAAAATTAAAAGAGTTATGATTTTCAAATATTTTTTGGAAGCATCTTTCTTGAAGTACTCAATCTTGTTATAGCTATTTGGGGTAATAAAATTTAACATACCTCAACCCATTTTTCATTTATTAATACATTTTATTATTTAAAAAAAAATGTTTCAATGAAAAAAAAAAATTAGTGCCTAGCCTGAAAACATAGATAATGATTCATAATTTACTCAGTGCAACATGTTAAACTCAAATATTTTATATTATATATAAATAGTTTGAATATTCTAAAAAAACAAAAATATATAATTGTAAAACTTAATTTTTGCACTCATGAAAAAAAAATTATGAATAATAATAAATTCGTAAGAAATCTATTTTTTTTATAATTACAAAATAGTTAGCACATAAAATGCACTAAAAATTAAGGGGAAAAACAAACAAAAAATATAAGTAAAAAAAATCAATAAAATTTAATAACACATAAATTAATCGTAAACTCCTCTTATTTTATTAAGGAGAATTCTCAAATTATTGTTAAATTATTCGCATGGTATTATTTACATATTGTTTAATATATTCCCTTTAATATAATTTAATTTATTGTTTTTTTTCGAATAATTTGGTTTATCTATAATGATATACTCCAGCTGGCGATGATTCAAATTTATGTCCATCATTTTTATTTATAGAATTATAAAATGATGCATCGCTACTTGAATCTAATATTGTGACCATCTTGTCTTTTTCATTAGTATATTCTTTATATATATCTGTACAATTATCTTCTACGTTTAAAAATGTATAATTTGTTGGTTCTGTATTTGCTCTTTTCATATAATTTTTCATCTCAGTATATCCATTATCTACTTCGTTATTATATATAAATAATAACGCTATTGACAAAAAAACAATGAATACAAATAAACATAAAAAGACAGCAGTGTCACAAAAAAGCCATAGAACACAAGGGAATATTGATAATATAATCATTGACACAATCGAACTCACAATTACTTTCCATGTGACATTCTAAAAAAATAATGAAATGAAAAAAAAAATTATTTAAAGAATATTAACAATGTTGTTTATTTATTTTGTGCATAATCATATAAGTACGTAATGTTAATAATATACATATATGGCTATATATACATAGCCATTATCTTACCTTAGAACTATTTTCAAGGAAAATAAAAATTTGAATAAATAAAAAGATATAAGCTATTATACGAAATACCCATAATGCTCGTTTATTACCATAATTTTTATAAATAAAATTTTTTGTATGATTAGTCATTATTTTGTCATCTTCAGATAGTAAAATTACATCTTTATTCATGATATTAACTGTATCAATTTCGAATATGGTATTTAGTAATCTTGCTTTCTGAATTCCTATAGCTGTTGCATGAGTAGACGCGTTGCCATAAAACGAAACCCTTATGTCACCTATCTGTATATCATATAATAGTGTATATATGTATATATTTCTTATTTTATTCACAAAATTAAATTATGAATTTAATTAATGGATATTTATTATATAATATTTTCCATAATGTAAATTAAATAATTGTGAAGAAAATATTTTGATAAGAATTATACTTGGGGATTTAATGGATCTCCTGTATACAAATAGTTGTCATAAACATTAGTATTTAAATGATCAATCGTAAATGGAGGTTTTATTTCTGATTCAGTGAACCAACCATCATCTATTAAGTCTAATTTTTTCTTTTTCTGAAAATTTATGAGCGAATTTTGTAAAAGTCTATAATTTCCAACTTTTGCATAATTAGCATACTGAAAAAAAAACATATATTAAAAATATTAACATTTGTATGTCTTCAATTATTAAAATGGAAAATGCATTAGAAATGGCATAAATAGGTATCGCTACTCTTACTTAATAATACTATATTTTGATGAATGGTTATACACATATATACATATTGAAATGCAATTTTAATATTTGTTTTATCTTTTGATATCTGCAAATATTTATTTTTTTTTGGCTCGCATTTTTTTATTTTTTTATTATTTCATTGGAAATTTAATCGCTAACCTTTCTTCCTGTTCCACCAACAGTGGGAATATAAGTAGGATTTGTTCGGTTTTTATAAAAATAATGAAAATTGTAAGGGGTCTTTACTATGTGATCTTCAAATTTCCCTTTAGAAAATAAACCTAAATATCCATAATGACCTACCCACTGATACATTTCAACTTTTGTTTCGAAAAATATCCCTCTAAATGAATAAATATTGGAACTAAATTCTGGTGGGGCATAAAATGTTTCCTGATCTTGTAATGGGCAATTCTATTTTAAATTATTCAATTAAAAATAAGTATTTCTCACATATAATATATATATAATGTGTGCATCATTTCATATATTTTTAATAATATCTGTACTTTTAGAAAATATTTATTTATTTTAATTATTATTATCCTCTTACTATATGTACGATTTTTCCATTATTTTCATCAAGGGGGATGCATGGGGCCTAATAGAAAATCATTTGAATAGTAAATATTATTTATAACTTTTAAAGATTTTTCAAGCAGTATCAATGTTATCTTACTCTAATAGCATTTTTTATTATGGGTTTTAATTCTTTAGAGTATCTAATATATTTGTATTCGTTCAAAATAGTAAATATTAAAAGGATTATAGTAAGCGATGTTGCATATATAGATAAAATATTTTTCCGAAAACAAAAGTCTTCATAGTTAACCATTTTTTCCTTTTTTTAATATATATATATATATATATATTTGGATTTTATTAAATGAAATAATTAATAAAAATTTTATTCTTTACTATTATTTTAACTTTTAAGATAACCATTTTATTATCAAACACTAAACCATATGTCTTTAATTTAAAATTAAACACCACCCCCACAAATATTATATATATAGGCACCAAAAATTTTTAAATAAAAAAAATTGAGAACAAATTTAATCAATTTTTTTTAAACAACATAAAAGGTTTACGAATAATCAAAAACGATTGCAAATAATTTGAAAAATAAAATAAGACATTTTTTTGACACACATAAAACAAGGTTTAAATTCAATTTCTTAATTAAAGTATATAAAACTATATTTTTTTGTATCATTTGTATGCTTATACATAATTTGCATTTATAAGGTTTATATATATTCAAAATATTATAATTTTTTTGATTATTAATAAATGTAACAAATGAAAAAATCTTAAAAAAAATCCTCTAAAATATCAATTTCTATTGTAAATATAAAATATTGCATATATGCACCTATTGTTTTATTATATATATATTTTTATTATACATTTTCAGAGGATAAGACATTTAAAAAATATAGCTTTAAATCGTATACAATTTTTTTTATACCTATATATATGCATATAGTATAAGCTGTTATATAGACATTTTTTTTTATTATTTTTATAAGGAATACTAATTATATTATTGATAAAAATATAAACTAGCTATTATTTTTTTTCGAAATTAATAAGTTCCTAAAATGTGTGTATTTAATTTAGTCAATGCCGGGTAGTATATTTTATAAGGTATGAATAAATAATATAGAAAGCGTGCAAATATTAGCACATATGTAGCTATATGTGTAGCATTCAATAAATTATATAAAGTATGATATAATATTAATGTATGTACATAATATTTCTTTCGTAATATTGTTAAATCTTCTATATTATTCTTAACTGTTCATAATTATTACTTCTTCAATTTCTCCTTCTGAGAAATGAATTATACTTTAAGGAAAAATATATATATGACTGGAAAGCTATTTTTATAATAATATAAAAATATAAGTTTATATCATATGTTAAAATGATTTAAAATAATGGGGGCAATGATCATTTATGAATATCTTAACTTGTATAGCTATATACAAAAAAAAAATCCATAAAATATTTCTGAACAATAAATATATATAGCCCAATTATTTTTTTTATACAAAAAAAATAGTAATAACTAAGTAATTTAAAAACAAAATTTATAATAATAGGGCTACAGTCTTATGAAATTGTAGTTGTTATGTAATTTTGTTTTTCGAAAAATAATATGAAAATAATTATTTTGGAACGTAACTATATAATTATTTAATAGTTGTCTATAATCTTATTAAATTTTTATTTATTTTTTGTGAAATTAAATATTTACTCTTTTTTATTTATTTACTCATTGTAGTCTGTCTTTTTTTTATGTAATATTTTTGTCATATTCTTATATATTCGAGTTATTGTAATTTATTACACATTGCATTAAGAATTTTTAAACAATAATTTCTTGACATGTATGGGAAAAAATTTAAACAACGCAATTATTATTTTACTTTGTATATTCCCGATCGATATATTTTTCTGCAAAATAGTTGATTTAATTTAATATATATATCAATTCCATTACTAGCATTGTTGTGTTACTATTGTCTCGGCGCTATGAGAAAAAAAAGTGAAATTCCCAAACTACCAACGCCTCTTAGAAGGATACCTAAAAATAGAGGAATGGTTGTAAGAAACACTAGTGAAATAAACCCTTTATCTGAAAAGGAAATAAAAAATGTTATAGAAGTATATTCAGGGGCTAATAAAGCCTACTATGAAAATTATATAAAAAATGAAACCGCTAAAAAAAAAAAAAAAAAAAAAAATTTTAAAAAAAGTAAAAGTAAGAAATTTGATTCATTGAGTCTTAATCCATTGAATTATAGAAATAAAAATTTTGAAGAAAATAAAACACTTTTACATTTACCAGGATCGAATATCACTCCAAATTATACGCTTCAGAGCCAAACAGTGCAATATGCAGTATCATCAATGCCATATGAAACACTCCATAAATCTAATCCAGTGTCGTGGGGATGCAATTATACAAATCATTATGAGCTTCCAACGATTTGTTCCATTGTAAAATCAAAACATCCGATATATTCACAAGCGAATAACGGAAAAACTCAAAGAAATGTTTCGAAAAATAACAATAAAAAAAAAGGTGAAAAGAAAAAAAAAAATATTGACTTATTTGAAAAAGCTGAAGTTCATGTTAATAATGCCCAAATTAAAGAAGCTCCTACTTTCGGAAATTACATAGATGAATTTTCAGATTTTATAAACGATAAAAATCAAACAAATGATTTCTCAGATGAGAATTGCAGCGATATAGATGCCTTCATAAAAAATAGTAAAGATTCAGACAGAAGTAAAAGTATTGTAGACAAGACATATATTTATTCTGATTTTTATCACGATTTAAAAAACTCTCATCTTAAAAATAGCATAAATAATTACAATTTTACGCTAAAAGGAAATGATGCCATTACAGAAAACAAAACTGACTCTTCCAATATTACATATAAGGATCAAAATGACACACTTCATAGTAATAAAGAATTAAATGATGGAAATTTTAAGAACTATACTAAGCTTAATAATGTATCCTCTGACAATCTTGCAGATAATAATTTGTCGAACTCTACACTACCTAAATTGAACAATTTATGCCCATATATGGAAAATGATAATGCTGAGAATAAATATTTTAATTATACTGTTTCTGATTGCTCAAATTATTCTAATAACAAACATAATATGGGGAATTATTATAATAAAATAGAGGATAATGTTGTAAATTCGCATAATATAGAGAAATATGACCATCATTACAACTGTAATGAAATCCAAAACAAACGCTCATCAAAAAAAATACCTACAAAAGGATGCGAATCAATCACCAAAAACAAGAAATTTAATGATATTCATGTATTAAAAAAAAAATCAAAAGAAACTGTTTTATCTAGTATACCTCCTCATAATGAAATAAAAAATGAGAGAAAAAGCAAAACTAATATTTGTGGATTAAATAAAAATATGGATGTTAAGAAAAAAAAACAAAAAAATAACAAATTAAAAAAGAATAATTCAGTAAATAATAATTTAGATAATGACGAAAATATATCAAATGAATGCTCCTATAACAAATGTAAACAAAATTCTAAAGAAAAGTCTTCAAAACCCCCCCAAAAAAATTCAAAAATTAATAAATTACAAAATGATTATACACAGAATGCTATTTTGAATAATGAGACATCTAATTCTATGTTAAAATCCCAAGTAGATAACAATTCAAATATTCATCAAAGTGATGCCTGCATGGATCAAAATTTAGAATCTAAGAAAACTATTTATGATCTTGCAAAAAATCATCAAAAATATTTATGTAAAATAGATAAATTTCCAAATGAACATTTTCCTGTAAATAACAAAGTGGATAATTTTATGCATAAAAGCATTCCAATAAATGGCATAGAAATGATCAATGGAAATAAAATTAATGCAAATGGATCGCCAACCTGTGTATATATAGTTCAAGAAGAAAATCATAAACCCCAATTTGATATACACAATATGAATAATAATATACCTACTGAAAACGAAAATAACCCTTCATATAACAATATAGACAAACTTAACCCTATATTAGATAATTCTAATTTATACAATCAAGAATATAGTAAAAGAATATATCAAACAACTCCTATACCACAAAATAAACAAAATTATATAATTAAAGATTATAATACACCGGCATTGACAAATTCCATTCCGAATAAACAACCCCAAACAGCGCAAATGCCTGATGAATTGAATAGAGCTCTCCCTCCAATATATATAATTCCAATACAAGCGCATGCGCTACATAAACCCCCCAAAATTACAACTGAAACCGCACATATGTCTGTAGCACCCATTAATCGTTCAATGTCACAAACACTTACACACATTATACCACCTCAAATTCCAGTATCACAAGGACTTACTCATGTAACACAATCTCAAATTCCATTATCACAGACCCTTCCTCCTATGACTCAGACAAAAATATCGTTAATACAAGCGCAAGCATCCATGGCATCATCTAGTGCTTCTAATGGAAATAACAACTTTAGATTAATAAGGGATTTATCTTCTCAACTTTATAACAAACCTGCTCATTTACCAGCTCCCTTTATAGAAAAACCGATTATTATAGATAATACCTCATTAATGTGCGCATATCCAAATGCAGAGCATCTTAACATTGATAAAACCTCAAACTTGATTGATTTATCAAAAAGAATGCCCGAATTTAAGAATAATAATACTGAGAATAGTTCATATGTTTTTCAAAATAATGCACAATATAATGTAGATAACTGTTTTATAAAATCGATTACTCCAAATATTAATGCATCTTATAATAACAAAATCGAAAATAATATTTATGATTTAAAAAATATACAATATTCCGATAACGTAAATACAATGCTTATAAATAATAATAATGATATTATTGATAATCAAAATATTAATAATAATAAAAACAGTATATATATAGATCGGGCTAAAATTGATGATATGGGGATGAACTTTGTAAAATTAGATCAGGTATCATCAAATCGACTTAATGGATATATAAATGAACATAATACAAGTGTAAAAAATGAAAATTCAAATATGCGTTATATAAATATATATCCACATAGCGAGAATGAAAATGTTAGTTGTAATATTATAAATCCAAATGATAATTTAAAATTTAATTTAAATCGCGGATTAGGTACTGCTGGTATTTTTCAATGTAATCATTCTCAGCAAGCAATCAATAAAAATTGTGCGAATAAGTTAAATTTAGGAGAAGTGATTAAAAATTCGAATAACAATTTGTTAAATTTACAAAATAAAGAATTAATGAACATTTTGAATGATAACAACAATGATAAATCAGACAATAAGAACAAGCTGATGAGAGACAATAATAGAAGCAATATATTAAATATTCAAAATGAAAATAAAATAAATGAAACAAATTCTCAAAATATTTTAGAAGGTTCAAGAAATTCATTTTCGTGTATGAATGTAAATCCTAGTTATACAAACAATGGAATTATAAGGAACACTGATCAATTAATACAAAACAATTCATATGCATCACGCCATTTAAACTAGTATATCCCTTCCCGGTGGGCAACCAAATAAGTAAAAATAATCACGGGAAGGGGGAAAATGAGCAATCATATATTGTGAATACAATAAATAATTTGCAAATTATTCATGATACAACAGATAAATTAAAAAAGACAATCGAAATGAAATTCCATAATAATAATTGTGTTAGTGAGAATTTTCGAACAAACATTGCAAATTATGAAGCTCATTGTATGCATTCAAATCATCAGAACAAAACTATTAACTATAACAACAATAGTAAAGATATAGGCGGAAACATTATAATTATAAATGAGAAAAATGAAAAATTTTGTACTAACACCAATCGTATTTTATCAGGCTATAATAATGTTATTGATATTAGCAATATAGAAAAATGTACTGAGAATCTTAACAATAATAATCATATTGAAAATAATGAAAAAGATATCATGAATATACAAAATATAAATTATACTTTTAATAACACTGATAATGATAGAAAAAATTGGGGGGATTGTCTTGACAACATATGTAAAAATCAGGATAAAATGAATGGAGACGACAATAGCTATGATAAAAAAAATAATATTACCATCATCGATAATAAGAAAGATAATGATGGAAATAAGAAAGATAATGACGAAAATAAGAAAGATAATGATGAAAATAAGAAAGATGATGACAACGATGAATATATTTGCAAGAATATATACGAATTAAAAAGCAGTGAACATGATATAGAAATTAGTCCTGCTTCATACATCAATGATAATAAAATAGATATTCCTGAAAAATGCGAAGGGGATACAATTGCAATTAACTATAAAGAAAGGCTACTAAACGATGAGATTAGTGCAACAAAACAAAAGGATGAAAAAATATTGAATAATGAAATAATTTCTACAAATTTTGATGATAATAAAAATAAAAACATAAAATGCCATGAAGAAAACAACCAAAAAAATTATACTAAATTAGAGCATCGTTTAAAAATTAAATCACTTTTAGATAATAAAAATTTAACTGTGTCCGGAAATTTTAAAATAAAAGATGATGACACAAAAAATACAGACTCGACAACTGAAGATAGTACTCAGGAACATGATGGAGTTTTACACACTATAAAAAAAAATGTGAACAGTTGCGAAACTTTTCAAATGATAAATTCACTGGATAATTCCAGTTTAGAAAAAAGTTCTATAATTCAAACAGATAGCATTGATCAAAAAAATGTAAATAGAGTTAAAATATCATATAAACAAAAAATAAAAGATAATAATGAACATAGTGATGTATATATGTTAAGCATTCAAGAAAACAGCAATATAGAAAATAGTATTTCTAATTATAGTTATTCTTTGAATAAAAAAAATACACATAATGGCAATGGAGGCGATGGACTTGAGCATAAAGAAATCTATGATAATAAACCGCTTATAGAAATGAAAAATTATATTAAAGGTTCCCTAAGTGTCCCTATGCCAAAGTTAACTAGTGATCATAATTTTCACAAAAATAATAAATTATCATCATGTAAAAATGAAAAAAAAATATTTAGTTCAAGCATATTAGAATTAAACCATGAAACAAATAGTGAAAATAAATTGTTATCTCGAAATATGTTATATAGCCATAATGAAGTATTCAATAATATATTCCCTCAAAACAAAAATGATCATGTTGATGGACTTAAATATTTTGATGAATCACGAATAAATCAAAGAGATAATCAAATAAAAGATAAATATTTCATTAAAATGTCAAAAATATTTTCTAACTCAAAAGATGAATATACAAAATGGGTTTTAAAAGATGAATATATGGAAAACACACAAAAAAAAGACAATAAAATTGACGATTCTGGTAATAACCAAATTAGCAATTTACCAATTGACCTAAAAGAAAATTATAATTATGTAGCAAAAAATGAAGAAATAAAATGCCATGTTGAAATATCACCAAATGCTTACAATAATTTAAAAAATGGGTATGGTGACAAAAATAAAAATGCAAGCACGATAATAAAAGATATAATTGATACAAAAGATATAGATGAAAAGGATTGTGAAGAGTCCTATTTTTGTTGTCCTATAAAAGAACAGATGCCCATTTCGAATCCTACAAATCCAGGGCTATTAAATACGATATTTCGAACAATTATATTTAATAAGAATAATAATTTTATGATAAAATCAAAAAATGGTTCTAACCATTTACGAAAAAAATTACCTAATAGAAATTTTTATATCCCTAAAAAATCCTTGTCATTACATGCATATTCTTTTGGGTCTAAAGTAAAATCGAGTATATTACTTGAAAATCCAAGATTGAAAAATGAGAACAAAAAAGACAACACTTCCATACAAAATATAAAGGATAAACTTAATAAGTTAGCATCATTCTATTCAGCAGTTATAGATAAAAAAATAATTAGAAATACTCAAAAAAAAGCACAAATATATAATAAGAAACATATGAATTCATATAAATGTTGTGAAACAATGATATATAATAATAAAGGGCATCACAATGTATTAAATAGTACGAGCAACATTCATAAAGCATACCCTAAGTGCGAAATAATATGTAGGATTCCAAATAAAAAAATTAATTGTATTCATTATAAAAGGTTTCCGACCCCTAAGAGATTAATTACAAATCCGATGTAATAGTGTCTTGCTCAAGTAAAATATATGCAGCAATGAAAAGGATAGAAATTATATATATAATGACAATAGCAGAAATATAAATATCATTTTAGGGCCTATTTTGATAATTTTATTTTTATATTGATCATTTTTTATGTTATATGCTTTCTATATTATATTTTTTTTAATATACTTGTCAAAAAAAAAAAACATTTGTACACATGAAAATGTTATGAGTTTCGTCGTTTTATTCTCATTAACAATTGTTAATTATTTAATAAAATGATAAAAAAAAATGAAAAAAAATAGGCAAAACGTCTAAATAATAATATAAACTATAATACATAAATATGCACATAAAAATGTATATACTATAATGTGTATGTACAGATGAAAAAAATATAGAAAGTATACGCCTCATAAAAAGGGCAGAACACAAATAAATTGAAATATAATAAAATGAAAAATTTAATGTGTCTATATAAGAGAAAATATGTTTTAAAAAAAATTTGTCTTTTTAAATGGCTTATTATTAATTAAAAAAACAAAATAAAATATATATATCGATTATCCTTATTAACAATAAAAAAAAATTACTAGTAAAATGAATTTTATAGAAAATAAAACTGATTTTTATTTTCATAACAATTATAATAATATCCCTCCTAATAAATTTTATGATGATAATAACAGAAAAACTGATGAATATGGTTATTATCCCGATGTTTGTGTGCAAAATAAATTAAAATCAGAAAAGTTAAATACAAATAATCGTTTAAATTATAATGAAAAAATGAAGGGCAAAAAAATATTGTCTTACCCAGATTATGTATATGCCTACCATAATATAAAACCTTTTTATCCAAATGTGCCCGATTCTAATAAATATATACTACGCAATGATAAATATAGCGATACATTGAATCCCGAATATCCGTTTTCGCTTAATTATAAGGAAAGTAACAAAAGCAGAGATCATTACCCGTTTCAATTTGACAATATTAGCAATGGTAATATTAGAAGGAATAGAAATGAATATTGTAAAAATAATAAAATTGAAACGCCAGATAAATGCTATGAACTAGTGTGTGAAAATAAAAAAAATTATTACTATGATTTATCTGATAATAATTGTAATATATCAGAAAATGATAAAGAGAATAGCACTATAATAAATATTACAACTATGAATGGAATTGATGAAATCGATTACAATAGAAGTGATTATAGTGAAGAAAATCATAGTGAATGTAGTGAATCCTCTGTTTATAATTTGAAAAAAAAGAAAAAACCTAAAAAATTGTTTATGGGTAAATATTTTTTTTCAGAAATAAAAGATAGCCTTTCACCATGTTGGATTAGTAATAATATGCTTAATCAAGCTTCCACCGATTCAAACTATTCGCATTTTTGTAATGGGTCCATGAGACAATTAAAGGGTGATGACCGAAGGAAGCCAGAAATTATAGTTCGATTTTCATGAAAAAATAATGAAGAAAATATATAATTTACTGTAAAACGATATATCAAATAATCAATAAAAATATTCTCTTTTTTTTCATATATGTACATGCACGTTGTTATTTGGTTTGCCTTGTGTATTAAAAAGAAATGTCTTATGTCATTACAATTATCACTGGAATAAATTTTGTTTTTATTATTATTTATTTTATGAATACATTGAATAAGCTAGATTGTTCCATTTAACAAGGCTTTATATGATTTTATTTTAATTAAAATGTTTGTCTGTTTCCTATTTTTTTTTTTTTTTTTTTAAGGAAACTCTCATAAACAATTTTAGGTATTATGAAATTATTATTTTAGAAAATGCCAAAAAATATGAAAAGAAAATATTCATCATATATTGCCATCAAATATTACTATATTTTGAGTAATCGTTCAAATTTGATCTGTATATATATATGCATCTTCCAATTTTTCAACAAGAGGTGAGTTAAAAAAAATAGGTAAAAGCAAATAGATATACGTCTGTGCTTTGTCCCTCCTTTTGAGGTAGACAAAATATATTTATCGATAATTTCGATAAAATTAATTACTAAAAAAATATGAATAAAATGGTTTTACAAAAAAAATGGGATAACAAAATATGATGTGCATATTTATACAGTAAGAATAGAACTAGTAAGTTCGTCATATACTTTTTGTGAGTCCTTAAAAATATTATTATAAAAATCATTTAATTGTATATTTTGATTATTTTTAATTAAATCTGAGCATGTTTGGAATAGTTGCAAAAATTGCATTTGATCATTTATCACATTTTCTGCAATATTTTGCTCATTATCTTTTGTTTTACATTTTTTTAAATTATTTTTCTTAAATATGTCTTTTATACTAATTAAAATATTTAATATAGTATACTGATTTTTTATCATTTGTAAAATATTAGAATTATAAATATCTAAGTTTATTTTTACACCTTTTTTATATAAATCTTTTAATTCTTCTGAAGTTAAATTTTTTAATTTTTTATGTTTCAAAAGATTTTTTATATTTTCAATAAAATTCTTTCTTTCTTTAATAATTTTAGAAACATTTAATTTCATATCTTTAATATAACTTAATTCACTAAAGCTATCAATTTTTTTTACTAGATTTACTATATCGTGTATGTGAATAGTTGGGGGGATGATTTTTAGGGTTTCATATTTATTTTCATTTTCTATGTTTTTTAGAAATATGAAAAAAATTCCCTCATCTAGTAAATGTGATAAGATTTTATTTTGTTCACTTTTTGTTTTTACATGTTCCAATTCTTCTAAATGAGAATAATTATATTTTATAATATCATATATATTGCACATTTTACCATAAAATTTGTTAAAAAATGGAAATATATTTTCGGGTAATTGTAGTTCTGCATCCATTTTTAGTTTCAAAACATCCATTTTATTTTTTAAATTGTAAAAAGATTTAATGCCGTCTATAATTTTTCGTGTTTCATTTGGGTATGTAAATAAATGGGAAATTTCTTCAAAATTTGTATCCTCACAATTTTCATTTTGGCTATTTTTATTATTCTCCATTTCATCATTACATGTATTTGAAATATTTTCTGAAAATAAAATGTTTTTTTCAAATTTTTCAATTTCATCAAAAATTAAGTAATTTTTATTTTTTTGTATCGATTCAAACATTTTTATAAACGTTTTCATATACATTTTGTTTTCATCATTTTCAAAATATTTAAAAGATATATAGCTGAATAATTTTTCCAAATCATATAATTGTTTTTGTGAACAAATTGATGACAATAGATCAAATAATTCATCTTTATATAAATACATATTTTCCTTATTTTCGAATTGAATATTTTCGCTGATTAAAATATTGTTTTCACATTGAGTACTAATATGTAAACTTTTACAAATTGGCAATTTATTATCATCACTTTTTGGCAAATTTATTTTTTTTTTCCACAAAAAATTATTAAATATTCCTTCATAATTTGTACGAAAATATAATTGTAGTTCATTTTTTAAAGCAAAAATATTTGGGGGAATTATTTCTTTTTTTATATCTAAAGTTACATTTTTTTTTAAATCCTCAAAATGAATGTTTTTGTATTTAAGATATTTTTTTATTTCCATTTCAAATTCATTATCTGGTGTATCATCTTTTAGTATCACATCCGAAGAAAAATTTAAATAGACATTTAAAATTATTTCGAAAAAATCATTATTACATGGTTTTATCAATGTTTCTTTTTTTACTTGATTTATTTTTGTAGTTAAAATATTGACCATTTCATTTTTGTTTTTTTTTTCATCAATTTTATCACTTTTTCTTATCTTTATATAAAGATAGCATGATTCTTTTGAGTCTATTTCTAGATGTTTAATAAAAACTTGTTTTTTTTTCCCTCTTTTTACACTATTAAATATTTTATTTCGTTTGTAACTATTTATAAATGAATCTAAACTTGTGTGATTAGAATTACATTGATTTGGATTTTGGATTCCTAAAACTTTTTCATCATTGTTATTTTTATGTATATTTTCAGTTTCGTTTTCTTTAAAAATTGTATTTATAGGCAGTTCGTTTTTTTTTAATTTAAAAATTTTGACCTTGATGTTTTTGAAGTTACTACCATTTTTTAATTCTACAAATATGCTTCCATAAGAAAAATAACTTTTATCATTTATTTTAATTTTTTTTATCAATGTAAATGTTTTTGTCGTATTATTACAATCATTTAATTGAGATATTTTGTTTTCATTATGTGTAGAAACTTTATTTTTGGATGGTATTAAATTTATATACTCTTTTTGTTCATATATTTTTTCCGATATATTATATTCATTTTTATAGATTTTATCATTTTTCTTTTCATAATTATTATTATATTTGCTTTCATTTTCTTTCACTTCTTTCATTTCATGGAAATTATTTTTTATAAGATCATTATAATAGTTAAATGTATAGCGCTTGCAAAAAGACGGAACTTCATTAATAGTTAAAATTTCAGAACGTTTTGATTTTTCATAATTTTCTTTATTTGGTAATGCGGCAATTATTTGAAGCGTAATATTTTGGTCGCTTACTTTTTCGACATTTTTTAAAGCTATCAAAAACAAATAATTATATTCTGATTTTTCATTTTGTTTTTCCTCATCATATATTGTATCAGGAAACATGATAAATTTGAAAAAAATATTTTTTAAAGGCAATTTGTAGAACTTTCCAATTATGATTGGATTGCCATTTATATTATCATTATTTATATTTTCTTTTCGAACATTTTTATTATTGCCATTATCGTGTTCATTTATTCTTGTTGAATTTTGTTTTCTTTGTTCACTATGATTTTGCCTATTTTCAATTTCATAAGAATTATTGTTTTTTCTTATTTTGCATACATATATGTCTAAATAGGATAATATTTTTATATCATTTATTTTTTGAATTAAATAATAAAAAGGAATATTTCCTTTTTCTTTTTCTCTAGATATGCTTACAATAAATTTTAGTAATATTTTATTTGAATTTTCTTTTTTTAAATTTATGTTTTTAATAAATGAATTTATTTTCATTTTCATATTTTTTTCAAGAAATTCTTCTAAAAGGAAAAAAGAACAATTAATGGATTTATCTTCAAATATAATTTCCTCATCGTTATTTTCTTTCTCATTTTTTATAATTTTAGTTATTATTTCGGTTACCCATTCAATTGTTAAGTTGCTTTTGTTTGGATCCTTAATATATATAAAAAAAAAATGCTCCTTATTTTCTTTAAGAGATATAGATTTTTTTTCTATTTTGCTTTGAAAAAAAATAGGATTATAAAAATTAGAATTTAATATATTACAAAGGAAATTATTTATATAGGAAGCAAATAGGAAATTATTATTGTTACTATTTCTTTCGTAATTACATTCCCAAATTTGCTTTATAAAACATTCAGAACTTAAAACGTCTTCTTGAGATATTAATTTTTTTTTACAAATTTTAATATTTTGCTCACGTTTATTGAAATTGTTAAAAGAATTCATGAAATAATTCAGCATCATATTACTTCCTTCCTTTTTTTTATTTCTTTCTAATGATATATTTTTTTCTTTTTTTTCTTTATATGTAAAAAATGAAAGGTTGAAGGTGTGATCCTTATTATTCAATGCACAGTTGAAATCCAACTTCATTTCTTCTATTTTCTTTTTTTTATCACAATTTGTATAATGCTTGGTAGTTTGAATTGGGTCATTATTTTCTTTTGATTCTTTTAATGTACAATTATTTTTTTTACAAAATATCGAAATAGAACATATCAGAAGAAGAAATGTATTGTTATTTATCTGTGTTTCATTTTCATTACATTTCATTTTTTTTTTTTTATTGTCTTTCCCCTTTTCTTCATCTTTATATTTATCTATATTTTTTATTTTACTACTAACATTAATTTGTGGAATACTTTTTGCATACATATTAGTCGAAGAAAAGCTAAAATCATTATAGTATATATAGTTGTAAATTTTATTTATTTGAACAAATTTATTATCCAATTTTATTAAATAATAACTTGAGTAACTTACATTGATAAATTTAAGAATTTTTTCAATGTCTATTTCGCTAATCCACTTGCTAACGTCTTTTTGGATCTGTTAAGAAGTTTATGGGGATACAGCAAAATTAAGAAAAAAAACAAAATGCGAAAAATAATAAAAGACGAAAACATGGGTAAAAGTAACTAAAACTAATTTAGTCAAACTGAATATTTGCATGTGTAAATTTTTTATACCTAACTAAAAATACGATAAAAACTATAACAATTTCTAGTTACATTTTACAACTATAATTAATATACGATTTTAAATGTATTTCCATTTTTTCATGGAATATCTTTGAGGTTTAAAACTATAATATTTATTTGTAGTATATAATAACCCTGGAATCACTATTTTATTTATTATAATGCACAAATACATATATGATACATGTTTGCATTATCTGTTTGCTGAAAAAAACTTACTTTTTTGTGCTTTTTAGAATGTATGTCCTTATAAATTTTAGAATATGTTTGGTCAGATTCGAATAATATTTCTTTAAATAATTGGAGAACTTCTTCTGTGTTTTGATTTATTATAATTTTGTATTTTTGTTTATTTAAAATATTATTTTTTTTTATATTATTAATAAAATCTGTTTTTTCACTAATATCATTATTTTTTATTACGTTTGTTTCATCATTAATCATAAATTTTTGCTGATTATTTTTGTCAG
Organism: Plasmodium berghei ANKA; assembly: GCF_900002375.2. Taxonomy (NCBI): domain Eukaryota; phylum Apicomplexa; class Aconoidasida; order Haemosporida; family Plasmodiidae; genus Plasmodium; species Plasmodium berghei. The sequence goes on from NC_036171.2 coordinate 1,403,891, forward strand.
GATTATTTTCCAATAACTTACTTGAAAAACTGTATGCAGAATTATTTACTGGTATTAATTTGACATTGGAAATTATAATATTTCCTTGTTTATTAATATATTTATACCCTTTTAAAATTTGATTTTGTTGTTGTGTTTTCTTAGTTATATAATCAGAATATTTTATATATTTATCAGGTTTAATATTTTCATAGATTATGATAAAATATAAGTTTTTTTCAAATGGATATATTTGGAAAAAGTGTAAATTTTTACGTTTTTTAATTTTGTTTGATCCTTGATATATGTCTTTACATTTTTTTCTTTTGTCTATAATACATATATCTTCCTTCATCCTGATGTTATTTATATCTCTGTCAATTAAATGCTGCCCTTTTTCATTAAACTTTCTATTTTCTGTAGCCTTGAAAAAGGAGCTACTATGCATTGAAGAAGAATGATAAGTATTTGTTTTACTTGCCTTTTCTTTATCTCTATTTAATAGAACCATTTGAATTATATTTTTATTATAACTATAAATCATATTGTCGTTTAAATTGAGATTAATTGGAATATCATATATCAATTTATAACCTGTTAACATTTCAAATATATAAAGGTAATATTCACAAAAATTAAAAAGACGAAATATTTTATATAATGCTTTTGTTAAAATGTATATCCATATTTCTTTTTCATCGTTTTTGGATTGGCATGATAAAATATTGTTATCTTTATCATATGGTAATTCTAAATCAACAAATACTAAAACCCAATTATTATTTATATATAGTTTAACAAAATAATAATTTAATTTATTTATAAGTGGAAATCCATGTATTGTTTGTGGATAAATTGATTCATATAAATAATTCCCTTTTGGTATAAGGACTTTATTTTCTTTTATTAAGAATATAGAAGAGTATATATATTTTAAAAAATCAATATTCTCATTATATTCTATATTTACATTTCTATTTACATAATTTTCATAGCTTACTACTACGGATGATTTTTTTTGTTCTTCATTTTTGTGAGATGAATAAAAATGTTCAAGACCTTTTTTGTTTATATTATCTAATTGTTTTTCATAAGTATTTAAATAATTTTCTTCTTTCACCAAAATTATTTTTCTTTTCTTTATATCACTATAATTATCATTTTGGTTATTTTTGTCACACCCATTTATTTTATCATCTTTTTCCCAATCACTTGATTTTTGTGAATTATTTTCCTTTTCATTTTCTTTAGAAAAATAATTTATTTCTTTCCACTTATATATATATTTATCAAATTTTTTCTTCCGTTTATATTTTACATTTACATCCTGATTATTTTTTATTTTTATTTTTTTATTATCCTCGTTGCACAAATTCAATACTTCATCAATTGCATATTTTTTCCATAAATCAAAGACCTTTTCGTTATTCTCATATATTTGTATTTTATTTTTTTTATTAAATATATATTCCATTTTATATTAATATTTATCGTTATTACGTCTGTGGATGTTATTATTATTATTATTTTTATTTTTTTTCGTTTTTTTGTTTATCCAAATTTAAATAAATTAATTCTTACAGAAGATTATATTCCCTATTAATTCCGCGTTCGTTTCCTCTTTTTATTTTTTAAGATTATTTTTTCGTTTTAAATACTTAATGTTACAAATTATATTGTAATGATTTCTTTTTTTATTAATACTAAACAAAAGGGAGAGAAAAAGAAAGAACTGCATTATAGGGAATAAATAAAAAAGGGCATTATAAATTTAAGAAAATTGCTATGCAACCTTTTAAATATGGAATGGGAATATGAGGAAAGACAAAAAAAAATGTAGAAAATAGTTATTCATACCTTTTTTAAAGTTATTAAATAATTAGGAACATATATTTCCTCTAAACTGATAAATAAAAAATAAATATATATATATATATATATATATATGCATATTTTCCTAACGTTCTTTATATAATAAAAGGGAAAATGCATTACTAATAAATAATTTCATTTTCATTGCCCAATTAAAAGTTTAAAATTTCGAAAAGGGAAATATACATAAAATATTATATATATCACATAAATAAGCAACAAAAAAAGAAAATGGCTAGAAACGTCGAAAAAGGAAGGTCTATGTTAAATCAATGGCTAAAGGCTAAAGAGCTAAATGACAAAAAAACATTTTTTAAAATTCCAAAAAATGTTAATGATGTTGATGATTTGGAATCCGCCGTATCATAGTAAATAAAAACAAAAGAAAAAAAATATATAAAAATAAAGAAAAGGAAAATATTTACATAATAATAAAACAGGTTTATGACTTATATCGAAATATTGTATATAATTATAAGCCCTGTCTTTATATTTATTGCGTGTTATTTTTTTTTAAATGCGCACAAAATATATAAATTTATATGCATATTATATATAACATATCCATGTATAGTGAGTGTGCATATATATATATATATATTGTATGCCATTTTATTCTCTCCTTTTTATTTTTAGCCGTAAGTCAATAATTAAAGAAATATGTAGCAAGATTAAAGAAATTCAAAATTTAAGTTTGGGGGACCAACATGTAAGAGAACTAAACGACCAAATAAACAAATTGATTTCGATAAAAAATAGATGGGAAATAAGGATTATAGAGGTAAAAATCGAAGAGCGACAAAAATAATATTCAGCATTAAAATATATATATATATGTTGAAATAGTTTTAAGTGTGTGTCATGAAATTTTATTAAATTTTATTAATTTAACCCTTTTCCTTTTATAATTATATTTTTAGCTTGGAGGACCAGATTATCAATCCGAATCGAATGCATTAATTAATGCACACGGTATTATAAAAAATATTACAAAATTTAGTCGGGCCCTATATGTTGGCATTAGCTTTACTTTTTTTTTTTTTATTCTATTGATGCCTAAATTATTTATACTTATTTTTCTCATTTTAGGTAGCGAATTAAAAGGAAATAATAATTATAAATATTTCGGGGCAGCGAAAAACTTGAAAGGAGTAAAGGAATTATTATTTAAAGAAAATGATGATCGGAAAAAACTTTTATTAAAAAGAAGGAAGGAAAAACGAAATTTAGATAAAATTGTAAATATACATTATTTTGGTTATTGCGATGAAGAAAATGAAATATTATTAAATGAAGAGTTAAAAATTCAAAAAAAACTCGAAAAAACAGATTTAGAAATAATAAAAAAAATGAATTATTAAAAAATTATTATTAATGCAAAACATGAATATAACAAAAATATAGGGTATGCAATTAAATATCGTTGACTATTCATACGGAGAGCCTAATAAAAATAATAAAAAATATCAAGATGAGTATGTATACATGCATTTATATATGCTCATAAAATATAAACATAATCGTAATAATAGTTTAATTCAAACATAAAAAAATTTTGTCTATGTAATAAGATTAAGTTAGTCATTTTATAATCATTAATGTTTTATAAATAAGCAAATAATATGTCTTACTGCTTCAAAAAATTTTGATGCCGTTAAGGCAGACCATGATATACAAAAAAAGGAAATAGTATATCCCTTCTTTGACCTACAAAAAATAATTGTATTATGTATCATTTTATTGATATATTAATTTAAATTTCTCAGTTTATGTTTTATCATAAATTATATTTATCTTGTTCATTGTATTTTATTATATTTATTACATTTTTTTAAATTCAAAATAATCAACACTTTTTTAAAAGAAAATGCATCATCAAAAAATTATGATATTTACCTTAAATTAATAAGAATAGAAATAAATGACAAAATAACTAACGGGAGTAAGGCGTACCCAAGCATGCTTATTGTACAATATAGATCTAAAGTTGCGTTCTGATTAAAAAATAAAATAATCAAATTAAAATATGGCAACAAAAAATTGTCTTTATATTTTATATATACTTATATATTATTTTCACTTTTATGTTTACTTGGCTCATCACATTTAGCAATAGATACATACTCAGACTGCTAACAATTCCGATTAAATAAATATAACTAAATGAGGCCTTCCCTACCTGATAAGTAATAATTATAATAATGATAATTTATTAAAAAAAATTTAATATACTTTGTCATAATTTTATTGTTTCATATTATTTAACATAGTTAACATTATAATGTATTATACAGCATTTGTTATTTTACCAATAATAAAATAAATCCTAAAGACAGAATAATAAGTAAAGGCCCTGATAAATCAGAATTTTCAAATAAGGTATGGTCAATTCTGAAATGAGAAAAAAAGTATACATATAAATAAAAATAACTCACTATAAAAATAGATATATGCACACACGAAAATATTATATTCGCATGCTGATTTGTATTCATAAAACACTATTAGCTACAGTATTATTCCTAACTTGTAAAAAGTAAAAACAGATTTCATTCGTTTTGAGATTAGATCGAAATTTATTCCAAGCTCTTCAAGTAATGGGGGCTCTTCTTCATCATCCTCATCTTGATCATTTTCATTTCCTGTTATATTTGCATTTGGCTTATTAAAATTACCAAAAAAATTATTATTATTACTATTATTATTATTATTATTACTATTATTATTATTACTATTATTATTATTATTACTATTATTATTACTATTATTAATAATAGTATTATTTGAGGACTGTTTATTATTAAATGGGCTGGTAACTATTGTATTATTATTTTGATTGTTGAAATTGTTAAAGTTGCTGTTAGCAGTACTCTCAAATGGAGCATTAAGAATTGTATTATCCGATTTTTGATAAGTATTTTCATATAACTTTTTATTTATATATGGATTGGTTACTTTATTATCGACATTATTATTATTTAGTTCATCATTATCGTTTCTATTATTCGTCCTGTTTGTAATTTTCTGAGTATAGTAATTCATTTTTTTGTTTTTTATATCTATATAATATTATTGGTAATATCATAACTTTTTCAGTAACTGAGTATTTTGACATAAGTTTGTTGTATTCATTATACATATATACCTAAAAGTATAAAATAATGCATACATACATCCATATGCATGTATATATAGCTAGACTAACATATCAAATAGTTGACGTTGAGTTTTTTTTGTTTTTTATTGGCAAAAAATTATTAAAAAAATAATATATCAAATAAAGGGCATTTTGCAAATAAACCAAACACAAAAAGATTTATGCATTGATGCATAAATATATAAGTAAATATATCATTACAAAAAATTTCAATATATTTTTTTAATTTATGTATATATACGTTTTTAATTTCCAAATTGTGTTATATTTTGGTCATTTTTTCCATTCATGCTATTTATATTTTTTTCTGTTTTAATCAAAAATTATTTAACTAATTTTTAAGTTTATATGTGTATTCAAGAGTAAAATAAGTATTTCCATGTGCAAGTTTGTATTTGAAATTGTATGGTAAATATATAAATGATTTATGCATATACATAAATGCATATTAAATGCGCATTTTTATAAATATTACGCTATCCAAATTATGACAATCTTGCTTTTAAATGGATATAAAATTAGCAATTCTTTTTGTTTATTTAAATTTTTAATAGATAAAATTTGCATTTTTATTCATGTATTTATATATTTTTTTTTCCTCATTATTTATTATATATATGCGGATATATGTTTTTAACTTAATTATTATACTACAATACTGTATATTTTACTTTGGTTATTTTATATTTTATTATCATTATTTTTTATTATTTTTTTTTTTCAAACTTTGAAATTTCAGAAGATTGCATAATTTGTTTTTTATATACAAATTAAATTTCTTTTAAGAGTAGTAACATTTATTTCCCTTTATAAAGCTCATAACCCAATACCTTATGTTACCATTTTATTACTGACTGCTTATTGAATTTGTTTCGCAACTTTGGAGCTATTCAATTATTTATATATTTACAACATATTAACTAATGCATAAATATCATATAGATATAATACGTATATTTTGGGGTGAATATTGTTTTTTTTAAGGTCTTTCAAGAGCAATATAATGAAATGTAGCTCAATTGTATTAATTATTAGATATTAGTAAATTTTGTTAGAAAAAGCATTATTCACACAATAAAAAAAAAATTAAAAAAAATAAGATTTCCAAGAATAGAGAAGTATATATTTAGGTAAAAGGGAGAATGCGGAAAAATGATGAAAATTAGCAAAGATAAACGAAATATACGATATGAATATGAATTAGACAAATTAAAAAAAAAAAAAAAAGATAATATTTTAATTTTAAATATAATAAATAACAAGATAAATTATATTTGCTATATATTAAAAAGTGATTATCGAAATATATTAAATGACATAAATTATGAGAATAAAAATTCAATAGAAACATGTTTTTATTATTCAAAATCTTATATAACATTTTTACTTTTATATTACCCATATATTCATAATTATATAAAATGTTTAAGAAATAATAATTTAAGAATATATAAAAATTTTTATAAGCATATATTAAAATTGCCAAATAATTTCTACACATTAATATTCAAATTAAAAATACTTGATATAATAAAAGAAAATAAATGTTCATTAAATTCGAGTAATGATATAAATTATATAAATAAAAATATACAAGAATTTAGTAGTAATAATATTAGTAACACTTTTTTTGAAAATACGAACAAAACTTATAGTAGCAATAGTTATATCGATAACAATGCAGGAGGGGTAGCTGCTTTTCACAAAAATTATTCATCATCTTCCCAACTTGTATTAAATACTCCAAATTTTTATGACAATTTTTCAAAAAATAATTTTATAAAAATATTATTTTCCAGAATTTATAAAAAAAAATATCATAAATCAATAATAAAAATACTTGAACTTGTCTTATTTTACCATTCTTTGCCGTCCTTTTCATTCTCACAAAATTTTTTTCAAAAGTATCACAACAATAAAAGAAATAGTGGATTGGATCGCAAGCAATGTAAATCCAATAAAAATAAACATTTTAAAAAATTATATTTCAAAACACCGTTTTTTAAGCATGTTATTGTACCGACTATATATTTAAATGAGGATTGTAAAAATGTGGAAGTGTTAGCTAAAAAAAAACTTGTTAAAATAAAAAAAAAAAAAATAAAAAATAAAAAAATAAAAAATAAAATAAAAAAAAATGTGGCAGCAAAAGTAGAAGAAGAAAATGCTGATTATTCATTATCAGAAAATACTGGAAGTGATATTACTGAAAAAAGTTTAAGTTGTTTAAGTAATTCAGAAGACGAAAGAGAAGTAAATGAATTTTTAAAAAAAGAATTTAACTATGATATTAATCTAAATAAAAACAATGAATCTCATGATAACATATATTTTAACAATTATAATGATCAATCTGAAGAAATAATACCAAATGATAAAAATATTAACGATGGTCAAATGAATACTTCATCGGTTTTATCTTCTACACTTAACAACGAGAATATATGTACGAATAAAATAAACATTCAAAACGAATATTATAAAAATGAAAATAATAATGAATTGAATTTTTCAGAGCATGTTGTAAATAATGGGGAAAATATTTCATCAACGAGAGAAATAAATAATTTGCAAGTAAATGATATATCTGATAATTTTTTAAAATTTATATATAATTATAATAAAAACAATAAATCATTAAAAAATGCAGAATTAATATATGGGAAATATATACTTGATGATATACAAAGTTTTATATTATATAGAAAAAACAAAGAATTTAATAGTAATACTAAAGATAATAATAATGAAAAAAAAAAAATATATATTCATGAAATTTGGAAAGATTTAATAAATTTTGATGATGCTGATGATAATAAAAATACTTTAATACATAAAGCTTGTTTAGTTTCAAATATAAACATAATATTTATTTTGTTGAATTTAAATGTCAATCTAATTGCTTATAATGATAAATCAGAACTCCCTTTACACTGCACTATTTATGGAACAAATAAGTACATTTTTTTATTACTTCTTCACAATACTATTGAATATATATTTTTTTATTACATCCAATTATTTAAGGATAAAAACAACGAAAAAAAAAAAAAATCTATAAATAGCCAAAATATCAAAAAAGAGGCCAAAACATACACACTTAATAATTATAATAGCATAATAAATATCAATAATGAGAAAAAAGAAAATCATCAAAATACAATAAAAAATATAAACGAAATTAGTGATAGTAGTATTCCTCATCATACATGTGATAAAACGGATATAATAAGTGATGATGTAGAAAATGATAAAAGTGTTATTCGAAATTCTCATATAAAAAATAAACAAAAATATATATATTATATAAAAAATAATTTTTTCTATTGCAAAAAGATAAATCATAAATTTATTTGTACAGTTGTAAAGCTATATTTAAGTTTATTTGTAAAAATTATTGAACTAGGAAATTATGAATTTTTAAAGATTATGTTTAATTATAATAAACAGATATTTTGTTATATATTACAAAATCAAGAAATGTTATATTTCCTTTGTTCATTTGCTCGTATGTACAATTCGCTAAATTTGTTTATAAAATTTTGTAATGATATTTTTTCTTTTGATATTGTTAAAGAGAATAAAAAAAATCCAAAAAAAAGATCTAATACTGAAGCAGCATTTATAGAAAAGGAAATCAATAACAATATTAAAAAAATTAAGTCTAACATAACTGTTGATATTGATAATATTGAAACAGAAAATATTGTAAATCACGAAGAAGAAGCGCTTTCAAAAAATGAATCAAATGAATTAGATTCAGTTTCTGTAAAAATAAACGAAGAGGAAAATAAAAATAGTATAATAAAAATATCCCAAAATAGTGAAAAAAAAAAAAATGATTTTATAAATAATTATGTGATAAAAAAAAAAACAGATAAAAAAAATAGGATAGAAATATTTTACTCACATGAATGTGCTAAACATATATTTGTCCCTGAACCAACTGATTATCCATATATGCGAAATAGAATTAAAAATAGCATACCTGAAAATTCAACAAGATTAGATGTTTTAATATCTAATAAACATGGAATATTAAAATTAAATACTTTTGTAAATTTTAAAATTAAAAAAATTCAAAGAAAAGCTACAGCATTAGATGTTTTAAGAGTGCATGATGTGTCATATATAAAGATGCTGTTACAAAAAATGAAAAAATTAAATTATTACAATACTAATGATAAATTTGATAATTTTTTAGAACCTTCGAAAAAAAACATTAAAAATTATTTAGTATTACCTGAATATTATAGCGAATCACCAAACAATGACAATATTCCTGATCATATCAAAATGTTAAAAAATAATAATATTATAAGTAGTATGTACGAAGGAAATCCAAATTCTTCTACTCAACATGGAGATAATAATAATCCCCAATTTGATAGCGTTGGTGAAGATTGTGAAAATAAAAAAAGTGGATATAATGGAGGGTATGGAAGGGAATTAGATAGTGGTATAAACAGTAGTAATAATATAACTGAGGGAAAAATATCGAGCTATAATAGTAGCAACGTAACTACAATACAAAGCCCAGAAAAAAAAATGATCAGTAAAAAATATAGCAGCAATAATAGTATTTTTAAAGAGAAATATGATAAACTAGTTTTAATAGATAACGACACATTTGTTAATAAGCATTCATTTAATTGTGCATTAAATGCAAGCGGGGTCGTTTTAAATGCAGTTGATTATATATCTTCAAAAAATTCGAAAAAAAACAAAAAAAAAATATTTTGTGTAGTAAGACCACCAGGACATCATCTTGGCACATTTGGCGCAGCTCAATTCAATTTATCAGATGAAGATAAAGCAGCAGGTAGCCAAGGGTTTTGTTTATTAAATAATATTGCTATTGGTATATCATATGCAAAATATAAATATGAAAAGTATGAAAGAATAGCAATAATAGATTTTGATGTACATCATGGTAATGGAACAGAACAAATTATAAGAAATATCGGATTAAAAAAAATAAAAATTAATGACTATATTGATATTTATAGTTGGAAAGGGTGGAAAGATAAAAATGATAAGAAAAATGTTTTTTTTAGTTCTATACATGCATTTGATGGTTATTTTTATCCTGGAACGGGTTATGATACTGTTGAATTAGAACCATATATAATAAATGTAACATTAAAAAAAAATATGGATGAAAATGATTTTTTACAGTTATTCCATAATAATATATTAATACATTTATATCATTTTAAGCCTGATATATTATTTTTATCAGCTGGTTTTGATGGGCATAAATTAGATTATGTAAATAATGGATTTGTTAAGAAAAATACGTCAACATATTTTTATCTAACTAATCTTATTGTTTCATTACAAAATAAATTACATTTCCCTATTATTAGCGTTTTAGAAGGTGGGTATAACACATCAAATGATATGGCATCTGTTTTTAGTTTGTCAGTCCTTGAACATGCTTTATCTTTTTATTACAATGATATATCATTTTTATCACGAAAAAAAAACAAATCGATAACTAATACTATCTCAAAAAAATGCGCACGAAAAGAGAGAAAAAAAAATGTATTAAAATTTCCATATATATGTTTAGGAAAAACAAAAATGGAAGAAATGTTTAAAAATTATTTTGCCGTTTTTAAAGAAAAAACCAAAGAAACTGCAAATTTAAATTTAACAAATAAAGTAGTTGAATATCATAAGTATATTAAAGAGTATGATCGAAAAGAAAATGAAATGAAAAAAAAAATGTCAAAATTTTTAAACAAAAATAAATTATATTTCCAAAACATACTAAATGATACTAATTTACTTTCTACAAGTATAAATATAAAACTACCATTCGAATCATATTTTTATCAAGTTTTATTTCTTTTAAAAATAAAATTAAAAAAAAAAAAATGTTTAAAAAAAAAAAAACAGCTATTTTCGCAGGACGTTAATCAATACTTCTCCATTTTGAACAACCCTTCCGATATTCAAAATTTAAAATCTGTCTATATTCAACAGTAAGAATAAAAAAAAAGACGCAATTGACTTAGAATAAGATACAGGCATTTCTATGCAATTGCAAGAAATATATATGAATGTGCTGTGTATATTTTAGCACTGTTTTTTTTTTATCATATACACGTGCATATATATTTATACACTTTAATCCAATAAAAAAATGTTGCTTTATAAGATTTCGTTCGTATATACATGATTTCAACCTATCTTTATATAATGTTTTAAAAAATATATACGTTATTTATATAAAACTCCTTAAACATTTGAAACATTTTGTTCTTTTTTAAAACAATTTGTAGGCATCCCGATACAAAATTTGAGTTAAATAATTTATGGAATCACCTAAAAAATTAATTTTTTTATATTAGCCAATTAAAAATGGTAGACATTTTTTTTATCATTATTAACTATAATTGCATAAAATAGTTACGTATATAATATATATGTTTACATTGTTAATCTGCTTTTATGATAATTTTTTTATTATTTTATAATTATTTTATTTTAAGAAAAATAATACTAATGTTTTTAAATTGTACAACGGGAAAATTCACCTGGTAGTGGCATATAATATATTTTTTGTTTTGTTTCATTTTACTATTTGTTATGTGCGATATGTGCACGTTATCGTCAATTTGTGTTAATTTTTAATTTCGTTTCGTCTGTACTTTTTTAATATATTTATTTCTTTCATTTGATTTTTATTCTCCATTTTTATTAAAAAGGTAGTTAGCTTCGTTTTCCTTATATACATATATTTTCCTCATTTTTTTATGCCAATTTTTGGTGTATATTAACTTATAATTAACTTTTACCACAATAAACTTGATATTCTCATGAACGAATTTTAATATTTTAAAAAAATATATTTATATATTTCCAATTTTTTTTATCAATATAAATAACAATTTTGTGCTAAGAACACTTTTTTTCCGTTTTTTTTTTTCTTAATTTAATTGTTAACCTTTAGGGTACAATATCTATAACCACATATGTATATTGCAATGATATATACACAAATAATTTTTAATTACACTTTTATTTTTGCATTTAAATCTTTTCTTCCTTTTAGCATTTTTATAGTAATCAATTATCTATACCCTATAAATATTTCTATGCTTTAATTAAGATTATTACTATGAATAAAAGGAGAGCTAAAAAACACTAAAAACAATATACCATAAAATTAAATAAAATAATTTTACAAAAAAAAAAATATATATTGTATATTATTTATTTTTTCATACTTTTCTTTTAAAATGACAAATAATATCTATTTATAAAAATGTAATGAAAAAATGAGATTAAAAACGTTTTTTTTTAGCATAGGTTTATTTTTATTAATAAATTTTTTTTGTATTAAAAAATCAATAGCGTATATATTAAATGTAAATGTAGTTGATAAAGATGACATATTTATTTTTTTATATAAAAATGAGCAGCTGTTAGCTGCAAGCTATTACAACTTCAAACCCTCCTATTTCTTTTCTGTTGAAGAAGGTATAATTCATTAATGCTTTTTTCTACATCCATATTTTATACATATTTATGACATGTCTATGTCATATGTACTATATATCAATCAAATTATTATATCTGAGTCTGCTCTCAGTTTTATAATATATACACAAAAATCAAGCCATAAAAAACGCATCATTTACATTATAAATAAATATACATACACAAATATACTTATTTGTACACTTATATATTAATCTTTTCCATTTAGGTGAAATCGACATTGACATGAACATATTTTTTAAGGAAAATAAAACGAAGAAAACGAAAAGCAACAGCCAAGAGATACTAGCTAAGGCAAATAAAAATTCAATTTCCCTTTTAGACCATTTCAACGTAGATAAGGAATATTTTAGCAAAAAGATAAATGTTTTAAATAATGAAAAATATGAATATATAAATAAAAACGAAATAAAAGAAAGTGAAATAACGAATATTGTTCCAAATGAATTAAATAATGGCATAACATCAAGACATAACGAACATAATAATTCAACAATAAGTGATAAATTCAGTAATGTATTTTTAGTTCTTATGACTGCTGACCAATGGTTAAATTATATTCGACTTAAAAATAAATTGGAACCATCAATAAAAAATGATGATAGTTATATTTTTACTTCACATTTTAATAGTATAAAAAGATATCCAATAAATCGAGGAATAATAAAAAAAACTATAAAAATAACACAAAAAAATAGATATATGTTATTTTTAATTAATAGTAATAAATTGATAATAAACATGAAAGGGAATATAGTTTTTTATGATTACAAAACAAAACACTTATCTCACGATTTTATTTTTATCCCCAATGTACTTCATTGTGTGGTTTATATATTATTAACAATAATTGTAATACTGATACCATTTTTTATTAAATATAGACAGAAATTAGATTTATTTATGATACTCAATATGCTATTCTTTTTGCTTTCGACTTATTATAATTATAAAAATGTGAATTTTATACAAGACACTGGATACATGTATACATATTTCTGGTATGCCACTTCAAAAGAAAACCTAAGCACAAAATTTTTGCAATATTTTTATAAATTTTTTAAATTATTTGCTATTATTTTTATCATACTCATAATTTAAAAAAATAGCTACGCAATTCTTGTCTATCATCAGCCATATCCTTTTTATTGAATTTAATTAATTACTATTTTGTTTATATTTTTTACATTTTTTAGGGTGGCAGCAAATATTTTTAAAAAAATTCAAGACATCATTTCATTTATTATATATTTGCAAGTATCACTAGGTAAATAATTTTATTCGCTGCAAAGCTGATAATGCTAGCATTCATATTTCGTTTTTATGGGGTAACAAGTTTGTTTATTATTTTTATTTTAATTTCTTTTCCTTTAGGTGATATATACGTAAGGAGCCATTTGAGCAGAATAGAGATACAATTCATGATATGTTATTCGGTTATTTCGTTTTACACAGGAATATTTGAAATTTTTTTAGGAAATTTTCAGGTAAAAAAAATAAGGATATATTTATGTTTTTCTAATATATATTGTAATATACACACATAATTTATTTTCCATTTTTTGTTTTTCCTTTTTTAGACACCTCGATATATTCTACAAACCTTTGCTTATTTATTTATTTTTATTGCCATCAACTTTACGTCAACATTTCTTTCAGTAAGAAACATGAAAAACAATCCGAATAAAAATATAAAGGATGCTATATTAAAACTGAATTTTTTTTACATAAAATATTCCCAATTTGTTCTCATTTACACACATAGGCCCGCTTATCCGAAGAAGGTTTATCTTTCAATGTCGCTGAATTGTATACAAAACATCAAATTTACAAGTAAGAAATAACTTTTAAATCGCCACTTTTTTGTGTGTGAAATGTATAAAAAAATATGTTCATACAAAATATTACTATGTACAACATATTTAACTGTGCCTACAATTTAGTTGTAATTTTATAATTAAAAATATATACACTTTTTTTTTATTAGAAAATATCGCATAATATTTTTTGTAGTGATATTAAAACCTATTTTCCTAATTATTTACAAAGTTTTATGCTTATCTCCTTCAAATATTGACTTGTACAGTCCTCATGAATTTTTATATGTTTTTTTTGACATAATTTTTGATATTGTTTTATATGTTATGGTAAGTTTATAAAATTAATATGCATGCTTTCTATTTTGTTGTTTAGCTAAAATTCATTATATTTTATACCTATTTATATGTACTAATTTTTCCCCTATAGCTTTTCGCCTTATTTAGGGCAGTTAAACCCTTAAAAATATTGAAGGTGAGATAAATAATTCATGCTTGTATACATTTTTAAAACTTAAGTAATATTATATATATATATATATGTATAAAATATTTTCCTTTTTTTCCAGCATATTTTAAGTAATGAAGATTTTCACATTAACTAATTAAATCATGGCATCCCCTTTTATTATTTCATTACTTTTCTACATTTTTTTTCTTAAAACTTACATTAATGTATACTCATATGTTTTTAATTTATTCGTATATATATATGTATACCATTTATATTTTTTCTCTTTGCCGTTTCTTTAATTTTTAATGTCACATATATTTAGTATTTTTTTCATGGAATTCACTATATCCATATTTACCACTTTCATTTTTTGAGTTTAACCATAAATAATGAAAACACATGAACATTTGTATCACTTAAAAAAGTGCAACTATTCCAATGGGCGAGTCAAACCTTTAATGTATATTTAGAAAAAAAATTAAGAAAGAAAATGACGTAAAAAAACATGTAGAATAATGTAGAACTGCGAAATAGAGAAATGTGAAATACTATATAAAAGCTTTAAAGCAGCATAGCTACTTTACACTGCTCTTATCGTTGCGTGTTATAAATTTATATGTACTTATGCTCTTTTCATTTTATTAATTTATTTGCTTTTTTCGCTGCAGGAACAAAGTATATATGCTCATCCTTAGTTTGAAACCTAGCTTAAAATATTATGGATATTGTGAAATATATTTTTTAAAAACCTCAGATAAGGGGAAAAAAATCAAAGTATATTTTAACGATAAATATATTAAAATTTTGAAAATTTATCTTATTTATTCATTGAAGTATGTAAATGAAATAAAGGAAAAGCATATAAAGAAAGGAGACAGTTGTTTTTATACTATTTTTTCCAATTATTTGAATTTAAAAGGATTATATAGACTTATAGTTTACTTTTATTACGAAAGTGTGGAAGAAAAAATAGAAGGTATATATGTTTCCGAATCGAAAAAAAAATTTAATGAGGAAATCAAATTAATTACTACTGATATACATAACCTCAAAAAAAAAAAAAAAAAAAAACATATAGTAAAATGCCCAAGTTTTAAAACTACGTGGAACTATTTTTATTTTCGAAAAAATTATAAACTGGTACAATTTAAGCTTAATGGATTAAAATTTAAGCATACCAATAATTATAGTTACATAAACACATTTTGTGAATTATTTTACCTTCCTACAATATTTCCATGTCTAAATTATAACATCCATAAAATAAAATTTAAATTGTATGTATCATTTCAAGTTACTTTAAATAATAATACCAAATGTGTTGAAAAATATTTACATTTTTATAAACATTTAGAAAATAGTAGCGTGGAAACAAAAAATTATTTTAATTTGAGCTTAACAAATTTAAGCAAATTTTGCAAAAATAATACGAAAAAAAAATACGATATTGATATTATAAATCCCCCATATTTGGTCATAAGTAACAGCAAATTAAAAAAAGTCTATTATAGTAATAAACAAATATGGGGAAAATATTTTTCTTTTTCTTTACATAAAAAATGTCATTTAGAGGATTGTGATAAGACAGTGGCATTACCTTCTCAAGTAATACATAATATTTTGCCAAATGTGAAAAAGATAAAGAAAAGAGGAAAAGGACAAAAAAAAAAAAAAATAATAACCAAAATAAAATATTCATTATGCCTACATAGCAATAATAATCGTAGCATTGAACATAGAATAAATAAAAAAAAAGAGAAAGGATATATAACCTACGAATTTTTTAGAACAAAATATAATATTTTAAATTACACCTTTTGTTTATTTGTAGGTCTATATAATAAAGTACATTTAAAAATTAAAAGAATACCTATTTTTATATATATTGAAAAAAATAATGAAAATAAACAAAATGAATACGTTTTTTTTATAAATATATTGAAAAATGTATTGCTAATGCTTATGAAAATAAATATTTGTTTAAAAAAAAAAATAACAGACAATAATTTTTTGCAATTTATAATTTTAAATAAATATAAATATGTAGGTGAAGAAAATCACAATTGTCTTACATTTCTATCCACATTTATTAAGATAAATGGAAGCAATAATAATTTTTATAAAATTTTATCAGTCATAAAAATTATTGTTCATGAAATTTTTCATATATTATGGGGAAATTGCATATACATTAAAGACGAAAAAAATTTATGGTGTAAAGAAGGACTAACTCGATTTTATGAATTAATATATACTAAATTAATTTTTAAAAAAATAAAAACATATATATATATACACACATGTATCAATTACTCTAATTCATTGCTACAAATTTATAATATTCTTCAATATTACTTTTATATTCTTACTATAGACACACTTAATATATATAATCACACTTTACAATTCTCAAATAGTAATGTGTATAAAAATAATAAAATTAAAAAAAACAAACAAAAAATATATAATAATTGCAACTCAAGCTATAAATACGATGTAAACAGTTTTAGAAAATCCATATTTTACGAAAGAGACATTCACCATTTTTATAATCCTCTTACATACAATAAAGGAATGAATATTTTTAAAATTATTACTATTTTATGCACACCATATTTTAGAATAATCATAAAATTGTTATATTATAATTTTTATAACCATTCTATAAACAAGAACAAATTGTTTGCATTTATTAATTTTTTTTTTTTTATTTTTCGTATTAAACCATTTTTTTTTAATTATAAGAAGGAGGAAATAAAGAGTATAAATAATCAAAATAAAAGAATAAACAATTTCTTTCAATCATGTACGCCAGTTTATAAAAATAAAATATCCAAAAATTTTAAAATTAGAATAAAATACAAGAGAAATTTACAAAGCTATAATAATAAATATGTCTTTTTCCAGAATTTCTATTCACCATTTTTAAAATTGTCTTTTAAAAAACTATATAAAATTTATTGCAATAAAATCAGTAAATTTCATTTAAATTGCAAAGATATTTCTGTAAAAAAATGGAATACAGTATTTGAGGGTATTAGGATAATGAGACAAAAAGAAAAATTATATTTTACTACTTTAAATATTAAGCATATAAAAAAAAATATAAACATAAAGTATATAAAACAAATCAAGTGTTTAAACAACATTTTGAAAAACTATATAAATATAGTTGGTCCTCCAAAGTTATTTATAAAATATTTTAAGAATAAAAATAAATTATTAATTCGTCAAAAGCATTATTATTATGATAATTATGCTCAAAAAATTAAAGAAACGAATAATTTATTTAAAATACCATTTATTTTTAAATTTAATAATAAAACTTATAAAATACTAGTTACAAAAAAGTCAACTTTAGTAGATCTATATTTATTGTGGAATGAAAACAATGAGGAATGTAAAACGACAACTATAGAAGTAGATTATCAAAATAAAATAAATTTCTTCAATATATGTTTTAAGAATAATTGTTATTTTTCTTATCATTTTGTTGACATGAACTCTTTTAGTCTTATAATAAATTCTATCAAAAATAATAAATGTTCCGAAAATGATATATTCTATATTGTTGTAAATATAATACTACACCTTTTAGTCCGTGTTAAATCATTACAGCATGCCAAATATTTAAATTACTTGGTGTGTAAACAAATATTTTTGGTAAAAAAAAATTAATTATATAAGTTTATATTCTTAATTTTTTAAGTAATATTATGGATATGCATGCCCCAATTTACATATATACATTTATTATTTTTTATTTTTAAAGGTATATAAAGCGCTTAAAGTTAATGCTACGAACTGTAACAAGATCCGCAATATCACTGCTATTTTTTGCATTGAATTTTTCAAATGTTATATGCATTTTAGTAAATATTTTAGGGATATAGAAAATCGAAAATTAAAATTAATGATAAGAAAAGAATTAATAAATAGTACATTTTTTGGTGAAATTGATAAAGACATTGAATTTTTATTTCAAGATTTTATAAATTATTTATCAAAAATTTTTTATTTATTTAAAGAATCAATAAGTTTATTACAATAAATGGAAAATCATAATTTTTTTTCGTGTGCAAGTTGGATGGAACATATTTATGCAAAAAGGGTCAAAATTTAAATTATACATTTGTGTTTTGGTTTTTTTTTTGTCTATTAATTTTATTCATACCAGTTTAATACAAATTAATAAAATGAGAATATCTCAAATATTTGTAAGAAAAAAAAGATACCTTTTAAATCTATTAAAGCAAATTTATGAAGCTACAAGATTCATCATTATTTGAAACAGACTTTTCTGATTCTGCTCTTGTATGTAGTGTCTTCATAATACTATAGCTGATATGGTTTACCTGTTTTATGTTTATAAACAAATTTTCCAATCCTCCAATTTTTTTTCCGTTTGTAAAATAAATTCCGTAGTACCCTTCACCTACAACAAATAAGTTGTATTTTCTGTCAATTATAACTATTTTTTAATATTTATTTTATTGTATTTTTATCTTCTTGTTTTTTATGTACCTGTTCCAGTCAGTTTTTGTATTAAATTATTACATCGTGTAATGACAATATAATGCTTACAGTCGTAGTAGACAGTCAAACAATGACTTATAAAATTGTATATATAGCTATTTATCCAATATTGTTCATCTTCTGATTTTGTTTTTAGGTTTGTTGTTATTCCTTAAAAAATAGAAAAAATATAATATAAGAAATGTTTTCATTTATATATTACTTTATTTCTGTATATCAACCTATTTATTTAGAAGGGATAAATAATTACCTATTTCATTACGTATATTACTATCATTTTTTTTTACGTAAGCCCTTACATATTTAGAAATATCAGAAATAAAAAATTTGTTCATAATTTTTTCAAACTTTAATTTATTTTTTTCATTTTTTTTTATTGAATCTTTTGACAATTCTTCCGAGTAATCATAATCTACTCTTTCTGTCCTTACATGTGTATCATCAAAATTATGGCATTCTGAAACATGTGAATTTTCATTTAAATAAATATTACAATTATCACGTTCTTTTATAAATGATTTTTCTATGCTCACTAATTCCCACACACATTGAGACATTTTTAAGAGGGTTTCAATTTTATTTTTATAAATTAATTATGAACACATGTGTATATGTATATAAACTATAGCATAAATATAATGATGCATTCCTATCTTCAAATGTTCGAAATATATATGCATGTGATTATATTATATATATGGAACTTATAATAATTCATTGCATTAATTATTGTTCAAAAAAACATGGAAAATTTAAAAATCGACCATGCTTAAAATGCGGAAATTTATATAGCATTAACTGCAAACACATATATAAGGATACGAAAAAAAATAAAATGAAAAAATACTAAATATTTTAACAAATAAACTAATAATAAAATTTACTAGGAAAAAATATTTTAATACAAAATAACGGCAAAAAAGGACTTTCAATTTGCATGTGTGCAAGCAAAAATATAAAATCGGATGGAACTTTATACATACTCAAAAAAAACATAAAACAAAAAATACAGATATAAATATTTAACAATCCATTGAAAATGTAAAATTTGGTTAAATCTTTAATAATCTATAATTCTTCGTAATTCTCGAAAAGCTTTTCATCATCTAAATTTATGGAAAGAAATTTCTCAATATTTATATTTGTGTTTGTCTAAAAAAATAAAATTGTCGTAATTTAATTGTAATGAGGAGCATATAAATGATGACTAAAAAAATATAAGCACAAATCAATTGTGTTATATTTTTTAGCTCATTTTAAAGCATAATTTTTTTTCTATAAATTTTTAAGAGGAAATAAAGATATAAATATAGATCATATTAATTTTTCCTATCTTTTTATACCATTTGACAAATCCAAGAAATAAGTTTTTCTTCAGTTTTATCTTCAGTATACATTATAGGAATTCTTTTGTTGGATTTTTCATACAAGTAAATGGTTGGATATCCCTCTGATAAAGGACAAAAAAAAATATAGATACATATTAAAATGGAGTATTGAGATGTATTATTTCATTTTGTTATATTTTTCATTTTGCTATATTTTTCATTTTATAGGATATGCTAATAAACAAAATTTTAAATACATATTTGCACATACCAATCGGAACATTATATATCTCATTGTTAGCCGCATCAATTTTACTAATTATAACATCATTTTTATAATCTTCATTTTGATTTATATACAATTTTAATCTTTTTCCTATTCTTCTATAGATTGGGTCAAATTTATGGCAATGCCCACACCAAGGTGCATAATATAGAACTACAACATTTTTATCATTATTAAATATATGCTCATCATAATTATCTGCTACTATTATTTTCACATATCCATTATTATATTCGTCTGGTAAAATACGCTCACTTTTTTTATAAAAGTATTTATTATCCGTTAGAAATTCATTAATAAACTGATCAATAGTCTAAAGGTTAAAAGATGCATATTTTTATGTGTATATATATATATGTATAATTTATGAATATATAAGTTTGACAAGGCAAACACGATTTATGTATTTTTTCATCATACATGAGAATAAGAAAATGCTTCATCAAATGAAGTCATAAATTTATTGAACACATCCCGTAAAATGAGTAAACAAAAAGATGCACCACATATTCATTTGCTTATTCGTTTTCTTATCCATTTGTTTATTTGTTTATTAATTTTTGGGTGTATTACCTTTTCGTTTATCTCGATCTCATCCGACAAAGGCTTGTACTTGTAAGGAACTTCTACATCATTTTTAAATTGGGTAATTCTCATAATCGGTTTTTTTATATCATCAATAAGGAGATCAGACAATAACCGCTTTTCATACACTTCTACATTTCCAGAAATAGCAAAAGTAACCATTTTATGCTTTTTTGCACACTTAATAATGTCGGTTTTATTTAACTCATTAATATCATTATAAAATATAAATAATGTGATTGTTTCCGGCGAGAATAAAGTCGAAAAATAATATTCTGAAAAACGAATAACTAAAGGTTCACTTTTTTCGTTTATCCATTTTGCTAATGCATTTAGTTTATCATCCACAATAGACTCATTTTCATATAATATATTTAATGAATTATTAAAAAGATAAAAATATTTATCAAAAAAATCATTTTTATATAAAATTCCATATATGTCTTTTTCTTTAATTTCAGCTATATTTAAGTTATCACTTTTTGCAACGAAAGCATTTTCAAAAAATGTAATTAAATTATTGTCTTTAATATAAAAAAAAAATGTATTTTCTATTAATTTACATATAGAAATTAAATCATTGATCATATTATAATATTTTTTTTCTTTTATTATAACGAATATAGTCAATATATTATATTCTTTTAGTTCTAAAAATAAAACTAATTTCTCTTTATTTTTTATTTCATATATACTTTCATCTAAGTATTCTTGTATCCATAATAATATGCTTTGTACATTATTTAAACCGATATATTTATATACTTGTTTTTTTTTTATTAAAAATAAGGAAGGGTAACTATATACATCAAATATATGTATTATTTCATGATTAATAGCAACATTTATTTTTGATATATTTATATTACTATCATACATTAATATACTTGATATATTTTCTAAATTTTCAAGAAGTAAAATAGATCTTTGACACCAATGGGTATATACTATTAATAATGTAATTTGATTTTGATCCTCTAAAATTCGGTTAAAAGTGTCCATATTTATAGACACAATTTCTTTTTTACCCCAATCATCCTGATTCGTATAATAAAAATTTATTAAAATAAAAAACGCTATTAACAAATTTATGCATTTCATTTTGTTTTGTCAATTAATTTTATTTTATTATCTTGAGAAAATAACAATTCATTTGTTATCTCAAAGAAAACGAATGTTACGAAAATAAGTAAACCTCTGTTTTTTTAGCACTTAATTTCATTGTCTGTATTCAAAATTTATAATTTTCCTACCCTTTATTCATACACAGTTAATCACATCCCAAATATATATACATAAATAAACATATATATGATTAATAAATATGTACAAATATAATAATTAAATTAGGACTACGTGGATCTTTTTGATGCAACACACAGATAAAATATTTTAAAAGAAAAACTTAATATTTGCCATTATTCTCTTTATAGCATAACTTTCATTTTTCTAAAAATGTAAAGAATAATAAAAATAAAAACAACTAAATAAATAAATATTTCATATGGGGGGATTTTTTTTTTTCTTCTTTTTTTATAATAATGCAAAATTTAATACACATAAAAAAAATATTTTTTTTCCACATTTATACTATGATTTATGCCAATTACACTGAATGCATTGTAAATTGAAATTTATATTTTGTTTATATTTTTTATACATTATTTGCAAAAGAAATGTGAAAAAAAACGCATACAAGCTTTAATTAAGCAAAAATTTAAAACAAAGCAAATGCTAAAATTAAAGGTTATGCATGACGAACATTTTTGAGCAAAATATAAAATGAGGATTCCACAAATATAATAATCCTAATGTTAGATGTTGTCACAAAAAATAACATTAATCAATGCAAATAAACGGACGCCATCATCTTTAGATAACATAAATTGTCAAATGTGTTTTAATCTCGGGGTTTCACCAAAATGAAAAGATAAACTTTCCTATTAACTAAAAACCTTTAAGCCTATTTATTCGTTTCCTCGTTTGCTCATTTGTTTGCTTGCTCAATTTTTTATAATAAGTTGTGTATGAAACACGAAATGATCAAAGACATTTCACTGCTACAAATACATTTCTATAACATTTACAAAAAATATATAATACATCCTAATATAAGTTATATATAACTTTCTTTTTTATCGTTTTTTTTTCGGATTTAAATTTGAAAAAAAGGTCATATATGCATTTTCCACACTAAAATTTTGAAGTATTTGTTCGCATATTACATGGGCATAAGCGATACCCATGTGTATGTGTATATTATACTTAGTAAAATTTCCTCTTTAATTGAATATGGAATAGTGATTTTTTTATTTTTATTTTTTTTTTATGTTTATATATATTTATACGTATATAATTTTGTACCATTAAAAAAGGAAAAAGCAAAGAGCGCCAATTAAATAATGCGACTCATTACTATTTCAGTATGGGTATTAACAATACTTTTTACATATAATAAATGTTTAAAAGTTAAAAAGTTATTTTATATCCCAAGCAATAAAGAAAATATATTTTTTGAAAATGGATTAAATAAAAAAAAGCAAAATTGTTCAGAAAAACCATTTTATACAATCAGAAAATATCACGCCTCAAAAAATGGCGCAAAACATATCCTAGGAAACAATAAGGATAACAACAATAATAATACTAATCCTGACATAAATGAGGAATATAAAGTATTTCAAAAAACAAATTTCATAAAAAAGTACCAAATAACAAAAGAAGAAATTGACACTTATATTGAGCAAATAAAAAACAGCAAAGCAAGTGGTTATGAACCTAAATTTCCAAAAGATGCATTTAGAACACCAGATGGATTAACAAATGTTATTTTGGATTATAAATATAAAAATGATAATTTAAAAATACACAATTATTATTATTTTTTTATGCAATTTTTAAAAAAACTATCAGAAAATAATGATAACCAAAATCCTAATATTAAACAACCAAAAAATGACAATAGCCTAATAAATATACACGATTTTTTATACTTAAAAAAAAAAGGGTTTTTTGAAGGAGAATTATATACCTGGAAAAATTGGATCATACTTAATAGAGGGGAATGGAAAGATGAAATAGGATATGATAATAATGAAAATGAAGAATATGAAATAAAAACAATAAGACCAATTGTGGAACCCAAAATGAAAAGAATGCCAATAGAGTATTGGGGAAGTTTTAGAGCAATTGATTTTAATGTAAATCATTATCCTATATATAAAAAATTATTCGATTATTTTAATAAAATAAATGTAACTGAGGATGAACCATATCACAAAATTCATCCTTTTCTTTTTTATCCTCGATTTAGTGTGGGTCGAGATAGAGGAGGTTTGAGTTATGGTGATGCAAATTATTTTGGAAATTATGGAGATATTTATAAAAAAAATGAAGAAAGAAAAAAAAGATTAAAAATGTTGAAAGAAAATAATAATAATGGAGATGCAAGCATAGATTTCGATTTTGGTCAAAATGATAATTATGAAAATGAAGATTCAAAAAATAATGAGGATAAAGAAAGTGTTATAAATTCGAATATACATAAAGAGCATTTTATTGACAAATATGATTTTGGCCCCAATGATATTAAAATTGAAGAAGCAACAGACGTATTAATATATCCACAAAATGGAAGATTATATCAAAAATTTTATATAGGTCCATTAAATATAACAGATGGACACACATTTGGTTCATTAATTAAATATGTATGTCAAAGTCAAATATATGGTTATGCTATAGTAGGTATAAAAATACATAATATGAATGAAGATACAAAAATTGAAAACACACAAGAAGATTTACTTGAAATTGCTTTAAATTTATCTGATGTTTGCATATATAGTAAAGAAATAAATATAGAAACAAATATTCGTTTAATTTTTAAAGGACCTTTAATGTTAGTTGCTGGAATGATCCCATTACCATCTCATTTAAAAGTTGTAAATAAAGAACAATATATATGTACAATAAAAGAAAATGGATACATTGATATTTCTATTAAAATTGAATATGGTAAAGGACATTGGATAACATATGATAAAGGTTTATATAAAAGAGAAATAGGATCAGATAATGAATGTATGAAAAAAAGACAAATAAAAGAAGTTGTAAATAACAATTATACACCTTTAACTGCTAGTTTTAGTCCTTGCAGAATGGTTCGAATCACTGTTCATAAAATTGCAACAAAATATTGGTGTGAGGATAGATGTGAATTTACAGATCCTAAACAAATGTTAGTTGTTGAAATTTGGACTGATCCAAGAATGCTACCAAAAAATGTTCTATTATATGGTATTAAAAATATTAAAAAAATTTTAAACAAATTTAGAGAAATGATAATCAATGATACAGATTTTCCATGCGATCAAGAAGATCGAGAAATTAAAAAATTATGGCCTTTCATTGATAGATATAAATATTTACAAACTAAACAGAAAATGGAAGGAGGCCCACCTATAGTTAATGTTGATGAAGAACTAAATACAAAAAATACTAATGTTAATACTGATCAAAATGGATTAAAAATGGATGAACAAATTTTTAAAAATCCATTTACTCAATCTCTTATGGACCCAGGAAATTTTCCAAAACATTCAAATATAATGTTGCCATTGCAACAAACCCCCCCTCCATATATCGACACTTTGGATTGGCTTAAAATGGAAGTGAATAAGGATAAAAATTCTACCAAACTTGATGGAAGAAATAAAAGACAACATGATAAATTTAAAAACAAACGGATATTTGACTATGATAATTATTTGGATGATCAGCTTGCTGATATATTAAGTGATAATCCGAGCTCTTCTTGATTCGAAAATATTTCCATTTTGTTTGTTCACACCCATGAGTATTGGGTGAACTAATATATTATTATAGTTTTATTTTTATTAATTTTTTATTGTTTATTTCTTATTTTTTCTTTTTCGGTAATTCGCATTAACCGCTATTTTTTCGACTAAATGCTTTTAAAATGTTGAAATACAAATTAGGAAGTTATTATGCTAAAATAGTAGCATCTATGAAATAAATAGGAATAAATATTTACAAACATTGTTATAAAAGGTTACATATAATTTATATTTCTATGCTTAATGAAATGAATTAAAAAAAATTTTAATAATTCCAAAAAATTATAAAAAAGTAGATTTATTATAAATCTTGAAATAGTTTTTCCCAAATATATTTAAAACGATCCACTTTCGAGAGAACTAAATGAATGCGTTTTTCATTTATTTTATAATCTTTTGTTATAACCCAATATGCATCATCGCAGCATATTTTTCCACACAACTACAAAAATGAAAAATGAAATAAATTTATGTAAGTATCAAAATAATTATTCATGTATATACATATGTATTATTTTATTATTATTAACAAGGTTAACGATTTCTCAAATATTAAATATTTTACAAATTTTTGTTGTCTTACTTTATGATCTAATAAAATAATTTTTTTCCCATTCACCATGATTTCTAACTTTATATAATCATTTTTTATCTGAAATAAAATATCTTCTTGATTTGTTTCTTTAATTAAAGTAGAATGCACATAAAAAATGTAATGGGCATAATGTGTACATTCATATTTGTGTGTGCATTAAATATTGTGTTTATATGTACAGTAAATACGGGAATGTAATGAAAAAAATAATAATAATTTAAAGCTAAAAATAGTTGCTCGTAAGTATATAAAAAGTAAAGTGGGAATAAATTAATATATTTTATTTTTTTTACCATCAAAAATAGGAATATTTAATTCAATATGATCTAATGATTCTCTCCAATCAAACCTAAAATCGATATAGGTCCATTAAAAAATAAATAATCAATACATTTATGAATGTGTGTGCAATGTTTAATAGTATAAGACGAACTGTTGCAAAAATAAATATGATAACTTTTTAATCTTACTTAGCATTATTTAAAAGGGTTCCCATTTCATATGGCATATGTAACATGCCTTTATACTATGAATTAATTAAATAATCAATGTAGGCATAAATGTGTTTATATATTTATAGACATATTATTTTTTTTATTTTTATTACCTTCATTATCTCCTTTGCAGTATCTTTGAAGGGAACTGATTTACAACCATCATCTTTCATAGAATTTATTTTTTTATATATATCATTTATATTAAGATTTTCATTTGGACTATTTATATCATCAATTTCATCAAATGTTTTTTCTATTTTATTAATATTAGTGTATTCTTTCCTAACATTCATATTATCATTTTCATTAACCTCTGTATTATAAAATGCCTTTCTAACACATGTTTTTAAATCCTTGTCAGTATTATTTATTACTTCTTCAACATTATGTTCATTCATTGATTTCATTTTTTCCATTTGGTCTATCTGTTCTTCGATTTGTTTTATTTCTTCCTCTTTTATGGCAGCATTTTTCTAACGTTAAAATAAAGGTAATGACATCCCAATAAATGAAAAAAAATCATAAATACATATACATATTTATATAAAGGCATTCCTAAATATATTTTAAATATAAATTTTACCTCAATTTCTCGATATAACTTTAGTGACTCATTTCCCAGTTTTCCATCTTCTATATCTTTCATTAAATTCTGAATTTTTTTAAAATTAAGAAATAAAAATATACCAAATTACCAAATGGGAAAAATTATGTATATATTATGTGTGAAATTTAAAAAAAAAAAAAAAAAATTATATACCTCAAGTTCGATATCAAAGTCGCTGTCATTTTGTTCTGTGATAGACAAAATTAATTTTTTATTTGATTTTTTATTTATGGCTATACTTTTTATAGGAGCTCTTATAAAATGGGCAGATTTTAATATTTTATAAGCTATAGGTTTAGAAAGATTAATTAATTTTATCTTGCATATTCTTGAGTGGTAATACGAACTATTAATACAATTGACAGTAAGTAAATGAACAAAAAAAAGGATGCTTGAAAAAATGTTAAAGTTCTTTATTAATTTTAGCATAATTGTTTTTGGCCTTCGTCAAATAGTTATATGGTTACGCATGCGCATCAATACATGTAAAAATAGATAAGCAAATAAATACGTATATCCAATCATAGGGTGGTTCAATGAAGCTTTGTTACCCCTGATTATATTTCCATCATTTAATTAGCTGCCTAATTTTGTACTATATATATATTATTATAATGAAGGAAACAAAAATATAGCATCATAATGTGGTTAATACTAATTTTTCAAAGCATTACTAACACTTTAATTTTTATTCTATAAAAACACTAACTCATTTTACTATTAAATTAAACTAATAAAAGGGAAATATCACATTGTGTAAGAATATTTACACGTATGTATATACATTATTTATTTTAACGAAGAATGAAATATTTTTTATTCCCTTTTTTTATATCTTTTTGTATCAGAAAATAACATAATTACTCTCTTTTTAGGCACTATTCATATATAGTGGTGTGCATTTTCGAAAAACAGCAACAATACATAATTATTTTCATAAGATTAGCATATCAAATAATATAATAATAGTATGCATTGAAATTTACAAATAAGTATATCCATACATATAGTTATTATGTATATTATATATATCCTATTTTTATATTGAATAAAATATATTTGGATATTTTTTTTTTTTACCACTTCTTTTTCTTCTCACTATATTATATAGAGTATTTCTTATTATATAGTACAATTTTATGAACTTTATTATTTTTTTCCGTTCCAAATAAATTAAAAATTTGATTTAGGGGTAGAAGATTTCAAGTGTATATAAATATATTTGAATAATTATTTTTTATACCCCATTTCTCAAAAAAAAAAATTGAATCAAGTTAACACAATTGGGAAAAATAAAATGGAAAGCGGGTTTAGCATTCCGTTAGCAGATGATATGCATTGCCATTTAAGGCAAGATGATATGCTAAAATTTACAGTCCCTGCAATAAAAAAAGGAGGATGTAATCGAGTTTTAGTAATGCCTAACACTATACCAATTATAAGTAGTTGTGAAGAAGCCAAGAAATATAGAGATGAATTAATAAAATATGATAGCAGTATAGAATATTTGATGACTCTATATTTAAATAAAAAAACTGATGAAAATGATATATTAATTAATTACAAAGAATGCAATTTACAAGGAATAAAAGTATACCCAAGTAATGTAACAACGAATTCTAACGATGGTGTATCAAGTTTAGAACCATATTATAAAATATTTTCTACATTAGAAAAAATAAATAAAAGTTTACATATACATTGTGAAGAACCTAATATAAATCCAGTATATGCAGAAAAGGAATATTTACAGCATATACATGATATATCTATTAAATTCCCACATTTAAAAATAGTTTTAGAACACATATCAACTGAAAATATGATAGAGCTTGTTAAAAAATATCCAAATATAGCAGGATCTATTACTCCTCATCATTTGCATCTAACTATTGATGATGTTGTAGATGTAAAAAATTATGATTACTCATTTAACAATACAGATATTGAAAAATATGTAAAAAATGTATATAATTATTGTAAACCTTTACCTAAAACATTAGATGATAAAATAGCATTATGCAATATTATAAAAGAGGGAAACCCTAAAGTATTTTTAGGTTCTGACTCGGCTCCACATTATCAAAAATTTAAACAAGAACCTCATTATAAGCCTGGTATTTTTACACAGCCTTTTCTTTTATCATATCTTGCTCATATATTTAATAAATTTAATTCATTAGACAAAATTGAAAATTTTGCTTGTAAAAATGCTGCACAATTTTTAAATTTGAAACCTAAACCCATCGAAAATAATAAAAATAGTATTATATACATACAAAAAAAAAATTTTACAATACCAAATGAATATTTTGGAGTTGTTCCATTTTTAGCTAATCAGACAATTGATTTTACAGCATCCTATAAACATGATGTCGTTTAATATAGACACATATTTATATGATATGTATTTTTATTATGAATATTTGCATAAACTTTTCTATTATATATATAGTATAAATACATTTTTTGGCTACATCTGTTTTTTAACATTATGTGTATTTATTTTTCGGTAAATTAAAAAGTATGCTACTGTATATTTTAATCGAAATTTGATTAAAAAGGAAATTATCAAACTTTATATGCACCTCTTCAAGGACATAAAAACAAACAAATTAATTGAGACAAAAAAATACAATATAAAATTTTATATTACTGAAAATTACAATTCAGTGTATCAGTTTATTGTTACCTTTATTATTTTTGGAGAATTTGTTTTTACATCGTTTAGTTTTACATCAGTTTGGTCATTTTTAAAATTTTTTCCGTTTTCAATTTCCTTTTGTGTTTGGACATCTTCTGAAGAATTGTCCTTTTTGTTGTTAGGCGCTATAACACTATTTTTGGAATCGATAATTTTACATTTCTCTTTATTAGACGACTCTATTGAATTTTTTCTTATGCACACAAATGTTTTAGGCATTGTATTTTCTTCTATGCTTATATTTAATTCTTCATATGATCCATCTTGGTCTTGAGGAAATAATTTAACAACTAAAATTGCAATGATTGAAAAAAGTATTGATATTGTACTAAGTATAAGGGCAATATTTATAATTAATTTTTTATATTTTTCCGGATCTATTGAATTATCCAATATATTAAACAATAAAATATTATTTGGCATTTTTCTTGTTTACATGTTTAAAATACAATTTTTAAAATACCAAAAATACATAATCCAATAAATCAAATAAATATATGAACAGCAATTAATATTTACACATGATCATCTTATTTAATTTTTTATTTAAAAAACTTTTTTTTTTATAATTATTTATGTCTTATTTTAAAATAGAAAAAGATAAAGAAAAGGAAACGATATTATAAACACGTTTTACCATTCCATTATTATTATAATAAAATATGCACAAATTAAAAGACGCATTTAAGGAAAATAATATATGGCATAATTAATTTTAAACTTGACCATTTTATAGGCACATGTGCATATATGTTATTATACTAAATAAAAAGAAGTGGGAAATGCAAAATCACGCTCATTATTTCAACTATCATTTTTTTCATATTTCTTTTTTCACTCATTTTTATTTTTCAAATATAAAGAAAGATTGCTTCAAAAAAATATACATATCAAACTCATTTATTCTATTTTTATTTTTAACTCTTGTATTGCAAGAATTTGCAATTAAACAGTTATTAAAACTGTGCTTACATACATATACACATATGCATACATAATAAACATATTAATGCATAAAATGATTGCACATGGCGAAATTCGAAAAATTGTTTTTTTATAATTCATTAGTAATATTAACAAAAACTATAAGTGCATACTATGCAAAAAAAACTTAATGTGAAATGAGAAGAAAAAAACAAAACAAAAAATTATATGCAAAATATGTACACACATTTTAGAGACTGATAAATCACCCTAAATATATGTATGGCTCATCATTTTTTTTTTCAAATTCAATTTGGTTTTCCATTTTTTCTTCTGAAATTTGCTCTATATATTTTAATTCCTTAAGTATTTCATTCAAATTAAAAATATTTTGTTGTAGATCTCCACGATGATGGGGATTTAAAACATTGTAAGATAAATTATTTAAATTATTTATGACTTTATTTAATTTACTATTAACAGTATTTAATGAATTTGGTATATTAACATTTTTTATTTTTTGACTTAGACTAGAAACATTAATATATTTATGTCTTTCATTAATTTGATCATTTATATTGTTTATGTTATTTTTATTTATATCAGTTTTAATTTTAAATGTGCTTAAATTATTATTTGTATTTGAATTTCGGTTTGAACTTAATGGAGAAATATTATTTATGCTCCCAGTATTGGTAATATAATTATTACCCCCAATTTGGTTACTTCCAATATTGTTACTTCCAAAATTATTATTGAAAATATTATTTGGATTTTGAAATTCCTCTTTTTTAATTATTTTTTCTTTTTTTTCATATTTTTGTCGTAACTTAATTGATAAATCGATTAATATTCTTATATTTTCAACAGGAGGATATTTAAATAATCTTTTTAAGCAAGAGTTTTCATCATTTTCGAGTAAAAATGTTTTAATAAATAAAACCATAGATATAGAAAAATAATCTATTAAAGGAAAAACTTCTGAAGTCATGTGTGCGATTTCTATTATGTCTCCTTTGAAATCAAACTCAAACCCATTTTTCCAATTTTTTGCATAACAATCTAAAAAAAAGAAATGGAATACGTATAGAAATGAAAAAAGAGAGAAGCAATCACTAAGAAAGTTCATATATATATGTAGACAAGTATATAAAAACAGCAAATAAATACATTCCCATATATTGTAAACCACCAAAATGATATTAGATGGGGAAAAATAAAATATGACAATAATTTACCTGAGAAAAAAATATCCCATAAAATGATGGTATCGTCTATTGGAAATTCTCTACAATAAAAGAGACGGACCCATCGAAGCAAAAATATTTGTGGCTCAATACTTAAAGATATTAAATGGTTATATAATTGTTTATCCAAATTTTTTAATAATTTATGGAATATATATGTGCATTTTTGTAATAATACAGTTTTACATGAATTTTTTGATAATTGTGTTTTTTTGTCTTCTCTCGATGAAAATAAATATTTTAATCCCATATTCATAAAATGATCAAATATTATATATGTGTCTGATTCAACCTCATCATTTTTAAACAATGTAAGATATTCTTTATAATACTTTTTATTATCACAACTATTTGATATATCATTTTGCATAATTTGTTCACGATAATTAACAATAAAAAATATAGCAACTATTTCATTCATACCTTGCTTATATGATATTGATGGATTTTTCTTTGCCCATATAAATAATATTTTATTTAATATATCTCTTATTTTTTCATCTTGGAATATTTTTTTTTCAGAATATGTTCTTAAAATATCTTGTTTTATTTCATTATTTAATTCTTGATTTTTTTGTTTTAAAGTCCATGGATTTTTATCATCAGACGATAGTGGGTGAAAAATTCGAGGATCTAATTTTTGAATATCTAAATTAATTTGTTTAGTTATATATTCATCTTTATCACGTTTATATAAATTTCGTTTTTTTTCTATTTCTTTTGTTAATTCTTCTAAATTATTATATTTATATATACCCAATAAAAGAGGCCAATAAACCCTTCGTAAAGGTGGGATGATTTTGGAACTATCATCTAATATATTATTTGCTAATAATAATATAAAATTATTTTTATTATACACATCATTATTTTCAACACTGCTACTTAAATAATCACTTTTATTATTATCTGTACTATCTTCACAATTTAATATATCATTTTCATTTAAAGGAAATTTTTTTAAAAAGTCATCAAAATGTATACCTTGTAAATCTTCTAAAAAATTATCTGCATGCATTGTCTTAAATATATTTATCACACAACAATCATTTTTTCTTTATACACAAATTGCAAGTTTTTATTGCCGGGTAATCTTTTAGGGCTTAATATTTTTATATGTATTTCCTTTATTTTTGCAGTATCTCTTCTTTTTCTTTTTTCAGGAAAATAATAGATATTCAAAAAATTATAATGCGGAAATATATATATATATATATATATATATATATATATGCAAGTGCTTATAATATCGTTAAAATAAATTACTTTTAATAAAAAAAAGAACACAAAATAATAAAATGCTTAATATATAATTATTACTTATTTTTCTCACAATTCTTCAAAACTGGAGTTTATAAATATTACTAGTTTAATTTGTTACCGTTATGTTCAAATAAAAACAGAAATAGCAGAGGATATCATAACAATAATAGCAATAATAATAATAGTAATTGTGGCAATAATAAAAAATATATATTATATAAATATATTAATATGGAAATAATATTTTTTATTTATTTTTTTTAGAGGTGCACACAATAAAAAAAAGGTAGTAAAATATGTTAGGTGTTTAAATAAAACATTGTGTAAAATGACTTATGATGATATTTCTTATTGTCTAGATAGTTTTATTTTTTATGTAAAACTATTTTATAAAATTCTATTTTGTTTAACCAATTTCTTATTGTTTAATAAAGAGGCGTGGCTTTTTCTTTATGTGTATATAAATAAATAAATATTTACATGTTCATATAATGATATTTAATTGCGCTCAAAGAAATCGAATAATAAACATTAATATAATTATCTCATATTTTATGATTTTCTCTAGTTCATATTTTCAATTATTTGTATAAGAAATAGCTAAAATAAAACATGGAATAGTTACCATTGTTTTATACATGTTAATGTACTAACAACGAAAAACAAATAATACACTTTATTAATTTTTTTTTAATATACACATCTTCTCTATATTTTTTATCTCATATATTACCATTTACTTATTTTTTTTGTTTTTGTGAAACATGTTTTTAGCATTAGTATATATAATACATACATTTTTTGTATGAACAGCCATAATAAAAAAATTATTATTCTATGCATTTCTCTTTTATTTTAAAAAGCATACTAAAAAATTCCTTTGGGCTTGTACATATTTTATATTATATACATATAATCATAAGGAAATATACCAAAGGAACAACATATATATTCTTTTAAAAAACTGCTTGACATTTTATACACACAACTTTCGGAGTATAGATCTGTTATATTGCAAAAACAAAATTTGTGTATTAAAAAGTCATAATTGTGAATTTAATTTATTTTTCTTTTCTCTCCAACTTTCATTTTTTAAGAGTTCATTTTATTAATTACATAACACATTAACTTATTTCCAATTCTCCAATTTAAATTTTCATATAGACATTTCAAAAAACAAAATAACGTTTCAAGTATATTTGGACCCAAATAATAACAACAATATATATGTGTTTTTTTTTTAATTTTTATTACATTTTTAAGAAAGAACACGGAATGAATAAAAAAATGAAATATTTAATATGCAAAACAACTAAACAACAAAATACATACATATCACCTTAAATTTTAAAACGAAAATATGAAACAGTTAATGATAAAGATATTAAGAATAAAATAAACAAAATGTATAAAAATATTTAAATAAATTGACATAAAATAATATTGGAAAATAGAAATAAAATGAATTTCCATGGATATTTTTTTTTAGCATAACCCAATTATTTTGCAACAAAAAAACTAAGATTAAAGTAAATCACACAAACAATTGATACTAAAGGGATAATAATGTTTTGTAATTTAAATGCAATATACAAAGCTGTTTGGTTGTATTTTATTAAATTTAGGAATAAAAACGCAATTTTTTATTGTAAATATAATACTTTTGTGATTGTAATATATTTTTTATTTTTCATTTATTTTACATTATCAAGATAATATCTTTATTATAATTGTTCATTTTATATTTTTTGATAATTAAATTGGTACTAGTAAAAATATCTTAAATACTATTTTTTTATACACACGCAATAAATATACAAAAATGCATATTAACCAAAAAAAGTACAGCTTTAAATATATGTAATATTATAGATAAATTCGATTTCATAATAATATATTATATATTTTATAAAACGTTTAAAAAACATATTTTCCGTGAAAAAAAATACATATTTTTTTTTATAAAAATATATAATTATGAATTTTTTTTTTGTCAATTGTAAATATATACTAAAAATAGCCTTATATTACCCCCAATTTATTTATTTATTATATGTATCCATTTAGTTAATATATTTGTGTATATATATTTTTTATAAGTATATTATGTATGAGCATGTTTATGTATTATGTACTGGTGGATGTCATGTATTCATAAATATTATAAATTTTAAATACAATTAACAATTTATTGATTTAAATTAATTTTGATTTTAAAGATACCGCAAAAAGCGGGGAAAATATATATTTATTCTTTATACACAATTTGATTAAAATGAAAAATGATAAAAAATTAAATTTGTATGAAATATTAGGTGTCGAGAAAAAGGCAAATGCAAAAGAAATAGCTAAAGCATACAGAATATTAGCTCTGACTTACCATCCCGACAAATTTTTATCACATAATAAAAAGTTAAATAATAAAGGAAATAAAAATAAAGAAAATGAAGGTAATGAAAATAAGAATGATGAGGATGAACCATTAACATTGGAAAGATGCAAAGAAATGTTTTTGCAAATACAAAAAGCATATGATATATTAAAAGATCCTGAAAAAAGACAAAACTATGATGATTTTGGATTGGAAGAAGATTTTGATGAATTCAAAAATTATCTTGATCCGAAATTATTTCATTCTAGAATCAAAGTTGAAGACATACTAAAATATGAGCAGAAATATAAAAATAGCCAAGATGAAAAAGATGATTTAATTCAATTTTATAATAAATTCAATGGTAATATTAAGCACATTCTTGAATACATTCCATTTAGTGATGCATCTGATTTGGATAGATTTCTAAATATATTTGAGGATCTTTTTAAAGATAAAAAAATAGAAAAAACAAAAGATTATGAAAAGTCATTAAAAAATATAAATAATATTATTAAAGCATATGAAAATATTGTTAAAAAAGATAATATCCGGGGTGGTAATAAAAAAACGAAAAAAAGAAAAACAGAAGAACCTATTGATGATCTAGTTCTAGCTATTAGAAATAATGAAGCAAGAAGGAATCAAAAAATAAACTCACTTTTAACTAGTATCGAAATAGAATATTCTAAAAAAAATCCTAAAAAAAAAAAAGTTAAACCTCCAACAGAAGAAGAATTAAAAGAAATAAGCAAAAGACTCGAAGAAAATAAAAAGCGTAGTATCGAAATGAGAAAGTTAAAAGGATTATAACTATTATCCTGTGACTTCACACGTATATATATATGAGTATGTGATGTATTTTATAGGTATGTACAATGCTATAATGGCATATGTGTATTTATTCACTTTTTTTTAATTTGTAAATCATTATTTAATTATCAAACATTTTTGATGTTTTTTCCGGGAAATATTCGAAGAAGCGCTTGCATATTTATGAAATTATTTTGAAGTATGATGTTAAAACTAATAATAAACAAATTTTTTAAATATAAAAAAATAAAATAAGAAAAAAAGTTCAAATAAATCTATGCACCTTTTAAAAAATTATATAAGTATCATATATCAAATATTTTCTCATAAATAATAGGTAAACCAAATATAGAGAAAGAATAATTATTGTCTTAAGTGTGTAATTATTTTTCTTTATATTTTTACGAATTTTGTGAAATTTTACTCGCTATATAGCATAGGCCCATATATTTTCCAACAAGTATATTAAAGGTTTGACTACGAATTTTAGAATAGTCTGAAAATATGAAAAAAAAAATTAAATAAAATGTGCGAATGCTTTCCTATTATCTCCAATTTTTTTTTTCATTCTGTATATTTTCTCTTTTTTTTCGCTTTTTTGGAGAAAAGCTATCAATTTATAGTTTTTCGTCTTTTCGCACGTATCGAATATATATGTATATATATTTATATAGAAATGTAAAG
The DNA here is from genome assembly GCF_900002375.2 of Plasmodium berghei ANKA. Taxonomy (NCBI): domain Eukaryota; phylum Apicomplexa; class Aconoidasida; order Haemosporida; family Plasmodiidae; genus Plasmodium; species Plasmodium berghei. The sequence goes on from NC_036171.2 coordinate 1,441,981, forward strand.
ACTAATAATTTTAGGGAAAATAAAAAAAAAATCAAAATATAATCCTGCACATATCAATCTATATCCAACTAATTCAATGAATATGTGTACCGCATTAAGAATTGTAACAAACTTTTAATTAAAAAAATAAACCTTTTGATATATATTGTTTTTTTTTCTTTGTATATATAATTCCCATTAATTTTAAAAAATACAATGAATAAAAGTGAAGAAAATGAACAAACTAAAAAAAGTTCTGCCTACAAAACCAACAAAAAAAAATTGTGTAAAAATATAATGAATGAGGAATATCCTTTTTATGTAAATTATGATATACTTGTAAAAAATTATAAAAATGAAAAAAATTATATTGATCTAAACCTTGAAATTAATTATAATTTAGAAGAAATAGAAGAAAACAACGAAAATATAAAAAAGTGTATATTTATACCTAATTCGAAAAATAAGGATAATTTGTGGGATCGAAAATCTAGATCAAAAAATGAAAAAATAAATAACCAGCATGAAACTAATTACAATATAGACTCTAAAAATAATTTTATTTCAACAAAGTACAAAAAAAAAAGCAGCAACCCAAATTGTGAAAATAGAGAAAGTGGTAGAACCAACCATACAAATCGTAGTGTAAGCTCTGGAGAAGAAGGGAAAGCAAATAGCGATAAAAACAAAAGTGAAGATAACATAAAAAATAAAAATAACCATGAATCTTATTCTTCTGATTCAAATGATACCTATTGCTCAGAATTATCTGAAAATTACTCCGAAATTGAGAAAAAAAGTATGAACTTTTCTCAAAGAATTACATATGATGATATAATACTCAACAAGATAAATCTATATGATACAACACTTGATTTAAATAGTTACATGAATAATAAAAATAAAAACAAAGATAAAAATGATGCTGACCATATATCTTATGGAGTAAACAAACTAAAACGCGTAATATCGAATAGCTCTTCTTTATTATTTGCTGATAATAATACTGAAAACTTTGACTACACACATAATAAAATTTCTAGCAATAATGACAATAGAAGTGATCGCAATAATACTGAGCTTTACTCGTCAAATATTTTTTCGAAGCACCATAAATATGCGTTTCTGGATAAATTATATTGTTCTAAGGAGGAAGAAGTTAGATATTGCATGATTTAAAGCATTGTGGTTGTAGTGTAGCTATAATCGTATATATATTAAGTAAATACTTTCCGTCTATAAAAAGGGGAGAGTACAAATATGTATACATATACATATATGCATTTCTCATAGACATTGAATGCTTTAATACGATCATTATCACCATTTTGATCAATCTTGATGATGTTTTATTTCTCTCAATTTTTGTAGCGAAACAAACTTAATAATCCGGTCATCGAATTAGCAAGAGAAAGGAGTTCACCTATACACCTCCAATTTAATAAAAATGATAAAATATTAAATAGAAGAAAAAGTGAAGATGATATATTAAATAAATATGAAAAAATAATAAAAATAATGAAATATTTAAGAAGGATAAAAACTCGACATCCAGAAATTGAAACTATTGTTTCTATTTTGTCTAATAATATTAAAAATGTCACGTTTAACTGTGAGAAAATGTTTTCATCAAGACGCGAGCTAAATGACTTCTTAAAAAAAATATACATTTATCAAATTTTTATACTAAAAAGTATGTACTGATAAATATATAAGATTGAATTTCTCCATATATACATTATGCCCACACATATATCCACTTGTCTATGTATATGTTTACTTTTACAGAAGTGGTTTTTAAAAATAACTATTCCCCAAAAAATAATTACAGCAAAAAATGCAATAGCAAAAACCCTTCAATGCAAAGCGTATCATTTGTAAATATCAATAAATCCCATCTAAGGTTACTACTCATATAAAAAAGCTAAAAATGTGTTTAGAAATATGGTGAAGACACATAACTGCTTTATTTTATTTTCTTCCTCACCAAGGGGGAGAAAATTAATCGAAAGCGCGCCACTAAATATGTGCATATGTACATTAATAATTCCTAAAAATTTTCATATTTTCATTTAAATTTTTTTTTTAGAGACTATTCAGAAATCCCCGATGACACAAAGAGAGATTCTAATTACTTACTCTACTATCTAAGCAAAAATCGTTCCTTTAATATACCAAATAACCTTTTATATGAAAATTCGAATGTAAATAAAGATCATATTAATAGAAATAGGCAAAATGGTGTTGATACGTTAGGCAATATACACAAATATATAGATCTAAAAAGTACAAAAAATATAGAAAACAGAACATATTATGCATTCAAAAATGAAAAAGATAGAAAAAACGACAAAAATAAAAAATATAATAATAAAAGTAGTGATAATTCTGACGAAGAAAAAAATCAAAATTATGAACGATATGATAATAAAATAAAGGAAAAAAAAAAAAAAAATCATCGAAACAACGAACATAATATCAATTCTAATAATGCATTAGATAAAATCGAAATGTGCCAAGAGAAAAGAGGCATATTTGTGAAACCAAGAAAGAATCATATATTAAATATAAAAAACGAATTAACCAATACAAGAGAAATATATAACAATGATGATAATAATAGTAATACATTTGTTAATGTCCCATTAAATGAATGCAAGCCAAATACAAATTATTTAAAGCGGATCGACAATGCGGAAGATAGACATGTGATGGATAATGCATACACCAAAGGGGCGCTAGAATGTTCCAATTTAAATATCACACAAAAGCGAGGACAATTTGAAAAAAAATATATAGTTTTAAAAAAGGAACTAAATATGAATGCTCTTAATTTAGAGAATAAATGCGCCCCTATCAGAAAAAATATTTCCGAAAATGAGAGATTTCCAAATAACTCTATCGATAAAGATAAATTAGATAAAAAAACTTACGTGTTATACTATGATGTCAATAAAGAAATAAATACCATATCTAATAGGAATTCTGTTACGAATGCATTGAAAACAACCCTTTTAAATAGTATAAAATATATATTGATATATATGCATATGCTTACATATATATAACTATGCAAAAAATAATGATAATGATATTACCTAATGTTATTTATGATAAAATATCTATATTTTTAATATAGGAAAAATTATGTGTTTACATAATTTAGTAATGAATTTTGGCATTTCTATTTTATTTTTAGAACCCCAAAATTTTGCAGCCCTTCAGAATTTCTTATTTAAAATTGAAGTGGAGCTAGTCGAATATAAGCATTTTATTTTGTTAATAACTAAAAATGTTAAAAAACTGAGTCTAGAAGCTTTATACGGATTAAATGATTTTTCTGTTTTTGAAAAGGTGTGAAATGCTATTTTTGTTTTGTATGCAAACTATATGTATTTGCATTATTGTCTGGCATTTTATTCACAATATTACATATTCATACTCATAGGTATATGGGAAAAAAATCGCTCCGAGATTTTTAGTTTCCCAAAAAGTAAAAATGTTTTACAAATATGATATATTTTATCAAAGATTTAAGGAACTTGAGAATGTTCGAGCGTTCAGTGGAATTACTGATGCAGTAGAATTAATATAAAGGAAATAGTATAATGTAAGCACATGCTTTATTTATTGCATATGTATTCATTTTCATTTTATTAAAATATATGCATATAAATGTGATTTTTTTTGTGAGGATGATTTCTATGCATATTATATATATAAAGAGAAAGAATATTCCAGATATATTTAGTAAGTTTCATCCATAATGGTTTCCCCAAAGACGATAGTATAAATAATGATATATGATATATAAACGTATGTACTTATTTGTACGATATTTCTTAATTTCGGAAGAATTATTATTTTCGATTTTCATCCCAATTATATGATCAATTTTTGTATGATTATACATTTTGGGAAATTATAAATATTTTCTTTTCCCTGCCACACCCCTTAAAAAAATACACGATATGGATATGAAAATTAACAAAAACATACAGCTTAAGATACTTTCATATATTATATGGAGAAAAAAGAGATATATGTGCGTTGTGTCCAATAACAAATATATAAACAGGGAATTCTCATTTATTTAACCCATGCAATAATAAATTGCTTTTCAAAACAGCATGCTAAAATTGTACTATATATAATGGAATATTATTCTCACCTTTTTTTTAAAAGACAATATATTTTTGAATGCTTAATTTTTTTTATTTTCCTCTTTTATATTATATTTTGTTTTTGTAATTTTTTTTTAAGTTTATTTTGGCTAATTGACACCTAATAATTATTACTTGTGCATGAAAAAAATGTAATAATTAAATATAGCCATTTTAAATATTAGTTTATTTTTAAATTAAATATTAAGTGGCTACATAACAAATTTAAGTCTTTTAAAAATGGCTACCTAAAAAAACATTAATAAATAAATTAAATAACAAAATCAGGAAAATATAAAGAAAATTTTAATCGAAATTTTATTTTTAATGAATAAATTTTTTTTAAAAAGCACACCTATTTATATTATATTGTAATAAAAAAATTATATATAATAAAATAACATCGTTCCGTTAAAGTTCACACACAATACACTTCTATAACTTTCACACTTTTTTTATTTATAGATTATTATTTTCCTATTTTTTGTATGTTGTGTATACAAAAAAAAATTAATAATTATTGCGCAACATCAATAATATAATAAATAGAAAATAAATAAAAATATATGAAAATTATAAAACTTAATTATCATAAATATTCAATGAAACTTTTTCATTTATTTTTTGTCTTTATGGGGTAGATAATTGATTACACATTTATGAAAATTATTTTTTGAATTAATAATATTTTTTCGTACTTTTAATCTTTATATTTTGTTTTTCGTTTTTTTATAAAATTAATGTTCTTAACTTTATCATTATATCGCATCATTTGAATAACTTAAAAACATAAAATGTAATTAATATTAAGAAAAATTAATTCTTTAACATTTATTTATCCTTTAAAAATATGGGTAACATAAGCTAATTATATATATGCACATATATGAATGGATATAGGCAATGTGAAATGAAAAAATTACCTAATGAAAATTTTAATGATAAAATAAATAAGCAATTCTATTAATATACCAAAACTTGACGATAAAAATAGGAGAATAGCCATTTATAAGCGAACCTATTTGAAGATTTTTAAAAATAGCACGAAGAATAATTCAAGTAAAAAAATAAAAATCATTAATTAAAAAAATAGTTTTAGAGAATGCAAATATAATACAAACAGGAATAAATTAAAACGAACAAATTTGCAAACAAGACGATAAATAAACTCCCTTGTAGATGTACAGTGGCGATTCGTAAATATCTTTTATTAATAATATTTTAAATGAGGCCAATTATATAGACAACATGAGTACTAATGGATCGACTGTAAATGATCTATATATTAATAAAGTAAATAACGAAGAGAAAATAATAAATAGACAAAGCAGTTCTTTGGCTGAAAATATTATGAAATGTAATGACGATCAATTAAAAGTGGCATGCTCGAAAAATAAAAAGGATCATAAAATTTCACGTATAGAAACATTTTCTCATAAATATTATGAAAGAGAACATATAAAAATACGGAAAGATTATTATACTATTAAAAGTGATGCTACAGTAACATCCATGAATAGCAACATAAATAGAGAGAATTGTGCCAACCAAGGCACTAGTGACGAATGGGTGAATGATCACGAAAATAATAACACTGTTAGTAATCATGACTATAACAATAAAATCGAGTATGGTGATACAATACATTATAGCAGCATATCCAGTGAAGCTATTAACAATACATTTAGTGATATTGATGAGGATATATATAATGATAATAATAATGAAAAAGAAAATGAGATGCATAGCACCAAAATCGATTGTATATTAAATCAAACCAAGGAAAACGAAGATAAAAATATAATAAAATTCACGGAAGAAAATAATTTATGTAATAATACCACCATAAACAAAACATGCTCTAATATCGATGAACAAAGCATACAAAATACCGAGCCGGATAATGGGGTAACGAAAAAGGGGGATGATTCAGAAGGAGAAAGCTGGATTGAAATTGGAAAATCTTTCAACTTTTGGGATGCACTAACAAATAATTTTAAAAATATATTTTTACCAAAAAGGGAGGACGCTAATATAGATGGAAATGTCTCTGATAAGAATGACAAGGAAGTCAAAGAAACAGAAATATATAAAAAAGTAAAGAAAAACCTAAATAAAGTAGATAAAATAAATGAGGTAGACAAAATGAATGAAATATGCACAAATAAAGGAAACCACCGCAATGGGAATTCATTTCCATTATCTACAGATTCTTATGTAAAATGTTTAAATTATTTAACTTTAGAAAAAATATTAGAATTTGAATTAATAAATAAATTAACGAGCAATGTAATAAATAATAGAATAAATGTATTTACATATATTAAGAGATTAAATCTAGATGAAAAATGGGCTAAATTGCCAATATATAAAAGACAATATTATTTGCATCAAATGAAAAATGTTAAGCATCTAAATACATCCGATAAAATATACTCACCAAATGGTATATACATACATGAAGTAGCAGCAATTATATTTCAAAATGTATCAAATTTAAAAACATTAGAATTATTATCACCTGAATATTTTATGAGTGATAATACACCTATACATGAACCATTTGCATTATGTCCATGCGTATTTGCAAAATTAGAAAAATTAACGATTATTGGTTGTCAAACATTAGAATGGTTACATATATTTCGTAATTGTTCATTCCCATTATTAAAAAAATTTGAAGTATGCTATTATCCTTTACACCACGATCATTGGACATGGAAATTTGTATTTGATTTTACAGCATTAGGGTTAAAAGGATTATATAATATACTATATACAATGGAGAATTTACAAAAATTAACCATAGGATTTGATGTATTATTTGATAATATAGATGGTTATATATTTAATCCTTTAGAAAGCCATAGAAATATATTACAAGAAAATAATATTCCGAATAATAATATTAGATATAGTAATACATTATCTGTTCCGGTAGCTAATGGGAATCCGTCTAGAAAATATAAAAGTTATAGAGGTAAATTATGTGAAGAAGATTTTAGTGATATTTTTACTATTGCTTATTATGTATCTGGTAAATCTGGAAAATTAAAAAGAGTTATGATAAAATATAGAGATTCAAATGATAAATATGATGATGATTATGCTGAAAATGAAGATACGATTAATGAAATTATTTCAGAAGCTACAAATACCGCTTCTTCTTATTATAACTATGTTTTTAATTGGTTTCGATCATCCGATGATTCAACTTCAAGAAATTCTATAAATTAAAAAAAAAATAGAGAATAATTCATTTCTCCATTTTAGAAATATCGTGATAATATGTACGAATTTATTTTTAAGAGGATGCATAAAATATTAACATTTTTCATAGAGTCAAAACTGGGATGATCCCATGATTTAGCGATATATGTCTATGAAATTTTATAAAATAGGAACTTTCATGTGACACGCACACTTATGTAATTAAAATTTTGGATGACTATAAAATTATAATATACCAAATTTACTCTTGTATTAATAAACACAAACCGAAAGAAGATCTAAACACATTCACATTGCAATATATATGTGTGTGAATATTTTTCCGGAAAAATTTAAATACTTTAATATTTCAAGAAAGTGATTTTTGCTTTGCCATTTTACATAACTGTGAAACATTTGAGTTTGCATTTTTTTACATATTTTTTGATAGATGGCGCATGTATATTTTTAAATAGCATGTGAATATATTCATTTTATATAGATTCTTCCATTTTATCCGTATATTTTGCAAAGACATGTTGTACTCTGATTTTTGCTAGCATATTTCATTAGGAGCTAATTTATTTCCTTCAAAATTTGCATAAAAGTTTTATCTTCCATGTTTTGTGTGTGCATGAAATGACATATGTATGTATAATATTAATTAGTCTTTTTCGTTTCTTCCTTTTTATTATTTTTTTTGTTAATGTAAAATATTATTCTACATATAATATGACGTTAATAAAAATTTCAAATATTTTTAAAATTTTAACTAGATATATTTGTTCTGTTTTTTTCCTTTTTCATACTATATGGGGATACTAAATACAGTAAAATTGTGGAACATGGAAACTAGAGGATTTTTTTTGCGGTCCTTGTAAATTAATTAATACGCAGACATGTGTATATATGCATATTGTTTTATTTACTTACATTTTTTCTCTTTTTTTTGTATACTTTGTGTTATTTCGCACTCAATTTGCATAAATTATCTCAATTTTATGTTATTCAATTTAAAACATAATTTTGAAATGATGTCTATATAAAACGTTTAATTAAATTTCTTTTACAATTTTTTTAATTATAATAAAAAAAATGTTTAAGAGAAAAAAAAAAAAAAATCAAAAATGTTAAAACATCAGACGTTAGTACAAAAGGTTTTAATTAGGTGAATATTCAAATAAAATACATGCACATATATAGTATATATTTTTATAATATTTATGTGAATATTAAAAAAAAAAGTAGACATGCTTTAAGTAAATGCCAAACACACACAAGTGTTGACAATTATTGAAATGTTTTTATATGAAAAAAAAATATAAAAAACAGCATACCAATATATCAATAACGATATAATTAGCGTAATATGAGAATAGTAAACTCCGTTATCCTCCCTAAATAACTGCAGGTATTTTTCCCAATTCAAATGGAGAAGCTAGCAATTGATTTATATTTTGAGGGATTTCGGAGGAATTTCTAAATTTAATTTTTTCAACGTGTAATAAGGGATAATATATACTTAGATCGAAATCTTTTTCATTTATTTTGTTAGTGTCAATATTTTTTAAAACTGTAAAATTGTTCGAAATATTTTTTGAAAAAATTTTATCAAATAATTGGCTATCAACATCAAATCTTTCGCCCTTTTTGCACTCTTCAATTGCTTTCAAATAAAATGATGCATTATTAAATAATTGAGAAGTTGGGAATGTATATATAGTTGATCTATTTTCATTATAACTATTTAAATTCTGATTATTTATTTGTTCTAAAGATTTAATAAAATTTTCATTAAAAAATTTTATTTTTTTTGTTTTGTCGATTTGAATATAATTTTTTTCAAACATAATTTCATTTTCATTAGTAAATAAAATTCCATTATTTTTATTTTCCATATCCTTTGTATTGTTTTTCATATTATTATTCATTTCTTGTATTTCCAAATTAGCTGTGTTGTTGGTATAGTGCGAATTACTGTCAGGGTTGCTTGGTTGAATTACTTGATTTCTAAAATCGACATTATTAAAATTATAATTTTGTTCCATTGGATTTTTATTATTATCATGCACTATACCACTATTGAGAATATTGTTATGAGAACCAAGCAAATTGAAATTATTTAAACCAAAATTGCCTGCATTGTTCACATTATTATTTTGTAGTATATTTTGATAATGTTGCATATTTCCTACATTATTATTTATAAATTTATTATTCATGTTTAGATCCGATTGACTACTAAATTGGGGATAATTAATTATATTTGGATTTTTTCCACCAATATCATATATATTATAGGCAGTATTCATATTGTTAAAACTCCCAACATTCATAGTATTATCTCCAGAATTTAAATGCGGTTGCATGTTATAAGATGAATTATTTATACCAGAAATACTAGAATTATTTTCTCCAATATTAAAATTTCCTACAACGGAACTATTACCATTCATATTATAATTCATATATGGAATATTATTCATTTTATTATTTTGTACATTCATCATAAAATTCATATTTTTTGCCATAGGATCATTATAGTTACAAGGATTTATCACATTTTGAGGAATTACTCTAGAATCACAATTGTAATTTACATAATTATTATTTTGATTATTTAATGGATTAATATTATTATTAGGCGCCGAATTTTCTATGCCCGCATAATTTATATTATTTCCATAATTCATGTTATTTGAATTTCTAAAAAGTGATTTTCCTTCTTTTATTCGATTTCCAAATATTGATTTGTCTTTACCTACAAAATCATTAAATCTGAAATTTGACGTTTGATTGGGTCTATTAAATTTGGATTCACCTATAATATTATTATTTGCAAAAAGGGGTGTGTTTTTTGGTTTATTTCCAAAAATTGAAACGTTTTGCTTAATTTGTGTAAATAATGGTTTTTGATTTGGAAAATTTATATTGTCATTTTTGTTTGAAAAATATAAATTATTTTGGTTTTGGCTATTATTCATATTTGGCATATTATTCATGCTATTACCAAAAATATCATTGTTATAGTTATTCATATTTTTATTCATAAAATCATTTCCATACATATTATTAACAAGCCCATTATTGTAGCCCCCTTGCATAATATTCCCAGGATTTTGATAAAAATTTTCATTATTATTCTCATAAGGATTCCTATTATTATTTTGGTAAGAATTCAGCTGATTTATCCCTTCGTTAAAGCCATTGTTAGGAAACATTTTTTTAAGTTTTTTTTAAATATGTATATATATATATATATATATATTCCTTATATTAATTTTTAAACAAATACTTTATTCAATTATGTAAAAATGCGGCTTTCAAAAAACTATTATATTCCCCCAGCGTGTTTTATACAATTTTTACATAACTCAAAAAAAAACGAACAAGATATTTTCTCTTTAAACAAATGGGGATTTTTTTGAATTAAAATTGTAATATTATTATTTATGTATTAATATATTTACATTTATAACATACAAATTTATACATGCGTATTTCCCCTTTTCGTTTAATCCTCTACAAGTGGAGAATTTTGTAAAACATGAATATTCATTATATATATAGCGATAAAATTAAAACATTTTTATAATACTTGATATTGTTTAAATAATTTTTATCTTTTTATTGAAAATATATTATATTTCCTTTTTTATTATTTTAAAAAAATTACCTATATAAATAAACTTTTTTCACAAACATAATCTTTTATTTTATCAATTTTTTTTCTTTGCACAATATAGAAAATTATATTTTTATACAATTATACAAACTATAAAAATGATGAGTATTTAGAAGAATGCTAAAATAGTTTCCCATTTATAAAAAATGCATATTTTTGTTACGTTTTAATGAAAATATTTCAACTAAAACATAAAGAAAACTAGTTTGTGGAAATTTATAAATATGAAGTTAACTTGAATTATGCAATTAAGGCTATATGCATGTTTTTTTTAATGCCAAAATGAGATATATTTTTTATATTTTAAAATTAGTATAATTGAATATAATTGTAATATGAAAAGCGAAAAGACAAAAATATATATTGTTTTAAACACTACAAATATAAATACGAATTTATATACACATTAAAATGTCACATATTTATAGGTTTGTGTGTGTATTCACACATACTAATTCCTACATTATGTTTACTGGTTTAAAACGATTATAGACAATTTGCCTCATTTAAGATATTGAAAACAGGTTTAACTACTAACAAATAATAATCGTATAAAACTAGTTGGACAATATCCACAATATATGTAAATGTATTTATTTCATTGCTATATTTTGTTTGCATATTATCATTTAGGTAGCGTTCTTTTCTTTTTATTAATTTAACTTTTATGGTATATCATAATGATTTTTTTGTTAATTATATTCTTATCTTATGTGCAAATTTGTGCATATAACATGCATACATTATAATAAGGTTTCTTCATTTTTTTCTCGCATTTTCATTAAATAGTACCCAGCTGTTTCTTCATCTTCTATATTATAAAATAATAAAGTTAAGTTAATATTTTTTTCAATTTCCTCTACTAATTTCTGAGCGGCTTCTTTTATGTTATCAAGTTGTGAGGATGTCGAAGCTAAAAGCCCCCCCTTGCCAGTTGATGCTACTTTGCTTAACAAAAGAGAAGTGCCTTTTGCGGCTGCTAGAGAGCCTCCTGTTTTGGCAAACGAAAGCTGAGCTATTCCTGATTTCCAAAGTAATGGAAATGTGGTTGATAATAAAAGAGGAATCTCTATAGTCATCTTTAAAATGGTATTTGTTAATTTTAGTTACCGAATTTATATATTATAATATATGTATATACTGTGTAAATATATATACTATGCAAATACTAGGTGTACATATATATATGTATGTATGAAAGTTTAAAGTGAGAAATCCTTAAGCAACATTCAAACGAAAGAACATTAGTATAATCGATTTTCTTAAAGATTATTTGGTTTAATAAAAATAAAAAGGAAATATTCCTGAAATGTCTTATTCAAAATGGTTTATATATTTTTTTAATTTAATAATTATGTTTATATGATAAAATTGAAAAAAATAATAAAAATTAATATTCAAGTAAAAGAATTAATAAATTAATGGGTAGCTTATTAAAAAAAAAAAAAAAAAAAAAAAAAAGTTAGCTATATATATAGTAAGACATTCATCTACAAACATAAAAATGTTTATTATTTTGGTATGATAATTTTTGATATTACTTTAATATTTTTGTTTTGTTTGTTAATTTGATATGTTGTTTAATATATCGAAAATAACGCAAAAAAGAGAAATTTGAAGGGAGAAAGAAAACGGTAATGCTAAAATAAAAAGTAAAATTAATATTTAGCTAACACAATAAAATATTAGCGTCATCATATTTATATATAATAAAATGTCATATTATATGAAATAAACAAAAGTACATTAGATTGTCAATGCAAATATGTATATATGGCGTATCCTATAAACGAACAAGGAAATTGACATTCTTGTAGTATACCACAAACATAATTTTTATATGGAAAAAAATATACATATATATATACGTATTAAATTTGAGAATTTAAAAGTGTACAAAAATTATATCCTTTATCCCTTCATTTTTGTAAATAAATATATGTAAATTATTCTAAAATTATTCTATATATAACAGTTACGTTTATTTTTTCTTTTATGCATGTATAGGATGGTTTTCAAATAAAAAAAAGTAAAAGAAAAATTGTAAAAAGGTAACTAAACAAATATTTAAAGGCGCTTATACATATGTATATAGCTGCGTAGTTATCAAATTCAATAAATGTCAATATAAATATATAACACATTTTTATTTGTATCAGATAATGCGCACACACATATGTATATAAGTATAATATGTATCAAATGATAAAATAAAATGAAAATTAACTTGTTTAAAAATAAATATACAAAAAACAAGAATATATAAGTACACATGTTTTATGCATACACGGAGAAAAAAAAGAATAAATAAAATATTTAAATCTTTGATAAATGTATATTTGTATGCATGTTTTTTATAAATCCTGGAATAATAATAAGACATATTTAACTATTCTTTGGTATTTCATAATTTTGGTCTAATGATGACTGAATGTTTGATTTTCTCTTAAGCCGTGTTTTATAATAATCTAAATACAGGCGATTGATTTTTCTTTTAAATCGAAGTGCAGCTATAGCTACTTCTTCGCTTCGATGATCCATTAGCTTATAACATATATCAAATATATTTGAATTATGCACATGTTTTAAATTGAAATAAAAATTATTAGTAACATAAATTAAACCTTTTAATAATGTTTTTATATCATTTTCATCTTTTGATTTTTGTAATTGAATTAACTTGGTTAAAAAATTTTCAAATTTTTTTTTTTGTTTTTCTTCATTAATAACTGATAATTCATTTGCTTTAACTTCTTCTTCTTGTGTTTTTAAATTTGTATTCATGTCTTGTTCTTCTTTATTTTTTTGGATTGTTCTATTAATTAAATGTAATAATTCAGGGCATTGCTCAGAAAATATATTATTAATTGATCTTTGTCCATTTTCATCTTTTGTATGTACCGAATTTTCTTTTTTTATCATTTCTATATCAATTGATTCATTATGTAATTTTGAATAATCATCTAATTCTTTTATTCTGTTATTAATTAGTTCAATTTTTTTCTTTTTATCTTTAACTATTATTTTGTTTTCGTACATAGTTATAATCGACTCAATATCAAAGGACTCATCATTTTTCTCTCCGCTTATTTCAGCATCATTATTATTTGGGTTTTTTTTTTTACTTTTTTTTTTGTTTGGTTTATCTTCTTTGCTATTTATATCAGATCGCACGGTATCATTTTCATTTATACTTATATGATCAGTGCAGTTCAATGTATTTGCTTCTTCTCTTTCAATTATTCTATTTTGATAATTTTCATTTTGTTCATTTTTTTTTTTTCTTTTTTTTGATTTATCTTGTTTAATATGATATTTACAATAGTTTCCAAACAAAGGGGTATATAAAATAATTTTACAACTTTCCCCATTTCTTTTTCTGCCTTTACATTTTTCTAACTTATCAACAGATCCTATTAATATTAAATTTTTATTATCATATATTTCGATAATACGAGAATTATAATATTGTGGATCTTTATCTTTTACAAATGGGTTTACTAAAGCTAGTATTGCCCCTTCTTTGACATGCTCGTTTTGTTCACATATTTCGCCTGTTAAAAATATTCTTGTTTGCGTGTCTACTAAATCTGATACATCCCAGAAAATATATTTCTCATTATTATATTTTCGAACTTGATATGGAATATTAACTATAACACATATTATGACAATATCTTGAATTCCTATATTTTTTACATTATCAATGGTATTATCATTTGTATTACTATTCTTTTTATTTTTTATTTCATCATCATATTTAGATATATAATCCTTTAGGTTCATAACTTGCTTGTCTTTAAAAAGTTCTTCACATTTTTCTTTGCTTGTTTCCCATTTGTTTAATTGTAAACAAATATTATTTGCATTTATTTTATCCTTATCTACGAAAATTGGTTGCTCTATATCCATGTGGACCTACACACAAAAAAGGGAAGAAAAAATACAAAAAAAATAAAAGACGGATAATTGAAAATTCGAATATAACGAATGGAGATATAGCTAAAAAGGAATATAAAAATATGATAAAATTAAAAAAAAATTTAGCTTATATTTATATTGTTATATTATCCCCGTCTGTTTATATATATCGATTTAAAATTGCTTTAAACAAATTATTATTTTTTTATTCTATTAAATTTCATACAAGGATATATTTATGTTTCCGTAAATTAGTGATTTGTTTATTATTCACTATATTAATTGCACATATATGATTTGCTCGTTTTTGTCTTTTCATTCATTTTCGCTTTTCAAAAAGCAAAATAAGTATATATCGCATTATATGTAAAGTAATGACATTTATTATTATATATTAAATTACAATAAAAATAATAAAACATATTTACAGTTTATTAGCTTTTCAGTCTCAATTAGAAAAACAAGAAATTATTGAATAATGTAATTTCATATATTTAAGTTTAGCTTGAAAAAATGCATGATGCATAAAATTAAAAAACATATATTTAAAGAGGAAAATATGAGGGGAATTAAATACCTTAAACCTTAATTTAATATGAAATTAAAATAAATAAGAAAAATTGTGTAATCCATAAAAAATATTATTTATATATATTATCAAATTTTTATGTTATCTTATCCTTTAGAAAATAGTGTGAACTTATTTTTTAATATATTTTTACACTTTTTAAATGAGGACAGGTTGCATTAATTGAAAAATATTATATTGCCTTGAGCCACATAGTTGTATATATATATATATTTATTTATTTATTTATTTATTTGTTTGTTTGTTTATTCATTTATGGGTGTGGTGGAGAAAGAAAAGGTGTTAACATTCACAGCCATCATTATATTTTTTATTTTTTTCTTAAATTTTCATTCATCATTATTAATTGTTGTAATTTCGTATTTTTTTGTGTCATGGCTTGGTTCAGTATAATAATTTATTTTTAAAACTTAGGATATGTTTAATGGTTTACTTAAATATATTTGTAGGTTGAAAAAATGAGAGTATAATTATCCTTTCCAATATCTTTAACATTTGTGAAAAAATCAAATATTATATCAATGAATTGAAAAAAAAAACAAAAAAAAAACAAACAAAATTCAAACGTTGCAAAGGCGCAGGCAAAACAACTACCTACATATATTACTGCTCAACAAATCAATGATGTATTAAAAAAAATACATACATATTATAATGAATAAAAAAATGTGATATTGTAGTAGCAAATAAAAAAATAACGTTTTATAATAAATTGAATATAATTTATTTATTTTGTTTTTATTCATTTTTTGTGCTTGAATAAGCCCCTATTTATATATCCATTGTAGATATGAATATATGTTTCGTTATTCTTTCTTTTATTTTTAACGAGTTTGTTTAATATATATAAATTAATGGGTATATTTTATGGGAATATATATATATATAATTTTTTTTTTTTTAATTATATAGAGCATCGCTATAATGTTTTAAATTGCAAATATTTATAAATTTAAAGAAAAAATATATATGTATATATTATCAACATAAAATGAATGATGATGAAATTGTAAACAAACATAGGAGTTTTTTTAATAATAAATCTTATAACCCAAACGAAAAAAAAAATAATGTTAATCATGGAAAAATAAATGGAGAAAAATTCAACTATGCTAATAAAATAACCAAAGGGGAATCATTTGAAGGGAAAAAGATGAGCGAATATAATTATAATTGCCAAAGAAATAAGACCATAATAAATTCAAAATATAGAGACAACCAAATAAATGGAATGGAAAATGGTGGCCAAAAATTATATAATAACAACTATTTGGAAAACTATTTTACTTGTTATAATAATAATGACATTTCCAAGGGTAGTATAAATAATAATGCTGAAAGTGAAAACCAACATGTGTTTTCTAACAAAAATAATATGAATATAAAAAAACGATTGGCAATTTATCCGTCATACAAAAACAATGCATATTTTAATAATAAAACTGGATATGTAAATAAAAATGCGTTGCCAAACGTTCAAAGCGTTTCCTTAAATAATAATAGTAATAATAATAACAATAATCATGCATATATGCAACATAATTTAAAAATGAATGTCAATTTTAATTCGGGTCCAATTCACCCAGATTATTTAATGAGAAAGGAACCCGTAAATTGGAATGGCAATAATATGGTAAATGATCATGATGCAAATAAAAATAAAAACAGAAAAATAGGAGGCAATAATTATGACAGCTTTAGAGAAACAAATAGTAATATTCATAATAATTTCTATGATAATAATTTGCAACAAAATAATAAGATTTATATTCCAAATCAACCAAATAGTATTTCTACTTATAAAAATAACTTAATAAATGATAAGGCCAATTATAAATTAAATGTGAATAACAGTCTAAACATTGGGAACATAAATAACAGTTATTTTATGAACGGAAATAATTATAATAATAATAATAGTTGTGGCTATACAAACAGTCATAATAAAAATGGACACTATACTAATACAATAAATTACATGGGTAATAAAAAAAAAAATCAAAGGGTGCACACACAAAAAAAAAATAATAATTTTTTAAATAATCATACAAGTATAAAGAAAGATATAAAAAACGGTGATAATAATTTGGAAAGCAAGAAAAGTGCAAATAAAAATGAATCAAAAAATATTTATTGCAAATATTGCAATATAGAAGTTAATGAGAAAGAGTTAGAAGAACATAATAAATTAGAACATATTAAATGCCCTATAGATAATTGTGGAGAAATATATAATATAGATTTTTTTGATATTCATTTATTAAGCCATGAAAAAAATGAAAAAAATGAAAATATTTTAGAAAGCAAAGAAGAAATACAAAAATGGATAGAAGAACGAAAAAAAAATTATCCTACAAAAAAAAAAATTATGGACATAAAAAATAATAATAATATAAATTCTGAAACAAAAGAAAAAAAAAATAAAGAAAAAAAAATAACAAGTTTGATTGAAAAATTATTAGTAGAAAAATATTCGTCTGCTATTGGTAGAAATATTTATTATCAAACTCAGTCACAAAGAAAATCTATATTTGTTCCCATATTAAATAAATTAATTGAAAATAATCATAAAAATGTATATGAAAATACTTATTATAGCATTTCAGATAAATACAATAAAAAAAATATAAAATTTAACAAAAGAGTAAAAAAACACAATCTAATTGACTCGTTAAATGTTCATAAAAATGCGCCACTTATATATCAATTAATGAAAAATGATATATATGTGTATGAACAAAAATTAATGCAGTGTATTGAATTTATAGTAAATAATAATTTTTTTGACAATATATTTGATGCTAATCAAGATATTGTTGAGTTATAAAATGCTCATTGATAGCATTTTGCTACAAAACTATTTTTTTTGAATACGTTTATGAAGTTTCCCATACTATATATGTAGAAGCATAATTTTTTTAATTAATGATTTTATTTTTTCTCAATTTGTTTTGTTTATATATTCCAATAACATGCGTATATACACACATTTTTTTTGTATTTTCCAAAATTAATAATACAAAACATTTATTATTTTTATGTTATAAAAAATAAATCACACACCCAACAACTATTATAAGGACTGTTTTATTTTTAAAATTTTTATTACAACAATAAATTTTATTTTTACACTAATATTGTCTATCTTAGGTATTGAAATATTATTTATCAATTAATGATCGAGGTAGTATGTTCATTTTATTTTTATAATTTCTCTATACCTAAATTTATAAACAATATATTTTATTATTATTAATTTAATAGATTTGTAAATTCCAAATAAATAACATGTTTCTAATTTTCTATGAATGTACCAAATAAAAATAATACATATTTATATTTTCAACAACTTCCTATATTCATATTAACTACTTTTTTTTATATACGTTTTGTGAGAATAATACAAACAACATATTTATAAAACTTGTCTTGGCGATTTTATTATAATTCGTTATTTTTTATAACGTTTAAAAAAAAAATATATTAATTTTATCCATTATTAAACATGCATGAACTTTTAAAAATATATTTAATTAGCCATTTCATCAAAAATGTTAAACCAGTATACCTGTTTATTTAATTTGAAAAGTGAACATGTGAAAATAAAATTTGCTGAACAACAGTCTATTTGACTCTTTTCCTTTTATATTTTTGAGCATTTATTAAAAAGATGAACAATATTTCTCATTTTATATTTTTTATCTTGTATATATACGGGTATGCCATCGAATATAGAATTAACAATATATATATATATATATATATATATATATATATATATGGATATGTTTATTTCTCCTTAAATATATGAACATTTTATAAATTTTTATTTAAAAAGGTTAAATATTATGTCCTATTAATGATATAATGATAGGGGATAATAAGTATTTTCATAATAATGATATAATAGAATTATCAATTTTTTTTTATGAATAATAAAATTTTGAAAATTGATGATATTTTTAGAGATTTATACATAAATATATATGGAGTTTTTTTAAAACAACATTGTTATGTATGTATATCTATAAAGTGGTGAAAGGAAACCATAAAAATAAACATTAATAGATATATAATTTTTTTGCATTATTTATTTGACATATTAACGGATTAATTTCATGCAAATTCAGAGGAAAAAAATATTACTATGCATATAAATATTGTATATAGTAGGGGGAATGCATTAAAATAGGGAAAAAAAAAAAAAAATTATTTACAAAAATAAAAGGTGATAAAATATTAATAGTCAATTGTTTTTTTTGCTTATTCTCATTTTATGAGAAAAATAAAAATGCTTTATAAAAGAAAAGCAGAGTTTTGAATTACGGAAAAAAAAATAGTTAATGTAAAGCGTAGGTATCATGTTATATATTAGTACACTTGTATGCGCTCAAGATAATCAAAGATATAAACTTGTGAAAATACCATAAAAGGCATGGAAAATTTGTAAATAGAAAAATAAAATTATTAATGAAAGGGATAATATTATATGTTTAGTTGGAAAACCGAAAGGAGACTAAAATTGGTGATTTCAAGTATTATTGAATATATAATAATTATTTTTAAAATTATCAAATTTGAAATAAAAGGGGAAAATCTCAATACGTGTAATACATGCTTATATACATTTTGGCTAACTCATAACTATTATTATTTTTTTATCTTATATTTTCCTATCATTACGCATATTTATATATATCTTGTAAATACTATATATTTTTTTTTCATAACTTTTGCATAAAAAAAATGTGATAAAAATGGAAGAAGATAATGAGCATTTTGATGAAAAAGAAACAACTCTTGACAAAAAGAAAAATAAAAAAAATATAAATGGAACTGTAAAATCTCAAATTAATGATAATAGTGAAAGTGACGAAAATAATTGTAATTCTAATACAGATGAAGAATCTTTATTGAAAAATGATAAAAAGCGAAAACAAAGTGCAAAGGAAAAAGGAAATAAAAGTAATGTAACGAGAAGAGGGCGAAGGAAAAGGGAAGAGACAGAGGAAGATACAGATACCGACAAAAATGAAGAAACTGATATCATTGAAAAAGATGAAAACAGTAATAGTAGTGAAAATGGAATAGCACAAAAAAGTAAAAGTAAAACTGGGTTAGAAAAAAATGATAGCAAACATACCTCAGAACGTTCAGAACTAGGTGACGAAAAAGAGGAACAAAGTGATAATGACGAAAATGAAAAAAGAAAAAAGGAAAGATATAAAAATATAAAGCATTATAATGATGAAAGGAATAGTAACTCAAATAGAGACAAAAGTTCTGATTCAGAAAGTGATCAAGATGAAAGAAGTAGAAAAAGGGAAGATAAATCGGAAAGTTATAAAGAAGATTATCATAAAAAAAGGAGGAGAAAACCACATTCAAGTAATGATACCAATTCAAGTGACGATGATGAAAAACGGTCACATAAGTCCAGAAGTGTCAAAAAAAGAAGGCACGAAAGACGAGAAAGGAGGAGGCACCGAGGCAGAAGTCGGGGCAGAAGTAGAGACAGAAGTAGAGACAGAAGCAGAGACAGAAGTAGAGACAGAAGCAGAGACAAAAGTAGAGACAGAAGCAGAGACAGAAGTAGAGACAGAAACAGATACAGAGATAGGGATCGTGAGAGAAGGCGGGAAAGGGAAAGAGAAAGAATGCGAAGGGAAAGAGAAATTGAAAGAGAAAAAAGAAGAGAAGAAAGACGTAAAAAAGAAGAATTAGAAGAAGCAAAAAGAGATGATTTAACAGTATTAGTATTAAATTTAGATTTAAAAGCAGATGAAAGAGATATATATGAATTTTTTTCAGAAGTTGCTGGAAAAGTTCGTGATATACAATGTATAAAAGATCAAAGGTCTGGGAAATCAAAAGGTGTAGCATATGTAGAATTCTATACACAAGAATCTGTTATAAAGGCATTATCAGTTAATGGTTATATGTTAAAAAACAGACCAATTAAGGTTCAATCATCTCAAGCTGAAAAAAATAGAGCAGCAAAAGCTACTAAACATCATCCAATTGATCCTAATGACATTCCATTAAAATTATATATAGGGGGATTATTAGGTCCTTTAAGTAATATAACAGAACAAGAATTGAAACAATTATTTAATCCTTTTGGAGATATATTAGATGTAGAAATACATAGGGATCCATATACTGGTAAATCAAAAGGTTTTGGGTTCATACAATTTCATAAAGCTTCAGAAGCTATTGAAGCTATGACTGTAATGAATGGAATGGAAGTCGCTGGTCGAGAAATAAAAGTTAGTTATGCTCAAGATTCAAAATATTTATTAGCAACTGATGCATTAAAAGATTTAAATATTCCAAATTTGAATCAAATAAAAGCAGCAGCACAAGGGGTACAAAAATCTGCAAATAAAGAGGAGGAGCAAGATAATGAAAAAATTGACAATGATGATGATGATGGAGGTGGATTAATAACTGGGGCAAGTAGCAAAATTGCTTTAATGCAAAAATTGCAAAGAGATACAATAATTGATGCTTCGGTAAGATTTTCAAAAAAAAACAATCTTATGCATTTACTTCATTTTTTATGTAACTCTATATCCACGGAAATTATTTTTTTCTTTATATTTATAGATTCCAAACACATATGCTATTGGAACAAATGCTATAGCAAGAAATTCGTTAAATAATGTATCGAGCCCTTTAAATAATGTAACATCAAACATTGTTTTATGTAATATGTTTTCACCAAATGATAGTAACATTGGTTCGGATCCTGATTTTTTTAGTGACATAATTGAAGATGTAAGGGAGGAATGTAGTAAATATGGTAATATTATTAAAATATGGTTAAATACTAAAAATATAGATGGTAAGATTTATATTAAATATACCAAAAATGATGAATCATTAAAAGCTTTTCAATGCTTAAATGGCAGATATTTTGGAGGTTCACTCATAAATGCCTATTTTATTAGTAATGCTACATGGGAATCCACATGCTGCTAAATAGAATTTGAATTATTTTTCAATAATTTTTTAAAAAAAAGAAAATAACTTATACTATCATTGGATATGCACATATATATATGAGCATATTATACACAGGTTTATAATTTAATTTTTCTCTTTTTTTCAAATTTATTATAGTAATTTTATGTCATTTTTACTCATATTATATTACATTTTTTTCACCTTTTTTATATATCCATTTAATTGACTTATTTTATACAATTTAACGAATTAATACATTATAATATATATACATATAAAGGAACAACTTTATAGGAAACGAGGAATAGCGCGGAATACATTATTTTAAGTATAAATTATTTTGGAGTTAAGAATAAGTATATACATTTTAGTAATATACACTTATTACAATGTGTTTTCTTGCTCAAAATACCATATAATCTTACGAATGTAAGTGAATAGATATCGGCACATGCACATGTGTTCGTGGTACTGAAAATAAACGATAATAAAAAATAATAAAAAAATAATAATAAAAATATATACACATGTGTCTATATGCATATAATTCTACAATTTGAAGCGCTCATATAACCATGCACTGAATAATATTCTTTCAAAAATGGGGAAAAAATAAACATAAGACGCATAAAAAATGGAATAAATTGAGAAAATAACTAAATTTTTGAAAAAAAAGTGAAATAAAATTATACTTATTTTTCTTTTTGTTTCAACATTGATGAGACATATAATTTTATTTTTTATATTTATAATTTAGGACACATTGCAGAAAATTATATACAACAAAATTAATTTAAACAAAATTTAAAATTTTGGTTGGTTATAAAACTTTTTTTCTTTTGCTTTCCTCATTTGGGCAATTGTGTAAATATTGTGCAGGCTATTATTGTTTGTCGCTTTATTTTGTTTATTTTTTTTTCATCATTTTTTTGTTTGTTTTTGTTCATTATAAAATGTTATACATTTAAAAATATGGATACAAAAAAAAGAAAAAAGCTTAGAACAGCGTTATTTTAAGGACTATATTGTTATTTGCATATTAATCATTTTTTTTGTAATTTCAAACATTTTATATTTTAATTGTATATGTTATAACCTAATATAGCATACAAACTAATTACCCCTATTTTGTATACATTTATTTCTTCAAAAAAATAACGATTTAAAACAAATATAAAAGAGCAAAGTTTATAACACATTTTAATTATAATGTTGTAATAAAATATGTTTTGATATATTTATGATAGACATATTTTTATGATATACCAAATAAGAATGGATTAATAAAAGTGTAATATATATTCATATATCCACTATAATTGTTGTATTAATTATATTACCACTATTTTAAGAAAAAATAAAAGAGTGAAAAGATATATTTTGTTGTCTCATAATATTATGATTTTGTGGTTATAGCATATACGATTTTAAATATTAACATTTTGGTGTAAAAAAAATAAGCTTATGAACAAATATGAAATATTTTATATTATGAAAGGCTAAATTACCCAATTAGTTTATTTGATTGTAACTACGTATTTATATATAAAAGGATACATGTGCACTTAATTAGTATCCAACTTTTGCTAAGTTATTTGCTTTTACATTTTCGTTTTTTTATCATCTCAAAGTATAAATGTTAAAATTAAGGGTTATTCAAATTATATTTATTATATATATGGATACAAAAATGTATTATTTGTTATTGGTAATGTTTAATAAAAATTATGATTTGTATATATAGATATTTAAGGCGTAGTGTTATTTTTCCTTTTTTTTTATCAATATTAACTTTTACAGGGTTTCAAAAAAAATTTTACGCGGTATTTTATATATAATAAAAAAATAATATATTGGGCAGCGTAGTATTTTAATATATATATATATATATATTGCTTTTAACTCTTGGGCATTTAACAATATGCATAGTATCACAT
Organism: Plasmodium berghei ANKA; assembly: GCF_900002375.2. NCBI lineage: Eukaryota > Apicomplexa > Aconoidasida > Haemosporida > Plasmodiidae > Plasmodium > Plasmodium berghei. Next base: position 1,466,434 of record NC_036171.2, read on the forward strand.
TTTTTTTATTTCTTAATATAAATAAGTGTTTGGGTATATAATATATTTATTCATAATTTTATTATTCTCTTACTTTTTTTTGCCGCAATTTTAGGATGCATAATTCCAAGTTTTATCCATACATTAATAAATTTTTATGTACTTTTTATTCGACCGATATTAGTATATAGTATATATATATATAATTATATATAAATTAATACTTTTTGATAGAAAAAAATAACTGAAGTAAAACAAAAATTTATATTTAAATAATATTCACTATTTTATTATTTTTTATAAATATATAATTTTTTTATTTTTGCTGCGATGCACCTAAAACATTTTATTAGTTTGTAATAGGGGAATTAATAATTTGCCCATACTATTTAAATAATAATAATAAAAGGAAAAAATGTATATAATTATATACACCCCATTTTACCATTAAATAAATATATATAATACTATAATTTTCCTCCTAAATTATAATTTATATTTTGATAAAATATATAAACTTGAATTTTTATTTATTTCCTAATATATATGAAAACAATACGTTTTTTGAAAAACGCATCATGTGTTTGATTTATTCATTATATTATTTATTTATAGACATATTTATATATTTTTTTCTGAGCATCATCAATGTTATATTCATCCATATGTAATAGACATGTATACATAATATAATTAATATATGATTTTTTTGAATAAAATAATTTCTTATTTTCATTGGGTAGAAAATAAGGGGTGTCTATAATACAACGTTTAAGTTTATTTACACATTAACAGAAAAATAAAACAAAAAAAATAATCGAATATATGCAAAAAAAACATATAAATATATCAAAATTTTATTTTACAAAATATATACAGAAAAATATCACCTTTTATGTACACATAACATTACTACACTTTTTTATTCCCCATAAAAATATAAAATGGGAGGCGAAAATAATTTTGATGGTTTATCTTTTTTCGAAAGCAATAATTTTCAAAGCACAAACCGAGATTTTATGAGAGGAACAATGAATGATAATAATAGTAGAAGTGAAGAAAAAGGGTTACTAGAAAAAGCTATAAGCTTTTCAAAAAAAGGGGCAGAAAGTATACAAAAAGGAATTCAAAAAACACTAGACAAAACAAATTTAAATAATTCTCCATCATTAATATCTAATTCAACAGCTGCAGATACAGGATCCATGTTTTCGAATTTTCCATCTTTTACTAACCAAAATAGAGAAAATTCTACAAGTTCAATTTATGCATTTACAACACTACTATCATATAAAAATTTCCCATTATTTTGTCTTTTATTTGGAATTAGTATTGTTTTTATGATACTATCCTTATTTACCTTACCAATGATTGTGATCACTCCTAGACAGTTTGGCTTTTTCTTTACATTGTCTTCAATATGTTTCGTTTTATCATTGGCATTTCTTAAAGGGTTTTCTAACTTATACACTCATTTGATCGAGAAAAAACGGTGAGAATAATGAAAATAAAAATACACAAACTTTTACATAATCCTTCAAAATAAAATATTTTTCCATTTTATATTTTTCCATTTTAGTCTCCCATTCACAAGCGCATACATATTATCCCTAGTTGCAACCCTCTATTTTACCATCATTAAGCCCTTTTATTTATTTGTAATCACAAAACATATATTTACTAAGTTTATGTTTTCATATATGCATTTGGGGCAAGTATTATCCCATATAGTTCATCCATATATATACCTCTTTGAATTGCTTATATAAATTTATCAAATATATTTTTCCCCATTTTCAGGCCTTAATAACATCCATTGTTCAAATGTTTGCACTTATTTCTTTCATTGTTTCGTATATACCAGGTAAATAAGGAATTTAAAAAAAAGAGGCAGCCTCAATGTGTTGTCAAATCTGATATATATATGTGTATACTAACAATTAATAAAGCAATGTTTCATCATTTTCTTCATTTTTAAATATACAGGAGGATCTAACGTAATAAAAATGATACTTGGTGGAATGTATAATTATATTAAAAATTTATTTCGTAGAAATAATTCCTCAGATTTACCTTTTTAACTTTAGTATTTTTTTGTTCTTCCCCCCATAAATTTTATGCGTATTATTTTCTTCGTATTTTAAATTATATATTTTACAAATGCTCGTACACATATATAGTATATATGAGGATATATATTTATACACCCATATATATGCATATATACTCTCTTATTTTATATCTTTATATATCCATTTTGAAATTAAGACAAGTATAGATACATGTATATATATACAATTTAACAAAAACGAACAAATCTCCGTGATAGTTTTTTTTTTTTTTTTTATGATATTACACACTCATTTGACATTTGCAAATTTTAATTGTATTATTTATCTTTAAGAATTGTATGATGTTTTTTTTTATTATAATTCTTTCTATGGATATTAACTTTTTTAAGTTTAATTAAAGTAATAAAAATAAACATGCTATTGTGCATACAGTATATATGCAAACATATATTGGTATGATTATTTTTTGTGAAAAAGTCTTATACATTACGTATGTATGTATGTATGTATGTATATATATATAATATTTACTTTGAAATGACATAATTTAAAGTTTATAAAATTGTAATAAAAAAATATATAACACAAGAAGAAATTGGCACATTTTTTTATTGCAATAATTATTTTAATACATTTTCTTCGACATTATTTGAAGTGGCATAAAATATACTTTTTAAACGATGTTAAAATTGTTTTTTAAAACTTCTATAAAAATAAATAAGGTATTTTGTGAATAATTATATCATAAAAATTGATTAAAATATTACTAGTTTTATATGCATATATTTATTATAGTTTGTTGTGAGTTAAATGGTTGCCAAATACTGTATTTTATTTTGGTCATTGACATACACCAGCACATAATTACTAAGCATATATTCATTTTTGTTTATATATTTTTTTACATTTAATTGTCTTAAAAATCTGCAAAAAAAAAAAATAGCATATAAGGAAATATTATACCAAGACAAATGCACAGAAAGTTAGAAATATAATATAAATTTTGTTCAGTTTATTTTTTATTGTTACATAGGTACAAATATGGGATTATATTGTAAATACAAGACATATACAAACGTATAAATATATATAAAGAAATAAGACAAAAATGCACGAAATTTTATTGGGAGAAAATAGACAAGTCTATGATATAGAATGGGGAGTTTGGGGATTTTTTTCAGAATTATCATTATTAAAAAGAATAATATTTTTTTTGCTATTTTTTTTTCTATGGATTATATATTTATTATTAAGCTTATTTGCAATTCCTAAAATATTTGTGGGTAATATAAAAAGTTTTGGTTTTAGGTATTCTTTAAGCAATTTATTTTTGTTATTAAGTTTTTGCACGACATTGAATCCTTATGAAAGGTTACGTGGAATTTATTATAATGATTCGTATTTTTTTAGTGAAAAAACTATATTTTTTTCATGTTTAATATGTATAATATTTAGCATTTTATCGTGTTTATTTTTTCCTTATTTTTTTTTAATTACTTTATTTATGATAGTGCAAATTATTATTTTTTTTACATATATTATGTGTCGTTTCGATCGAATAAGATCGTTTGTTTTATCAATTTATTCATTTCATTACTAATATCAGGAAACAATAAAAAAACGAAAAAATATAAAAAAACGAAAAAAGTAAAAATAATATGTATACATATACAGCGTAACGTATCAATGTAATGGTAAAGAAATGCAAACAGCAAAATAATCTAAACATACTATGTGGAACATTGATATTTGATAATTATGTATACACATACATTTTTTTTTTAAATGATTTAAAGCTAAGCATTTATGTAACAAATATTAAAAGAAAATATGCATGCACATTTGTAATTATATAAATTAATAAACGTATGTAGAAATATAAGAGGGAATACATCATAACGATATTAATAAAAGTTGTTTTGTCAAACCCTATCAAATTTATAACGGTATTTATACACACGCAGCGGGAAGATCGTCAAGTCCTGTACATTTTATCAAATCAACGTTACAATAAGTCAAACCACAATTATAACATTTATTTGAGCATGGATCTCCAAATAGACATTTTAACCAGCAATTTGATTTTCCACACTCAACAGATTCTTTAAAACATTCTGAACAAGTATTTGATAATTGAACATTTTTTGTTGCTAATTCTTTTTGAACACAAATCATTGTTTTTTCCCCAGATCCTAAATTATCAACAGAGCAATGCATCATAGCATTATAAAAAAAATTACTTGGTGACATTCCATCTCTCACTATAGGCTCACTGTTTTCAATTTTTCCATATATTATATCTTTATCTGATTGGGATATACAACCATTTGTTATAAAACTGGAATTATTACCTTGGACAGCATATCCGCAATCACTTAAATTATTTATTATATTTTTATTTAATATATTTATGGTTTCTAATTTGATATCATAAAATATATCGCAATTAAATATAACATGTGGTAAACCAATTACAACAAATGATTTATTAGCATTACATAAACTTTCGACATTTCCATTTTTCAATATATTTGATATTCTTATTAATACTCTTTTTGGATTTAAATCATTATATCGACCACTTAATAATTCATCAATGTGTTTAAGTACAACATCTCGTTTTTTTGCATATGTAAATGATAAAATTGTATCGATAGCATCCTTTAAAACTATACCATCTTTAAATTCTCCTTCCCAATTATCGTTCCACCATTTATTATGTACTTTGCTGTTATATGCATTATTATATGGACTGCCCCAATAGTTGTTAGTATCTATAATATTATTATTGTTTAATTTTTTGGTAGAATTATTTCCTAAATGATCAGGTTCACATAATATCGAAATAAGGCCAAAAATTGGTCTTAATTCATTGCTTAATAGACCAAATATTGCCAGCACAAATAGAGTTAATATACTAATATTCTGAATTATTTTCATTTAAAATTTTTTTTTGTATACTTTTTTGAAAAAATTTAACTTTATTTGTGCAAATAATACACATATATATTATTATTGCTATTATTGGTTAGTTTTACTCTTTTATACATTCGAATCAGTATAGGATGTCGATTTATTCAAATATGATTCACTCTATTTATGTGTGTCGTATGCACGCATATATAATTATATATATATATATAAATTAAAATTAACGAAAAATAACTTATTTTACCAAAGTTTAAAAAAAAAAAAAATTAATGTGAATATACCAAAACTATGCTAAATCATTTCATAGAATTGCGAATATAAAATATTTTATTAAAATTCATAAAAATAAATAAATTAATTTGAGAATAATGTATTATATTGCAGTTTCCTACAATTATAATTATTTATTTTTCAATTTTTATGATTAAAAAAATTGGAAAATTAATATAAAAAAATTAAAATAGTAATAGGCAATCAAATAAAAACTATGAGTGCAAATAGCATATTACTAAAAAGTTTTACAATTAAATTTCCCCTTCTATGTAATAATATTCTATATTAATTACAATTCATATAATTCACATTGCGTATGTACCTATAGTATATTTTAGAATAAGTATTTATTGTTTTTTCCGTATATTTTTATTAGCACAGATATTGTATTGTACTATATTGTATAATATAGCAATGATATCATAACGACTTTATTTCCACATCGCCAATACGTGTATTTCATAAGAAATGAATTGTAAAAAATATGAATTAAAATATTTATAATTATTTTGGAAAATTTTGAACATTTCAAAAAAAATTATTACTGAAAAAATTCAAGCATCAAAGTTGGTATATTTTAATGAAAAAGATATAACCTATAAATATATGTATATATAAATTAAACATGTATATGCATTAAATGCATCCACATATTTATTATTATAATATATGTTACCTTTGTAAAAAATGAAAAATGAGGCAATTAAAAAATTTAATAGGCTTATATTTGTAGTGATAATTTATTCATTACTTATATATATGATTATAATAGCAAAATGTGAGCACAATGTTTTAACAAAATATGAAGAAAAAGAATTTGATGAAAAAACAAAATATAAATCTATAATTATTGATGCTGGGTCTACTGGCACAAGGGTTTATATTTATGATTATATTACTTCACATGATAATAAAGATATAAAAATATATATACCTTCTATAAATTATAGAACTACACCTGGATTAGTATATTTACTAAATAACTATTTTTTTAATAATGAAAAAGAGCCTTTTTATAATTATTTTAAAAAAATACAAAATTTTATTTATGAAAATGTTAAAAAAGAAGAACGATCAAGTACAGTTATCTTAATCAGAGCATCAGGAGGCTTTAGATTACTAAGTATAAATCAATCGAAAAAATATATAAATTTTGTTAAGAATTATTTTTTTGAAAATTTTAATGATTTTTTATTAATTGATCAATTATTAATTAAAATATTAAGTGGAAAAGAAGAAGCTATTTTATCATATGTGTCTATTTATTCCCTTTTAGAAAGATTATCACCAAATCCCATTATATTTATAAATAATAATGAGGAAATAAAAAATAGAGGAAAATCAACACACAAGAATATTGATAATGATAATAAAAATGATGATGACCATATAATCGGGGTTCTTGAAAGTGGTGGGGCAACTGCTCAAATTATCATAAAAATTCCAGAATCTAAAATGAATGACGATATATTAAATTTAATGAATTATAAACATAAAGAAAATAATAAAGACGATGTTATTGAAGAAAATTATAAAAATAAAAATATTGTAAAAATAAAATTATTTGATAAAAATATGTATTTATATTGTAAAAGCTATTTATCATTAGGTCGACAAAATGCCATGAAAACATATTTACATTATGTCGTACATGAACATTATGAAAAAAAAAATATCCTAAATAAACAAAATAAAATAAATAAAAATGAAACAACTAATGATGATAATAATAATCAAACTAAATTTATAATGGTCCCTTGTTTTCCAAAAGAATTTAAATTTTTAATAAATAATTTATATAAAACTTCAATTGATGAAGAATTAGAAGAATATGATGAACAAAATAAACGAGAATTAAAAACTGATGAATATATAGGTATAGGTACAGGGGATTTACATTTATGTAGAAAACAATTACAAATTATTTTAAACTATTCAAAAATTGATACTTTACCATTCAAAATGAAAAAATTTATTAAGTTATATGGAATTGAAAACTTTCACCATTTTGCAATTGTAAGGATACACAATAATAAGAGTGTAGCAAAACAAGGAATTTTCGGTTCGTTTTTTTTAGCTACTTTTCTCGAAAAAAAATAACTATCAATTTTTTCCTTTTTTTTTTTATATTAGGACATATTAAACATCCCAGAAACATATAATCCTATTCCTCTGGATACAAGTATGTACTTAAAAAAGGCAGAGGAGCTTTGTCCTCTTACTATAGATGAAATTAGAAAAGTTGTACATCCTGATGCAAATATAGAAAAAGCTCAAACATCATGTTTTGGGTAATTTTGAAAAAATATAAAAGTTTTCATTTGGTGTGTATATGAATAATATATATTTTTTTTATTTCAGTATAGTATTTTTAATAAGTTAACTAAATTTTATAACATATTTATTCTTTCAATTTTACAGGCTAATATTTTTATATGAATTTATGAGGCATGTATTGAAAATTGATAAATCCATACTATTTTACTCAACGAATTATGTAAGCAATTAGGAAAAAATAAATATTGTTTGCTAAACACACATAGATATGCATACTTTGTTTATGTATACAATTTATTTTGCACACATGTTTATCAATTATTTTTTTATTATGCTTTTTGTAGGTAAAAAAAAATAACATTACTTGGACAATTGCAGTTTTACTCATAAATATCCCCAAGCATTTAAATTTAATTAAAAAAACAAAGCAAAATTATGATTATGATGAGCTTTAACTTTCAGCATAATATGGTATACAATTTTCTTTGAATTTTTATTTTTTTTTTGTTTTTTTTAAAAAATTTGCTTTATTGTAACTGGTTTGCAATGCATTTTGAAGCCATTTAAATAATTATTATATAATGTTTATACTCTTTAGAAATGTCATTAGTCTTGTGCTATAGTTTGCATTTCTTTAAAAAGGTTAACTATTTTTATATTTATGATGCTGAGCATATATATATATATTTTTTTTGTATCACAAAAAACTGCTAACAAAATTGTATTACGACTTTTAAAATGTTAACCTTATTTTAAAAATCCCATAAAATACAAATGAATAAGTTTATATGTTAATATTTAATTTAACTGCAAAATATATAAAAAACTCATTTTTATGAAGCCTCATATTATTATATAAAATTTCGTTAGAAAGCAATACTTCATCTTTCTATATTCATTCATTTGTTTTTTATTATATTGTTTTATTTATTTTCCTTTTTTATATTTCTTAAATAAATTATGTTTTGTTTGAAAAAATACATAATTTCCCCGCTCTACATTTTTTGAAGTTTTTTTTTTTCACACTCTCCCCTCTATAAATGCACATAAATTTATGTGTATATTTTTTTTTGTGGTTAACATATATATTAGTTGAGTTTATATTTCATTTTTTTGAATAAAAAAAAATCTTAAAAAATTAAACGTTTTTTCTTCTTTTTTTTATTTACAATTCACCATTTATACTCATTTAGTTATAATATTTATTTAAATATTAAGAGTATTAGAAATATATACTTATATACCATTCTATTGTTGTTAGCAAAACAATTTATAACTTGTCTTTTTTTACCAATTAATATATTATCCTTAATTTGCGGATTTCATGTGCATATTATACATAATCCGTGAAGACAAGAAATTAAAAAAAAAAGAAAAAAAAGTTTACAAACCAGCGAAAAAATGGAATTATCAATGGATGGAAAACTGATAAAATTTAGTGTAATAATTATATAAAAAATATATACATTTATATATACACATATATATTTATATGTATGGAATATTAAATTTTCTTCGAGAGATGGAGGAAGAAATATAATAAAATAAATAAAATGCTAATTCTTTGATATTTACAAAAATTTTAAGTATAAATTGTTTATTCTCTTTTTCACCTTTCCAAATGTTGTAATATGATAAGAAATAAAATATTACAAAATAAAATAGTAAATATAGGCATTAACAATATATAAATGGTTAGATAGCTAAATATAAAGGAACAAAAGAAAATTAAATCACTGTTTTATAGTAAAATACACACATTTTTTTTTTAATTTGTAAGCCTATTTTATTTCTAAAATGTGTGATATACTTAACATACTAGGTGATTTACCTGAGTAGGAAAAATATATACACAACAGTTTATTGTTAATGAATTGATATTCATTCATTACTTTATTATTTCAAGAATTTGGGATATTATTGTACATTTTTTTTTAATGGTTTTTGATAAATATCAATTTGAAAAAAATATATAATTTTCAATTTTTTTTTTAATTTCCCAGTAATAAAAAAAAAAAAAATATATATATATATATATATATATTTATGTATCACAAATTAGCTGTAAAATAAAATTTTATGAGAAATATGCATATAATATATATATTTCATATTTTTTTTAATTAAATATAAAAATCTTAATCAATATATATATTATATATGTAACGATTATATGCATAGTTCCTTTTTTTTTATTATTGTCTTTATACATTAGTGTAAAAAGTGCCATATTCGCGCAAATATGTATACTTGTATATTATATATAAAGAAAGTATTTTATTTCCCTTATTCGAAGTAAAATATTATAGATTTTTTTATTATTTAAAATAATTTATTTTTTTTTGTAAAATTTTGCAAAAAATATAATACATTTAAATATTCATGCATATTTTATAATATGTGTATGCATGAATTGTGTATATATTATTTTTTTTTATCTGTATATTAACAATAAATACACGAGAAAATCAAATAAAATAATTTGAATTATGAAAAAAAAAATTAAAAAGAAATAAATAGATCACAAAGAGGACAAAAAGAAGAAAAAAAAAATATATATAGTTACAATATTATGCAATTGTGATCAAATATAAAAAATAAAACCAAATAGGATACATATACAGACGATCTAATAATTGAGCTTTTATTTTAAAAGGCCATCTATATGCGCCTTTTTATTATGCTGTTCACACTTTTTCCATATTTAATATAATTATTATTTAATTTTTATAATCTGGTATTTTAATGGAAAAAAGAAAAACTTTAAGAATAGGAAAAAGTGTTGTACATGGGCGAGCAGGCCCATTAAAAGGAGAAATGAGTAACATCGAAAATTGTGAAAGAGGTAATAAAATAAATGAAGAAAATTATAGTGAATATAATAATAATAATAACAACAAAAAAGATTATACAAATCCTCGATTTAATAACAAAGAAATTAATGAAAATCGAAAGGATGAAAATAAACATGATGATACAAAAAACACAACTGATGACATATTAAATAGCCATTATAACAAAGATGATAATGAAAATAATAGTGTCGATATTTTTGAACAATTACTTCAAAGAGAATTAGCAAAAGGGGCTTTAGGAGGTGGTGTTGTCGCAAATAATCCAAATAAAATAAAAGGCCCTGTTGGTAAAATTCAGGATAATAATATAAATGATACAAAATATAATGTAAACAATAGCACAATTAATAATTTTTATAAACATTCAGGAAATAACCAAATAAATGAAAATAAAAATTTATCGAATATCAATAATGAAGAAGATGGTGATGATATGTCTAAAGTAAAATTAATTGACAGAATTAATAATTCAATAGTAAAATACAGAGTACATGGATATAATGAAATAATAAAAGTATTCTCAAATAATGAAAATATGAATGATAAAATCGAAATTATAAGTGAAATATTTAAAGATGACGATTGTATATTAAAATATATATCAGACAATAATGTTATATGCCAATTAAAAGCTAGTGAAATGACAGAAGAATATTTAAATGTTTTAAAAGAAATTTATTTTTATAATTATAAAGATAAATATAAAACAGAAGATGCATTAATTGATTCATTTGTAAATGAGTATAGAAATAAGTTGTTTAATTTATTTAGTAAAATTTATATTGTTTTATGTGAAAAAATATTAACAAATACAAAATCTTTTGATAATGGCTTTAATATAATAAGTAAAATAATAGAATACTCATCAAATGATAAAATAACAATAAATATATTAACAATGCTATCTGAATATATGAATTCTATATATATGAAAGCTAACAATTCTGTTGCAAATATAAAAGGAATAAAAATAAAAGTAATAGCATCCATGTTATTATTATTTTATAAATTATTAAATTCTTTTAAAGCTAATGTTATATGTGTAAAAACAATAAACAAATGTTGTCTAAAATTTAATGAAATGGTCGATAAATCAGTTAAAACGAATTTTTATTTATTATATATAGAAATTCTTACCCAAGTTAAAAATAAAGATTTTCAAAATTGTATATTAAATGAATTAAATAGTCAACAAAAAAATTATATAACAAAAGAGTTGCAAAAAGATAAAAATATAGACCATCCAAAAATTGATGATAATTTTAAAACATATTTAACTAATCAGACAAATTTAGATGAAATAGCTAATAACTTAGCAAATAATTCGTTTATGATACCACCATCAAATTTAATAGATGAAACTGATGTTTTTAAAGAAGTTTGTACAAAACAATGGGAAAAAAGAGTTTTAGAAGGGTGTGTAGATAGTAATAATAATAACAATAATAATAATACAAATAACAATAATACATCATTGAGTAATGAAAATTTATTGCCATGGAAAATAAAAGTGGAAGCTATTAATTTGTTATGTGAAAAAATAAAATCAAAGTTTTCTATAAAAAAAACACCTTATATATGTACAATACTAAGTATTATTTCTAAATTATTAAAAAATGAATCTGCATTACCTGTGGTTGTTTCAACTTTAAAATTACTTCATATATTAATCGAAAAGTTTGAAAAGGATATATATGCTACTGTTAAAAAATTTTCATTTATTTTATGTTCCAAATTAAAAGATTCAAATAAACAAGTTTCTAATGCTTGTATGGAATGCTTAACAAAAGCTATTGTTGTATATAATATAGATATATTTATAGATGATTTATCTAAAAATTTTAAGGATAAAAATAATAATACCAGATTATTAACATTAGAATTTTTAGTTAAAGTATTTGATCATATAGATAAAAAAAATATAATTTCTATAATTGATATAACAAAACATTTATTAAATGATACTGTTGCTAATATTAAAAATGCAGCTTTTAAAGTTTATGCTATGATTATAGCTAATTATACTGAAGATATCTATCCGTCTTTTTTTAATTCCATTTCGGCTAGTAAAAAAAAATCAATATTAGCACTTTGCTCATCTGTTCAGGTTGCAAAAAAACAAAACAAAATAGATAAAAATGAAGATAAAGAAAACCCAAACTTAAATTCAAACACAAAAAAACAAAAAGAAAATGAAAAAAATGATATATTAAAAAATTCTAAATTAAATAATGAAGAACATTCAGATAATACACTTTCAATACCCAACAATATTATGAACAATTTAAATTCAACAAATTTTATGCATAAAATTGAAGCATTACATTCAATAAATGAATGGTTAAAAGAAAACGGAAATGTTAATAATAATAATAATAATTTTGATTTTGAAAAATTAGTTAATATAATTAAAGCTAATTGTTATGAGTTTAAAGGAAAATATAGTCAATTAAATTTAGCAATATATGATTTTTTTAATAAATTCATAGACACTTTATTTAATTGTAATTTTAGTAATAATACTAATTCGTTTATAAAAGTTATGAACACGTTAATATGTTTATATCTCGAAAAAGTAGCTGATCAAAAAGATGGAATAATTTGCAATAATTTTATAAATAAATGTTTTCAATATTTTGATAATAATATTATTATTGATATCCTTATAAAAAACAATTCCGTGAAATTTGCAAAAAGAAGTGAAAAATGTATTAAAATTTTACAAAAAATATTTTTAAATAAAGGTCCATCATCAAATATAAATGTTAAACCTCTTGTTTATTTTTTGAAACAATTTGTTGATTCTAAAAATACAAATTTAAAAAATTCATCTATTCTTTTGTTACAAATATTATCTAAAAATTTTGGGGATAAAAATGTATTGCCTTATTTAGAAGGTATATCCGAAAATATAAGACAAATAATAAAATTAAAAGAAGATTTAGACAAGTTTTTCCAAAAACAAAGTACTATCAATTTACAGTCATCTTCTGCTTCTATTTTAACTAAATCCAATTATGAAAATAAAAATACTAGTTCAGTTGCTATTAATTATGGGACAGATAATAAAATTGGAGAAAAAATCTTAAGGAAGGCAAACATAATAACTGAAAATAAATCAATAGATGAAATATCTGAGATATCAAATTGGGAAAAAATTAATGACAAACAATCCAATTCTATTATACATTTTGAAAATCATAATGAAAATTTAAATGATGATAATATTACAACATATAGCAGAAAAATTATAAACAATAATAATAATAATAATAATAATAATAATAATAATAATAATAATAATAATAATAATAATAATAATAATAATAAATATCAGGATAATGAAAATTATGAATGTAAAAATAGTGATGGAAATTATTTAAAAAATAATACAATGGTAGAAATTAATTACACAAATTCATGTCTAAATTATAATAACTCAATTATACAGAATAATAATAAAGAGAATGAAAAAAATAATGAAAAATATCAATCTGAAATCGAAGAAAAAATAACAATGGAAAATAAAAAGGAAGTTTTCGATGCGGAAAATATAAAAGATAAATTTGGAGATGATGATGATGATGAAAAAATGGTAAAAATCGGAGATATAATAAAAGATTGTGTTAATAAAATAAGTGCAGAAAATATTAACAATTCAGGTAATAATAATGAACTTACAAATATTGGATATTCAAATATAGCTAATAAAATAACAAATAATGTTGTAAAAATAATAAATATTATTGAAAAAATAGGAAAATATTATATTGATCCTGATAAATTAGATATGTTAATTAATGATAATATTTTTAAAAAAATATATAATTGTAATAAAAATAAATGTGTGCAATTATTATATGTTCTTTTATTTTCATTAAAAGAAAATACATATATTTATTCAGATGTCATTTTTGAATTTATTATAAAAATGATAGAAGATAGAGATATAGCACTTGATCAAATCGATAAACTTTTAATATGTATTTGTAAAAATATAGGAATTTCAAAATATATAAGTCTTATAAATAATTATATTTTAAGTGAAAAATTAAATAATATTAAATCGTCGAATAAAATACTTAGTCAAAATTCTGGAGGAAGTGTAAATAATAATTCTTATATTTCTCAGCAAAATGGACAAAACATAAAGCATACAAATAGTAATAATAATCTAGTAAATAATAAAAATTTTAAACAATTTTCTAAACGAAATGAAATATTAATAGTTATAAATATTATTAACACAAATCATATTTTATTATTAAATGAAAATGTTATACAAAAAAAAATATTAAAATTTTATTTAGATCTTTTTTTTGAAGATAATGAGCAAATAAGAGAAAAATCAAGTAATGTTTTAGATAATATTTATTCAAAATATGGTCCAAATATTTTTTTTAATATATATGAAAAATTGTCTGCTCATAAAAAAGAATGTCTACATGATATTCTTAATCAAATGAAATTAAATAATGATTTTTCTTTTTTTAAAATATTTTTATCAAATAATTCACAAGTAAAAAGATTATCAAACAATGAAAGTAACATAAGTACTATTTCATCATCTAATTTTATAAAATCAAAAAATATTAAACGATTAAATTCTTTTACAAAAACGAAAACTTTAAAAATTGAATTTCCACCAAATTATAAAATTAAACCTGATAAATTAAAATGGGAAAAAAATCTTGATCAATCTCATCTCAATTATTTGATTAAAGAGTTCAAGTTGTTTAGTAGTCAAGAACTAGTACTCTGTATGTTTTCTAACAATCCTAACATGATCAATCGGTAAGTTTATTCCTACATATATAGATGGAAATAGAAAGATAATAAAAAAATATACATAAAGTGATTAATTTTTTCTATATTTATATCTTTTTTTTTTTTTTTTCAACTTGATAGGTGTATATCTTTTTTTAAAGAGTATTTAAGCAACAGTTCAAACCAATCGACCTTTTTTTCAAAATGCCGATTTTTAGATTTATTATTAAAATGGATATTTTATTCTTTGAGTATAAATCAAAATAATAAGGAAATATTTGCTGAGTTTATAAATTTGATTAAACTGATTTTAAAAACATTTGAAGATAATTATGTTTTATTAAATAATCAAGAACTAGTTATTTTGGTGCATTTTATTTTTGATAAATTGAATAATACTGTTGTCACCCCAGAAGTTAGTAGTAAGTATTTTTGCCTTTTTAATACTTCATTTTATTCAATCCTCATTTCTATCTCCTATTTAATAATTGTTTTTCTTTTTTTTAGAAAAATTTAAGGAAATGCTTCTTTCTTTATGTTATATCTCGGATCATAAATTATATTTTTCTTACCTTTTGAAACATGCATCAATATGTAGTCCAAAGTACGAAAGTTCTCATATAATAGAAAAATATAATATGTATAAATTTGGAATGTTTAATATATATATATATATTTTTTTTTTTTTAGGAAAATATGTGACGCTTTAGACATATTGCTCAAACTAATCGTTTTATATAAAGATAAATGTTTAAACATTGAAAAGGATGTCATGAAAATTCTTCAAATTTTTACAGTTCACAGCAAAAATAAGAATGTGACATTTTATTGTTTAAAAATTTTTGCTAATATTCAAAAATTTTGCCCAAATCTTTATAAGTAATTAAAAAAAATTCGATTTATTTTAACAGTTATTTTTGTTTTTTTCTATTTTAATAAAAATAAGTGTGTCTCTATATTTTATTATAAATAATTACATATTTGTTTAAGGGATAAATATATTTTTTAATTTCCATTTTCTTTTTTTTTTATTTACGAAAATATTATTAGAGGAATAGACAATGATGATATAGCTTATTATTTAAAAAGCAAAGTTGACGAATTTATTGAAAAGTGGCCAAATTATAATGAATCCTCAAATGATATCCAAGGTAAAATCGTTGAGTTTATTTTTATACATATCTAGTATTATATTGAAAAAATAAACCATTTAAAAAAACAAGTCAGAAATATGCTTTGATATATATTAAATATTTTTTTCCTATTTTGTAGAAAATAAAAACATTAGTTCATATCCCAGCGACAATTCTGAAGGTAAAGAAAAAAATACATCATTAATGTATTTTATACATATAGGCAGTTTTTTATTTCAGTAAAATAATAAGAATATGGCAGATAAAATTGTATTAATTAGTTAGAGTTTTTTATTTTTATGCATAAAATATTGAAATATTATAAAATAAATATCCTCTTAATTTAGTAACTTTATTTTTACAACGGTTTAGCAATATATATATGTGTGTGGCTTTGCACTTACACATAAATTTATATTTATATTGATTATATATATTTTTTTTTCTTCTTTTTTTCATATGAAGAATCATAACACTTTTTTTCATTTTTATAAATTCTGTTTACATTTATATCACTATTTTTTTATTATATTTTGTCCTATATTTATTACCACATCATTTTAATATGTCTACCCTCGTTTATTCTATACTTACAATTTATTTATTCAAATATTTGTGCTTTTCTTTCCATTTTTTTCTCCGTTTTTATTTCAATTTTTTCTCTGTTTTTCTTTGCCATTTCCAATTTCAATTGAATAAAATTTTTTACAGTTTTAAAAATTTCAAACTATGCATTTGTTCGATGCTTTATTTTTTCCCTTTTTTTTCTCTGATATATTTATGCTAATTTTTCAGGAATTGTTAAAGATGAAGAATATGATAAATTAATAAATTATATAAAAGCCAATGCAGAAAAAAGGAATTCCATAAAAAATGAAGTAGAAGGTATAATTAAATTGATTCATATCTGGCCATTGCTAATATATTTTTTCTTCTTATTTTATTTTTTTAGCAACTTTTACTTCTAACCATTTTAATCCTTTCCGTTTTTGTAGAGCATGTTAACGAATTTCAAAACAGTGTCGATGAAATATTAAAAGTGAAAAATAAAATAGAGAATGCTGAAATTCACAAAATAAATGAAGATTACATAAATAATCAAATAGCATGTACTAGTATATCAAAGAATTTAAATCTAACAATGAATGGAAATAACTATTCAAAAACTAAGGAATTATTCCATATTTTAGAATCAAAAAATAATGAAAAATCAGATGGATCAAACGCTTATGAAAATTCTATGATATATTTTCGTTTTGTTTATTTAGCATCATTTTTATATTCTGATAATGTTGAAGTTATTTCAAAGGTAAATCTTAACAAACTGATATATAAAATGTGTATATATATATATATATGTATATTCACAGTTTTACTTTTAGACAATTTTTAATCTAACAAATTTATCTTTTTTAATTTTCTTAGGTTTGTAAAATAATTGTAGAAAACATAATACAACTTGGAAAAAAAAGCAAAAATGGAAATTTTATTTTAAGAGAAAGTGGAAATTATGTTTTTAAAAATTTTAATTTATTTATTATACTTATAAAAGGATCAAATTTTGCATTAAGATATTTATTTCAAAAAAAATTTGATATGGATTTAAATTCGTCTTTTATTCATTTCAATGCAATATTAAGTACTGTCTTATTAGTAGACATATTGATGAAAAAAAAAAGTTGCATAGCAAAATTATCATATGATCATTTCTCTTTTTTTTTTATTAACACAATAGTTTGTTTAAGCATATATACAAAAATAATACACACAAATAATTATATATATTTATTTAAAAATGGAGAAATAGCTCGTAGTTTGGTTACAAGTATGTTAAACAATTTATTAGGACGTGAATTTTTAACAAATCATTCTAAATTGTTAGAATATGTTTGCAATGTTTCATTTAATTTAGGATTTGACATTATGAAAAACAATTATATTTTAATTGATGATGTATGTGATCCTAGTGAATTTTATATATATATAAATACCTATGTTAAAATTTTAAATAAAATTTATAAAAAAATTATGAACAAAATTTCTGAAGAAAATAAAAAAGAAAATAATTTTGTGTATAGAATATTAAATATAATTTTTACAAATTTAAATAAATATGATATATTTTTGTCTAATATTGAAAATGAAAAAACAAGGAAAAGAAAAATTGATAATATACATGAAGACAAAATTATAAACAAAATGAAAAATCCAAATCATATTATTAACAACATACATTGTAATAAAAAAATATGTAATGATAAATTAATAATTGAAAAATTTATTAATGAAAAAGAAAATGATGAAAACAATCATAATCATGGATATAATTCCGATTCTTCTGTATATAATTGTAGAACTACATATTTTGAAAATTTAAATATCGATTATATGAATAATAGTACAAATTTGGTGATAAAAAATGGAAGCATTAAAAGTACAAGTATACAAAATAGTGCATCAAAAAATGTTAACAATATTAATGAATATTATAATTCTCGAAATAAAAATAATTTAGATAATGGAATATATAATGAGTCTATGAAAAGAAAAAGAGATTCATATACAAATGCTGAAATGGATATAATATACAAAAATAGAGCTGATTTTATGAATAAATATTTATTTTTTATTCAATTAATTTTTTATGGCATTAAAAAAAATAACCCATTAATTCTTATGGCATATATTAATCATGAACTTATAAATAATTATAATGAAAATATAAAATATTATTTTAAAAAATTAGAAATATTATTAAATAAAGATTTAAAAGATTCTGTACCAAATGTTAACATAAATATAGCTCCAGATAATTATTTATTAAACTTTTCGTTTGAAGCATTTATAAATGAAAATAATCATTTTAAGGAAACAGACAAATCTATATTTGAGACATATCAAAATGTTCTTAATCAATATTCAAATTTTGAATCAGAAATTATTTATAATAGTTTTGATTTATCAATTGATGATGTTATACAAAAAAAAAAAGAATTTTTAAAATCCCTCAAAACTATAAATATTAATGAAATCACTTTTAATAATAATAAGTTTGAAAATTTAAAAGAAAATATATATGAATATATCAATGATTTAGAAAATACACATATAATAGATGAAATTCAAAATGCTGAAATATCTTTTAGTTATGATTTCCTTTGTACTATGTATAGAATCCCAATTGAATCAGACAAATCCAAAAGTGTTTATCAAAACAATAAAAATTTAGAAAATAATAAAGAAAATGAATCATTTCAATCAAATAAAATGAAAGAAACAGCTGATCATATACACCCGAAAAATAAAGAAGGGAATTCAAATGCCCAATTAAATTATGAACATAAAAATTGTTATCTATCAGAAATGGATCCGAACAATGCTAATCAAAATGGGGATAATAATAATGATAATAATAATGATAATAATAATGACAATAATAATGATAATAATAATGATAATAATAATGATAATAATAATGACAATAATAATGATAATAATAATGATAATAATAATGATAATAATAATGGTAATAAATTAACGCGTATTAGTCATAATATATATTTAAGAAATGAAACTGTTGAAAATATAGATATGAATGAATTGCAAAAGAAATATAATCAAAGTCATAATTCTTATGAAAATAATGAACAAACACAAAATGGGGATAATATTAATCAATATAATTATAAAACAGATAAAAACAAAGAAAATGATTTGCTTTATCAAAATAATAAGAATCAGAAAAATATATATAATAAACAAAATGATTTAAACGATTTTAGTTACGAAAAATATAATAGAGATGGCGTCAGTCAAATTAAAAATAAATATAATGCATCTAAAACTAAAGACAAAAATAATAGTTACATAAGAAATGCAACTCCTGATCCAGAACATAGCAAAGATCAATTAGAAATTAATTCGATAACTAGTACTCCATTTAATGAACTTGTAAAATGTAGTAATATTGAAATTGAAGATGATGAGTATGCAGAAGCTATGAAATACACACCAGGAAATTATTCTCATATATCTACATCTAATTGTAGTAAAAATTATATTGAGGAAATAGAAAAGGAGCAAGAAAGGGAGATCGAGCAAACCAGGCAAACCAAGCAAAGAAACGATATTGACAAATCTATAAAAAATTGTAATATGCCAAATTTTTCAGAAATTAAAAATAAAGAAAATCCAATATATTTCCAGCAAAATAAAGAATCTGATATTTATGAAAAATCGAATGATAATATAGAAAATTCGATAAAAGGATATTCTAACAATTCATATAAAAATGAAAAAGAAATAAATAACTCACATTGTGTTCTTAGAATGACAAAATTAAATGATAAAGGATTTAATATTTTTGATCGAAATAAACAAACCAACTCTAAAAGTGCAACATCACATAGCAATATTACAACATCAGCCAAAACATTTTTAAAAAGTAAACCAAATGTTAAATATTTAATAAATAAATACGAACACCAACAAGAAAGGCCTAATTCATGCAATTTAAAAACAAATACAATTTTTTCTCAAAAAAAATCAGAAAACTATCATCATAATAATCCTATAAATAATAGAGAAGCTAATAAAATGACCATAAATAAAATTCATAAATTTGGTTATAATAATAAGCTAGTTTCAAATGGAAATAACAATAGTACCATAAGTAGAAACAAAGAAAAAACATATTCTTATGAAAAATGTATAACTTCAGTTTCAGATATAAAAAATAGAAGAGATAAAAAAGACATGTACAATTTGACTAGCCATATTTCAAATGATATAGGTTTAAAAGCTTTACAAACCAGTAGTAGTATTTCTTCTAATTTTAATGATAAAAAAAATTATACTCATTCATCAATCGATACTAGACTTAACAATATTTTTGATAATAAACCTCACCATGATTATCACAGAGAAAATATATCAAGTTCTACAAAAAGGAAAAATCAAATTGGCATTCCAATTCCAATAAAAAAAAGTATATTATAAATGTGAAACTTGCATAAGAAACTAATACTATTTAGTGTATATATTTATTTGTGATAATCTTGAACCCTTTGTTTAATTATATACATCTGTATATTTTTATAATTTTCCTTTATAGAAAACACAAATAGATAATAACTATTTGAACCCAATTAGTGAGGAATAATATTTTCCATCAAAAAACTAGCGTGTAAACTAACAGGTATACAAATATATATTCCATGGAAAAAATTAAAATAATATTGTTGGGAAAAGCAAACAAAATTCTCTAACACTTACAGAATGAAAATTAAAATAGGAAAAAAATTGAAGAAACAAAAGCAGTTCTGTGATTATATATGCAACTGTTCATTTAGGTGATATATTTTTTTTCTAAATTCTGTCGCTTTTTTATTCCACTATATTTCATTTCATTATGTTTGTTCTATTCCTTTCACCTTTTTTTTTAAGTTCTTTATTTATTTGTTTTTACCCTTTTTAACGCATTTTAAACAAATCGAATATGAATTTTTTTGTTTTAAAAATCGTAAAAAATCCAAGCATATATGTTATTCTATTTTATATAATATGTTTATTCTACTTTATAAATATATTTTTTTGTTAAAAATTTTTAAATAATCAAAGATTAATTTTTTTTCTGAATGTTAAGGTTAAAAGTGAGACCTCAAATGGCACTCGCTTTTATGCATATAAATGTGTGCAAATGTAGCCAAAATAAGTTGCAAAAAAAAAAAAATATAATAATAATAAAAAATGATAATAAAAAATATAAAATAGCTAGTAATGCATTATTATTTCAGGTTAAAAAATGTAAAAAATGATCTTCATCATTAGAGAGGTACATATTTAGGAACAAATAAAAGACGAAATTAGGAGTATACATATGTTTGCATATGCATCAATATATATATATGTATATGCTTTATAAAGCATATTATAGTATGACAAATAAAAAAAAAGGAGTTTTTCATGTGCGTACACATGCATACCATTTTTGCGGATGCTTCAAAATTTGTAAAAGTAATTGTTGAATGGCAATAATGCCTGACTTGACAAAACGTCTGTGATCCATGAGTCATTCAATAGAGGTATACTAAAGTTATATGATGGAAAAGATATATTTTTTTTTAAAATATTTATAGATATATAATGATTTTTTTGATTTATTTCCATATTATCGGTGTTTATAAAACCAAAATATGTTAAGTGTCCATTTTCAATTAAAAATATTATATTCATAAATATATTTTTATTTAGATATTTTAAATCGCTAATACATAAATCGTGCATACTTAATATTTCATTAATATCATCTTCAACTATTTTAACATCAAATTGTTCAGAACATAATCTTAAATTAATTCCTTCTTGTCTCAATTTTCTAATAGTTTCTTCTGAATATTTGCTATCAACACTGTCTTGAATTACATACAAATAATATCCCCACAAAACTTTATTTTCCCACTGAAAAAATAAGAGAAAATAAGTGTGTATATGAACAGATATACACAAACGCATGCAGGTATACAAAATTTTAGTTTGACTTACTTTGACATCATAAGGCAATCGATAAATATTATCATTGTTATTAACAATTCTGTGATCGCGCTCCTTTCCCTTTAGAGATATAAAACCATACACATGAACCTCATATATCCAATAAAAAGTAAATAAATCAGTTTGAATAAAAAAATTTTTTGAATTATATTTTTTATGAAGAGTTTCATTTAAATTATATAAAGCATTTATATCGACTTGGAGTTTTGGGTTTGATATATCATTAGATAATACTATTCCAAATATAAATAATTTTTTGTTATCATATTTTCGTATTTCTATTTCACTTGATGTAATTGCATCATTTATACTATTTCTATATTTAAATGTATATTTAGTTAAATCGTTTGAATATTCAACTTCTTTTTTTTTTAATACATATAAAATAAGTTCACGAATTTCTTTGTCTTTCTTGTTAAATACATTAGTGTTGTTATCATTTATGAAAGCAAATATGCACGTAATAGAATTAGTCATTTCTTGTTTTCTAATAATAGATTCGTTTATAATTGTCGGAATTTCATTATATGTTATGTCATTGCCACTATTTTGGATATCTGTAGTTATAGTTCCCTTCATATGCGGGTTCTCTATTTCTGTACTAATAAGTGTACCATCTTTTGAAACAGCATCACTAGTATTTCCAACTGCATTCATATTTTTGAGTTCATTTCCCATTCCAGTTGTGAAACTACCAATTATCTTGTTCATAATATTATCTCCAGGTTTGTTTATATTTAATGATGGGTTATCATTAATAGAAATATCATCAGTGTGTGGTTGTGATGGAACTTCTTTTGAATAAACTTCGCGAGCTTGTTCATCCTTTGTTTGTGTATTTAATATTGAAGCAAATGAATTTTTAAAAAAGTTATTACATAATTTATCTACAGTATGTTGATTTATATGGGTATCTTTTTTTTGAGCCTTTTGAATTTTTTTTTTTTTTATTTGATTTATAATTATATTGATATAGGAGGGTTTAAATAAAGGAATAGCTTTTATTTCTTCATATTTATCCATATAATTATTAATATAATATATACAAATAGAAGAAATATAAGTATCAAAAAATGTGTGATTAAGTAAAATATTATGAATAAGTGTATTTTTTTCATATGCTTCAATTGTATATAATATTTTTTTTTCTTTAAGCAAATATTTTGTATAATTATCATTAATATCGTTTAACTCGTTTATTATTTTATGTACATCTTTTTCTTCAATTATTTTACAATGTCTTTTCATAATATTTGAAATAAATTTGTAGCTATTTAAAGGATCATATATTATATAAGTATGATGTATATTTTGCACTGTATTTGGGACGGAATTCCCACCAACAATATAATTATTAGATTGATTATTAACAGAAGCAACGTTATCTGTTTCTTGATATAAAACAATAGCATCAATTTCTCCTTGAATTTGTGGATTATATTGTAATTGCAACAAATCGTCATTGACAAAAGATGACGGAATATTCTCTGAATTTTTATATATATTTCCTTTTGATAATAAGAATTTATTTATTGGTATAATGTTTTGTAAAAATTTGTGAATGTATATAAAATTTGATTTAATATTTTTTTCAAACTTTCTAAAATTATCATAAAATTTATTTTCTATCATATTTAAAAAATGTAAAGATTTATTTTTTCTTTCATCATAATCTACCATTATATATAAATTGTTCATAACATTATAAGTATTCATTAAATAAAGAGCTTTTAGTAAAATATAAAAATTATAAGGAATCATATTTCCTTGTATTATTATACTCTTATAGTCAAAATTTCGATTAATATCTTTATGTACATTATCATCAAAATTTATTGTATTTTTATACATTTTTGAAAAAAAAAATATAAAATTACTTATTATATAATATACTTTTATTTTGTCTTTTTTTTTATTAATATGTTTTGCTACACACCTATAAAAATATTTTACATCTTTTTCACATATTTCTATTATATTCACATCATAATTATAATTATTAGGTAAATTTATTTCTTTCATAAAATCTCCTTTTAATTCATTATATATATATTCTTCTGAATCTACTTGTTTATTTAATAAATTAAATATTTTTGCATTTCCTTTTAAATCTCCATTTCTATTATTAAATTCTTCATATCCATTTATATGATTATCTGTAATATTTCTTTTCGGATTTTGTATATTCAGATAGTTGTATATTTCTTCATTGTCATATAATACAATTCCAAGTTCGTTTGTTTCTCCATTTTGTTTTTCTTCTGTCTGATCATTTTTATTTACATCCACCATTTCATCCATTTTAATTTTTTTTTTTTTTTTTTTTATAATATTATCACAATTTTCACTGAATTTTTCATCTACATTTTTCTCGTCATTGTTACTAAAATTCATTTGCTCCGAACTCCCATCGATATCATCTTTATGTTTTCTTTTTTTGCTTTGCTCATTTGAGTTGTCACCATCATTTATTTTTTTTTTTTTTTTTTTTTTTTTTTTTCTTTCTTTTCCCTCTTTATCTTGATATATACATTTATTACTTAAGTTTTGAGGCTGATGATTTTCCATAACATTTTTTTTGGCAGCTAATGATATTTCTCCTTTAGTTAAAGGTACAAAAGATGAATTTTTTAAATTTTCATAATTCTGTTTTTTTTTTTTATATGTATCATTATTTTGCATTTCTTCATAAAATAAATCATAATATTTTATATTATTTTCTTTTAATAACTTTAAAAATCCATCACTATATTTTGTTAATTTAACATATTCAGGTGTAAAAACACCACTAAATTCGTTAGTCATAATTAATGCCTGATTTTTTTTTATTCTTGAATCGTGTAACTGAATTATACAATCATTTAAGCTTTTAAAAAGTTCATATTCACTATTATCTTTAATATCTCGATTATTCTGATTTTTATGTTTCTCTAAAATTTGACCATCTTTTTCATTAAAGCACATAAAATAATACATACACTCTTTGAACAAATGTACAATTTTTCTAATTAGCATTTCTTCTGTTTTCATAAATTCTTTTTCTTCTGGCATTTCAATTTCAAGCAGATATTTTTTTGCACCTCCCTAAAGAAAGATAATTTATTTTCCCAATAAATTTATATAAACATGAACGTTCATATAAATGTGGATATAAATGCAAATATAAACATGAACATGCATAAATATATATGTATAGCTGCTTTAAAGTATTTCCTACCTCAGTATCACCATTGTCAACCTTTTCAATGTTTCTTAATTTATATCCTTTTGACAAAAATACTGAATTGAAATAATCAAAATCATTGTTGTTACCTGAAGTTTAGCAAGTAAAACAAAAACATCCATATATATATTCGATTTTGTAAATAATATTATGTTTTATTATAATGTAATAATTACGTGTTTACACATATACAATATTAAAAGAGTAGACAAAAAAAAAAAAAAACACAAAACAAAAACAAAACAAAACAAGTATATATATATATTATTTGTATTAGTCTAGTACAATTTCCAATGTATAATTTATCAGGATAATCAAACGAATGAGGATTCCTTAAACTATATTTTAAATATTTATGCCAGTGGTTATTTGAATCATATTGTATTTTTATACGATCTATTAACAACGTCTGTGTTACATCATCATAATTCACCATGTTTTTTTATTGACACTCATAAATAAAAAAAAAAAATAATAATAATAATAATAATGAGCATAAAAAAATATAAATAAAGATATACAAAAACTTAAAAATATTTACTTAAAAAACTTATCGAAAAGATTAACATAAAAAAAAATTGTGATAATTAATCAAAACAAATGAAAATACACTTTTTATGTATTTTTCTTTCAAATATTTATCATCAAACAGCTTTTAGATTATTTATTATATTTCAAAATAGTATTAAAAAAAAAGAATACGAGTTGTGACACGAAAAATTGGAATAAAAGAATAGAGAAAAAATAAGAAAAATAAAATAAAGAAAATACTATAAGGAAATATTTTATGAAATTGCATCATTTTTTGTTTTCCCCTATAAAAAAATTTTACGCAAAAAATTATAAATTTAAAACAACACACAAAAAAAAAAATTAAAATAAAGGGAAATAGAGAAAAATATTATAAGAATATATTATCGTAAAAAAAAAGAAATGAGAATCACTAATGTTATTTGTGCATTTGGAAAATATTATATTTTATGGATTTTATATTATTAAATCTTAATAATTTAGTAAACTAATCAAAAAAATATATATTACACACATTGAGATAAAATATTAATTAATAAAACATCTTTTAAAGAATATTCATACACACAAATATTTACTTTTTCTTTTTTATTATTATTTGTCTTCTATAAAAAAAAGGTGTAACTATTAAGCCCCCCAAAAATAAATATGTATATATTTACGGTATCCTCTTTATTTCTAACTTATATATAATTGAACAATAAAATTTAATTAAGGAAAAAAATATTCTTATGTTTATTTATATACTATGAAGTAAGGAAATTATTTAAATGTTTATTTATGTGATATGAACTAGTGAAATTATTCGAATGTTTTATGAATAATTTTTAATATCTCATTAACTTGAAATATATTGAATAATGAGATTTTCTTTTTTTAAGGCATCTATACATGCTGGGCAAATAAAAAAAAGAAATAAATTTCTACAAAATGTACGCATTCCTATTTTATAATATATGTATATATAATTAAGGAAACTAACAAATAAATGTTAAAGGGATATATTTTTTTTTCTAAACAAATAAAATGGCAACACTATTTAATAAATATAATGAGTATACTGTGGACATAATATAAGAACTAATCAATAATATAAATAAAAATAAAAAGATAAATATATACAAAATAAAAAAATAAATATATACAAAATAAAAAAATAAATATATACAAAATAAAAAAATAAATATATACAAAATAAAAAAATAAATATATACAAAATAAAAAAATAAATATATACAAAATAAAAAAATATGTGTACAAAATGATTATATTTTTTCCTTGGAATAAATAATTGCTAAAATTAAAATATAGAAACCGGTTAACAAACTTGTTATTTAATTGTTATAGTTACACATGCTAACATAATTCCATTGAAAAAGACATTTATTGGATGTGCTTATTTTAAAAACTCAAAATTAGTTAAATTTAATAAAATATAAGTTATTTTTATAAGACATAAGTATTATTCATTCATTTATTCACATTTTTTCCTTATTATTTTTATAAAATTGAATGAAGCAAGTTTATATATCATACAAATTAATGCATATTCATTTCAATATACAACATTTTATTGAGTATATTAAAACAAATGTATAATAATAAATAAAATTTAAACGTCAAAAAAATCACCCCCTACAAGTGTCTTTTCGTCCATTGTTCCTACTTTTGTTTTCGTTAATTTTTTTATTCGTGTTTTGCTCCTTTTTAAATATTTAAAAATATATTTCAACATAATATTCCTAAGTATGCAACGAGGGCAGCATTATACACTCTAATACATACTATATTGAATCTTAAAAAATAACAAAAAAAAAAGGAAAAAGTTGCAAAAAAATGTGCATATATTTTACGAACAAAATATCTTGTTAACATTTTCCAATGTTTATTTCTTTTTTTCCTTTTTACCTGTCTGTTCATTAAAATGTCTCACCAAAAAAATGAGGGAAAAAATGAAGATTACTTTACCATTGTAACAAATTACTTTTATCATTTAATATATGGTACTTAGACTTTTCATTGTATATTTATTTATTTATTAAATTTTGTAACACATATTGAATGGATGAATTAATTAATTAATTACCAGTTAATATTTTTTTTTTTTCATATAAAAGGAAATCAAAATACTCAAAGTTCAAAATCAGATTGTTTAGATAAAGATTTATATGATGACATTGTAGAAAAACACAAAAACAGTGTTCATCAAATTGTGTATAATTTAAAATTAAAACGCGAATCGAATTTTAATATACCCACAAGATTTAGTATAAACTCCGAAATTGAAAAAGTTCCAAGTATGCTCGGTTTTATATATGAGCCTTAACTATATATATTGTAAAAAAATAATTTTATTATATTTATTTGTTGTCTTTTTTTATTTAGGTTTGAAGGAATCAACACATACAGAAAATAAAATTATTGAGAATTATAAAAGTCAACAAAATGAAGACGATAATACAGTAATTTTGGAGAAATATGATATGAGAAAATCACAAAAAAAGAAAAAAGGGGAAAAAAAAAAAAAAAAAAATTTTGAATCATTAAATTTGGATATATTTTCATCTGAAGCATTTCAATCAAATAGACCAAATCAAAATGAGGTAAAAAAGGAAACAAAAAACGTGACCAAACAAAATAATTCAGAGTCAAGAATATATTCTGAAGGAAATAAAATGAATTCCATAATAAAAATTACCGAAAAGGAAAAAAAGACAACAAATAAAAAAGAAGAGTATTTTGAATATGGGCCAATAGATGAAATGGAAGAAAAAAAGAGCAATGAAAATATTCCAATAAATAACAAAAAAGAAAGAAAAAAAAAAAAAAAAGTAACGCACAACAATTTTATTAAGCCACTGAATAATAAGGTAACAAATTTGTATGATATAAATAAAAACAATCATGAAACATTGAAAAAAACAAAATGTAATACAAATAAAAAAAGTAATAATGACAACATGACAATAAATTATATATTTGATAATAATAAAAAGTTTGTAAAAATTAAAAGTAATAAGGAAAAAAAAGATGATATTATCAAATTACCAAAAATAAATTTAGTATCTCATAATAACTTTTTATCAAGTGAAGAAGAAAATGAAAAAAGGGAAAATTATAAACAATAAGAAAAATTATATTTTTTTTTAATTATAGCATAATTTAATGAAAAAAAATATATTCTCAAAATAATTCATGTTATTTTTTTCAATTAAAAATGTGTTTATATTATTTTATACATTTAAGTGATATTTAATAAAAATGTTTAGGATATCCATTTTTTCCTCGTCATAAACATTTAAAAAAAATATATTAAAATAAAAATAATTTTAAAAAATTAAATATTAAAATAAAAAGCTGGTATATTTTAACATAATAAAATGGAAATAAAAATATAAACTTAAAAAATAAATACCTCGAGCATATTATGAATACAATCTGTATCTTTTTAATATTTTTTTGCATATTTGGTAAAAAATGAATATTAATACTTAACGAATTTATAATTATTCGCATTTTTACACAAAAAAATATATTATTTATAATCTTAGAATCGTGACATTACAAATAACTCCAAACTTTTAAATATAATGAATGTGTCATATATCCATTCAAACGGTTTCATTTATAATAACGAAATATTATTTCATTTAATAAAACAAAATAATGAAAAAATTTATTATATTTTAGAAAAAAATAAAAATTTAATTAATTCGAAAGATGAAAATGGTTAAAAAAATATAAATAAATATCTGCATATAGACAAAATATAATATTTGTTTCTATATAAATATAGAGTAACAAATATGTAACCAAATAATTACATTCTTTATTACTTTGGTTTTGTTATTTATTTTACAGGAAATAGTCTACTTCATTGGGCGGTTTTTCTGAACAACGTATATTTGGTCTACTATTTATTAGAAAACAGTAAATGAATAAGCATATAAGCATGTGCATATAACATGTAACATATAAACGTGTACATATTTGTGTGACAGTGATGTATAAAGTGTGGGCATAAAAAAAAAATTAAAGAAAGCATATAAGTCGGTGTGCATTTGTATTATTACTTAAATTAATCAATGTATTTTACTATTTTATTTTTATTTTTTTTATTTTTTTCTGAAAAAGATGCCGATCCAAATATAAAATCCAACAATAATCAAACCCCAGTTTTTTGGGCAGTTAGCTCAAATAACATTTTTATGATTTATTTATTGAAAAAATATAAATGCAATTTATATGAAGTAGATAATAAGGGATATAACTGCTTAACAATAAGCATACAGTATAATTATCTTTTACCCTTTTTATATTTAATAAATTTAGAATTACCAATAACATGTAAAGATTTTAATAACTGTTCTATTATTGATTGGGCTTCATATAACAATAACATATTTTTTCTCCGTCTTTTTTCAATATTCGTGAATAATTTATACTTAATTAATTTCGAGAAACCTGGTTCTATACTACAAAAAGCAATAATTGGAAATGCATTCGAATCAGTTGTTTATTTAATCACAAACCGCCATCAAAATATTTATGATATATCAACGGATGACAATGTAATAAAATATTCACATCCATATATGTTTTTACTATTTTAATGAAATCAAATTCGTTAAAAAAAAAAAAAAAAGAGTTAAAATGTATACATGCTTTTTGTTCATATATTTTCATTTTCTCAATTTTAAGAAAAACATCATTGAATTTATCGAAGAATATAAGGATAAAATAGATCCACGAATCTATAAATTTATTAAGTCTAAAAAAATAGGGGAATGGTGCAAACACAACAGAAAAACAAACTTTGATGCTTTATATGAGCATAATGGATATATAGGCCCTTACTTAATTAGAAAAAAAAAAAATGTACGTCATTTAATTTTTATTTTATATATTTTAATTTGTGTATATATATATTTTTGCTATTGTAATCAGATTATTATATACACATATATATTCATATTTCTATTTTTATCAGTTATCAATTATTCAGAATATCCTGTTAAAATACAGCCAAAATAAAGCTCTCATAATATATCCTCTTCTCGTAGTTTTGGCATATACTTATCTCAATATCGTTTACTACTTTTACGTAATAATGAAAACAAGATAATTGTGTGTGCACACAATTAATGAATGTCTTTTACAGGAATATGAAAAGAGATAATAACCACGTGCATTAAATAATAAATAAATTTTTATAAAAAAAAAAAAATTAATGGCTAGTTGCATAGTTGTACATGTTTTTTTTTTTTTTACACATTGCAGGCACGTATGCATACGAAACATAAGAATTTATTTTTAGATTTATTTCATCCCTTATTATTTGTCATTTACTATTTTGTCGTTTCAAGTAATCCCGGATTTTTAGATGATTCAAAGCTTGGGATATTCAGTGAAAATAATGGAAATAGTTCAAAAGAAAAATTAAAAATAGAAAATATAAAAGAAAAGGAAGTAAAACAAAACAAAATATATTTAAAGGATGGTAAAGACATTAAAAATGTAAAGAATGAACATAATATGATGAATATAGAACAAGAAAATACGGCTAACCAAAATCTAACATTTCAATATATTATAAAAAATATTGAAGAAGAAATAAAAACATATGAAATGAAATATAAATTAAATGAATTCAGTAAAGGCATTAAATCGAAAAATATTTTTGAATTAAAAAACAATCTTAATATAAAATGGGAAATAAATAAATTTGAAATATCAACATTTAATATTAATATGTTATGCCCAACTTGTTTCCTTTTTAAAAATACAAGAACAAAACATTGTGCCTTTTGTGATAAATGCATTGATATATTTGATCATCATTGCATATTTACATTAAATTGTATGGGAATAGACAATGCAAGAATATTTCTTAGCTGGATACTATCAAATATTTTATTTTCGATATATAATTTATATTTTTATTTATTATTTATTATAAAAATAAAATTTAATTATCATAATATATATTTCTATATATACCTATCTGTTTTAATAATTTCACTATTATTTATATATTTTATGGGAAGCGTTTTTCTAAGATCTATTTTTAACATATTAGAAAATATCACATTAAATGAAAAAATTAAATTATATTCCTCGAAAAAATTTTTGACTTACGAATTAAAAATTGGAAAAAATAATGAGCCCGTTGTTGTACGAAAATTTAAAAATCCATTTGATCGTGGTATCTATAAGAATGTATTAAATTTTTTGACAAAATCAAAAAATAAATTAACTCAAAACCAAAAGAAATTTATTGAGATTGATGAAAATATAAAAAGCGATAAAGTAAGACAATTTGTAGAAGGGTTAAATAAAAAGCTGGGTCAATTTTATGAGAAACATGATTAATGAAAAATATCAAAACGTTGAGCCAATTGAAGAAAAATAAAAGTATTAATAATGCAAATTGTGTATATATGAAATTAATACACACTATTTTTTTCTTAAACATTCATAATATATTTATGGCTGTAGCACTTTTAGATATATTATTAATACTATATGTTTGCACACAAATATGTATAACATTTTTTTATGAACATGAAATAATTTGTATTCGATTATTTCCACAGTAACTCATTTTTTTTATGAACGCATATAAAATCTTTAAAAAAAAGTGAGAATAACAAATGAGTATTACAAAGATAAAAGAGTCAACAAATAAGATTACAAATAATATAGAAATGGAAAAGTATATAGAGAGTTAAAATAAATAATGAGAATTGAAGGAATTTTTTTTATTTAAATATTCGCTTTCAACTAAGCCAATAACAAATAGTTGATAATACATATACAATGATAAAATAATAAAAAATATGTTCAAAATGTTATAAATTAATTGGTTTTTATTTTTCATAAATTTCATATAACAATATGTTAAATAAACTTTATTCATTGATGAAAGGGTTTTAGTTTTACCCTCATTTTGTTTTTTTTCTATCTTGATTATTTTTATTAATTTGATTAATTCCTTATGAACTCCTGAATTAATATATTTCCCTATTGCCGATTTGTTGTTTTTTCCATTGTAATTATACTATTTTAAATTTTATTTTTTATGTCTAATTGAGAAAAAATATTAACATTGCTATTATTTTCGATGCTTAAATTATTGATATCAGAACTATTTTCAGTATTGATATTTGTAACCTCTTTATCGACCATAATAAGATTACTAAAATTTGTAGAGTCATTGTATATTTGATTTTGTTTATTATTTTCTTCGTCATAATTATCCATTATTATTTCAGGTAAAATTAAAAAATCATCGATTTCTTTGTCGTAAAATTTATATGTATCATCATGTTTGTGATATATATTTATGCGCTTTTTATTTAATGAATTATTTTTATAAATTTTTGTTTTTATTTCTATATTTTTATCCAATATATTATTATAAAAATTTTCATCCTTTTTATTATCAAATAAATGGGTAGATGGCTTAATAGTCAAATTGGAATCATTTTCAATATTATTATCTTCAATATATGAACTTATATTATTTTCATTATAAGACGAATTATTCGTTTCAATTGCAGATGTTATACCTATTCTAATGCATGTTGTTGTACATAAATTTTCTTTAGTAACTTTTACTCGGGTATATATGTCTGTTAAAAAGATAGAAGGATTTGAACAACTGTTTTCATAATCAGATATACTATCAATAGATGTATTGATATTATCTTCACTTTCAATTATATCTAAGGTTTCATTTAAAATATAGTTTTGATCATCTTTATTTACAGATATTATAATACTGTTATCTTTGTTAGAATTATTTGGGTGAATAGTTGGTTCAGTATTTGCTACAGTATCTATAATTAAAAAGTTTGGTAATGTATCCAAACTTGTATCATTTTCGTGATAAATTAATTGGCCTTTTTTTTCTTTGTTAAAAAAATGCCGCCATATTCTTTCTAAAACTTTTAAAAATGAATTTTTATCGATTTCATTTTTATAATTTATAAAATTGTTTTCGTTATTCATATTACTACTCCATCTTTTGCAACAATTTTTTAACTTAACCTTTTTTACAATATCCTCGTCATAATACACATTTTCTTTTTCTTTTCTCATATCTTTTATGTAAAATTTACTTAAATATTCCATTTAAAATGTAATACAAAAAAAATAATACAAAAAAATAATACAAAAAAAATAATAATCCACAAAGAAGCATTACAATTCTTTCTTTTCACCATAAATAAAAAAGTTATTACAAAAAAATTGATAATTTTTATAAAGTTGTATAATACATAAATATCGACGAAATGTTCTGGTGTATTTGGAATGCAAAAAATTCAAATAAAATTTATATCTTGTTATAGAACGACATCTACTCAATTTTGTATAAAAATAAAAGGAAATAGGACCTTTTTATATATTTTATGTATTTTTTTATAATATAATTTTTTTTATCTTTCCGGGTTCAACCCATGTGCAACATATCCGCATGATGTATATAACACATTTTAAACAAATATGTGGAAAATAGTTAATTTAAAAATAATATTTCCCCTACCCTTCACTTTTTTTCCATATATATTTATTTGTTTAATAATGAAATTTACATCACTTTTAATTTGAAAAGGTGATTAATATAAATCTTATTTCTTCGTTTAAATTAAAAAAATTATAACATACATAATACTCTACGCACATATATATAAGCATATGCGTACATACATTTATTTTATATTTTTTTATAATACGCGTCTAACAATATTGTATGTATATATATATATTTTTTACAAAATAAAACATAAAAATAATAAAAGTTATGACCAAATATATTCTTTTTTATTCGCTTTATTCGGAAAATAAAATATCATAAGAACAAATTGAAAAACAACTAGAGCCAAGCATATGCAAATATATCAAGATATCACATATTAAGGAAATTCTATGTATATAACTTTTTTTTTTTTTTTTACCTCTTTTAAATAACATATAAACATATATCCTATAAGATAATGTGTGAGTAACTAAAAACAATTTAAGTCATTTTAAAAAAATAATACTTTTTATTATTTTATCTTTAATTTAAACTTTTTGTGCAGTAACATTTTTCATATTTAAAATAATTTTTACTTTCCTTTATGTATTTATATTTTTATTTCTATATAATTTTATTTTCTGTGTATAATAAACTTGTATATATATCATGGGATGACTTTAAATTTAATAAATTATTTTTACATATAAACTAAAAAATAATTTTATTAATAGTGATAGAAAGTGTAAACAAAATATTTATAAAGAACGAAAAGAAAAGCTACTTTCCCTTTATATATCAAAGTTTAAATATGATCAAATAACTTTTGGAGTTACTTTTTAATCTTATAGTTTTGTTTTCAAAAAATATTTATTAGCATAATGAAAAATTATTTTTTTATTTTTGACAATTTTTTAAATAGCTATCCTTTAAAATTATTTTTCAGCAACTTACGTTATGATAAGTTTTCAAAAACATTAATCGAAAATGTAACAAAAACCGGAACATTTTTCAGAACAATGTTGCCAGTATTTATTCCACTATGTATATATCAGTATATAAGACAAGTATATTTAAATAAATTACCAAAACAACATTAAGCGCGTACATATTTGTGTTTTTGAAGTGTACATACACATTCTTGTTATCTTCTTTTTGAAGCTAACACATTTTTGTTATCTTTCTTTTTTATGCACACACTATTATTAGGTCGATAGAGATCGTTATGCCGAAGAAATTTTTTATGAATATTCAAAAAGTGATAATTTGAAAAGCTTTTATGATTCGTCGACAAAATATAAAAATATAAAAAACTGGAGAATACAATATGATTTATATTTAATTGATCAAGCTGTTAATTCGTAGAATGCCAATAAATATAATTTTTTTCCAAAAAATGAATAATTCTACTTTTTGAAACTCTTCATTTTTTATATACTTTTATTCATATATTATGTTTTTCTTTTTTTACCATTTAACTTTTTATATAAATAAAAATATATAGCTAAAATATACACACAAAGTTTGTGGTTTCAAGCTGTACATACATATCCCATAAAATATATACACATTTGTCGATAAAGGAAATAATATAAAAAATAATAATTATAATTATCGTTACATGTAATAAGGAATAATCACTCATAGGTTTATTATATTAATATGTAGACGGTTTACAACTTATTGGTGTTATTTTTAATATTTTTTTGTGAAATTATTTTTTACAATTTATACCCAAATTTGACAAAGAGAGCTCATAATCATTTTTTTTTTTCTCAAATATTTGTTTACACACTTTTTTTTTTGTTTCTTATTAGTGAGAAAAAACACAAACATAAGCATAACTTTGTGAAGGAACATTATTACTAAATTTTAATAAATAATTTATTTGTGTCAAAATGAAAAAGGGAATGCAAGTATATGTTCTAATTTATCTTATAATTTTTTTAGAAGGATATTTTTCTTTATCTCTATTTAGAACAAGTGTTTTTCATAAAGAATGTAAAAATAAAAAAAAAAACTATTTCATCTTAGAACATAAAATCTGTGTTTTTATTTCCCCACCTTTTCCTTCCCTTTTAATTTATTATCAGTTACTAAAACGGTAGAAAGACACCTAAGAGATGATTATGGAGGTGATTAATATATGAACAAATAATAAAAAATATGTTTGTAGCTTTATTTTTTTTAAGAGATAACATTAAATAAACTTGTATATTTACTCACTTTTGTTTTTTACTTAAAATAGACAAGGATGTAGCCGTTTTTAGGTTCAATAAAAAACAATAGCACATAAATGCATACATATAGATAAATTAATTACCAACTTATATAAAAATAATATATTTATATGTATGTATTTCAGGGAAATAATAAGGAATTACAAAAATGAGTAAGCATTAAAAAAATTGAACCTAAAAATTACAGCGAAAACTTTACAATAAAAAACTATAAGTATAAATGATTTATTTTGAAATTAACAAAAA
This sequence comes from Plasmodium berghei ANKA, assembly GCF_900002375.2. Taxonomy (NCBI): domain Eukaryota; phylum Apicomplexa; class Aconoidasida; order Haemosporida; family Plasmodiidae; genus Plasmodium; species Plasmodium berghei. The sequence goes on from NC_036171.2 coordinate 1,504,034, forward strand.
TTATTAAAATTGTGGATTGGTATTAAAAATAAACGTTACAAATTATTTGTCTTATTTATTTTTAATGAAAATAGTGATGTATTTTTTAACCCATCCGACGAAGAAAAATTAAAGGTAAAAACAGGGCATCTTTTAATAACAATGTATATATAAATATACTGTTACATTTTTGAGTTGTTTAGATTTCCATTAGAAAATACGCAGGGGATAGGTTCATTCAAGAATATGATCATTTGATGAACGAAGTAGGTTTTTATTTTTATTCAACTATTTTAGTAATTTATTTCATTCTATATATGTCATATATATATCCCCTAATTATTCCATGTTATATATGTTTTTCCTATTTTATTTTTTACGAATTGAAGGATTCGAATGATCCACAGAAAGTATTAGCTAAGTCCATGATAAGTTTAATCAAACAACAGTTTATAAAATTGAAAGAAATTGAAACACAATATGTTACACCAAATTTTGAAGCATACAAGGAAATTACAAAACTAAAACCTTTAGCACAAGTAATATATCATGGCCAATCTCTTCTACCCCATATATATTTATTCCCTTTATCCTTATTGGACAAAAATATACATAATTCTATATTGATACGAATTTAATAAGCCTTCTATTTTTTTTCAATTTAATATATACATTATAATTTTTTTGTAATTTAAGGAGCTAGACGCGGGTTAAAATGGAAATAAAAAATATATATATTTTACTTAAAAAAAGGAATACATTATTCGATTATCTAATTAACTGGCTTATTATAAAAAGAACCAAACTAGCATATATATCATACACGTATGTTTGTTTTATTCATTTGATTTTTACTTATTATTTAAACAGATACACCCTGTAATACCGAGGCGGAATGCAAAAAGCTAGAGGTAATAATGAAAAAAAAAAATTTATAATAATTAGCTAGCTATTTTTTTTCGCTATTAAAAATTTTTTTATTTAATAGAATATGATGAATATATGCACATATGTTCGAAGTGGAGCAGATTTTGCATATGATATTTTTTTAGTTACAACACATGTTGTGACTGTAATGATGGCTGTTCTATGTGCCTGTATTTTTATTGGACCTGTGCATGTGTGTGCTTTAAAGAATTTTCCGGTAATAATACATATAAATATATGAAAAAAAATTTATTGCTGATCATAATAAAATGTTATTTTTCCTGCACAAGCAATACTAATAATAATATTTTTTAAAAAATGTATTATTATTTATTGCCTTTTTAAAAGAGTGAACACCATAAATAATATTATTGTGGGAATTTATATTTTGTCATTATTTCATTTTGGCTTATTTTTATACATTTTTTTTATTATCCAGTATACATGCAAGTTACCTTACCCTGTCTTTTCAACCCTTTTTATGGCTACATCCTCTGTTTGGGAAGTGGTAATTGGATTTAACCATATAAAAACACACTTGAGTATGTATATTACAGTTTTTAATCTTTTTATTTTATATTTATAAAAATATGTAAATTTCTTTCGTAGGTAAAAGCTTCTACTGCTTTATGCAGAGTATATGGAGGTATTTAAAAAACATTTCAAAAAATGAAAAAAAATTATATATTAAATAAGCAAATTAATTTTATATAAAAATAAAAATTTCATATGTTTATATATGTTAATTTGTCACTTTTTATATTACAGATTTATCAATAATGTCAAAAATGGCATGAAGTTATAAATGCTTATTTTATTGTATCGTGATTATACCATATCACTATTTCATTTTTTGGTGAAAAACTCATAATTTGTATTAATCATAATTGTTATCATTATTATAATTTTGTCCTTTTTTTATTTTTCATTCCTTATATTTATATCATTTTGACATTGCAAAAATCATTTTCTCGATTTCTATTACTACATTATTACCTACATACCCAACTCCTTTTAACTTGGCAATTCCGAGTGCTGGTTTGAACAAAATTTGTTCTACTTCCATCACTAATGTATCGCCTGAACAAGTAATAAATAATTAAAATATAAAAATTGAATAGGTAAACATGAATATATGTGTATAAATATATGATGGTCCGTTTTTATTATTCCAACCTGGTAAAACGGGTTTCTTCCATTTAACTCCATCTACCCCTGCGAAAAGAAATAAATTGTCTTTACTTTTTTTTTCACTATTTTTAAGACATAAAATACCACCTAATTGTGCTAATGCTTCTATTTGGAGAACACCAGGCATAATTGGTTTTTGAGGAAAATGACCATTAAAAAAATGTTCATTTGTTGTAACATTTTTTATACCAATTATTTTTTTATTTGGTTGTATATATAATACTTTATCTACTAATAGAAATGGATATCTATGGGGAAGTATGTTTTTTATTTGATCAATATCAATTATTTCGGAATTTAAATTTGGTGTAATATTAGATGAAATTATTTTTGCACTAATGTTATCATCTTTTTCAATGTTATTAATATATATATTTATACTATCATTTTTATTTATCCCATTATTTGATTTTTTTAAATTATTTTTTTTATTAAAATGCTCAAAGGATGGGAATAAAAAATTGAAGCCTTTCCTTTTTACACCCAAGGACAATACTGGAAAAAGGACGTAAACAAAAATTATAAAAAGTTTCATCATGCATATTAAGAGATAAATAAGTGTATCACACATATATTAATCAGTGAAAATAATTTTTCTTTTTTCACAAACTTGAGTTTGGAAATATGTCAAAAAAATGGCAATCAAAATGAAATAAAATTATGACATATATACTAACTATTACATTTTGTTCGATTTTATTTATTTGCTTTTATCGTGTGGTTTTTTATTTTTATATTACGCCGTATGATATTTTTATTTTCTTGTTTTTTTTTTTTTGGAAAAATTAAAAATAAACTCTCACAAAATTACAACATTTCTATATAAGTGTGTGAGGGCTGATATTTCAGGTTGTTATTTTTTTTTAATGTTTTTGAGAAATAAAAGAAACTTATAAAAAAGGTGTGTAAAATCAAAGACATATATATGTTATTTGAAAGGATTGCATTTTATGTTATCCAAAATAATATATAAATAAACATTCCATATGGTATGCATATAATATTTGCAACTTAGTGTAACCAGACTTAAAGCATTTAAAAAAATTACTAGCCAAACATTTTTTTTTTTTTTTAGTACAAATTTGTACTAAAAAAAAAATGTATTTTTTTGTATTTCATTGGAGCATAGTTGATGATGAGATAACTTTATTTTACATTTAATTCAGAAAGAAAAAAAAATAACACTTTTCTGTTTCTTTATATTTAAATTATTTGTATCTCTAAAAATTATATATATATTTTTTTTTTTTTTTAAGGTTTAATTATAGTAACAAAAGTTTTAAAATGTTTTATGTAATATATGCATAAATGTATGCACATTGCTAATAACACACGTATTAATAATGATATATCTTTTGCTCAATTTCAATATTATTATATATGCAAGTATAGGTAAATATATAATTATTAAAAAAAAAAAAAAAATTATTCATCTTTCTCTACAGTTGTAACTTCAGACACATAAATACCGTCAAGAAACTTACGAATATCCTTATTTCTACATAAAACTGATTGATGTATTAAAGCAGCAGTTAAAGATACATTTTCTATGTCTGCTCCACTAACATATATTTCGTCTTTAACACTTGGGGATTTTTCAATAAGAACACCTGGTAATGCCTTAACAAATCTAACTCTTTTTTCTCCTAAATAATTTCTGATTTCAATTAATTTATTATCATTTACAATATTCGAATTGATGGGAAAATGTGCATGTACTAATCTCATTTTGTATAAAAATTTTTTAGTTACTCCAGTAAACATATTTTTTAAATGAGTGCACACAGTTCTTATACAAGCCAATCTATCTGGGACACCAAACCACATAACTACTTTTATGTATTTTTTTAATTTGTTTAAACGTATGTCAATTGGCAAATGTCTAAAACTCTTTTTAAGTGTTCCATGTTTGCCTGTTACTGTTACTTTCCTTGAGTTTATTGCAACTTGGACTGCAGAGGGGAAGATAAAAAAAAAATTGTAGAAAAAAAAATTTATAGAAAAAAAAAATATTATAGAAAAAATACAAGTATTGAGGATAGACTAAACATGTTGTACAACTTGGTATATATAATATGCATTATACAGAACATGGGAAAATTAGCATATATATTATGCGCCTTCACAATAATAATAGTTTTTTTATATGGCATATTCAACGTGCAATATGTTTGGAAAATATAGAAACTGGATATATCTGCATATTTCTGGTTTGTTATATGATAGTCCATATGTACATATATATAAGTGCTTGTTTAATTTTTTTGCCATATAATATAACTATATATTTTGTAGTTTTATTTTCGTATTTCTCTCGAAAGTTTTGGCATTCATAGTAGCATGGTTAATGGTATTTTATTAAATACCCATCAATAATGCTTATACAAATACATAATATATATACCCAGTTTATTTAGCATGAAATATATAAAATTATATAGTCCATGGTAAAATATAAAAATATGTAAATTATTCTTTTCCTTTTTTTTTTGTTTTTATTTAGTTATCTTACCTCCTTCAGGAATTGTAATTTTTTGTGAGGATACTATGGTTTTCATTTTTAAAAAAATTATTAAAAAAAAATATAATTTTAATCTTAAGGCTTTTTTATTATTCTTTTTATTTTTTTGTAAATTTTGAAAAATAATTATTTTCCTTTATTTTTCTTAGTTTTTTTCTTCCTTTATTAATCATTAATAATGGGAATTTTGTTTAAATATATTTAATATTTTTTTTTTTTTTCCTTTTTCCATAAATAAGAATTATAATGTTTTCATACTATTTTAGTAGTTTTTTATATACAGTTTTATGTGCGCTCAATATTATATATATACAACATATTATGATATATTCATCATTTTATTTTTTGTTATTCTTTGATGGTAAAATAAGTTACCCATATACAAATGTCACATAAATATTGCTGAAGCACTATATATTTCATATATAAATTGTATCATATATAAATAGTATAGAAAAAAGCCTGTACCCTCAAATTAAAATTGATATGATATACTTTTTTTTTTACTTCTACAAATTTATAAATACATATTTAATACTATATGCATTAGCATACAAATATATAATTATAAATATATTTAAGCACCTTATATATATATATATATATATATATATATATATATAATATATATATATATAATATTTTTTTTATAGATTTTTTCCTGGGTTTTTTCATGGCCCACCAATATTTCACTATTATAACTAATAAGGGTAAAATACGAATTAACAATGAAAATGTGGTTTTTCTTTTTTTAATGAGAATATGGAAAAATTAAAAGAAATAACAAATAAATATATACAATTTTTATACATTAATATTTCTTTATATATTTATTATTTATTGCAATTTTTAAAAATATAAGAAAATAAAAAAAATCGCCTAAAAAATTAACCGCTTTAATCACTACATATAAATTATTATAAGCTTAGTAGTAAACAAATAACGAATTAATTATTTTTTAATATATATAATTGTAAATATTATAAAATTTATGAATTAATATAGAATTATATTATATTAAAAATGTATTGAAAAAAGGAACGATAAGCATATTCAAATAGTTATATATATATGCATTTCATTTACTTGTGACTTCACAGTTCCTCTATATATTCCTCTTAAAGACATATATAATAACCAAAGCAACATTAACCAAAATTATGAATCTATTATTAGTTGTTTTTGAAATCTTTTAATCATATTTCCACATTAATCCAATACATATGTTGTTCGTATTAAATATACCTATATCCATACATATACATTTTGAATTTATCTCAGTATATAGTATTCGGGCAATAAACCATAATACAACTATAATATGGCGAATATACAATAATGATAAATATATGGATAAATATATAGGTTTATTTTATTATATTTATTTTTTTCTGTTTAATGTTATTATAATTGTGGAAACAAAAAAGGGTGAATGCAAAAATAAAGTAATGGTGTAAAAGTTAAGGAAATGGGGAAAAAGTGTATGAAAAAATCAAACAAAAAAAATATTAAAAAGTTAAAAATTTAATGTTCAACAAAAGGAATCCGACAGTGTATATTCTTGAGTCATATGTATTTGTTGTATTATTTTTTTATTTTCTATTATTTGCAATTTCTTTTTTTTTATTCTAACGTTTTAAATATAGTGCATTAAAAACAATTAGAGAAAAAAAGAAAAGAGTTATACAAAATAGAAAAACAAAAAATAATACAACAAACTTAGAATTAAAGCACATACTTCACATTATAATATTTTTATAGCCCTTAAAATTTTTCATTAAACGTGGAAATTTATATGGGCGAACAAAAAATATGCATTATACATGCATATATATACGGTTTTTTCTTGGGAAGAATAATTTTATATATTTAATTTTTAAAATATTTATGAAATAAAATAATTAAATATTAATCAAATAATTATTGTTTCATTATTTTATATTATTGTAATATGCACAAATCTACATATATTTTTGCACACAGTCAGGGACGTCTATATCAACTTTGAAAACTTTATCATATACAAATTGGGCAACCTGATCTTTATTTTTCTTAAACAAATCTTTATATCTTTTTATTTCATCTTTTGTGTTTTGCTCAATTTTAGTCACAATCTCATCTTCAGCAGTAGATTTCTGAAAAAGTACATAATGAAAAAGGAAAAAATAAGTATGTATATATATGTAATTTTATTCATTATGCACACAAAAAATGCACAGTTCATATTTTATATTTGGCTATTTTTTTCCTAGCTATATTACTTCTTTATGTCCTTTAGTTAGACGCTCCTTTTCTTTGGCTCGAAAAATTTTCAACTCCTCCGTTGCTGTTGCTTCAGCTTCTTTTAGCATTTTTGCCCGTACTGATAATATCAAAAAAGAAAAAGGGGGGGAGAAAAAAAATGTTTTAAAATATTCTTGCCGTTCATAAAAATAATAGAATTTAATAAAAAGTCTTGTCATAATTTTTTTTTATATATTTGTGGCTTTTCAAAATGGGGAGAATAATATCATCTTATAAAAAAAAATAATCTTACCATCTTTTGCCTTTTTAATTACTAGATCAGCTTCTTCTTCGGCTTTTAATAATTGTTGTATTAAAACGTTGGATCCTTTGCTTTGTGCCATTTTCTTTGTATTTATATATATGATATTTATATGTATTTATATATTTTCTTAATTATTTTATTAGTATCTCATATTTTTTTTTTTTTTGCAATGCTATTATAATTAAAAAGAAACCTTTTATATGATAAAGCAAAATTCACTTAATATTGACATATTTCTATGCTTATATATATTTTTTTAAAATCAGGAAAATAATGATTTTTTCATTTGAACTCATTCATATATATATGCATTCACATATTAATTACCTATGAGGGAAATTTTCTTTTTTATTATTATTTTTCCCTTTTCCCCGTTATTTTAAGCATACGAATAAATATGCACGAACTGTATATTAATATTTAAGTATATTGCAATATGAACATTCAGGATATGGTCACAAAGTTTTTAAAACTTGCAAATCGTATATATTAAAATAAAGTAGGTTTTGCATACATACGTTTTTTGTGAACAAATACGAACTAATATGGATATATGGTAAACTATCACAAACAAAAAATAAAATAGTACTATAGTAAAAAAAAAAAATATTTTTGTTTGTGTAAATTTTAGGCAGTAGAATGCTATTGCTAATGAAGGTGTTTAAGAATGCTTTATATTTATTTCATTAATTTTATTACTATGTAATATTAAATATATATATTTTTTTATTTATTTCTTCGTTTGGGCTTTAAAATAAAATAAAATAAAATTTGTGCATTTTAAAAATATCATTTTAACCTGTATATGTAATAAGACTATAAATATTTCGAGTGTGTTAAAAAGAAAAAAAATATATATGCAAAGTATTTGTAAATATAATTATTCGACTTAAGAGAAAAAATGCACGCCATATACTATTCTTGTTACTAAATACAGCTTTGATGGACATTAAAAATGTATTATTATTATCCATTTTGACCATTTTTTATTATAAAAACGATAATGGAATTTTTCAATTAGCTTTAATAATAAATAAAGGGACGCAATTTTTTAAAATCATAATTATATACGTACCATTTACTAAATGTAAAAATACACTTATACCTTTTTTATTCCACGTCTTAAGTTATAAATCTACAAGATTGAAGAAAAAGAATGAGAAAAAAAACAAAACATGTACACATAAATGTGCATATAATATATATATCTATATATGTATATATGTGCAATTTTTTTCTTGGGCTTGTTTTATTAAGCTATATTGATTTAATTAAGACAAGTTGCATTTGGGTATTTTTCTATTTTTTTTTAGTAACTGATGAAATGGTTGGAAAATAATAATATATATAGTGTTGAATTTGCTTTATTTTTTTAATTAATCATTTCCTTTTTTTCTCAACCCCATTATCGATTTTTAATTTATATACTCTTTGTATCTAGCACGGGTAGTATATTGTCAGCTAGCTAAAAAATACGTACACACATATATATATTTATATGTCCTGGTTTTGTAATATAAATGAGTTGAATATATAGAGAGGGGGAATAGTGATATAATATATATATATATTGCAAATTATGTTTGATGTATTTAGAATTATATTATTATAGGATTGGAGTGTTTCGATAAAAATAATACCTAAATTTCAAGATGGGAATTCTCGAAAATGATATGAAAGAAAATAAAAATGAAGAATTAAAAAAAACTACGAACAAGAAAATATATAAAAATTCCGAAAAATTAAAAAAAAATAAAAAAGGGGGCACTAATAGTGAAATAAATAAAAACTGTGGAATAATTAAAATTGTTCGTGGGTGTCAAAATGGTGATAATATTTTTGACTTTATCAATGGAGAATACAAAAAGAAATATATAATAAAGGGAATAAATAATACTAGTGAAAATATAAGCGAGACAAATTTAGAACAAAAAAAGAGTGAATATATTTTTTTCGAATCAATTAATTCATATGAATTAAAAAAGTATAAAACAAGTGACATTATATTTAATATGTTAGTTGATATTACAAAAAATAATATGGAAAATTTATATAATGAAAGTAATTTTTTAAATAAAGGGTGGTCTAGTTTGAAAAAGCAAAAAGAATTTATGAGTAATAAATGTAAACTTATATTAGGTTTTAAAAATGTAGCTGGAAATGAAAAAAAAAATATGACCAAGTCAGGTAAAAATGATACTAATAATAATGTAAATAGCAAACAAGACAGAAATTGCCTTGGAAATAATATTGATAAGGAAAGCGACATAAACTTTATAAACGTATTAAAAAGTAATAATCCAGAAAAAGTAGAAGAATATTTAAAAAATAATAAATTAGTTTGCTTTGTCCATTATAGAATAATTCCTGATTATTATCCATATGAACAAAATATTATTTGCTATTTGTATGAAATTCAAATAATTCCCGATTTTAAAGGTATAGGTATAGGTATCCATTTAATATATATGCTAGAAAGTTTATGCAAAAGTATTAAAATAAATAAAATTTTATGTACCGTTTTAAAAAATAATACTAATGCTGTAGCATTTTATAAAAAAAAATGTTTATTTGAAATGGATGAAAATTCACCAGACAATTTTAACACAAATAATTCAAAACCATGTGAATATGAAATTTTAAAAAAAGAAATAATTTTATGAAAATTTTATCCTTGTCATTTATAAATAAACTTCAGTATTGAAACTTAAGTTGTGAATTTTTTTTTCTCACACTATGTTTGTCTTATTTAGGATATTATCATTGTTATATTTATTACACAATTTTTTAAATAAATTCGCAACAAATTTTTTAATTTAAGAAATTATTGTTCGTTATACATTTTTATTTTTTTTTAAATATTAAAAATTTTTTTTTTTTTGTAAGTTTCTTTGAAACACTATATCCTATATATGTATGAATATATAAATATCAAAAAATATACTTAAATGCACTCTAATTATTGTTTCTAAAAATATGAATTATTCTACTATTGACATTATATATGTCCTAAAAAAAACATATATAATAATGTATTACGCATATCTGCACATACATATGCAATTTTCATTCTTTATAATATTCCTATTTTGTTTGCTACTTCTAATGCATCATGATCTTTGGATAATCGAACATATGCCTTTTTATCTCCATTTAGCCTATATATAATAAAATTATAAATAAATATATAAATATATGGAATGCTTATAAAATAATCGAAATTTTTGATAACATGAAGGATATAGTATTAACAAAAATAATTTAATCCTTTCACTCACCTATTAAGAACATTGACTTTAGCACATTTAATATCGAACAAGGATTTAACAGATTTTTTTATTTTTCTTTTGTCAGCCCGTTTGTCACAAATAAAAACAAGGGTGTTTATTTCTTCGATTTTTTTCATTGCTTTTTCTGAGGTTAAAGGATATTTTATTATACCATATTTATCTAAAGTCTTTTTATAACACGACTTGAGAATTTTGGGGCATTTTGGATTTTTCTTTAATTTTAAGGTTTTTTTTCTGTGAAAAAAGGTAGGTGAAATTTTTTATGAAATATACAAATTATAAAATTGGGAAAGTAAATGATAAATAGTTCATGAGTGGGTGCAAAAGTTACATGTATAGTATGTATAAATATCAATGCAATTTTTTTAATTTTAAAACACAAATAGAGTGTGTGTTGTATCTGTATATAACCTTTTAAAACGAATGGAAGTTGTCATCTTTTGGATTTTTTTCTGAGAAAAGTTGTCTGCTTTCATGTTTGAATTTTTATTTATTGTTTTTTTGACCACAGTTTTTCCTTTATTCATTCCTTTTTTTTTATTAACTTTATCATTTGCTCCTTTTGCATTGTTATTATTTTTTCCATTATCCTCAGTGTTTTCTATAGAATAAACAAAAAAAATAAAAATAATTATATTTTTTGAAATATGGCCACATAACTATTTACAAACACGATTTGTAATATTAATCACGAAGTAAAATAAAATCACATTCACGATCAACCATATTTATGTATATGCGCCATACTGATACTCATTTTAGAGATATAACAGTAAATGCATAATATATATGAAATTATATATATACTCTTATTATGTTATTTTATATATTCTTATAAACTTATGAAATTGTAATATATTTTTTTTAGTCATTCGATATTTTTGCTTTTTTTCTTACTTTTTTCGTTAGTTGCTTTCACCATTTTGAATAATAATTATAAAAAGAAGTTTAAAAATTAATTTTGTTATGTAATATTATATTGTATTATATAATTAAAAAAAAAAATAGTTTTCCTTATAAATCCCAAACTTTTTGTATTTTATGCAATTTCTTTACTAATGAAATTTATTTGATGTTTTATTTATTTATTTATTTATTTATTTATTTATTTATTAATTTATTTTCCTTAAAATTTATAAAAAAAAAATGAAAGGGGATTTTTGTATGCATGCTATATATATATTATATAGTATTAATACTAAATTCTTGTAGCAATACAAATTTAATAATATATTTCAAATTAAGCTATAATTATAATAGATAAAAAAAATATTGTATATATATACTTCGCATGAATAGCAACATGTATAATACCAAATAAACCTAATTTGGGATAAGGATTATTATTTTTTTTAATTTTTGTTAATACACCCATATATAGGAAAACCCAAAGGCTTTGCTTATTTTTCACTTTTTTTTTATTTGACTATATATCATTTAAAGTTCCGATTAAATTTTATTATAATTGCAATATATTATAAAGCATGAAATATTTATAGTATACATAATATAAAAGAAAACGCCAAATTCTTCATATAATAATTATATATAATATATATAATACAATATATGTTGAATGCATAGTTGTAGCACTATTTTATATATGGCCAAAATACCTATATAATATAAAATACGTATAAATATATTATACTCTTTATTTTTATTCCTAACAAAATATGTTATGAAAATTATCCAATCCCAGAAAAAAAGATTTTTAATTTATATTTTTCCTTTTTTATAATTATTTACATAAAAAAAGTAAAATTTTTTTAAATATTATTTTATTTTTTCGTTTTTTCTTATTTTTAATTATTCCTTTTTAGTATTTCTTTAAAAGGTGTGATAGGGGGTTTTTACGAGGTTTAAAAAAAGAGTAGTAATACTAAAAACAACAGGAATAATTTATGAGTAAAAAATAAAACATAAACATATCATTGTAAAATTGTGGTATTATAGGCTTGTATTGAAATTATAATAATATTAATATAAATAATAAAATAACAATAATAATAAAGCATAATGATAAAATTGGGAAAATTTTAAGGATACATTGGTGGTACATATATACATTATTCTGTATATATTATAAAATATCATACTTAATAACAGTTACTTTACTGTATTTTTGATTTTGCTTTTTCTATATCTTTAATTTGATTGTGATAAATGTTTTTAGTAACATATTTTGATGACTCAAATGCATATTTTTGTGATTTTGCTTGTACAGCAATATTTTTATTAGTGTTGTTTTTTTTTTCCGAAACATTAATTCCATTAGTACAATTATTTTAACTGTTTCTTTTTTTTATTATAATTTCTCAATATATACAACTATGTGTATAATCTTTAAAGGTGCGTTATATATACACACACACACATTTGTTCTTTACTTTCATTTTTTTTTTTTGTCATATTTATGTATAGTTACATTTAGGCTTGGATAGTAACCATTTAAATTTTTTTACTATTTTATTAATAAAAATGTGATAAAAAAAATAGTTATTTGTGTGTATTATTATTACTTATTCTAACAGAGGGAAATAGAAAATAAATACAAATTAAAAGAAAAAGTAAAAATAAAATACTTTGAAGCATATTATGAATAATTAAAAATACTTGAGTGTGAGGAAAATACGTCATTTTTTATTTTTTTATATTTTACCATTATTTGTTTATCATTCATATTACTTATTTTGTTATTATTTTTCTTCATAATTTTCTTTTGTAATATAATCAGCATTTTTTCTCGTGAAAATATTCATTTTTTTCATTCATTTTCCTTTTGTTTTTCGACTTTGCTGTACATGTAAAAATTAATAAAACTGGTTAAAAAAAAAAAAATAAATTAAATTCATATGTTAAATTTATAAGTGTTTTTAAATTCTTCAAAAATAATGTGTTAGGAGAAAATATATTACGTAAATTTTTTTTTTGATATACTTTTATGGTTTTGTAAGTATTCTAATATGTATGCTCTTTTATTATTGTGAAAATGTTATTTTTTGTTTAAATTTCGTCTAATTATGAAATAGTATTATCCCCTAACAATGATATAACTTACCTAATATCTTCTTGATCTATATGTAAATATACGACATTCGTTCTAGCTAATTTGCAAAAAATAATTAAAAAAATAGTTAGTTAACTAGCTAAACAGTTAGAAAGTGATGAAAAATGAATAAAAGTTAAAAAACAAAAATAAAATAATGTGTTTTTCTAAATTATATAATTTTATTACTTATTTTATAATAATAAATATTTTAGTTCAAGCAAATACTGAAAATGAAGATATATTGAATAAAAATAGCGAAAAAAATGAGGAAATATACAAATATAAATTATATGGAGATATTGATGAATATGCATATTATTTTATGGATATAAATATAGGAACACCTGGGCAAAAACTTTCACTAATAGTAGACACTGGATCGTCTTCGCTAAGTTTCCCATGTTCAGAATGTAAAGATTGTGGGGTGCATATGGAAAATCCTTTTAATTTAAATAATTCATCAACGTCATCGATTTTATATTGTAATGATAATATTTGCCCATATAATTTAAAATGTGTAAAAGGAAGATGTGAATATTTACAATCTTATTGTGAGGGATCTCGAATTAACGGTTTTTATTTTTCGGATATTGTAAGGCTCGAATCGAACAATAATACTAAAAATGGAAACATAACTTTTAAGAAACATATGGGATGTCATATGCATGAAGAAGGGTTATTTTTACATCAACATGCGACGGGAGTATTGGGGTTAAGTTTAACAAAACCAAAAGGTGTACCGACTTTTATTGATTTATTATTTAAAAGTTCCCCTAAATTAAATAAGATATTTTCATTGTGTATTTCTGAATATGGAGGTGAACTAATTTTAGGGGGATATAGCAAAGACTATATTGTCAAAGAAGTTTCAATTGATGAAAAGAAAGATAATATTGAACATAATAAGAATGAAAATATTAATTCGATTAATAAATCGATTGTAGATGGTATACTTTGGGAAGCTATAACTAGAAAATATTATTATTATATAAGAGTCAAAGGATTTCAATTATTTGGTACAACTTTTTCTCATAATAACAAAAGTATGGAAATGCTAGTAGATTCTGGTAGTACTTTTACACATCTACCTGATGATTTATATAATAATTTGAATTTTTTTTTTGATATATTATGTATACACAATATGAACAATCCTATTGATATAGAGAAAAAATTAAAAATAACAAATGAAACGCTAAGCAACCATCTTTTATATTTTGATGATTTTAAATCTACACTAAAAAATATAATAAGTAGTGAAAATGTGTGTGTAAAAATAGCTGACAATGTACAATGTTGGAGATATTTAGAAAATTTACCAAATATATATATTAAACTATCTAATAATACTAAACTAGTATGGCAACCTAGTTCTTATTTATATAAAAAAGAATCATTTTGGTGTAAAGGACTAGAAAAACAAGTAAATGACAAACCTATTCTTGGATTGAGTTTTTTTAAAAATAAACAAATTATATTTGATCTTAAAAATAATAAAATTGGGTTTATTGAATCAAATTGTCCATCTAATCCGATTAATACAAGACCGAGAACTTTTAATGAGTATAATATAAAAGAAAATCATTTATTCAAACAATCATATTTTAGTTTATATGCCTTTTCCATAATTATTGCCTTAACATTTATACTTTACATTATCTTATACATTAAAAAGTTTATATGTTCCTATTACAACCCATTGCATGGATAAAACACTTCAACTGATTAAGCGAATGAGTAAACAATAGTGACAAGTAAATAAATAACATGGATATACACACACATTTGCGGCTTCATCTTTCGCACCTTTCGCGTGCTAACCAAAGTGACAATTTTTGGTGGTCACCATGTTATGTATATACAGTTGTATTTTTGTTTTTTTCACAAAATACTATTATCAATTGTTGTTTTTATATTTTATTATTATTCCACAATTGCATTATTGTTTGTGTATTATCATTGTTTTCTTTTTTTGTAACTGAAATGACTAGTTAAATTGTGATGTTTTATAAAATACAAACACTATTATCCCCTTTTTAATTATATATATATACTATATACGATTGGGCACCATTTAACGTTTCTTTAAAATAATTTACTATATATCCTAGAAATAGCTTTATTGATACTTTCATAATAAGTCATATTTTTTGTGCTTTCAATAAATGAAGTTAAAAATAATAGTAGTAATAATATACTGTGAATATGGGTAATGAAAGGTTGGCTAGGTATATATAAATTGTTGTTATGTTAATTCTTTAAATTTGAATCCAATTAATCAGGTTTCATCAATTGATTGTAAAAAATTATATATATATTTTTTTCGATTATGAATAAATAATATTATTATTTTAACAAATTTACTTACTATAATATGTGTTGAAATTTGAGTGAGGATATGTGTCGATTCGATACAACACTGGGTTGATGAATTTATTGTGAATATAAAGAATAAAAAAAAGTTAACAGCTGGTTATATTAATTAAAAATTTTTTAAAAACATGAATTTTTTTGTTAGGGATTTGCAAAGCGACTTCAGCTTATATATAAACGAAATTTATTTTTAGGGATAGTGAATATATGCATAAAAGAGGTAAGTACATGAAAAAATAAAATGTTATACATTTTTTGTTACAATATATTTAGAGCTATAAATACTGGAATAAAATTATGAAAAATAAATAATATATGCAAAGCCTTATGATATGTTATTAATCCTGAAAAAATAATATATACTACATATATGGAAACACCTATCAAATATGTGTATGTTTTTTCATTTTTCACAATGACTTTATATTAGATAAGTACATTATGAAAAATATTTATACCGTGTTGATGGACTAAACATATTTACCTTGTTTTGTAAGCAATTAAAATTTTTAAAAGAAATACTAAAGTTTTATTTTTTTAAAAAAACATAAAACGTCGCATGTATATGGTCATACATATTGTATGAATATAGTTCTTCTGAATTTTATATATTATGTTTTTTTAATTCACTATAATATAATATGAAATACGAAACAGTGTTCATTATATGCAACCTTTGCTTTTACTTTCAAAAAGCTTGGGGTATGTACCTAAATAATAATTCGCTTTTAAACAAAAAAAAAATAGTTTCATTATTCGATTATGGTAATTCAATTAAAAAAAATGAAGAAAATAATTTGGCTCGAAAAAGGTACATACTAGGATTAATTAATTCGTACAAGCGTGTTGATGGAAATTCAAAAAATGAAAAAAAATCGTCAAAAAAAAAAAATCGTCTATTTTTTCTACCAAATAATATAGATTCTATGAACCAAAGAAAAACAAGTGGATCGTTATTTTATCAGAATAATAACGAAATAAAAAAAACGAATAAAAATCGAAAAATTGGAAATAATAATACCAAAAATGTATTGAATGCAGAAAATTATAAAATTAATTTAACTGAAAAACCAATAATAGAAGAAGTTCCGAGAAATGTAAAAGGAAGACTTAATGAGTGGATTCATGAATTTGATCAAAATAATACATTAGGTTTTTTTCCAATTCTATTAGAAGAAATGTCTAACGAGCCATCACCACTTCAAATAGGATTTGAAGATTATATGCAATTTAATGGAGAAAATGTCGAAGATATATTTAAAAATATGACAAAAGAAGTTAAAATAAATGGTGAATCCAGAAAAATATTTGGTATGTGTTTTTTTAATCATAAAACTGGAGCATTAGCCCCATTAGGAGTATATGCAGAAATCAAAGATGTTACAAAAGTAGGAAATAATTTAGCAGTTAAAGGGTTGGTACGTGGGCGTGTTATTATTGATGAAATAATAAATCAAGAACCATGTATTTTAGGAAAAATATTACCTATAGAAGATAAAAAAGGCTTAATAGATACAGAAGAAAGTTTAAAAATAGTTGATGAAATTATTAGAATCCATGGACAATGTACTACTATGGAATCACACTTAATGGAACAATTAGATCAATCATTTGCATCTATGAATATTAAATTAAGAAATGATTTAAAAGAATCTATAGATGCAAAATTAGAAAAATTTCAAATTGATCCTTCAAATGTAGAACAAAAACAAGCTTTTATTCAAATTGCATCTTTTGCTGCTTTTGATTTCCATTTAATGATAGTTGATAGATATGATGCTCTTATGTTACAAAACTCAGAGGATAGATTAAGATTCGTACGTGATAAAATTAGACAAAAACAAAAACAACTAGCTATTATTAAAAATACGCCAAAAGAGAAATTACAAGAAATTCTAGAGCAAGTACAAAATATTAAAAATCAAAACATCCCCCCTCCGAATCTTCCAAAACCATAAGCGTTTGTGATTATTCTAAGAATTTTTTTTTCTGCATTTTTAACATATTAATATACTTATTACCTTGGGATTATATCAATGAGGTAGAAATGTGGGGAAAGGGAAACTAAATTTTCCATATGTTTTTTTAAGTCATAAAATTTAGGCACACAGATGGCTGAACGTACATGTATATTTATTTTATGAGAGGATTTATTTAAAATAATTTACTTCATATTAAATAAAGCTAAGACATTAATAAACAAAAATTAATATAATTATCCCCACACACAATATTCTACTTGTACATTTTTAATAAAACATAAGTATTATATATATATTATAGTTTTCTCTTTTTTTGTTTTATAAGAATATTTATTATATTTAATGAAAAAAATATATATCGTTAACACATTTTTGCATTTTTCTTATTTTTTTAATTTCTGTTTTCTTTTTTGGTGTATTATTTTTTTTAAGTTTTAATTTGTTCTATTTTTAATATTAAATTTAATTTCTAAAAGATAATACAATATTTTTATTTGTTTGATGTAAATTAAAATCTGTATATTCTAATTCTCTGATCATATAATTATAAGAAAAAAAATATACACATTTATGTGTTAGCTTAGCCATCAACAATATTATGGAACTTCAGGCAAACATCGAAATATGCATATCTTTATAAAAAGGAAAAGTTGTTCTGATTTATCTTAAAATATTTTTAAACTAATTTCACCCGTTTTTTTAGTATAAATATAAAAAATAATTTAATAATATATATGTATCATTTTATTTTATTTTATTTTATTTTTTCATTACACATATTTATTACGTTACCCCAAAATATGCAATAGCAAGTTGAATAGTACTCCTATATAATAATTTTTTAGCCCGGCATACATTCCCCATTTTATTTCCAGTGACGAAATATTGATATATATATATATTTTTTTTTTTCCCCTTGGATATATTAATTTTAATATAAACTATAACCTTTGTATACACTCAAACAAATCATGTGTAATTTTTCCAACTCTCATACATATGCATATATAAAGGCTCCATAAAAAATAGACAGAAACAGAAATAAAAATATTATCAATAAAACTGTGAATACAAAATTATTAAAAATAGTATATTATAGATTAGACTTTTATATACATAAAATGAACTTTCGATTTCAAAATAACAAATGCACACACAAAATTCTTAGAAATCCATTCTATGGAATTAATATTTTTGAATTTTAGGAACAGTTTTCTTAAAAAAACAAATATGATGATTTGTTCAAATAAATATGTACATAAAAAAATTCTACATTTTTATAATTCAACTTTTTTAATGTAATTTCTTTTAACGTATTTTTCTATAACCATAAAGAAGTTTAATATTCACCTATTGTACATATATATATTAATAGGATAATGCTATTACTTTATTTTATTTTCATCCGCTGTAGAGGATATGCATTATTGGTGCGATATATATGTTTATGAAAAAAAGGAAAAATTATATAATAAAATGCTAAAAAAGCAATTAAGTTTCCTTTTTGCGTTTTATATGGATATGTGAAAATAATGAAATATTATGCGCTTAAATGTATGTAAATACATGCATAAGTATTTCCAATTAAGGTAATTAATTTTGTTCATATAAATTATTCCCAGACATTATTATTTTCTATTTTGTTCATAATTTTTATTTTTTTTTATTATTTTTTAATATTTTTTTTACATTCTAGAAAAATATGTACATATATATATGCATATAAAAAAAAATAAAATAAAAATATGCACATGAAATAAAAAAAAATAAAAATTCACTAATTAGCAATATGGTGTGTACATGTAATTTCCCATATAGATATACAACAATGTTTCAATTTCCAATTTAATATTCTTCTGTTTTAAAATATTTAAATATCAGTAAAAAAACAGTTAATAAAATAACTTGCGTAATATATAACTTTATTATATATTTAGGTATACATACAATAATAGTATTATAATATACACATACAATTTTGTAAAATTTTAATCAAACTAAAAAAAAAAAAATAATAATTAGTGAAATATAACACATGTTATGTTTGTGTATATTTGAGAAAGCGAAATATTTTATTCAGATAATATTATATATATATATATCCATGTGTGTGTATTTAAATATGTCCTAAATAAAATAAATTCAATGTTTTAATTTATCATTTTTTTGTCTATCCATTAAATAAATAAATATATATATATATATATATTATATTACGATTTTTTATTTTATTAGTATATATTTTCTTAGTTATACATATCATAATTTTAAAAAATAAAAAAATATAATTTTTTTTTGACTACTTTTAAATTATTGATTCTTGTGAAAAATGTTTTTTACTTATGTTGTTCGTCCTGGTGAAGCCCCCGAAGGCCGAGGGCCACAATTTGAGCCATTTTGGGACTTTTTTATGAATTTTAATTTACGTGTTGGGTTTTTAATCCAATTTATTTCATATACTTTGTTAGTTTGTTCGATAACACTTATAGGAAAAAACCCATTAGGTATTTTAAACTTTTTAAGAGCACTACCAGGAACTGTTGGAAATGCACCAATGCCTTTAGTGTTTTTGAGCATAGGAGGGTTTTTGTTAGGAACTCTTCTAATTATGTCCTTCTTACAATTGACCGAAGATGATAGCAGGCATGAACAAATATTTAAATGTGCCATTACATACTATTCATTTGTTATATTTCTATGTTAATAATATTTTTTTTTATTTATTTATTTTTGCAGTATTAAACAATCAAGAGGTTACAGAGCAGGAACTAAATTTTTATTACAAGCAACATCTATGGGTATGCACACATTAAAGAAATATATTCACTTAATTATTTATGTTTGTTCATGATTTTATTTCAACTGAAAGTGGAATATGAATACAAATAGGTGTCATTTATTTGATAGAGTATTGATTGTTCATATTTCAATTGCAAACATATTTAATTAAATGTTAACATGACGATATAATTATTTTATATTCACAGGAACTGTATCATGGAGTTTGTCTTTAATATGTTTAATGGCATCCTCATATTATTTTGATGATCCATGGATGGAAGAAAAGATTGGTGCTGGTTCTTCATGGATTTTATATTTCAGCTCAAGATTGATCGATGCATTTTGTTTATTTTTATATGGATCTGGATGTTTCTTTTTAGAAGTATATCATTCTGAAGGAGCAGGCGAAGCTTGGGGATGGTTATGTGGAATGTGCTTTATAGCAACTTCTTTTGTTGAGGTATTAGCTTTAACATTATACAATTCTCCAATTTTTGAATCCTTAGATTGGTTTTATTGTGTATTTTTGGGTGTAAGCTTGGTCGCTAGTTCAATTTGGGGAATTTTATTTGAACCTATAAGCCACAGATATGATGTGAAATTAACACAAAGCGCTATGAGAAATGAATATTACAAATCTAGAAATGCCATGGCATATTATGGCCCTGCTGTTGTAACTGCAAATGGAGAGCTTGACATTGAAGCATCAACTGAAAATGCAACGACGTGCAAATAATTTTAAAATTGTCTAAAAGAGGGAATGCTCACATTTTCAATCATTACTAAACTATTAGTTTGTTTCAGATAATATAGCACCCATATATAAATATATATATGTATATGTGTGTGCAAATAAATATGAAACTTTATTATATTAAAAGTAGGGACAAAAAAATTTCAATATCCACAAGCATACATGTTTTTTTTTTTTTTATGTAACAATATTTCGAAAATGTATAAAAAAAATGGGAAAAAGTAAAAGTTATTTATATTATGAAAAAAAAAGTATTTATGCTCGCAAAAAAAGTTGCAATGTAAAATATAGGAGGATTAACTAGTAATAATAAGAAAAAGAAGCGATGGAAAAAAATATAAAATAAAATGTTATTCTTGTTTGCATATACAAAGTATATGTAACTGTATAGATTGAAGAAATGAAACAATCTTAATTGTTTGATAGGGATAATTTATTGTTATGTGTTTTTACGTATATATATATATATATATATATATGAATATAGTCCCTTACATTTGATAATGCACATATTTATGTGTGTGTACATATTTGTTTGGACTTATGCACATATTTCTATCGATAATTTTATAATTTGTAGTTTTTCATGACATTTTAATTTTTTTTTTCCCTTTTTTTGTGTGCGCGTCATTTTTCTATTAAATTTTTCATCAATTTTAACATTTCATTAGTTATAATTTAATTTAAATTAATTCATTGTTAAAAAGGGAAAAGCATATCACAAGGGTGTAAACAAAAAAAATGAAATGATTGTGTGGAAAACAATTTTGATTTGTTTTGAAACTACACAAATATAATATACAAGTGTAGAAAAATGTACTAAAAATAAAAAAAAAAATAAATAACATCAGTTGTTATATTAGTGTGGATTGATAAATCGAGACAGGGTTTTATAAAACTCGAAAAATATATTTGATTAGTTATGCAAAATATATCTATATATATTTTATGAATGTGCGGATTGGTTATCAATTAAGTTTGATCTTAAAATCGTGCCCTTTATTGTAGTTATATATATTCCCCTTCGTTATCTAAATGTTTCAAATTTTTTTTTATTTGAGTAAGAATTATATCAATAGATGGCAAATTTGGGACAGATAATGGCATTTCTGAATTTTTGAAAATTTGTTTAATTAGCTGTTGATATCGTGTAAAATGTAAAAGTATTTTTGTATTAAGGGTTTTTAATATATTTATAGAATTAACACGATTTGAAAAAGATTTTAAAATTTCTTGCTCTACAGTTTTAAGCAATTCTTTCCATTTATTAGTAAAAAACAAAGCAGTACTTTCCATTAATTGAATATCTATTTGTGATAATATATTAACATTGTTGTTAGAATAATTATTTATGCTATTACTGGTTATATCATTTATATTTTGTTCTTCAATATTTTCAAAAATATGTTCATGCTTAGAAACAAAAAAAATTATATCCTTAATATATTTATTTAATTGTAAATCGATATAATAGGATATATTCTTTTCGATAAGTTTCTCAAAAGGATTTATTTTGTCTTCATTGATTTTGTTATTTTTTAAAATGGTTATAATGTGATAATAATTGTTTATTAGAAATAATAATTGATCATTTGTATTTTGGAAATTATTTGATAAATTTAATAAAACGTTTATGATCATATTTTCAAAATTTGAAATAAAATTATTTAAATGTACATATTTATTTATTAGTTCATTATGTATTTCTTCTTCTATATATTTAATATAGCTTTTTCCTTTTGCATTAAACAACGCTTCGCTATTCGGTTTTCTGTTTTGGCACTCTTTTTCTAACCCATTTTCTGAACCATTTTCTGAGCCATTTTTTGATCCATTTTTTGGCCCATTTTCATTTGTTTGTTTCCCTTCTGAGCATTTCTTTCGAAACATGAACTCATAGTCATATGCAAGTTTATTTAAAATAATTAAAGATGAATAAAAATCAGAAAAGGATTTTGTAATAGAATGCACATCAGGTTTAATATGAGTTGGCAGTAAAGGGTTAGACAGATTTGTTGATTTTTTTGGGGTTATATCATTGATTTCTTCATTATTATATATGTTATTGGTTTTTAGTTCAGTATTATATTGGGGAGTGATATAAACTTGGTTATGTTCATTAATATTGGTTTCTGTTTTTATTTCACCTAATTCATTTTTAGGATTTCTAACTTTTTTTTCATCATATATTTGTACAAACTTGTTTTCAATATTATTTATTGGGAATGATGTAGTAACTTGGGTCCGATATAATAAATCATATACTGTTTTTTTATTTTGAATTTGATTTTGATCTAATTTAGTAAATTCTAGGTTGTCAGGATTAATAGTAATAATAATAGATTTATAATTTTCATTTATAATATAATGTATTTTGTTCCAAACAATATTTTGTATTTTTTCAACAAATTCATATAATGATAAAATATGTCTATTCTTTATTATATAAGCATTATATATATTAATTATATAAATAATAAAAAGAGAAATAAAATCAAATGTTGTATTTATAAAGTTAATAAAATAATTAAAACATAGTGATATAGTTTTAGAATATATTTCTAAAAATAAAAAATCTATATTTTCATAATTTTTAAAAAAATTTAAAATAAATATATATTCGCTTGTTCCTGTATCTATAAATAATTTATTTATTAATTTATAAATGTGCTCAAAATAATAGATTGTATTATTAGATATAGAAATCGTTGATATTGAGTTATGTTCATTACTTCCTTTTTGTTTATCATTGTTTAAATTTTTAAAAAATACATTTTTTATATCATCTAATACATTATGCCTATTATTTAGTAAAAAAAAATTTTCACTTTTATCGCTTATATTCTTATTTTTGAAACTAAATCCAAACATATCCATCATTTTATTTTTTGCAAAAACAATACTTGAACTCCCTACTTCACCAATTCCTATAATACTAGAAGTGAATATTCCGGATCCATCATTTTGTGCGTAATTTTTCGAACAGTTTTGCGAGTTGTTGATTTGGGTTGCATCGACAAAACTAAAGGATGATTGTATCGTTGTATCGTAATTCGTAGAGCAATTGTTTGCATTTCCTAAATTATTATTGTGTTTATCTTGGAAATATAATGGTGAACATTTTCCAATTGTTGTATCACTATTAAAGTGGATTTGTTTGCCAATAAAATTGGAAATATATGCTTTAAATAAATTATAGTATGTTTTATTTAAAATAGTAATGTATTTCTTAATTATATATGTATATGCATTTTTATTATTATTATATAAAAAGGTATTAAGTATATGATATTTAATTAAATTTTTCTGAATAATATATATACTAGTTTTTTTATTTAATATATCATTTAATTGTGAAAGAAAAAAATTATATATTTTATTAGTTGCTTTATATTTGAGTTTTTCTAATTCATTATAAGATGCATTAATACTTGGATATGAATCATATAAACAATGTCTACAATTTTCTATTTTTTTATTTAAAATATGAATATTTTTAATAAACATATCATCTATTTCATTATTAGTTATATCATTAGTTAATTGTGGGGTTATCAAAATTATTTTAATATATACATTTAATAATTCAAGAATTTGTTTTCTATTTTGAATTTTATCATCCAGATTGTTTGTTAAATTTTCTATATTTTTAATACCATTCGAAATGTCTTTTATATTATTTTTATATTTATTTAATATTATATCTATATCATTATATGCATTATTACATTTTTCTATTTCGTCATAGGTTTTATTTATTTCATCATTTTCTTTAACCAGTTTCTTTAATATTTGTTCTGTATACATATAAAAATTTTTATTTGTAATTTTTTCATAGTCTTTAAGTTTATCATTTTCTATTTCCTCTTTTTTGGAATTTTTAAAATCATTCACAATTTCAGTTTCTTTCTTTTTTTCATTTAAAATTTCTCCTTTTTCAATATCATCAATTTTTATTTTACTATAAAAATTACAGTTGTTTTGTACATAAATATTTTCAAATGCTTTCAACACTTGTGGGTTGCCCTTGAATTTTTTGATCAAATTACTCAATTCCTCATATTCCATTTCTTTCCAAATGCATAACTTATTCATTTCCTATTTTGTAAACATTCACCAATTTGTGTTTTATTTTTCCCATTATCTTAAACAAAATTTTTGTATCACAAATCAAAATGGGTAAAGGAAAAGATGTGAAAAGAAAAATGAAAAAAGAAAAATGAAAAAAGAAAAATGAAAAAAGAAAAAATTATATCTTTTGTGATCTTTTAAAATATTTATTGTGCCTTATGAATACAAATTAAAAAAAAAAAATAAATAAATAAATAAATATATATATATATATTGCATATTATACAAGATTGTGAAAAATAATAAAAATTGCAGAAATAGCGAAATAGTATTTTTTTGATATTTATTAAAACAATTTTTTTTACATATTTACAAAAAATTAGAGAAAACATTTTTAAAATAATTTGAGCATATCACGAAAGTAGCCATTTTGCATTTTTCTGGTTTTGAAAAATACTCAAAATATTTGTGGGCATAAATTTAAGTCAGTTCTACAAATTAAGTACTAAATAGTAGTAAGCAAGAAGTTTCGATTTGTTTCCTTTTTGTTTTCCATTTCCTTTACATGCTTTTGTGAAATTAGATATAATATAATGAAGAATAATGGTGAAATAGCAAAAAGAAAGGATGGGAAAAAAAAAGTTTACGATCCTGTAATAAGTAAGTTGAAAAAAGAAAAGAAAAAAAAAAAAAAGTTGGAAAAAAAAAAAAAAAAATTGAAGGAAAAAAGTAAAAATAATGAAATATATTCTGATAAAAAGAGCAATAATAAAAGTGACAGTGACATAAGCGACGAGTTGATTGTTAATTTTGATTTAGTAGACCCAGATAATATATATAAAGATAACATAAAAATTTTGTTAAAAAATTCAGAACTATATAGTAATATAAAATGTTTTGAAGAATTAACACATATAATATGTGAACAACAAAATATTGGGAAGTTTGTGTGCATATCAAATGAAAATGAAAATGAAAATGAAAACAACTTAATCAGCTTTGCAACGATTATAAACTTAAATCAATATAACGAATTAATAAGTTTAAAAGAGTTTTTTATAAATAAAATTGAAAAAATAAATAAAAATATTGAACTTGAAGAAAATCGTAAACAAATTAAAATGTTACTCGAAAACAAAAACTTAAATATTGGATTATTAATTAGCAATAGAATAATAAATTGCCCTATATGTTTAATTCCACTAATCCATAAAAATATAGGCGAAGATATTATATGGTCTCAAAATATTGACGATTTAGATCAAAATGAAAAAAAATTTTATTTTTTCGATTATATTTTATTTTATACTAAAGCTTATAAAAATGTAAATAACAATGATCAAATTATTTTTTTTAATTTTGAAGAAGAACATTTTTTTAAACATAAGTTGTACTACTTCATGTGGAATAACAATAATATTAAAAAATTTTATGAAATAGAAAATGAAAAAAATAAAGAAGCTAATTATAAAGAATTTGTTATAGTTTTTATTATACCATATTCAAAATATCAACAAGTTTCAGAAGAACTTCAAAATTCAATTTAATGTCTACATTTTGAATTTCAGAATATTTTATATTCCTTTTTCATCATTTTGTTATTTGTATTTTCACGATTATTGCGATCTTTTTTAATTTGAATATTCATTTGCTAATTCAAATAGTGTAAAACCATTTCATGAAATTGCAAAAGATGAAAACGATTTACTGAAAAGTGTTTTAATCTTTATTACTTTGGTTTTGTATTGGCATATTTCCAATACAAATTAATGTATATTGATCATCTCCTTTTTTTTTTTTTTTTTTTTCTTCTTTATAATATTGGATTTCTTTATTTTCATGAATATATGATAAAATAAAATCGTCCATATATTTCGAAATATGTTTTGCTTTTGATCCAAATTGAATAGCTTTTTTTTTAAAAAACATAACATTTTTAAATTTTAAAAAATATATCGACATTCTTAAAATCCATTTACTAATTTTATAATTATTTATAGATGTATATAATTTATAATGTTCATCTAAATTGTTTAATAGGTAATTGAATTTTATTTCAATATTATTTTTATCATTATTTATCAGTTTTTCATTAATTTGAGAATAAATTAAATTATTATTTTTATTTTCACATAAGTTTATAATATTTATCGGTTTTTCAACAATTTGAAACGGAATAGAAAACAAAAAATTTATTAAATTTATATCTAAATATGGATAGAAGACATATTGTTCACAATTATTTGCATATGTAATTATTCTATCGTCTCTATATAAGTTTCTAATCCATAATCTTTTTATATCTTTTATCATTTCTTTTAATTTATAATTGATTTTTTTTAAGTTCCCATTTTCTTGGATTTTATTATTTTGTCTATAATACCCACCATATAACTCATCAGCTCCACTTCCAATTATAAGCATTCTATGTTTACAATAGCAGTTTGTTTCTTTTTGTTTTTCCGTTTTTGATAAAACCAATCCATTACATTTTATATACAACTCTTTACTCAAATACTTTAAATTGTCTTCCTCGTGTTTTATATCATTATTTAAATATATTTTATTATTATTATTTTTATTTTTTTCGGTTTTTGTTTTTTTACATAATAAATTTCTTATTTGTTCTTCACTATTTTTATTGTTTGAATTTAAATTTGCTTTTTCGATCTGTATAAAATTATTTACAAAATCGTTGTTTAGACAAAGATCTGGATTATTTTGTTCAATTTTTGTATTATCATTTTCATGCACATTTATCAAACTGTTTTCCTTTGTTTTGTTCATTTTTCTCAATTCTTTATTAAAATTAATAAATAAATTGTCTATTTCTTGATAGTTATATAATCTTTCTTTATGCACAATGCAGTTATAATATATATCAAAATTTATTAATACTTTTTTTTTTTTTACAAACAAATAAATAATATCTTTTCCTGTTTTAGGATCCACATGGATTTGATACATACCAGTGTATTTGTTTTTGTCATTTTGATTTTGAATATTATTATTAATTGAAGAAATATTTTTTGTTTGAAATGTCGAATTTTCAATATAGTGTATAATATAATTTCTGTTAATTTCTTCATTATTTATATTTTTTTTTAAAAAATATTCTTTATAATATATATATCTTAATTTTCTACAACATAATGAACATGATTTATGAACACAATTAAAGTTCATTTTAAATTCACATATACTACATTTATTATTTGATTTATTTTCTTTCATTTCTTTATTTAAATTAATTGTGTAACCATTTTCTTTTTGTGTTTTTAATTTTTTTAAATCCTCTTTTTCCATATTTATATTAAGAAAAGGCAAAACTTTTTTTTTTATACATTTCCAATCAAGAGTACTAAAAAAATTAGGAGAAAAAATATATCCATTTTTTATATTTGAAAAAAATAATGCAGAAGATATATTATAATCCATTATAGAATTATTTGGAGCCATAATAAAATAAATAATTTTTTCATATTTAATAAGATCTTGAGGTTGTACATCTATTAATAATAATCTAATATCATATTCTGGAAACATTTTATTTATATGCTCATAAGAAATTAAACATGTATATCTATCTATAGCATTTTCATCAAAACATATATTAATTAATTCTATATATCCATTTTTATATATACTAAAAAAATTATGTATAGTAATTATAGATAATAACATAGAATCGACACTTCCTGAAAATAAGATTGCAATTGATTTATTTGAAAAAGAGGATTGTGTATTATTTTTATATGTGCATGAATTGATGTCATTTTGTTTTTTTTGAGAATTATTCGAGTTTAAAAAAATTTGTATTTTTCTTTTAATAACAGAATTTAACAACTTTAAATATAAGTTAACAAAAATGTTATTTAATTTTATTTCTGATAATATATGTTGAAAAAATTCTTGATTTTTTGGATTGTCTTTTATTTGGTTACATAACATTTCAATAATAATATTTAATTGGGATATTTCTAATTCATGATTTGTGTTGGAAAAAAGAAATATATTTTTTTTAAAAAAATTTATTATATTTTCAAAACTATCTTTTAATGGTATTTGTTTGTCATCCCATTGATACTCTTCTGTGTATATGCAATTGTCTTTTTTGATCTTTTCAAATAAAACTTCACAATTTTTACGAAAATATATTTTATATATATTATATGGTGTTATATTAATCCCTATTTTATCATTTATTGGAATATTACCTTTATCATATTTTTGATCAAAATTTAAACATTTTTCCTTATCATATATTAAATGGTTACTATTTTCGAATAAATTCACATATTTATTTATAGAGTTATCGTTAAATATATATTCATTTTTGTTTATATTAATATAGTTAAAATTATAATGAATAAAAGGATTATACATATTTGTTAATATTAAACTTGTTTGTTCATAAAAATATATAAATGATTTCATACCAAACTGATCATTAAAAAAATACATGTTTATTTGTTTATCTTTTTCATATTCAATATAAATTAAAACAAAACTTCCTTCGATATTTTTCAAACAATCTTTAAGATTAGTTTTTATGTTACCGCTATTTTTAATATAATTATATAAACCCTTTACACAGTTGTCCTTATTTTTATTTATCTCGAATTTATCATTTTGTCCATTATTTCTATAATTAAAGAAACCATGTATCAGCAATATATTTTTATTCTTTATTTTATATGCTTTAATTGAAGAAGTGTTGTTATCATTATCATTTTTATTTTCAACTTGTTGATATGAAGTGTTTTCTATATTTTCAAAATATATTTGAGATCCATATAAGTGTATATTTATTTTATTTGATGATAAACTTCCAGTTGGCATATCTAATTCACAATTTACTGAATATAAATCATTGTGACTGTTTTGTTTGTATAAATGTGGAATTAAAAAAGTTTCTACATATTTTTCTGTTAATATATATTTATCCTTTTTATTATCTAAATCCACATTATTTTGTTCTAAAAAATGATCAGAAAATATTTTTGCAATTTTATTACATACCTTTTCATTTCCCCCTGAAATTCGTACTAAAAAATTTCTCATTTTAATTATTTTGTATTAATAAGTTTAAAACAAAAAAATTATCCAAAACTATTTTATATATTCATCTTTTTATATAAATACATAATATATATTCTACGCTTGCGATATTGCTCATAAAACTAAAACAATTGTAAATATCAAAATAAATTACTCATAAATGGAAT
This sequence comes from Plasmodium berghei ANKA, assembly GCF_900002375.2. Taxonomy (NCBI): domain Eukaryota; phylum Apicomplexa; class Aconoidasida; order Haemosporida; family Plasmodiidae; genus Plasmodium; species Plasmodium berghei. The sequence continues at coordinate 1,534,731 of NC_036171.2, forward strand.
ACAAAAAAAACAATTATTTATTATATCAATTTTTTTTGTAAAATAAAATTTATAACCACAAAATTTGGACACTCCCCCATTGGCCATGCATGTATACTTATTTGTGACAATAGAAATGAAATCAAAAAATAGAGAAAAAATAAATAAAAAAAAAAAGTGATAAAATGAAAACGAAACTTATTTCGAATTATTCTATAATAGCAAATAAAATGATGTTGAATTTTAGTCATCATTTATATATTGTAATGAAAAATAATAATTTATTAAAATAGATTAAAAAAATGTTTTCTATATATGCGAATATATAATATAATATTTTAATTTTATTTAATTGTTCTTTAGCTAGGTTGAGCAAATTTATTTGTTATCATAACAAGTTGGATATATATTGCTTATTCATTATTTTTTGAAATATTTTTACAAATTTATTTTCTTATCTTTTAAATATAAAGAATATTTTTAAAACCACGAATGTTGCCATAATTTATAGTCAATAAAATTAGAAAACTATACACATAAAAATATGGATTGGATGTATATAAATATTTGTATGTTTAGCTATTTATTCTGAAATTTGATGTAATTAGTGATAATTAAAACAACAAATAAACAAAAGAAAAAAAATAAATGAATAAATATAATCATATAGAAATTTAAGGGAAACTAATAAATAATTATATGCTGATTATTTAATCATATACTATTTTAATATTTTTTTGTTCCAAAATATTTTTTTAATTTTCTTGAATTTCCATATATCAAGGAGGTAACATATTGTTTGTTATGAGTTACACCAATGTAAACTCATATAAATTTTTAATGGTAGATTTTTTTTTTACATTTTAAATAAAAATATGCAAAAATTTTTACAAAAAAATGGATTTTTATATAACATTTTTACACATTAATGGGTTATTTATATTTTCATCATCCTTTTGAATTCTTAACATATAAAAATTGCATATATCCATTAATTTTATAAAAATAAAAAAGCCTTAAAAATTGTATATTTAAAGTATAACCCTATTCACAAAAGACATAACATATTTTATTACCCTTTATAATATATGCCGATATATACATGACTATATAATATATTTTTTTTTAACATTTGAAAAATTGTATTATTCATAAGAATGAAAAAGGAAACAAATTCATTAAAAAATACTTTTCTTTTAAAGGTACAAAACACTGTAAGTATTCCATATATTTTTTTTTTATTTGCATTTATTATATTTTTGATTTTAAAAAATAGTGTAAAATGATCTACGCTTGAAAAGCTGAAAAATAATACATTTTGTAAGCCCATATATATATGCACTTATAAAATATGAACATTAAATAATAAACTTTTCATTCAAATATATCGGTTTTTTCACCTCATGAAATTGAGGAATATTTTAGTATATGTGTATATTCATAGACATATGTGGTATGTATTAATATTTTAGCTACTTTGTTTGATAATTCCATATTTATTTGCATAAACAAAATTGTGAATAAAAAATAAGAACAAGGCTTTTGTTATTATGCAAGAAATATTCAGTATTAAAAATATTTTATGAATATTTGAATTCAAAATTTTTCGAAAAATATCCTATTAAGTATACTTAGCATTTTAGTAAATTTTTAATCTATTTATACATAGTACACTTTTATAATATAAGAATGATACATCTATAAAATAACCCACAATTAATAATATACTCATAAGGCATATAAAATAAAATAGAATACAGAAATAACAAGTAGCGAAATACACGCATTATATATACACCTTATGAGCATACATAAGACTAATATCAATTACTTTAAGAATAAATATATTTCCAAATTTTTATTTATTATCACTATTATATTTTTATGTATTTTTTATTGCTTAAACTAGACAAAATATTAGTCAAAAATATTTTTGTATTTTCTTACATTCGTACTTTCATTTTCATATGCACACATATATATATTCTATATATTTCAAGGCATACATGATATTTATGTTTTTTTTTAAGCCTTTTTTTACTTTATTATTAATGCAGAATTTTTTAATAAGAATTTATTATTATTTTTTTATATTTTTATTTATTTGCATTTAATAAATCCAATTGTTTGTTAAATGTTAAATTCGTTTGGATTTAATATATTTCTTGTTAGACACTTAAAAAGGAAATATAATTTATGGCATTATAAAATTTTTGTATTTTCAAAAGCTTAATTTATTTAATAAATTCAGGAGTTAAAAATTTAAGAAAGATAATATATTATATATTATGTGCGTATCATATTGCTTAAATATTTATTTATATTTTTTTTTTTCATTATATTACATATATGCTACACACGCTAAAAGTATACTTATGCTCATATATTATTTATCTACTATTTCGTTCATTAATTATTCACTCATTTATTTGTTTATCAATACATAAATTTATATTAGCTTATTAATATACTTATTAAAATTTTATCCTTTATTAATTCTCATATTTGTTTGGTATCTTTTCATAATATTTATGATTATTTTATTCGTTACTTATTTGGCACCAACTTGTTTAAGGATTTTTTTTTTACAATCATAGCTTTATTATTCTTATGTATCACACAAATATTTGTATACATATAAATAATTTCTTTAGGTTTTAAGCCAATTTATTTTTATTGTTTATATATTTTGAATCATTAATGCATTTATGCTATTCACAAATATGTTATCATATAAAATGTGTTAAATGGATGTAAAGGTATTTATCTACAAATAAAAGAGGAGGATAAACCTTACACATAAGGGTAAAACGTATAATTGTATATACGGCTTATATTTATTTTACAATTTTATTAATTACTGTTTTATTATTTTATATTTCTCTTTTTTTTTTTGGATATTTATTAATAAATTCAAGCTTAAAAGTTGAACAACCTTGTGTCAACTTTTTTTATATTACACATTCATGGGTATATGCTAATACATTATCCTTATCCATATTGTACATGTATATATGGTTTATACATTTTTCATACACATTTTTTATGACCATTCAGGTAGTTTACTCTCCTATTTTTAATATTCGTGCTAAAAAGTATGAATAGTCATGTAAATATTATAAAAACTAGCCATAATTTTTTTATTTTTCCATTTATTTTTTCATTTTTTTCACACACCGAATATTCGCTTTGAAAAAGATTAAATTTATAAAATATACATGTATGTGCATGTATTTTATAAGGTTTTTGAGTGTATGTATGTATATATATATCTGTACAATATATGTATTGTGCATGCACAAAATTCTGTACGTTATTTGCACACATATTTAAAAGAGACGAGTTAAACAATACCAACATTTTATAGGGGTATACGTGAAGTTGCAAATACGTATGTGAATTTACTAATGCATTTTGTTTAGTGTAAAATGGCCAAACTAAACTTATGCAAAAGTGCTGGGAATTCATATAATATGACTAATGAAAATTCAATCGAAGAGCAATATGAAGGGAATAATATTATAGACAACGATTTAAAATTTTCAATAAAAAATAAATATGCAAGTAAAAGAACAATGAGTAATCGAGCAAGTGCACCAAGTGATAGTAGTTATATTAGTGGTGCTGAAAAAATAAGGAATGGAAGAAAATTGACAAATTTAATTAATACAAATAATTTAGGAAATGTTAATATAAGGGATGAAATACATAATTCAAGGGAAAATAGACTAGACTATGAAGAAATAGATATTATAAGCAAAAGTTTAAATCATCATTTAAGTAGAGGGATAGGAGATGAATCAGTAAAAGCTTTAATAACTCAAGTTAGTTATAGTCACTTATTTACTTTGTTAAAAAACATATTAACGTATTTGCCATTTTCTATAAATGATTATTTAATAGGAACATTAGAATTAAAAGAAATTATAGATAGTAAATATAATACATGTTTTCAATTATATGAAAAAGATGAATTGATGGAATATATATATGAAAATGAAGCTATAAATTTAGTAGACAACAAAGTATATAATTTATTTAATAAATATAAACTAATGAAGAATAAAAAAGGGCCCATAGATCATTTACATGTAATAAATTTTAAAGAAAATGGAGCAAACCCAAGTATAGAAGAATTATTAATTGAAAAATCCAAAATTTTTATTTATAAGATGAATTCATTTGTAATTGGACGAAATCAAAATTTATCTTATATATATGAAATATGTCATGGATTAAGATATAAAACAGATACATTTTTATTATCTGTCTTTATATTTGATTGTTATATTCATAAAATAAATGAAATAACTAAAGAAAACCATTACAAAAAAATAAAACTATTGGTTATTATTTGTTCTATTTTATTAGCTTTAATTAAAACTCAGGTTTTTAATGGAAATAGTAGTAATATGTATTTAAATGATATCCTTTATTTTGTTAATAAATTAAAACGTGATAAAGTTAATTATACATGTATAGAAATATCAAATAAACAAATGGAGATTTTAAAATTTTTACCATCAAATTATAATAACTATTGTTCATATTCAGATTTAACTTATGTTTATTTTATTAATTTAAAAAGTTGTTCAAAGAAATATCCAGCAATAAAAATATATTATATATTTTTAGAGCATTTTGGATTTTTATATTATATTTATGATGTAATTTATGCATATTCTATGTATATAACATCAGTAGGATCATATCAACTTATCCCTCCAAGTAGGATTGTATCGACAATTATTTTATATTTTTCTAATGCTTTTTACAACAGAATGAGTAATAGTTTACTGTTTCAAGAAAAATTTTGCGAAGAAATATTTCATTTGCCTTTTGCAAATGATTTATTTATGTGGTCCTATCTTTTTTTGGATAATTTTATTTATTTTTTTGAGAATTGTGCTTTTCCTAATAAGCATTATTCTTCCATATATTCAATTTTTTACGAGACGGGGCGCATACTCAACATTCGTACTGTTTTCTAACACAGTGCTATAGGAATAGCCATGTTTGCAGTTTTTTTTTGCGCATCTAAATAAGCAATTTTTGTTTTCCATTTCCAGCAAATAAAATCCAAATTAATTATCAAACACATTCTTTACACAAACCCATATAATAAACTTATTCCCTCATGTTTTCGTATATAAAGCGAAAGCAGACGTAGGCATTTTTTTATTACACACATGCAATTGTGCATGTGTGTTTTGTATATTTTCTTCTTTCATTTTGTTTTTAATTTTTAAAAAAAATTTTAAAGTTAAAATATGCAATAGTAGCGATAGAAAATAAAAAAAAATGACAAAACATGTCAAGTTAAATATATGAAAATTAAAAAAAATACAAAGAGTTCACTACAATTTTAGTGAGCAGCCAAACTGTTGCATAAAATAAACACAATTTTGGTCTATAATAAGGTTCGAAAAATGGCAAAAAAAAAACTACTTTTTTTTATATGTTGGTCGATCAAACAAATCTTGTTTTTTATTATTATTTTTAGAATTAAACTTTGGATTATTCCATAAAGAATCTTTTTTTGAAGTATCATTGTCTAGTAAATGTGTATATTTTGTTTGACCTTGTTTTCCGAAATTTCCTCGTCGTAATTGTAAAACTTTTGGTAACTTTTCTTTATCAATTTTATCTTCATAAGTAGGTTCATTATAATCTCGTCTATATATTTCTTCTTTACCTTCTTCAAATAAATCTTGATAAAATCCTCCTTTATGATAATATTTTTGCATAAATAATATTTTTTTTTTTTTTTTATTATGATTGGCTTTATGTGGTAAATGTTTATTTTGTTCTATTATTTCTTTATCTGTCATATTTCTTCTTTCTTTAATTTCTTCTTTTAATATTTCATGTTTTTTTCTTTCTAATTCATCTCTTTTTAATCTTTCAAAATGTCGAGCTTTCCATAATTCATATTCTTTTTCATTTAATTCTTCATTTTTTTCATCATCTTCAAAATCTTCTTCAGATGAAAAAAAATTATTTTTTTTATTTTTTAGAATTTCTTCCATAATTTCTGCATTTAGTGTCTCTTTTATAACATTTTCTTTTTTTTCTATATTTATTAATTCTTTTTCTGAATTTATATTTTCCAATTTTTTTTTTTCTTTTTCTTCTTTTTCCAAATTTTCTAAAAGAGTTTTTCTACCCTTTTTAGAAACAAATTCATGTTTTACAACACTATCACTATTATCGTTTTCACTTTCTAAGTAGCTATCCTCACTTTCACTTTCACTTTCACTTTCATTATCATTCTCATTTTTGTTTTCTTCCTCTATATTTTCTTCATCTATATTTTCTTCATCTATATTTTCTTCATCTATATTTTCTTCCTCTGTGTTGTCTTCTTTTTTTTTTTCTTCTTTTTTTTCTTCCTCAACATGGCTAAGAACTGTAACTTCTCGCATTCTTCGCTCAACCCTCTGTTGCACATCAGTTTTTATATCTATGAAATGAAAAAAAAAGGAAAATAAATAAGAAATAAGTTTAAGATTTTATATATGTAATAGAAAATAACTTGTAAAATATGTACAATAACTTTTTACTTTTTTCTACTTTTTTTTTTTTTTTTTACTTTTTAATCTTTCATATCTCCTTTTGGTTTCATCATTACGTACATGCACCCCTGTGGGAATTTCAACATATTGAGGATCTTTTCTTTTATTATTTTTTAAATTATTTGTAAATAATTGATTTCTATTTTCTTCATTGTCTTCTTCATCATCGATTTGATCTTCTTCTTCAGAGTCTTTAGCATAGTGGGGTTTCTAAAAATAGCAAAAATAACAAAAATTGTTTGAGCATTTCTATAAAATATATATAAGTTTGATGTATACACATGCTTAAAATGGATGCTTAAGAACTTACCTTTCCAGGGAAGTATCGCTTTACTGTAATGTTTTCTCGTTTTTCTTTTTCATCATTTTCGTTTATTTCATTTTGTTCTTGATTTTCACCAACAAAATAGCTTAGCAGTTCATTTATTGTGCTCATTATAATATTTATACTTTTTTCATTTTGTTATTTTAAAAAAAAAAATAAATTACTCTTTTACATAAAACATACAATGTTTACCATGTCAGTTAAGTAAACTTGAAATGGCGCAAATAATATTATATAAGTTTTTTTTTTTTTTTTTATACTTTTTTTTTTTCTACATCCTCTTAAATATTCATAAATATATATAAGTATGATTTATATCCTTTTTAAAATATTCAAAATATATAAATAAACGATATGCTTAAAATTGTAAAAAAAAAAAAAACTAGGATTTAAAAATAGATATATACATTTTCATATTATACATAATTATATACGCAAATGTTATATATTCAAATACAAAAAAAAAATGAAAACAATAATAATGAACAGCATGCTGAACAGTAGGTGTTGAATAAAATGCACAAAAAAATGTTTTATTTAATTATATGGATGTTTATAAAAATGTATTGTGGAAAATAAAAAGCGGAATAAGGAAATATATTCATATATATAATATCTACATTATTAAAATTATGTTTTTTGTAATTTTATGATAGAAAAGTAAAACAACTTTCTAATTAACAAACATAGAAAATAAGTAAATGTGCAAACAACTTACAACCGATTTGCAAAAGCAAATTATATAATTAGTGAAATTGATATTTGTCCATAAATAAAAATAATCGCATATTATTAATGGGTGTAAATTTATAACTGAAAAAAAAAAAAAAAAAAAAAAAAAACTATTGCTCACATATTGTGTTATACCTTTTTGTATATCTTTCGCTAATATGACTGTTTTAAAAAACTAAAAATAAAATCTCTAAGATTAAAATAAAACATATTTAAATATATAATTGATGAAAAAGAAAAGAAAACTTTTTTTGTGGTTTCAAATATTATAATAGTAGGTTTTATATTTTCTTGATGTAAAGAATAAGATTTAGTAATTTTTTTAAGACGTTGATCATAGTTGTAAATAAAATAAAAAATATAATATAAGAAATAAATAATTCTTATTTTATTTTTCTTTATTTTATGAATTAATTTTTTTTCATTTTTTATTTTTTTTTTAAATAAGACATCAAAATAGTAGCCTAAAAAATTCTGATTATTTTTTTTAATTATATTTTTTATATTATGCATTAAACTTTTGTCCTTTTCAAAAATTAAATTAAAATATTTGCAAACAATCTCGATCTTAATTATATTTTTCTTTTTTATAATTATTCTATTTTCATTATTTAAATTTATTATATATTCATCACAAAATATAAGTAGCAATTTTTCTTCTGTGTCATTAAGGTAATTCTCGATAAATAGTCTTTTTCTATCAAAAATAAAAGATATATCAAAAAAAACATCGAAACAGTTGTAACTAAAAAGGTATTCCAGCCATGCTAATACATGTACATATATACTATGTGTGTGTATTCCTCTTCATTTTTTTTTTTATTTTGAGCTTACATTAATGGATAATCCAAGAAATTGCATATTCTGAACGGGCTACTATCGTATTTGATTTGCCTTTTTTTGTAAATTGTAGTATATGTTGTAAATTTTCGTACTTCTATTTCATTTATCTTTCTCTGAATATGTAAACATAAATAAGAAAAAAAAAGTATAAAAAATAATGAAATGAAAATCTAGTGCCATATTAATATATCATGTTTATGATAGTTCATATATATTCATTAATTATATTTAGAATATTATATTTTTTTTTTTTTTTGAAATACCTCATCTGAAGGATTATGTTTGATGTCTTGAGATAAATTTTGGGCTTTTTCACAAAAATAATCTAAAATAATTTTTTTTTTTTTTTTTAAATCATTTTCATTATTATCATAAAGGTAATAATTGATACTAGACATTATATCTTTTCCTATATTTTTAATTGCACTATTAAAAATGTTAAAATTATTTGAAGTTTCTTTTTTTTGTGTTTTTATTATAACTTGTTTTGAATTTGAAATGATGTTATTTTTTTGATCAGATTTATACATTTCTTTAAAATTATAATCGATATTATTATAGTTTGTTTGATTATCATCAAAAATAAATACTTTTTTATCATTGTTAAAATAAAATAATTTATTATTAATTTTATTTATTTTTGATTTTTTTTTTCTATATATACAATAATTTGAATCACTTAAAACAATCATATTTTCAAAGTTTGTGAAAATATGATCATTGTTATTATAAATATTTTCTTTTTCATTTTCTGCACTTTTATTTCGTTTTCTTTTTAATGACATGTTTATTCTACTATAATTTTTCCCTAAATTATTTTGATTTATATTCATACTAGTTAACGTTTCGTTTGTTTGTCTGAGTTTTTTAACTAAAGGTTTTACTTTTGAATCATTTTGAAATCCTATAGATCCTGAAAATATATTTATGTTTTCTAAATAGACATTACTTTTTTCATGAATTTCATTTGTTAAATATTTAAGACCTGATGTTATGTCTACGAAATTAAATATATTTTTTTTATCCATAAGTTCATTAAAAAGGTTAGAATAATTAAAAATGTATTTGTTTATTATATTCATTTTTGTCATATAAAAAAATAGATTTTTGTATAATTCTTTTATATAATAATCTAATATATAATTTATAAATTCTAATATATTTTTTTCTTTTATTTTTTTTAAATGTAATGAATTTATTTCAAAATTTGCATTTTTTATTTTATTTAAAAATGCTAGTTTAAAGTTGAAAAAAAAATTATTTGAATCATCATTTAGATCTATATTTCTAGTTTTAAATATTTTATTTTCATTTTTATATCGTTCTATATTATATATATTTTTGTTTGAAAATGAAAAGACAATATTTATATTACTTATTTTTAAATTATATATTTTTATTTTTATTTCTTTTCCTGTATCATTAATATTGTAAATAGCTTTATAACATGTGTTAAATTTTAAAGATTGTTTAGCATATTTATTTTGACATTTCAAAAGTTTGTAAATCCATCTTTCTTTGTTAGTATTACTATTTCTTGGATTAAAACAAAATGATAGTTTATTTTCTTTTGTGACACTTTTAATTTTTTCTTTTTTTTTTAAAAATTTTTTATAACAATAATTGAAATTTTCTATGCTTACTAATGATAAGTATATGTGTAATGGACAAAAAAATAATAATTCAAACTTTTGAATAAACAAAGAATTGAAACTCATTTTATATATTATATCAAACGTTATGAACTTATTTTCATTATTTTGTTTAATATCTTTTATATCGAGTTGTGCATTTTGGTTACCCTTTTCGTCTATTATATTATTTTGACAACTTTTAAATAAAATTTTTTTTACAACATTTGTTGAAAAATCGACTATAGACAAATTATCTATATTTAAATAAAATCGATTTTGAGAATCATTAGTATTAGTTTTGCTTTTTTTAAAATAAATATTTAAATTTGTTAAGCTCACTGTATATATGTGTGCATTTTTTTTTTTTTTAAATAAATATTTGCTGAATTTTTCTTCGTGATATATATCATTATTTTCATTATCATTTTCATTATCATTTTCTTTATCAGTGCTTGTATATTCTATACAGTTTACATGGTCATGTGGCATCGGCCTTTTATTACTATAATACAGTTTAGAAATATCAACATTTTTTATTAAAATTGATGAAAATATATTTATGTTTATATCGTTATTTAGTATTATATAACAATTCGAATTTTTTTTTCTTTCTTCATTTTTTTGATTTGAAAAAATTATTTTATTTTTTTTAACGTGTTCAGAAAATGTTACATCCTTATTAATATGATGAATAATACGAGGTAATTTTTTTTTCTTATTTCTATTTATATTTCTATTCTTTTTATTATTAAACTGTTTTATATCTTTATGATATTTTATATTTATACAATTTTTATTGTGTTTTGTGAAAGTTTCATAACAATAAATTGTACGCATAATTCGGTATTTTTCATGTTTCTTAACTTTGCTTAAATTTGTATTTTTTCTGTTTTTAAATCTACAAAATAAATTATCATTTTTATTTATCTCAAATATGTCTATAATTATTTCAAGCGATAAATCTCTATTCTTGTTAAAGGATCTCATAAATAATGTAATATATTTTTTATTATTTAAAATGTAATTGAAAAAATTGTTTTGGATTTTTTTAACATTATTTGAATTATTATAAATGTCTATATTGTTATTTTTTTTTTCTTTTTCTATATTGTAATGTTCTGCTTTAATCTGTTTATTTTTCATATTTTGCATAGACAATAAATTCAAATTTACTTTCCCTTTTATTTGTACAACATTGTCTAAATATTGTGAAAATTTTATTAAAATTTTTTTTTTTTTTTGAATAATACAAAATTCGAAAAATATAGATTTATTATTTTCAACAAATTTTACTATATTTATTTTTTTTTCCAATGATACTCTACAAATGTGAATATTGTTTGTTTGTTTAAATGGATATAAAAGTAAAAAAAAATTTTTTATATTTTTATTTTTTCGTAATGGAAAAAGTAAAATACTATTTTTTTTTAGATATCTAAAATTTTGTTTATTTTTTTTTAAATATTCATGTATTAAATGTTTATTATTTAATATATTATTTATATCATCTTTTGTTATTTTTTCAAATGTATTATTCTTGTCTATTTCATTATTATTTTTTTCTTTTTCACTATTATTTTCCTTTTCAGAGTTATTATATATCAATGAATGGTGTGTTCTGGCATTGTCTTTATCAAATTCATTGTTAAGGTAAGAAAAACTAACTGATTCGATTTCAGCAAATTTTATGATATCTTTATCTTTTTTCATTTCATTTTTTATAATATAAATAAGCTCAATATAATGCATAATATCTATTATTACTCCATAACCAGTATTATTATATAAGTATATTTTTTTAATTTGTTCATTTTTTTCTATATATTTATATATATTCATAATATTATTTTTTCCAGGTATTTTATATGTTATATTACTATTATTATTTATATATGTAATATATTTTTCGAGTTTTTTTTTGTTGGTTTTATGTTTATTTATTTTTATAAAAGTTGAATTATTAAATGGTTCAGTAAAATATTTACACGTTTCACCTTTATGAATTCTAAATTTTAAATTCAAAAAATTGTGAAAATTCTTAATTTGTTTATTTTGGCCAGAATTAGTTAATATTGGATTATTTTTTTTAAGAGAAAAAATATATGAACCTTCTTTTTCTATATTTATTGGACCACATACATCCAAATAATTATTATTTTTATCATTTCTATTCTTAATCTTAAAAAAAAAAAGTAAATTATTTTTATTTCCATTGTCTAATATTGTATTAATGACTTTAGTTGAACATCGTTCAATTTTATAGATTTCAAATTCGTTAAAAATCGAAAACATCCATATATCTACTTTTGATTCATTTTGTATAATGTATTTAGGATATATAGATAAAACATTATGATAATATTCACATCCCATATTTTGTTTCTTATTATTTTGAGTATTTAATAAATCTATTTTATAAAAAAACAAATATTTATTATTTTCAATTGTGTCTATAAGACAAATATCATTAAATTTCCTTTGAGTGATATTATTAATTTGATGTTTTTCGAAAATAACATTTTCAAAAGGTTCGTTAAAAACGCCCATAAAACATTTCATATTTTTTATGTTATATATACTTGGTATAGTTATATCTTTTGTATTATTTACAGAGCTGTTAAAAAAAAATATTTTTTTTTTATTTATTTCTATATAATGCTCTGAAAAGCTGTACAAACATATTAGAGTTTGACATGTAAATATAATAGAATTATTTTTTTTTATTACATTAATATAATATGCAGCATTGTTTGGAAACTCTTTTATTTTATCCACATTTTTATCGTTTTCTATCAAATTTTTTGAAACACTTTTGTTTTGTTTTTCGCTGTTTACGACTTTTAACTTATTTCCTACCAAAATATTATGGTTATCATTTAAGTTTATATTTTTGAAATATATTTCTTTAGTTTTATATTTATTTATTACACATTTAGTTCCTTGAACATTATAACAAATTTGTAGAGGAAGCAGATTCTTTAAAGTTATAATTTTATCTATATATATATACAAATTTTTGTAATTTTGAATTAAAATAATATTTAAGACAAGATTTTCATTATTTTCATTTATTTTTATATTGTCATTTTCACCATAATTATTTGATATAATTTTTATGTATTTTCTTTGAATATTTTTGTACAAATTTTGAATAGAAATACCTTTTTTATTTTTGTTTTTTTCAGATTGATTATATATATTTGTGTTATCAAATTGTAGATATTCAACATTTTTAAAGTGCAATATTTTTTTAAAGATACGAAGTGCATTACTATTTTTAACATTACCATTCGGATCTACACCAAACATGCATTCTTTCTTAATTTTGTTAATATTAATATTTGAATAAAAGTTATACCCATTTGATTCATTACCTTGTAATACTTCCTTTGAAAAAGAATAAGACATATATAATTTTTTTTTGTAAAAAATAAATAAAAAAAATGAATCATTTTCAAGATCATAGGAACTTATATATGTTTTTTTTTTAGCATATAAAAAATATTTATAATATTTATAACATTTGTGTAAAAATATAATGTCTAAATTTGTATTATTGTGTATACATACATTTGAAATTAAATTATAAAATCCACAATCATTATATAATAATATATTGTTATTCTTTACGTATTTTTTGCATTCTGGTAAAAATAAAATATATTCTCCACATTTTAAATGAAATATTTCTGTTTTATTTTTTTTTTCTTTATTTTTTAAAATCTCTTTATTTTGATAGGAAAATACCTTTTCTTGGATTTTATTTATTATTACTGATTTATCGTTATAAAAATCTAGAATGTTGTTTTTTTTATATCCTAAATTTTCAGTTTCCATATCATTATATCTTTTTTTAATATTATTAAATATCTCATTATTTTTACACCAATTATTTATGATTTCTTCATAAAGATACATAATTTTTCTGAAAATATTTTTACTTAAAAATATATTGATAGGTTTATTTTTAAAAACAAAAAAAAAATTATTTTCATCTTTTGACTTTACCCAAACAAAGTGTATTTGCACATTTTTTACAAAATTTTCAGATATGTTATTTTTAAAAAAATTAAAATCATAAATACAATTTAAATCATGTCTTTTTATTATTACCTCATTTTTATTATATGAAGAAATATATTTACAATTTCCTTTTATATTTATTTGGGCAATTTTTATTTTCTTAAATTCTCTATATCTATAATAATGCATTGTTTCAAACAACTCGATATTCAAATTATTTATTACTATATTAAAAAGCATTGTTAAATATGTTTTTTCTTTTTTTCTTTTTTTTAATTTATAGACATAACTATTTTTTATTATATTTTTTTCACATTGTTTATACAGAATTAAATTTATTTCTTCATAATAATTCAAACAATAATTTAGTTCATATATTTTTTTTAATATATATATTATATCTTTTAATCTTATTTTTATTTTGAAATGTTTTATATTCACATTTATATATTTCGGTGATGAAAACATTTTTTCATTTTTTATATCATTATAAGTTATATTTTCATTCTCGTGTTTATTTTGGCAACCATTATTTAATTCACAAAATTCCACATTTATATTCTTATCATATAAAACAGCTCCATTCAGGTTTTCAAACAGGTTTTCATTTCCATTTTCATTTTCGTTTTCCATTTTGATCATTTCTTCTATGACATAATTTGTACTATCAATTGGAAATAAACTATTATAATTTTTAAATACATTTCTAAGGCTATCTATATTTGTCTGTTTTTTTTGAGATATATCCATGCTTATTTTTATATCAAATAAATCATTTCCATTAACATGACTCGATCCTATATTTTTATTCATTACATCATTCAGGAAAATATTATTAAAATAAAACTTATTATATTTTGTTACTTTAATATTGTTATTAAAATAAATTACCTTTTCTTTTTTTACGTACATATCTATATTAATATTTTTGCTTATACAATAAAAATTTGAATTATTTAATAAATACAAATTATTTTTTTTATTTATTTTCCATTTGAAAAATATTGTTTCTTCTAATTCATCACTTATGTAGTTGTTTGGATAAAAAGACGAACGCAAAAAATTCAATTGTTTTGAAGGGCAAGACAATTTTGTTTTTTTTTCGGAGCGAGATAATTGGGATATATTTTCTGAACAAGTCAGGTCGTTTTTCATAATTTTGTCAAAAAAATAATTGTTGAAAATAATATGTTTTTTTTTTTTAAAAAATTCAAAAAATAAACTTTTTCTCAAATTGAACAATAGAAGAAAATTTACACACCCTTTGTAAATGATACAAAATTGGTTTGATTTTTCAATTTTAGCTGATTGTTCGACATTATACTCATTTTTATATTTCAGTAAATGTTCATATAATAATAAATTTACAAATAAATGAGCATGTTCAGCATATAAATTAATTTTGTATATATTATTAGTATGTACTAAATAATCATAGGAGCTAAAATCATTGGGTGTTAAAAACTTCACCATGTTTTCGTAGAAATAAATAAGATAATTGTTAGGTCTTTTTATTTTTTCTGTTTTTTTTAAAATATTTATTTTTTTTTTTACAAGGTAATCTGTGTTATCTTCTTCAATAAAAGTATCGTCAGAACTATCTTGTGTATTTCTATATGTGGCCCATGTTATTATTTTTTTATTTTTCATGGAATTAGAATAATATTCTTTTTGAAGGTACTTCTCAAATGTATATATAAACAAATTTTTTTCATCAACAAAATATAAATTATAAAAATTAAATAACTGAAATATATCAGTTATTATATAAATTTTTTTCATTTTAATAAATATATGATTTTCTACATTACACCCAATAATGTCACTTTTATATCTATAATAAAAAATTTCAACAATTTTATTTTTTTTTGTAATTAGTAAATTATTATATTTATTAATTTTTGTGTTAATAAATGAGCTAAATGTACTGACATTTTCTTCATTTTTTATATCTTTCATATTTAACAAATATTTTAAATAACTTTTTTTATTTTTTATTTTTTTATAATAAACAATTACATCATATGGGTATTTGTAAGTATAGTTTAAAATAAGAGGTGTAACTGATTTTATATTTGTTATCATTTTATTGTTGTCATTTACATATCTAAAAATATTTATCAAGCAATATTTAATAAAAATGTAACTTATTCTGCTATTAAATTTATCACTTTCTAAAAATATATGTATATCTATCAAATGTATAACGATTTTAAGATTTTTTTTTAATTTGTCTTTTTTTTCACTTTTCCATTTTTCAATATTTTTGCAATTTTTTTTATTATATATCATTCCATTTCTTTTATATTTATTTTCAATATATCTTGGATCCTTTATGTATTGTCTTTTCTCAAAATATTCCACATTGTTGTTAAGAAAATTTTCAACCATTACATTTTGAAAAAGTGTGTAACTTTTAGGGGATATATATGCATTCCCAGTAGCATATATAAACATAGCAAAGCTATTTGATTTGTAAATAACATTTCTATAATAAATTAATAATATATTTATATTTTTCAAAATAGGATTTCTACTGTGATGTGAAAAGCATATATTATTTAAAAAATAAATGAATATTTTGTCGTAAAGCCGAATTGTTTTATTATATATATCTGTATTATTATTTTTTTCTTTTTTTTTTAAAACGAATTTATTCTTTATATGTACACTATTTTGCACAATAATAACATTTCTATTGTTATGAATTGAGGGAGCAAATAAAGTGACATCATTAAATGTGAGATTGTATTTATTTAGGCTTATTCCATTTTGTGTTTTCATATTTTTTTGTCTTATTTTATAATTTTTAAAATCATTAATTTGCTTTTCATCTGTAGAAACGGTGTAATTAACCATATGGTTATTATCATTATCAGCATTGTCAACATCGCATTGCAAATTTTGTTGTTTTAACATCATACTATTTCTAAGGGAAAAGATATCCTTTGCTTCATTTTCGTTAAAATTGTACAATTGGCTATAATTATTTTTTTTAAAATTTACAACTTTGATTTCACAACTATGCTTTGATGAAAATAAATTCAAAAAATCGTTAAGAAAATATTTATTTAAAAAAGTAAAAAAATCATTTGTCTTATATAATAAATATATTTTATTACCATATATTTTTGTATTAGTATTAAACACATTTGCACTTTTTCTATGTTTATAAAAAATATCACGTTTTTCACCCTTTTTAGCATAACTATAAAATTTGGTGAAAAAATCAAAATTTTTTATTTCTGATGTTATTGTAAAATACCCTTTGTTTTCTTCATCATTTATTATATGATCCAAATTTCGATGTGAAAATATTTTACATAATTGCTTGGTAGAAAAGAACGAAAATTCCTTACCTTGTTCATGTCTTTTTTTTATGTTTTTCATAAAACTTAGTACATTATATATTTTATTAAAACTTGTATACTTATTTAATTGCAACTTATAAAAATCAATGTACAATTTTAAAAAATTATTTTTTCTCACATTATTTTTACATAATAAATCAAAATAATAAATACAAACATTTGTATCCAAATTTATTATGTATTGATTTTTTTGGAAATTACTATTTTTTAAACTTCTTAATTCAGTCATACACAAATCGTCAAAAAATGATATAAAATGTATTTTGCTTTTAATTTTTATTTGTATTAAATATTTTAGTGATTTATAATTATTATATTTAGACTTTATTTTATTTAAAAAATTATTTTTATATATTTCATAACTATTACAATATTTTTTTATGTTTCTATATATTGTATGTTTATAATTGTAACTACTATCTAGTGTGTAATTATTTTCTGAATTATTTTTAATTTCTTCTGTATCACCAATATGATTAATTGTATATTTTAACTTTTTTAATAATACATTATAAATGTTATTTTTCCTTTTTTTTCTTATCAATCTAATTTTTTTTATAGATTCTTTCATTCTCAAATTAATAGAATCCTGCAAATATATTATTCTTCGAGTTGCTAAGTATATTTGATATATAATACAATTTATAAAAAGTATTTTGGCTTTATTAAATATATTTACATAAATATTTTTGTTAACAATTTTTATTAACAAGTCATAATTATTTTCCATTTTACCTTGACAGTTCATGTAAAAAAAGCTTTTGTCTTTTTTTTTTCTTGCTCTCTCCTTTTTAAATTCTAATACGTTTTTTAACAAATTTTTGTAATAATTAAATCGTATATTCACATTACCAAGAAAAAAATAGTTGTAATATTTAAAGAAAAATCTTCGTATTTCCTCTTTTTCTGATTCTATTTTTAATATATATTTTAAATTGAATGATATTTTAATAGGTTTTAATTTTTTTTTTGGGCACATTTCATTTTTCACTGTAATTAGTTTATTATTTATAACACTGTTACATGTGTGGATAACTCGTTTTGTTCCTACATTTGTGCCAATAGTATTTGCTTTAAAATCTTCAGATATGCAAAATAAGTTTATATTACAATTATTTGCTATAACATTTACAAAAAATGGAAAGTTTCTTTTATTTTCTGTTACTCGCTTTATTTTTTTTCTCATAGGATTCCTTAGTAAGTGTGTGTATTTCTTCATGTGGGTGCAATAAATGGAGTATATATAATAAAAAAAATTAACATGTTCAGGTAATAAATACCATGTAGAAGTATGTAGATATATTGTAACAATTCCATATTCATTTTCTTTGTTTTTTATTTTTAAAACAATATTTATATTATCATTTAAATTATATTCATATAAAATATTATTTTCTAAATAAGCACTTTTAACAATAATATCTTTCACTAAAAAATCGAAACTATCTATTGCATTCTGTTCATAATTATATTGTTCAGAAGAAAAAAAACAACATTGATTATTATCTTCATCATTATTATAATTTTGTTTTATAACATTCTCGTTAATTTCGTCGATATTTATCGGTGTATAGTTTTTCTTAATACCTTTAATATTACATATTTCTTTAATTTTTATTTTTATTATTTCTTCTCTAAAATTTATGACAGTATTATTGTAATATCTCAATTCTTCTTCTCTATTTGTTAAAATCACATTACTATATAGTATATCAAGTTTATCGATATTTTTATTTATATAAAGAAAAATATTTCGAATACAAATAAATGGTGTGTATTTTATAATATATGTTGATAAGGAAAATTTATTATTTTTTATTAGTTCACTTAAATATGTTCGTTGTAAAAAGCGCTTTTGAATCAAATTATAAACATCTATACATTTTACAATTTCAAATATACAAATTATGTTGGTTAAAATTATATCACATTTATTATAGTTTTTTTTGAAAACATTTATTTTTTCTTCATTTTCTTTTTTCATGTTAAGAAATTTTCTATATTTATAATATACCAAATTGAAATTATTTATATTATATTTTAAATTACATTTATCAATTTCTTCATTTAATAATAAATTATTTTGAGGATTATTATTATATAAGGCCTCACACAAATTCATATATTTTTTTTCTTTATTTTTGTTTTTCAAATTTAATGAAATTAAATTTTTTTCAGTATAAATAAGAAAAGACATAAATGAAAGTTCAAAATCGGTACTATTATATTTTCTATTTGGATTATCTGATATAGTATTATTAGTCGATCTTTTGAAGATATCGCTAATTTGATAATTAGTATCATAATATTCATTTATTTTAATGTTTAAAAGGGTTGAATTAATTACAGCTTTTATTATATTATCTTTCAGGCTAATATTAGTAAATGCCTTGTTTATGTAAATTGTTAAATTTAAAAAAAAATCATATTTATTTTTATACTCCTTATAGTTTCCATTACTATCGTTTATTTTTTTTGTGAAATTGCTTTTCTTTGCAACATTTATTAAATCTTTTAAATAATAATCTATTTTTGTATTATGTGATAAAAACATAATTTCTTTAAACTCACATTCTTTTAAATTAATATATATGAGCGGAATTAATATTTGATTTTCCTGAAAATAGTAAAAAATGTTTTTTATAAAAAATAGTTTTTTTTTTATCCCTCCGTCCCTTTTTCCATTATTGCTTTCTTTAAGTATATTAAATTCTTTACAAAAAAGTAAATATTTATGAGAATCTGAATTTTCACAATTATTTCCTTTATCATCACTCTGATTTGTTTTTGTATTTATTGGGATTAATTCATTTTTTTGAACAAATATATTCTCTTTATGTGTATCACTGAATTTTTGTGAGTTGTTATATTCATATTCTTTTCCTATATTATTATTTGTAAAAATAGATATATCTCGAAATATAAAATAATATTTAGTCTTTCCTTTGGATATGGCTTTTATATTATCACAAATTTTACTATGTCTATGTTTATAATTATAAAATATTTTGACTTGAATTTTTTCTACATTTATGTAATAATTTTTTATAATTAATTTTAAAAGAAAAACAAAAATATAATAAAAAAAATTATAGACAATTCCCCATTTCTTCTTTTCCTCTGATATTAATTTTCGATAAATATTATAATATGAATTATATGTCTCATAATCTTCAAAGTCAAGTATTATATTTATAGACTTAATGTGTATATTATTTTTTTTTTTTTGTTTATTTGTATTCACATTATTTATAGCTACTTTATTTTTCCGAAAAAAATTAATTATTTTATTAATCAAATCAAACTCGATGTTTATATCTTTTATATCGATACTTTTTATTGGTATGTTGTAAAACACCAAACTCTGAAGAAATATCAGACTAATATATATTTTGTTTATAAATATTTTAGTCTGTCTAAGGATATTTAATAATACCTTATTCATCTTTAAATAATTTATTGGATATGTATATAATAAAACTGATGATATATATCCACTAGGGTTATGTATATAAATATATAGGCAAATGCATGTATGCTTATATATATTTATATAATAGCAACTAAACAAACGACTATTACAATAAAAAAATAACTAGGCATTTACATATACACACATACACAACTCAAATAGCGATTATATGCTCATCGAATTAAATATAACTAATGCTGTGTATTATAAAAAAATGAGGACAAATGTTACTTTTGGGATTTTCATTATTGTATATTTTATTTCATGAAAATAAAAAAAATATGTTTTGTAAAATTATTTGGCAAAAAGGGGAGCAATAAAAATCTGTAAGAAACGAAAAATAAAGCACTATATATGCATGCATATATAAATACTATAAAATCGGAAAGTATTGCTTAAAAATGGATAAGCAAAGATAATTTATCGTCATTTTTTGATAAGATTATTTCGATGCCCTCTATGAAATAGTATAGTAAATTATTAAGCTTGCAAAAAAATAATAAAAAAGAAAAAACGAAATACATTCTTTCATATTATACAAAATATTGCTTGGAAAAAAATATGCGTATACATAAATATGTATACAATAGTATATAAAATATGAACAAAACATAAAATAAAATGGAATACAAAAAAAATTATGAACATGACATAATTTTTTTGTTATTAGTTATGAATAATACATGAACACAACGTCATATTAGCTAGTAGATATAAATAAAATATAATGCAATATAAAATCGAGGTCAAAAAATAATAAACTGAAAAAAATTGAAAAAATAATAGACGAATCGATAAAAATGGGCTAATTAAAATGATACAAAAATTTCTATGAAACAAAAAATTGTTTTTTTTCGTTACCGTTATTTTTTAAAGTTGCTATAATATATATATTTACCCAAACATTATAAAATATGAACAAAAAATGAATATATTTTAAGATAAAAATGGATATATATTTTCAAAAAAAATATGTTTTTAATATATAAATAATTTTTTTATCAATACATTTTTAATATTAAAATTGAGAATTGCAGTTTCATTATAAAAAGGAACGCATTTATTTTTATTTGTTTTTAAGGGGAAAATTATATTTTCCCCCGCTTTTGTTTTTATTTTATTGTTATGACAATATAATGAAAAATTTTGAACAGGAACACATGTATCATTATGATTGGGGAACAGTTACAGTAATACGAAAGTGAATTAAATAAAATTATAAATATAAAAAAAATGCATATATATTGAAAGTGTATAATAAATGGATGTAATATATAGTAATGAATATATTGTGTATATAATTCTGTGAAATTGGTGTGCATACATTCATAAACTTGTTCATAATTCTTTACATGGATAAGTATGTATGTTTGTGTGTAAATTTATATTCGCATATTCACCAAGTTGCTTAGACTTAAATGATTCTTATTATATCCAATATGTGTTTATTTTAACTATATCTACAATTAATTTAAAAGCACACTTTTATATGAGCATGTATATATAATCATATAGGCAGCTTATTGGAATAAATATCCTAACCTTGTTCAGAATCACATAAAATGCATTGATGTAATTGATAGGAAAATTGATATCGATAACCAAACGATGAAATTAAAGAGAATAGTTCATCTTCAATATTCCATTCCTAAAATTTTTAGTAATAAATTTTTATATTTATCTTGTGCACTTTTTTAATAAATGATTATTGGGATTTTTTTCTCACACAAATTATACTATTACATATATATTTATTTTATACATTTTTTTGGAAATTTATATGAACGTTCATATTTTTTTCTGCATATAATTTTGATAGGAAATATATTTAATATCGATGGTCGAGGAATAGCTGTTGAAGACATAAAAGTTAATTTAAAAAAAAAAAAGTTAACAATAAAAACAGTCAATTATACTTTAGCCCCATTTGTTAATTCAGTCGAAAAATGTACATATTTTCAGAAAGACGGTTACGGTATGCTTAAAAAATATATGACTAATTTGTTTGTTTATTTTTTGTTTATTTTTCCACCTTTTTAATGGTTGCTTAATACAGATAATAACACTTTTTATAAGCAAAGCACCCAAATAAATATAACCGGATTAGGCTATATGAAAAACCTTATAGAAAATGTAAAGCATGCAATTGGAACTATGTATATATGTATATACATTATTGTCATTCGGCAAGTTTACTTCACAAACTAAATAATATATTTTGTGCCGAATATAACATAGAATTATATGGTATTTATTTTTTTATGCTTAGACTATATTAAATGTCATAAAGGAAAAAAGCAAACAAGGAATCGAAATAATGGATGAAGTTATTAAAAGAACTATGAATGAAAATATTAAAATGAATCAAAACAACATATATGGTAATACTTTAAATAAAATTCAAAATGAAAAACTGTAAATAAATAGATGGTTTATTTATTATCCCCTTTGATGGATCCACAAAAAATGAGAAGAAAAGTGAAAAGAAGAAAAAACGTATCGAAGAAAAATTTGTTTTATCTATTTTATTAATTTTTATAATAATTGATAATCTAAATTAATGTTTTTTTTCTATAAATAATTATAATGAAATAAAATATATGCACACTTTTTTAAAATAGCAAGTGTCGTTATATATTTATTTATATTAATATTCATCTCGTGACATATCAAAGCATTACATTTATCATGATTTATTTTATTATTGTTATTGTATGATGTACCTCTCACCTTTTTCTGGATACTTGTATTTACATATATGTATCCACCATCATATATATTTTGTTATTGTTTTTACAAACTCAAAGCATTTTTCTTTTTATAATTTTTTATGTAAAATAATAATAAATATTTAGACACTATGTAGTGATATTTAAGTATCCCAAGATAAGACACTACAAAGGATTATTTACGAAATTTACAAAATTTGAAATAAAATATTATATTAAATTTAAAGCCAGATTATAAAAAGTTTTATCTATGATAAATGTATATTTTAGTATCCCCATGGATATATACGAAAAAAAAAAATCATAAATAATTCATTTTTTTATGAAATTCTTTTAAATGTATCAAATCAGTTACAAATTTTTTTAAATAATTTTGAGAATCTTTTACTGGGTCCTGATTTGTTATAATATGTTTATAGTGATTTTTGATATCATCATATATTTCATGAAAATTCTGTTTTTCTTTGTGAAAATTTTCATTATTAGTATATTCTAAGTTTTTTATATCATTTAAATGTGTTTTTACAAATGTTGGAAAACAATCATATATATCTGGATTGTTAAATCTTTGATCGATGAAAAAAAAAGATGAAAAATCGTTGATATGTCTCAAACTTCGTCCTATACACTGATTGACTATTTTCATGGCATATTTTAATTCGTATGTTTTGCACATTTGGTTTATTTGCCAATCTGGTAAAAAAAAACAAAATGGTGAACAAACAAAATGGTGAATACGATAAATATGTATTATAATGGCGTAATTACGTTTACCATTCATTTAATACCTGACAAAATTCGGATGGAATTTGAAATCTCATATGTATTAGGATCGTTTTTTTTTGATGTATCCCTTGAATATTCTTTATAATAATTTAGGACTAATTTATTTTTGTTGACAATAGGGGTTGTAGTGTTATTTTTTTCATGTTTAAAGAAAGGAATACCAATAATTAAAATATTTCGACAAAAATCGTCATAAAAATTTATTCCTTCACTTAGTTTTGCATTCATAACACAAAATAATATACATCCATTTTTAATTCTCATTTGATGATCTTGTTTTTTTATATTAACAATATTGATCATATAATTTTTTAAGACATTATTATCATTTTTTTTTTCGAAAAATAAATTTTTTTTTTCTTTCATTTTTTCTAAAACATATTTTCCTTCATTATACAAAAAATTCATAAATTCATTTAAAAAAGTATAAGATGAAAAAAAGACAATATTTCCATAATTTACATATAATGTTAATATATATATTT
This sequence comes from Plasmodium berghei ANKA, assembly GCF_900002375.2. Lineage (NCBI taxonomy): Eukaryota > Apicomplexa > Aconoidasida > Haemosporida > Plasmodiidae > Plasmodium > Plasmodium berghei. Next base: position 1,559,685 of record NC_036171.2, read on the forward strand.
GTAATGCTATATTTAAAAGATGTGATTTATCAAATCTGCTTTTATATGTATTGTCAATACTATTAAATGTTAATATATTAGTAGGCATTATTCTTACAAAGATATTTGATTTTTTAAATATATAATCTGAAAAATATAATTTTATTTTATTTTTTTTTTCATTTAAAAATAATAATAAGAATTCTTCTATTGGTTGTAATGTCCCTCCAATCAATATAATATTGTTACAATTTTTTGTTATATTTTGAAAATTATTACATGAACTAACACTTATAATTTCTATTTTTTCTTTTAATATTATATCCTTATTATTTTCTAAAATATATTTGAGATACTCTGATAAATCAGTAAAATGGTGATCGTTGTTATGATTTTGTGTTTTTATTTCATCTTTGTTATTTATATTATTTTCTTGTATTTTCCTTTTTTTTTCTGCTTCTACATTATTATTTGTACTATATCCAGGTCGTTTGTTTGGATAAATAGAATTAGAAGTTTCTGTGTTATTATTATTGTTTGTATTTTTTATTTCATTTAATGTTTCAATTTTGTTATTATATCGATTATCATTTTCCAAATCGGAATTATTATATATTCCATTATCATCATTTTTATTTATATATATATAATCATATTTGTTCGATCGAATTAACTTATTTGTAAATTCACACAATAAATAAATAGAAGATGTGTTTACATGTGTTGATATAATAGATGATATTTCTTTATTATTTTTTTTAAAATATTCATTTATGTTAATTTCTGCAAAAATTTTTAATTTTCTACAAAAAAGTGAATTGTTTAAAAAGGCCGAGATATTATTTAAATTTAATGCATCTAATTTTGAAACAAGCATGAATCTAGTTATATTCGAAACGGATTCATTTATAGATGTAAAATATTTTAATAATAAATCACAATAAATAATAATTTGTTTAATCATAACAACATTATTATTATTTAAAGTATTTTCATATTTTTGAATATATTTTTTTAAGGTTAATTTTGTAAAAATAATTTGACTTTTACTAATTCCTATCGAATTTGCATTATTTATATTTTCTATAATATTTTGAGATTCGTCAAAAATTATGATGTTATTTTTTATATTTATTTTTAAATTATTTCTAATTTGTTCATTTAATATACAAATATAAGGCAACAAAATTATATCTGCATTTTTTATATTTTCTTTACACATATAATACGGGCATATTTCAATTTTATCATGTCTACATATTTCTTTAATTTGATTCATATCTATATTTTTTGTATTTATTAATTTTTTAATTAAAATGTAATTATTTATTTCATCAGTTTCTTCTTTACTACTGTTACTATCACTAGATGATTCATAAAAAATTTTTTTTTTTTTTTTTTTTTTTTCTAAAATAATTTCAGTAAACCCTTCTTTATATTTGCATTTGCTACTTCGGCATGCCTCGTTTAGTTCGTTTATATTTGGGCATTTTTTCATAATTTTCTAAAAAAAAAAATAACAATAATATAAATAAATAATAAACCTTTTTAATATGTTTTATTTTAAATAATATTAAATTGGTATTATAAATTCTACTAATATATTTTCATTTTTTTTTTTACCTCATTAATACATAGATGTTTTCTACTTCCAATAATAATCATATTTATCGGTAAATTTTCTTTGCTTAATTTTTTTTCGATCTTTTTTAATTCTGAAAAATACTGATTTAATTGTGATTGCGTTCGGCTGCATATGAAAATCTGAGAGAAAAAAAAGAATAAATATGGCTATAAATATGGCTAGTAACTACACATGTGTACATTGCCTAATTTGGCCATATTTGTGAAATAAATCCAATTTTATTATTCCCATTTATATGTACACATTTTACTATCCAATTTTTTGTACCTGTTTTTTGGGAGTTTCATCAAGAAAAAAATCGTTTTCCATATCATCATCTAATTAATAAAATTCAGAAAAAAGATAAGAACACATGTATGCATCTATATAGTTACATGTATAAATACACACTTGTTAATATTTATAAAAAGTATGAAAATAGTTGTCTTTTTGTACCGTTCCATGTGAACAATATATCATCATTATCTTTCCCTTTTTGTAATGATAAGTCGTTTTTTTTTTGTTTTTTTTGTAACAAAACATTTTCATTAAACTGTATTTTATTATTAGTAAAGGTGAAATATTTATTTAAAATTTTTAAATTATTTTCATTTTTTGTTTTTTCCATGTTTATATTGTTTTGATATTTTTGTATAATATTGTTTATAATATTTTCTCGTACCCACTCCGGTTCTGAAAAAGATAAATCACCATATAGAAATAATGATAGTTTTAAGTAAAATTTTGAGAATAAACATAATAATAAAAATTAATTTAATAATATACCTTCCCTTTTAAGCTCTACATTTTCTTTTATTAAAAATAGATCAAATCGATGTTTCAATAGACTGATAAATAAAAGATAAAATAATATTAATGTCAAAAATATATAGATACTAAACAATTCATAATAATTTTAAAGAATTTGAAATAGTAATTTTTTTTATAAAATAGGGGTAATCAAATATATTAATTTTTTTTCTTGGATTTTTTTTTACAAATAAATAATTGAAGCTAATAAGGTTAGTGATTTCCCTGACCCTGTTTTCATTTCACTAATAATGTGCTGCTCAGTATATATGCCTTTTTTAATATAATATAATTCTTCTGTTTTAATTTCAGAATTATCATTAAATGTATTTAATATGGTTTTATTCGTTCCCTTCAAATTTTTTAGCATATTTTCATTTTTTTTTATAATATCAAAAACTAGTTTTATTTTTTCATCAACTTTTATATTTGATCCTTTTAGAATTTCATACATTATTTTCATGAATTCTAATTGGGCCTGACCAATAAAATGAAAAAAAAATAAAAAGTTAAACACCTTAATTGATAGAAGACAAGTCGTTGTAAAAGCTTGTTAATTGGCTTATTTTCCAAATCGTCATTTTTCTAGTTTTTTTTTCAGTTTTTTTTCCAGTTTTTTTTCAGTTTTTTTTCCAGTTTTTTTTCAGTTTTTTTTCCAGTTTTTTTTCAGTTTTTTTTCCAGTTTTTTTTCAGTTTTTTTTTTTTTTTGATTTTCTCCTATCCTTACTTCGTACGGAGCAAAGGGAAATATCATTTTAATTTCATCTTCAAATGTGCTGATCATTTTCATTATATTGTAAAAAATGAAAGACAAGCAAATGGGAAAACTAAGTTATGATAAGTGCTTAGATGGAAATATTGTTTTTCGACTGTTCTTATTTAGCTTATATTATCCTTTTGTTTTTTTGTTTTGCTTGCTTTGATGTATTCATTCGCTAATCAGTTCAATACCAAGCATGGCGTAAATACACTAGTGCAAGGGATAATGGAATGGAGTTATATATTTGTTTTGTTAAATGGGAAAATAAATTTTTTTTTTTAATAATAGTACTAGCTCTATCTATATACACATAATAAATTTTTAAGGAAATAAAAATGAGTGGTATGTGTTTTTTTTTCAATATATTATCAAGCCCATACCCAAAAATATGCCTTTTTCTAAACATTCGCATATATTTATATAAAAAAAATAAAAAATATTTCACATAAATGTACGAAAATATTATTGTGCTATATCACATACTTTCAAATTTTTATATTATAAGAAAATTGGTAAAGTATATAAAAAAAAAGAAATAAAAGTATAGAAGGCAAAGCACAATAAAATGGATAAAACACACAATTACACAAGTACTTTTTACATTTTAGATTTTAATTTATGTCAAAATTATTCAAACAAATTCTGGAGCTTTTTAAAACAATCGCCAACTGAAGATATAATAATTATTAGGTATGTTATGTATACTGCCATTTATTATTATTATTATTATTATTATTATCACAAAAATGGAAATGAAACATGTGTGTGTGTTTTATTCTTGTTTATTCTACATTTTTATATATTTTAAAAATATATTTAACGATAGAGAAAATAAGAAAGGTGAATTTATTTTTGATGATATTTATTTTTCACATTTTAAAACTGTGTCAAAATTGTATATTACATATACATATATGTATAACTTTTTTTTTCTACTTATAGTTTTAAGAATTATTTCGAAAAAGAGCTAGTTCACTTGGTTAAATTAAGTCTTAAAAATGAAATAGAATGGATAGAAGGTTATAAATTTATAAATTTGAAAAATTTTGAGAACTGCCCATTTATTTTTTTAGTAAAAGGATATTTATATAACGAAATTCATGATGTATATTTTAAAAATATTCAAATTGCAACAAAAAAAGTTTATGGAAAAATATATAAATATATTTTAAAATCATATTTTTATAATTTTGTAAAAAATAAATGGAACCAAATTAAATTGTGCGAAAATATACAAACAGATGATATTTTTGAGGATAATTTGAATATCTTTAAAGAGCAAAAAAAAAAAAAAAAAAAAAAATATGTTAATAAATTAGTTCGTTATGAATATCCTTTTAAAAATAGAATTATCCATGCATCATCAAATAGTAATATATATAACTATTCGATAAATAAAATAGTTTTGATAAATAATTTTGTCGATAAAAATAAGCATTATTCTATTACCCATGAAAAGGCAAATGCTATAAAAAATTTGAATGGCTTGTTACGGACATATAGTAGCGAGTTGTGTTATAAAAAAAAAAATAAAGATAATAATAATTATATATATTCATATTTTGGAAATAAATTATACAATAAAAATGGGAAAGATTTAAATAATTTTAGTTGTATTGCATTTAAGATTAAAAATACAAGTTTGTGTGTATGCTTGGCAAATATAGATTTGTTTGAATATGTTGATGACTTAAATTATTATAAATATTTATTTTCCAGATATAGAAAAGAAGAAAATGTGGAAAAAAATAAAAATGCAAAAAGTAACTATACGAAATATTGCCTAAATTATTATGCTATGTGCTGTAAGCAACTTTATAATTATTTTATAAATAAGTTAATTTTCGAAACACAAAAAAAAGATATTTGGTTATTCAACAATGATATTATTATTTTCTTAGGATTTGAAAAAAATATCCTTATTGAAAAAAAAAAAAATGAAATAAGGAATATAATAAATGATTATTCTATTTTCCCTGACAAAAATTTTATTATTCTAAATAAAAAAAAAAAAAAAAAATTTATTCAAGCCAAAGCTTATTCGACATTAATTTTTCCTGATAAGGGTTTACAGGAATTTAAATTGATTGGCTTTAGAGTTATATGCAATTTATTTATGAATATTAAAAATTATAATAACATGAATAATATTCATAATAATAGTATTATAAAAAAAACTGATAGCCATATTAAGAAAAATGAAATAAAAAATTTTATTTCACTATCGCCAAATTTTATAGACTTGAATGTCATTCATACTTATCAAATATATCAAACAAGTTTTACTTTATATTATGAATGTAATGGAATAACTTCTCGAAATATATATATTTCAAATATTAATCACAAAAATAATGATTTAACAAGTACACATATTAATGCTAATCATTCTAACACGTCAGGTTCTAATAAAGTTGAAAAAAAACACACTCCATTCAATTGCGAAAATGGGCCTAAAGCGAAAAGGGAACATGAAGTATTTGCCAATGAACAAGAAAATAATAATACAAATAATGTTGGCACAAAAGATAGTCAGTTTTCAATTTTGTGTGAAGATAATTTAAAAAAAAATACATTTGACAAATGGCATACTAATATAAGTAACATTTTTAGTAAAAAAAAGAATAGTACTAAATCTGAAATTGTAAAAAAAAACGACAATGGTTGTAGATCATATGAAATAAAAAACTTAAATCCTAAAAATATAAAAAAAAATAAGGATATAAATATATTTTGTAATAATAATAGTGTTAAAATTGGGGATACAATTCCAGAGAAACTGTATTTTTCCATACTTTGTTTTGATAAAACAAATAACTGTACTATTCCATTAAATTTATATTCATTTTTGCACGTTAAGGAAAATAGTATATTCAAATATTTCGAGCAAAATATATGTTTTAAAAATAATAAAAGTAACATTGGTAAAAAATATTATTTTGATATTTTAAGACATATATGTATTTATCCATATAAAGGTGTTTTACAGCCAAATAGTAAACAAGTAATAAAATTGCATATATATATTGAACATTTACTAAAAGAAATTAAAAAAATGGAAGGGTTTTTTGTTATTATAATACATATACACAATTATATGAAAAATTTATTTATTACATTTAAGTATACTTTGATAAATAATATACTTTTTACATTTATAAATGAAAATAGTGAACAAAAATCTGTAAAACAAATTCAAAGCAAATTAAATTCACAAAATGAAAAAATAGCTAAATTCATTTACACACACACTAAAGCAAACTTATCAATACATAATCAAATAAAAAAAACATCATATAATTTGAAACAATTTATAATAATAAAAAAGAAATATAAGAAAGAACGTATTAATATGAAAATAACTGTTAATAAAAATAATTTTAATAAATTTTGTTCTCCTAATTTTGAAAAGTTGTTTTTATTTTTATTTTTTACCCTAGAACATTATGAAAAAAAGTTGCACACTAATGTGGATGAACTAGAGGAAGATGTTTTTTATTTTTTAAAAACATCATATATAGATAATTATAATATTATTTATTTATTTGATAAGTTTGCTGATAACAATTCAAAAGGAAAAATTTACAATTTGAATTTTATGAAAAAAAATTGTTTATTCCAAGAAATGTATAAAGGGACTAGTGAAGGGAGTAGCAAATATGATATGCATAAAATAAATGAATTCATTTTAAAAATAGAACGAAATATGAAAATAGACGAAAATATTTCAATAAATTTGATTTTATTTTTATGTGAAGAATTATTATATATAATAAATAAAAGTATGATATATTTTAATATAACAGATTATATAAGAAATATATATAATAATTTTTCTATGAATAAAATAAAAAAAATGAATATAATTTTTTATAATATTTTAAAACAATCACCATCTATATTTTATAAAAATATTTTTTTACTTTTTATTTCATTTTTTAAAAAATTATTTTTTTATTTTATTCAATTGTCTATACATAATTTTTATGTATTGGTTATGAAGAAGACACCATATTTTTTCCTTAATACCTTAGAAAAGGAAAAGAAAAAAAAAGAAAAAATTATTCTTAATTATTATTTCCATGCCTTTTTGCATGCTTTTCATTTTTTTTATGTATCTTTTTTGTGTTATTTATCTTGTTTTTTTTTGAGTTTTTTGGATATATCAATAGCGCTTGATTTAGCACACCATATACTATTCTATATGTAGAATATTGTGCTATATATTTCTATGTTTTTATAATTTCATTACTTTTGTGTATAGAAAATTAATTAAAAGTATAGCTTTATTATTTTTTTTGTATTTTTCTTCAATAATAATTTTGATTTATACTTTGTTGGTTCAAAATATTGATTTATTTTTCTGTTTTTTTTTGTATATCGTATTATATACGCACACGAAAATATATGAATGTAGTTAATATACAACTTCGTAATAAATACCAACTATTTCTTTAACACTAAAAAAATAGAAAATGTAATTATATGGCCATAATGAATTTTACAATATATAAATAATACCAGAAATAAAGTAAAGAAATAAAGAAAAGAAATATTATAACAATAAAGATATCAAGAATATCCATAAATATATTTACTATACATATATTATATATATGTAATAATTCTGTACATAATTTCCCTTCTGTATCCATTGATAAAGCATTACAGCTGCATGTTATCATTTTTTTTTTTTTTTTTTATTTCATTTTTTTTGCCAATTTAAAAAAATAATTTTAATCTAATAAATTGTAATTTAAAATATATTGAAAATGGGGAAAAAAAGTAAAATATGTTATACTACATAAAATACATTCATTTTTTTTATTAAATGTATGAAATGACCCCCAAAATATAATACCAACATATATAATTTAAATAGGGAATTCGCTCGCTCCTTTGAAATTAATCAAATTTCCAGAAAACATTCTCGGCACTTTTGTATGTATATGTATAGTATTGCATGTATATATATATATAAAATAACTTTTTTTTTCCGAATTTTTGAAGAATTTTTTATTATATAAAAAATTTCAAATATTAGTAGGATGCATATTTCACAAAGTAATAATAATATATAATTATAATACCGCATTATTATTTGATCGCTTTGTATTTCCTATTTTATCAAAACTCACGAATTACCACGTTAGCTACTACGATTATATTGCCACAATTATTTGCTGTTATTATATTATTTAAAATGAGCGGTATATCAGGCCCCCTTCCAAGCAATGAAAGCACAAATAGGATTGCAATTTATGGAATATTAATATATAAATATAATTCCTCTCATCCTATTTTTTTGTCTGCTAGTGTAGATTTATCATCATTTCCATTCTTTCATAGATCTTCGTTAAAAGAACATATTTTTTTTCATTCAAGATTAGTATGTAGTAGAACACAGAAAGGAAATAGGGAAGTTATTGAATTAGAATCAGGGATTGGCCATCTACATATTTATACAAACAAAGAAAATGATATAAGTGTTTTAGTATTGACTACTAAATCATATCCTATGAGAATTGCCTTTGGTTTAATAGACAATACTCAAAAAATATTTCAACAAAAATGTAGAGGACAATATGAGCATGTCATTTCAGATTTGAGTGAAGGTATGTTATTTACGACTGAGCTAAATGAATTGTTAAAGAAATATCAAAACCCTTTAGAAGCTGATCGACTTTCAAGAGTACAAAAAGATCTTGATGAAGTTAGAGATGTTATGCTTAAAAATATTGAGGACCTTTTACAAAGGGGTGAAAAACTTGATGATTTAATGAAAAAGAGTCAAGACCTTTCTAATTCATCCTACCAGTTTTACAGGTATGCCCACCCTTCACAACTTGCACATAATTTGTCTTCTTTGCATTCATCGCTTTACTTTATTTGTTTTTTTTATCTTTTTTTATTTTTTTTATTTTTAGGCAAGCCAAGAAAAACAATCAATGCTGCAAATTGTATTGATGATCAATTTTTAAAAACAAAAGTAATATCTATAGACTGAATAAAATGGGGCAAATGCACTTTACTATATAACACAATTGTATTATATGTATAGCCATTTTAATTCTTTTTAATAATATGATTTGTTAGTAAATATTACTACTTTCCTTGAAGCCATATATTAATATACTTGTAATAATATTATACGGGGAATTAACTAAAGGAAATGATATTTTGTTCATTTCATAAAAATAATATAAAAATAGAAAAGAGAACAAATTACTATATAATAATACCCATGAGAATCATATATTATCGAAGAATTTTATTTTAAAATTTAATACATTTTGATATTTCTATAAAAAATATGCGCATAAATAAAGTAAAAGGAGGAATAATTAGGTTACATAAATGAAAATTAATTTATATGTTCATTCTTTTATTTTTTGGGGGTTATGAAATTTCCTTTTTCTGTTTCTTTACCCACACACACATAAAACAAAAATTGCATAAATGTTAATAATGAGATATTAAACTAATATTTGTAATGATGCTTTTTTCACGTATATTTTTTTGTTACATAAAAAGTATATTTAAAAAATTTTTATTTTTCATTAATTATATACTTATAAATTTTTATTTTGATGTCTTGTTCTTAATTTTTCAAATAAAAAATTATTTTTTTTAGAATTTGTATGAAATTACTTTTAAACGATAAAATAAATAAGAAATAAATATATTATTTAATTAATTACTAAATGCTTTTCGCTATATCGCTATCAATGTTGATGTTATCTTTAATTGGCCAAAAACAAAAACGATCTTAAGTTCGATTTTCAGATAATATGCTTGCTTTATCGACTTAAAATTGTTTTATATTAAGGAATTTTTATTATAGAATGTATTTTGTACTATCCATTTGTATTCCCATTTATTATTTTACATCATGGGTGCTCTGTATTATGTGTATTTAGATAGTTCAATATATTTTATTATTATTTTTTATTATTATTATTTCTTTTACTAGCCATTTAATAATCCTTAAACGGGCTTGCACACCTTTTAGCTAGCTCTATACTACTGATGGCTCGTTCATAAAAATTGTATCTTGCATGCCTAATTTAAAAAATAAAATAATAAAAAATAAAAAATAAAATAATAATAAAATCTTGCATTACGCATATTGCTCTAATAAAATGCTATGCAGCGTACCTGAGTATATATCAAAAGATTTTAAAACTTCCTCGAAAATAAAAAAAGTGCCACATATGACCAGAACAGAATTGTCTTTGCAGCACTCCAAAAATGCATTTCTTACAATAAGAGGAATTGTACCTTTAAAAAAAAAATATTTTCTTTGAAAATTAATACCAAATATAAGCATATATATTTGTTTATGTATAATGATGTATATATTTGGTAATATTATAGATCATACCTCTTTTATATAATTTATTGTTATCAATTAAATTTCCAATTTTTTCCTTTTCTGCTATTAACCATCGGTTAACTTTTTTTGAACTATTTAATATATGCTTCTTTAATTCACGATCTATGTATGCATCATCATTTATCATTTCCACAATTTCATCAAAGTCATATGTCCGCTCATTGACTGATGGCAAGTAAAAAACATCCTGTTATTAAAAATAACCAAACAAACAAATATGTGTATTTCACCGAAATGCATATATTGAATAAACAAAAGAATTATTTATACCTTTAAGACATCAGGAAATTGTGCAATTAATGGTTGGAATATATTTAAATTCCTAGGTTTAGTTAGAGATATGCACACTCTTATTATTTTGTCTTTATGAAAACAGTTAACATCTCGACATAGTCTATCAATAGCGGTTTCATTATGACCCACATCCATTATAACAGCATTAGGATAAGATAAAATAGTATTATTTTCTATCATTTCCATTTGTGTGTACTTTTTTTTTATATGCTCCATTTGTTCTTCAGCTAAATATTGTATTCTCAGTGGAGGTTTGATAGGAATGATTGATTTTAAAACGCTATCTACATTTATATTTAATATTTTTAAAGATTCTATAGCTATTCTCGTATTTTCTTCATTATACGTTTCCCCTCTAGGTTCTGGGGGAACAATATGTATATTACAATTTAATTCTTTTGCCTTTTCAAAAACATTTATATATATAGAAACGGATGGACCGATTATAACTTGAGCATCCTTCTTAAATATTCCAATTTTTTCATTACATATTTGATTCAAATCATTTCCTAATATATTTAAATGATCATAACCAATTGATGTAATTATAACTAATTCTGGTTTTTCCAAAATGTTGGTTGCATCCAATCTTCCTCCTAGTCCAGTTTCAATAACTGCATAATCTACATTTTTATTAGAAAAATATATAAAAGCAACTAGAGTTATAATTTCAAAAAATGTTGGACTCGAATTTATTTTCTTTGCTTTTTTAAATACTTCATTAACTAAAGCGATTAAATCATTTTCACTTATTGGTTCATCATTTACAATTATTCTTTCTCTTAAGGAAAATATATGAGGAGATGAAAATATTCCCACTTTATAATTTTTTAATTTGAGTCCTAAATAAATTTTATGACACACCGATCCTTTCCCATTTGTACCAGCTACATGAATAGTTTTATAATTCTTATAAGGATTACCAAATAATTCACTCAATTTTTTTGTACATCCAAGGCCTAGTTTGATTGAGTGCGTTTTATATAATTGTTCCAAACATTCATTATACGTTTTTATATCGCCTTCCATAGTTCAAAAAGTAAAAGAAGAAAAATACTGAAAAATATTATTCATATCAATACTAATTATTATTTAAATTATCTCAACCATCCATTATCGTTATTATTACTACGGTTACTATTACTATTTTTGTTAATACCGCAAACAGGAAAATAAAAAAAATATATATATATATATTATAGCTATAGAAACCAGCTAGCTACAACGTTTTTTATGTGCAGTAAATATCTAAATTTTTATGACTGTTCATGTAAATTTTTATAGATTATCCTATAATATGGTATACACATAATGAATATATTAATATTAGCAGAATACTTAAATTATAATTCTTATTTTTCTACAAATATACTTTTTAAATTATAATCACTGAACTATATTTAACTATATTACATGTTTAATGTCATTCTAAAATATAAAAATTTGTGAATGCTTAAAAAAAACATAAAGTGTTTGGGTGTGGAAGAATTGATATGCTATTCTCAAAAATAATATATCATCCCCTCAAAAAAAACACCCCAAATAAACGAAACGAGCACTATATATCAATTGATAAATTTGTATTACAGAAGTATAAATATTAACCAATCCAAATGTTTTATCTTTTATATCCTTTTACCATATACCAAATAAAAGATAAATATATATAAGGTAGAAACATTTTATTATTTTATAGCTTAAATATATTAATCATATATATATGCCTACGTATACACATGTAAATAATATATATAGAGTGGTATTGACACAGTACCAGGGTTAAACCGAAGATATCCTTTTTAGAAAAAACTTATCTCATTTATTTTTAATTTTAATTTTGACCATATTTTTACTAATTAAATTTAGTATTTTAATTATATGTTATTATTGAAATGCATTTTTTCAAAATTGCTACATTCCCTTGGCAAAAATAATATAAAATAAAATACACATTAATTGCTAACGAACAAATTAGTTGTTCACAATCGTTTTGGGAAAAAGGGAATAAGCATGTATTCTTATTACATATTAATTTTAAAGAGAGTCACAGCATGCAATATATGCACACAAAATATGCATATGTATTTATAATAATTTTGCTATTTGATAGTGTATATAATATGGAATAGCGATTAAAAAAGAGAGATATTGTGAACTCACCACTTCTTACATACATATTATTATAAGCTTCTTATTAAAATAAGAATCTATAAATATAATAATAACTTTCCACATATTATGTTTTTTTTAATAACTCAAAAATGTCATAATATATTTAAAAATGAGGGAAAATTTAATACATGCCGATTTGTGCAATATAGGAGAAAAAAATGTTTACATGCTATTTATTTATAAAGTATATGCATTTACAATATAATAAAAATTTAATGAGTCATTTTGCAATTGATACGAAATATTTTTAAAGTATTCATAAATAGCATTTGCAATTTGTTTACTTGTATATATATTAAGAGAAAAACATGAAATGTACATAAATAAAACCACGTCATATATTCGGATATACATAAATATATACCCTTCGCACGCATGCATAAATGTAGAATTATATTTTATTAACCTAGCTATTCTATATATATTATATATATAGCAATAAAAATTATATATTTTTGTTCATTTCCATCCCACTACGAGAAAATATTTTTATAAAAAAATTCCCCTTAATTTACTGTGTATATGTATATATACATAAAATTTTATAAAAAAAAAATAATAAATATATTTTGTAAAAGTTCGCCAAATAAAAAATTAATTTTTAAGAATATATTTTTTCTTTATATTTTAATTATTTTCCACAAATTATCACAACTTTATATTTATAACATCACGTTTATAAATAAATTCACCATAAAACTTTAGGTTTTCTCCTTTTAAAGTAATATTTCTTTTTTCTTATATATTTCTATATTTTAAAATATATAGGAATATTCATTTTTTTATTTCTTTTTTTTTTTTATTTATGGGCATGTTTATTTGCGTATTAATTTATTTTTTTACATAATTTTTTATTCTCATTTTTATAATTAATCTTATTTTTATGGGTATATGTTTATTTCCCCCTTAATATATACATACCATACACATTTTTTTTCAACCTTTTTTATAGATTTCCCCACTCTTATTTTACCTTTTTTTAAACTATATATCCCCGCTTCTTTTTAAAAAATGGCACCAAAAGCAAAAATAGTACTTGTCGGATCTGGTATGATTGGAGGTGTTATGGCCACCTTAATTGTTCAGAAAAATTTAGGAGATGTTGTTATGTTTGATATTGTAAAAAATATGCCCCATGGAAAGGCTTTAGATACTTCTCACACAAATGTAATGGCATATTCAAATTGTAAAGTATCAGGATCAAACACTTATGATGATCTTAAAGATGCAGATGTTGTAATTGTTACAGCTGGATTTACAAAAGCCCCAGGAAAAAGTGACAAAGAATGGAATAGAGATGACTTATTACCACTAAATAATAAAATTATGATTGAAATTGGTGGTCATATTAAAAATAACTGTCCAAATGCATTTATTATTGTAGTAACAAACCCAGTTGATGTTATGGTTCAATTATTACATCAACATTCTGGTGTCCCAAAAAACAAGATTGTTGGATTAGGTGGTGTTTTAGATACATCTAGACTTAAATATTACATTTCTCAAAAACTAAATGTATGCCCAAGAGATGTAAATGCTCATATTGTTGGTGCTCATGGAAATAAAATGGTTTTATTAAAAAGATATATAACTGTTGGTGGTATTCCACTTCAAGAATTTATTAACAATAAAAAAATAACTGATCAAGAACTTGATGCTATATTTGATAGAACTATCAATACCGCTTTAGAAATTGTTAATTTACATGCATCTCCATATGTTGCACCCGCTGCTGCTATTATTGAAATGGCTGAATCATATATTAGAGATTTAAGAAAAGTTTTAATATGCTCTACCTTATTAGAAGGTCAATATGGACACAAAGACATTTTCGCTGGCACTCCTCTTGTTATTGGTGGTAATGGTGTAGAACAAGTAATTGAATTACAATTAAATGCAGATGAGAAAAAGAAATTTGACGAAGCTGTTGCTGAAACTAGCAGAATGAAGGCTCTTATTTAAGGATATTTTTAATTAAAATATGAGACTAATAAGAACACTAATGTATAAATAAGGGGAAGTATATAAATTAAATATTAGATGAAAATCAAATAATAAACTTTTGTACCTTGATCTTGACTTTTGCATGTTTATACATATAATTCACATTTTATTTGAATTTATTTTTTATGATTCCCTTTTCCCCATTTATCTCATTTTGTGTGAAATAAATTGATGTGCCGGTATTACATATACTATGCTGCCTATTTTATACGAGTTCTCCATTTAACGATAAAACAGCAAATAGCAATAATAATAAAATCATAACAAAAAAATAGGTTCCTTGGAATCCTATTCCTATACTAAGCACAACCATATATATTTATATGTATGCGCATTTTTGTTTACGATATTTTTCAAAATAGGTAGATAGGATTAATTATCTTCGCGCATAAAAAGTGCATCCCATCCTTATCATCATCTTTTTCGGTGTTTTTATATTTATTTTTTATTTTTTTTATACATTAAATGTTAAATTTTAAGTCAATTAAAAAAATATACATTCACATATACATTTTCCATGTAAACATTTTATGTACAAAATACCAAAAAATAAAACCACGTACATAAGTAAATTGTATATGGATGTATTAAAAAAAAAAAAAAAAAAAAAAAATGAACAGCTAAATTATTCATCATCAATTGCTCTTATATAAAAAACATTGTTTCCTCTAATAAAAGCGTCGTTATATTTTTCAATTAGTTCGCCATCAAAATATTCTTCAGTTTGTTCTAATGTAACATTCATACGCTCATCTAAGCATGCTAATATGCCTTTATAATCTGCTCCGTTATTTAGTCTTACTATTACAGTTCGTCCTTTTAAGCTTTGAACGAAATATTTCGGAGAATTGGAACTCATTTTTGAAAAAAAAATAAAATAAAACTAAATAAAATAGGATATAAAAACTTTTACTTATTTTATGAAGCAAAAATATGCAATGATAACATCTCTCCCTCTTGAAAATATTAAACTTAAATTGTTACAATTGTTTATCAAAAAAATAAAGTCTCGCAACTTTTTATAAAATAAAATTTCTTTGTCACCTTCTAAGGATAATGTTTTACTTTTGCTTAGTTATTTTACTATGTGTTAAATTTTTATATTGCTTACTAGGATTTACGAAATATGTATGTATTACATATTGAAGATATATTCATCAATTTTCTTGATTTTATGAAAATAATATTCTTCACTTTCAGTGTAACTTAAAATGTAGAAATGGCTAGCTTATTGGTATTACAAAAAAAAAAAAAAAAAAAATATGAACAATTAATAATAAAAATAATATGAATAAATGCCACAGTAATAAAATTTATGAACATAAGCATATTTATTTAATGCAATTCGATTTGACAAAAAAATCCCCAAATTCACAAAAAAATAAATAAGTGAATAAATAAAATAGATGGCAACTACAGAGAAACGTATTATATGGATACTTTCCTGGAAATTCGCTACATTGCAAACAAAATCATCAAATTATAGGCTGAAAAAAAAGCACCAATATATTTATTTATGTATTTCCTATTTATTTCTCTATTTTTGGCAACTCAAAATCACCATTAGAGAATACAAATTACTTATTGGCTATTTTTTTTTAAATCACTTATAAATAATAGGTGGCCAAAGCATTTTGGTAGTATATTTAGAATTTTCATCTATTATTCGAATATGATTTGTCATATGCTAATCTATGATCTTTCATTTTTATATCTCTGGCATTATAGATTACAATAAATGAAATAATTAGTTTAAATTAAAAGAGGAAAACATTCTAAAGCAGCGAATGAAATGATATATTCTGTCCCTGTGCCTTAGCCATAGTATGTGAATATTCAAACGATTAACTCATCCTTTGTGTATACATAAATGATTTTACAAAAAATGGAATAAAAGAATAAATTTATTGACTCGCACTTTTTTTAAAATTTTTTTTAAGTTGAACGTATTCCATATTTTGTAAAAAAAATTAAAAAAAAAAAGAAAAACAGAAAGAAAAAAAAATGTAAAAAAGGATAAAAAAAAATTATCAATTGCTAAAGGGGAAGAATATGTGAGCAAATAAACTTACAAACTTCTTTTTAAAAATATATTATCTTCAAAGAAAGTATGTTTAAAATATGCCAAAGTAGACAAACATACAATATATAAGCGCAATATACGTATATAATATCAAAGTTTTTTTACAAATTATTTACACATTATGCGCATTTTTTCACTGCATGTTTTTGATGGTATTATTTCCATTTCCATGATAAAAATGGACTATCTATTCCTATTTTCCAATATGTATTAAACAAGAAAGGAAACAGAAGTCAAGTAAATATAGAAGCTTAAAAACCATATATATATATATATATATATATATTGTGATAGATGCGTTTATCCTTTCATACTAAACAAGTCGTTAAGCGATTCTTTCTGTTGTATTCTTCTAATAGCATCTGCAACTAAAACTGAAACACTTAATTTAGTAATTTTTTTACAGTTATCAATATTTTTATTAGACTTAACAGTATCTGTAACAACTACTTCTTCTAATGGCGAATTTTCGATTCGATCAATAGCTGGTCCTGAAAATAGACCATGTGTAGCAAATGCAAATACTCTTCTAGCTCCGTGTTTTTTTAATTGTTTTGCTGCCTCACATAATGTACCAGATGTGTCAATCATATCATCAACAATAATGACATCTGAATCATATACATTTCCTACTAAATCCATTTTTTCAATTTCATTTGGTTTATTACGTTGTTTGATAAGCATAGCAATTCCACAATCACTCATTCCTCGATAATTTAATCCATCTTGGAATTTTCTTGCTCTATATACTCCACCCGCATCTGGAGAAACAATAACAGGCTTATATAAATTTTTTTTTGTAAAATAATCTAACCCTATTAATTGTGCTTCTAAATTGTCAACTGGAACTCTTGGGCCAAAAAAGCCTTGAATTTGCCCCGAATGTAAATCAATAGCTACAACTCGATCAACACCCATGGCTTCTATCATCCTTGCAACATCAGCAGCAGATATAGGAACTCTTGAACTTAATTTTCTATCTTGTCGTGCATAACCATAATAAGGTATAACAGCTGTTATTTTTTTAGCTGATGCTCTTCGGCATGTAGAAATCATTAATAATAATTCAATAAGATTTTCATTAACTGGTGGGCATGTAGGTTGTATAATATATACATCTTTACCTCGTATACTGTCTAGAAATTGCATTGATACTTCCCCATCTGCAAATCGTTTTAAATTAACTTTACCTAATGTAGTACTTAAATGATCTGTTATTTTTTTACTTAATAATGGATTAGATGATCCACTAAATATAATTGCATTTTCCATTTTATCAATTGGCCTTTTTTCTTCTGATCTCCATAATGGATTTCGAAAGCCTTTATTTGAATTATTATTATCACAAAGCACTAAATTTTCAAAAAATATTTTATTCTTATTATTATATTGATAAACCATATTATCTATACATTTTTTTATATTATTACAACGTGATCTTAATTCTTTTCTATTTTCTTCATTTGATAAAATGTACATTCCAATTCCACTACTTGCTATTAATGCGATTTTAGATCCATTTCCTTTTTTCATCAAAATACTTTTTCTATTTAACCAGTTAGATGCATATCCTTTAAACGCGGAATAATTCATTTTGCTTTAGGGTCTAGAAATAAATACACTATCTGAGTTTGCGTATATTATATATCAAATTTTTTCTTCAGTATATGTTATGGTACTTCAATTTAGTTTCGCACTATTGTTAAGATGTAAAATGTTTTGAAGATTCAATGGCATAAAATAAAATTAATTTGAGATCAAACTATTCCATAGAAATATGTGACCGTGTGCTTGCACGCTTTGGTGAAATAAAAATATATAAATAAAAATATATTAATGAGTAAATAGTTTGTGCTTATATTTGTATACGAATAAGCTAAAAATGCGCATATAATTAAATATGGCGGCAACTATACAGGATCTACAATGATATAGTCATTTCAACATTGCTTAATATATATACAAATATTACATGTCCATATATATGTATATTTTCTCAAAATATTTGAATAAAATTACATTTTATGCAAAGAAAATAAATTCTCCTTATTGAATAGCAATTTACAAATGTAAATTTTAGCTAATAAATTATACATATAAAAAAAAATATTTTTATATGTTTTTATGGAGAAAAAAATCCAACAAAAAATGAATGAATAAATGATTGATTGATTGATTGAATAAGATCAAAAAAAACATATATTATAAAATATATGCATGTATAGTTGAAAAAATGAAAATAATAATATTTTCTAATTCTTCTATATCTAATGATGTTTCATTTATGCTAAATTATTTTTCATATATTTTTCTCAATGGTATTAATAGCGCATACATATATTTATGTATAATAGTCCGTTGTTATAAGGCATGTAAAAAAAATGAATATATATACGACATAATAGATGCAAACAAATTAATAATAAAAACTTAAAATAATTTTTAATAAAATGTATAAGTTGTATATTTTATTATTATATATTTTTTTTATTATTCATTATGCCTTTATGAATAAGTTTATACATACTCTTTTTCCTTAACAATAAGGAAAAAAACAAATATAGTTTACCAATTTATTGATATTTATATGTTTTTACCATGCAAATAATATTTTAATTAATTTTATTTCAATACTAGGCTACTGATGATTTATGGGCGTATATAAATATATATATATAAAGCGATATAAATTTATCATAATCATTATTTCCCACCTTAATATTTTTTTTCATATCTCTGTGGCTATACTTAAAGATACTTTATAAATATAGAAAACATATTTTCTAAATTAAGAGAAATTATCAAATATATGCGCCGCCACCACATGTAGAATAGAAAAATTATTATTATATGGTGAAAATTATTTATAAAATGAATGTTAATATTCTTCACACTTGGTTTTACAATATAGTGATAAAAACAATACCCAAAAAGATAAATTGTTTATAACATGATTCCATATTATTCAATTTAATTTTAGATTCATTTCATTTAAAATAAAAAAAATGTCTTTCTCCCTATCTTTATTTTGACACTTAAACTATAGCAAATCAGGAATATATTCTAGCATCTTAATGTTTTTTTTAAATCAAAATAGCTTTTTTGTTCAGCCAAATATTCTAATGAATAAAAAATTATATCGCTATTTATTTATAATTGCGAAAAAAAATCATAACAGGCCATAATTTATTATTATTATTATTTTTTTTTTTTTTCGTTTTGTAAATTATAGATAGAAAAAAATGCTTGCCTCCACAATGGGTATTTATGAATATTAATAGTATTCAAGTTTCCCAACCCCGTTATTTTCATAGTATTTATATTATAAACAAACAATATAATTTTATTTATTTTGCCGTATTTATTTGACTTTATTTGCACATTTATTTTATTTTGTCTTTGACACATTTGAAAATACAAGACAACATGACATTACTATTTGCATGAACGGTTAATGTTAAAATACTATATATTTGTATGCATTTATTTTTTTCGAAATACAAGTATAAAAATATTATAATATAGAAATGTATATAATATATATGTATGCCTTATGGTATTCATCTTATTTTGTCGTCAGTATTCTATGTAAGGCTAAAAACCGTAATATGATTAGTCTTTTAAAATTAAAAAATGATAATCACACGCACAATCATACATATACACGTACATATATATAACTATTTATATCATATTTGAGAGTATTAATTTGGCTTTGGTTCTTCCTCTATAGCGGATTCATGCTTATAATTGTCGAATAAATAGCTAATATGTTTTAAGGAATCATCAAAAAGTTCCTTTTCTTGCGTATTTAAATCGAGTTCTATAACTTTTTCAATCCCCTTCCCTCCAATGACAACAGGGACACCTGCGAAAACGCCCTTGTGGCCATATTGACCGTTAAGATGAATTGAACATACAAGAACTCTTTTTAAATCTTTTAAATAAGCTTCAATAATTTCAACAATAGCTGAAGAAGGAGCAAAACATACTGATCCTTCAGGCATTAAATCTAATAGTTCTAGACTTGTGTTTTTTGTTTTTTCAACAATTTTACTTATTTCTTTTTCGGTAATTGCACCTTTTTTTGTAAAATCACATAATGGAATTCCATTAACACAACAATATCGTGGTAATGGAACCATTTTATCTCCATGTGCTCCAATTACAAACCCTTGAACATCACCAGGATTTACCTAATTTAAAATTAAAACAGTTATTCATTTGGAAAAAATGCAAAAAAATATATATTTATACATATATGAATTTTATTGTACACATCAACCGTGGTTTGTCTCTCTATCCATTTCTTTTTAATGAAAAATAAATTAAATATATACAATTATTTATTTTTATATGTATATTATTTTTTACTCTTAATTTTTCTGCCAAATTATGTCTTAGACGCGCACTGTGTAATACCCCAGCCATACCGCATATTTTATGAGAGGGTATGTTTGCATAATCTTGTAAAACTTTAGCCATGCAATCAACTGGATTAGTAGTAACTACTACAAATGCATGAGGGCAATGCTTTTTAATTGCTTTTGAAACATCTTTTAATAATTTAACATTTGAAGTATATACTTGTTTTTCTATATCTTCTTCGTCAAACTCTGCGAACTCTCGTTCAGATACTTCTATTGTCACTACTACAACCAACGAATCTTTAATATCTGTAATATCACTTGTTCCTAATATATTTATTTTTGATCTGTTTATAGGCCTTGTGTGTAAAATATCCAGAGCTCGTCCTTTTGATAAATCTGAAAGTATAAAGAAATCAGGATATATACATGCATACACTTAGCTAAATGCCATTTGTATTATACTTCAAAATATTATGAATATTATGAATATTATGATTGTAACTAATTGTTCAGATAATTTAAAAAAAAAAATATATAGCCAAATTAAAATATGGAATATGTTCATGTGAAATTGGTAATGGGGACTTTTGCATTATCAGTTTTATTTATTAACAAAATATTTATAATCATGAAACAGATTAACAAAAGGGTGAAAATTATTGACTATAATTATACTAATATGTATTTGTTTACCTTTTCTAAAATCGTGTAAAACCACATCCCCCAAATTTTTTTCGCATATCATATGGGCCAAAGTGCATCCGATGTCGCTAGCACCTAGGATGCTAATTTTAGGATGTTTAACAGAAATCATTTTAGGATAATTAAAAGGATTATACAGTTTTGTGTTTAAGATTTTCTTTTTTTAATTCTCAAAGGGCAACTGATTTCTTTTTCAATCGTCTTTACTAGGAAAATGAAAATAAAGGGATACAAATAAATATATATGGATATTTGTGTATAGTTTTAATGTTAGTGTATTTTTTTCAGATTCTTTATCTATAAATAAATATTTATTTTTAATTTACATATTCACAAAAAGAGAATATTATGGGATTGTAAAACAATTAAACTGGTATATGTATAGGGAATAGACTCTATGTTTATTACTATATAAATAAAGTTAGAATAATAAATAAGCAAATTTATATGAATATAAATATAATTGATTGCATGTAATATATAAATATATGTGGGATACTTAATAATAGAAGTTTCTTAAACTCAACGAATATATAAATGTATGCATTGTAGATAATCACCAATTTATTATGATATTATTATTACTAACTTATTTTATGATTTTCTTTTAATATAATAATATATATGTGTACACATAATACATATTAAGCCTTGTTTTTAGTATGTATAAAATAAAAGCCCAATAACAAGAAATATGAAAAAAGGTAAAAGAGGAAAAATAATAATATAATTATATTAAAAAAATATAATTTAAATTTAAATTAAAACTAAAATAACATCGATTTTAAGAAAAAATAGCGGACCTATAAATATACTAATTTTATTAATGAAAGAAACAATAGTCTTTTAATACTATATAGTGTGTATTCATACATACAATATTTGCACGTACACATTTAAGTATTAGAGAGTTCTAAATATACACACAAAAATGATTTTAGAAAAGTGGGGAAAGATTTTCTTAAAATATATTTGAATCTCAATGGATGTATATAATATATCCTATAGAAATTATACATGTCTATATTTTTTTTATATGAATGGATTGATTATTTTATTAATAATTTGAAGTATATATTGGAATAAGAAAAAAGAGAAAAAATAAATGCACATATATCCTGATATCTGCCCATCCCTAACATATATACAAGCTCATATATTATATGTGTAACATTTTATGCTATACTTTATAAGACAATCTTTTGCAAGACAAAAAAAAATATCGTGGAATTTATATATATCTAAAATTACAAGGTTATAATTATAAAATAGCAATGACTACAAAATTTTCATTGCATTTTTGTACATATAAAAAAAAAATATACTTTAATTATTGAAAATGCAAATGTGGATAATATTTTGTTTAACAAAAAATGCTATATGGATTAAACAGTTAAATAAAAAGATGTACACAATTAAATATATCATATATTTATTTTCACTATTATATTTGTACACTAATATATGCATTTTTTCATAATAGTGTGATAGACAATGTTGGCTTTTCTCTTATGTACATATAAAAATAATTACAAAATTTATTTACTTTTCCAATTTTAAGAATTTTCTTTATTAAAAAAAAATTTATAAACAATAATATAAAAAAATATCCATGTGCAATTTTTCTCCTTTTTCACATTTTTAGAGTCCCATTATACCTTTTTTCAAAATTTATGAACAAATTTATTATTTGTACAGACAATATACCTATACATAAAAATTCAATACATAAAGAAGTATAATTGTTTATAAACTTATATCATGAATTCCCATTCAAACTTGAAAAGAAATAAAAAAAATGTATAAAAACAAATATAGTATATTAGAAGATTTAACGCCTTTACTCTTCAAAATTATTTCTAAGTTACTCGAATAACTTTATTTAATTGTTTATGTTTCTTTGGTATAATAATTGTATATAGAATGTTTTATTTGCTATTTTCGTCAAATTTAGTCAACATTGTTTTAGTTTCATACTTTCAATATGCTCATACTCGCTATTCTTATGATTTCCTTATTTCCTGCCAATATTTCCCAGATTTGGTATTATAATAAAATAATTTGATTAGCAAAAAATAAAAATATTCGCTAATCTAATCTTTTTGTTTGTTCTTTCTCTGAATTTTAAAAATTTACATTTTCATGAAACATTCTAACTAATGAATGAATATTTATCATCGTGTCTCTGCTTGCCCATTTCTACTGCAATTGTTGCGCAAACGTGCATACACTGCTAAAATGGAAAATATAATATAAATATATTATATATTTATATTATATATTATATACACACGTACATATTTTTTCGAGGTTGGGAACATACTATAGCAAACGAATAATAATAAGACCAAAATGAGGGTTATTCAAAAAATGTTTTAGAATTATAAAATTAATGGGGAAATGAAATAAAATAAGAGACTAAAGAAATGCTACAACCTTTCTTCGTTCTTTTGCTCGTTCTTTTTTTAATTTACAAAATTCGTTCACGCGAGTAATAAATATATAATCGTATATTTCTCTTTTTTAGGTGTGTGTTAATTTTTTTAAAATATTTATTTTACAATTTTTTCATATTCTCTATTCTTTTCGAACAAATAATTACCGAAACGTGTTATAAAATAAAATACCCAAATTTAATAGAAGAAAAAAAAAAAATTGAGAGAACAAGAAATTTTTTAATAGTGTAACAAGCAACTTAATTTTTTCTTTTTTTTCTCTCTTTTTGTTTATAATTTTGATTATTCATTTAATCATTTATTATTTGCTTATTTTTCCATTTATATACTTATTTATTATTAACCTTTTGTTGTTCTTTTGTTTTTTCAGTATAATTTGTGTAAATTGTACTTAAAATAGCAGCGATTAGTATTCTTGTATATATGCACACACACATTTGTATGCATTTATGTATATTGTCATATTTTGTTAAATTGACGTATATATAAATATTTATTTATTTAAGCTTTTGGATGGTAAATTCCCGATAAATGTAATGAATTTCGATTTATTTATTCTTTGTTAATTCGCTAGTTTGACTGAGAGCGAAATGTCTTCATCATTAAGAAACATATCCATAAAAAGTGTGCTGAATAAAAAAAAAACAAAAATAAAAAAAGAGAGTTGTATCGAAAATGACCATATAAATGCTATCGATGGTTGTGATACAAACTCATATCGTAATGAACCCAACGTGTTTTCAAAAATAGAAAAAAAAACAAATACCGAAAACCTTAATAATAGTGATTATCAAAGGAACTGTTATAATCTTGAGCCCATAAAAAATGTAACAGAAAAACATGAACTAAGAAATAAGAACAGGAATACTACTAAAGCGTGTTTAATTAATAAGGGCGATGAAAATAATATTTATAACGTTAAAAAATCTAAAAGAAAAAAAAAAATGTCTTTACCAATGAACTCAAAAGTTGCTAGTATGAATAAAAATACAAAAAAAAGTGTAGAGAATATAGCGTTAAATTTTATTGATACCAATGTAAATGATGATGAAAGAGCTAGCGATTTTATTACTAATTCAATTAATGAAAAAGTGAAATTACAAGGATATGATTTTTATAAAAATAAAAAATCAGTAATTATGAACAAATCCCAAAATGCAAATATCTTTAAAAAAACAAAAAGTATTAAACTTTTATTTAAAGGAAAAAATATAAAAGAAATTTTAAATAAAAAAAAAAATAAAAAAATTGCGAAGTATGATCAACAAAAAAAAAACAAATGTTGTAATCTGAATATCGACAAAACAAAATCGAATTCGAATCATTCGGAGAATTTGTGTA
The DNA here is from genome assembly GCF_900002375.2 of Plasmodium berghei ANKA. Taxonomy (NCBI): domain Eukaryota; phylum Apicomplexa; class Aconoidasida; order Haemosporida; family Plasmodiidae; genus Plasmodium; species Plasmodium berghei. Next base: position 1,585,676 of record NC_036171.2, read on the forward strand.
ATGAAGAAAACAACAGTTTATGTATTAAAAATTTTGATAATATATATGATGAAATAAATGATAATAGTTATTATAGTAAAAATAATTTAGACAATAAGGAGAATGGAAATACATATACAAATGATCGTTGTAATATGGATACTGAAAAAGATTGTATTTATCCCATGTATCATAAAAACAATATAATTGATAATATAAAATATTTTGAAGAATATAACAAAGATAGTTTACTGAAAAATGGAGATATTAAAAATAGTGATCATGCAGCATTTTTAAAAGAAAAAATAAACGATGATAAACAAAATATATTTGAAATACATTCTAGTTCAGAATATATTCAAGAAAAAAAAAATTATGATAACTATTTAAGTACTAATTGTAAATCTATTGATGCGAATGAAAATAAAATATATAATAAATGTTCAGAATATAATGACATGTATACGAATGAACAAAGCGATGAATATAGAGATGGATATATTACATATAAAACGTATGTTTTACGAAATGAGTTAGGAAATACCAATAATATATTATGTGGAAATGGTGAGTATTTATCTGTTAACGACTATGGCTGCAATAATAATGAAGAAAAGGAAGAAGAAGACGATATTGTAAACTCTGATATACAAGATCGTTCATATGTAAACGAAATTGAATATGAAACTTTTCAACATAATGAGATTGATGAAATGAATATGTCGAAAAATATCAGCTCTGTGGATAAGAACCAAAGTTTAGATGAGGATAACAAAAATCACGAAAGTTCGTTCACCAGTTTTAATGATTTAACAGATGGGTCAATTTCTAGTATATCTGATTCATTCAGCTTGAAACGGTTACCCAAAATTCCGAAAAATATAAATTTAATAGATAGTAATGAAGATATAACAAAACTAGATGAAGAGGATTTATGTTCCTCTTCTTTGAATATTAATCTAAAAGGATGGAAAAAAAAAGAAAAAAAGGGAAAAAGAAAAAGAGAAGTAAAAAAAAATGGTGTTTCTAAAGTTTATGAAAATGATAAAACTTGTTATTATTCAACTACAGTTTCAAATAACAAATTAAATATAAGCCACGAAATATATGAAGATAATAATATTGTTAGTGTATCCGAAGAACATAGTAGTTCATATCTTGAGAACGATTATGATATGAATAGTAATATTAGTTGGGAAGGTAAAATAAAAGATGAATATGAATCCATTGTCGATAAAAATATAATCAGATGTAAACAAAATGCTGATAATCTCAAATCAGTTAATAAATATTTGAACAATGATTCAGGTTTTGAATCTAATTTTTTGACTAAAATAAAAAAAAAAATGAATAAATATGATTTATCAAAATCTGATAATTATTTTATAGACAATATAAATGATGAAAAAAAAAATGTTGAAAAATTTTATTTTGCAAATTCTGAACATAGCTATAGTAATAATTCTTCACTTAATTTGAATATACGTATAGAAGATTCAAATGGAAAAAAAAGTAACATTTGTAAAAATGGGAATAACAATGATGATACTCATTATAGTGACGAAAATAATTTTTTAACAAGTAATTCATTAAACATGCAAAATTATGATCACAGTTCTGCAATAAACATTGAAAATATCGGCGATTTAAAAGAATCGCAGGAAAATATCGAAATAGAAAATGAAGATAAAAAATTAATTTATCATAGTAACAATAATGGTGATTGTATTAGTCAGGATAATAATACAATGAACTTGTCGTTACTTGAAATGGGTGAATTTGCTCGAAGGGACCAGGAAATAGGTCCCATTCAATGTGATGAAGCATCTAATAATGAATCGGAGCAAGAATATGACAATTGCATTAGAATAAATAATTATAGTGTCGATAAAAATGAAAAACATGAAAATAGTGATGCCGGTAAAAATGAAAAACATGAAAATAGTGATTCCGATAAAAATGAATATTTAGTAACACCTCGTTTTTATAGTAGCAATGTTTTTTCAAATGCAGACAAAGCTTTTTATGGGGATTCTGAAACGGTGCTGTATCGAGACGATATTATAGTGCACTATCGTAATGTCGATAACAATCCTAGTGCTGAACTATTTTATTCTTCTTCATCCTTAAGCAGTCATAATAGTCTTGAACAAAGTCAAATAAAAATGCATGAGAATAAAATATTAAAAAATAATAATGATGAAGAAATTAAAATTAAGTGCTTTTCAAATGAACACGAAGATACAATAAACGAAAAAAGCGATACAAATTTTGAAAATGAAAATAATAACTATAAAATTGAGGATCGTATGAAAATTTCAGAATCGGTTAACTTAGGAAATTATGTTGAATATGCTCAAAATGACGATACTGAATTCGAAAAAAATGAGATAGTTGACAAAGACGGAAATAAGAATAACTCTGATCAAACAAAATACAAAAATTATTCTAAAAAAGAAGTAAAACCAGAAACAGGATATAAAATAAACGATAATTATAGTACCATGGTGGATTCGAGTTTTCTTATTGAAGATGAAAAAGATGGAAAATTGGAAAATAGTTCGTTAAACGATGACCGCAAAAAAAAAAAAAAAACCATATTCAAAGGGAACATATTGCAAAGTATTAAAAAATTTATGGGAAAGAGAGGCGCACCTTCCCCCAAGAAAATTACTCAGCGTGAAGAAGCAGAAAATGAAGAAAAAATAAATGTTGAGGCAGAACCAGAAAAGGAAGAAGAAATAAATGTTGAGACAGAACCAGAACACGAAGAAGAAATAAATGTTGAGGCAGAACCAGAGCATGAAGAAGAAATAGATGCTGAGGCAGAACCAGAGCATGAAGAAGAAATAGATGCTGAGGCAGAACCAGAAAAGGAAGAAGAAATAAATGTTGAGACAGAACCAGAACACGAAGAAGAAATAAATGTTGAGGCAGAACCAGAGCATGAAGAAGAAATAGATGCTGAGGCAGAACCAGAGCATGAAGAAGAAATAGATGCTGAGGCAGAACCAGAAAAGGAAGAAGAAATAAATGTTGAGACAGAACCAGAACACGAAGAAGAAATAAATGTTGAGGCAGAACCAGAGCATGAAGAAGAAATAGATGCTGAGGCAGAACCAGAGCATGAAGAAGAAATAGATGCTGAGGCAGAACCAGAGCATGAAGAAGAAATAAATGTTGAGGCAGAACCAGAAAAAAATGAAAAAGAGTATGACAATAATAATGATAAAACTGATAGCAATCGGTATGAACAAACCGAGCAAGATATTTCATTGGATACGGGCAAATTAGAATATAAACAGTTTTCTGTTTCTAATAAAAATACAGAAATGTTAAATATTAATAAAAATGTATTCGGTCAAAACATAAAATATTGTAAGAGAATTAAATCGATGGAATATAATTCATCATTATACATAAATAAAGACTGTGAAAAAAAACATGCATATTCGGATGATGAAAATATAAAAATAAATAATAAATTAAGGAGACAGAAAACTGAACAGCATAATAAAAATTTTATTAAAATAGATGAAACGTATGATAAGGGATGTGATTTAAAATATGGGGATAAAGAAACAAAAAATAAAAACGAAAATGATCACAATAAAGAACTTAAATATAATTCTAATGATGATTCGTCAGTTTGTAGTGAATTTAATAATAAAAAATATATAAGCAAAATAAAAAGCCTTCTACATGGACTTATGGAAAAGAAGACAATTTCTAAAAATACAAATATCAGTGTTGAAGAGGAGATCATAGATGTAGTACCTTCTGCGAAAATAATAGAACCTAAAATAGTAGAGGAGGATTCAATAGGAATAAACATAATAGAAGCAGAAGAAAACGCATTTACTTCAATTCCTATTTGTACTAATACCAAGATCGATGAAGAAAATGAAAGAATAAAAGATTCCAAACTATTTCAAGATGATAAAGAAGAGGGGGGGGGAAATATTCCTTCGAACATAATCGATGAAATAAATCTGATTAAAATTAACAATGACCAGTTAACAAAAGAAAATGATTCTTTGAAAACAAATTATTATAATTTAACAAATCTAATAGATGCTATTAAGAAAGAAAAATCGAAATGTGAATTCGAAAACGACTCGTTAAAAGAACAAAACACTGAGCTTAGAAGTGACAATGATTCGTTAAGAAGTGATAATGAGACGCTTAGAAGTGGCAATGATTCGTTAAGAAGTGATAATGAGATGCTAAAAAGTGACAATGATTCATTAAGAAATGATAATGAGACGCTTAGAAGTGACAATGATTCATTAAGAAGTGATAATGATTCATTAAGAAATGACAATGATTCATTAAGAAATGATAATGAGATGCTAAAAAATGACAATGATTCATTAAGAAATGATAATGAGATGCTAAAAAATGACAATGATTCATTAAGAAGTGATAATGATTCATTAAGAAATGACAATGATTCATTAAGAAATGATAATGAGATGCTAAAAAATGACAATGATTCATTAAGAAATGATAATGAGATGCTAAAAAATGACAATGATTCATTAAGAAGTGATAATGATTCATTAAGAAATGACAATGATTCATTAAGAAATGATAATGAGATGCTAAAAAATGACAATGATTCATTAAGAAATGATAATGAGATGCTAAAAAATGACAATGATTCATTAAGAAATGATAATGAGATGCTAAAAAATGACAATGATTCATTAAGAAGTGATAATGATTCATTAAGAAATGACAATGATTCATTAAGAAATGATAATGAGATGCTAAAAAGTGATAATGATTCATTAAGAAATGATAATGAGATGCTAAAAAGTGATAATGATTCATTAAGAAATGATAATGAGATGTTAAAAAGTGACAATGATTCATTAAGAAATGGTAATGAGACGCTTAGAAGTGACAATGATTCGCTAAGAAGTGATAATGAGATGCTAAAAAGTGACAATGATTCATTAAGAAATGGTAATGAGACGCTTAGAAGTGACAATGATTCATTAAGAAATGGTAATGAGACGCTTAGAAGTGACAATGATTCGTTAAGAAATGATAATGAGATGCTAAAAAGTGGCAATGATTCATTAAGAAATGGTAATGAAATTCTAAAAATTGAAAATAAGACAATAAAAGAGCAAAATGAGGAACTAACCCAGAAAGTGGAAGAGTTGTGCAAACAGAATGAAGAATGGGAAAATAAAATTTCCAAACTTATAGAAGAGAATGAACAGATAAAAAAGGATATGGAAAAAAGTAAGACCAAAAAAGAATACGAAATATTATTAGAAGAAACAAATAGTTTGAAAACTGAAAATATTAACAATATATTAAAAATAAAATTATTAAAAGACGAAATAATCAAATTTAATAATAGCAGAACAGAGTTAGAAATCGAATTGGAAAACAACAAAACAAATATAATGCAAAAAAATGAAGATATTAATAATAAAAATATATTAATCGACGAATTGGTTAGTGAAAAAAAACTTTTAGAAGAAAAAATACTCATTTATAATGCAAAAATTAAAGAGATCGAATCTAAGAATATCGAAAACAATAATTTGAAAATAGAAATAAGTGAAATTAAAACCAATGAAAATAAATTGAGAGAAGAGATAAAAAAATATATTAACATGGCTGAGGTTGATAAGCAAAGAATAAATAATCTAATGAAAGAAGTAGGTATTTATAGAACCGATTTAGAATCTAGAAGTTTAGAAGTAAAAAAATACCAAGATGAAGAAAAAGTTCATGAAGAAGAATCTGATAAAATAAAGAAAGAATTAGATGCATACAGACATGAAATAGAAAAAATACGAGTCGAATATAATAAAATCGATGAAGAAAATAATAAATATAAAAATGAAATAAATTTATTACGAAAGGATAATGATGAATTAAAAAATAAAGTAGCATATTTTGATGTAAAAGAAGATGAATTTTGCACGAAAGAAAAAATAAACAAAGAATGTGAATTAACAAAATTTGATAATGTAAAAAAAGAAAACGAGTTAATACATAGCAAATATGAAAGGAATGTATTCGATAAAGATAACAATAGTGAGGACACAGATGCATCTATAATAAATAATAAAGAAAGTAAAAAAAATAAGCTTTATGATTTTTTTAAAAGTATAGCAATAAACAAATCATCTCCAAGAGAGCATTTAGTGAATTTATTTGGAAAAAAAAAAATAGAAATTTTAAATGATAAAGAAGTTGAAATTCAAGAAAAATTAGATTATACAAATTATGGGAAAATATGTGAAGAAATTGACGAACTAGATCTTGAAAAATTACAAATTGCACACAAACAGCTGATAAAGGAATATATATTTTTAGAATATTTTTTTAAAGAATATAAAAATGATAAAGAAAAATGGGACATAAAAAATAAATCGAACGAGAATGAAGAAATAACAAAAGTTTATAATATTATAAATAAATTGAATTCAGAAAAAAAAAGGGAAGTATTTCAATACCTCGAACAATTATGCAGATCATTATCTTCATCTGAAACTTGCAAAGATGATGACAAAAAAAACAAAGTTAATAATTTTGAAAATAAATTTGAAGAAATAGAATGGTTAAACATGATAAAAAAATTATTTGTAAAATTAGACACAAATGAAAACGACACAATTTTAGATAAAATTTTTAAAAAGACAAACGAAATTATAAAAAATGTTAAAATAATAAGAAATGATTTATCGAATATAAATAGTAGCAATGATAACAATGATAATTATATGAATACACAAATAGATTGTTTTAAAATAATTGCACATCTAAATACCATATTTGGAGATATTTTATTTATTAATTCAAATATAACACTGATTCAGCAAACTATAAAAGAAAAAAATAAATTTATGGACGATTCAAAATTAGATGTATTTAAAAATATAGACGCTGATAATGACAAAGAAAAAGATACAGCATTTAATCAAATGGAAAATGAAACAAATAAAAAAAGTGAAGAAATAAACTTCGTAAAAGGAATACATACATCTATTTTGAATGATCTCTTAAATGAGGAATGTAATAAAAATAACACAGAAAATATAAAAGACGATGAAGAAAATTATTTTGAATGGGAAAAAAATTTGATAACTTTCTTTGAATTATGTTTTTGTAGTGATTTGTTCATAATTTTATGTCATTTATGTAAAGGAATAAATGAAATAAATTCCTATGTAAAGAAAAATGAAGATGATAAATTAGAAAGAAGCATTTTTTATTTTATGAAATCCCTTGATGATATAAATAATTTTTATAAATCAGATAATGTTAATACATATTTTTTAGAATCATATGTTGATTTATTTCAGTTGATAAAACATTATATAATAAAGGTTGAACATATAATAAAATCTGAAAAAAAAAATAAAACTTTCGAAATAGTTTATGAAATTTATAATATTAAAAAAATAATTAGATTTATTTTGTTGTCTTTTTTTAAGTTTCATAATATAAATACCTTATTTGAAATTCAACCACCTTTATCTCATAGTAGCATTACTACAGTAAGTGAAATAAACCAAGAAAATCACAAAACTGTGAATGATACAAAAAAAAAAATAGACTTAATAAATTCGAGTTATATAGATGAAAATGAAAATGACACACTCGAAAAAAGTAGCAAAGAAGAAAATATATTAAATGAAAAATTTTATAAAGATGAAGATAGTATAGAAAAAAACTATTGGGAAAGCTTATTGCATAGTCAATCCTATACTACACATATGAAAAACAACATATTTAATACATGTCAAAACAATAGTAAAAATATAGATATATCAAACATAGAAGTGAGAAAATATGAATCATCACAAAATAAAAACGAAGACAATTATTACTGGAATGAATATTGCCCAACCTTTAGAAAAGAAAAGAATTATATGAATAAAATTGCCAGAAAAAATACAGAAAATGTACTAACTCAATTAAATAAAATAACAAATCAAATTATCCACTATAATTATAATTCACATATTATTCCAGCATTAATAGCTAATTATATTGATGAATCAATTATTTTAGAAAAGAAAGAATATGAAAAAGAATTTTCATATAGAAGAAAAAATTTATATGAGGAAAATAATACTAGTTTCCATATTTTAATAAAAAAAAAAATTTTAGAAAATATAAAACTTAACACTATAATAATTAATAGTACAGATTTTATAGAATGTATAAAAGAAGATATTATAAAAGAAAAATTAAATAAAAATATTTTTTTTAAAAAAAATTTTTATATAAATATAGACATAATTCATAAACATTTATGTATTATGTTTAGATTAAACATAGGAATAGATTACGATTATTTTTATGATAAGTTTATTTCCTTTTTAAATAAAATCATTTCGAAAAATATTAGCACAATTGACAATGATACTCCACAAATAAGTATCACCAATCTTCCTAAGGAATTGAATTATGACGATTCTTATTTTAGTCAAAATAATTTAAATCCACAAAATGATAACATCTCCCCCCAAAAAAATGACGAGACAACCATTATGAGTTATCCACTACTTGAGATTGACAATATGTTTATGGGAATATTATTTAGTATGTGGCAAAAAATGGAAATAAATTTTTTTGAAAAAATATACAACGATCATATTAACTATTCTTCTAATAAAATTTTAGAATCCGAAGAAATATCAAAAAAAAAAAATTCTGACACTACTTCAACTGTAAACAACCATAAGGAACAAAACAAACCGAAATGTCATCTTGATATAGGTACACAAAATGATGATAATAAAATAAATGAAGAAAATGAAAATTTGATAAAATCAAACACATTTTTAAGCAAATATAAAATATCAAATGAATTAAGAAAGCACGATTATTCCATAGAAGCGTATATAAAATTAATGGTTCTAGATGTGTTTAAATGTACTGATGAAAAAAAAGAAATAAGTATAGAAGATTTTATTATTCTTTTTAAAAAACTCAAAATAAATATTAAAATAGATGATATTCAAACTATTTGGGGTATTATAATTGGGTGTAAAAATATGAATATAGCAATGAAAGAAAAAATATCGATTGAATCATTTATTAAAAAGGCATATACTACTAATCCTTCCTTAATATTCTATGAGTATTGTAAAACAAAAGTGAAACTCAAAGAAGCGAAGAAAAATATCAAACTACTTCAAGTTTATAACAAAAAAATGCTTCTCTTATTAAAAAAATGACATTATTTGTTCAGAAAAAGGTGGATGAAAAATAACTAAAATTGTTTATAAATTGATTATTTAAAAAAAAAAAACAAAAAAAAAAACACATTTTAACATAAGATATATTATACATTTATTTACTCAATGTAACTTCATATTTCTCTACATGTGCAAATTTATTTTTTGGAAATCATTAGTGAAAAATAAAATATATCTGTTCTTGCTTGAAAACTTTATTTATTTGTATTTTTTATTTTTTTAATTATTTTTTCGAAATCAACTTTTTAATTTTTTGTTTAAATAGAAATTTTGTTAAAGTTTTTATATTCTTGTTCGTATGTATAAAATATTCGACTTGATAGTCTCACCATACTTTTTCAATCCGGTCTTTATCTCACCTTAAATATTTATAAAGTTATTATCAAAGCGAACAGGCATGTATATGCATATATTATATATATGTACCTGTTTAAAAATGAATGCAGTTTGAGTATGATTTGTTTACAATTTCTGTATTATTATTGACCTATTTGAAATATGTAAATAAAGATATTTTGTGGAAATGTTTGTGACATATATGTAGAAAATGTTCCCCAAATATATAAAATTGTAAAAATAAAAAAAAAAGTATTTGAAATGTTGAATAAAACAAAATTGGGGGAAAAAATAAGCATATTAAAAAAGGGAGGATATAATAATATAATATTGAAAATATGCTTAATAACAAAATGGGGAAAATATAATTTCTCTTCATTATCAAATGATATAAATAATAGTAAATGCCAGGCTGAAAATTTTCCAATAAATTTTTTAAACACACAAGAATTAAAGTTAGTATATAATAATAGGAAACACACATTCACAAGTACTTATGAAAATAGAGTAAATGTATTTTTAAAACCATTGGAAGCGGATATATTACAAAAGGATAATAATAATAATCAGATAGTTAGTTTGGGTGTAGAGGAAAATGTGAGTACTGGAAAAAAGGAAGGCATCGAAAAGAGTACAGATAAGTGCGAAAATGACAAACATAGTTCAAACGAAAATAAAAAATATTGTTTAAAATTTTTACAAGTAGACCGATTTGATGCTTTAAAAAATAATAAACATAAATATGTCTATGATTTTGAAATAGAAAATATTACTGAACTTAGTAAATATGAAGCGGGAGAAATTGTAAATGTTTTTTTTTGGAACAAAGAAAAAATAGGGATTGGATTGCTAAATAGAAAAAGTAATATAGTAATAAGAATAATAGAAAATGATATAAATAAAACAATAAATGATACATTTTTTATTAAGCAAGTATATGAAAGTATTAAAAAAAGATTTAAATATATTTATAATATAAATTTATATGAATATATGCATTCATTTAATTTAAAAAAAAATTGTAAATTATTTTGCAAAATAATCAATTCGATTAATGATAATTTGCCAGGTCTAAATGTAGAAATATACAATAATAATATATATATAAGATATGACAATTTAGCTATACAAAAATATAGTTATATTTTTGAAAAGGAATTAAATCGAATTTTTACACCCAAAAATATTTATTGTAAAAAAATAATTAGCAAAAAAGAAAAAAGGGCACAAAAAGGGAAAGAATATATATTAGAGCAAATAAAAGGTGATGATTTAGAATTAAATTATTCTGAAAATGGATATCAATTTTTTAATAATATAACTAATATAACCTATGATATTTTTCATCTTTATAATAAACAGGATCGTATATTTATAAAAACTTTATGTGATTCTTCTAACATTCTTAATATTAATGGAAATGTTGGAGAATATATAATTGGATCATCTTTAAAACCTACAGAAAATAAAGATTTTAATTATAATGAAAATATATCAATTATATTATCTGATTGTATAAAAAATACAAATTACATCGAAAAAAACATTATCTATAACAATTGCAAACACATAACAGCATTACATAGAGAAAGTGAGTTCAAATATTTTATTTTTATTACAAATATATGATTATATTACATTTGTGTGTGAATGTACATATGTGAGCATATATCTCTTTATTTTTATCATATATAATTTTGTTTATTTTTTATCATATATAATAATTTTATTTATTTTTTACAATTTTTACAAGATATTCTCGAAGAGTTAAATAATATGCACCTGAATAATTTAAAGTAAGAATTGTTTTCATTTTTTATGAACCACCAATATTTATATACAAACATATTGCACATGCCTAGATATACACTCATTCCTCTATATTACTATCATATAAGCACTATATTTTTTCCCTTTTTTCAGGTTTGATCTTGTTATATTTAATATACAAAGTAGTATTGTTTATCGAAAAAGTTCGTATACTAGTGTATACGGAAAAAGGTACTTAGTTTCTTTTAAGGGAATACATAAATATATAAATTCTATAGAAGATATTTTGCAAAAAAATGGTATTTTTTAATTAAATATGTGCCGTCAAAATATATTTTGTTCATATTATTTTCTATGTTTCCAGTATAGTACACTATACCTTTCTTTGTATGTATTGATTATCTATATACACACATTCTTATGTTTTCCTTGGGTTCCTTTTGTAGGCATGCTTTTCATAACAATTGAATTATCAGCCATAGATTACGACAAGTTTTTAAATATTGTTAGATGTGTGTTTGAGAATAAGAAAACGAGTATATCTATTATTTATGAAAATTCATGCAGCATAGAAAATAAGTAAGTTTTTTTTATATATCATACATGATTTTATTCATTAAATTGGGATATAAAATTTACATCGTTATCTATTTGTATTCTTTGCTTATTTTTTAATTGATTATTATTTTTTTCTCTTTATTTTAGTATACTTAGCAATGATCACAATTCATGGTATTTGAGATCTGTATGTTTTAAGTTAGGACATTATTAAAATTTGTTAGCAATTATACAAAACAACTAATATCAAGGAAAATCGTTTTATAAATTAAGCTTTGTTTTATTCACTATTTTTATATTTATTACCACAATTATTTAACTATTGTTAAACTTTTACTTTTTTTTTGTTAACTTTGGAAAAATTATTTTGTTTTTCCCCCCTTACACACTTAAGGTGCATAAAATAAGAATACAAAAAGTGTTTTATATAAAATACACAAAAAAATTATAATAAATAAAATAAATAGTTTAAAAAAAAAAAAAAAACAGATAAATCGAAAATGAATTTTAAATATTTTATGCATTTTTGTTTTTTATATAATTTTTACATTTTTTCACACCCCATTGAATGTGTTATCCATGTGTTGTTTTTATAAAAATTAGGAAATAGCAGTTTACCTCTTTTACTATATTTATTCCTTTGTATTTGACACAATTGTGTGCTAGTTTAATTAAATTTTATGTTGTTTTAAGTGTACTTATTTGCACATATTATGAATATATTTCTTTCCTTTTAAAAAATAAGTTTTAAAAATAATATTTGTTGAAATTGCTCATAATGAAAGTTCGACATAGAATTTATTAAAAACAAAAATATTAAGCACTATAAAAATATAATATATATTCAAAAATATACTTTATTTTTTAGAGAATTATTTTTTTTTTTTTTTAAATCATATATTATTCCTTATTTTCGGATTGTTTTTTATTCGATACTTTGGAAAGTCGCAATAAAAAAAAAAAAATGGACAGTCCAGAGTTACTTAAAATTGAGCTTCAAAGATTAAAAAATGACTATGAAAATGTAAGTAAATAATAAAACAATGTTTTTTACATGTCAGTTTTATTGAAAAATTGTTTTGTATATGTTTATGTATACCCATACTAGATACTTATAAACAATTTATGCATATATTCTTATAGTATAATAAAAATGATATATTTTTTCATTTCTCTTTTTTTTTTAAAAACAATTTGTAGGAACTGTCTATAGATCACGTAATGCCCAAAACACAATTTGATTATGCTTGCTTATTAATATGCTCATCAGATTTAAAAAATATAAAACTTGCAGCATCATTACTACATGAACTATTACTTATAAATTATAATCGTATTGATTGCTTATATCAATTAGCTATAGCCCATATAAAGTTAAGAGATTATAAAAAGGCAAAAAATTATTTAAATGCTTTATTAAAAATAGATGCACGAAATAATAATGCACTAGCATTAAAAAGTTTATTATTTGATATGATATCATCAGATGGACTTATAGGAGGGTTGTTAGTTGCTCTTACTTTATGTGGTGTTTATTTGTCTTTTAAGTCTTTTAAATATTTTTAATTTTTTTAAATATTATAAATTATTATATTGCTCATAAATACAACATCAAAAAAATATCATGTGAAATGGGCAGTGGAAAGTTTTTTTTTTTTTCAATTTATTTTAAAATTAAAATAATACACAACAAATCACGGAATTGTTATTAAAACTGTACATATAATACAATGAATTTTTAGTTAAAAAATTTTCAATATATGTGATATGTGGACGTTTGCTTTACATTTATATATCCAAGTGGCTATTGCAAAAATCGAGAAATACAAAAACAAATATCCAATTTATGTAAAATAGTCTGTGGTTAATTGATTTTTTAGAATATGGCGTTGCATTATAAATGTGTAGAGGTGTGTGTTGATTGCACACATATCTTTCCTATTAAAAAAATCAAATTAAATCAAATCATAATATTTCAATTAAATATTTATGTAGAATATAAATAAAAATTAGTTCACATAAAAATGGAATAATATATATTATTGAGATATAAGAAGTTTTACTTGAATATGAAAAGAATTTTTCATAAATGTTATCCTCTTCTATACAAAAAAAAAAAAAAATATGTACATGTAGTATACATATATTACAATGATTATAATGAAAACACGAGATAGTGAGTAAGGGGGAAGGGAATAAAACATGCGTAAGTTTAAAAAGAGCAAATCGATATTCTTCTTTTTCATTTTATTTTTTTACATAATAGCCTATATATTAGGGCTAGTGTTTTAATTTTTTTTCTTTTACTAATTTTATATTTTTTTATTGTTTCAATTTTTATTAGTTTTAATTTTAACTTTTATAATTTTTTAATTTGTTTTCTTCGTCATACATACCTTGATAGGAGGGAGCCATTGGCTTAAGACGGAAACTGGTCTAATCATTTTTTAATGTATATTATAAGATTGTAAAGTAAAAATAAGAGATAATTATAATATATTTTTTTTTTAATTCACAAAATAAGTTGTTTTATATATACAATTTAAATGGAAAATAATAAAGGATGGTTATGTCAATTATATATAGTATAAAATGGATGAAAAAAATATTAGTGAGGGTGTGTAAATTGTAAAAAAAACTAAAAATTAAAAAAATATAATTGTATATAATATTATATCCAACTAATAATTTTTTCCATTTTATTTAGTTAAATATTTCTCTTTTTTATTTTATATAATCTTGTAATTTTTCCTTTTTAAGATTATACAAATTTTCATAAGCATAAAATCGAAAGGAAAATTTATATTAGCGCATTTAAAAAATGACCATTTCCCCTTTTTTAAAAAAAAAGTTAAAACATATTATAAAATATATTGTTGTAATAGTTCCAATAAAATAAATTGTATTCATTTCTGTGTTTTATTTAGCTATAATATTTATATGTCATATTATATAGTTTTTAAATTATGATAGGGAGCGTATATTTCTACTAATGTATTATATATCGATATTTGCCCGCGCCTTCAAATTTGTGGGATATGTAAAGCCTAAAGTGTAAATATATTATAATATATTTATATTATTTTTTTTTTTTTTGAAGGGTGGCCTATTATTAAAAAGTCACATATTGTGGCATTATGTTGTATATGGTAGTGTGCAATGTGTTTTCCTCAAAAAAATGAAATTTCATACTTAAAGGAAACAAATAATATAATAGTAAATTCAACAGGTCATGAAAAATCTGGCCTATATTAAAGCATATCAATTAATAAAAATGTCAAAAAAATATAGAGTATACATATATATATGATGAAATAAAAAAATATAATGTGTAAAAAGAAAAAGGCTAATCACGTACTATATACATATGTGATTAAAAATAATGAATAAATCTTGGGACAAAAAAAGGCGGTGCATCAATAAAAAATAATACTGTGTATTAAAAAAGAGAAAAAAAAAATATATACATATATATGCCACACTATTAAAAAAAAATGATGAATGCAACATACGCCACATACGTTTCCTCTTTTTTTGTATGCATACACGTATAACCATAAAAATGCATGCTGGGTCTTATAGAAAATAAAAATATATAGATATATAAAATAAATTAAAATGAATAAAATATAATTAAAATTAAAAAATATATTAAATAAAAAAAAATTACAGGCAACCATATTTAGCCCTTATAGAAAATTTACATTTAAATTTATTGCCAAGTTTTGGTTTCATTTTATTCTGCTTGTACATTTTTGCAACACTTAAAATAAAAATATTTTAATTTTAAAAAAAGCAAATAAATAAAAATACATAGTACAAATAATATAAATAAGCCTTTATATCCATACACAAAAAAACAATAATATTGTTCTGCATTGGAAAATTTACAATGTATGTATATTCTTGAATAAATGGATGTATGCAAACATTTTTAAAGGCTATAAAAAATATACATAACCATATACATATATATTCATATTATATTTGTTTGCTTTTCTGTAACATATATATGAACGACCATTTTTGATGCAACCCCAATTGTTTATGTTCATTCCTTGTCCTTATACAGTTTTTATCTACTTTTGTTTATATAATAAGAAATACGAATAAAAATATTTAAACGTATTTTATTCTCTGTATATATATATATATATATTCGGTGCTCATAAAGCATTATGTAGGTAGCACGGTGTTTGTTCTGAGCAGTATATTTGTTTATACATTTTTTCATTTTTCATTTTGTTCATTTTTTTCATTTTTTTCATTTTGTTGAACCCACAAATTCGTCTATTTGCATTTTAACCATTCATACCAGAAAAAAAAAGTAGTATGGATGAACTAGACAAGCTCATAACATATGAATATATTAGGGAATATTTATTCAAAAATAACAAATATGATATACCATTAGGAGAGTATCATAAAATTTTAAAATGTAGAGAAGGGAAAGAGGGACATAACAAAAAGTATAGTTCTTTTGATTTGAATGTTTTAACATTGTATGATGAATTGATTGACGTGTTTCGATATAATAATTATTTTATAAAAAAATGTGAATTTACATTTTTAAAAATAAGTAGAAATACATATCAAGGACGCTCTCATATATCTTTTGAGAAAAGCGGATCAGAAATAAAAACGAGTAAAGGAAACAAAAAATGTGAAAATAATGGATCAGAGATATCAACAAATATTCCCTTACGAAACAAGAATAATAATAATAATGAAAAATGTAAAGAAAATTATGATTCTAAACAAAAAGAAATAAGTTATAATTGCATAGTAGATGGTAATAAAGTTTCGAACATTAAAGATGTATTAAAAGATACATTTGATGCTTTAATATTCTATATGATAGATAAATATAATATAAAATTGAGAATGAACCATTCATATAAAATTCAGGAAATATCTAACTATTCGATAACAAATGAAGAAGTTTTTAAATTTTTGAAAAATGATAATTATTATAGAATAGATTTAAATAAATTACAATATGACATTAATGATTATTCACATTTATTTTATAAAAACATTACACAGTTTATCGATTTTTTCAAATATATGAAAGACATACATTCATGTGCATATTTAATATCTTTATTAATAAGAATAATAGCAGATAAAAATAAAATTCAAAAATATAGTTCTCAATTATTTTTTTGTAAAAGAAATGATGAATGTATATCTAACCTTTATATAAATTATGTTAAACAACATCAAGACAACTTTCAAAAAATATTTTTTAATAGTAAATTAGTAAACATAAATAACATTATTGCATCTAAAATTTCTCTAATAGAAGAAGTTAAAAAAAAAATAATACATCGAAAAGATTTAATATATCCAGATGAACTTGTAATATGTTCTTTTGTTAAATCTTTTTACAATTTCAAACCCCTGAATAACGAAAATGAAAATAATAAAAAAGAATTAAATTTTCAAAAAAACAAAATATTGTCTAATAATCCAACTAGTAATAATAATGCGTTTTTAACACCTTATAATCAAGATCTTCAAAATAAAAAAACAAAAAAAATATTTTCAAATGAAATGAAATTCAAAGGGGAATCAATAATTGTAAAGGATAGTGATGATAATCTTAATGAACCCAATAAACAAATCATACAAATAAATATAGAAAATGATATAATTAACAAAGATAATTTAGAAAGTACAGTTTCTAGTTCAATTAATAATATAAACAGTATCACAGATATAAATAATAGTGAATATACATCAAATGAATTGAAAAAAAAAAAAAAAAAAAATAATTCTACAATTATAGATACTATCGAAAATATATCCCCACAAGAAACTCCAAATATCACAAATAATACTAATGATAATTTGATTACAAATAATTCAAAAAATAAAAATAATAATGAAGTCCTCAAAACAAACATTGAAGAAGATAAAAAAAGTGAATCAACAACAAAAAGTGATAAAAACAAATTATCATGTTATGAAATTTTAAAAAAAAGAAGTTTTATTAGATGTTCTACTAGGTTGTCTTCTAAAAATATGTCTAAAGACGTTATCAAGGATTTATCGATTATACAAAACAAAAATAATAATAATTCTAACAATATTAATGCTAATATTAATCGGCATAAAAATAATAATCGATTCAACAATTATAACAATAATGGTGGAAATAAACGGAATGATAATAAACAGACAAACAAAATTTCAAATAATAAGAATGATAATAAACATAATAATAGTAATAAAGAGGAATTAAAGGATAGTGAAAAAAAGAAAAATACAAACAATAAGGTTTGTGCAGAAAATGAAAAAAAACAGATTTCAAATGAGATAGAAACAAATATAAACCCACAAAAAAATAATGAACAAGTGAATACCGAAAAAACTAAACACATAGACAATGGTGAAAAATCAAACATTGAAAAAGAACAAAGTGAAGCAAATTCAAAAAAAAAGGAGAAAAATACAGATAAAAAAAAAAATGATAATGAACAAAATAGTGGAAACAGTGATGATGAAAAAGATGATAATATAATGAAAACTAGTACTGAAGAAAAAAATGTGAATAGTAATATAAGTAAAAAAACAAGAATTGATTTAACTTATAATAATGATAAAAAAAAAACAAATGATTATCAAATTAATTATAAAAAAGATGATAAATATTTATCATTTAATAAAAGAAGTATCATAGATTCATATGAAGAAACTGATGAATCCGAAGATACATATGACACAGACGATTTGTGCGATTCTAAAAATTCTGAAAGTGATGAAGAAACAAGTGAAGAAAACATATGGAAAGAAAAAAAAAATGGTGATACTATTGAACAAGATTATATATTTAACAAAAAAGAAAAAACATATAATAAAAAAGTAATAAAAAATAAAAAAATAAAACGTGACAAATATTGTGAAAATGAATTTTCAACAGATGATTTCATTGTTTATAACAATTGGGATAATAGAAATGAGCATAATAATGTAAGTAATAAAAAAAATCAAAAATATATTTTTTCAAAAAATTTATACACTAAAATCATAGATAATCATTATGACAAATATAGAAAACAAAAATATATATATGATAAATATATGAGAAATTCTAATTATAAAGAAAGAATATCAGATATAATAAATATAACCAATATCCCATTTTGGGATAAAATAACAAATTTTTCAAATTCAAATGAATTTACAAACATATCAGATTTTCATTATATGATCAATATGCATAATATTAATAACAGATGTAAATGCAACAATATAATAAATGATCACATGTGTCTAAATTCTGGAAATTATTTTAATGATACTTGTATTTTTAATAAAGATAAAATAGGATTGAAAAAAAGGAAACTTTTTGAAAATAATCAGCATGAATATAACTTGAATAAATCAAACAGCCATTTACGATCCAGCTCTTTTATTTATAATAATAAATACACACCTAAAATTTATACTAATAATGAATTATCCCCAAATAACAAATATATAAATTATAATGATGATGATTCAGTATATATCAAACATATAAAAAGACATATGAATAATATTGGAAAAAATAAAAATATATATAGAAAAACAAATAGTGATATAGACGAAAATATTAGTAAAATAAAAAATAAATATACTAAGAGTAATAGTAGCATGGATTATGAAATAAATACAAAATATAAAAAGAGTTGCAAAAGAATTAATAGTAATTTTAGTGATAATAACTGGATCAACAAAGAAAATTACAGAAATAGCAATAAATCAAATATTGAAATGATGGGAAAAAATAAAAAAGATGAATATTTTATCAATAATAATGAGAAATACAGCGAAGAATATGAAGGAAGAAAAAAAATAAAAAGACGCAAAATAATCGATAAAAATGATTCACATTTTGATAAAAATAATGTCAAAAATAAGCAATATTATTGCCAGGATGATAAAGAATATGAAATGAACAAAAAAGATTCACAATCAAACCATATATTAACATCTATATGCAATAAAGTTCCTATGAAAAATGAATTTTATTCAGAAGAGGAAAAACAAGAATTTGATAATATTAATATTATTCAAAGAATAAATAAAGATTTTTGTTACCTAAATAATAATGATAAAATAAATGTAATTAAAATATTATGTAATTATAGAGCATATTTGAAAAAAATACTAAACTATGAATATATGAAACAAGATTTTTCCTTTGAAATTGAAACTTGTATATTCTATTTAGATTATATTAATTATAATACAAAAAATCGAAATAACAAGAAAGATGAAATTTCTGATAAAATGAATAATCATTATGATAACAATTATAGTAGCACAAGTAGTAATGTAGATGAAAATAATAGAAATACAAACAATGTAATCAGGAATAATAATGTTTATTATGATATAGATAGACTGAACAAAAGCATTTACCAAAATAAACCATACAATAGTGATAAAATTAACGATAATAATTTCTTGAAAAATAAAACCAACAAAAAAGGGGAAGAACTATTATGCAATTCTTTCATCTTTTTGGAAAATGATAAAAAGAAAAAATTAATAAAAAAAATAGCATTATATACTAATAAAATAAAAGCATTACACCAAATCATTGCATCATATACTAAAATAAATTTATTAAATATTGGAAAAATAAAAAATTATATACAGATAGCCAATTATGTTAAAAAATATCCATATTATTTTTATTATAATGATCAAATATCTGATGAAGAAGAATCAAATGAACAAGTCTTATCATATTTAGGAGAAATGTATAATGAAGTACAAAACGTGGAAATAGAACAAAATAAATATCCACAAAACAATGAGAAAAAGCCATTTTATTTATTCAAATAGTAATATACCAGTATAGCAATAAAACATAAGAATTTGTATTTTTATAATAATCCTATAAATATATATACATTTAACCCTGATATAAATAGACACAATAAATAACTATGACAAAAATATATTTTTCAAAATAAAAATAACATATATCAAATAGTTTAATCGAAAATACATTTAAATATAATTGATATGAACCACAAGGCAATAATATATTTAGAAAAATTAAAATTAATACAAAAAAAAACTAGTAAACTAGTGAAGTGGGCATGATTATATATTAATATTTACATTTTTTATGATGAACATATTGGAGTTTAAATGGGAATTTTTATTTATCGTTACAACTACAATTGCTTGAATTATTCGCCATATTAATATTTTATATTTTTTAAAAAAAATAAATAAATCATATTTACAGTTATAATGCAACAATTTACAAATTTTAAGTTTCAAAAAATTGGATGCACACATTTTATATAATAAAATATTCTTATAATTTTGAGACATTGAGAGAAACGAAAAAAAAAAAAAAATCAAAACAAACGCTACGAAATATACCAAAAAATAAGTATAAAATTTAATGACGAAAAAAAATTGATAAACAATTTAAAATGTAAAAAAGGTTACAAATTCGAAAATTCAGGTTTAACAATAAGTGTGTAAAAATATTCTATTTTTTTTCATTTTTATTTAAATTTCAAAAAATAAAGACATGTTGCTAGAAGAGTCCTGACGATAAAGAAGGAAAAATATATACATAAATTATTTGTATATAAATATCTAAACAGTTACATATATAATAATATTTACAACTATTTCCGTTTTCGCTCATGTAATATAACCTTATTTGCACACATTATTCATAATTCAATTTTACGAATGAATTTAAAAAAATATATATCATGCCTACATTTTTATGTTATTAAAAAAAAATAATAATAATCATTAAAGCTATTCAAATTTGACTTTATTCTTTTTGTTTTTCATTATTTATAACCTTATGTGATATATTTTCCTCGTCCATTTTTAGGCTTAAATTTTTTCGTGGTGAACTAGCATTGTCTACATCATATTGTTTAGGTACATTATATTTTATTTTTTTCAATTTATTTTTATTTTTTCTTTTATCACGCATATTTTTTACATTTAACAAACCTTCATGAGAATAATTATGAAATTTATTATAAATTAACTCCAAATATTTCTCATTAATACTTATATCATTGTATTTTTTTATATACATATTAGTATTTATTTCTCTGTTTTTAATAAATACATAATTTATATTTATATCTCTTGGGATATTTAAAAAAATATTTACTATTTGTGTGTAAAGTCTTTTAACATAATATATATTAATTAGCATATTTCGGCACAATTTTTTATAAATATAAGAAAGAAAGGCTATAATTTTTTCTTTTAAACTAAATAAAATATTGCACATTTCATTAATTTTTATATTATTTATTGTGTTTATATGTTTCATATTTCTTTCTTTTTTTTTCCATTTTTTTTCATCATTTTTTCCTTTACTTATTTCATTATATTCTTCATATTTATTGTCTTTCAAATAATGTACCTTTTCTATTTTATCTTTATTTTCTTCACTTTCTATATTTTCCTCATTTTTATCGATATCTATACTACTGCTTGTTTCATCACAAGTTGAATTTGTATTATTAGAAGAGGATGAGCATGGGCCTTGATATTTTATGTACTTTCCTTTATGTTTGCAATCACTATTCCTTCTATTATTATCCCGAATTGTTTTATCATCTTTAGATATATTTTTCGAATTTTTTTTATTTTTTATTTTTAAAATATTTATTTCCTCATTTAATTCATCAGTTTTAATCATACAATTATTTATTTTATCATTGCATTTTATATTATCTTTATTTTTAAGTTCGGGGGTTTCTTTGCATTCTTTTTTATTAACTTGTGAATCACAAATAGTGGACGAATTATCACTTTGAAAACGTTCATTTTGAGGATCTCCATTTTCTTTGTCTTTCATTTTTACCATTTCGCTTATTTGCAATTTAAAGCTTTTTATAATAGAATTATTTTCAGAATATAATTTTTTTTTTTTATTTGAATGAATTTTATTTAAGCTAGTCAAGTATAAATATATTTTACCATAGTTATCTATTAATTTCATTAAATCTGACACTTTTATATTTTTATCATCTATATGTTCACCAATAAATAAATAAACAGACATTATTTCTATGTACCTTTCTTTTATTTTGTTAATTATATTAATTGACAAAATGCATAATGTATTTTCTATCTCTGCCATTTGTTTAACACATATACTTTGTGGATTTGTATCCAAAACTATGTTATATTCTTCTAAAAAACATTCCGTCTCTTTTATTTTATTGTATTTGATACTTTCAGAATCTTTATTTATTATGTCTATTATTTTTATTTCATTTTGTTCAATTCCCACACAATAATCTGGTTGTGCTTCCATTCCAAAACTCGGCGATGAAATATTATGAAAACTATTATTTTTCATAAAAGGTATACATAAATTAGTATGTATTTCATTCAAACTGAGTATACAGCAAATAAAAAATGTGGTTATATTTTTTATATCATAATTTTCTATTAAATATTTAAAACTAAATGTTTGTTCTTTTAAATCATTTTGATTATATTTTTTGGAAATTATTTCATTAATATTTTCTGTAAATTTGTCATTTTTATTAGTACATAAATATTTTGAAGGTTTCATATTTTCACAAATATTTATTTCCTTTTTCTCTATTATATTATTATCACATTTAATAGGTATGCAAATATTCGAAACCTTGTCTATTTCTGATATTCCTTTGAAATTGTTTATATTGTCTAATATATAATTGTTTGAAATGTTTTCTTTTTTATTTATTTGAAACATTACAAGAGCATTATCATTTTCATTGTTAAATAATAATTTATCCATTGAATCGTCATTTTTTGTTTCAATATTATGAACATGATTATATACAATTGATGGTATATCTTTAAAGTATGAAGTATTTAAAATGTTATTTAATAATATATTATTTTTATTGGAAAAAAACAAATTATCTATAGTTCCACGAATCTGAGATAATTCATTTTTCAATTTTAATATAATATTTTTTATTTTACTAAAAAAAATAATTTTTTTTTCATTATTTACATTATATTTTTTTATGCCATTTATATCGTCTTTTTCTGAATTACCCCTTCTCACTTCTTTTTTGAGACGAATGCTTTTATATCTTAAAACGGCAGAATGACATGTACATAAAATAAAACCATAGGGAATATTTTCTGCTACAAATTTATGTATTACTGTGTTCATATTATCTAATTTGATATCCTCATTGTTCACACAATCTTTATCACTTTGCTGATGTTCACATGAAGAAGAAGGTATGTCATTTGAGATATTATCATTATCAT
This sequence comes from Plasmodium berghei ANKA, assembly GCF_900002375.2. Classification (NCBI taxonomy): domain Eukaryota; phylum Apicomplexa; class Aconoidasida; order Haemosporida; family Plasmodiidae; genus Plasmodium; species Plasmodium berghei. The sequence continues at coordinate 1,609,834 of NC_036171.2, forward strand.
TGTTATTATAATTTTCCTCGCTTATCTGTTTTTTATAAAAAGATAAAGAATGTGATGTATTATTTAAGGTGTTCGAAATAAATCTATGCTTATTTTTTTTCATAAAAGTGTCGTTATAATTTAGATTAGTATAAGAGCTAGATTTTTTTATGGGTATTTTATTTTGCTCATTATCTGAATATAAAAACACATCATTATAAAATAAAGGTGCCGAATCATTGTAGCTTTTGTAATTCATATAACTTATGATATTATACATTAGCAATGTATCTATATATAGTCCTTTACATTGTTCACAAACTATTGCAGTATAATAGAAATCATTTTTATATTCGTTGATTTTTATTTTTAAATTTTTAACATTTTGATCGATAATATCTGAAAAATTATTTTTTACATGAGTATTTATATCATCATAAAATATATCATTAAAAATTTGTTCATCTGTTTGGACATGCTTATTTTCAAATTTAATCATATAATTAGAATTTTTTAATTTTTTGTATATTTTATGTTTATTTTCATTTTGAGATAATTTATCTAACTGATCTCTTCTGAACATTTTTTCTGATTTATTAATTTTTTTTATTTTTTTTTCTCTTTTTCTATATTTCATCATTCTTTTTTTATAATAAGAATCATTATCAATAATGTTTCTGTAAATTTCTATTCTACCCTCATTTCTATAATTGCTACTAAGTTGGCTTTCTTCATAATTTCCCTCATCTTTTTCATTTTCATATTCTGATGAGTATTTTAATATTTCTAATAATGATTCCACTTCTTCTTCTTCATTTCTGTTATAGCTTTTTGAATATTTGCTTCGATCTTGATTTTTGTATTTTCGAGAATATTTCAAAGGTGGGCAATTTCTTTTCATATAATATTCTCTATTATATTCCATATCACATATTGGTAATATATTTTTTGTGTGCCGTTTTTTTTGACTTAAGGGATATATATTAGATATATCATTATAATCGTTAACATCATAACTTGTATCAGAATAACTATTGTTTGAATCCTGGCGTTTTATGTAATAACACCCTTTGTTTCTTTTTATTCCATCTCTATAACCATTTTTATCATCCTTATAATAATAGTATTTGTTATTATTTTTAAATGAACATAATTCAGAAGAAATATTAGAATCTTCTAATTGAATATTGTCTATTGAATTACTTGAATAAATAGATGATGAACTTTTAAAATATTTTTTTTTTTTTTTTATACATCTCAAATCTTTATTTATATTAAATAAATTATATTTATATTTATCAGTATGATTCATATTATAATAGTTATTACTAGGTCTTTTTGATATGTCGCTAGAAGTTGTTTCTTGAGTTTGTATAGAGGCATTTAAATTTGATACTGTTACTTGTATTTTTTTATTTTTTGTCAAAATTTTATTTTTTATCATAATTTGTTTAATATTAAAATCTGTGATTCCACACATTTCAGTCAATACACCTCTATCTATTCTTTTTTTAAAATCAGTTTGTGTTGATTTTATATAACAATCAGTTTCATTTGTTTGAGTACTTTTATATTCCATATTTATATCTTGATTTATAACTTTAACTTTATTTGTATTAATACATGCATCTATTAATGGCTTTACATGATTATCGGTAATTATGCATTTGTTTGAAATCGTTTTTTCTTCTGTATTTATTCCAGTAGTAACGCAATTTTTATTATATTCGTTTAGTTCTGTTTGAATAATTGCATTTGTTTTTTCAGAGTTGTTAAATTCTGTTTGAATAAGAGCATTTGTTTTTTCAGAGTTGTTAAATTCTGTTTGAATAAGAGCATTTGTTTTTTCAGAGATGCTAAATTCTGTTTGTGTAAATATATCTACAGTTTTTGTTGGCATTTTTTTTTTTGATTCATTTATATAATTCTTTTCGATACTAACCTCTTCATTTTTTATTAAAAGCATCGGTTCTTTTTGATAAATTGAATTTACAAGCGTTGTATTTTTAGAAATGTGTTCATCTTTTTGAAGTGTTGCTTGCTTAGACATGTCATATATAACTGTTTGAGAATTATCTTGATTATGTTCATTATCTAAATTACTAATATTAGTGGTATTTTTAATCATATTATTATTTGAAACTTCTTCATCATTTAATTGTTCATTAGTTATTAAATCATTTAAAAGAAGTTCCATGTTTTTTGACAATTTTTTATTTTTATTTTTTAACTTTTCAATCACAACTTTAAGAGCTTCATTCTCTAACTTTAATTCAGAACAATAAATTTTATAATCATTGATGTTGCTTTCACTTTGGTTACTTTCATTAATTTGTAAATCTTTTAAAGATAGATTACGTTTCCTTAATTCTTTAGATTCATTTTTTTCAAAACTATCACTCATATTTTTATTTTCCATTATATTTTGGCATTGTTCCTTTTTAAATTTTCCTTCTAATTGAGAGCATACATCATGAATATTTTTAAAATCATTTTCAAGAATATTATATTTTTCTAATAATAAAGCATACCTTTTATTTTGTTCAGATATTATTTTTGTTTTATTTTTTAATTCTTCTACAATTTCTGTATTTTTTTTGAAATATTTATCAACTTCACTCTTTAACCAATCATTATGTTCAATTAATTTTCCTAATTGTATTTTCAATCCATTATTTAAATTGTTTGAATTGTTTACATCATCTTGATTATTACTTTCAGAAATATCATGTCTAATGTAATCATCCTCTGCATTTGTATTTGAATTTGTATTCCTATTTGAATTTCTATTTTTTGTAATGCGAGTGCAATTTGATGTAGTGCTTTCAACATTTTTTTGATTTGGCATATACATTAAAAATCCCAAATCGTTTGTTTGATAAGATTTGTTAAAAGTTTTTTGATGAACTAATTGATCATCTGAAATAACTCGAACTAAATCATTTAATTCCTCTGTTAATTCATTACATTTATTTTTATATTTTTCTAATTCTTCATTTTTATTTTTATTTTCTATATTTACAATATTTAATTTTTCTGCAATTTTAACAAATTCTTTTTTTTCATTTAATAATTCGTTAATAATTCTTTCATCTTTTTGTATATGATATATATATCGTTGTTCTAATTTCTTTAATTCATTTACTAGATTATTTATTTTATTGCTTTGGCTCTCTATATATTTATTTGCATTATTTAATCTTATTGTTTGTGCATGTAAAATTAGTGAATTTTCTGTCTCTTTTTTCATACTAACTTGTAGTTCATTGTATACTGAATTTATAAATAAAGCTTTCTGACTTTTTAAATTATTTATTGCATTATTCAATTCTATAACTTCAGTACTTTTTAGAAGTAATTCTTGTTTTATTTGTTTGATCTGAATCTCGTTAATATCAAATGTACTCATTGAATTATTATCATGAAATGGTAAATTCAAATTATTTATATATTTCTCTATGATTTTTTCATATCCTTCATTTTTTTTTTTTTCATTTTCTAAATAGCTATTTTTTATTTTTAATTCAGTTTCTAAATCATAAATAGTATTCTTATAATTCATAATTTCATTTGCAACACTATTATATATATCTTCTTTTGATAATGAAAAAATATTTTTTTCTATATCTTTTTTTTCACTATTAAAATTTTTTTCTAAATATTCATTTTCTATATTATGGTTATTTTTATTTGTAGCATCTAATTTAACATCATCCAATTTACTAACTAAATTAATGTCTTCTTCTAAAACGGTTCTACTTATTATATTCACTGAATTGTTATTATTCGATTTTATTTCATTTGAACTATAATTTGAATTGTTTTTTTCCGTATTTATTATATATCTATTATTACTTTCAATTTTACCAGTTTCAGGAAAATATAATTTTTTTTCACTCATTATAGAATTAGAATAATTTACAGTATTACTTCCTAAATATGGTGAAATCAGATTGCTCTCTAAATTTGTAGTTCCAACACTTTCTTCACCTCTGCATATACTATTACTATTTAAAAAAAAAACATCATCATTATATTGCGAAATATAAGGAAAATTTTCACGATATTCTTGATTTATTTCATTTGAACTTATTTTATTATTGTATATACTTTTCGTTATTATACATCCATCATTTAAATTTGTTTCGATTTTTTTTTCATCAGTATAACATATAATTGGATTTTGTGAAACTTTTATTATATTATTATTTTTATTAAGTGTATTTATTTCAATATTTGAAATTTTTTTTACAAAATCTTCATTATTTATTTGTTTAAAAGAAACATCTAAACCATTTGTCGTATTATAAATATAGACTGGATTATTTTTTTTGTTGTCATCATGAAAATTATTGTCTAAATTATGAGAACCATCTATAAATTTGTTATTTATATTTTCCTCTGTTAAATTATTTTCAAAAATTTTATTACCATTTTCATATCTTTCATAAAATGAACTACCACAAGACATTCCACAATCTATTTCTTGTGGTCTTTTTATATTATTATTTAAAATATGTTCATATGAAAAATCTGTATTTAAACAATTTTCTTTTAATACATTTTTGTTTTCAAATTCTTCATCCAATTCATTAAATCGAGATCGATTTATATCCATGTTTTCATTTTATATATGCATTGTTTATATATGCACAATCTCACTTTTCTGTTTTTCTTATAATTTCTTTTCCTGCTTTTTCAAAATGAAAAAAAATAGAATATCCTAAAATTGTGAAAAAGACAATATCATATATTTACACTATTGTATGGATATATATATATATGTTCATATAAAGCAAATTAATATATTAATGTAGTGAGCTTGTACACATGTATAGCAATGCCTATGCTTTATAAAAGTATTTTCGAAATATTTATAAGTTTTAAAAATACAAGATTATAATTTTTTGTGTGTGTATTTTTATTAGGAAAAAATAAAAAGAGAAAGTAATATAATAAGAAATTTCATAAATATTATACACATAAAAATTTTCCAAAATGAATACCAAAATATATACACAAAATTTATATAATTAATGTTACGATTTTTCATTATTTTACTATCTTCTATTATGCATTATTATATTTAGTTTTATTATTTTTTTATAAACGCGCGAAAAAGTTTGACAAAACAAGGACAAAGATTTCGCAATATAAAAACTTACATGAATAAAAAATATATCATATGGAAAATATTATAAGAAAATCATTATTTTAACTTAATATATTTTCCCCAACTAAAAATATTTTATTCGTTTTTAGAAGAATGCGCACATTTCAAGCTACTAATACATATACACATTTAATGCACAAAAAAAAATGTAAATAATGGAAAATGTAGCAAAGTGAAGAAAAGAAAATTCATGGGAATTTATGGAAATTCAGTAATTGTCGCAAAATAAAATAGCTGTTTCCTAAGTTACTGAATTGTGTTGGCATATTTTGTATACTGAAAAAAGGGAGAAAACAAAAGGAAAAAAAAAGCCAATAATATATTTTTACTTAATTTCAATAGCAACTTTATATATATTAAAATAAAAGGAAAATAGGGGGTAATGAAAGGAGTCAAATTAATAATTCGATATAAATATTTATTAATTTGGGGAACTATTTTTTCACACATTTTATTTTATTATTTTTCCTTTTTAAGTATTTAATAAAAATTGCAAGGATAAATAAAAAATTAAATTATACCTATTGAAATATTGATTAATAATTTGGCATGTTTGTATATTTTCTTCGGCAAATGGATGCAAAGATCTAACTAAATATAACCTTACCATAATTTACATATATATATATATATATATATACATCGAAATTTATATTGAATAATATTTTTTTTAAATGCTTGCAGAAAAACGAATTTATTTAGATCGTTATAAAAATATTAATTTAATGTTATACGTTGTATAATAAAATAAGATATATTTTTTTCAGTTTAATAAAAAAAAACAATGAATAAATAATTCGGTATAAATGTGTATATGCTAATACACAATATATTTGTCTTTTTATTTCCTACATATATTATAATTTCGATTAAATTTAGTATAATATTAATTGAGTTAAGAATAGTATATCTATATATATAGTTTCTCATATGGCATTTGAAAATGTACAAAAAAAATATTACAATTAAAATTAATATTATACACTAATATACGATTATACATATATACTCATAATTATCATATTATTTTTCCCCTTATTTATATTATTGTCTTAAGGGGAAAATAATACCCTTTTCAATATTCATATGCAATTCCACATATATCTGTCTGAAAAAATAAACAAGAAATATTTAAAATGACTAATGTCCTGACCCGCCTTGTGGCACAGACCACCTAAAATAAAAATAAAAATAAATATATATATGTATGTGTATACACTCCTCTCTTTATTTTGATTTTGTTGAATAATTTGATTGTTCAATCGTTTCACTTACATAAATCCTGTAAAAAAAAATGGAAGGCATATAACACTACAAACAATAATGGGGGAAAACATATCTATCCTAATATCAACCTAAAAATTTTGAAAATAGCGATACAAAAAAAATAATAATTAAAGAATCAAAAGGAGTGTGGAGTAAAAAATGGAAAGTAAAAAACATTGCATGTATTATGTGTGAAAAAATGTTTTTTGAAAATTTGATTTTTTACATATTCTGATAACTTATATCTCTTGGGAGGTAAAGGAATTTTCATTCCATTATATAAATATGTTGTTAATAAATTTGCCTTGTTTAAATCATCTTTAAAATCATTTTGTTTTTTCATAAGTACATAACTACTATTATAATCGAATTTTCGATCAGCTCTTTTAATTCCTTTTATGTCCATTGGCTTTAAATATGAACAATATTTATATTCGATATTTCCAGGGTCTATATTTTGAGCTAACCCATATGATTCCTTCTCATTTATAATTTCAGTTATTATTCCATTTTTTGTTGTATTTGTATTAATTTTGTATAAATTTCCCAATATCTATACATCCAAAAATTAGAAGAAAAAAATATGCAAAAGGAATGATAACCATGATATATATCAAACTAGCGGACTAAATTCGTAACACACATTTAAAATACAATTTTTTATATCAATTATATATTTATCCAATTAATTTAATGGTATTCATTTCTATATTTTTATTTTCATATTTATACGTATTTAAAGTACATTCGGAAAATATTTATTACCTTATGGTTAACACTATATGGTAAGAATCCGTGTGTTTTTTTTAAACAATTTAATGGCATTGCCATTTCATCGCCTTTTTTGTATTTTTTTTTTCTTTTTTTTACATAAGCATTGATTTAAACAAATATTTAAATATACACATGCATGTACATATATAATATTATTCTGTAATTTTCTTATAACATTCGAAACTATGAAAATATATAATGGAAGTTTATATCAGTACACTGTTTATACTTAATTTGTAATTGTATATTATATGTATAATTACATATGGGGGAAATAAGTTCATGGAGGAAAAGTTAAAGAAAATTAAAAAAAAAAAATATATAATTAAAGAAAAAATTTTAACACAATTGTGGAAATGTTAAAAAAAATGAAAAGAAAAAAAAAGTGTATTTATTTAAGCAACTTTAATATAATTATATATATGCACACGTTATTGATTCGTATATTTTATATGGAATTCGAATAATTCAATTATGCATTTTTTTTTAGAAAATATATTTCAATTATATAAACAAATTATATACATATTAATAACATATAATAAAATATATCCTTAGTATTTTTTATTTTTTGTTATATACATATACATAATCCCGAGTATAAAACTTTACAAAAAATATAGATTATTATTTTGCTTCACAGTTTAAGAAAGCATGATAAATAATATATTTATAATGCATATAACTAACGCAATGTTTAAGAAAATGTATGAATAAAAAAATGGCACTTGAAAAATGGAAATTGCAATAATGTTAAATAAATAATATATATAAGTATATTATACAATTATTTATTCCCCCATCCATTGATAGTCACTATTTACAACATTGCATATATCAAATGATAGAAAAGAATACTAATGTTTAGTATGATGAAATAAAATAATACAAATCTATCTATAATGTATAAAAATTTTAATTAAAAAGATATATAAATTAAAGCATTTAACATATGACACATATTTGGTTGTTTTGAAAACACACATATATGCACAAGTATAAGTTCATTTTTTTTAATCCAGCAATTTTCAAAGAATATAATAACCAAAGGGCAACTGAACATGAATCAAATAAACATTGACGAGTACGAAAAAAATAATAAAATACATCAACACTTTTTAGTTTTTTTTTTTTGTGTGCATCGTCCATGTTTTAATGATACATCCTCTTTGCTATATATCAATTGTTACTGTTTTGTTAATTACTAAATCCCTATTCAATATAATTTAGCTAATTTTTTTTTCACATGTTTTTCATTTAAAGATTTGATATATATGCAGCTTTTCAAAATGAGGGACATATATCGAGTATAGACGTATTAAACAATATAATTGCTACAACAGATACAAAAAATGTCATAAAAATATATGATATAAATGAAAAAAAAGAAAAGTTAACATATAAAATTGAAGATATAGTCATTAACGATATTAAATTATTGAAAAGTTTTTTAGAAGAAAGCGAAGAAGCTTGCATAAATTTTGAAATTAAAGAATGTTTATTTAGCGCATATGAAAATATGAAAAAATGTAAGATATATCATTTCGATATATTAAACAAAAAAACAATACACATATTTGAATTCACAAATGAAATTAATGATAATAGTTTTGCATTACATCCTAATACACATATATTTATAACATCATTAAAGAGCAAAGAATTGTTAATATATCATATACAAAATAAATCATTATTATTTAATATAAAAATTCAAAATGAGCATTGTATAGCTAACTATAATAAAACAGGAATTATATATGCCTATACACCTAATGTAAATATGATTTATTTATGCAGTTGTTTTGGGGATGATTATAATGACGAATATTTTGCTAATTTTGATATTTCAAAAATAACAGACAATACAAATATTTGCACTCATATAGATTTTTCTGTTGATGAAAAGAAAATGCTTGTAGCTACCAAATATAACAATATTTACACACTGGATGCATATACAGGGGATTTATTATATTCTTATAATTTTAATTATGAAAACATTCCTACAAAATTGTCATTTCACATATCATACCCAATCTATTCATTTGATTCGAATTACGTACTATCGGGTATGTTCAATTTGTAGCTGTATATAGTAATGTTATTTTATTTACCTATTTGTAATTATGCTGTAGTGTATTTTTTTGGTAACTTTTCATTTATTTAGTTTTTATTTACATTGTTTATACTTTATTTTGTTATTATTTTATATTTTTTTAGGTGGAAAAGATGGAAACCTCCATATTTGGGATATAAATGGCAATTTTATATGCAAGAAAAAAATCGAAAATAATGTTTTATTCATTAAATGGGTATATAATAGAGCCGCATTTATAACAAGTAAGTTATTAGGTGTCATTTGAAAAGTTTTAAAAGCATATTATGCATATTCATGCTAATGCAACATTTACATATAAAAATCATTTATATTACAATCATATTTTGTTTATGTTTTTTGCTCATTGCATATTATATTTATACATGCATAAAATATATTTTCCGTTTTTACAGCTAGCAACTATCTATTAATATGGCAAATGCCAAAAAAAAATTAAAAAAAAAAATATATAAATAAATCAATTATTTTATGCACAGTCATATTTATTTTTCAAAAAAAAATTTAATTGTGATAAATTCGTATGAACAAATACACTTGTGCATACACATGTATTTTTTGTTCATAATTTTAAAAAAAATTTTTTATATACAGTATTATTAATTTTATTATTTAATATATGTAAGCTTGTGGCGTAGGTTAATTTTAAATTATCAATATTTTTAAGTTGTACTTTTTTTTGTCCTAATAACATTTTAATTAAACTTTTGAATATATATACATTTTTTTTTAAATGTGTAACTTGCGAATGAGAAATATATTTCTCTTTTTTTTAACATGAACAAAAATAAATTGTACAAAAATGAAGGAAACAAATAACGATGTTAAGGATTTTGTGTCGGAAATTCGGAAAATTGAAACATGGAAATATATTGATGAAGAGGCGAAAACTTTATTTTATTTGAAAAAAATAATTCAAGAAGAAATTATAATGCTAAAATTTACCAACAATAAAAAATCATGCTTAATGAAAGAAAATAAAAATGAAAGGTTAAAGACAGACAAGAAAATACTAAAACCGAAGGATTCTAATATCAATAAAAGTAAATTATCTAGTTTCCTGAATTCTACCATATCTTATGATAACTATTTTAACTTAAATAAACCTTGTGAAAAAAATACGGCAACAATGATAAAGAATGACAAATTTGAAAAAATACAAATAAACAATCATTTGATAAATGGTGGAATTGAACAAAATGTTCACAATAAGTACAATAATAACAAGGTAAAAAATAATTTAATTAATATAGAAAATTTTAACAATTTCGAGATAGTTGACGATAGTTTAAAAAAGGAATATGCTCCTATAATAATGAAATTAAATAATTATAAAATTTCACATTATCAAAATCCAAAAACAACTGAAAGAAAAAATTCCAATTATAGTGAACTTAATAATTATTATATCAACGAAAAGTTAACACATAGTCAAAGAAGAGATGAACCTATGAAAAGTAATGAAGAAAATTATTTTGATATTTTTAAAAGGGAAGTTTGCAATTGTGATGAAAACGATATTTATATTTATAAAAATAGCCCTGATAAAAATGAAATAAGCTCAAGTATGAAAAATAAAATATGCTTTAATTTTGATAATGTATCTAGAAATGATTGTGATTATAAAAAGCGAGAAAATGAAAACATGTCTTGTTATTCCACTTCTATTGGTAACATAATGAATAATGGTACCAAAAAATCAATTAAGATTAAAAGAGACAAAATAAATGATAACATGATTGGAAATATAGATAGCGATTGTAATAATGAAGAAAATTATATTTTCAAAAATGAAAAAAAAAATATTTATTATAAATACATACAAAAAAAAAAAAATGCATTAGATAAAAAAGACCATATTAAAAATTCTCAAAATGAGAATAATATTTATTCTAATAATTCAAAAAATGATGAAGATCTAAGTTCTAACATTTGTAGAATATCCCTAATTAATAATCACATGAGTACATATATTTCTAGTGATTTAATTTTAAAAAAAAAAACATTCATGGGTATGTCACTATCTCAAAAAAAAAAATATTTTGCAGAACATAGTAAAAAAATTAATAGCATGATAAAGAATGAAATAATTAAAGGTATTCCTGATTATTTAAGAGGCTTTGTGTGGCAAATATTACTTCAGTCATATACATACAAAGATAGAACTTATGTTAAGAAAGATATAAATAATAATGAAAATCATCCAGATCATATTAATCAAAGTGATGAATGTGAAAAAGGATATAAATATTATCTAAGCATAAACAATAAATATGAAAATTCCATTAAAAAGGACATCAATAGAACATATCCGAAACATATATTATTTAAAAATAATTATGAAAAAGGACAAAAAATATTATTTAATGTTTTAAAAGCATATAGTAATTATAACCAAGATTTAGGGTATTGTCAAGGAATGGCTTTTATAGTTGCGACATTTATATTATATATGAATGAAGAAGATTCTTTTTATATGTTAATAGCATTACTAGATAAATATAAATTAAATGATTTATTTTCTTCTAGTATGCCATTATTAAATGAATATTTATATATATTAGATAAATTATTATTACACTTTTTTCCAAAAATATATAATCATTTAGAAAAAGAAAATATTCATTCGAGTATGTATGCATCTCAATGGTTTATAACACTTTTTTCTTATAACATAAATATTTTGTATGCAGTACGAATATGGGATTTTTTTTTTATACATAATTATACTTTTCTTTTTAAAGTAGCTCTTGCATTTTTTAAATTACAAGAAGAAGAAATACTAAAAGAATCATTTGAAAGCATACTAAATAGGCTTAAGGTATTATCAAAACATGTAGAATTAGATGTATTACTTAAAACTGCTTTGGATATAAAAATAAAAAATGGGTTGATTAGCAAAATTATATCTGAATATAAATCACAAAAATGAATAGTTACAATACCAAAGATAATCAAATGTATGAAAAAAAAAAAATTAATTAGTATTAAAACAAAATATGTACTGATTCAATCAAACAAATTAATATATGAATACATATACACCCCATTTCGGTTCGAATATTCGAAAGAGATATATTAATTTGCGTCTAGTGAATACCATTTTCCACTAATATATGTTTTAATCTTTTTCAGAAATCCAAAAAATCATCTGTAAAACTGTCAATTGGTAAACTGAAGTCGTTTGTGAAAAAAGAAAAAAATTCTACAAAAAAAATTATTCAAATCAGGAAAATTAGATATCCATATATTTATGTAATTATGTATATATCCATTTATGTGCATATATCATATATCTCCTTAGTACCGTCAATTTTCCATATGTACTCATTTGCAATGTTGGTATAAAAGTTTGAAAGAGTAGAAAAGTTTTTCTTCAGATTTTCATTTTTCTCAAAAATATCTTTTTTGTCATTATCTTTTATAAAGCAACATAAATTAAGAATATTTATGTACAAATCCCATATCTGTGTTCCAAGAAAATGAGAAAAAGAAAGAATTTCATTGACTTGTCAATTAAGAAAATTTTTCTTAAAATAATAAAAAATATAATTTAACAGTATATAAATTTGCTAAAACACCCGAACACGTACTTCGTCTACAAAATTGCATTCAGTGAGGATTCCCTTCTGATCTTCTTTTTTATATTCAAAAAAATAAAAATCTTCGTTTATTTTTTGTTTATTTAATTCACTAAAATAAAGTATTTTTAGCTCCGATATATATTTTATATTTTTCATATCATGTAATAAATTAAACAGATTTTTTGTATCAGGGGATTCTAATAAAATGATGGAATAAATGTTCACAAAAAGACAAACCCCTGTAATTATTTCATATTTTTCTTTAATAATATTTTTTATTATGTCATTGATTTTTGTTTTATTTTCATTTTCATAATTTGATATTTTAAAAATAATTAAAAATCTGGTACAACCTTTTTCTCCCTTTAATTTTTTTTTTAAAACATTAAATAGAGAAATATTATTTTTTTCCTTTTCACTTTCTATGCTATAATCAGATTTTATATTTATAAATGTATCTTTTAAATCGTTAGTATTACTATACTCTTTGAATAAGATATTTTTATTTAAGACTGTTGTCATTTCTTCATTTTTTTTTTCGAATACCGCGTCTCTTACTTTTTCGTTCATTTTTTGTTGAGGGGCGAAAAAAACAAAAAGCAAAAAATATAAATCCCAAAATAAATATAAAGGCGAAAAATAATTTGGTATACATACTTAACGTCTCTATAAACTATATGTCAATAATAATATTTAATTTAAATTTTTATGAATTATAACTGAATTTTTCCCTAATCATAATTTGGATTTTTCTTCAAAACTTAATTCACATTTAAAAAGCTATTTAGTTTTAGTGGAAATGGAGAAAACACACATTTTGTATGTATGTATATATATATATATATATATATATATATATATATATATATATGCACTGCATATATGTGTGTCTTTTTTTTAACTTTTTATTTCTAAAATGTTTTTTTTAATAAATTCAATTTATTTATTAGGATTAGTAATAAAGTTTGTGTATTTCAAAAAAAAAATTAATTAAATAAATAAAACCTGGCTTAAAAAAATATGAACATTTATGTACATATGAGAATGCATTTATTGGCGTATTTATGTATAAAAATGAAAAAAAAAATGAAGAATTGCAAAATAACGTAGTAAGAAACTTAAAGTGATGAAATATTAGTGACAAATAAAATAATTATTAATAAGTTTAACAGTAAAAAAACATAAATTAAACTTATTTTCAAAGCTAACTATAATTGGAAGAAAATCACAAACCTCTATACATATATATATATATATATATATAGAGAGAGAGAGAGAAAAAAAAATATGTGCATGTATAATATATGTAGGTGTTGTTATTTTATTTCCCTTTTCAATGACTAATATTTTTCAATTTTTTTCAAAATGAAAAAAAAAGATAAAAAGGACGCAATAAATGCAATATATAAATAACTTTTGGATAAACTATATTTCAATTCTTCTTTTATGCAAACAAAAAGTTGTAATGCATATAGTAAGTATTAATATAAAAAATAAATGTTATGATCAATTTTTTCTATCATATATTTTTTCAATTATTGGAGTTATATATGTATTATATGTATTTTCATCCAACTTAGTCATACGTATTGGTTTTCCCTCATATTTTCTATTCGACATTGTAATAATACTATTCTCGACAGAATTTGTATTTTCAAATTCAATAATTACATCACCAATATTAAATGGAGTATTTTTTGAATATTCTTGATTTATTAAAACTGCATTTATAATAATGCCTTGATTATGAAATCCATCCTTTATATCATCTAATATAGATTCATAATATTCATCATTAATTGATTCCGGAGATACTATTTCTAAAACTCTTAAATATTTTGTTTGTATATTTGAATTATTCATTTCTTTAAGAACTGATAAAGGTGGAGAGCCAGGGGGAGGAAGTGGTTTATTTCCATATAAACTAATTTCGCCATTTGAATAATTTGGAAGAATAACATTAGTATCTGTAGAATTTATCGAAGGTTTTAATCCTGTTTGTATGTTTGCGCTAATTGCAGCAAGTAAATTAACATTTTGTTTATTCATTAATATATTTTGATTATTCTTAACTGAACTTGTAGAATAATCGTTGGGACGTGATATTTTTATTGCAACCCCTTTACATAACATACCATCCATTGTTAAAGCTTTTTCAGTTTCTTCTACAGTTGAAAATTCAACAAAACCATAATTTCCTTTATCTTTAGCAAACCAAACATATAAAACAGGATTGATATTTTCATTATTACAAAATTTCCTTTTTTTCATTTCATCCCATACAATTTCTTGAAATGCATTTTCAGTTAATCCTAAATGAAGTGGTAAATTTCCAAAGTATAATCTTCGCAGTTTTCTCGTTGAATTCATAATAGCTGGATCTAACTGATTACTATTATTATTATTCGTTTTAGCTACCCATTGAAATCCATCCCAAAAAACATTTGTAGTTTCATGCCCTTCCATATCTGCTAATTTTTTAAAACCCCCTGCTCTTCTTATACATTCTGCTTGTAATCGTCTCCTTCTTCTTTCTCTTGATCTTGATCTTTCATGAGATGATGATATATTTCTATTTAGTCTTGGTCTTCTTTTTCTTCGTCTATCTCGGTCCCTATCTCGATCCATATCTCGGTCCCTATCTCGATCCATATCTCGGTCCCGTCGGTTGTATCTTCCCCGGCTACTATCTCTTTCTATACTTCTCCGACTTTCTTTTTTTTCTCTATTGTGTCTTCTTCTTTTTTTATATTCATCAGAACTGGAATTGTTCGACTTTTCTGATTCGACTTGTTCCGAATTTTCATTGCTCTCTGATTTTGCATCACTTTTTTTTTTTCGTTGTATATCACTTTTAGAATCATCTTGATTATTTGCAATTGATGAATTTCGTTGATTCGATTTTGATCGACTTCTTTTTCTGGAGTTGCCCTTCTTTGAATGCCTGAAATTATGAAAAGAGAAACGAAACGAATAGGTAAAAAAATATAAAAAAGAAAGCAAACATGTGTAACTATTCCTGATTTGATACATTAATAACTATACATATATGGAAACATTTATTTTTTTATTATAAATATATCCACAAATTGTGAATAATAATTATAAACATGTGAATATATATATGGATATTTTTTATGGGGCATAGATATTGAAATAGAGAAAATTCTAAAAGAGGTATAGTGTTTTATATTATATAATATGCAATTTAAAAAAATATATATTCTGTACCGTCCTATGTGTGATTTGTATTTGGAATCCCTTTCGTCATAGCTTTCTTCAGATTTATTTTTAACCACATTTTGATCATTTCCATTTGATTCCATGGTTTAATTTAACAAGCCAAAAAAAATGAAGAAAAAAAAAGAATACGCAATTACTTAAAGAAATAAAATAAACGTATTATATATAACAGTAATATTCAATGTATTAGTAGCATTTTTTTGTCATTCCAAAATAGTGAAATAATAGTGATTAATAATATAAAAAAAATATATAATATAAATAAAAATGTAGTACAAAAAAAAGTATGTAAGTAATTTCTATTAATTGACTTAAGTTTCAAATAATTTCCCCTGATCACTATTTAAAAGTCATATTTTTCTAATTTATTTATTTCTTCATTTTGTATATTTATAAAAATTAATAAGCAGTATATAAAATTATTTTATATATATTACCATCATAATATAATATGTTCATGAAAACCCATATATTTAGTTTTATGTTTCCATTTTTTGTTATTTTTTATATAGCATTTATTCTATATAATTTTTATTATTTATTAACAGTTTTTTTGTATTATTATATTTCAATTTTTTTAAAAAATATATTTTTTATATATACTACTTTATTTGGTTGGCTATTATACATAGTTTAAGTATCATAAGTATATATATACAATATACATAATATATATATATAATATACATAGTATATATGCATATATATATTATATATGTGTATATCGTAGGGTGTATCAATTTAAAATAGTACGAAAACTATCAAAAATATAAGAAATTAATTTTAAAGGTATTAGGAATTAAAAAAATGTTAATCCAAAAAAAAAAAAAAAACTATGAATTATTATAGGGAAAATATTTATTTTCCATAAAATGTTGAATAGTAGAAAAAAGTAATAAAAAAAATGCTATGATAAAACAAAGCAAAAAATTATATAGGACATGATAAAAAAACTAATAAATAAAAGAGTTGGGAATATATATTTAATAAGAAATCAAATTATTTATTGTTTTAAAAAAAATAACAAAAATAACTGATTATATATTAGGAAATAAATAAGGGTAGGGTTTCCTTTTCATAAATGCTGTTTTTTTCTATAACACAATTTTCTCGAACTATACAATCAATCAGCTTAAAAAATAAAAAAGGAAAATATGCATAATATGTAAATATATTGAATGAGCATAAGTAATGAATATACTTGTAGCGAATTGTTTTTTCGGTGTAAATATTTTTCTTATTTATTGTTATTTGCTTTATTTTGTACACTTACCTTGCAATTGTCTTTAATTACAACATGGTTGCAAATAATCGAGTTTTGAATTTGACAACCTTCATTAATGATTACGTTATCCATGAAAATTGACCTATTTATATTCGAATTTTTTTTTATTTTCACATTTTTACCTATATATTAAAAAAAAAAAAAAATAGTATGTATAATCATGATATATAGGACAATGTAATTATATAATAAAAATTAGTAAGCATACCAAGAACTGATTTTTTCAAAATAACATTTTCTTCATGTTCAAATCCACTTCCAATTATACAATCTTTATACTGCATTGAAAACGTATCATATAAAATGCGTGTGAAAAAAAATAAATTTTTTAAAGGATAGTGTTGAAATTATTTTTTTTTTTTTCATTTCATTTTTTTTTAATTTCATACAGATTGAATTTTATCACTATAAAGGAAAAAAAAGTAGGGCGGTACAACGTCTTTTAGTTGTTCGTGACGAGCCACACAAAACTGAGAAATAGAAAATGAAGTATAATGAGTAAACTGTATATCATAGATAGCCATAACCTATATATATAATATATATCATTGGAAAAGTAAAATAATTATTTTACTAAATAAATATTTTTTACATAACTTATTAAGCATACCAATAAATTTGCCTTAAAAAAATTGGGGATATTATTAATTCTCTGGCAAAAACCATTCATTTTGGGTTGGACATAACAAACAACATTTTCGACATGTTCATTCTATGAAAAAAAAAAAAATTAATAAAATAAGGGTGATATAATTTTTATAACATCATATAGACACACACATGTTTGAAGTTTGAAAAATGCTCACCACATTAGCCATTCCGTTTGAATTAATTTCATTTCCAACGTTTTCGTTTTGAGATTGCTCAGCAGAGTATTCACTAATTAGCGTCTTGTACATGTTGAATTTGAATTCGGACGTGTTGTAATATTCTGATTAAAAAAATAAAATAATGATAGTAATGAAATAAAAAATGTATACCCATCGTTTGTCGATATTCCTAAATTGAAGCAAAAAATACATATAAATATGTGCATATCCTTACCCCCAAGTTTTCCCATATTCTGTATATTTACTAAGTATGGAATTAAATCATACTAAAAAAAGCAAAAAAAAAAAAAAAAAAATACAACTATACTAGTATGAGCATAAATATAATTGAATATGTATAATTTTGTTTTTTTTACCCACCTTAATACTAGAAAATTTTTTTTTTTTTTCAATTATATCTAATACATAATTCTTAAAAATATATACATGACTATCCACCAAATCTGTTTTTAATATAAATTTTTTATGATGTAATAAGTTTATTTTTGGTATTTTTAATTTCCCATCTTGTTTCATAGATACTGCATCAGATATACTCACAACTTTACTATTTTTATCAATGCATACCCATACATTATTTTCTAAATTTAAATATTCTTCTGTAATCTCTTTTTTTTTTTTATTGTTATTAATATCATTTTCTTCGAGTAATAACAAAGCGCATAAAGCATTTTCACCTCGAAATAAATCTATTAAAAAAATAAAATAGGAAATATTTATAATTATTGGAAATGTGTAATAATATACAAGTATAATATAGTTAAGATTTTCTAAAAATATAAATATACTTGCTAAAGAATGGAAATCAACAAAGCCAAAAATATCTGTGTTAACAACTATAAAGTCAGACTATAAAAAAAAATGATAATAAATATTGAATTATATATTATAATTCTAAAACATATCAAAAATAAGAATTATATGTTGGCAAACATTCTTTTCATTTTTTTGATGTTACTTTGATTTTATTCCGTATTTGAAGCAAAGATTGAATAGATCCGATTTCTTCATTAGAATCAGTAGTATATGGTTCTATATCTATACAATAACTATTTTTATTTTTTTTATCATCAAATTTATAATTATCAGGAAAATCTTCACTAATACATTTTACCATATCATCATAATATTTGTTATTAACAACAATTGTAATATATTTAAGTTTTTGTTCTATTATATTTTTAACTATATAATAAATCATACATTTATTACTAACTTTTAATAATCCTTTACATGTATTTTCACTTAATTCAGAAGAAAATCCATTTTCGTCATTTGTTAATATCACAACTTGAAATTCAACAAAGGCCCCAGAAGCCCCTCTTGATTGATTTACACTTGTCATAGGAATGTATTAATTATGTATGTATATATGTATGCATGTATTTATATAGGGATAAAAATGAACAAATTAATATACTAACTAGTAAGAAAAAAAAATAAAAAACAAATATGATGATAAGCAATGAACGAACGAAATGAGAAATTTGAATTCATTATACTTCAAAAAATAAAAAAATGTCGAAAAAAAATAAAACCGAGTTAAACATTTTATAAATAAATAAACCAAATAAATAGAAAATTTTTGTGAAAAAAAAAAACACAACGCGTTACCCCAAATTATATATGCAGAAAATATGTTATTATTAAATTGTCACTCATTTTTTGTGAATTTACAGTTTTTAAGCAGCATTTCCATTATTAATATCTTCAATGTAAAAAAATTTGTTTAGCTTAATTAATTAAATTATCAAGTTAGCAAAATCAGTAAATATATTATTTCATGTAATATGTTTTGCACATATTCCTTATATATCCCTTTTTTTATGATTTTTTTTGACAAAAATTACAAATTAATACAAATTATGTTTTGATATTGTTTTTTTATAATATTATATGAAAAAAAAAATAGAGAATTCGCATATATATGTAAGTTATATATACAATATACTATACGCGCGTATTGGCCGTTCAATGATTATCGCGACATATAAATGCATACATCAAGTTTATAGTAATTCCTAGAATCGATCCCAGTTTTATTTTTACTTAAAAAAAAGTTTGCTTTTTTTATTTCACCAATCTTTAAATAATAATTTATTTTAAAAATGGCAATACAACAAACTTACTTTAATGACATATACACAAATACGAACACAAATGAAACCATAGACAGCGTTGACACTTTTAATAATAAAATAAATAATTTATAAAAATTGAAGGTATCTATATTTTCTTTTTTATAATTTACATTGTGATTATTATTATTTTCAAATTTTATATTTTTTCTTTCAAATCCATGTTTCTGATTATGACTATCTAATATATTTTTTATATTTCTTTTTGTAATTATATTATTATACATTTCTTGGCTCATTATTTCATCATCTTTTGTATTTGATAAAATATTTTTTGTTTCTACACATTCATTTATTTTTCTATTATTTTTATTATTGTATGGATAGACAATGTTGTTTATATTATTTCCCTCAATATAATTTGTTTTTTTGTTATAATAATTAATAGCTATATCATATGCATTTTTTAAATCATTTTTAAATTCTGTTAATTCTTTTGGGGTTTTATTGTATTCTCTATTTATAAATTCATTTTCCATATTGTCTTTCAAATATACATCATCAAACAAATTTAATTGATGTAATTGTTTTTCACATTTTTCTTTAATTTTTTCATTAACTAATTGTGTTTCGTTATTTAAAATATCATTGTTATAAATATTTTTATCATTTCCTCGATTTTCTATAAGTTGATGTCCTTTAGAATTATCAAATAAATTTTGGTGGTTAATAGTTTTTTCCCTATCTTTTTCATCTATTTCATTTATAAAATCTCTATTTTTAGAATTACAAAATGTATGATTTTGGTTAAATTCATGTGTAACCTTTTCATTATGATTCCTTACATTTTTGTCATTTTCTTTTATTTCCTTTTCCCAATAGGAAGCCGAATTTAATATGCTCTTTAATTTTTTAAAAGTATTTTCTCCGATGTTTTCAGAACCCTTAATAATATTAAAAAATATATCATCATTTACATATTTATTGAAATATATATTATCCACTACAATTGAAAAATTATAATCAATTAAATCTTTTTGTATTATATTTTCTTGAACAAATTTATTATAAATATAATGTAAAATAATTAAATCATGTTTTTCATTATCTATTTCTTCAGAAGTGTAATTTTTATATGTATCTATATATTTTTTTTTTCTTTTTAAAATTAATTTTTCATATGTTTCATTAAACATAGTTTTATCAATTTTATTTTCTACTAATTTTACTATTTTTTTTTTGTCTAAATTTAATATACATAATGTATATAAAAGTTCAATTAAATGAATTGTATTTATTTTTTCAAAATTATTACAACAGTCTTCTATCAAATTCGTAAATAATATTCTTTCAAAAGAATTTAAAGTAAATTCATAATTATTATTTCTATCATATAAATTATAATACTCTTTTAATTTTTTTTTTTTCTCGTTAATCTTTTTGGTATATTTACCTTTATATGTATTATTGTTATTTTCAATCCCACTTTTATAATCATTTGGTTTATTTATAATTGACTTATTCATTCCAAACAAATTTTTATTATTTTCGAACCCACCCTTTGAATTATTATTCGCATTATTATGTATGTTTATTTTTAGAAAATTATTCCATTTATTACCTCCATGATTTGATGTATTAATTCTGTTGTTTCTATCACAATCTGCTGAATATTCACTTCTTACATAATTATTAGAATGAATAAACTTAGAACCATAATTTGTTTGATTTTCATCATGAATAAAATATGTATTCTTAACATTTGTAGAAATATTCGAACTGTTAAATCTAGAACTGTGAACACTGAAATTTCTTATATTATTGGGATTTTGAGATTTATTCTCTACACTTAAACTTCTAACTGTTTTTCTATTATCATTATTTACATCTGAAAATGGATGATAACTATTGGTAGAAACATTGATGTTATCCCCTACATTACATGATGTTTCATCTATTATTCGTTGGTCATAATGTAAAAAACTGTAAGCCAATATTTTGAAAATGATAGAATTACATGTAGGCTTTTTGTAAAAATAGTAAGGAAATACTTTTTTTTTTTCATAATATTCATAAATTATAAACTCGTACTGCTTATATTCATTAATGGTGTTATTTGATAAATTTGTTGTGATAGCCTTTTCTTGGTTTATTTCTTTATTCCTTTTTAGATTTTGAAAATAATTTTTTATAACTATAATTTTTTGGCAACTAAAACAACAAGATATAGTTATAAATTCACTCAAAGGAATAAAATGTAAAATGTTAATAACATATTCACTTAAATCTTTTAGGAATTCAGAACATGGTACTTCAATAATACATAAAGACCAAGCAATATTAACGAGTAGTATACTTTTATTCATTTTTTTAATATTATTTCTAAAATAATTTAACATTTTATTAAAAAAAATTGGATATTCATCATTTTTTATATTTAAATTTGCTAAGGCACATAATATATTAGTACACATATATATATTTAATTTCTCTATTTTATCATAAAAATAACTAATAATTTTATCAACGTTTTTTTTATGATTTACATTTATAAATGTTTCATCATGTATTGAGCAAATATGTAATAGATGTAAATACATACATAAGTTTTCATTGCTATTGTTGTCTAAATGTATTACTGTATTATTATTTAAATAATTTTTGCAATCTTCAATCTCAATTATTCTACAATATTTAAAAATATATGTAACACAAAAAATTAATTCCTTTTCCACAATCATAGACTCAGATTCTTTATATAATATTCGTAACAAATCTATATACATAAAATTTTTTTTTAGTACACACAAACACCAAGCTATTTTGTAGATATCACCAAGGGTTATTATTTTCATATTTTCATCAAGATAGAAACAATTCGTTTTTTCTATATTTTTGTTTTTCTTATCAGTATCTATTTCACAGTTTCTATTGTTAATTATCTCGATTTGATTATTTTCTTTTTGGTCATTTTTATTCCTAATTACTCGTTTATTATAAAAAGTGAAAAATGGTGTTGTTGTATCATCCTTGTTATTAGACATTTCTTTATTTTTATTTAATTCATTTTTTTTTTTTTCATCAATAATAGGTTCTTCTTTATTATTATCTGTGAAAGCGTTATTAACTAAACTTTCATTTTTTTTTATTTGTATAAAATAATACTTATTTTCATTATTATTTAATTTTTTTTCTTTTAATAAACATGTCTTTAAATTTAAGCAATATAAAAATTTATTTAAAAGTTTTATTAATACATCATCGCTAAGCTCGTTTTTTGTTGAATTATTATTTATATTAAAATTTAAAAAATATAAAGCTAAGGCTAATAAAATATTCATATTTTTAATAGTTATCGGAATATTATTAATAGAATCACTAATATATTTATAATAATCTTCATAATTATTTATGTTACTTAATTCGTTCACGAAATTTTTATCATCTCTCGTTTTTTTTGTATTTGTTATATTTATGTTCTCGTTAGGAGGCATTATATATTTTTTATTTTTTAATTTATTGTCTATACCTATTTGATTATTATTAACATTCAATAATTTGTTTTTCTCTATTTTGTTGTTAAATATGTTACTTAGTTTATTTTCAGAAAAATATAATGGACTTATGTTTTTTCCATTGTTATTTGATAAATTTGTTCTGTCTATAAAATTAAAATTTTCTATTTTTTTTTTATCGTCACTTTCAAAATTTACCCCCTTTAAAACGATACCCATGTTATTATTATTATTATTATATTCATATTTACCGATATGATGATTTTGTGTGTTTTTATCATAAAGTTCACAATTATTATTTTCTTTATTTATGTATATCTTTGCACTATTGAAATTAAATTTATCACTATTATCATTCAATTTACTCATATTGTAATCGCTATTTAAATTATTATTAGTATATTTGATTGTTGGATCAATGTAATTGCTATTTATGTCACGTTTTATATTTTCAGACAAAATTAAATTATCACCATATTTTTTATTTATTATATTTAATTTATTTGGATCAAATGAAAGGATATTATTTTGTTTGTTTTCGGAACGGTTTGGGGGTAAATTTATTCCTAATTCATTTGGCATTCCTTTTTTATATAAATCGTTCATATTTTTTAATTTATCTTTTTCTCCATATACATTATTTTTGTTATGAATAGAATTTTGTGTAAAATAATTTATTTCTTGATCATATGCAAACTGTATTTCTTTTTTAGATGACGTATCGTTATATATTATAACATTGTCTGTATTTTTTGGTTTAAAAGTATTTCCAATTGAATACATTTTTAAATTATTATTGTCAAACTTTTCATTATTAGGAACGTTGATAACATTCTGGGCGCCACACGGCAATATACTTTTGTCATTATTCACATTTTCATTATAAATTATATTGTCTAACTTTTGATGATTATTTATTTGACTACTAGAATAAGTTCCAGTATTACCCCTATGTGTATATCGAATAGAATTGTTTACATTTTTTATTAGCAATTCATCATTTATATCATGTTTTTTTACAGTGCTAAATGTTTCATTTTCATAATTTAAAGGAGAATCGATAATTTTACTTGAATCTGAATATGTTGATTTTAAGAAGCTTATATCAATTTCACTATTATTCATATAGTCTACACTGCTTATATTTTCTGTATATCCTAACTTTTCTTTTAAAAAATTAAAATTAGAATCATTACTGTTATTTATTTTATACATATCCTTTTCAAAAGTTCCCAAGTAGCTATTATCATTTTTTATACTTACATTTTTGAGGCTATCATTATTATTGTTGTTGTTAATATTTATTCCATTTCCAGTGTTAAATATATTAACACTATTCATTAATTCAATCTCGTTGTATTTATTTTTTGCACTTTTATAAAACGAATTAAAAAAAGTGTTATGCTTGTATCTATCAATATTTACCTTATTTTTTATATGTGACTGTTTTAGATTTATTGAAACACTTGGTTTTTTTTTCAAATCTTTCTTAATTGATAAATCATTTTTTAATATACTATTTCGTTTACTTAGATAATGAACATAATCTTTATTTCTCTGCATTAAATTTCGTTTATTACTATTATTGTTATTATTACCGTTATTGTTATTTTTAGAATGGTAGTTTTCCATATAATATTTATTCTCCCCGTTTTTATAATAATATTTGTTATCCTGAAATAATTTATTATTATTGTTATATGTGTTATCTCTTTTATTTAATAAAGAATCTCCGATTTTTATATTATTTACAACGTTATTTTTTTCCATCTCGATTTCTGTACATGGTTTAATTATTCCATATTTATATTTCCCCAAATTATCATTTCCAACGTTATTATCATTGATAACGCTATTTACACTATTATATCTGCTTATCAGAAGGTTCGCATTGTTACTAGTATCTTGGTTTTTCATTTGTAAATTTTTAAGTCTGTCTTTTTCGTATTTTATAGAATCATTTTTTGCATAATAATTATTTGGTTGATCGTCCTTCAGCGAGTTCAAGTGACTGAATTCAGTTAAATTTCTAGAATTAGATCTGCCTATTATATTAATTATGTTATTCGTTTTGGGTTTTAAATTGGTGTATATAAGTTTATTTTCATCATTTTTACAATTAGAATAATTTACATTAATAGTATTATTAACTATATCAGAATAAAGTGATGTCTTATTTATGGTATCATAGTATGACCTTCCCTTTTCTTCATAACCTGAATAATTATTACTTGTATTTTTAAAATAATTTAATTTATCATTATGTGAGATATAACTATTTCCGTTATTAATTCCTGTATAATCTAATGTATTATCTATATTTTTGTTATTATCGTAATATTCATTTTTACTATTTAAATTATAATCCACTTTATTTATACTCTTAAAGTCTAAACTTAATTTACTTCTTAAATATTTTTCTGCTATTTCTTCAGCAGAGCTGTTCTTTGATGCGCTTATATTTTCATAATTGTTCAAAAAATTGTTGGATTTTTTACTATTTTCGTTATTGTTTAACACTCCATTACTATCGTTTCTGTAATTCATTTTTCTGCCACTTTTAATTTTTCATAAGTATTACATAAATAGATAGGCAAATATATAAATTTGCGAAAAAATTAACGAATAATAATTGATTAAACGAATGAATAATATATATGTACGCATAACTCAGATACATACAATTTATGCCAAGTCGTGATTATGTGTGCAAATATATACATTCATAAACACGTCAATCAAATAGACTTAATTTTTGAGAAATTAAAGTATTCCCCATTTTAAAGAAAAAAAACGAAAATATTTCGTTTTTTCATAAATGTTTTTTACATACATACAAAATTATTTATTTTCTCCATAAAATATTATCCAAATATAATGTATATTCATTTTTGTGTTTTTGTAGAATCAAATAATCATAGCAATTATTCATTTTACCGCAATTAATATAATATATCTGGCGTACATAATTTAGCTAATGTCTCTTTATGATTATGTTACTCTTTATAGAAATTATAATCTTTACATACTTATGAATTTTTCGTATGCATACATGGTAAAATATTTTCTTATATTTATGCTTAATTTTAATAAACATTAAAAAGTATAAAGTTAATATTTTTAAATAAAATTCTTGTCTATCATCATGATGTCGCATATTTGAAAAAAACTCTAAATAATTATAAAACATATATAAAATAATTTAAAAAATAACGATAAATATAGCATATAATATTTTAAAAATACTTTATGAGTTATAATTAATATGCAACATGTAAAAAAATAAATCGAAATTTACATTTCATATCCATAAAAAAAAATATCTTTGGAAATTTTAACTATTATTATTAACATTGAAATGTAAAATTATGTGTGTATGCATAAAATTAATTATTTAACCTTAACAGGCAATGTGAAAACCTATTTTTGTATGCACGTGATAGAAAATATAATATTTTTTTTTGGGGGGGGAGCTTCAAGAAATATTAAATGTTGTAAAAAATATATGTGTGTGGAAATAAGCGCACAACATATTTTTGGACCGAAAGAAATATTTATAACCAAATTTTGAATGCAAAAAGTGCTACTTGTACAATTATAAAATACAGAGAAATATATTCTTTTAAGTTCATTGTATGCAGCTTTTAATATAGCCCCCTACATGTTTATTAATACTGTAACATGTTTAATTTGAATTGTTAATTTTTATGTTTTTATTAATATATAAAAAATTCTATATGAGAAATTCATGATTTATTCTCGAAATTATAAAAAATCCTGATCTTTGTAGATAACCGTATGTTTTTCATATAATAATGGTGCGCTTGATATAAATAAAATATATAATACCAACACACATTTATATCGTAGACGTTAACGAGTATGTGATAAATCTTAAAAGTTTAATTTATTTTATTTACCTTACCAAATGGAAAAATATTTATCATAATTTTTCTTATTTTGTAAATTATTTTAATGTTATTTTAAAAATTATAAACAAAATAAATACTTTTTGCCATATATAGACCTTTTGATTCAAAATAAGTATAACCCACACAAAAAACATAAATATACCTATGTGCATACACATTTCCAATATTTCATTCATTTTAACTTCATCTATTGATTCAAATTTATATGTAAAGCAAAAATTACGATATTATCTTTGGTAATATATATTTTTTTTAATAGGCATACTTTAAGTAAGCGCATTGCACAAACTATTTACAAAATTCGTGCGATTCTTATGTAAGAAAGAAAATACATTAACAGATTTGCATCATTCTTTCACAATTTATTATGCATATTATATTTATATATATATATATATTTATATTTATATTTATATTTATATTTATATTTATATTTATATTTATATTTATATTTATCCAAATGATCACGCTTTCGTTTTTCTTCTCTGTCAGAAAAGCATCCGTATAAATAAAGCTTATAAATTAAGTATATTTTTTTCATTATATTCCATTTTTAAATTAAAAATTTAATACTATTCTAATCATAAAACTTATATAAAATAATGGAAAAAGGACTAGCAAAAAAAAAAAACAAAAAACTTTAGGGTATTATCCTATTTTTTCTCCCTCACATTTTATATAAGCTTTATGAAATAAAGGGTGTATAGAAGAAATAAAAAATTAAAATTAATTCCGAAAAAAAATATAAGTATATAAAAATATAACAAATGAAATTTATGATATGTAAAAAAAAATAAGAAAAAAAACCAAGCCCAGTAAATATCCGAAAATAAGAATAAGCACATATTTTGGATAAGTATAAAAGTGGCTTCCATAGAAAAAACATATACCATGCTTAACAATGAGGTATTTCCAATTCAAAAGAAAATAATATACACACACAAACACACTTGTATACATGATGAAGTTTTAACTACATTTTTCATTTTTATTTCTTTTTTCTTTTTGCATAGCGATAATGGTCAGAATGAGACGAATAAAACAAAGTTACATTATAATGACGAAAACGGACAAACTGGAAATATATCAAATGGGCTATTAAACGATTTCACTAATTATTTAAAAAGAAAAAATGAACCTGAGTATCCTAAGTTATATTTAAAAGATACTAGGAATCAAAGCAACGTGAAAAATCCGAAAATAAAAAATGAAGCATTCATTGATTATGGTTTATACACACATATAATTGAAAACATTGTTGATATAGATGATAATAATTTGCCATATATCAATAATGAATATAAAAGTTATATTAATAGTAAAAACATAATTTTAATAATAGACATATATGTATATAATTTGTTTTTCCATTTCAAATATATTAGTAAAAATATAAATAATTATTATTTGTGTTTTAATAAAATTGCATATCCATTTCATTTCAGTTTTCATAATAATAATACATGTGAAAATTGTACTTTAAAAGAGAATAATAATTATGAATGTAAACAAAAAATAAATAATGATAATGATGTTATAGGCCAAACCAAAAATTGTGATACCCCCAAAAAATGCTATTATAATAAAAAAGGAAAAAATAAAAATGAATTTTTGCCTAAAATTTTATATATGTGGTGTAAAAGATTAAAATTGGCAATAAGTATTTATAATGACAATAAAATAAAGCATATGAAAAAAAAAGATCAATTAAAAAAAAACTCTGAAAACTCCGAACAAGATATTTTTATTTACAATCAGAATAGTAGATATAGTGTAAATGAATGTATAAAAAAATTAGAAGAAATAACTTTTCATAGCAAAAGTTATGATGCTTTTAAAAATATTTATTTCATTTCTTCAGATAACAAATATGTTTATTCTATTTGCAATAATATCTTAATAAGTAATAGTAACAAAAGTACGAAATTAAAAGAAAAGAATAACCCCAATTTCATTCAAAATTTTTTTGATGAGGTAAAGACAAAATGGGAAAAAAAAAAAAACGACAAAAAACAAAATCTATTATCAAAAGAAAATCATATATATGACTCAGAATTATATAACACTAATGTAACTGATTTATATCTAATTAATTTAGTAAAATGTAAAATTGAAGAATATTTTAAAAATGTGCAAATAAAAAAATTTTGGGATATAATAAATGTGAGGAATTTAATTGAATTTGATTATAAGCAAATAAATAAAAAAACAAATAATAAAATAGATAGTAATGTAAATAGTAGAAAATATAATGAATCTATTTATGAATATATTCAAATTATAAAAAAAACGAAATGCAAAAAAGATATAAAAACAAATGAAATTACAAAAAATTGTTACAAAATAAAAAGGAATATATCACATAATAATACTACATCGGATCAGGTTTTTGAAAAAAAAAAATTAGAAAAAAAATACATCATTAAAGACATGTTTAATAATACTATGAAAGATTATAATGTTAATGAAATTCAAATATATTTAAGTAATTATGATAATATATTTTTCAAAATAATCACATCTTTTTATCTTTTATTAAATTTCTCTGTCGAAATTATGTCTATACTATATGAAGACTTAGATTTATATTCTTATTATATTTTTTCTTTATATGAAAAAATTAATAAATATTTATATAATGATCAGAATAATATTGAAAACAATAATTTTGATATTTATCAAAAAAAAAAAGATTTAGATTCAGATCAAAATCATAGCAAAAAAATAAATTGCTACAAAACATATGGAATTATTAATAATGGAAAAAATGATAAAATATACACAAATTGCAATTCATCAAATGTTCATAAAAATAACAAAAAGTATAATTTTCTAATTAAGGTCAATAATTATTTTAACAATCTTTCGCATAAAGATATAAAATTTGATTCTGCCGTTTTTGTTTTATTAAAATTGTTTATAGAAAATAAATGTGATGAAGAACAAAAACGGTGTAAATTCCTTGACAATAATAATAATACGAATTATGAGCCTATTTGCAAACGCTTAAAAATCGAAAAATATAAAGAGATATTAAAAGAAATAAAAATATTAATTAACTATTTAATAAATAAAAATATATTAAAGGGAAAGCATAATTTAAATTATATAATAAATGTGTTTAATAAATATGACAAAAAAATAAAAGAGTTAAAACATAGTAACTATGTTAATAATAAATATGTGGACATTTTAAAAAAAAATTTCCTTTTATATTCATTAAATTTTTATGAATTTGAATTTTTTTCAAATAAATATATAGACAATTATTTAAATATATTAGACCAATCAAAAAGTAGTAAAAAAATTAGATTAAAAATTCCATCAAGAATATATATAACGAAAGCATTAAATAAATATGTTGCATTCCGTAAAAAAATTTGGGATATAAATATAAAATTATATGGAAATTGTTTTTTTAAACCCCATGTCATAGATAATAATTATATAATACATCCAAATGGCGACAAAAACGGTGGCGATAAATTCAAGCAAGTGTTCATAAAGATAACCATGAAAAAGATAAAAAGAAAACAAAGAAATATCTATTTACGAAAGTTGGCAAACAAAGTATATACAAACTTTAAAGTAGCACATAACATATATACAAGTTTTAAAGAAAGTGGAAATAAAAAATTTGATAAAGAAATTAACAAGAAAAAACATAGTTATCATAATGATAATGTTTGTGTTAATGGGGAAGATGTAAGCTTATCCATTGAATATCACAAAAATGGATTTATAAAAAAACTAAATTTGATAAAGCTTAAACTCAAAATTTGTAATATTATAAAAAGAAAAAATATGATTTATAAAAAAGTTATTAAAAAAATTAAAGAACGAAAAAAAGCAATTAAAAAAAGCAAATTGAAAAATTCTGAAATATATTATAATAAATTTGTAGACTTATTTAAAAATTTAAAAAATCAAGATATAACAATTAGAAATAGTTTGTATAATATGGTATCTAATATAAATGAGCATCTAAATATATATTATTCAAATATATGTCATTGTGCTCAATCTGATATTTTTGGGAATAAAGATGTTGAACATTTTATGAAGAAAAAACTTGAAATATTAAAGGATGGTATACATTTATATTTTACACATGAAAATATTTTTGAATTTGATAAAAATTATTTGAATTCTCAAAATCAAACAAATTTAAATAACGAAGAAAATGACAACTGTAATTATAGAAATATAAATCCAAATTCTATGAATGGTAATGATATATTTACAGATATATGTGAAAATAATGTAACAAATAATTCAGAAATTAAATTGTCTAATACTAGCAATTATTCTTCTTTATTATTTTTGAATACGAATAAAAATATTAAAAAAAACAACTTTAGAGAATTGGAAAGAATTGAATTCCCTTTTTCACATTCATTCAATGATACAAAGTTACAATCCTGTACAAAATGCCATTCTAAATTGGATACAAATATATTAAGGAAAAAAAAAAAATTACTTTACAACCTTTTTAATCTACAAAATTATTATAAAAAAAAAAAGAGAAAAACAAATTATTTAGCATATGATATAAATATTTTAAAGGAGTATTTATATATATATTTAAAAAAATATTTTGATGATATTATTGTTTTATTTGAATATTTTTATTTTTATTTTTCAAATAACACTATTCATTCTGAATATACTGATGGAAATGCAAATAACATAAACGATTCTGCTTACACGAAAATAGATAATGAAAATAAAAACCGAAAGCACAAAGTATGTTTTTATAACATATTTAATAGCAAATGTGATGAAAAGAATGAACATGGTGTTGGAATTTATAGTGAAGAAAATATATATAGTAAAAGATCAATTGGAAAGGAAATAAATAATCAAGATAATGAAAAAAATGACGATTTAATTTATGAATATTTTTTTTTATGTAGTTATGATAATTTTAATAATGGTAGTGACTTGGATAATATGAATATAAAAGATAAAAATAAATATTCAAAACATTATATTAATTATATTTTTACAAAAAAGTTGAGATTATTTATAAAAAATGATTTAATACAATTTATTAATAGAAATATAAATTTGATAAATAATAATATAAATTTAAAAATTATAAGTATTAAACGGCTATTTGGCACGGTATTAAATAATATCAAATTGTCTAATTCTACTAACAGCTTATTTATATATCAAATATTATATAGTATGATAATAAAATATGCAAAATATAATCAAAATAAAATAATAAAAAAAAATATAATGAATAAATTATATACATGGGAATGGAGTCATGATGCTAATGGTGACATTGAAAAAAAAATATCCTTTTTAAAAAAAAAAAAAAAATATTTACAAAAGTTTGGATTAGATTTAGCTAGCTTATCAAAAGATGTAATTGTTTTTTTAAAATATATCACAACATTTGATTCAACAAAATTGGATTATTCAAATATGGATAATGATGATAAAAATAATGTGCATATACAGAAAGAAATACCATCAGAAGGCATTTCATATAAAAATAATATAAAAAAAAAAAGATATAGTAATTATCAAATAGAAAATACAACCAACTCTTTTTATATAAATAACAATGATCAATTGGATGAATATAATATTAACGACTTATCTTTAAATTCATTTTTTTGTAGTTTATCTAATTGTAGAGATATAATATATTTAAAAACTGTTTTTCACAAAATGATTAAAAAAAAAAAAAAAAATATAATAACAATAACAGAAACACCAGAATCTATTATAAAATGGAATAAAAACAAATGCAAGCATGTTAATAAGACAAAAGATGATGAAGAATATTTTGAACAATTTTCACATATTTATGAAATAATTAAACAAAAATCTTTAAAAAAATATGATAATTTAAAATTATTTATAACAATAGATAAGAAAAAAAGAACTAGAAAAAGGAAATTAGATTATGATGAAAATTTAATGTCAACAAATTTTTATAATGATAACACAAATATAATGATAAAAAAAGTTAAAAAATATATTATAAAATTTATAGATGATAATAAATATGTTTTTCCTTATATATTTAACACATTTGATAATAGTACAAATTATGAATTAAATAGTTATGATATTATTAATTTAAATAATAATTTTATTTTTTTTCATTATATTAATAATAAATCTGAATATTCATTTAAAAATTCTATTTTAAATTATATCTATGGATATCCTATCTTAAATGTGTATACAAAAAATGAAGATTTTCAAAGCTATTATATTAAAGATATTTCAAATAATCATAGAACTAATAACAATATTTATTTTGATCAAAAAGAAAAGGGAGTTGATAAATCTGAAATATATCAAGAATGTCATAATAAATATAAAACGAAAAATTGTAATGATAATATTGAACCAAATATATACAAAGAAATATTTAACCAAGAAATTATATCCACATTAGATAAACAAAATGTTAATGTTAATAAAAAAATGAGTTTATATTCTCAAAATAATAATTATAAGATTCAAAATTTTAGGGCACCTTCATTCCAAAATAAAAATTGTGATGATAAATATTATAATAAACAAAATAAAAAATATGATGAAAGGCATATAGAACGATTACAAAAAATTCGACAAAAAAATCAGAGAAAAAACCTAATAAATATATTTAATAATGTAAAAATATTTAACAAAATTCCTTTAAAATATATCCATTTATGTGTTATTTCTGATATATTTAAATGTTTAAATTTACATCACATTATTCAAGATATTGTTAAAAATTTGTATATTGAAAAATTGAAGGAAATTCAAGAAAAATTTTTTTCTTCAAAAAATAATAATAGTAATTTATCAAATATTTTGATTTGCTTCCTTTTTTATTTTTATTCCTATTTAGATATTATACTTGGAATTAGAGATGGAAATTTTATTAATTTAACAAATTTTAACAATTTCAATATTTTTAACAATTTTAATGATATATTATTAAAAGGACATAATCAAACAAATGAAGGAAATAATGCTTATATGAAAGATAGTAATAATAAAAACAAAAATAAAGAAAATTATTATGAAAAAAGTTTTAGTGAAGATATAGAAAATATAAAAGAAAGCTACATATATTTAGACAACGAATTAAGTCATAGAAATAACTATTTATGGATATTAAAAAGAAAAGAAAAAAATGTTTTATCTATTCCATGTGTAGATGAAATATATTTAAAGCTTCGAAGTGATAAAAAAGTGAAAAATAGTTATCAAACATTTTCTACTAATTTTGTACAGTTTTTAAATTTATATTTAGATTATAATTATTCCTTTTTAAATAGTGCAAAATATATAGACGAAAATAAATCACAACTTTATTTGTTTGTCCAAAATGAAGATACTCAAAATAATAAAGATTTAGAAAAAGTTTATGATATTAATTCAGTTTCTAATTGTGATAATAATTTTTTTGACAATTTTTTAAGAGATAACAATAAAACATACATGCCAATCAACGCATATGATGAAGAAAATGAAAATATTAAAACGGATATTTCAATAAGCAATATATTTAAAAATATAAAATATAAGAATGTTTTGTATAATTATTCTAATATTAGTATTAATCTTGTAGAAAGTGATTTTGAAAATTATAACAGTTCTTTATTTTTATCAAAAATAAATTTGATTAATTCTATGAAATATTGCGAAAAAAATATTTGTTGTTTAAAAAATTATGAACTTATTAAAGAGGATGTAGAAAAAAATAAAGATTTTATTTATTCTGAATCTAATACATTGAATAATATAAATGATATATGTAGTAATAAATTGATGGAAAGAATCAAATTAATACTTGATATATTACGAACCCAATTAAATGGAATATTAGACAAAAAAAAAAAATGTATTATTAATTCATTAACAAGTTGTAAAGTTAATAAAACTGGATTAGAAGATATCAAATTTGCATATTATTTAATTCATTTATTTGATTTTGAACAAAAACAAGCAAATATATCAGATATATATATATATAAAAATATATACTATTCATTAATAGAAAGCTTATTTACTAAAAATAGTAATAATACGAATAGTATAAATTGTGAACAAATTATTTATATAATATTTAATTTGATAAAAATTACAAGAATAATAAAAATAAAAAATAAACAAATTCGAAAATTGTTTAAATTACTCCAAAAATATTTACAAAATTTTCCGGATTTTTTTTCTCAAATTTTTAATAAAATCTTTCTTTTTATATATCAAGACACCAAATTTG
This sequence comes from Plasmodium berghei ANKA, assembly GCF_900002375.2. NCBI lineage: Eukaryota > Apicomplexa > Aconoidasida > Haemosporida > Plasmodiidae > Plasmodium > Plasmodium berghei. Next base: position 1,645,860 of record NC_036171.2, read on the forward strand.
AAAATAAATTATTTTTAAAAAAATATTTGAATGTATATTTTAACGATAAAAGAATTATACTTGATATATTAAATCATATTATAACTTCTGCACGAAATAAAAAAGCTACTAAATCCTTATATAACAATAAAGACAGGGCATACAATAAGAAAACTATTCATGAAAATTTTGATAATAGTTCTACATTTTATGATAAAAACAACGAGTGTATATATAATGGTAAAAGACAAGAAGAAAGCAAAAACATGAGTGATAATGATAATAATAAAAATGATATGCTTAACAAGTGGGTAAATGCTTTTCCTTTAACAGGTATACAACATAATAATAATCGAAAAAATCGAAAAAAAAACCGAAACCCCAAAAAAAAAAACTTTTCACATTTCAATTATGAAATAATTAAAAAAGTATTTTTAAAATGCAAAAATATTTATTCTAGTGATACTAATAGTTCAAGTAATGGAAATATATTTAAAATTAAAAATATAAAAAATCAAAATTATAAGCAATATGAAGAAGAAAAAAAAAAAAATATTTTTGAAAAAATTAAAAAAAACAAAGTACCATTAGCTATGTCAAAAGGCAAATATGAAGGCAATCATTTTATCTTTTCAAATGATATGCAAATAAAATGGGAAAAAAATACAAATGAAAATATTCATAATAAAAAACATGATAAAAACAAAAAAAACATGTTAAAAAATAAAAAATTTGGAGATTATAGTTCTGATGATTTTATAAATAATATATTTATTCAATATAATAAAAATGAAAAAATAGACAAACAGATAAGCATGGTCAATGTTAATAATTATGGACTTTTATATTATAATAAATGTCATGATAAATATGAAAGTAGCGATTCATCCTTAAGTAACTACACATCTGATACTTTATCTTATTATTCTACAAATAGTTCCAACAATAAAGATAAATTTGTTTTTGATATGAATGATATAAATATTGATAATTCTGGTAAACTACTATCTCGTTTAAGTACTATAGATTTAAAAGGAATAAAGCAAAATGAAGAAATAAAATATTATGAAACAAACGATTATTCATTATATGATAATATAAATAAAGACAAAACTAACGACCCTACATGTAATCATAAAAACAATGATAATTATAGTAGTAGTGAAGAAAGTATTTGTAACAATAATAAAAAAAATGATTATTTTTATAATTTTTTAAATTCGAATAAAAAGGATAATTCTTTTTGTTTTATAAAATATAAATCATACCATGAGTTTAATAATAAAAAAAGACGAAAAATAAAAAAATATAAAAGAAAAGAAAAAAAAGAAAAAAAAAAGAAAACTGCAGTCATGTATATGCCATTATATATTAGTATAGTTGGTGGATTAGATTTTTTTTTATATAAATATTATAACTATATTTGTGAAACATATATTAATCCTTATTTTTACATCAATACATATTATTTTGAAAAATATATTCGAAAAAAATATAAAAATTTAAGAAAAAAAGACAATTATTTAGTATACGATTTTTATTATTATAACTATATGTTTTTAAACAAATTTACCACATTTGATAGTTTCAATTCTATAAAAGATAAAAAAGTGGAAATAAATAAATATATCAAATTTTTTAATTTCAAAATCAATGATAAACACCCCCCAGATCTCATATATATGGAAATTGAAAAATACCCATACATAAATAATAGTGGAAAATGTAACAATTACATTCCTATATATGATAATATGCAAAATGAAAACATGCTCATATCTTATAATGGAAAGAAAAACGAATTAGATGATTTAATTATTCCAGAAAAAAAAAATATGAGTAATATTAGATTAGTAGGTATGGAAAAGCCTGAAGAAGAAAAAAATTCAAACATTCGAAATATTTCTAGAAGTATAAATACAGAAAATAATGGCAGATATATGAACTCATATAATACAAATAAAAATGGTAGTATAGAATTTAATTCCAATTTAAACCAAGTAAATAATATATTCAAATTAGTAGATGATAATTTTTTTTATACAGAAAATAGTCTAAGTAGTGATGATGAAGAAGATAGAACCCGAAAAAAAAATATTAACGATATTCACATATTTAAAAGAAATTTATTTATTATAGAATATTTTGAAAATTATTTTAATTTTTCTTTGCTTACACATATGAGAAATATATTATTAGATATGTTTGAAAACTATAATTTAAATTTGGCATATATAAATAAATATATTTTAATAAATGAAAAAAATGATAAAACAAAAGATCCATATTTAGATATGAGCATAATGCCACCAAACTTTTCTAACCCAAAACCTAAATATTATAAAAATGTATGCCCAGAATGGAGTTTTGTAAAATTGAATAGTTCAAGATTAAATAAAATTAAAGAAATAAATTATAATAATAGTATAAATATTATTGAAAGTCAAAATGATTCATACTATAACAATGCATTAAAAATATTTTTTTATGATTTGCCCATACAAATTTCAATGACAATATTAAATCCTGAATATTGGAAATTTGAATCTTTAAAAGAAGATCAAACACTAACACATATAATACCTGAATGTGTGCAAAATTACTTAAATATAATTAATAATATATATCAAAAATACAATGTAGATAAATATTTAATTTTTTTATATGATTTATGTTATATAGATTTAAATATTAATGATTATATGTACACATTTAAATTACCTGATGGCTTATTTTTTTTATTTTTATCTAATATAGAAAATAATGCCATTGATGTATATAAAAATACCTTATTTTTAAAAAATACAAAAAAAGAAAGTAACAATGAAAAAAGACATAATAATATAAGATATAATTACGATTACATATTTATATCTTCAAATTATAAACATAAAGAAAATAAGACACTTCATATAATTATCAATGATAATATAATTTTGTACGATTTTCATATTATTCAAAATCATCAAAGTTTTAATGCACCCACAAAAAAAAAACGAGATAAGTTCCAAACGGGGCAAGAATGGGAAACGACAGAAGGTGCAGAAAAAATAGAAACAAGTTTCATATATAATAAAACGAAAAAAAACACAAAAGATTGTCAATTAATAAAACTAGAAAATGGAAAAAATACAGAAAAAAACGAGCATATGTTCTTAAGTATTACAGAAAATAATTTTTTAAAAAAAAACAAAATAATTGAAATAAAAGATTTGGAGAAAAATAAAAAAGAAGAATATTCTATAACAAATGTGGAGGAAAACAAAAATGGGGAATTTGTAGACGAAGTTAAAATTGAAAAAATGAATAAATGTTTTAACTCAAAAGATTGGGGTGTAAAATGTGGCAATAATAACAATAATAATAATGATGGAAATAAGATGCTACTTTTCAAAAATAAAAACCCAATAAATAAACAAATTTCAAGGGAAAATATTTACTACAATTTAAAATTTTTAAAAGATTTTCAAGAAAAAGAAATTGAAAAAATAAAAAATATACAAAATATTAATGATATATATATAAAGATGTTTTTTACTGAAGAATATTTAATTCAAAATACTCAATTCTCAGAAAAATATATCAAAGAAATGGTAAAAAAATTAAATCGTGATAAATTTTTACAAAAAAACACATTCAAAGTTATGAACAAACAAAATAACAAAACTACACAATTTACAGTTTATTGTATAATTGATTTTGATACAAATCTGGATGAAAATAAAATCAAAAATATATCAGACCCAAATCAAAAATCTATAAAAGTGGAAACACAGTTACAAACATGGAAAACCGATTCATTTAACAATCATATCCAAACAAAAGACAATAACGTATATCCTCATGATATAATACAAGGCGAAGAAAATGGTAATTCAATAATAATAGAAACAAAAAAAATGAATAATCATACAATTCATAGTTTTAGTAATAACTCTTTTAAAATAAACGAAAATTGTATAATTGAAAAAGAGCAACTTGTATCCTTACTTACAAATGATACATGTCTTAATGATTATATTTCGTCGCAAAATAATGAAAATAAAATTGATATTCATAATATAAATAAAAATTTTGATAATGATGATGTTGAAAATATTAATATGATAGATATAAAAAATATTTATAACAAAAAAAAAAGTGAAAATAGTACTAGTATTTTCAATAAATATTATATGAATAGTAACCGAAATGAGAGTAATGAGTATTTTATAAATAGAAAAATAAAAGGAAGTAAAGAAAAAGGGCATATAAATAGATTACATATAAAAATAGGCAAAATTGTTAAAAACAATGAAAAAATAAAGAAAGATGAAAAAAATATTAATAAATTAAATAAAATAAACAAGCTTTCAAATGATCAAAATATATTAGTTAATAACTTAGTTCCGTATATTAGTAGAAGTAGTATGGATAAGGATAAAATAGACATAGATAATGATTTAATACTAGGCAACACAAATGGAATCAGTAATATCATCATTTGTGTCTACACACATGTCTATTCATTTTTATCCGCTTCCTCATGAAAATAATAGAAAATTTTCTCATTTTTTTTTCATTTTTTCCACATTTTTTTTTCTCATTTTTAGACGAGCCCGTGGATTACTTCTTAGATGACGTTGCTACAGATGATGATGAAGAAAAGGAAATAAAAAGAAGGAAGACATTTGATAATTTAAATTTGGAAGGGTCTTATGAATTTTATGAAAGTGAAATATTAAAAATAACAAAAAACCGAATGAATAAAATGATGTCTGAACCAGGAAAAAATATATCAACTCCACTTTTTTTGATTGTAAATAATTTAAATAAAACTTTACAAGAAATGAAATTAAAAACTGCATCACAACCTGAGGTTTTAGCAATTTTAAATATTATGCTTAAAAAAAATAAAATAACAAGAGTAGGGGGGAATTGGCAACCTATATAGGGTATGCATATTTATGTACTTATAAAAATTGTATATCCCAGTTAGTTATTTAAAATACTGAACATTTATTTACTATTGTTAGTATATATATATATATATATATATATATATATATATATGCATTACATGTATAAACATTTAATATATTTTTTTTGTGAATATATTCTTTAGTCTTTTGGCAAATAAATTATTATATCCATTTTTTTTGTTTAATTTCTAAACAATATAGAATTTACTAATTATCTTATTACTTTTATTTTTTGATTTAATTAATTTAGTGAAACAAAAAAATATAGCAACCAATAATAATATTTTTTATTTTAAATTATTTTCCAAATTTTTATAAAAAAATAATAAAATTTTATAACATATTGCATGGAAGTTATACAAAGGTGTTTTTTATTTGGCCATTTATAATCAAACATTTTTTTTTCGAAAACTTTTTAATATAACTTACAAAATTTAAGATATATGAAAATAAAAACTTGCACACAATTCTATACCCCCTCGTATTTTTACTGCCCTTTTTTTCGGGGAATTTGGAATATAAGACTGACTATATCTTTCCTTTGGCAATTTGATATAATTGTGTGTAAATGTATAGTATATAGCAAATATTGCATTCAAAATTTTATCAGAATTTTGAATATCCAATTTTTTGATGGAAAAACAAAACGCATAAAATTTAACAATATAAATAGCACAAGTATTATAAATAAATATGTGTTTTTTTCACGCAGTAAAAATATTGAGGAAAATAATATATATTTTTTTTAATTCCTTATTTCCCCCCTTAAGCTATGTTTTGTTTTAACTTAAATAGCATCATATTTTTTTATAAAATAAAAATTGTATTTCGTTAATTCTCGCTTATATTGTTTGTTTCTTTCTCTTTTCTTTTTAACTAAAATATAGTGATTGTTAAGCAAATAAATCCATATGTATAGTATGTATATATATATATATATAATTATATTGATTTAATATACGCAAACTCTCTTAGTTTTTTTTTCATTAAAAATTTTCTTACAAAAAAAAAATTTAAGGAAACTGCGCCTTGAATTTGCATTTATTAAAATTGAAATGGTAATATATATTTATTATAAAACTGAATTTTTACTTTTCTATTTATGCTTTCATATTTTCAAGTGTTCCCATGATTATTTTAATTACTTTATATATTTTTAACAACTTCAAGACCCTCCGTTGATTTATTTATATTTTTTTTTTAATTAATTTTAATGTAATTAGTACAAAATCAATAAATTTATAAAACAAAAAAATGAAAATTTTACATATTACAATTTTGTTATAGTATATATAAAGAAAAAACAATATAAAAACGAAAAGCTAATAATTTGAAGTATCTCATATAATATTATCAGATATATATTTCATACTTCCCATGTATACATAATAATATCAAAAGGGAATCAAATATATATTTTCTTTTGTGTATAAAAATAAACTAAACAAACAAAATCATATAACATGTACTTGTATGTACCTCCCTTTGCTTTAAATCTCATTAAATTTTTTTACACGAAAAAATAAATGATTTATTTTCCTGCTTCACAAACTATTACATTTTGTTTTTTCCAGTATTATATGTACCTCAGTATATTTTCATTATCAATTTGAACAAAACAAATGTAAACATCCTTGTAATTAGTTAATTATAATTATATATGGATCGTTGTATATACACAAAACTTATATCTACCTTTGTATATTCCAATTTGTTTGTATATCACAGTTTTAGATATAATTACAAAAAAAAATCACAAGCACGTCTTTATGGATTTTCATTTGTTATGTATAAAAATAAATTAAGAACAAATTATTAAAAGACCCACGAAGAAAATATTTTCAATTATATATACATTTTTATTTTCTAGAAAACGAATAATTATTTGCTAGCGACACCGAAGCTATATAACATTTATATAAAGCACGCATGTACGTATCCATGTAAATATATATATATACATGGTTATGGTTATGCAAATAACGTTTTAAAAAATTACACAATCTTTACAATATAATTTGAACAATTTGTATGTATAACGTTATTATAATTAAAAATGAATAATTATTATAAAAAATATATTATTATTTAAGACACAACTGCACATATTTATAAATTTGTTATTATATCTCATATATGAATATATGCATAAATATACTGTACATGGTTCCTGAATTTTGTTTTTAATATTTTGCATAAGTGTACAATGCATAATACCGAAAACAAAAAAATGAATATGAAATTTAAATTAAATTATGGAGATAAAAAAAATGTTATCAATTTAAATTTACGAAAAGATAACGAAAACGAGACAACTACTACACAAAAATCAAGTGCTATTAGTAGTAGTGGAAACAGACAAACTAGCAATAATACTAGTGGGAGCCAGGTTGGTAATCGAAGTACAGTGGAAAAAATTAATTTTAAAAATTCAACAAAAAATATAAAAATAAATTTGGCTAGCTCAAGCCTTAATAAAAATAATATTAACACACAACGAAATAATATTATTAACGAGTCATATTTTTTAAAAAATGATAATAATTTAAACTCAAATTTAAATGGTGTAAATAATGGGAATGTTATAAGTATTGGTAATAGTCCAAGTAATGTTAGCAACATAAATAGCGGAAATAATACTGAACATCATTCTTTTTTTAGTTCTAATATAAATAATTATAAAAGTAAAATAAATGGTAAAACTGATATGTATACATTTGAGAAATCAAGTATTAACGATAATATAAGTATTAATGATGGATTAAGTAGTATTTTACATAATGGGGAAAATATGAATACGAGTGATATATTATATAATAATAGTGGAAATATTATTAATAGTCAAAGTAATAGTAATGTTAGTTTACTTTTAAAAAATAGTAAACAAATACCATCAAACAATTTAAAAATTTATTATAAAAATGAATTAATACCATATTCTTTTCTATATCATAAAATATTAACCATATTAAAATCACATTATAACAATCATATTAGTAATAATTCAAATGTTGCAAATAAGGGTATATCTTTTTTTCATGTAGAAAACATGCTAATTAATTTTGGATTTAAAGGTGTAGATATAAACAACAATTCTTTGTTAAGTTATTTAGCTTCATCAAAACAAATCAAAATAGATTTAAATGAAAAAAGAATTTGTTATATAAACCCGTATACAGATATTACAAATATAACAGCACTATTAAATAAAATTAATAAACATGGTTTTTTATATGGTTATGAAATTAACGATGATTTAATTAATACAAATAAAGAAATATACAAATGGGTAAATACATTATTATATGAAAAAAAAATACGTTGCATACGATCAAACAATAGTCATTTAAGAGGGAAATTAAAATGCAAAAATTTACCAACCTTTTGTGATATATATTCAAAAAGTAAATGTGATAATTGCTTTTATAATTTAAAAGGATATATATTTTTCCCCCTTTCATATCAACATATAGAAAATGAAAGGTATTCAATTACAAATGATATCAAAAATTTATGGGATAATATTACCCTTCCAAATTTAGATAACATTTTAAAAGAGTATAAATTAAAATCTACAAACAAAATATTTTCAAATGACAATGCTCCAAAGCGAAAAAATAAAGATGATAAATTTACACCAATCATTAAAAAAATGAAACGAATATATAATACTCATTTATTCACAGCTGATGAAATTAAAAATGAATTTATCCAAAAAAAATGAACCAATAAAATGAACTATAAAAAGCACACACATATGTTTCCATATAACCCTGAAAAGCTTTGCATACTATCATATGTAAATCTTAAATTGGGAGAAATTAATAAACATAGGCTATCACATTATTCTTATAATAAAAATATACATAAAAAATTTAATGTTTTATTAAGTAAAATATTTTATCCCTTTTTTTAATATAAAAGTGTGTATTATTATATTACATGTTCATAAAAATATAAAATATATTTATTTCCACTAATAAATCCACACTTAAAAAAAAAATATATAAGATAGTATAATATTAGCATTTGCAAATTTTTTCCCAATCCTTTTTTTTGTATATATATATATTCATAAGCATTTAAATAAAAAAATTCATGTTGCTTTTCATAATTTTTTAAACTATTTTAAAAATAAAAAATTATTATATTTTTTCTGTAGAAAATCAAGTTTTGTTTGCTGGAAAACATGATACTTGCACATGTTTTTTTTTATTTCCCATTAATGTGGGATAAGGAACATGGCAAATAAAATAGTGTCATACTATCATTAATATATATAAGTTAAAAAGTTAAAACGTTAAAAAAGATTAGCACAGATATGTGCAGGTTTTTGGGGATAATAAAAAATATACAAATTATATTTTGTAAGATTAAATATATTTCCAAATAATGTGTAAATATAAATAAGTAAGAATTAATAGCTTGCACCTTATCGAAAAAAATCAAATATAAACAAAAAAACAGATGTAAATATTAGAATAAAAAATATAAGCGAGTTCATGCTTTTTTTATTTTTTATTTTAGTTAAATATGTATTCCCTTTAGAAACATTTTCTATACTTTCTTCTACTATATGCTCAATCATTTTTAAATTTTCATTTTGTTCATATATTTTATTTACAAATATATTCATTAAATTATTTATTTTAGCTATTTTATTTTTAGTTTCCATTATATATGTATTTTCTTCCTTTTCAAACAAATCTACAAATTTTTTGAATTCTAATTTCTGGTTATTGTTTAATTCATATCCCTCATTAAATTGATTTTCATTTTTTTTTTTTTCTTTTTCTTCTTCCTCTAAAATGAACGTGTTATATATTATCTGGTTCTTTTTTCTGTTACGCAAATTGTTATTCATATTATCATTATTATCAATGTTTTTAATTAAATTTGTCTTTAAATTGTGTTCGAAAATGTTATTTGTGGGTTCTTTATTATATGATGGATTTTTTTCAGGCTTTGAAAATACATTGTTACGATCATAATAATTTACATCCTTTTTTATATTTTGATCTTTATTTAAATAATTTATATCATTAGTATATTTTTTATCATAGTTTAAAATTTTTTCCGTCTCTTTATAACCCATGCCTTGGGAAGTGTTTACATTCAGAGAACTAATTTTAAAGTTTTCATCGAAATCATCATTTCCATTTTTTTTTAATTGTGTATCAGAGGCGTGGGAAGAATATATATAATTATTTAATGTATTTAAATAACTTAAATTGCATTTAATATTGTTGGTATCATAAAAATAAAAATTCGTATATTTATTTAATTTCACATGATAGCTACTTAAATTTTGCTCATATTTATTAAGAATATCAACAAATATACTTAACAGATTTGTTAAGCAATTCAAAACATATTTGTGTATATCTGTTTTTGGCTGTAAATTTTTAATCTCATTTGATATTCTATTTATTGAATATGATAAATTATCTTTATTTTTAACCCGGCTTTTTTTGGTAATTTCCTCATATTTACTACTTACAAATAATAAGCCATATGTTTTTAAAGTGCTATTATCTATATAATCGCGATTACTAAATATTTTGGTATATATTTCACTGCTTTTAACCAAAAAATTGTCTTTACATTTTATATCCCTTCTTATAAAGTTTACATTATTGTCATATTTTTTACATAAATATATGAAATCATTATACCGGTCCATGTTAGCTAAAAATCTCCATATTTCACTAAAATCGTAAATCACCAAAACAAAAAAAAATGGTAAATATATATTTTTTTTTTAAGTTAAAAAGCTATTACAAATTTCGTTTTTTTTTTTCATCATACAAAAATAGCTAAAACGAAACAAAGTTATAAATATAATATGAACAAATCATAATATGTTCCTTTTTTTATTAACATTAATAAAAAAAAAATAATAATGGAATAAAAAAAAAAATAAAATAAATAAAAAAAAAAAAATAAATAATAAAATAAATAATAAACAGCGCTTGGAAAATTATTAATATATGTAATGCAATTTTATGAACAGTATACAATGGAAACAGGCGTTTTATTATACTCGTTAAATATTTAAGCAGTGGCCCAGCAACAACTGCAAAATACACGGGTATATACGTATGTATGTATATCAAAATATGCAAACGGTTGTTTTAAACGGAGAAAAACGAAGAAAAAAGAAAAACTTAGTATAGCACACGAATAATGTATCCCACACATTTTCAGGGAAATGATGTTCGCACACTTCCAATAATGACGGTATAGTTTAAAAGGTTAAGCAATTTCATTTAATTTAATTCCCAACATATAAATAGATTTTTTGCAAAAGTTTTTCATATATTCATTGTATTGTTCATCATGATACATTTTATTTTTTAAAGAATAATTTAGCAAATATTGATAATTATTTATTGCCTGGGTTATAAAATTTTTATCGTCTACTGTTGATAGTGTTTTACACACATAAAAATAAATATCAAAATAGGATTTTTTTTCGTCATCATTTTCAAAAATAATTTCATTTGTTGTTTCTTTTTCAATTTCATATGTTTTTAAAAAAAAATAATAATATTGTATTACTTGTAATATTATTTGTTTTTGGTCTTTTGTTAAATTGCCAGAAATATTATCATCAAAATTTAAATTTTTATTATCTTTATTATCTGAATTGAAATAAATATTATCAATGATGATATTCCATTTTTTACATATATAAACGTCTTTTAATAGTAAAGCGCATTTTAAAGCTAGATCTCTTTTATAAAATAAATATTGTTTATGTTCTATATATTTTAATGGATAACTAAATGAATATAAAATATCCATATAATTCTTTATACATTCATCAAAAGATTTTGTAAAAAAATTATAATAAAAATAAGCTTCACTTGAATTTATTAAAATGTCCAAATGTAAAGTTGTCTGATTAAATAAAGAGTAATATTCGAAACATTTTTTTATATATTTTTTTATTTTTTTAAATAAAAATTCTATTTCCTTATGGTTGTAGCATAAATAATGTATATCCTCAGAATAATCTATCCAATCTTTTTGTTTTTTTTTTCCATCTATATTTTTATTTTGCAAAAATGACAATGATAGAAAATTTTCATATTTTCGATCATTCCTATGCTTTGTGAATTTTTTATAATTATTTTTCATTTTATTAATAGCCAAATTGTTATATTTTGAATTACAAAAATTACAGACATCAAGTTTCAAATTATTTAATTTTATTTTATTAAATTGAAAAATGTTCAAAAATTCTTCTACATAATTTGTATCGATATTAATAAATGTGGAGGGAATAATAGATGATTTATTTTTATCATCAAAATATTTTTTTTCATTTCTTCTAATTTGTTCATTTTTTATTAAATGAAATATTTCTTCCGTTGTTTCGTCAATTTTTTTTACATTTTCGCAAAATGTTTTTGAAAAGGACATTTTTTCATATAAATCTGAAAATTCAAAATCGTCATATTTGTTTTCATCCTTTTCAAAATTTAAATTATTTTTCTTTAAAATTTGTTCACATATAAATTTATATATAATATTTTCATCTGTTATAATAAAAGAAATTATATCGAAATCATATTTGTTTCGTTTTGGAAATTGTTTTTCAGAAAATAGGCATGATTGCATCCCTTTAGTTATTTCCTCAGCATTTATGTGTATAACATTTTCCAAGCATATTATATTTTTCTCTATTTTTTGAATGCTATCATAAATTAAAATATTATTATTATTATCAAAATAAGCTTTTGTTGTAATTTTTTTTATATCTACATTTTTTGTTATATTTTGTGTATTTGTTTTTTTTTCATGTGTATTGTCTTGAAATTCTAAATTATTTATTTCTTTTGTGTTATTAGTAGCATAAGTTTTTAATAAGGAAAAAATATAATTTTTAATTTTATCTTTTTTTTTATGTATATAATTTACATGTTTATATATATCTATTGATGTACAAGTTTGAGAATAATTCAAATAATTATATTTTAAATATATGATATACATTTCTAAAAAATTTCGATAAATCATATACTTATATTCTACTATTATATTTTTCTCTTTTTCTTTTTTTAATATATGAAATAATTTATAAACATCTTTAATCATACAAAAAGATACATTAATTAAATGTTCATATATCGATAATAAATGTAAATCTAAGAATATATAGCTACATTCAACAATATTATTAAAAATTGAAATACACATATCTATTATTTTTTTTAATTTTTCGTCAAAAGATATTGATTCATTTCTTTTTTTGTTTAATATTACATTGCCATTTAAAATATAAAAATTTATATTTTCGTTTTCTTCACTATCCAAATAATAGGATTCATCATTTTTATTATTAATTGTTTGTAATATTTTTTCATCCTTATTTTCATATATCACACTTTGTTCAATTAAAATGTTTTTTATTTCATTTCTTAGACAAGACAAATGCATATCAATGATTTTTAAAACAAAAAAAGTTGATGCTGTAAAAAAGTTTAATTGTAAAAATATATCATTTATATTTTGAACAACATTGATTATTTCCATATCAATTGTATTACATTCTTCATTTTTTTCAAAATTGTTGATATTACTTTTGTTTAAATGCTTATAGAATATAAAACTGTAAGTTAAAAAAAATAAACTTTCATAAATATTTTTTTGTTTTCTTTGTATCACCCCAATTTTATCACAAATTTTAAATAATAAATTTTCTACACATAAATCATATTTTATATATATTTTTTTGTTATTAATACAAATTTTGTGAGTAATTTTTTTATTTTTAAAATGATAAAAAATTTTTAAAAATAAAATCAAACTTACATATAGATAATATATATCATTATTATTTAATAAATATATATTATAAAAACAAAAAGATATATACAATAGATTTAATTCAAAAAAATTAATTACAATATCGCTCAAAACTTTTTTTTCATTCTTTTCATTGTTTGATTCAACATAATTAATAATATTTTTTTTTTCTTCATTATTGTCTTTTTGTATTATCAAATTATATGTATCATATATTTTGGTTTTTTTATATTTTGTATATATTCTCAAATTTTGAATTAATAGGGATATACAAAAGTATAATATACATGTAAGGTCATTACAAATTTTTCCCAAATTTGACTTTTCATATTTATTTAAGGTAATAGGTATATCATTTTTTTGTTCATTTTGTGTATATAAAGTTTTTTGATAATTTATATCTTCCCTTTTTAAATTAGTTCCTTCATTTTCTTTTTTTTTTTCTTTTAATTTCTTTTTAATATTTTCTATATTATTTGCTATTAATTCCTTTGTTTTTTTTTCCTTTTCTATATGTGTTAATGTTTTGTATTCATCATTTTTTTCAACAATTTTGTTTACACATAATGAAAAAAATATTAAATAATCAGTTGCTAAATCATTCGTCTTTATTTTTTTCAAATTTTTTAATTCATCAATTTTTGCATATAAATATTCCTCCTGGATTTCACATAATAAGCTTACAACCATTATATCAAAAAAGGAAAAAAAATATATATATTTATTTTAGTTCATAATATATTATAATTTGAATAAAACATAATTCATGATAATGTACCCATTTAATTTTTTTAATTAATATTGTTCAAAAATAAGTAATATTAAATAAAAAGAGAAATTGTAAAAACAAGGTAATGAAAAATATGCAATAGAAATAGAAAGGTAACAAAAAAATATAAATTGATTGAAAATTACTTATGAAAATATTATATATCATTAATAGTAGGTACTTAAAAAATTTAAAGAATGCAAAATAAAAAGTTCATCTTTTTTTACTTTATTAATCAAATATATTTATTATCCACAAACTTCTATATGTTGATAACAAAATGAACAAAATTCTAAAAAATTATTGAAAAAACTGTTAAAAAAACTGTTAAAAAAATTGTTAAAAAAATTGTTAAAAAAAATAGTAATAAAATAATAAAATTAATAAAAAAACGGGGAATACATGTAGAAATATTTATATATATGTGGTCATAACATATAATTATATTTTATCGTGGACAAATTACAAATAAACATATATATTTAGACGAAAAAAATATGAATAATAATTGCAATTATGTTTGGTTTAACATATTTTGCAATTCTAAAAAAAAAAAAATTTCAAATTTAATATAACTTTTATATTTATGCCATAACCTGTTGTAATATTTACACATAGCTTTCTACTAGTTTGTTTAAAACTGCACATATAGAAATATGGTGTTCTTTTGCCATTTTTGTATTTGTAATTTCAAAAGATATATTACCACTTACCTAAAAAAATAAGTAATTTTATTTTTTATGTAATAAAATAAAAAATATGAATAAATTGTAGAAAAAAAATGCACAAAATATTTCAACTTTTATTTTTTTATAAATATATTACATGCTTTGCTTGTTTTAAACGGAAAATAAATAATGAAACAAAATAAGGATTATAATACAAAAGGAAATAAACTAGTTTCAATGTTTTTAAAAAATATTTTTCTCTCTTTTTATTTATCCACATTAATTCATTATTTTTTTTATCATCTTTTGAAGCTTTCAAATTAAAAAGGGATATTATTAAACAATCCTGTATAAAACAACATTTCAAATCACACACAATAAATAAATATATATATTTATGATAACACTTTTTTAGTATAATAAAAATACATATTTTTTATATAATATACATTTATAAGACTTTAAAATGTATAATGATTGAAAAAAAAATATATTATTCAATAGCTAAGTAAATATATATTTAGGCACATTATAAAAAAAAAAAAATGTGTATAAAACAAACCTGTATAAAGAATATTTCATGATTGTCCAGAATAGAAGTTACGATAAATGGATCAAATCGAATAAAAAGTAAAGAGGAAATAGTTAATAATACTTTTATAGAAAGGAAAAATGTTTGGTCATTTTTTTGTATATAATTATTATTTATATTAAAATAATTGTCTTTATATATATCAAAAATTTCGGATAATACTTTCTCTTGATTTTTATGTAGAATATTAAAATAGTAATAAATAAAAAAGTTTTTCGAAAAATTAATAATATTTTCTACAGTTTCTTTATTATTTTTCTTATTATATTCATCTTGTGATATTAAATAAACAAAAGATATATTGTTTAATTTATCTATTGGAATGTGTGAAATTTGAATTAAATCATATTCCTTTTTTGCATTTTGTTTAAATTTTTGATATATATTGCTAGTACAATTTATGTTACAGTATTGTGTGTTTATTTGTATAAAATCTATTACATTATATGTGCATTTATTAAATAAATTAAACAAAATATTTATATGTATAATATTTTTCATACTAATATTAAATATATAAAGAAAAACTTTTGTTAAAAATTGCTTATTGTTAAAATAATGATCTGCATCAATATGCTTTATAACCATAACTAAATAAAAGAAATTCTGTTCTTCCAAACAAATAGTAAATAATTCCAATAAATTAAAAAAATCATCAATATAATGCACATTTTCATGAATTAAATAATTACAAAATAAGCAAATTAAAGAATTAATTTCTTTATCAAATTTTTTTTTAAAAGCAATAAAATTTTCACAATTTTTATTACAAGGCTTAAATATATTTTTTATGTCTTTAAAAAATTCTACTAATAATTCAATAGATCTCTTTATTTTTGTCATAATTATGTAAATATCATTTGCTTCCATTTTACATATTTCTTCGTTTTTCCATTGATCTATTTTATCAACATTCTCAAATTTGCCAACACTCTTTGCTGCGTTAATTTTTTGATCGTGGTTTTTTTCCGTGGAATATTTTTCTACATTTTTTCTTAAACCATTTTTATCACTAACCAAATAACATTGATTTAAAAAATTTACAACATTATAAATGTTGTTACATATTAGTTGTATCATACCATCAAATTGGTTGGTAATAAAAATAAAATTATGTTTTTTTTCATTATTTAAATATTTTATAACGTCTTCAAAAAAAATATATAATTCTACATTCATATAAGACAACGGTGTTTTAAAAATACCCGAAGAATTTTTATTTTCATATATATAATTTAAGCATGTATATATTGTTGAATATAGTTTATATAAATTTTTTTTTTTTTTTATATTTTTTATTTCTGAAAATAAATAAATAACATTTGCATAAAATTTATATATTTGATTTTTATTTAACACATTTTGGAAATTTTTATTTTTTATATATATATTTAAATTTGTTAAGCAATTTATTGCTGTATCTATAATATCTTCTTCTCCATAATTTTCAATTATTTGATTTAATAAATTAAAATATTCTTTTATAAATTTTGTGTAATTAACTTTCAAAATTATATTATTTAAAAAAAGTAAGGAAACATTTATATTATCTTTTGTTAATAATATATTTTCAATATTTAAATCATCAATGTTTTGTTTTATCACATTTTCGCTATTTCCAATTTCAGAACATATTTTTTCTGCACACTTTTGTAAAGATGTTTGACTTTCCTCTATCTTTGTTTCTCTTTTTTTTTCAATTTGTATTGCAATATTTTCCTTTAAAATATCAAAAAACAATTCAATTAAACATATTTGTTCATTTGGAAAACAAAAACCATCTTCTTTTGAATTATTATTTTCATTATTGTCTTCAAAAATTGAAGAATCAGATTGTTCCTCTAGTTCAGATCCTGAGCTTATTTGTTGACAATTTAAATCTTGTATATCATTTTCTTCAATATATTTTTTTTTTAGTTTTTTTTTAAAAAAATACATTTCCACATCAACATCAATATCATTATTCTCGTAATTAACATAAGTTGTTTTAATAAAATATTCGTTTTTTAAAAGAGGTTCAATTTTTAAAAAAAAAGTTAAAGATTCATTATAAAGAATATTTATATCTTTTGTATCACATTCATATTCAAATGCATCATATTCTTCATTTTGGTAATTATCGTGTGTGTTATCATTTTGTTTATCCGTTTTTTTTTCAAACCCTTTTAATTTTTTATTTACATTTTTTATATGAGTTAAATAATAATAAATAATAGAGTTAACATATGGAATACACCTCTTTAAAAATATGCATGTTGAAGTTGATACTAAACTATTAATTAGACGAATAGTAAATAATTTAAATTCATTTTTTGACCGTAATAATAAGCAAAGGAACTCGGGATCTACAGCTTTTAAAACAGTTAGTTTATCATTTTCATTCAATTCATTTATATTTTTTGTCAATTTTAAAATATTAATAAATTTATCTTTCGTATTTTCACTTTCTTTTATGCTTTCCAATATATTTTTTATTCCACCACATTTGTTTTTATCATTATTATCGCTCATGGTTTTATATCTATATAAACATAAATTATTTATTCGAAATATACAATTGTATATTTATTTACTTTAGTTTGTTATAATATACCAAATGAAGTTATTTATCATATACATACTTAGGAAATATTTAAAAATCCCATAAAAAAACTTTCAAGTTAAAAAAAAAATAAAACGAAATAATAATGTAGAAAGAATTAAAAATAGTCATATATAATAAATAGAGAATAATCTTTGTCAAAAATTCCTAATATATCTTATTAATTTATTTTTTATTTTATTATTTTTTTTAATATAAAAATAAATATATAAATCCAATTTCTGTGATTTCCATATACATGTATGAAAAAAAAAATTATCAATATTACGTCGTTTATCTTAAAGGTCCTTCAAAACCAATAGGGACTTTTTTTTTTTAAATAATATAAAAAAAATAATAAATTATAATGTAGCTATATATATGGAATTATATGCATCATTCACATGACAAAATATAGAACAATTATTCTATCAATGTGTTTAGTTAAAATGAAAACTCAAGTATCACAACACTACAGCAATAAATGATATTTTAAGATTTTTTTACATATTCTTTTCTTCATATTTTTTGAACTACAAATTATTAAAATAAAAATATAAATTGTTAAATTTGCCATAATAATGTATTATATAGTTTTGTTAATTGTATATATTTTTATTATATTTTTTTAATATTACTTCATATTATTTTTCCCAAAAATAAATCCCTCATGTGAAACCTTAATGGAATTAAGCATTTTATTGGATATATTACAATTTCTATATTTCAATTATTATTAAAATATATATATTATTAAATTGTCTTTTTTGAGAACTTACGTATTTTGGAAAGCCCTTGCAAAACCAGGCATGGTTACGGAAATTTTTTGAAACGCCTTTTAAACTTATAGCCAAAAAAAAGAAATAAAATAAAAAACGAAATAAAAATTATTACATGTTCATAATTTTTTTGTAATGGACAAAATTGTCTTCAAACCCATTAGCTGTGGACAACTAAAAATATAAATATAATATAAAATAAATACAAATATAAAATAAAATATATGCTAACAAATTTGCAATTTATATTCGACGAATTTTAAAAAATTAATTACCGTAAAATAATCGCAATTTATCTCTTTGCATTTTTCTAAAAAGGTTAAAAAATATGTCTTATTTGAATCTTATCCATTATATTTACTTTCCTATAAAATTGTGCATACGCATGCCTTACCATAAACCTCGTCTACACGTAGTACTGATTTCATTTCATAAATAATTTCATTTTTTTCACAAACCCCTTCAAAAGTTAAATGAAAAACGAATAAAATAACTCTTATAATATAGTTTTGCTACATATTTTTATAACTAAAATATATTTTATCCCCAAACCTTGTATATTAGGAACTATTTCATAATTATCAGGTATGTTCCCATTAACTGTTGTAAAATATTTATAAAAAATTGTATCAATATTTTTTGTTTTATATATTTGAATAAAATTATTATACACAATTTTGTCTGTATTACTATAAGACATTTTAATATAAATCTGAAAAATTAAAAATAAGAAATATATATATGTACTTTGGTTCCGTATTTTTTTGCGTTTTATTTTATTTTATTTTTAAATACTTTGGAGTTTTTTTGAATTGTTGCATTTTTATAAGAAGGTGATTCACATAATGTATAACCACCATTGTTAAAAATTATATACACACAATTATTTATGGTGTCACACCTGATAAAAAGAAAGTAAAATGTAAAATATGCTAGAAAAAAAAAATGAATAAATTATTTATTTCATTATATATATATGGCTTACTCAAATTTTGCTTCATCTATATCCACATAATTTTTTTTGAGCAATGGAGTATCACATATTGCATTTCTTTAAAACGGAAATAGTATAAAGGTGTTCATAATATTTATAAATAAATTTGATAGTTTGGGGATATATATTAATATGGGCAAATAATTTTATATATCCTTAGCATTATTTAATTTACATATTATTCACATGAAGATATAGATTTTTATTTAATTCCTCTCCTATAAATAACATAAAAAAATATATGTATATAATTATTGTTTTCTTTAAATTATATAGGATTCTTTTGTTTATTATTATTTTATCTAAAAACCTTGAAATTCAACATTCCAAATTTTATTATCCCCTCGTGTGGCCTTTATGTTGTCTATATTAGAAATTGTGAAAACCATACATTATTAAAAATTATAACAATATAATAGTGTTAAAAGGAAATGTAATATTATTAGTTTTATAATATGAGTAGCATTATTTTTATACATAATGGAATTTGTTTAGGTTTCGATAAAATGCAAGAATATTTTATTATGAGTCTATGGAAATCTTTTATAATAGATAATATTCTGAACGTATCATTAGTTACATTCATCTTAAAATGTTCCGAGAAAAAAAATCGAAAAAATATTAATCAAACATAAGTTATACGTTTTTTTATTAAATGTTCATTAATTATGTGGATATTATTTTTTTTTTTTTTACATCACAATTTTCTTTTCCTTCACAAAGCATTTGAACAACGGGCAATGTGTGAGGTGCATCAAGTGGATCTACAAAATATAGTTTCACAAAAAAAATAAATAATAAAATTGATTATTTTCTATGAAATTGTTTATAAACTCGTGTAGACATTTATATGTTAAAGACATAATTTAATAAATTTCATATTATCTTATATGCATATAAACAATCAATTAACATTTTGTTAGTAACTTTTTTTTATTAAGAAATTATCAATTTTAGGATTTCCATAGCTAGCATCTAAAATGTGAATAAATTCACCTTGCTCACATTTTAATGTTATTTTTTCATTTATGTTTCCAGATAATATTTTTAAATTACCCTTTAATAATGTTTCATCTTTTGCATATAAACATTTTATTTTATGTTCATATAAAAGAACAATAGATACAAAGATAGTAATTAATGCCAAATAATTCATTTTTGTAAACAAAATGTTATAATATTAAACAAGTATTATAGTTTAATTCAAATATATTTATTCAGGAACTTATTATTTTTCGAAATAATTTAACAAATGTATAATTATAAAAAAAAAAAAATATTTTTTCCCATACAATTATTTATATACAATTGTGTATATACACAAATATAATCATGTAATACACACAAACAAGTATAGGTAGGAAATACGTGCTGAACCTTAATACTAATAAATTGTCCACAATTTTTTTCATTTTTTTTTGCATAGTTATTTTAGTATTATATACTTAGAGAAAATATTATTAATAAAAAAAATAAATAAGTTAGTAAAATGTGTTTATCAATTTTCATGTTCCTTTGTTGCAACTATGAAATTAGAAACAGTTTAAAAAAATATATGTTGTATGTTTTTAAAATTATCGAAATATTATAGCTACTTTGGTTCTATACTTGTATAACTAGGTTATTAATATATTTTTATTTACAATAAATAGCAAAGATATAGCAAATAAAGTAATAACCATATTTGAAGTTTAATGTTGATTTCTTTCGTTCCCTATGAAATTCTATTAATACAAAAAAAATAAATAGAAAACACTAAATCAATATACAATAAATGATCAACCTTTTGAAAAAAGTAAAACAAGTATATAGCAATATATATAATTTGAAGGGTATATAAAAAAATTACTAATTTCAACAATTAAAAAATTATTGTTATATTCCATTATAATCCAAATAGTTTTTAACACAATTAAACTTGGTGAAAAATGAAAAAAATATTTATAACATTTCCTGATTTGTAACATATTTTTCCTCAATCTATGCATGTATATTTTTAATTATCTAAAATATACTAATTAAAATGTTACAATAATAAGAATCGTTGAAAAAGTATAATAAAATTTATCTTAAATATAAACCAATAAATAAATATTTGTGATTAAATTATTTATATATATTCCATAGTTATTTATAGATGCTTCAATTTTTTATAACTCACAATATAATTTAAATGCAATAAAATAACATGTGAATTTAGCATAGTATTTAATATATAAAGTTATATTATTTGAGTATCACATAAAATAGTTATATATAATCACAAAAATTAAAAAATCATTAAGAGTATGCATAATTCAAAACATGAAAGTTATATTAATGAAGAACTTTTATTGAAAAATGAAGATAATTGTGAACAATTAAAAAATAAAGCAAATAATCCAAATGATAACGGAAATAATAGTAACAATGTAACAAAATGTGATAATATGGAAGAAAAAGGGAATTATAATTTTGTTGATAATACAAAAAATCTTGAAAAAACTAACATTCCACTGAGTAGGGGCTTAAATGAAAATTCACAAATAAACCAACTTCATACTAATAAACCAAAGAAAAGAAAAAAAAGGACAAAAAAATGTAATGATAATAAAGAATTGCTGAAACCTTCAAATCAAATGGTTAGGATAAATTATTTATTACAAGCATCATTCCTAATGAATAAATTTAGTCCTAATTTATCAAGAAAATATATTAAAACTATGAGAAGACTTTCCAATAAATTTTTAATAAAATATGATAAAAATTTTAAAAAACTATTTTGTAAAAAATGTAATTCAGTTTTTATTCCCAATGTTACTTGCAATATATTTGTTAATCCACTGAATATACAAAAAAAAAATAAAAATCATATTGTTAAAAATTCTATAAGTACAAATGAAAGTGTAAAGGAGCGAGACGAATGCTTAGTTTCATATCAGTGTAATCATTGCCAACACATCACAAAATTTGTTTATGAAAATAATCTACCAATTCCTATTGAAAATGAGAACATTACCACAGTATAATACATAATATCCAAATATAATAAAAATAGAGCATTTAATATTGCTATTTTAAATATAAATCATATGTAAAAAAATATATATTTTTTAAAATAATTATATTTTTTGTTGTTTTTTTTTCGTACCTGCACACAATATGTTCAAATTTTTTATTTTGCCTCTTTATTTGACAAACGTGAAAATTCTAGACAAGTAAATAAACCAATAAATTTGTGACGATCACATATTTTCTATATTTAAATAAAATATAAAAATCATATAAACTTGTTTTTTACACATATTTATCACAACCATGTAATTATAGTGGTATTGCCTTTGATTGAAGTGTGTATTAAATTCTATCATTTGCTTTATTTTTTTTAATTTTCCATTTATTTATAAGGAAACAGAATGGAAGTACTTAACATTATACTTTTTATGTAACATTTTGCATAATTTTATATGATAAGTTATATGAAAATTAAACCATTATTTTACCTTAATAATCATAAATATACATATTATATATATATGTATATATGAGAAAATTAACTTAAAAAGTATTCAGTATAAATTTGTAAATACATTTTATAGGCTAAAATACCATTTAATTTCCACCCAATAATATTTTTCGTATATACGTCATAATTTTAATTTTTTAATACACACTTTTTAAATGTGGAAAAAATATAGGGAGTATAACATGTGTAGCTAACGGAAAATTTGGAATAAAGCTTTTTTATAAATAAAATGAATGGTCATAATTTATAAAAAAAATTCTTAAAAAATTATGATCATGTAATATTTTTTTTATATTTTAAAGTTTATAGCACCAAAAGCTAGCTATTATGAATATTTGTTTTTTTTACAACACTGTTACCTTGTGGGTATCAGTGGGTGCATTTATATATTATTTCTGCTTTTAATTAGGTATCAATTATATTATATAATTATATATTTCACTCATTTTTAAACATATTTATAAATGTATATTTTTTGTTTAATCTTACATATATTTGTATATTTTTTTTTTTTGGTCATGCCATAATCTACAGCATTTTTTTTATGTACATATTAGTTTTTTTTTTATAACGTGTATATAATTATTTCTTTTCATAGCTACAATTAACACGGAAAATTATATATTAATATATTTTTAAATAACTTTTTTTTTGTTCCTTATTTGTTTATTTGTTTTTTTTTTTCGTGTCATTTTATTTTATTAGCATGCTTTTAAAATTATATATATTTTTGTGTGCGCTTATTTTTATTTAAAATTATGATTTTTTTCTTTTTGTAAACAATTACAAATTTTGTTTTTTTTAGCCAATTCATTTTTCCGTCCTTTTTTTTGTAGTGCCTTTAATTCGTGAACGTGTGTGACACATTAACAGTGGGGGAAAACAAGTTTCAGCATTTTAGTTGTAGTGAATAAACACACTAGTAATGGATTTAAAAGATAATATAAATACAGGCATATTGGCTGATACTAGCAACGAAAGACAGGAAACTATAGTAGAAAATGACACAAATAATGAACAACGAAACAATGTAGACGAAAATAATGAAGACAATGCAAAACGAAATAATATAGAAGAAAATAAAGACCAAACAAATGAAGACAATGAAAAAGATACAATGGAAGAGAAAAACGCAAGTATAACAATAAATCCAAATTCTGTACATGTTACTAATGATGTTGAAAATGGTGATCGTAAAAATATATATTTAAATTTTATGGATAAAAATAGTTCAAATACCGAAAATTCTGCAAATTTAAGTCCAATTGAAAAAACACAAGAAATTTCTGATAGTAGTAAAAATGAGAATAATTTAGATAAAGAAAATAAATCTATATCACTTGAAATAGAAAAAGAGAAAAACAATCTTCAAAATTATGAAAATAGCAGCATGGGAAATCCCTCTTTAAGCGTAACAAATAAAATTAACCCTGAAAAAAAAAAAAATTCATATGTAAATACTGGCCCATTATACATTGAAGTGAAAGGGCTTTTAGAGGTTCTTAATGCACAAGATTTTGCAAATAATATAAAAAGCAACAACTTTGAAGAAAAAGGGAAATCTCCATTTCTTAGTAAGCGTTCAACCAGTGTTCCAAATAAAATAGTTCCAAAAAGTTTTGTTCTAAATAAAGTAATTCCTAAAATTATTCATAAAGACATAAATAAACAAAATAATAAAAGTAAAGCATATATTCCAAAAAATGTAGAAATATCCAAAACCAAAAATATACCTAAAGCACCTTTGTTAACGAAATCATACTTAAATCCGTTGAATACAATGAACAAAAATGAGGTGAATAACAAAATGCCAGATTCTAACAAATCGAAAGGAGTTTTTAGAAACACACCAAAAAAAAGTAAGCCATCAATCGAATCAAAAATAAAACCGAAAGAAATGTTTAAAACGAATTTTATACCTTTAAAAGAAATTAATAATGAAAATGAAAATATAGAAAACCCCAAAACAGAAAAAGCTGTTTTCAAATTTGTTCACAAAGTGTTACCTACATTAATTAAAGAAAAACATGTTAAATCTAAAGCGCCTCCTAAAAGTGATATAAAAAATACAATAGAAAATTTAAAAAAAAAATCGGAAATAAAAAATGTAAAACAAAATTTAAATTTAAAAAAAAATATTAATGATACACGGAAAGTCCCATTAATCACTAAAAAAAAAATTACACAAAAACCTAATGTTATACATAAAAATATACCTTTAAAGGCTGAACTTATTAAAAAATCCAAACCATTGTTAGACATGAAAAAAAATATTGTAAAAAAACCAATTTCAAAATTGATAAGCGAAATTAAACCGAAAGAAAAGCCACAAAAAAAGAAAATTATACTTAATAATGCATCGGATAATAAAGAGCCAGTTCTTGACACTTCAGTAGAAAGTAACAATCTCAAATTAAAGGATGATGTACCTATAGATAAAGCAGAAGCTGAAGGCGACAAAGAGCAAATAGAAATAAATATAACTGACAAGAAAGAGCAAACTGAAACAGAAAATAAAAAAACGGCGGTATTAAATGAGAATGAAACTGCAGAAAATGATACTGTAAATGTAAAAAATATCCCTGAAAATAACACAAAAATTGATAATAATGATAATAAGGAAATAAAAAATGATGAAAAGGGTGACATTTTATCTAATGATGCAAAAGTAGAAGATACTGTGAATGATTCTGCCCATATAAAAGAGGAAAATATCAGCGAAATAGCAGGTGATATCCCTATCATAGAAGAAGAAAATATAGATGAAACGTTGGATGATATTGAAGGTATAAAATCAGAACAAGTTGGCGAAACTTTGGACAACTTAGGAATAAAATTAGAACAAATTGAAGATATTTCGAATAATGCTTCAGATATAAACGTAGAAAAAACTGATGATATTATGAAGGATTCTAAAGATGTGAAAAAGGAAATTTTAGAGGATGTTGGCAATGTTACAAATTTAAATGTGGAAAAGGTAGAAACTGTAGATAATGTAAATATATCTAACATGGAAAAAGGAGAGGAAAAAAAGAATATTAAAGAAGATCAAAAATTTGATAATAAAAAGAAAGAATCAGTAGGAAATCTTAAAGAAATAAAAATCAAAAAAAAAACAGATTTAAAAAAAGGCGTTGACCAAAAAATGAATAAAAGAACTCCAAAAAAGAGTGATCAAATATTATCAAAAAATGAAAATGCTATATCTTCACTGAGCTTAAAACAAAAAACGACACCATTTACAGTAAAACAAAAAGCGGCACCATTTACCGTAAAACCAAAAGCAGCACCGTTTAGCATAAAACAAAGTATGAAATCAGAATTAACTTTAAAAGGGAAAAATAGTATGAAAAGTTCACCAAACGTTTTGAAATTAAAAGCAGATATTAATGTGAATTCAAAAGACAAAAAAGATTTAAAAGCTGAAAAAATTAATGATTTAGACAAAAATAATGTTAGTAATAAGACAATTCCTATCCCACTAAGAAAAAGTGCAGTGCCTATGAAAAAGGCTAATGGTGTAAAAAAAATGTCATTAAGCAAAAACTTTATTAAAGGTTTCGACTTAGAAAAAAGAGTATTAAAAAAAATTAACAGATCAAATAGTGATAAGAATATGAAAAAGAAATCACAAGATGATATCGTTTACAATAAAAGTAATTCTAAAAGCGTTTCATCTGCATCTTTAAAAAATTCAATGTCTGTTATAAAAAAAAAAGAATTAGGTAAATCAAAATCTGATAATATTAATGAAATAATGTTAAATAAGAGTAAGACTACATTATCTTCGAAATCTGAGAGCAATGCTCACAATACATTAGAAAAAGAGGATACTATTATGAAAAAATCAGATTTTAAAGAAAACAAATTATTTAATAAAAAGAAATCAACGAGTTCAAAAATATTAAAATTGAATGGAAAGGAAAGCATGCCATCTTATATAGGTAAATCTAATTTGATTAATAACGATGACAACAAAAATAAAAATTCAGCTTTAGAAAAAAATGAAGTATCATCGTCTAAGGGTATTTTTGAATTAGACAAAATAAACAAGCCTTTAAAAAAATCTAAATCATTAAAAAGGCAAAAATCGAAGGTAAATAAAAAGATAAATATGAGTGAAGACATGTCAAATGGTGAAGAGAAAGTTGTGACGAAAACCCCAAAGTTAACTAGCTCAAAAAAGATGAAAAATATGCCCTCACAAATAAAAATGGATAAAAAAATAAAAATAATAAAATCAGACACAGCACAAAAAGGAACAAGTAATAATATAATTAAAATGAAAGAGAAAAAGGGTTCAAAAAAAAATAAAACAAATGATAATGGAATGAATGCTTTTTCAGGAGGAGCTAATGCAATGCTAAATAAAGAATTAGAAAAAATAAAGCCTTTAAAAGATAAATGGAAAAATAATTATGTAACTCCAAGAATTGGACGATATGACATAGTAGATAGTTTTAATATAAAATCACAAATGATCAATTCAGATTATTCTAATAATAATTCCCATTCTGGTGCTCATTCGTCATCTCAATCTACATCATCCAAAAAATTTTCAAAAAACAAGAACACTGATAAAATAGGCAAAATTAATAGAAATATAAATAATGAAAACAACTCGTATAATCAATCACAAAATTTAATGAACAGAACAGAACATAATAGTTTAACAAAAATGGACATTCCGACAACATTATCTTCATCCATGAATAAAAATTGCATACCTTTAGATGATGAAAGGAGATATCGAAGTATAGGAAATATTGAATTTTTGAACTTAAGAAAATCACCATCATTAAATATGAATAAAATAAAATCAGATAATGCACTAAGAAATTTATCTTTTCATGTAAAACTAGAACAGCCTAAAGAAATTAAAATAAAAGGTACTCCTGATTTGTATTTAAATAAATTATATTCTACAAATTCCGTAGCAGAAAATTCGAATGAAAGCAAAAAATGTAATTATAATTGTATGTTTAATAAATGTTATCCTACAAATACTAATACAAATTCATGTGGAAGAAAGGAATCTACGATTCAAAACTTTAGTTCATTATTCAATGTAAATAATAAATATATACAATATAATACGAACCCAGGAATTAGAGTTATGTCCCATAATAGTCCAATGAAAATGTCTAGTATATATGAATCTGAATTATTTCCGAAGAAATTTAGTAACGAATTTAATGGGCAAATGGGTGGCAATATTAGTAGACGATTTAGTACGCAAGTGGGAATACCAACAAGTAGACAATTCAGTAATCAATTAAGTAGTCAATACAGCAAGCAATCCATTGGACATATGAGCAGGTATATGAGTAATCAAATATCAGAAAAGAAGGAAAACTCAAATCAGGTTCCTTTGAGTGGACAAATTAATTCAAGATCATATTTTAACAAATCATTTTCAAACAATGGCTCTCTTAAAATCCCCAAAACGTCAGCATGTGGTACAACAATGAATTATTGTAGTTGTATTTAAACGGGAAAGTGAAAAACGCCATATGTATGTGTATATATATAAATAGAAGATGAAGATGGCTGAAAAATCAAATAAAAATTGAATTGACAAAAATAAAACATATTCATATTAACAATTAGTAATAATTTTCATTACCTGTATTTTTTATAACAATCAGAGATAATAATTTTGTTCCGAATTATTAAAATTTCGCATTTTATTTGTTGTTTCGTTTGACAAATTTTATCATATAATGTACACATTTTTAATTATTTATTTGTGTCTATATACATATAAATATTTATAAGATCGTTTTTTTTTTGTTTTTACTTAATACATAGATATAGAGAGAAAATTCAATATGAAGCATATTTTTATATTTAATACAACAGCAATAATGAAAAATATGCGGATTTGTTTTACTTAAAAATTTTAATGTTGTATATGTATAACATTATTAAAAAAAATTACACAAAAATATATTTATTACATTTATTTAGCTTTATTAGTTTGTTTTTCGAATATGCATGTATCAATGAAGTTTTTATTTGTTGTGATAATAAAAAGAAAATATTATATAATACAGCATAAATTATAGTATAATTTAATTTCATTGTTATTTGTATTGTTTTTGTATAATCACTTCTTAATTTTTGTTGTTATTATTATCACTATTTTATATTATTTAAAATTATTTGTTTGATTTGTAATTTTTCCTCGTATGTTTAACTTAAAACCAATAACGTATATTATTCCTTTTATATAATTAATAAATATTTTATCGATATAATTAAAGGTTTTTATATTTTCAGTTTGAAACAGTGTCTATGTTTATTATAGAGCAATTTTTATTATCCCGTGAAAAAAAATTGGATTTATGCATATGTTTAAATAATAAGAATAATATGATTTTCCACTTAAAATATATATTGTTTTCAATATGGATTATATCATTTATCTTTATATATATAAAGAAATGTAGCACATTTTAATGAATATGTTATTTTCATAAGTTAAACAATATTATAATTTTTTTTTTTTTTTTTATAAATCATTTATTATATATTTTTTTTTCAGTGCCAAGGGTACTTAACATTTTTTTTAATTCGTTATTTTCGTTATACAAATAATGAATATGTTTTCTGTATAAATCTATTTGTGTCTTAAATAGATAGGAAGCATTTTCCTGATCTGTTATTGGTAATTTTATTTCAGCATTATTATTATTTGGTATATGGGTTTTTAATTCTGTATGAATAGAACTAGCAATTTTAACTAATTTACCATTTTTATCTATTAACATTTTATTATTTATTAATAAATTGTGTGCGTAAAAGATCAGATCGTTGATTGTATTTTGTTGTATTTTAATTATATTTAATGAATTATTATAATTTTTAATTAACAATTTTAAAATTTGATGAAATTTTGAAGAGGAATTTGGATTGTTCAATGCTGGCGGTATATCAATATAATTTATTAGCAATGTGTTATTAAAAGGTTTAAAATTGTTTAATTCGTCACAATTTTTTATTTTATTTTCATACATAGATATATTTAATTCATTTTTATTTAATGTGCTAATAATATTTAATATA
The DNA here is from genome assembly GCF_900002375.2 of Plasmodium berghei ANKA. Taxonomy (NCBI): domain Eukaryota; phylum Apicomplexa; class Aconoidasida; order Haemosporida; family Plasmodiidae; genus Plasmodium; species Plasmodium berghei. The sequence goes on from NC_036171.2 coordinate 1,676,570, forward strand.
TCTTTTTCCTTTAGTATATCTTCTTCAATATATTGATTTATTGTCTTTTTTTTTTCCTTTTCTTTTATTTTCAAGTCATTTCGTTCTTTTAAAAATATGAAATCTAAGATATGTTTATTTGCGCAAATTATGTTTTCTATGTTACAACTAATATTTTTATTTGTAAAGTTTTTTTTGTTTTCCTCCTCATTTTTTATAATTGTTAATAAATCGAGTTCTTTTAAAAGACAAAAATTTTTAACCAATCCATTTGCGATTTTTATTTTATTTTTTTTAGATATATCTTCGCATTCACTCTCATTATTTATTATTATATTTTCATTACATATATCCATTTTATGATATGATATATATTATTTACTAGTTCATTTTTCTATGCATTTTATTGCATGATAAAATTTTGTTTATATATTTCATGTTCGCATTTATTATATAATGGTTTTATTTTTGTACATATTTATATGTATGGGTATATCTGAATTTAAATTAATATAGTATTAAAACTTACACTTTCTCCAATTTGTGAATTTATTTTTATATTTCATATTCCATAGTTCGTTATTATATTTCTGTTTAATAATCTGTAATTTTTAATAAGATCCTAATGATATTTAAAAAATGCATACATGCATGTACCCATAATATATAAATGCATGAATATATATAATAGGGGGGAAATATCTATATATATATAATTCAAAAAAATAAATAAAAAATTATGATAAATAGTCAAAAATACAACTTCAAATATAAATTTTTATAAAAAAAAAAGTGGTATGCAGCATAAAATAATTTATTATGCAAAAATATATATGTGTGTATATATTGCTATTAAAAAATGTATTGTCAATGCAGTATAGATAAAATGAAAATATGAATAGAAAAACAAACTACCAATAAATCAAAAGTAATAAAATAAACAGTAATGAATTAATAAAATGGTAATTTATGCAATCATAAATTATGTAACCTCAATGCATGTTATAATTTTTAAGTGATATATATTTTTTAAATTACTTGTTTTTGTTACTATTCATTATTATTTTGTATTTTATATTTTTAATTTTTAAACTGTTGTAAATATATTTTATCGTATACAATACATTTTCACGATTTTTTTTCATAATTTTTAGGTGTGGTTGCTTTAGTAGATATATAAAATATTTTTTAAAAAATTACATATTTGTTTAAATTACTCTTGTTATTTTATTTTTTATCTTTTGTCTTTTTTTAAATATATATTATTCAAATACAATTTATCATTATATTTATTTTATACTTTTTACAAATTTTTTTTGTATTTTAGAAAGTAGTTTGCACATTTTTTCTTTTTTTTGGTTACAATGTTTTTAGAATAATACCATTAAATACATATAACTTATTTTTCAAATCATATGTATATATATGCATATTTATTTGTATATATATCTTATTTCTATGTTTAAATGTGTTATTAAAAGGTGAATTATATTTTATATATTAAGCCTGAAGTAAGCGTTTTGAATATATTACTCTGATTACTGTTTCAAACTTTTTTTTTTTTTTTTTTATTTTATAACAATCTCCTTATGTATTGGAGTAATTAATTTTAAGTCTTTTATTTTGTTGTTTTTCAAAATGCCGTGGTGCTCAAAAAAAAAAAAAAACACATCAAACCAAAGAAAAAAATATTTAAATTATAATGAAAAAAATGATAACGAAGTAGTTGCAATATGCGAGAACCATGCATCAATAATTAATATTATAAAAAAAGGAAATGAATGTTATCCAGAATTAAATGATAAAAAGAGTAGCACAATTAAAAAGGAGGCTGTTAAAAAATCCAATTTATTAAAATACTATGAAAAAAATGTTTTAAAAGATCATTCCAAAATAAAAAGCTGTGAAAATGTGGTGAAAAAAATGAATGTTTTAAAATTAAAAAATGAAATGAAAAGAGAAATAAAAAAAGAAATTTCTAAAGACAAAGATGTGAAGGTAGATAAAAATAACGATACTAAAGAAAAGTACAAATTAGAAGAGTTTTCAAAGTTAAATGCAAAAAATAAATTTAAAGTGTTAAATGAAATAGAAAAACAAATTAATGAGCATAAAAAATGTGAAATTTCTGATATTCATGATGATTTAGCATTTATAAATATATATAAATTAACTCATAAAAATATGTATGCTATATTAGATCAAGAAAAACAAAATGTGGTAAGTTCATATACATACATGTATAACTATATAATAAAAACTTTTTATGAAATAATTAATGTCTAATTATCCTAGTGTGCATTATACATATGTTATAAACATATATTCATCCATATATATTATTTTTGATATCTTTTCTTTATACAGAACTATTATAATTGTAACCAAATTTTAGAAATGATTTTAAATAATAAATTACACAAGTATAGTTTAATAAAAACGAAAACAGAAGATCAATATGTTTATTTAGAAGATAAAATAAAAGAAATTCAATTTTTAAAGAATTTTGAATTACAATATTATTTAAAAATAAAAAATAAGAAATATTCTATGAAATCTGAATATGAAAAAGGGTATAGTAAAAAAAATACAATATTTTTAGAATTAAGTAAATCGTTATTAGATGAAAAAATAAAATCCTTAAAAAATTTTGTTATATCTCCTTATGATAAAGATGTTGTTGAAATAATTTTAATACCAAATAAAAAAAATAGCGAACATTTTGGTGGATATCATAGAATATTTTCTAATTTATTTATAACTAAATATATTTCGTCGTATTTTTATCATATAATTGAAAAAAAAATTGAAAAACATAATTTAGTGAAAAAAACAAATAATATTCATATACGAATGAAATTAAAGACAGATTATCCACAAGCAATAAAAAACATTTTTCAATATATATATGATAAAAATTTTAGATTACAAGATCTTGATTTTAAATTATTAATAACTATTTATATAGAATGTAAACATTTTAAAATAGATGGTATTATAAATGATGTTATTAATGCAATTAGGGAAAAAACAAATTTTGAAAATATTATAAAAATATTAGAAATATGGCAAATTTTTAAAGAAACAGAAATGATAAAAGATTTCTCCCGTATATTATCTGATTCGTGGTTTCTGATTTTTTCAGGTAAAACTCAAATTATAGCGTCATACTTTTTTCCCCTTTTTTTGCCCCTTTTTTCGATAAATTTATAATATGCACATTTTTTTTATTCTTTAGAAAAGTATCACTATTTACTAGATGCAGAAACATTCAGCCATTTTATTAGCTTCGATAATATAATGATAAACGAAATGAGAATATTTATTGAGGTGATAAAATTTATAATTAAAAACAATTGTAATTTGGAGGAACAAGAAATTATTTTCAAAAACGTCAGATTTGGTTTATTAAGTCATGAAAATCTGTATAATATGCATAAATATATAAAAAATAGTTTTGACGATATTATACATAATAAATATGATGGAACCAATTTTATTTGTATGAGATATGAAAGCAATAAAGCTCGAAAAAAATATGATGAAGAAGAAATAAAATTCGACGATTTGAAATGTCAAAAAGAAATAAATGAAAAAAAAGACAATGATGTTGACATTATAACTGATGAAAAAAATGACTCATTTAATACATGTTTTTCTGAAGAAATTAAAAATTTAAATGAATTTTACAAAATAATAAATATGGAAGCTTTTGAACCCCCATATATAGAAAAAAAAAATATAAATATATCCTTGAAAAATGTCACAAAATGCATAAATAATATTTATAGTATACTATTTGATAATATTTTTAAAAAACTGTTAAATAAAGATGAAGTAAAAGAAAGATATAAACCATGGAATGAAAATCAATTTTTTCAATGTGTAAATAATTTAGATAATGAAAATTATTCTTTTCAATTAATTAAAAAAAAAACTAAAGTAGACAAATATTCCTTTACATATGGAGATGAACGATTAATACATGAATGTCGATACTGTTTTAAAATCATAAAAAGTAAAAATAGTAACATATCTATTGGTGTTATATTAAAAGTTGGAGAATTAAATATGTCAAATCATACAAATTTTAAAATACCAAAAATATTAATTGAAGGTAATGATGAATTAGCGATATACTTTGATTTTTTTGTCAACGATTTTTATGTTTGTAATATAAATGAAAATGATGATTCTAAATTATTGAATAAAACGAAATTGAATATACATGCACATGAAAATAAACTAACAGACAATGATATAATTAATTATAATATTGCGGTTATCAATCAAATTCTTAATATAGACATAATAATATTACCAAAAAATATTACTTTTAAATATTCCTTCCCCATTTTAAAACCAATTACATATTTAGGGGAAATAATAAAAATGCCATTTATTAATATAAAACCGTTTTTTATATTTAAAGATTCATTAGATTCAATTATTATGCCATCTGCCAAAATTTAAATATAACAACCAAATCGTTAAAATGTAACAAAAGAATAAAACAATAAATATATATAAGAGTTGGATATTCTACTGTAAACAAGTGATATCTATAGATGTTTTCTTTTCCTATATTTTATTTTTTTTATTTTGTTAGTTTTTATTATTCATCCCCCTTGATATATATACATATTGTATATAATTGTCCATTCGTTGTGAATTTTCTTTTTAAATATATATATTTATGTACATGCAATATGAGCATGCTTTAATTTTTTTGCAGGTTTTCTATAATATACTATTTATTTATCATTTTTGTTTTTAATATTTATTCAATTTGCTGATTTTTTAAATTAACTTTCTTTGATGCTTTTTAAATATTTTTTCAATTTATTTTTTTAAATGCATTTTTATTGTAAAAAATACAAAAATGGTACTTTATCTTAATTTAAAAAAAAAAACATTAAATATTTTTTGGCAATAATTTTTATAATCGTAAAGCATCATTTTTTTATATAACATTATATTTTTTTTAAACAGTATATTGTTTTATATTTTTTTTTCCTTTTTAGTTAGTACATAATTTTGTTTTAGGAATATATATGTATTTAGTTCTGTTTTTGTTTCGTTTTAAATTGTTTATTGGTAATTCATTCTATGAATGGTATAACATATACATCTTGAAATTTTATTAAAAAATTGTTTTGTATAATATTGTACATATGCATTTTTGTTGGTAAAACTGATAATATATTCATAAACGAAAAAATAAAAATAGTTGTAAAACTTATAATGATTAATAAATATTAAAGTCGCTCAAATTTAATCCTTTAGATAACTAACTTACCATATTGGGGAGTCAAATTAGCATTTATGCATATATACACGAATTATGGCTTAGGCAATTTACAAATAGTTTATAATACATAAGTAGTATATATGTAAATATTTATTATAGAAATAATTGTTTTCGCATTTAAAGTTGAAAATGATATATTATTTATTGTATGTTTTATTTATGCTTTATAATTTCTTTGTGCCTGTTTGTTATTCAAATATGAATAAAAAAATATGTATATATGGAGGATCATTTGATCCAGCTACCTATGGTCATGAAATGGTACTTTCAAAAATTAGCAATTTGGAGTGGGTAGATGAAATATGGGTAGTTATATGTAGATGCAGATATGATAAAAATCTTGAAGCGTTTGAGCATAGAAATAATATGTTTTCCATAATGTTAGAAAATAATAAATATCCGATGAAGAAAAATAAAATATTTGTAAAAGATTTGGAATCTGAAAATACAACTGCAACATATGACTTATTAAATATGCTAAAGAAGACATATCCTCAATATGAATTTTATTTCATTATTGGATCTGATTTATTAAATGATTTAACTTCTTGGGATAGTGGTGAACAATTAGTCTCTGAAAATAATTTCATTGTTATCGAGAGGGGTGATTTTGATATAAATAAAGATATATTAAAAAAAATGTTTAAATATTATTTAATCGAAATTCCAATCAAGTCTTTTGTTAATTATATTTCTTCAACTGATGTAAGAAAATTATTAGTTAAACAAAATAATGAAGATTTAAAAAAATATATCAATTCAATGGCTATAAATTATATAAATAATAATAATTTATATAAAAGTTATGGGAAATAATATTTTTTGACCCTTAAATAAATGATGTTTTGTCAAATTATTATAACAAAAAAAAAATGAATAAAAATATAATATAAGGGGTAAATGAAATAATGCCATAAATTATCACAACTATAGAGATAATAAGTTTGTAACAGAAATTTTTTTTTTTTAAATTCTTCAAATTATATAAATATTTGGGGTAGCAAAGAAATTTACTATTTTAGTTATATTATTCAAAGTAATAAAATGGGGTATATATTTTGTCAAAATAGATAATAAATATAAATTCTTTGGAGTTTATAAAGTTTTTTTATTTGTAGTTTTGCATATGTTCACATTTCCTTGATGTTTATATACTTATGGGAAACATTGCGATTTTTTTATATTTGTACAATTATAATATTTAACATGAATTATAGTTTAATTTTCCTTTACATATTTAACATATATAAGAACTAATTTAAACATTTGTTTTTTTAAATAATTAAAATAATATTAACAAAGTAACAACATTTATTTTATTCCCCGTTACTATTTATATGGTTATCATTACAGATCCAGTCTATAAATATTTTATTTTTCACATGTGTTTATCAATTTATTTTCTCTTTTTTTTTGATAAATTTGTCCACATGTATAAATACGTTCATTACCAAATATATAATATTAATATTGTTATGCTTAACTTTTTTCATTTGATGTATTTTGTAGGTATAAAAAAAAAAATAATTTTATTTTACTTTAGTATTTTTTAATTTTTTTCTTAAATCTATAACTATAGGAGATATAATATCATCATTTTCTTTTACTACATTAATAATATCATTATAATCTATATCATTTTTTGGTGGCTCAATAGGATTATGCATTTCTTCACAACATTTTAAAAAATATGGATCTGATTCTAATGTATTATTTCTATTATCTATTCGATTTTTATGTATTATTGTTTGATTTGGTGCAAATGTCACATTTGCTTTATATTTAACTCCGTTTGTATCATAAAAATATTTTCCATCTTGTGTTTTTATAAACTCTTCTGTTTTCATATAATCTTTAAAGGATAAATATATACGCGAATGAATAATATCATCATGAGAATTTTTTCCTATACTTCCATTAACATAATAATAATAATCCAATTCATCTTTAAGATTGTTTGAAAAAGAATCAAAAAAATTATTTTCATTTAAAGTTGGAGGTAAATTTCGAATAACAATTTTTTTTTTTTTTACACACATTTGGTCTTTTTTTAGTAAAGATATCAACATATCTTTTCCCGTTTTTTTTAATACAACATTATTGCTACTTTTTTCACCATTTTTATTATACTGTTTATTATTTTTTTCATAATTATTATCTACTGTGTAACTTTTATTATTTTTTTTTTTGTAATGATTTACATATTTATTATATCTATACCTTCTATCATCTTCATAATAATTTATGCCTTCATATTTTTTATGCTTATTGTAATTTTTATTTTCTTCATTTGCTTTTTCTTTACTATTTTCGCTTGGTTTTACTTTTTGTAATATTTTATATGGTCTTACATTTGAATACATCGTTTTTTTTTCTTATTATACTGAAGTATACCAAATATCATTGTTATTATTATTGTTATTACATGTGTGCATATACATACATATATATATCATATGTGTAACATAAATAAATAAATAGCAAACATTTAAAAGAATGTATTTGTTACCATCATTCTTTTGGACTTATATAACAATCTGCTCGTTTTTTTGTAAAATATAAAAACATAACTTGTTTTTATTTTGTGCATATACTGATTATTATTTGGGTTGATGATTCAAAATGAAAATTAATACATTTTACATAAACATTGTTGAAAAAAATATTATAAACACACTGTAATAAAGAAAACAAATGTGATAATATATAATGAGTAAATGAATAAAATTATTTTAAATAGAAATAAGTGTTTTAAGTATATTAAAATATTTTATATTTTAACACATTTTATTTTACATTTTGTAGATAGCTTTTTAAATGCTAAACCTTTATATACAATTTTAAGAGGGATACTAAAGAATGAAAAAAAAGTACAATAAATTTTAAGCTAAATAGAAATCCAAGTCATACAAATGTATATACATCTTCTATATATTATAATTCATTTCTTTTAAAAAAGTAAATTTATATTTTATAACATATAAATTTATGAAATGCTTCTTATTAATCTCTATAATTACATATATTGTCTATCCGTTTGGTATATTGTTATTATTAAAGGAAATAAACCATATATTTTTTTTTTGTAAAAATTAATAAAACTTTTATGAAATTTACATATTTTTTTGACATTCATATATTTTTTCATATGCACACAAAAAACATATCTCGTTGTAATGAAGAATTTCCTATTTATAGATTTAAGTTGTACATATATTGTTTCTTTTTAAGTTGAATTTGATGTGTCTCTAAAATTTATTGAATGTATAAATAACAATCATATTTAAAACATTTATACTATTATAATTGTATAAAATAATACAAAACATTTTATATTATTAAAAAAATACAAAATTATATGTTTTGTGCAAAGAGTACAATTATAAGTTGTTAAACCTGTGAAAATTCTAACATAAACTTATACATAAAAAAAATCATATATTTTATATGGTTGTATTTTTATTTTTATTACTTTAAAATATTCTATTTATCATAATATTTTAATATTCTTACAAAAAAAACAAATTTTACACATAAATTTGTTTCTAATAAATGGAGGCCACATGTTATACACCAAAATAATAATGTAAATTTACAATAAATGGTTTATTGTGAAATGCTAACATTTTTACTATTTCTTTTTTTCAAAATAATATATAGTTTTCTGGACACTAAACAGTTATATCGTCTATATAATGCCAAAGTAGATGTTGCAAATATAATATATGTTAGATTAAATTGAATAAAGTGTTTCATAATTTCTCTGTATCCATCAATAGAAAAAATATTTTTCATATAACATTTAAATACATGATAAAAAATAGTATTTATATTTATATAAGAAGAAAGATGTGAAAAATAATATTAATTGCAAACTTATAAATGGGATAGTAAGCGATTTCAATAAAATGAGATAAGATACATGTAGTATACTGACTATAAATCATATTTTAATTCATATATATTTTAGTTACTGAAAAATACCATTTTTGTAAATATGTAATGGAATAATTTTCATATGTTTATACATGATATGCGAATCATAGAATATTGTATATTATATATTACACTAATTCACTATATATAAATGCATAGAATTATATAGTAGTATTCATATTATACATACATATAATATTTATTTTTTTCACATTAAATCTAGTAAATAATTAATATAGCCTTTCATTCATTAATTATATTATTTCATCGCTTTTGCAAAATTATTATAAAACAAAATTGGATATCTATAATACATTAAGGTATAATAAAAATATATCCATGTGGAAACTATAAAATCGTAAAAATTTATACTTATATATTACATAATGAAATATATTTTTTTTTGGCATTTAATGGAATAAAAAATAAAAATAAGTTTATATTATTTAGTATTTTCATTATTATATAGTATAACATAATACTCATGCAAAAATATTATTTTTAATGAGAGAAAACGAATATTTATTATAGTGATTGTATAAAAATTCAATCGTGCCTCTCTAATTAAAATAAAAAAACGACATTAAAAAAATGCAAAATAGTTCAAATGAAATTACGCAAAAAATATTTTTAAGTTTATATTATTTGTAAATTAAAACAAACAAACAGATATAATAAATAAAAATATGATGACTATTTGAATTAAGTATTAATATGTAGAATTGTTACCTTACAAAAACGTGATAAAGAAATAAAAAATATATGAATTATATATTTATATATTTTTTTAATTTTCTATGTAGAATACTGTTATTTGTTTTTTTCCATTTATTAATTATAAAAGTCGCGTTATTTTTAATGGATTTTAAAAAATTACATTCATTTGAAATCACAAAATACTCATATGATATATTATAATAATGATTTATAATCTTTACACCGGTTTCTCCAGGAAATTATACGAACACAGAGATAAATTTATAAAACTGTTTATTATCAAAAATGAATTTTTAAATACTCGTCAATCTATACTCCAGAAAAAATTATATTATGCACATGAAAATGCAAATTACAATGATTTTAATGGACATCACCCTATTATTTTAATTCAACAAAACAAAAATCACAATGAGAAAAACAGATATAATAAAATAAAAACCATTGCATTCGCTAACATATTTGGGGCATCTGTTGTGTCGCAAAGAGATGAAAATGTAGAAAATGTAGAAAATAAAGATATAAAAATAAAAATTAATGAATTTAGTTTCATAAATAAGTCAAAAAATTCAAATTCAAAAGATGCTAACAATTTAGATAAGCCAAGTACCGTTATACCTGAAAATAATAAAAATAAATCAAAAGACGATAAATATGAATATTATCAAGAATTAAGCGAATACAGTAACATGCAAATATTTTCTAGTAATAGTCATCATGAATTAGCAAATGAAATATGTTCCAATTTAGGAATAAGCTTAGGTAGAGCTTATATTGGAAAATATAGTGATGGGGAAATTACTCTTCAAATAATGGATGAAGTAAGAGGAAGAGATGTATATATAATACATTCTACCCCTGCAGGTGGTAAGGATGTCCATTCACGCTTAATGGAATTGTTTTTATTTGTATCGACATTAAGAAGATCATCTGCAAAAAAGGTTATCGTTGTTTTACCATATTTAAACTATTCCAGACAAAATAAACATAATGGTTATTTTAATAATATGCATTCACTAGGAGCTCCAGAAATAGCTATTTTATTACAAACCTGTGGTGCTGATTCAATTATCGCTGTTGATTTGAACAATCCACGAATTGAAGGATTTTCTACTGATCAAAAATTTTTCCAGCCAGCGCTTATGAATATTAATCCACAATCTTTAGCCGTAGAATATTTAAAAAAAAAAAAACTCCATAACCCCGTTATTGTTCCAATTGATATTGATGATGCAGAAAGAGCAAAGGAATTTTGGGTTAGAATGAAAAAGCATTCGAATGATGTAGGATTTACTACGTTGGTTTCTAGCACATATAATGGAATGCATAGCAGAGAAGAAGCTGCAAATGATGAATCAAATGAATCCAGTAAAATGTTAACCAATAAACAAAATATAGTTTCTCAAGACAAAACTAATAACAGCTCTTTAAAAGATTTCGAAAGCAAAAATAATATAAATTTACATGAAAACGAAAAAATAACTATAGTTGGCGATATTAAAGACTGTGATTGTATAATAGTAAATGATATACTTGATACTGGAGAAAAATCTAAAAAGGTTGCTGCTCTTCTAAAAAATGCAGGAGCTCGAAAAATATATCTTTATGCAACTCATGCTATACTATCTGATGGGTGTATCTCAAAAATTAACGATTCATGCATTGATGAAGTTGTAACAACAAATACAATACACATTCCAACAGATATATGTTGTGAAAAAATGCATATTTTATCAGTTGCCAAATTAGTAGCCGAAGGAATTAAAAGATTTAATAATGAACAATCACAAAATGCGCGAGAAGATTTTTCAGATGGGCAAGTGGAATTAAATGTATAATTATTTTTTATAAAATGTATTTTAATTACAATAAATCATTTAAAACACATGTAAATATATGTCAATGTAAAGTAATTTGGGTTTTTTTAATTAAACCTATTCACTAAACACATATTGGATGCATCTCTTTGTTATATATATCTACGTGATTAATTAAAATATAAACAAAAGTGATACTATATTGTGAATGTATTTGTTTTTTTACGTTTTTTTTAATATATATATTTATTTATTTATTGTCATATTTAATTATTCCTTATTGTATTTTTATAATTATTTGGATTTTTCAATTCGACATGATACATTTTTATTATCTTGCTCACAACTGAAATTATTTTAATATCAAAGGAAATTTTAATTTTAATAATTATCTAAAATTAAATAGCATAGTCGAAATTATTATAAAATATGCACTTTTTCCATTAAACATTTTTTCCAAAAAAAAAACTTTAGTAAAGTGGATATAATGAATCTATATATTTATATTTTTATATGAGATGTGTTTTTTTAATGAGTACATTGTTTGTCTTAAAATTATATTGTAGTTATGATGTAACCTTGTTATATCATAATTTATATAAATTTTGAAAAAGCATTTTCTACTACATTTTATAGTTTCGATAAAATACCTTATATTTGTTTTCTTTAATTTTATATTAGTGTTTATTCTCGGAAATAATTAAATAACTCAGAATTAATGCAAAATATGTAAATTATAATTTTCAACATCTACAATAAATATATATAGAAAATATATTATATTTTTACTTTATTTTATAAGGGAATTTATTATGTATATAATATTTGCAAAATTAAATTCACATAGTTATTTTAAATATCTCAATTCCCATAAACTAAATGTTTGTAATATATCCATGTGTTTATTTTACCATAACAAATATCTTACTATTTCTCTATTTCATTATATAGACAAAAAAAACTTTACGCTTATTTTAAAATAAAACAATTATACGTTAATATATATATAGACAAATGAATTTTGATAATTTTGTAAATAACCTATATGGAAAGGACGTGTTTGATGATGAAAATTCCAAATACATTAAAGATACAATTTTCCCATGTCTATTGCCTGTATCTATTAACAAAAAATTATATAAATATGACACTATTAAAATGTTTTTGTCTTTTATTCAGTATTTCTATTTCAAATTTAAATTTATTTCTTAATTTTATAGGCATTAAACAAAGTACAATCAATATATTAAATTTCGGACATGTTAATCTAATTTAAAAGGAATACATGTATATCAATTACATTTTCTTTATATATATTATAGTTAGTTATATTAGTAAATAATGAAAAGGAGAAACACACGTACTTTAATGTATGTGATTATGGCAATGAAAAGGATCGAATAACCAATTTGTATGATGAAAGGTAATAAATGCATACACAATATAATAAATTGATATATGAAATAATAATATTCTTTTATAAATATTTTTTTTTATTTATAGGAATACTTGTAACATGGGTAAAACGTATTTTTGCACCTTTTCTACATATAGAATGTAGTTCTTTTATAATACATAACTCATGGTATATTGTATATTAAAAGGAATTTAATTGTTTTAAAATAAATTATTACAATGCTCTATTAAACTAGTAAAGGCTTTGTGAATTTATCAAAAAGCAAAATTAGTTTCAAAGTATAGTTATCATTTATGATAGAGATTTTATGAAAAATACAGTATTGATTATTTCAATGCTGTATTGGAATTCAAAAAACATTATATTAAACATTTTTTTTTTTAAATCAATAGAACAAATAGATATTTTTGCAACGAATAAACTAAAAGCAAATTCTACAGAGTTATTTGAAATTCAACAAGAAGTAATTAAATAGTATTTCTAATATTCACATCTTCATTTATATAACTCTTTCATAATTTATTTTGAATGGAAAATAAACAACTTTGTATTATGTCAAATTTCAACTCGAATATAAACATTCAATAATTTTTTGTTATGTAGGTTCTAAAAAAATATATAGATATTAACCCTATTTTATTACTTAGAGAATATCTTATAGAAGAATATAATGAAAGAAGTAAAACCAAGGAAACACCAGAATAAATTTCTTTGATAAATATGCAAATTTTTATCTCTAAAGTTACCATGAGAAATTTTTGTAAGAAATTATTAAATGTATATTACCATTTTGATTACTTTATTAATTTTCGTGGGTAATCTTTGTTTTCATTATTTTATATTTCTATAGAAATTCACATAATATTTTTCATGTGTTTTAATTAAAAAACAAAATAGTAAAATATGTAAGTTATATTTTCAACAATCTATTTAAAGTGTGATACCCCACAATTTATATTTTCTGTCTTTTTTCATAATGTGATCATTTTTTATGTAAAATTTAAATAGATTAAGCAAACTTTAATAAACTTTATCAAAATTACGAGATTCATAAACTAGATTAAATATATGTTATTTACACAGTGATTTATATTTTATAATGCTACTTTAAAAAGGGTATCATATAAATGCTATGGATAATATTTTATTGGTACATAATACAAACCGTATTATGGTTTAACTTTTTAATTAAATTTATAATTAGGTATAAAGTGTTACATATAAATTTATAAGAATTTCCAAATCTATATTATAGTAATAATTATTTTAATGCATTATGCATATTAAGAATAATAAACTTGAAAGGTGATACAAAAGTAAAAATGTGTAATTTTTATATTGATATTTATTGAAAAACATATTTCATCATCACTATTATTATTTCAAAATATCGATTTTCATGCCATTTCAATAATTTTTTTTTTCATTTTTATTATTTCAACTATACAGCAAAGAGACAATAAATTAATATTCTAAAATATATAAATATTGGAATATAGTTTTGTATAATCTTTATCTATATAATATATTCTTATGTAATTATATTTTCTTAATATATTTATTTTACAATTTAATTGTGAAAAACAATATGTATTATTATATAAAGATTAATACATTTTAAATAATGTAGACAAATTATTAAATAATTTAATAAAACTATATATATTTAATAAATAATTATATATTTTAATTATAATAAAATAATTAAAATTATATTAATATATTATTAAAAATAACAATATCATTAAATTATATAATAAAATAATATTAAATTATTTAAAAATATTATATATATATTAATATTATAATTATTAATTTATTTTAATATAGTAAATTAATTTAATTAATTTATAAATAATATATATTTAATAATATTTCCCATAAATAATATAAAATGATTTTAATTTATTTAAATAAAACTATATATTTATTATTTTATTATAATTTAATTAATAAGTATTAATAAACATAAAATATTAACATATTTATTATTTTAATTTAATATATAGTTTAATTGTATTTATTTTAATTAATAAAATATAATATAAAATATATTATATAATATTTTTAATTAATATTTAATTTATTATTTTAATATATATTTTTAATGTTATTATTTTAATATATTTGTATATAATTTTATTATTTAATATTTAATTTAATCTCTATATATTATTAATTTTTATATTATTTAAATATATCAATTTAATATATTTATTTTATTAATTTTAATATATATTATTTAACTTATATATTTTTTAATATTTAATTAATATAATAATTATAATATTATTATTTAATATTTAATTATATTTGTATAATTATTCATTTTTATATAACTTAAAATATAATATATTGGTTAATATAATTTTAATATATTTTTATATAGTATTATAATTTAATTTAACCACATTTATATATAATATATTTATTCATTTTTATATAATTTAATATTTTATTTAACTTAAATTTTTATAAAATATAATTTTAATATATATAATTATAATTTATATTTATTATTTAATTTAAATATATTTTAATATATATAATTATAATTTATATTTATTATTTAATTTAAATATATTTTAATATATATAATTATAATTTATATTTATTATTTAATTTAAATATATTTTAATATATATAATTATAATTTATATTTATTATTTAATTTAAATATATTTTTATAAAATAAATTATTATATTAAAACTATATTACTTTACTTTATTTAATTTATTTTAAAGCATATATTATTATTTTTTAAATGATTAGAACTTTAAATTAGTTCCTTTAAATAAAATAGTTAATTTAATGAATATTAATTAAAAGAGTAGGCACTTATCATATTTGAAGAAAACACTAAAATATATTAGTAACCATAATAACATTATATTTATTTTTACGATATAATATTTTTTAAAGCTTTATGTATTGTAATTTTAAATATATAAATGTGATTTTTAAAATCTAAAAATATCTCAATATGAAACTTTATATTTTGTATATAATTATAATAAGACCGTAACACTAGTTTTATATTTTTTATACTCTTATATAATATGAATTTGCAACCATTTCCTTTAATACATACACATTACAACAATACATAAAATTTCACTATCATTTATGTTACTTTAAAATTGACTTTATCACCAAAAAAATGCAAATTGTATAAACCTTTGAAGGAATTTATAATTCAAAAAGAAAATAAATATGTATATATAAATAAATGTATCAATAGAAGAAAATTATTAATGATGATTTAAAAGGTGATACAATAAAAATTGTATATATTACGCAAATTATACAATATTTCATAATTCCACTTAGAGAATCAAGCATTAATAAAATTTACATAAAAGTTATATTGTGTCTTATTGTACTTTTGTGATATATTAAGTAAAATTTTTGTTATATTATTACTTTTCAGTTAAAAACAATTTTAAATTAGATAATATTTAAAAATATAAAAAAGGTAAAAGAATGAACAATCCAATAGTATTTGAAACTTTTATAAATTTAAAACACAAATAGACCATATGATGCTTCTTTTTAATATTACAATTTCTTTCATTGTCTGAAATATGTTTCTCTTAATAAAAAAATTACATTACATTCTATTTTTTATATTTCAATGGATGTTTCATATTTATCCAAGTATATTGTAAGATTCTAAGATTAACATGTTTTCTATGTGCATTCAAATTTTTTATAAAAAATCATCTAATAAGATAAAATAGTAGTTTAAAATAATATCATTCAATTAATTATAAATATATAAAACAGTTGCAAAATGTTTTATTTTGTGAAATTAAAAATATTAAAACCGTAGTATTGATTTATCACATTTCATTGATTTTATATTAGAAAATGTATAATCGCCCAAAAATAAAACAAATAAAGCAATCGTTCATAAAATATATTGCATATTTTTATTTGAAATGATATTGGCTTTTGATGCATTTGTAGGAAATTATGAATATATCGTTTGCATGGTATTTTTTAATTTTTGTGGGTATATATTTTACATGTTTTTGATATTATGAATATTCATTTTGATTTGTGTAAAAACATATATTTTGTAAAATTTGTTACAAATCCTGTGATAAATGGTTTTCTTTGCATTTTATCTCACCTATAATTTATGGTTAAATCATTTTAGTAATATATAAAAATATTATATTTTGTTTGTCTTAATAATTTTTAATGTAATTATTAGTAAAATACATTTTGTATATTATTGTTATAATAATTAGACAAATAATAAAAAAAGAGTATGTTTTTTTAAATGTTAATTTTTCCAAGGGGAAAAAATTGGTAATTTGCTTTTAAGTTAAAAATGCAAAAAGTGGTACCTTGAAATAATATACTTTTGATATCCAAAGGAAATATACTACTATTTGTGTTTTGGAATTTTATAAAAGTGTAATACAAACTTAAATAATAATTTATATGTTTTCTAAGTATTACACATTTACCTATAAATTATTACATTGTATAAGAACCTAAAAAATATTATAAAATAAAGACTAAAAATGATATATAGACAATCATATATACGATAATGTACAAATATACCTAACTTAAAACTCATTCCAAGTGTATACCAATAAAAAGAGAATAATATTTTAACAATTCTATATATTTTTTGTTATATCTATTCGATAAATAAATTCTTATGAATGACCGTTTATAACATTATCACCATTATATTATAATTGACAATTATACATTAACACGAATAAATTTGAAAGCTGCGTTTTTTTGTAGTATCACGTTTTATTCATAATATAAATTAAAATGTATATTTATTAGTTTTTTAGTGGTTTATTAATAAATAAAAAATATATCATACACTTAGTGCAATCCTCGAAATGATTAATGTATAAAGTTAATACAGAAAAAAGAAAAATGCATGTGTTTTTATGAAAATGCATACATGTATTTATAAAATGAGTAGATGATACATATAAATGTACATGTGCATATATATATATAATCATAAAATTCGTTGTATTCACAGAAAAATATAGTGCACGACTAATAATTTAAAACATTAATATCAAAATAAACAAAATTTTTAATTAAAATGTGGAAAAATCGGAATAATAATGATAGTATAAATATGGAAAATTTAATTATTTTGAAAAAGTGTACATATATAATAAATATGAAAAAATAGTATAAGGGGATATCTAGAATTATATTTATTTGTATATTTTTTTAGAATAATTTTTTAAAAACAGAAGTAGCCATTTTAAAAGCACTAGACATGGATGTTTCGCTTGTTGCACTCGAGGGAGTTTCCGCTATTTCTTTGTTCGTATTACATTGTTTATCATTTTCCGAATGTTCTATAGATATATTATCAGAATCGTGATGCATTTTATTCCCATATCTTCTAATTTTTTTATTTTCATTAACACTTATATTACTATTACTTAATCTTTTAGAATTAAAAGAACTTATAGATATTCCAGCATTGTTATTATTTTTTTTTTTATATAACAATGTGTTACTTTTTTTAATTTCATTTTCAATTATATTTTTTTTATCAATATTTTCTTGTGTTAATTTTAGAATGTTAGTCTCTGGAATAATATTTCTAAAATTTTTGTTAATATGGTTATTGTTATTCTGATGATTTTCCAGGGTATTATTACTACTATTACCAGTATTGCCACTTACTTTTTTTTTTTTTTTTTTTTCCATTTGAATGTAATTTTCTGAATTTTTATCATGAAAATACTCATTCATTATTTTATTATTTCTTTCATTATTATCATCATTATTGTTATTGTAATTTTCATAATTGGACTCAAAAAAATTGGATTTATTATGATCGGAAGATGTAATAAGTTGCTTCTCTTCTTTGCACATATTTACATATTTTTCTTTTAATCCGTTTATATTATCTTTTTGATTCAAAATATTTTGATCAGGAAAATTTTTGTTTGATAATTTATATTCAAAATGTCCAATATTATTTATATGCTCATTTTTACTTAGTTCGTTACCTTTTAACTTGCTATAATCGTTAGAAACATATCTCATATCTTTTTTAACATAAATATTTTTATTCCCATATATATTTTTATGAAAATTATGATTGCTATTGTTATTATTATCACTAGTATTGTATACTTTATAATATGTGTTAATACCATTTTTATCATCAAAATTTCTGGGAATGAAACTCATTTGATTATCCCCCTTTCTATAATTGCAATTGTCATCAATCCTATTATTATCATTGTTAACATTATTATTTCCCTTATGACAGTTCATATTATATCCGTTTTTCTCCATTTGCATATTTCTAAACATTGTCTTTTTTACATTATTATCATTTCCATAATTGTTGTTTTTACCTTTGTTTTTGTAAAATGATTGCGAAATGTCTCCTTGGTTCATATTATAATTGCTTTTATACACAATGTTATCATTACTCTTGGCGATATAATTTTTCATACCACTAGCACTATTATTATTAATATCGTACATATATGTATTACTTTTGAAATAATGCATATTATTTTTTTCAAAATTGTTTTCATTAATATCCAAAAGCTCACAATCATTTTGTATATTTTTATTATCACACATTTCTTCAATATAACCTGTTTGTTCATAATTTTGGGGGTTATGTTTTTTTTTCAAATTATCTGCATTAATCATCATATCTTTATTATAAGTACCTTTCAGATTGTTGCATTTGATAGAATCACTGAATTCAAAAATACGAAAATTGTTTTTATTATTGTTATAGATGTTAAAATCATTAAACTCGTTAAATTCAGTGGTATGATTGCAATTAAAGTCAGCGTTTCCATTGTCATTATTATTGTTACCAATGTTATGGTTGCTATTCTCGTTATTGTTGTTGGTGGGATGCATGTTGTCAGAATTAGTCATCGATGAGTTTATAAAATCGAAGCAATCCGAGTTAATAGATTTTTTAAAAGATTTTTTTTTTTTTTTTTTTGGAGAAGCAAAAAACTTTATTGTGTTATCCTTGTTTTTAATGTAATCAAATGCTGTGTTGTGGCAATTATATTTATTATCCATATTATTTCTGTATAGTGATGTATTTACTGCCATAATAGGTACTATATTATCTTCACAATTTTTATGATTATAAATACTTTTTTTATTTTTAGATATAACATTGTTTGAATAATAAAAACTTCTATTTTCTTTATTATTTTTAAAATCATTCATATATTGATCATTTACGTAGTCTGTTTTATTTTCGTGATAATTGCACATATTTTTGTAAGGATAGCTAAACCCTTCAGCGCTTTTTATTATTTTTCCGTCTTCTCTATTGTTATCGTTTCCATAATTTCCAAAGTTAACGTCAATATCCATTGTTTTATATTTCTCCTTTATCATTTTCTTTTTCTTTTTTAGCAATTTTTTTTTTTTTTTTGATAATTTTTTTTGTTTCATAACATTTTGTTGAAACATGAGATGCTCACATCCACTTGCTCTTTTCCTAAAAGAAAGTTGTTTATCATTCTTTTTAAATTCTAAGCTTTTATTTGTATTATACATATTTTTCGAATCGTTATTTGATTCTTCTGCATCATCTTTGGATTTGTTGTAACATAAATTCGTATAAATAACTCTTGAATCATTCCATGCATAATAAGAGCTAGGATCAAGGGTCGGACAATAACAAACATCAATATCAGCCACTTTGTCTGTCATATTTAAATATTCATTATTTGTACTTAGATACCATTCAAGTTCTTCATATAACAATGGATCACATGCCCAATTTAATTCGATGTTCGTTTCTCTACTCCATCTCTTTTTTAAATAGGAATGTACTTGTGGCCATTCTTTATCTGATATTTTATCATTTAAATTACTTATAACCTTTTGTTTTGCCAATATTCTTAATAACGAATGATTTTTACGACTATTTTTTGAAACAAAATTATTATACACATCTTTATCAAAAACTTCATCAAAATCTAATAAGCTTGGTGCTGACCCAAATATAGTAAAGGGGTTATAGCAACTTTGCTCTTTTAGCCTTTCAATAATTTTTTTTTTATTATACCATTTTGGATGATATAATTTTATATTTGTTACATTTGTTATATTACTTTTTATACAATCATTTTTTGTATCATATATAGCACTGTGTTGAACTATTTCTCTATCTCTTAATATGCAAATATTTTCTTCATTATTTAAATCACCACCATGTTTTTGTAATAAATATAGACAAATATCAAAATTGTTGGATCGATTTTTTACTGGCAATGGCTTTAAAACTTTATGAAGTAAAGGGATTTTTCCATTAAAATCTTTTAGTATCTGCTCATATTTTTTTTCAGTTGATTCTAAATTATCAAAAGAATTTAATGATTCTTTTAAAAAATTTATATCATTATCATCATTCCCTAAATCATCAGAACAAAAACTATCATCCCTACTTATTTCAGTCAATGATGAATCTTTAAAATCGTAACAATCTGTATAATTTAATTTTTCTGATTCATTTTTATCTAAATTTTTAATTGAATACTTTTCATAATATTTAATAAATATATCATTATTATAATGGTCATTACCACTTTTCATATAATTCAAATTATTTATAGAATTTATATTATTGTTATTGTATATGCTATTATTATTGTAACAATTATTATCATTGTTTACATAATCATTATTGAAAACATTAATTTTTATATTATTAAAATAATTTTTATGAGGATCATTAACCCCCCCATCATAATTAAAAGAACTATTACCACACTCAGCAATATTTATATTGGGCTCATAATTATAATTTTTATTAATAAAAGAAAAATTATCCTTTTTATTTTTTAAGAAATTTTCCCCTAATTTTCGAGATTCGTGAGGTACATAGTTTGGATTTAAAATTTTATCTTCATTACAAAATCTTTCATAATCTTCATTTGTTCTAAATTTTGATGGGTCTTCCTTCAAGCATTTCATTAAACACTCATCAACTGAAAATTCATGATCATTGTTATTCATTTTTATATCTTTATTTAATGATGATGTATCAAACTTATTTTTAGGTGTTATCAAACCAATATCATTATTATTCGAATTTACATGATCTATCAATGGTGCTATTCTAGATACCTCGTCTTTCTTATGATTATCCTTAAAAATGCAAAAGGATTTAATATATTCTGGTATATATTTTAGAGGTATAGAATAATTATCGTTTTCTATATTCGATATCGTAGGAGTTTTACGTAAATTAGAACTGGCAATGGAGTTTATACTCGATCTTAAATTTTTCAATTCAGAAAAACTGTTTATGTGAAAATTTATCTCCTTTTTCACAGTCTTTGAAATTTTTACATTTGATTCAATTTGTTCCCTTGGATTGTTTATCTTTATTTCTTCCTGGTTTTTTTTATCTTCACAATTTATTGGCTTTATGTCTATACTTTTCTGACAAGGAAACAAATTCATAAAATTATTTTTTTTATTTTCTTCGTTTAACAAATTATTATTACAATTTTCAACTAGAGGTTTACATAATATATTGCTAGATCTATTAATAAATGGACTACTAAAACCATTACTAGTTTTATTTTGCATAGTACTATATCTCGATAAAACACTGTAACGATTATTTGCAATACTACTACCATAATTATTATATATACTACTTGGAATGTAAGAACTATCTTGATTTTCATTAAATACACTATCATCCAAATTATCGCTTGCCATTGTAATATATGAATCATTTCTTTTTATGTTATTTATATTAGAATCATATTCATTATATATTTCAAGGGGTGTATTATTGCTAATAGTACTAAAATGCCTACTACTATTTATGGTTGTATTGTAACGATTTATATGTTTTTTTTCATTAGTTCCATAATTTTCTTTACAAGTATTGTCATTATTATACTGGATATTTTTGTCAATATTCGTATCATTAAACTTTTTTTTCAAAATATTCTCACCCCTTGGCGTCATTTGTTCAGAATCTATACTCTTGCCATTTATACAAGCATTACTACTATTCTGACTATTTATTATATATGAAGCTTCGAATTTGCCACTTGCATAATTCGAAATATTATAACTATTTGGCATGCATACTTGTGGACTTGATAACTTTTTATATTTAAGATATGTTTTATTATCATCACTTTTATTTATATTATTATCTTCTTTTCCATTGCTTAAATTACTTACATTCTTTCCTTGAGAACACGTTTTTTTTGTAGTATCAAATTTTTTTAGACCTATATCCTCATTTAAAAGATTACGATGTCCTGTGTGATCGTTTTTTATAGTAATATCCTCTTTGGAAATCGATTGATCATTATTTTCTGTAGAAACAGTTCGACATTTTTTATTATAGTGTAATGAATTCGAACGACTAAATACACTATCATCATATTTTTCAAAATTGTTCAATGTAGATAACTGTTTATTAACATGATTTATTTGATTATTTGTATTTACGATCTCATTATAATTTAATTTATTTACACTATTATATGAATCATGTACTATGTCTTTATTATTATCATCATACTTAGAAGGTTTAATATCTACATTATTGCATACAGAAGATGTCGCAGTATTGCCTAATGTTAATTGTGTTTCTATAGATCGTTTTTTTTTAGGCTTAAAATTTTGATTAAAACTTTTTAATTTATTATGTAAATGACTTTCTTTCAAATAATTCACACTAAGTTTATCATTGTCTAAAGTTAATTTATAATTAATATTTTCCTTACTTATATTTTTTGCAAGGGTAATATTATTTTTATTGCCGGTGATTAAATTATCGTTCTTTAAAGAAACTTCACAGGCTCTATTATTTTGTTTGGCCCTATTGTTATTTTTTTTTTCGCTTTTTCTAGGTTTTTCTGAAAAATAATTATCCGAATAATAAAAATTGTCATGTATATTTGAACTTAAAGGGCTTTTTATTCCATTTTTTTCATGATATAAATGTTTAGGTACATTATTGCTGTTTTCATTGATGACTAATTTACTTCTACTTTGAGTGTCGCAATATTCACTATTATATGAATTATAACTATTTTTTGAAATACTATTTTTTTTTTTTTGTGTGCAATTTCTATTTTTAAATATCGTTTTAAAATAAAATTTTGATATCATATCATTGCATTTCTTATGTATTTCACTTTCCAATTGTTTCAATTCAGTTTTATTTACACCCGAACTGATGCCATGATAAAAATTATTATCATGCAATATTTTATTTACATAACTAAGTAAATTTTTATCATACTCATTATTTTTTTTTTCAATTGACGTATTTAAACCGTTTGATAAACTAACAATTGAATCTATTAAACTATTGGTCGTTATTTTATGTTTACAGTGTGGACTATATAGTGATCTTTTTGAAAATGAATCATTTATATACGACTTGAAAACATCATCATTATTAATATTATTATTAATACATGGCGTATTAAAAGAGGAATTGTCTATAAGTTTATATGATGTGTTTGACTTTCTACTTGTAACATTTTTATTATATAATATATCATTATTTGTTTTTACCTTATCTTTTAAATTGTTATTATTATTATTTATAGTATATAAATTGGGAAAATCATTCCTATAACTATGATTAGAATTGCCCAATAATATGTTCCTTATATCACTTTGTAAACCTTTCTTTGACTTTTTATTAGGATGTTTATGTTTTTTGTCTTTTAAATGTAATTGATGTGAAATTTTTTCTTGATCACTATTTCTTATATGTGAATTATTTTCTATACAATTATAATTAACTCTATTGGCACTAACTTTATTTTTTTTCTTACTTTTTGACAATCTTTTTAATTGAAACAAATTTGCTTTTTTTTCTACAGAATAAAGTTTTGCCTTTTTTACACGTTCTGAATTATCCGTATTCTTTTTGGAAAAAATATATTTGTATTTAGTTTTATAATCTTTTAAAAATTTGCGCGTTTTTATTGTGTCTCTTTCGGTGTTTAATATATCCTTGCAGTATGGTGTAATCCTATTTGCTATAACCTTTACTTGTGTACTGTTATTTTTTGATGGTATTTGGCTATTTCGTGAATAATTCCGATTTCTTTGCTTTTCAAGTGTGCTTTCTGTTACAACAAGCATGATGCACATAATTAATTTTATTAATGAAAAATGTGTTGTTTACATAGGCGTTCTTTATATGTATATATATTTATTTTTATTACTAGAAATACTCTTCTATTTATTTATTATTGTTATTATTTTACACCAGTACATATACATGTGTTTATAATGTATGAGTATTTAAACATATTAATGTTATATATATATATATTTATTTATTTATCTATCTCATACTCATTTTACATATTGCCTTTTTATATGTTTATGTCCTTAAAAACTACGCGTATAATAGCTATTGCATAGATAAATGACCCACAAATACTATATATATGTGTGTGTTTTACCTATTTTACGGCGTATTATGCTTTCATTTGTGTTATTATTCCTTTTACTATTTGTATTTCTCTATGTATGCTT
This sequence comes from Plasmodium berghei ANKA, assembly GCF_900002375.2. Classification (NCBI taxonomy): domain Eukaryota; phylum Apicomplexa; class Aconoidasida; order Haemosporida; family Plasmodiidae; genus Plasmodium; species Plasmodium berghei. The sequence continues at coordinate 1,702,288 of NC_036171.2, forward strand.
TGTGTAAGCAAGTTATAAAAATCATATGCTTTGAAAAAAAAAAAATATATATATATATATATATATATAAAGTACGTATGGAAAAAAGTGTGCTATGGAGATATAATGCAAATGCAATAATGAAAATTTATAAGTTATTCATGCTTTGTTATTTAAATTTTTATATTTATAAAAGAAAATATATCATGTTTTTTTTTAACGAAAAACTATTAATTAAACAATGAATACTTTCTCTATCTTTAAAAATTATGTATTTTATCGATTCAATTGATGTATATAAGGATACACAAAAATTTTAAACATATTAACTTTAATAATTGCAATATAAGGTATATATGTATCACATATACATATTATATATATATTATGTATGATATAAAAAAAACGTTTTATTGTATTCATGTAACATATGTATTATTCATAAATACGAATTTTAGTATTGTTAAAATTTTCAGCCTTGCATTAAATGCTATATCGTTTTTTTTTCGTGTGTATTGTATATATAGTATAAAAAAACGCACATAAAGTCGAAAAGCATGGAAGGTAATAAATATATGCAATGTATATATGCATATATATTTTTTAAAAAAGAACAAAAAAAGACTTAGACATTTCATTAGTACAATACATTTTCAGGATTATCATCAATTGAAATAAAAAATTATATAAAAATGCATTAGGTGTATATTATAATTAAAAATGTGAAACTCTTTCATTAAAAAAAAAGAAAACGATAATTTACATAATCTTTTAATATATATCTTATTTTTTAATTGAAATACGTTTTTTATTTATTTTCTCAAAAAGGATATTGTCTTTTTTTATTTTTTATTTTTATATTGTGAATTCAAACATTATTAATATAAAAGTAAAAAAATTCTTAACGTTAATAAAAAGACTGCGCATTTTTTATAAAATGTTTACATATTATAATAATAAAAATAGCTGATTATTCATATTTTTTTGTAGCTTAAAAAAAACAAAAAAAAAAGTGAATAAAGCACAACAATATTAAATTTTCTTTTTAAGTTTTATGGCATAAACTTAAGAATGTATATTCCTCTTTCCTAATTATTTTATTCCCTTCATTGAAAAAAAAAATGTTTATATAAGCGAACTAATATTTTTTTTAAAAGACAAAATATGCAGAAATTTTGCTATATCATGACATAATAACATCATTTTTTTTTCTTTTTTTTTCGTTTTTTTAATTCACACTATAAATTAAAAACTTAATGAGACTAATGTGCTCGCATACTCGTATAGATATCGCATGTACGCGTAAAAAATATATATGTTATAATCGTTACCACACCACTCATGTGAAATCCATACATTTCTTGTGTTATTTATAAAAGGAACATTATAAAATTACAATATATAAAACAATTTATGGAAAACTAACAATTCAGTTTTTCACATTTTAATTATAATGCTACACATCGAATATAGTATACACAAAACAAAAAAAATAATAAAACATATAGATGTTAATTCAGGTAATTATATGGTATGTGTTAACAAATATATACATATATAAGTATACATTGGTTTAATATATCAAATTGTTTTTCGTTTGTTAGTAAATTATAATTTCATTACTGCTCAAGCATTTTAAAAACATTTTATTTTTATTTTTCCTTATTTCTATAAAATATCCAAAATATAGTTTAAAAAACATTTATCATTTATCTTAATTTCTCAAAATGTGGTGAATAGGCTATATACTTTCTTTTAAAAACAAAAAAAGGAATGAACAATAAAATCATATGCATAAAATATTGTATAATTTTGCTCTCTTCAAAAATTTTTCGAGGCATACAATTTTTTGTTATGCAAATAAAAAATATCTTTTACCAATAAATTTAGCATAAAATAGTTTGTAAGATATTTAACAAATACTAAAATTATGAGCACGCTTTAAGTATACTTATGTGCTTAGAAAAAAATGCATTATAATTTTAAGGCACGCTCTTGGTATACAGGCTTAATGATATTTAAATGGGGAAAGCAAAATCATGTCATTATAGCAATGTTAACTATATAAGGTGCATCCCTTATTATATATACAAATCAATAAGCAATAAAATATTTCATATTGATTAAATAGAAATGCTAAATATTTATAAAAAAATTTATATAAACGAAGAATATTTTTTAGCATGTTAACTACGAAAGAAAAAAAATTTATATATGTACATACGAATATATTTTTAATGTGTTAATTATATAGTATTTGTGTTCTAAATGTATGTATAAAATATATTAAACTTTAAAAAATATTTTATGTGTATAAATGTTGAAGAGGAGAAAAACAAAAAATTACAAGGATTTATTTCTATCAATTTTGTATAAATATTTGATAAAATAATTAAAAAATAATTCGTACGAACAATAAATTATTCTAATCATTTCCGTTTTTTAATGCTTTATAGTATAATAATTAATATATAAATATGAAACTCGATTATATAAATGCGATAAAAGAAGAAAATGGAGGATATAATTTTGAAAACCTAAAAAGAAATGAAATTTTGAAGGAAAAAGGAGTAACCTTTCCAAAATTTCGAAAAACAGGAACAACTATTTGTGGAATAGTCTGTCAAAATGCAGTTATATTAGGAGCCGATACACGAGCAACAGAAGGGCCTATAGTTGCAGATAAAAATTGTAGTAAATTACATTACATAAGCAAAAATATATATTGCGCGGGCGCAGGTGTGGCAGGAGATTTAGAGCACACTACATTATGGCTACAACACAATGTTGAGTTACACCGTTTGAATACAAAAACTCAACCTAGGGTAGCTATGTGCGTGTCGAGATTAACTCAAGAATTATTTAAATATCAAGGTTACAAAGTATGTGCAATAGTATTAGGAGGTGTAGATGTTACTGGACCACAGTTATATGGTATACACCCTCATGGATCGTCTTGTCTCTTACCATTTACAGCTTTAGGATCAGGGTCTTTAAATGCTATGACAGTTTTAGAGGCAAAATACAGAGACAACATGACAATAGAAGAAGGAAAAGAACTTGTATGTGAAGCTATATGTGCAGGTATTTTTAATGATTTAGGTTCTGGTGGAAATGTGGATATTTGTGTCATAACGAAAGATGGCACACAACATATAAGACCTTATAAGCAACCAAATACTCGATTGTATCATTTATCACATCCAACTATTTATCCAAAGGGAACTACACCAATTTTATATGAAAAAATTGAAAATATTAAAAAACATATTACTATAGAAGATGCATAATTATGTTGTAAGCACATAATATTGCTTCTCCGTTACGCAAATGTTCTGCACGCGTTATTTTCCTTTTTTTTATTTAAAATTTATTTTAATCCATTATTTTTTATATTTTTTTATATAATAATATATTGTTTCTTTATTTTATTTTATATATATTTAGAAGTTCTAAGTATACCATACTCCCTTAAAAAAGTTTAATATATATTTCATTAATTACACATAAACCTATAAAATATCTCATTATTTTCAATAAACAATTGATACGATAAATAGCATTACGTATGTATCGATCATATATCGTAAGTGTAAGGATAAAAGATAAAGAAAATAATTTAATATGAATACAAATTATTTTTGTTAATATCAAAATAATTTATAATGGTATATGTATGCTTTTTATCTTTATATTTTAAATTGGTATACATGCATTAATTTGCACTACAACTATGCATATGGACTGTAGATCGTTGATCTTTGTTTGATATGCTTATATTAAAAAATATGTCAGAAACTAAAATAAAAAAAAGAGATAAAACAATACGAAAGCTGAATTGTATTTTCTAAACCATCTTTGCATTAAAAGTATATTTCGAATATATGTAGTCACTCATATTGATTTTTATTGTATCCCTATAAATGTTAACAATTCCATAATCAATTTATTTAATAATAGGATGTTCAGTTTTATATTATTTATTTGTTATTATAATTATTGTTAAAGTTTTTCAATAGTTGTATTTTACCTTTTAAAAGGATATTCTTAAATGGGATGTGAATATTATATATATATATCCCTCTTAATTTGGAAAGTGGAAAATAGGATTATGAACAAAAATTGAATATTAAAAAGTAATATTAATATTAGAGAGAAAAATATAAATTATTATTTAAATCACCGAAATTTATTTATATATATAATATTTTTTATCTATAAGAAATTATATGGAAAATACAATAACAAGCTTAAGACAAGAATTAAACTTGGAAATTTTTTATCCTATGAGAGGAATCAACGCTAAAATATCTACTAAAAAAATGAAACGATTTAGTAATATTATAAAAATTATTGTATATAAATATGCATATACCAATAAATATTATTTTATCATTTCAAAATAATCAGTAAAAAATTATAAAAGAAAATCAGTAATATATTTTTATGCATTTTATTTTTCTTGAAAAATGAATATTAAATAATAAACCTAAGAATAATTTTAAAAGCTTTTGATCAAATTGGAAAGGGGTTTATTAACATTAGGGGAAAGGCACCATAAATTAAACGATTCGACATGTGCACAAAAATGCGAAATTATACAATGGAAAAAAATGATATCACCACCATATGTAAAGGGAGAAAAAATGATAAATTCTTTGTCGAATTAAAAAATTTTACTAATAAAATTGCTACAAAAAGTTACTAATTTTAAATGGTAAAACTACTAAATAGCAAAAGCAACTATTTGCATCCAAGGCACCTGTTCTGTATGGGCAACATTAAGACACTTTCTGATTTTGTTAAAATGAATAATAGTGAAAATTTTTAATAAAATGCTTCCTTTTTCTTTTCTTTTTTGTGGTTTTTTTTCGTAACAAAAAAATCTTAATAATTAAATAAAATGAATATTAATAAATTCAATTCTAGCACAAAGATAAAAAAATATGAAATTAAAAGTAATTATAACACATTAAAGACAAACCTAGTTAATAATGACAAAAATTGTCATGATTGTACCCATCCTCATAATAATATAAATGGTAAACATATCGATTTTTATGTTTTTCCCAGTAATGATAACGGTAATATATTAAAATCGTCTAATGGTGTATTATGCACAAATGCCTTTCATAAAAACAATAATTTAAAAAATAAAACAATTATAAATGAATTTCAAATTAACGCACATAATTATAATACCAATAATATAAATAATGAAAATGTGCCTAATAATATGCTTTATACACACTGTATGAACAATACTGTCGGAATGAATAATTCATGCAATACAAATAACACAATAAATAATACATTTAACAGAACAAGTTGTTTATCAAACGTCCCTAATCAAAATGTTAACAATAATAATTTATCAAATAATGTAAATGTTTTTGACAATGTTAATAAAAATGAATACGATATATTTTATAGAAAAGAGGCGTTGGACATTTTTAGTTGGTCAAATGATATGCTACTCCAGAAAAATAATGTAAGCAAGTTAAATTTATGCAACAATTCACAAAGTAATAATATAAATGGACCAGAATATAAGAAATCAATACGTAAAGAAAAATTTTATGATTTAAGTAGAATATATAATAGTAACGAAGTTTCAACATTAAAAATTAATGGGAATAATGAAATACATATGAGACACTCCTATAAGCATAATATATATGAAAAAAACATGAGCGAAGAATATTCTAATATGTCTTTGAATAGTTATAACAATGTAAATTATAGTACATTTTTACATTTAAAGCAAAGCAATAACAAATCATATTATGATATTGATATTGAAACGTTTATCGGTGAAAATTGTGGTAGTTATGGAAATTTTAATTACAGTACAAGTGATTTTAATGCCAACTCAAATTTAACAATATCAGAGTTGATGGAAAAACATGAAGATATAACACACAATTGTTCTAAAAATAGAAATATTGAATATACTTTTATAAAAAATAATAATAATTTTAAACAATACAATAGTTTGGAAGAAAATAATAATAATTATAAATGTGAACATGAATGGAAACAAGTTTTGAGAATGAAAAATGCCCAAAAAAATAAAAAATGCTCAAATATTCCAAAAATCGAAAAAAGCAATATAATGCCACATCCAAAAATGGACAGCAAACAATTAAATTTAAGTAATATGATAAATTATATGAACAGTCAGAAAAATAATACACAAAATAAAGAAATAATACAAAAATATAATGATCAAGCAATAAATAATAACATTAATTTTATTTATGACCATCAATGCAATACTAAGAATAAAAATATAAATCCCGAAGTAAACATACTTTATTTCGACTATTTTGATAATTTTCATTGTTTTTTAAATGAGAAAGAAGCACCGATTAAATTGGACACAAAATTAATAAATGAAAACGATTTACAAAGTGAAAAAAATGGAAACATATCCAACTATAATAGCCATATTAATATTTATCATAATAATAATAGTAATAATAACGATTGTGTGTGCAACATTTACCATAATGAAAATGATATGAAAAAATGTGTGCAGAATTCTAACAAAAGTAATATGGAAATTAGCAAACAAATATATAATTATAATGGCCATCAAATTTGTAAAAACTATAACATAATGCATTTAAATGAATATACAACACCGAATGATGAACAAAATATAATTTTAAATGAAAATATGAATTATAATAACAAGAATTTAGCTTTAAAAAAAAAATCCATAAATGAGCAACATGCTTATAATAAACGCGATTTTTGTATGAACAGTAATAATTTTAAGGACATTTCAAAAAAAATATATATAATCCCCCAAAAAAATACAGTTTGTTGCCCAAAAGACCTACAAAATAATATATTCACAAAAAATTCAATTTGCAAAAATAACGATGCATATAATATTAAAAATAGCATAAGAAAAAATATTTATTTTACAAAAAATGTGTATAACGATGAAAAATATGTAACTTCAATGAATGTATTAAAAAAAACAGCGGTATTTGAGAAAAGGCCATCACATAATATTGTTAATAATGATTACATGAATAAAAATGTAAAGGTTATTTTTCAAAACTATAAAACAACTGAACATAACTCAAATAATGAAATTATTAAGTATGCTAATGAAAAATCTTTAAAGGAAATTAATTTCCCTTTACAAAATAAAGGTGACGCTGAAATTACAAAAAAAAACTTCAACGATAATTTTATATCGTCTTTAGAAAAACATAACCATTTAAAAAACGATTTTAATAAAATAAAATACAATATAGAGGAATTTAGAAATAGCAATGAAGAAGCACTATCTCTCAATATTTCAAAATATTATTTACAAAATAATTATAATAAAATGGCGTGTAAGAAACTTAATTTAGAGCAAAGTGAAGTTAACAATGTTGAAAAATGTAGGCACGGTGAAATGTACGAATTATTAGAAATATATGATAAAAACCAAAATATAAATATACCTAAAGAAACTGAAATGGATGAATTTTTAGAAATATATAACCAAAACAGGAATATGGTTATGCCAAAAGAGAACGAAATAGACGAATTTTTAGATATATATGATCAAACTAGAAATATGGATGCTTCAAAGGAAAAGAAAATTGATGAATTTTTAGAAATATATGATAAAAAAAGTGGTTTAAATAGATATACCGAAAGTAAAATGAACGAATTTCTAGATATTCGTGACACGGTTCGAAGTATAGAGGAAGCTGAAAAAATCGATAAAGCAAAGAAATTTTTCGAAAATCATGATAAAATAATTGATATCCATGAAAGCCTAAGTGTAAACAATTTACTAAGTACATATGATCATATTAAAGATATAGAAGAAAACAAAGATCAATCAGCATACAAATATAAAAATAATATTGAAGACTTAAACAAAAATGAGTTATTGGAATATTGGGGAAATTATCATTACGATGTTATTAAAAAAGACACACCAAAACATAATAATTCTTTTATTTATGCATCTGGAAAAGAGGCTAAAATAAATAAAGACATTTTAAAAGAAATGAGAAGTAGGCTATTTAGCAACGACGAGCATGATAGTAATAAGGGTGAAAATAAAACTACGAATGAAAATAAAATCATGAATGAAAATAAAGGATTCAGTAGCTTTACTTATGCATCTGGAAAAGAGGCTAAAATAAATAAAGACATTTTAAAAGAAATGAGAAGTAAGCTATTTAGCGACGACGAACAGGATATTAATCAGAATGAAAATAAAGGATTTAGTAGCTTTACTTATGCATCTGGAAAAGAGGCTAAAATAAATAAAGATATTTTAAAAGAAATGAAAAATAAAATATTCAACGATGATGAATATAATAATTATGCAGACGAAATGAAAAATGAAAAAAATAGCTATTTTGAAAACGAGGAAACTTATATAAAAAAGCAAAACACGTTATTAGAAGAGAGATCATCACCAGGAAATAGTTTAGAAATTGAATCATATGCAAAAGGAAAAAAAGAAGGATTAAAAGAAGTAAAACAAAACAAATCAACTAATAACACAAAAGGAATACGTGTAAAAAGGATGAAAGTAAAAAATGAAGAAAAATTATTTTGTGGTGAATCATATTCGCTTCAAAAAAAAAAAAAAATTAAAAGTAATAATAATAGAACGAATGGAGATTTAGAATCAAATAAAAATAGTAATGACGAAATGTTTGGGGAAATAACACCGTACAAATCCGAAGAATTTGATGAAATTATGGAAAAAGGGAAAGGTAAAAATTATATATGTTCAAGTGATTATGATATGGTCCAAATTAAAGATACACCGAAAAAAATGAGTTCCAATTTAAAAAGTAAAAATAATTTTATTAATCCAAGAAAGCAAAACGTAAATAATGAAATTGAAGAAAAACAGACACTACAGAATATTAGTAATAATAATAAAGAAAATTCAAAACTTGATTTAAACATAAATTTGAAAGATAGTTTGGGATTAATAAAAAAGACACTAACTAATTTATCAGAAAAAAGGAGATTAAAAGATACTAACTTTTTTACAAATTTTCTTATATTTATAAATGAAGAAAATAAAAAAAAACCTTATGAATTTAATTGGTTTAGTAATGATTACATATATTTTCTAAAAAATGCAAATGAAAAAGAATATTATGTATCTAATATTAATGTAATGTATGAATTGTTCATATTAGTAACAAAAGAATTGAACATATTTTATATATATGATTTTCCGTGGTTTTTAAAAAAATATAATTTAATAACCATGTCATTAGTTCGTAAATATAAAAGGGAGTTAAAAGAAAAATATAAACATTTAAAATATATGATAACTATGTTTAAAAGTCCTAGAAGTGATTTTAATAAATTTATAGATAATAAAGAATATTTGAATTCACCTTTTCGTGATTCTTTTAATGATCGAAATGAAATTTTAGAAAACGAGGCAGAAAATATAAATAGTATAATTATAAAAACCGAAAGAGAAAAAAGTGCAATATCTAATAAATTCGAAAAAGAAAACGACAACCATCTATTAGGTAATATACGTAATAATTACGCTTATATATCAAACTTCAATTTAATGGACAACATTAATTATTGTGGTGACAATGCATATTATACAGCTTTGTGTAAAAAGCAAGCAAATGTTTTCAAAAATAATATTATACATATTAATGATGATAACAAGACTATAAATATTAATACGCGTTATGAAAATAATGCATCTTATAATAATAATTTTTTTGAAGAATATAATATTAATCAGTCATATAAGTATGAAAATTATACGAATAAATGCGTTAATAATATTGGCTGTATAATTCCTTACAATTCCTTAAATTTGGATATAACCCTTATAAATTGTATAGACCAAGTGCCGCCACCTTCACCCATTGAATTTATATATAAGTTATTGAAAAGGTACATAGAAGAACAGAAAAATAAAAAGAGTGTTTTACAGCTAATACAAGAAAACAGAGTTTCATATAAAGTGCCAATAAATTTGCGAGTTGAAAAAATTATTAAAAAAGAAGAAAAGTACATAATAATTTTAAGTGATAATTTTGATTATATTTATTGTATAATAAAGGATACACATTTAGCGGAGCTATTAATATGTGGTAAAATTAAAGAGGGTTATACTTTAAAAATTAATTCTTTAGATATATATAATGATAATAATGTTATTCCCCATGAAGAAAACCCTAATAGTTATTCGAAGGGAATAAACTTTAGTTTATCGAGTAATAATTTAATATGTATAGACAAGGAAAATAAATTGAAAATTGGATTATCAAAATATAAAGCTAAAAGAATACGAAGCATTAAAGATTTTGAAAATGGCTGTTTTTTTATAGATGTAGTAATTATAAGTAAAAGTGATTTTTCATATGGATTTTATGACCAAACAAAAAAACAATATTGTATTTTAAATAGTGAAATTTATGAAAAAACTGTATATGATTTAAAAAATGAAATGACAAAACTTGTGCATGATGAAAATTATCATGAAAATAATAAATATATAAAATTAAAAAATGATTTGTATATGTTTCTCGAGGCAACAACTTTATGTACAATTCAGGCTATTGATTTTGCTTCTTCAGAAAAAATAAAAGAAACAGATTTGTTGGATGATAAACTAGAGAAAATCATAAATTCCTTATGTCAAATTAAGCTGGTTAAAGTAAGGTTTTAAAAAGTTGTAAACTCCTTCGTTGGATATTTGTTTCAGTTTGTTATATATCGATACTTTTTCATGTAAATAATTTGTAATTTTCGTTTTTTTTTTTTTTTCTCTCTTTACTTTATATACCGTTCAGATTGATAAAGAAACATATGAAAATATGAGAAAAGGAAGTAGACTTCAGATTTTTAACACGTACATTCAAAAATCTAATAGAAACAATAAATTCGTGGCAGCATTAGAAGATCATATTTTAGACGATTTAATATATTCTTCAGGTCAAAAGAAAGGAAGTTATAATAACATAAAATGGATAGGAAATTATGATTTATTTAAATCGCATTTTTTAAAAGAAAATATTGATAAGAGTAATATTCATTATTGCAATGATTATGATAATTATTTAAAACTTTTCAAAAGCTATGATTTAAAAAATAAATCTTATACACCTATTGTATTTCAAGCTACAAATTCAACATATATAAATGTAGATACAAAACATAAAAGCCGATTGATTGATGAGCTTCACAATATATTAACTATAAATAATAAAGAAAATATTGATAGCAATAAAATAACTAAGTTGGACACTGGGTACAAAGAAGAAAACGAAAGTGAAGAAAAAATCGCATGTGAGTCAAAAAAGTTAAACAAAATATACCCATCTTTTATTTATACAAACATATTTAAAATTCCAATACTGTCAAAAATACATATGAATGTTCTTAAAATGTATATAAATTTAAATGAAAATTATAAAAATGTATATTTTGATTTAATTCCTGGAAATTTATATAATGTATCTGGGATGATTATTCATTACACTGATATAGAAATTAAGGTATAAAATGTAGTGAATAACAAAATTATGTTTTATTTTATTAATATTATTTTTTATTTAAAGTGAACAAATTGCATTAATGTAACAACTATATTCAACGATTTAAATGACACACCTTTCCAATTACATTTATGTTTGAACATGTGCATATATAATATTCATTTTGTCAGTTTATATATTCTCATAAGCTTTATGCATATATACCTTTTTGTATTTTCGTTTTTTTTTTAGGAATTGATAGATTACAAATGCCCTGAATATAAAAAAAATATGATGTGGTATAAAATATTTTTATTAACATCAAATGGATATTTATGTTGCATAAATATTTCAATGTTGGCTCCAAATTTTATAATTTCGTCATACAAAAAAGATTTTGCATGTAAAGAAAGAGAAATAATCAAGAGAATGATTAATGTTGAAGATTGTATGAGCATAAAAGAAAATAAAAACAATAAAGTTCAAAATTGTGATAATGAAGACAATCATTTTAATAGTAATGAACATATTAATATAAACAAAAATAATAATTTATTTAATTATTTATACAAATGTGAACGAAAAAATACAAACGAAAGTATACAAAAGGGAACCACATTTTTAAATGATTTAGACATTTTTATATATTTTAACGATCTGGAATTTATAAATTATGACCAAAAACATGATATATTTAATTTCCGATCCTATTATCATCCAGTAATAAATATTTATCTTATAATTTTCGCTGCTACTGCATATGCGTATGTGCACATAACTGGCTATCTTTGTGTTATATACTATTTACTTATTAGCTTTCTCATATTTTTACTTTTTTTTTTTCACAGAATTTTAAATCCCTAAGAACATACCCAAAGGAATTCGAGCATATCAAATGGAGCATCACACGATTAATTGATGAAAATTATATTACGTATGAAAAAAATAAACTTGTATTAAAATTAAGAGATGATTTTCAAATAAAAATAGATAACGGAAATTTTCAATATATATATTTATGGTGCTCTCTAATTTATTCAAAATGTAAATCTATTGAATTAACTGGAGATTCATCTAAAAATAGTATTTTATCGAAATTTTTAAAAAGTATGTGCAACTTATATGCCAAATGATATCGTTTTAAGGTTGTTTCATCTAACGATCAATATTATCCTCCTTTAATTTTATTCGTTAAATTATGTTTTCCCCTCATTTATTATGTTTTGTTTGTTTTTTTTCACATGTTTATATATATATGTATATATATATGTACATACACTTTTTCTAAATGCGAGTTTGTTAACTTATTTTGATTACCTGTGGTACCACCATTAACTATATTTGTATATGCCTATAATTTTAAATTACAAACATACAAAATTATATGTACCATTCGGAGTTTTATGAACGCATATAAACATTGTTAGCTTCATGTTCAACACATATATATAATATACTCACCATGTTATAAAAAAAAAATATATTGCTACTAAAACATATGAATGGAAACTTTTCGACGTTGTACAGTTTTAACAAGGCTGGATTTCTTTTTCCTTTTTGATGTTTTAATATTGCCAAGTTTTAAAAATAATATCGTTTTTTTTAACATCCTATTATTTATTTTATTTTATTTTGAGGGATTATTTTTTTTTATTATACGAATTATGTTACAGTTTTAGTGGCAATGGAATATGAAGACTTAATAAAATATATATAGATTACAACATTTAAGTGCTTAAAAAAATAATAAAAAATACGTATATGCATTTTATTTTAACATAATAATATAAATAAAAATATATAAATATTATTTTTTATGTCTAAACATTTGAAACATATATCACAACAATGCTTACATTGTTTATAATATATTTTTCTTTTTTCTTTATGATATTAATGAATGTTATAAAAGTTGATTTGTATCAAATGTTTAAAAATTTGTATATTATATTCACGCTAATATATATACAGAAAGAAAACTTTATATAATTGTAAAAAGTATGACTACATATATACTTATGCATGTGCTTGCATACAATAATTTTCCACTTTAAACATTAAGAACTATCAACGAGTTATACAAAAAATAATAGAATAAATATAGTATAAATAAATATGGAAAAAAAACAAACAATACAACATATTTGCCCACTATAATAATATGAAGTTTCATGTTAAGGTGCATGATAAAAATACATAATATATAGAAAACTCTTTGGACAATCTATGTTTTAATATATATACATATATATAATGTATATTTTTTTTTAATTTAAAAATAATTTAACACGGAAAAATTTTTATTAAAAATGTATTTTGAAATAATGTAATTATTTCATAATATATTTTATTATTATTATATATTTTTTTGTTTATTATGTGTGTATATAAATTTGTGTGATTTGCTCTTTACCTCTATATACAAATATAGTTAACATATTTGTTGGAAAGATATAAAAATATTAATAAAATTGATTTTAAATGTATGAGATAAATAAATATTATGTTGACATATGCTTATGCATTTTTTTAAAATAAAAAAGTTCTAATTTTCTTCGCCACCTGAAAGTTCAATATCACTGCAAATATCTTTATCATTATTTTTGTTATTAACTTTTCTTATTTGCCAATTCCATGATTCAATACCTTCCCCAGCTCTTTTATTTTTTAAACTTATATAATCTTTATCATCATGTAATTTTGCTAACTCACTATATGTGAAAGTTTTATCTTCATATTCTTCCATTGTCATTCTGTTTGTAACATATATTATCGAACCTTTTTCTAAATTATCTTTTACCATTTTCATAGTCATAATACTGTGCATTATATGTAATATAAATGTTGCAGTGAAAAATAAAAGGATTAAGACAATAAATAAAACTGAAAATTCTGTATTTAACTCCTTTAAAGATTCTACATATGGTTTGGTTATGGTGGACTTATCTTTCAACAAATCTAAAAATATATCAATTTTTGTATTCTGGAATAAAAAGAAATGTGTTAAAAAATTATAAATAATGTGATAATAAATATGCCCATATATATAAAGGAAAAATATATGAAAAAAAATAATGTGTGTAAATAGCTAAACATGTTTGAATTTTATAAATATATTACACTAAAAATATTTATGTGCATATAAAGAAAAATATGTATATTCTTTCCCTACCGTTATTGTTACTGTATTCATTAAATTTGAAAATATGGGCACACTTTTTATTAAATCAACATATTTTAGTTTTAATGTGCTAATTGTTTTTATTATTATATGATCTTCATTTAGGTGCATGTGTAATAATATTACTGAAAAAAAGTGTGTAAATATGAATATATAGAAAAATACATGTGTGTGTATTAATATATAAAATTTACTTAAAATAAAATGTAACATATTCTTATAAACCCCACAAAATAATATAAATAATTGCACACACAAATATATAGACATAAAACCACATAAATACTTACCTACTGCTATTATTATATATAATACAGCTATAACATTTGATATAATACTTGTTTCTTGATTTTCATTGTTATTTGCCATTTGGAATTCGTCTTTTACATTTGATTCATATGTTTCATATATTTGTGGAATATTTGAATGATATATTTTTCTTTCTTTATTTTCATCTGATTTATTTTTATTATTATTTTTTTTTAATTTTTCATTTGTCTTTTCAGTGATTTTTTTACTATTATTGTCATCATAAGATTCGTTATTTGACGTTGAATCATCGCTTAAGTTTTCAATAGTTTCCATAAGTTCAACTTCAGTTACATTTTTTTTAATTTTATAATTTTCCTTAAAAAAGGTTGAATTTAATTCATTTATGTGCATTTTATTTTTTACTGCCATTTTCCAAAAAAAAAAATTAAGAAATATCATAAAACGTGTGAAAAATGGAAAAATATGTAAAAATTTAATAAATAATAATATAGCAAAAAAAATTGAAATTTTTCAATTTATTGAAATATATTAAAATTAAATATTAAGTTTATATATAATTCATAAAAATGTGTATAATAAAAACTTTTTATGGAAAACAAATATATAATAAAATGGTTAATGTGTAGACAATAATTTAATATATGTGTAACCATTATAAATATATTAAATATAAATAAATATATTATTATATAGCTTAGAAGGAAACATTACATAAGAAAACAAATTTAATAAAAATAGAAATATTGACAACTTTTTGCAACGCAACTTTGAAATTTAATAGGTTGAGCTGAATTTTCCACAGTATATGTGTAATTTGATAGTGTACACTGTTTCATATAGTTGCAATGCGTATAAATACAAGGATGTTTTTTTTGTTCGGTTCTTGATCTGTTACTAGTTCTTTTTTTTTTGTTAATTTTATTTTTATATTTACAAAACAATAACAAACTAATACAGAATTTTCTTAATGAAATAAACAAATATTTATGTTAATACAAATTTTATCTCATCACAATCTAATTAAATTTGTACAATTATTTTATTTTTAAGAAAAACTGGATATAATAAATATTATTTTTTTTGTGTGTTTACTATTTTGTAAATTATTTTTATTTTATTATTTATTTTTTTTTTTTATCTTTTATATATTTATAATATATTTTTTGTTCTAAATACCATTTCTTCCATAACTCTACTACAAGTTGCCACCTCGAAAAAAATTGCGATTTATGTTTTTTTGTTTTTGATAAAATGGAGGTGGACTTAATTGTTCTTAAGTTAATTCGATAAAAATTAATTAAACTTTTGTATCCATATAATAAATGAAAATAAAAAGTATATATTTATGAAAAATATTTAAAGTAATTGTTCGTTTCTTTATCCCCTTGTTACATTTTCTTAAGTATTTATATCTACAAATATGAAAATACAAAAATAGGCACTAAAATTAAGAAATAAAAATTAAGAAATTGTAACTATATATATTTTTTTTCTTTTTAAAATCCCCTTCAAAATGTGTAACATGGTGACTGTTTATAGTTATAAAAAAAAACTTTTATTATGAACTTGTGGATACATAGATATACAAAATTAAAGCAGAACCATATACTTTCCTATTATGTACAATATCATTTTGTATATTTGCATATGTATATATATATATATATATATATATATATATATATATATATATATATATATATATTTATTTATTTATTTAATAAAAATATTTTGTGCGGACTGTTGTTCTACTCATAATGGTAGCATGCACACGTATAAAATAAAAATATATAATAATAATGCTAAATAATACAAAATTAAAAATTAAATAATGAAACGAAATAAGTAATAGATAAAAACGACGAGAAATGCTGAGGGTTATGAGAGAATTGAAATAATATATTGATATAAAATTCGAATGAAACCATAACGATGTATTTATCTTGTTTGTAATATTTTCTTCGAACTTTTATTACTCATAAAATTTGTTGTTATATTTAATTTCATATTAAAAATATTCCAAATATATATATATATATAGGAGAATATCCATATATATTTATATTCTTCAAGTGCTGAAAATCAGTACCTTTCCCATACATTTGCAACCCTTATAATTTGAAATAAACTGATCAGCATATCTTAGTTTTGTTATTTTACTATCCCCTTTATTTCTACATTATTTATTATATTTTAATTTTTTGTTAATATACTTTTTTATTATTTTTTAAATAATATTTATAATGTTTTATTTGTTTGGAAATAACATATACAAATATATTTATAATTTAATTTACATTAAAAAAAACACTTATTTAAATTTTATATTTTATTTATATATACAAGCTTATATATATATATATATATATATGCTTAAGTATACGCATGTATAAAATACATATATTATATCATTTTGAAAAAATATATATATGACATAAAAAAAGAAAATAGACAAAATCAAAAAATATTCGATGCTTATGTAACGTTTAAAAAATATATTTGCATATATAAATTTAGGATTTTAAAAGGAATACAAAACATATTACAATTTTTAAAAATTACATTAATTGTATAGCATTACATTTTTTTAATTATTTTGTGAATATTCTGCAAAAATTATATAAAGTAATACACACAAAACTATACTCGCATGTGTAATTCCATGATATTTTTGTTTCATCAACTTATTTCCATCTGTTTTAAACACACACACACACATATATATATATATATTCCCCATGTTCATTTAAATTTGCTGTATTTTGGTCTGGGGCCATCATATAATGTTTTCCACACTACCCCACAACAACAGTTACAATATATATATATATATATGCACAAAAAATTAGCCATGCTTGATCCTACTTCCCTTTTTTATCCTGATAACTTTGGCTATATATGGTGTTATTATAACTGTTATAACTATTCTAAGAGGCTCAGTGATTTTTGATGCTATATATGCAAATATGAGTTCTCCCCACAAAGAATCAATTTTTTTATGTAAATTATCATCAATGTATTTATTCAAATGCATT
The DNA here is from genome assembly GCF_900002375.2 of Plasmodium berghei ANKA. Classification (NCBI taxonomy): domain Eukaryota; phylum Apicomplexa; class Aconoidasida; order Haemosporida; family Plasmodiidae; genus Plasmodium; species Plasmodium berghei. Next base: position 1,720,257 of record NC_036171.2, read on the forward strand.
TTTTCTGATAAATATTTTAAATCTGATAATGATATATATTTAAAATGCACAAAAAAATATGAGGCACAAAATGTTATTAGGAAAACACCAAAATATATTCCCAAACCAACATAACCATATTTCTTAAAAAAGTTTTTAATATTTGAATGAGCTATTCTTGATTTATTAATAAGTTTTTCCTGTGATTGTAATAATTTTTCTTTTCTTAATTTATATTTTTTTTTTTCTTCATAATATATATCCATAAACGATTTATTACTATTTCTTCTTAGAAATATAGATATTTTTTTTTTTGTGTTCATTATTGCTTTTCTATATATTTCCTCACTTGAATTATGCTTTAAACTATCTGATTTCATTTTATATTTTTTTAAAATATTTATAAAAAGTTTTTTTTCCATTTCTATTCTTTTTATAACTATTTTATAACTATGCTTGCTTTTGAAATTAATTAACATTTCTTTTATTTTTTTTGTAATTAATATAGAATGAACATTTTTCAAATAAAATTTCCCTCTCCCCCAAATATTATTTTTGTTATAAGTTTTGTTGTTTATTCCTGATAGTTGTTTGTTATTATTATTTAATGTATTATTATAATTATTGATATCATTTTTATCAATATAGCTTGTTTGTTCATGTGTTTTTTTTTGTTTTTCGTCTTTTTCATTTGTCCATTTTCCATTTAAGCCCAAGTCCCCATCATTATGGTTATTCTTGCTCGAAATAGAATGAAACTTTTCTAAACATTTTAAATAGTTATTTTTATTATATGATGATACATATTTATTGGTAATAACATTTTTAAATATATTATTGTTTCTATTTTTGAGTTTTACATTTCCAAAATGGGGAGTGTAAATATCATTATTATTATTATTATTACTATTACTATTGTTTTTATTTATATATTCTGCATAAAAATTTTTAGGATATATAATGATATTCATAGGATATCCATTGTCTTTAAAAATTGTGTCATTTAAATATCGAAAGTTAGTATTTATTTGTTTTATTTTATTATTTTCTGTAAATATTCCATAGTGTGAGATTCTTCTTATATTTTTGAACATCCTTTGGTTCTTTTAAAAATATGTACATGAGGCCAAATAATCATAATATATATATATATATACACTTTATTTTAACATATATTTATAAACATACTGCTTGTTATTTTCTTTTCGTTCGATTTTATGCAAAGGTGTTTGCAGGATTGATAATGAATATACATATATGTATATATTCTTATATAATAATATTTATAAATATGATGTATATTATATTAGGGCATATATATGATTATATATAAAAATCCTTAAATGATGATATACGATTTATACCTTTAATCTTCGTTGCCGCTATAATCTCTATATAATAAAAATCATTTATTAGGAATTATTCACAAAAATATTTTTTTTAAAGTGTATATTTTTTTAAAGAAAAATGGAAAAAATTAAAATAAAAAAAGGAAAAATAAGTCAATGAAATGAAATAATCAAACCAAATAATACAATAACGATAAAATTATAGGAGTGTTAATACGCTATAAAATACTTATATATTTTATTTTTTTCTGAATTTTATAATTTTTCTAGTAGCAAAAATATAATAAAAATAATAAAAAATAAAACTTTTTAAATCTTAATGGAATATGTTTTTTTTGTTCTCTATACAATTTTTTTGTAGTTACTTTTTATTAAGTTGCTATACCCGCGAATTTATACTTTGATATCAACATTGTATATATATACATGTTATATATTTATTATCCATCACGTTTCCATTTTCTTTACATAATAAATAAAATAGAAGATATGAATAATTTGAATTTTAATTGATATATTTTATATCACACACAAAATTGAGGAATTCTCCTTCAGTTGCATTGTTAAGAAACAAATTATAAATACAAAAACAAAAATGAAAAAATAGACCATCCACAATAAAAAAATAAACAGCTAAATAACTAAAAATAAAATAATTTTCTATGTATAAGACGTATTATATTGTTTATGACATAATTTTAAAAAAATGCCAACGAATTTGTGCAACAATTTGAAAGTGATAAAATGACTACATGTATATAATTTTTTATTACATATAAATAAAAGCTGTTTATAATGATACATAGAAAATTTTTAAAATATATTTCACAATATTTTTCCTTTTTATTTTTATACGATTTTATCATACATAATATATATACATAAGGCATATATGTAATGTCGAGAATGCTCACGTTTTGGGCTTTTTTCAAACAACCTCGTATTTTATTTTAAACAAATAGTTTCATTGTATTAAGAAAAAAACATATCCATTTTAAAAATAAGGTATTATGTGTACAAAATTGAGCTCACATATATATATGTAGAAATAATAGCATTTCCATAAATCTTAATATATTATTATTTTTTAAGCACCTTTGAATAGACTCATTGAAAGGGGTAGTTCAATTTTAAACCATTTGGAATACGAGCTATTTTTAATCGCTGAAAGCTCAACTTGTTGTTTATGCAATTCGTTAAAAGTTTTTTGGGTATTTTGTCTTTTTTTATCACAAAGGAATGTTTCTATAACAATTAGCTGATTTAGAAATATTTTCCACTCGCAATTTTTTAAGGATATCATCTAAATAAGTATATGTATATATTTATTAATATATTATGTGTGTATTTATGAAATGTGGACATGTTTTATTAAAAATAATAAGGAAAATATTATTTTTTTTTCTTTATATGATTATACCAAATCTTGGAGGCTCTCGAACCATTTTTCATTTACAAATGAAATACATTTCTACACAAAAATAAAAATCATATAGTTTCATAAAAATTAGCAATCATTAAAAATGTTATAATAACATACCTCATTATATTTATGTTCTGATAAATTAATTATTGCATATTGTATTATTTCGATTAAAACAACAACGTTATCAACTTGAAAAAATCCTAAATTTGTGTAATTTTTTTTTATTATATCGGCTGTATATATTATACCTATTGTTTGAAAAAAATGCACACATAAAAATTTAATGTAACAATGTTTTTATATCCATATAAAAAATATGCATTTATTTACTCTTTTGATTATATTACATTGTTCATTTCTTTTTGCACTTTTTTCAATTGTTATTTTTACAAGATCCACAAAAGCTTGTCTGGAAACCCAGGTAGTCATATCATCAGCTTATTAAAAAAAATATATAATAAATAAAATTAAAAACAAAAAATGTTGAAAATTAAAGATAAAACATCTCTTAAAATTTTTTGTTTTTATAACGCTATTAAATATATTTATTGCAAATATGAAATATATTTTATCTTTTCATTAACCAATTTACATATAACTTGTTATGCACGCTTATATGAATTAGGAATATTTACCATTGGGCTTGAAATTAAAAATTTTTTCCAGTATTGTAGTTAGACAATTTTTAAATAAATTTTCAAAATCTTCACATTCTTCGATTTGATCTATAAAAAAAGGGAATAAAATAAAGAAAAATTCAGTTTTTTATTACAAATGCATCTCTCTCTATATATATATATCTATATATATATGTAGGAAACTGCAGCAATTATTCGCTCTTACTAAAAAAACTTCGAACTTGGGAAATGATCTCTTTGTCAAATAAGCTATTATTGTCATTATTTTGTGTGAACATAATTATAGGGTTTGTGCAACAAAGTATAAGTTTGTCACTAAATATTTTCACCATTTTGTGAAGTATGGAATTTTCTTTATCTTCGTGCATATCATTGTTATTTAATTTTAGATGAAATTTTATTTCTGTATAAAGAAAAAATATATATATTCCTATCAATATAAACATTCAAACTGAATAAATAAAAATAAATGTGTAGATAAAAGTAAGACTCTTACTATTGTTGAAAGTGTTCATGAAGGACACTAAAAGCTCATATTCGATATTTTCATAATTTAAATTGCTTATTTTACACTGAATGAAAATGTTTTAAAAATTTTAAACAAATAGACATGAAATGATATATAAATAAACAAATACATATATGGATAAAAAACAAATGAAGAGAAAAAGTTAAAAATGTGGCATTGAAAAAATTTTCATGAAGAGTTTAATTTTATTTAAAATAAACCGTTTTTGAATATCTCATTGAAAAATCTTGAAGATTAAAAAAATGTATATTTTTATTTTCTGAGTTTAAATTATTTTTATCATCCAGGCTTATATTATCCTTATTTCCTAGTTCAGATTTCTCATAGTTTTCATTACAACAAAGTATGCTATCTTTATCGTTCGTTTCTACATCATTAAGAATATTTGTACTTTTTTCATTTATAATATTTTTCCTTTCTGATAAAACTTTTTGTGCCTTTTCTAAAATCGTCTACATATAAAAATTGAACATATGATTTCTATGCAACAATGAAATACTAAAACTTTTACAAATAAAAATATAATGGATATATTTTTTGAATTTTTATGTTTAAATTTAATTATTTTTTAACCTTTTTCAATTCTCTGCTTGTTAGCGCTTTTAAAATATCTTCGTTCATTTTTTTTGTTGTAAGAGCATGAAAAAATATAATTTATGTATTTTTTTTTTGATAAGAATGATATATAATTTTCGTCATTTTCCGGAAATTTATATTTTATCATTAAAATATGTATACATAAACGTCTATAATATCTAGAGCATACGCCTTGGATAATTGTCTGTAAGCATGTGATATGATATAATTTTCCGTATATAGAATATGCTATAAATAAATAAATATATATATATATATATATATATTCTACTAATAAAAAAATAATGGTGCTTTAAAAAATAGGTAACATAAAGTATATGCATAGGAGTAACGCCTTTTAAAAATAATCAAAAAGTATATTATGATTATTCATGATGTCCATACAAATTTATGTTTTTTTTTCTGTGCAATAATAAGGTAAAGAAAATGGATAAATATAATATTGAAATTTCCTGAAATTGATTCATAAAAATTATAAAAAATAAATTATAAAAATTAAAAGTTTATTTTATTGCGTTTTATACAAATTCTTATAACCCTCCAAAATATTAAATTATACATTCACAATGAGTGGTACAATCTCTATGTTGAAAAAAATACCTAATGAATAACACATGCTTGCAAAGTGTAGCATAACATATGTTTGTATATATACGCATATGTTATTATAAATTTTCAAAATTCATATTTTCAACTTTTAATAAATAAATAAAAAATTAAAAATATACAATTTTTCAACATAGGCAAAATAATGTAACTTAAAGATCTTAATTTAAATGAAAAAGAAAAAAACAAAATTAGATAGGTAAAACGAATAATATATATTTACTATATATGTATTTTTTCATATGCAAAATTATATATATATAATTATATTGTCAGAGGTCATATTATACATGTAAAAAAATAAATAATGAAGCAATTATTTCCAAAGGCAAAATATTTATTTTAAAACAAAAATATTTTGTATAAATTATGTGTATATACGTTATATACATAAAATCGAAATCTGGTTAAAATACACTCAGCGATTTAATTTTGTTAACTCATTACAATCGTTATTTATTTTTAACCTAAAAAAATCGATCTTGAATAAATTATTTTAGGAATAGTTATCCTTGTTGTTTATCTTTTGGTAGGCTGCATGGGTAATTATTACTAGAGTAGTAATTGTTCTTGGAAGAGCCATTCCATATTCCCAACGTTTTCAACGCCAGTAGGCAGCTTCTCGTTAAGTAGTGTTGAATATTGTTGAATAAACGGATTGGTACACCAGCAAAAAATATGCATTCGTATATTGCTATATATGTTATATTCATTGAAAAAAATAACTTGATAATATTTTATGGCTTTTTTATGAAAGCACACAATTTATGCTAGCTAATTATACGAACATTTGGTTTAATGAGCTAAAAAAAAATTACATATGTGTGCATATTTTATTATTGAGGTCATTGCATATTTACATTTTCCAATCTTCTTAGTATTCAATATATATCAAAAATGTAAAAATGTCTTTTTTCATTCCATAAAAAGTATGTATAAAGTATAAGGTATTTAAGATTTGTTACGTTTTTTTTTGTTTAACTAAAATAGTAGCATTAAATAATGATAGTGTATTTTTTTAATTATTTCCTTGCTGTTCATAATATTTTATTAATCCAATAATTATTTCTTTTTGGCTATAAAAAAAAAATGGACAAAAAAATTATGGGGAAAATAATATTTGTTAATTGTTTTATTTCCTTTTTAAAGAAATATATTTTTTTTCTAAATAAATAAATGATAATTGTATGTGTAGGAATAAATTAAATTTTCATAGACTTTTTCCATGTTTTGGTCTTATTAAATATACTTACATTTTTCAATGCAACTATAATAATAGTAATTATTTTATTAGCATTTAAAAAAATTATTTATCTTTTTAATATTATTTTAAGAAAAAATATATACATTTTTAGTGTTAATAACGATATATAAACCTATTCAATAAAATTTTATAAATTAAAACTTTTATACATAACAAACAAATACATGGTGAGTACCTTCCCTTTTAAATGTAGAATTTTTTAAAATTAATAATTAAGATTAAATTATTCATCAAGAATATATTTTTTATTAAGTTCATTATAATCTTAAGGCTGTTAATAAAATTTTAAAACTTCTCATTTTTTAATGAGATTTACCGTATAGTGTTTTTTTTTGAAAAATGTAAATGTGTTTTTTATTAAGGATGAATACAATGTTATCTAAATTTTGGAGTAACAATGCATATTGTACATAATAAATATGAATAAATAAATAAATATACACGAATATCTCTCTTAATTTATAACATGAACAAATTCTTATTGACACAACCGTAAATAGCATTAACTCATAATATTATGTATATAGTTAAAAGACTCATATTCTCAATATATTAACCCATAATATTGTATTATTATTAATGGAAGATATATTTGGAATGTTTGACGAAAACGAGATGGGAAATTTAATGATATATGCCTTGAAGAAGGATACAGAAGATATTACAATGGAGAAACTTGCTGAAATAATAAAAAGCAGCAAGTATATAGTTGCCTTGACAGGGTCTGGAACATCGGAAGAAAGTAACATACCAAGCTTTCGAGGTTCAAATGATTCTATATGGAGTAAATATGATCCCAAAATATATGGAACTATTTGGGGATTTTGGAAATATCCAGAAAAAATATGGGAAGTAATAAAAGACATATCGTCGAATTATGAAATAGGATTAAATCCTGGACATGTAGCTTTATCAAAATTAGAAAATTTAGGATATTTAAAATCTATAATTACACAAAATATTGATGGGTTACATGAAGAAAGTGGAAATACAAAAGTAATTCCTTTGCATGGTAGTGTTTTCGAAGCCTTATGTTGTACATGCAATAAAATAGTACAATTAAATAAAATAATGTTACAAAAAACATCACATTTTATGCATCAACTTCCACCCGAATGTCCATGTGGTGGAATATTTAAACCAAACATTGTTTTATTTGGAGAAGTTATATCAAAAGATTTATTAAAGGAAGCTGAACATGAAATAACAAAATGCGATTTGCTATTAGTTATCGGAACATCTTCCACTGTATCAACAGCTACTAATTTATGTTATTTTGCCAGCAAAAAAAAAAAAAAAATTGTTGAAATAAATATAGAAAAGACGTATATAACGAATAAAATGGCTGATTATCACGTACTCGCAAAGTTTAGTGAGTTAGCTAATTTGATCGAAATATTAAAAGAGGAAAAATAATAGCATATGGATATTTGTGAGTATACACAATAAGCTTTATTATTAAAATTTTTTATTTCACTTATTTTTTCGTAATTTTGTTTGTTTTGTTTATGCTATTATATGATTTTCCCATTTTTTCTTATGCTATGTCCGATCTTTGGTTAGCTGAAAATTTTTCCTTTAAATACAAAAAAATAGATTTCACTTTTTCATCATCAGGAACATCTGAATATTTATTTAGATGCCTATAAAATGTGCATAATATATCTAAAGACGCATGCATGTTATTGAACCATTTTTCCCATTTATCGTAATTTATAGTAATATCGGGTTCTTCTAAATATATATAAATATTTTCATTATTTATTTCTCTGTTCAATTTTTTCAATACATATTCTATATCTTCTGATTTTTTAAGAACATACCCAATTATAATAAATATAAATATAGTACCACTTTTTGATAAAATATTATTTTGAAATGTTTTATTCATAAGATTAATTAGTTTTAATTTTTCATCCCCTATATTTTTTACAAGTTCTTCTAAATATTCAATAATATTTTTCATTGCTTCTTTAAAAGGTTTAAATTTATTATTTTTATAAATTAAATATATGCAATCTAATAAATGGATAGGGTTTGTAAAGTATACATTTACTTCGTCATTTTCTTCACTAATATTATTAATATGATTTTGAATATTTTCTTGGGATTCACCTAATTGTGTATATATATATTTTATAGCATCTTGTTTGTTACAAGCTGATACTATTTGATCATAAAAAAAGTTACTTTTTTCTTTTATTAATGATTTAATTGTTTCAATAGTATTAATTTTATTTTCATATTGTTCTTTTTCTTTTTTTATATTTTTTAATTTTTCTTCATTTCTTTTTTGAATTTCTTCTTCCTCTTCTTTAGTTTTTATTCTCCCTTTATTTAACAACTCTTCTTCGTCTTTTTTTTTTTGTTTTTCTTGTAATAATTTTTGTTCGATTTGCTTTTTTTTTTCAATTTCATAATTTTCTTTAAAAACGCTTAATTCTTCTTCAAATATATTATAAATTATCTCATATCGTTCTAATAATATATCTACATTTTTTATCATCTTTTCTCCATATATTTTTTTTTCTTCACATGTTTCATTCCTTCTTAGTTTTATTCTTGTTATAATTGGTTGAATTTTTTTTAATTTATTATCTAGTTCATTATATAGACTAAGTTTGTTGAATATTTCCTCTTCTTTTGAGTTAATTAATTCACTGCAAATTCCTTTCATTTCTTCTATAGACATCTCTGCTATTTTGTAGTCTGTCATTGTATATACATATAAAAAAATAAATAAATAAAATTTTAGTTAAATAAAAATGGTTAAAAATCTTTTGGTTCTTAGTTAAAAAAATGCCATATTTGGGGCATGTATATATATATACAAATTTTCTTGTATTTTTTATTTTACACAATATTGTAAGTATATAAGAATTGCTCTCGCTTTTATTATGAATCATTCTACAACGGATTTATATAAAAATTATCCTTACAAAATAGAATAGCAAAAATAAAAAAATCAAATATATATATTTATGTACCTTCATCCATACATGTATCAAAATTTGTCAAAATAAATCATGAAAAAAAAAAATTTATTTCCCAGAAACGTCTGCTGCATATTTGAAAATTATATGTAAATTCGATAAACAATCTAAAAATATTTTTTAAATAATTTTTTTTTAAAGTCCAAGGTTAGCTAACTTTATGGAATAATAATACTCCCAAAAATTAAAATTAAAATATAAGAAAAATATGAATACCTAAAATAACTGAAAAGTATGGCGAAAATAACCGAATTAGTTATAACCCTAAAATAGCAATATTGAATGGTGATGCAAAAAATTTATGATATATAGATTTACTTATTATTTAAATAAAAACTTAAAAAAATAATAAAATAAATAAATTATAATTTAAAATATATTTAATATAGTATACCCCCCCCATTTGTATTAAACATTACAATTTTATTACTATTCTCGTAAAATATATTATGTGTGATATAAATAAAACCATCAAATAATGTTCCTACGCTCTATACACACATATAAGATCCACGCAATGCTTTATAAGCATGATAAAAAAATATTATTTAAAACACAATAAAAAACAAAACTATAATATTATAAAGAAATATCAATAATAATATACGAATAAGTTGTTATGTGGTAATATATTTATTATGATAATTTCCAAGTTTAAAAAATTTACAAAATAAAAAAATATTTATAACGGAAAATATGTATGTTGCAAGCAAATAAGTGATAATTTCATATATATATATGTGAATAAAAAAGATTAATAAAAGATGAGATTAATAATATATAAAAACTCATAGGTGTAAAAATATACACAACACAATAAAAAAAATTAATTACTTTTCAATTCTCTTTCTGCTCTTTCAAGTAAAGTTAAATTTCTCTGTTCATTGGGCCTACACATTAGGAAAAAAATAATATACAAATATTTAAGACATATTTCATATATGTAAAATATATATAATTTGCTAATTAAATATTAATATGTAACTCACTGTTTATAATCATAAAGGAGCTCAAATGAACCAGTTCCAATTGGAATATTTTTTCCTACTATTATACTTTCACTAATATTGTTAATTTCGTCGTTATTTTTAAAAAACGATGAAACAAATAAATGCTCGTTCGTTTCCTCAAAGGATGCCAACATTAATGTACTTTGACGGGCCTTTTGTATACCAAATCTGTTAATGCCTAAAATTTCTCCTCTAAAAAAAAAAAAAATACAAATATAATGAAAATGTAATAAAAACAAAATGAAATAATCAGCCTGTAAAACCACAAACTGATAAAATATATGGACAAATATACACACACATATTATATTTTATAATTGTCTTACGTAAATGCCATTATATCAGCTAATAACATGATATGTCTTATGTCTATGTCAATACTATATGCTTCAATACATTTTTTAATTTCATTTATTATAGTTACTCTTGCTGCTTCTATTCCTAATACCTGTACAAAAATATGAAAAAAATAAATAATATAAGTATAGTAATGTAAATAAAATGGTATTATTAGGATACGTTTTTTTTATTTTTTTTTATGAACAAACCTGAAAAACGTTAATCACATGATTTGATATAATATGCTTGAAATCGACACCCTCTAAACCAAGAATATAATTTAGGGCATTTCCTTCGACTAATATTGAATATTGCGTTTTTTTTTTTTTTTGTTTTTTTTGATAATAATTATTTTTTTCCTTTAAATCATTCGATGTGTCATAATAGTCTTCATCATATATTTCAATTTTATCATTAATTATATTTTCAACATTTATTTCATCAAATTTTAAGTTATCAAGATTTGCTGTGTTGAGGTCTATCATTTGTTCATCATTTTTTGAATTACCACCACAGAAAATGGTGTTATTTCCACTGTGATGATTTATAGTTATTTTCTCAGTTTTTACTTTTTCCTTTTCTAATCGTTTTGCGTAATTATCATTATTTTTCAATTGGCTGTTCAATGTATCCATTACATGTTCTACATTTATATTTTGTTCTTTTTCTTTAAAAATTTTGTCAACTATATTATTGTTAACATTTCCATCATGAACAGCATCAGAACTAGAAATATGATTTTCCAAAAGGGTTTCGTTGCAATCATTTGCTTGTTTTATTTTTATATTATCAAAGATATTTTGTGTGTTATTTATGAATGAATTAATTTTATTATCCAAGTCATTATCATGATTTTCTTCTAGTTCTTCATCATCTGTTACTTCGATTTCTTCCTTTTTAATTATACATCGCTTAATGTCTTTATCACCATATACTAATAAATCTAATAAGCCCTTTTTTAATGACTCAATTTGAAAAAATATAAATTCATCATTTTTTATAGAAATATGTAATTTATAATTATTTATAACATCAATGTGTATTTTGTTGATTTTTATTTTGCTAATGTGTGTTTGTTTTAATATAACATCTCTAATAGTATATGCATTAATATTTAAAAATAATTTCTGTATAAGATCTTCATTAAATTTTATAGATATAAATATTCCTTTAGAACAATAATTTTCTTTTATATATTCACATATATCTCTTATTGACGTTTTTTCAAGTTTAGATTTCATCATCAAAGCAAAGTTATAATTATCTTTTATCCGTAAAGGAATGTTTAATATTGGTGTTTGAATAACATTTGATGCATTTATTATTTCCTTTATACGAGGAACACCAAGCGTAACATTCATACTAGCTACTCCGGCAAAATGAAAAGTTTTTAAAGTCATTTGTGTACCTGGTTCACCAATTGATTGAGCAGAAATTGATCCAACTGCATCTCCAGGGGATGATATATACTTGAAATATTTCGAAATGTTAAAATAAATGAATATATATAACTGTTTTAAATTTATAAAAGAATAATCATATATCATAGATCTGTATGATGAATCATAAAAATTACATTTATCATTTCCTTTTACAAAATTATAGTAATCATTTTTTTTAATTAATTCAACACCTTTTTTATATTTAAAAAATTTGTATATATTTATAGCCTTTAATAATAACCATTTTTTTATTTCTTCAATATATATTTTCATTGTTTTTGTATTTTTTTGATGTGTTGGATTTTCTCTTTTGGATATATTTGTATGACAATAAATATTTAAAGGAATTGTTTCAGTAACATAATTTAATAAAAAATTTGTCCATTTTAATATTTCATAAGGAAATAATATATAATGTTGTTTAACATCACATACTATTTCAAAAACACTAACAAATGCTATAATATTTTTAATCATTTGTTTGTAACATTTATTTTCATATAATAATTCACATTCATTTACCTTATCAAATATGTCTATATATTCATTTTTTATATTTTTATTAAAATTAAAATTATTTTGTATATACTGATTAAATGAAATATTATTCTTATTATTTCCTTCTTTATATAAATGTATTTTAGATAGTATACCTTTATTTGTTATGGTTGTTATGTCATCAATTTCACTATTTTCTTTTGTAACAATTCTCATTAATTGTTTAATAAAAGTAGAATCATCCATTGATGGGTAAAAATAATCATCTTTTAATTTTTCTTTTATTCTGTTTATTTTCTTTTTTTCTTTTTTATAAATATTATTCACAATTTCAATTTTTTTTCTAATATTTTTACTCATTTTGTTATATTTACTATTTAAATATTTTAGTTCTGTTTCATTCAAACATATTATACCACTACTATTTATGTCATTATTTTTAATGTAAACTTTTTTTTTTAATATATTTATGCATTCAACAACATTTCTATATTGATTAAGATGATATGCTATTTCTTTGACTTTATTTGATGGTAATATTGTTTGATTTTCTTCACTCTTTAATTTTATTATTTCTAATTTATTTATTTCAGATTCATAATTTTCTTGAGATAAAACTATTTTTGTTTCCCCTTGTCTTTGTTTATTTGTTTGTTCTCGTTTTTCATTTATTTCGTCACCATTTTCACCAAGTATTTTTCCAACAAACTCAACATCATGTTCCAAAGGTATAAGCACACTATCTTCATTAATTTCTTTTATTTTTTGCGAAATTTTGTTAATTATTTTGGATAAAAAAGACGAATTTTTTTGAAAATTTTCTGAAAACGGAATAGAACCAAATGAATTCAAGAAATCATTATTATATCCTTTTTTATCATCTGAATCATTAATAATATAATTATCTTTTTCTATTTCTTTGGAATTTTTTAATAAATCATATTGTTTAATTTTTCTGGGTTTATATAAAAATAATGTATGGCTAGGAGATATTGAAATTATATGATTATAAATTTTGTCAAATTGATCCATGTATGTATGATTGCTATCAATATAAGACGGATTTAATGCATCATCTCCATAAATGAATTGTATAATTTGTTTATCACACGATCTAACAGAATAATCATAATGTATAGATAAATCTTCTAAGGCTTTCATAAGCCTTCTTTGCATATAACCAGTTTCAGCAGTTTTAACAGCAGTGTCTACTAACCCTTCTCGTCCTGACATAGTGTGAAAAAAAAATTCTGTTGGATTTAATCCTGTATAAAAAGAATTTTGAACAAATCCTCTACTTTCTGATCCTTTACAATGAAAATTAAAATGTGGTAATGTTCTATTAATAAATCCATTTTGTATTCTTTGTCCTGATACATTTTGTTGACCAACACATGCAATCATTTGAGCTATATTTATTAATGCACCTTTTGCTCCAGAATTAAACATAATTAAAGGTTTGTTTAAATATGGTAAATATTGATTACATGTTTTACCTGCATCATTACGCAAATCATCTAAAATACTTTTTACTTTAATTTCTAATGTCTCTTCTAATGTACATCCTGGTTGAATTTGCATTTTTTTTTCATTATAAAGTATTATTTCTTTGTTTACTTTTTCATATCCATTTAAAAGTAAATCTCTTTTTTTATCAGTTAATACACGGGATGGTGTTACATCATCAATTCCAATTGTCATGCCTTTATTTGAAAAATATCGACTACTTAATTTTGAAAATCTGTTCATTATTTGTAACGCTATTTGAGTCGAATTATTATGTATTAAATAATAAAAAAGTCCATACTTAGATGCACCAAGAACTTTTTTCCCTAATGATCCACAAATTAATTCTGATTTATAAAAACAAACATATGAATCATCTCGTGATAAATATTTTAAATCTCCATTTTTTGTTGAATATTCTCTTTCTTTCATTTCAAAATTTATTATTGTATTTTCACTTTTATTCGGTTTTATTAAAACACTTATTAATTGTTTTCCTGTCCATAATTCTTTTGGTTTTAATATTGCTGGTACAGGTAATTCTATATCAATTTTAGCATCAGAAAAATATGAGCATAATAAACAAAATAAATCTCTATCAAGAAATGTATCTTTATTTGTAATAACATATGAAGCAGATAAAAAATCTTGTGTTAATGCAATTATAACTTCTCCATTTTTTGGAGTAATTAAATTATGTTTTACATTCATTAAATATAAAGCTTCTGCCCGAGATTCTTCAGTTTGAGGTACATGCAAATTCATTTCGTCCCCGTCAAAATCTGCATTATAAGGGCTACAAACACATTCATTAAAACGAAATGTTTTATAATCCATAACTCGAGCTTTATGACACATAATAGACATACGATGTAAAGATGGCTGTCTATTAAATAATACAATATCTCCATCACAAATATGTCTTTCCACTATATCTCCAATTTTAAGATTATCAATTACATATTTTTTGTTTGCATATTTTAAACTAATTCTGTTTGCTCCCAAATTATTATTACTACTATTTTGATTTTGTTCATGGTTTATATTTAATTCTGTACTTTTGTTAACATAACGTTTTACTATATCAATAATAGAGTTTCCGACTTTTCCATTTTCGTCACAATTCATGCTAACATTTTTTTTAATAATATAATTAGCTCCTGGCCAGACGTTTGACCCATTTCTTATTAACATTTTTAATTTTTCTATATTATATTTATTAACTGTTTCAGGATAAGTTAATCTCATTGCTATTATTTTGGGTATAACAACTTCATCTATTGATATATTGGGGTCTGGAGAAATTACGGTTCGACTTGAAAAATCAACTCTTTTTCCTGATAAGTTACATCTAAATCTACCTTCTTTTCCTTTTAATCTTTGACATATTCCTCTGCCTGGTTTAGAAATATTTTGCGTTGCTAATAATTGAGAAACAGCTGGTGAATCACTATTTATAAACCTAGTAACTTGTAATTGTAAAAATTCTATATTTCCAAGAAATTGATTTGTTTGATATCCATTATAAGATTGATTATTTATAGTATTGTTTAATTGTGCAATTTCTGATAATATACATGTTAAATCATCTTCTGCTGTTCCATGCTCATCTATAATTACAGATGGTCTTATTGTATTTGGAGGTACTATCAATGTAGTAATAATAAGTTTTTCTGGATTTTCAATATTTAGCAATTTTATATAAAATGGATTTATATTTTTAAATAATTTTAATACATATAAACTATTTAAATCTTCTTCTTTTATAACTTGTTTTCCATTTTCCTTTACTTTAACTATATGTTTTAATTTCATAAATTGATCTAAACTTGGTTTTATTATTTTTTTTATCACACCTTGTGGACTTCCACAATTATAACATTTGTTTACTTTTTTGCATATACTTAATATTCTCTTAAAAAATTGTCTTTTAAAAAGTGAATCATCTATATTTTTTTTTTTTTTTAAATTAGAAAAAAATTCGATTTTTTCTAATGGTAATAATAAATGAGAACAAGTTTTACATATGCAATATAAAATATGAATAATATATTTATAATATCCTATATGAAAAACTGGATAGTTTAATTCTATATAACCAAAATGACCCGAACAATTAATTAATTTTTTTTTACATGTTTCACATATAGAGTTACTTTTATGTGCTCCTAATCTTAAATCTAATACTCCATATGGATATGGAACACCATTACTATTATTTTTATACATTTCTCTATTTAATATTTTTACTTCTGAATATCTTATTATATCTTCTTTGCCCATAATACCAAAATTTATACTTTTTATTTCATAGTTATTTTTTACATCTTTTACAAAATTTTTTTTCATGCTTTTATGGTGGATAAGCGTCTTTAGTTCATCGATTTTTATATTATTCGCCATTTTTCCTAATTATTTTCAACTTTTATTTGTTCATTCTGTACAAACTTGTAAGCCAAGAAGATGGCACTCCTTCGTACCTCTTTCGCTTTTTATTTTTCTAAATTGTGGGAAAAAACCCATTCCGACCTATTTCATATATAGGATCAAGGCCCCTTTGTCTGTTGATGTATATATATTTTTGTATCTAAATGTTTATGTAAATGATTATGTAAATACTTATGTAAGTGCTTATCTAAATACTTGTGTAAATACTTATGTAAGTGCTTATCTAAATACTTGTGTAAATGCTTATGTAAATGCTTATGTAAATGCTTATCTAAATACTTGTGTAAACGTTTGTATATCTTTTGCAATGCCTGTTAATAACAGGAAATGACCCCCCCTCAATATTATAGTGATTGAAGGATAATTGCTAGGCTAATATGAAATATAATTTCATACTTAGAATATAATACTTAAAAAGTAAATAAAATATTAAACATCAATTTAAACAAATTCAAGGTATAAAATATATAACAAATAACTTAAACTTTTTTTTTGAAAATAAAAATTTTGTAATTTTCAAATTATACCCACATCATCAACCAACTGTTTATTTAAAAACATAGATCTATATGTATGTTATATAATTCTGTTTTTGAAAGAATTAAATATATATATGCATTTTTTTTACAAAAAAAAAGGAAATTTATCAAATTAAAAATGTTTCATTTGTTCTTTAAAATTGTTTAAAGATTTTTTTTTCTTAAATTAATATTAAATAAAAATTTGTAAAATTGTATATGTTGTGCAAATATATAAAATATATTATCGCTAACAATTTTATGCTATTTTTTTTTTTCATACAAATGTTGAAAATATGCATAACAATTTTAAGTATATACTTCAAAATATATATCGCACAGATATAAATAATATATGCATGTCATATTTTTGATAAAAAAATAAAAAAATATATTTTGTAATTTAATTTTTTTCGATTTACTCGTAAAATACCCAATGAATGAAAATTAATCGATTAAATGTATTTCACAAAAGGCTAAGAAAAAAAATGCATACACATATATATACGAATATAAACTTATACTTATGTTATTGCTATGAATCTAGAATTGTGGAAAATATTATTTATTTAAGTAATAAGTAAATGAAATATTTTAAAATTTGTCCCCAATATGAATATTATATATTCCATGGACAATATTACAAAGTTACATAAATATTAACGGATTTTTTTTTATTTTGTTAATTAAAAAAAATACAAATAAACAAAGCGTACATACGATGTGGTCACTAACATTTCCACAACACTGGTTGAGGTATCCATTCAGGGTTTCATTTGGCTAATACTCATTGTTTTTTTTTCAGTTTTACTATTTTTTCATGGGCAAACATCCAAGCCGCATTTGCTATTTCATTTTGAGAGGTTGTTCAAAAGGAAAGGCAAAATGAAAAATCTAATAATAATATTATAATTATGATAAAACTATTATATCAGTGATCTTCTCCAAAAAACTATATTTCCCTTTGAATCTCCTGAGATCATTAATGTGTCTATGTCGTTCACCACAACTGACATGACTGGCGCCTAAAATAAAAAAAAAAAAATAATAAAAAAAAAAAATAATAAAAAAAAAAAATAATAAAAAAAAAAAATAATAATAAAAAATAATAAAAAAAACATAAGACAGTTATAAAATGACCAAGCAAAGTCACAACTAAGCAGTCGATGCATCTCGAGATTTACCTTGTGATGCTTCAAAAGGATGAGTTTATAATTGGATTGTGGAAGCAAAGAACAAACATAAATGTTACCATCTTCTGATCCTGAAACAAGCCATCCACCACCAAATTTAGTATAACAACTTCTAATTGGTAAAAGAGCATGATTTATTCTTATTCTATGTTTAACAGATAAGTTTGTTATAATTCCTTTGTTTCCATACATACATTCGATTATTCCAATATGATTATCACAAGAATTGACAATAATAGTTGGTGGGGTGTGAATATATTTTCTTGGAACAAACTTAATACAAGTAATTGGTAATAATGAAAAAAGAAATCGGAATTTTATTTCTACTCGTTCATTATATAAGCATTCTAATAAATATATAGTTCCATTTTTAGACCCAGCAAATATATTTAAACAAGTATAATCCATTTCTAATGCTCTTATTTCACTTTCAACTTTAATCTTTTGATAAACTTGTCCACTATTTAAATTAACTATTCGTAAAAGAGATGTACAATTTGAACATAAAAATATATCCAGGTTTGTTGGAAATAATAATACAGATAAGGTTGCAGATGAATCTGAAAATACTTTTAATAAAAATCCTGTACTTACTTCCCATATTTTTATTGTTCTATCAATAGAGGATGATATTATTTTGTCTTCCGAAAAAGAAAATACTAAACATGTTATAGCTTTTCTATGTCCTGACAATTTTGATAATAAAACTGTTGACATTGAATTATCTTCAGATAATGCAAATGATGATTCATCTTTTATAGTTTCGTTAATATATTCAATTGTATTATTTTCATCTTGTTCTTCTTCAGGGGTGCTTAGCTCACTATTATTTATTTCTTCATTTGATAAGTTTCCTCTTTTTCGATTTCTAATAACTTCTTCTTCATGACTGGAATTGTTTACTATTCCATTTCCTTGACCACGTGTTTGAAAACTATCACTTTGTTCCATTTTGGTTCTAAAACATTTATATATATATATGATTCCATCTTTACACCCTACTGCTAATATTGTATAATTTTTATTTATTGAATTTTGGCCTATACATAAATATGTGATAGGTATATTACCTTTTATCATAATTTCATAAACGGGCTGTAATCCTTTTCCCAATTCAGGATTATACTTTTTACTATTATAAACATAATTATTATGTGGTAATGATTCTCTTAAAAGTTGAATAACTTGTTTTTTTTTTCCAACATTTTTTGTAGAAAATTTATCATAACTTTCTCGATAAATATCACTTTCATTTTTTAGATAAATTAAATTTTTATTTTCCATATCTTTAGTATTTTGCATGTTCCTAACTGAATGTGTGCTACTTTGATGATGTAATAAATTTATTTTATCTTCTTGAAATTTATCAGATTTGTTAAAATGTTGAAAATATCCATCTGTTTTATCAAATATGAGATTATTTCCATTTTTAATATATTGTTTATAATTATTTTCATTTTGAAACCAACGAGAATTAGCTGTTTCTGAATATTCAATTATATTATTATCATATGTATTAAAATGCTTTGAACTAATAAACATATCTTTTGAAATACTTTCTTCAGATATAAAATTATTTAAAAAATAAGTAGAACTCGTTGTCATTCTATTTACATGATCATTTAATATGTCGTAAATATCTAAAGCTCGAATATAAGTAGCATTACATGTTTTTGAAACTTTTTGTGCATACGAAACATCGTTAACATTTGGATTTAAATTGATTTTTTCATTAAAAATATTTTCCAATAAATACAATTTTGTACTTTTTTTTACATTAATAAGTGATGCTTCTTGTAATAGATGTAAAGCTGGTATTATTGATTCTTTATTTGTAGAATCAAATACAATAATAATACAAATTGAATTCTTTATATATTCAAAAAGAATTTCTTCTGAATTTGTATTATCTGAATATCCACAATCTACTATTTTTATTTGAGATAATTTATGATTAACTATATATGTATTATAGTTAGGATGATTAATACCATCAATTTCTTTTTTTTTATTTTTTTTTCTCAAAATATTTAAATTATTTTCATCCCCAAGCCTTACAAATAAGTCTTCTACCAAACTTGTCTTTCCTACTCCTTTTGGTCCACATATTAGAATGTCTATAACATTATCTCGCGTTTTATTTCCAACTTTTGTTAAATTTTGATGTTCTTTAAACTCTGTTAGATTGTTATCAAATATTTCTTTTTTATCTTTTACAACTGATGGAGTTTGATTAATATGGGATTGATTTTTTATAAAATTTTGTTCGTACATTTCATTATAAAGAATACTATTTATCATGTTTAATTGATCTTTTTTTACATTATTGGGGATATTTTTTTCATTTGCTTCATTAATTAAATTATGTTTTCCTTTAAAATAAGAAAATATATTCAACATTTTATTGTATCGTTCATTTAGTAAAGTATTTTTTTTTATATATTCTTCATTTTGTATCTCTAATTTTTTTATTTTATCTAAAAGTTTGGATAAATTCTGATCTGACATAGAATCTTGTTTTCTACTAATTTCATTATTATCACTAATATATTTTTTATGTTCATTCGATATATTTTTTTCTGTATTTTCTTCTTTCTGTTTTAATGAAAGGTTTTCCACTTTTTCTATCAAATTTTTTATAAGAACTTCATTATTTTTATTAATTTGTTCTAATACTTCTATTCTTTTTGTTAATTTCTGAGCATTTGCAGAAGCTTTTAACAATTTATTTTCAATTTCAATTTTTTCAGATTTTTCATTTTTCAATTCATTCATTAAAACCTGATTTTTTGAAAGTAAAGCACCAACTTCTTTTGCTTCATCTTTCAGCCTTCTTAATTGTCTTCTAGCTAATATTCCTTTCCATTTTAATTGAATTTTTTTTGTCGATTCTATTAATTTTAAATATCTAATCCTTTCTTTTTTAGATTTCCATATTGCTTGTATTTTACTGGCATAATAATTTTTTCTATATACTTTATATGATTGTCTTATTAAATATCCTCGAAAAGCTGACTGAATAATAATAGCACATTTTCTTTTATATAAAAATATTTTTCTTAATGCATATGCATATATATATGAACATATTAATTTTTGTGCATTTATCATTATTATTTTTTTTTTTTTTAAAATAATTAATATATTTCTTATCCATCTTTGTATAGTAACAATTTTTTTTTTTAATAATTTGTATTTTTTTTTTTCAATGTAACATTTATAATTTTTTTGTATTATTACTGCATTTAAACTTCGAAAGTCTTGTCTCATAGTTAATAAAATATTATATGCTTCTATTTTAAAAAAAGATAAAGTTTTACCAACATACCATATAAATTTATCATTGTCAATTACATTATTAGATAAATTATTTTCATATTGTGTAATATTTTTTTTTTCTATTAAATTTGGATTTTTAGAATATTGTTTTTTTAATACAGATCCATAAAATATGTTTTCTTGATTTTGTGTTTGTCTAATATGTTTAAGTGATTTAATATAATCTTGTATTTTATCTCTATTTTCTAATTTAGATAAAATATAATTAGCTTTTTCAGACAACGATTTATCACCATAATGTTTACTAAAAGCTGTTTTTTCCTCCTTTGTTAATAAAATATAATATTCATTTATACAATTTTGGTGAGTTAATCGAACTGGATATCCAGCCCTACTAACTTTGATAGCTTGTAATACACCACCATATTTTAATTGTTCATTAACTGAATGTCTATCAAATATATCTGGTACATTTTTCGAATTCGGTTTTATGCATCTAATAAAATGCGGTTCTGTTTGGTTTATTCGTGTCATTAATACATCTAACTGTTGTTTAAATTCACTAGAAACTGTTACAAACCTTTTCTTTTCAAAATTTCTTCTTAAATATTTTTTAAATAAATTATGTATATATTCATTCTGACTTTGTAATAAAACATTTTGTGCATCATCAGAAAGCTGATCTTTATTTTTTTCTAAGAATCCACATGAATTATACATAACTTTTCCAGCAAAATGCACAATAATAAAACTATTTGGATCTGTTTTTATAGATTCAAATCTTTTATTATTAGCATGTTTTGAAATAATCTTATTACAAAATGTCTTATCTTTACCACCAGGTATAAAGCTTTCTTCATCAAGCATACAAAATATTCCAAAGGGTTTGCTTTGTAATATATTTACACAATCTTTATTATCTGGAAAATCTAATGAGCTCCATTTTATTCCTTCTTCTATATATAACTTTTCTTCACATTTAAAAATAAAATTATTAAAAAAATATTGTAAACATTCATTTGTATAATTAATACATAATTGCTCAAAAGAATTTACTGGAAAAGATTCAAAACCAAATATATCTAAAACACCACAAAATAAATTTACATCTTTTATCAATCCTATTGATTCATTAGTTCGTTCTACTAATTTTAAAAATAAACAACCATAAATTGCTCGAGCTAAAGCATCACGTATATCACTAGCCATTGCTGAGGTAACTGGTTTTTTGAAATGTTCATTATTAGCTATTATAGTTTTATAACATAATGCATCTTTTAATGTATCTACATCTATATCTAATAAATAAGCCGCATTATTTAAATCTTCATATGTAGATTCTAAAATACATGATTCTTCTTTGTTATCATCATTATTAAATAATATATTACCAATATATAATATACCTTCTAAAATCTTAAAAATCTGATTTTGTTCATTTTCTTCTATTCCTACTATTTGCATAGCATACACAGTTGCTTCAAATTCCTCCAATTCATTAACATCATTTAATTCGTAAACACTTGATTTTGTTAAATATCGAAAATTTATATGATCCTTAAATCGTTTCAAATCTATTTTTATTTGTTTCACATTTTCTTTTTGTTTGAATTTATCACAAGATGGGAAATAATAATATTCATCATCATAATTATCACCATTTCCTAAATTCAACTTTTTATTTTTATAATATTGAACAGCACTACAAAGCTGATAAAAAATATGATAATTTCTTTCACCTTCTTGTTGATCACATACTCTAACTTTCTCCAAAAGATAAGTCAATATTTTTGCACCATATAGTTTTCCTTTTATATATCCATTATTACATATATCAAAATGTAGTTCTATATATTTTCCAAAACGACTAGAGTTATTATTTCTTAATGTTTTGGAGTTACCAAATGCTTCTAATAAAGGGTTACTTTCCAAAATCTGTGATTCTATTAGAGATCTTTTTTTTATATCAGAACCTGCACATGCTAAAAATTTCATTACATATTTTGTTGATTCTGTTTTACCAGCACCTGATTCACCACTTATTAATATTGTTTGTGATTTATTATTTTTGCACATTCCTAAATATGCACTATTAGATGTAGCAAAAATATGCGGGCTTTTGGATTTTATAGGCTGAATATGTTTTTCTAATATATTATCTGAATATAAATTTTTAATATTCTTAAACGGATTTATTGCAATAAGTATCGGACCAGTAAATGTATATATTTCATCAATATCAAATCGAATGTTTAAACTATGCAAAACTGATGCTTCATGGAGATGTGTCAGTTTTGTTAAATCTGGAGGCGCAGACAAACCATTAGAATTGAATATATCTGAAAAATGCACATATATATATACATATGTGAATGAAGAATTTATTACGCAAAATAAAGCAGAATCATGCACAATTAATTGTATTGTCTTACAAGCAAAAAAAAAACTATAATACATATCAAAATAAAAAGAAATGCAAACAAATTAAAAGTACTACGATATTAGTAGTTTACCTGTATTGCGAAGAAAAAACTCATCTCCTTCTTTTAAATTCACAATTTCATCATCATCAGTTTTTACAACAATATCTGTATCTTCTTTTATAATTTCTGCGCTTATCCATACCTAAAGGAAATATTATATGAAACAACAAAAAATAATATTTCGAAAATATTATAGATATGTACGTACTGATTTGACAAACTAGCAACTCACATTATATTAATACATATGATATACGTATATGCATATTCAATTTTTTGTTAATTACCTTTTCTTTGTGTTTAATAAATATTTTTGTCCCAACAACACATTTACTCGTAGGCTCCATTATACGACTTATATACACATAAAATGTTATTTTACTTTTTATATATCACTATATTATATTAACAGTATAACGCTTATTTTAATTTTTTAAATGACTTGTTAATGTATTTGATTCCCTATTACAAGAATATATACTGAGCATATAAATAAGTTGTCTTGGAAATTAGGGAAATAAAATTGATATATATATATATACAAATTATTATTTACAGAATATTTTATACTATTGTTAGTAAATTTTTTTGATTTTTTTAAATGCTGTTATTTAATTATAATTGTTTGAAGCCAGTTATACTGTTATGTAAATATACGAGTCGTTTGCAATTGTTTGTATATGAATGTATGCGATAATGCACTTGTATTGTTGTGCGTTTTATATTGGCTTATACTTGCATATAACGATTTGTATCTGTTTATAATTGTTTATGATTTCGTTAATTCTTATTAGGATGTATTACATATTTGCACATAATACATTGTTTTGGAAAAATATTCTCCATAATAAAAAAAAGTTTACAATTCCATTTTTCTTTTTGCATATTTTTATATTCCCAAGAAAACTAAATCAAATTAATGACATTTGATGCGTGCATGGATATAGGCCATTATATTATTTTAATTTATATATACTTTTTATTCACTTGTTAAGTATTTTGTTTTCGAAAAAAATGTATACCAAAATCCAAAAAAATAAAAATAGGGTAAAATATTATACTCCTAAACCAATGAAAAAAATATTAACGAAATAAAATCGTACAAATCTTACTTCAAAATTCAAAAAAGACAACTTATATTTAATAAAAAAAAAGATAATAATACAAAAATGTCATAAAACGAATTAAAGGAGAAAAGAACAAGAACGAATAATAAAATAAACATAAAATAAATCATAAAATAAAATAAATAAAAAAGTTTAAGCAGTACAAAAAATTGCTACTGCGCAAGTTTACTGCAATTCTTTATTTTAACAGTATGATAACATATACAATTAAAAATATTCTTATAAATAAAAATTCGGCACTTATACATATTAAAATAATTTTATAAATGTATATATTTCTTAACTGTGGAAAACAAAATACAAAAGTATATACAAAAAAAAAATAAAAAATAATGCATATGTGTGTAATATATATAAAATAATTTCAATAACTTTTTCAAAATTTTAAGAAAAAAATATTAAATATATATAATAAATATATTTATAATTCCTTGTTTTATTTTCTTCGGTTATGTGTTGATCATTCTGTTTGCATATAAATTGATGATAATTCTTTTTCACAAAAAAAAAAAAATGAAAAAAAATTTATAGCTTTTCATTCAATGCTATAACGAAATAAGCCCAGGGGGAAATACACACATATATACTTGTATATGCATGCCTTATATATATAGTACCTTAAAGAATCACTACACAGTATAAACTAACACACTAATAGTTAAATAATAATGATAATGATAATAGTGATATACCATAAAACGTTGCTATGTACATAAGGCAGTTTACATGGGTACTTTCCATAGCCCCAATAAAATATACTCTCAGTTTTTTTTTTTTTTTTCTCACACACACGTATATAATCTATATATTTATCAACTAATACGGAAATAGGAAATGCTTCCAAAAATAGCTAAGCTTTTTCCATCAAAAAAATGCAGTTCATATATCTTATATATTCAGAATATGAGTTTAAATATTATTAAATTTAATGAGCATCATGCAGAAAAGAAAAAATTGTTATATCAATAGAAATTTAAAAATTAAAATGTAGAGATATTCTGTAAAATTGTTTGAAAAAATATATCTATATACCAAAAATTATAAATCAGTTAAAATAAATCATTGCATTGTTATTCTTCGTTTCATTCATCTTTTAAATAAATAATAAATTTTTAACTTTTAAAAAAAAAGGTATTATATAGATCTCTCTCTATATTTGTGTGTGCATGCAAGTAAATATACAAATATACATAAATGAGTATGAAATATTATATATGTGCACATAAAACAAAGTTAATTTGATAACTATACCGAATTTAAAACGTCATTTACTTTTTTAATATTCATTCTGCATTGATCAATTTCATTTTGGAGTTGTATTTTGACATGCTCCAATTTTTCATTCCCGATATTTTTGCATGCATTATTTTTTTTCTGTTCATTTAAAATTATACTTTTATATTGATTTATTTTTTGGTTTAATTCAGTTGTCAATTCACTTTTGTGATTTTTAAGAGAATCAATTATTTTTTCTTCTTTTGTATTAGTATTCCCTAATTCTGAAAATTGATTTCTTGCTTCTTTTATTATTATTTTCCTTTCTTCTTCTGTTAAAACAACGGGTGCACATCTCGGTGGCACAACCATACATTTTTGTTCAAGGAATGCTTCATTCAGTTTTTTTTTTTCTTCGTTTTTATTTTTTCCAATATATATAGGTAAATCTTTTAAGGCTTCATAATTTTTTGTCTCCTCTAAAATTTTAGATAATGGCTTTCTATGCGGTATTTTATCAACTTCATATTCCTTTTCGATTTTTTCTAAAAAAAAGAAAAAATAAGACTAAGAATATATAACACATTGTAACCAATCTATTATATACATTCCCTTTATGTCACATTTTATGCACATATGCTTCTATTTTATAATAATTTATGCTTTAACTTTTAAAAACGGGGTAGCTAATTTTATATTTGGGGATATTCTCTTCTTCATTCTGATTTTTTTCGTCCTCTTCTTTTTTTTTTTTAACAGTTTTTTTAGAACCTATTAGACCTGGATTAATTTTACAACTTTCCCCATACAAATTATAAAGTAATTTTCCAGCTTTGTTATCCAATCCAAAAGATTTCCAAAAATTTTTATGAGTTTCAGGTTTATTATATTCTACATCATCGTTCTCTTTTATATGTTTTACATCATCATTTCCCATCATTTTAATAAATACTATAATTTTGAAAATAAGAAAAAATAATTCATATATACATATGCACACACACTGTATATATTTATGCATATAACAAAAAAAATTAAAAATCGAGAGCCTATTTAAATTTTATTAAATGAAGCCTTTGCTTCAACAAGATTAAGTAAGAATTATGAGAAAAAAAATCTTAAAAACAATGTTTAATTATATTTATGATATTACGTTAAAATATTTTAATGTGCATAGCTATATTTTCCTTTTTTTTTAATTATATAATGCATAAAAATACAAAGGTATTGTTCCAATACATATTCGTATATGCATGTCTACTAAGAGTATTATTGTAATTGAAACTGTAAAAAAGGAGAAGAGAGTGAAAAAAAATATATTACTTAACAATATCGATATTACGAATGGTAAAAATTTTTAAAATTAATAAAGTATTTTATTTTTGCTTTAACAAAAAAAAAAAATATTAAGTAATAAAATAATGATGAAAGAACAATATATAAATAATATATATTTGTCTATAACATAAAATATAGTATTATGAATATTCCTCGGTTTGAGAGCGAAAAAATTATGATATTACAAAATAAAATACGAAGGATGCATATAAAAGATCATTTTTATTATTTAAATTAATATATCAAGTGATATTATAGAAATGTACGTATGTATATATATAAGAGTGCTTATGTTTATTTGGAAAAATGTAAAGGAACATATAATCATACGTACACACGTATATAATATTTACACAAATCAGTGTGTCTAAGCCAGAAAAGAAAAGCACCATATTTAATAATATTTTTTAAAAATTAAAAATGTAATATATCTTTGTCTTTATTCCCTTGTTCAAAAGATAAAAATAAGATGTTATTAAAATAATTACGAAATAAATAATGGCTTTAATGCTAGTTAAAATTTATAATTGTATGTTTTTTGATGAACATCAATTAAAGCTTATTTTTGGTATTCTCATTTATAAATATATATGCATACTTATTTTTCCTTCTAATACTAATTCCTTATATTTTCACATAATCGTATGTAAGGCCGTTTATTTTATTATTTTGTTATTTTTTTTTTAGCTAGCTATACTATAATTTTTTGACTTTGGCTAGTTTCTTTCACTGAAACATGAACTGTTCATTCATATTCCATACTTGCAAAGAATTGTCAACACCAACCGTAGCGGCGAGGAAGGTGGTGTTGTTTGCCCAAGACATGTCATATACACTTCCAATATGCCCCCCATGCACAAACAATAACTGCTTAGGTATTTTTTTAGGATTGTTATAAATATCATCTTCTAATTTTTTGATTTGCTCATAATTTTCTGAATTTCTGGAAATGTCCCAAATACACGCAGTTCCGTCATCTGAACATGTTCCAAAAATACCTGACTGCATCAGGGAAAATTTAATTCTGTTAATACTTTGTGTGTGATAATCAATTTTAAGTAAAGACTCTTTATTGCACCTCATATCCCAAATAGATATTAAACCGTCACTATATCCACAAGCAAAAATATATTCAGAAAAATTATCAAAAGAAAAACTATTCATTGGTTGATTATGATCTTTATAACTAATTTCTGGTTTTGTAAAAAAATTTTTTTTTCTTATATCATATATGCTCATATATCCATTATCATCGCATACACCAAGAATATTATTAAATTTTGAATGAAAAAAAATATCATTTAATGTCGTTTCTTCATTTTTATTTATCCATGTACATAAAGGGCTTAAAGTTGGAGTATTTTCATATATTTTTATATTATAATCTGCACCTTTTCCTACTTTATTTATTCCATATGTTCTGGGAACATCATTACTTTTTGTTCCCTTGTTAATATCCCAAAGACATATACTTCCATCTGAAGCGCATGAAGCTAATAGTAAATTACTTGTATTTATTTCACCAAAATTTTCATCATTTGCGTTTTCTGTATCGTTTTCATTGTCTTTTATGTCATTCTTTGTATTCTTATTATCACCAACATTAGTATAGTTATCATATATTTTATTTATATTCCAACATAGCCCACTACCTTCACTCCCATGCCCTTTTAATATCATTTGTGGATAGCAAGTAGTTATATCGGAAGGGAAAGAAGGATGTTTTGTATAATCAAATAATAATATATTTCCATTATAAGTTTGTGTAACTATAAAAAAGGAATTATTTGGTAAATGTGTTGCTCTTATAACTTCTCCTGGATGTAACAATTTTGCTTTAATTTCAAAAGACGGTAATGGATGGCCTCTTTTTTTTTTTTTATTATTTATAAAGCCAGTATAATTTTCATATTGTAATACATCTTCTTTAGCTGAATATAATGGAGATTTTGTTTCACCTATATATACATATTCAGAATCTTGATTGGATGTGTGTGTACCTAATAATATCTTATTAGTAAAATATCCTGTTTTTGATTTAAAAGAATTTTCAACACCTATAAATTCAACAGTTAACGAAGGCCAATCTAATTTATGTTTTAAAAGCGAACTATATAAAAATGGGGTATTTCTTCTCCATATTATATACTTTTCATGTGTTATATCAACTTTGGTATTTTCATTGGCTTCACTTTCTTCGGGATATTTAGGTTCGTATGCATTATTTAAATCATAACTTTTATTTTTTTCAGCTATTACATCCATCATTTTTTTTTTCTAAAAATATGTACACACACATATATATCTTTTATGTGCCATTTAAACATACATAAAGAAGTGTATGTTTTTTATCCTTTCCTCGTTACTTTGTGAAAATATTCGTGTGTATGTGCATATTATTATTGTGTAATCATATATATCGTATTAATTCCCTTATTTATGAATGAAGAAAATAAAAAAATTAACAAAATATAGCCACTTTTTAAAAAGCTTTCAAAATAGAAAAACTGAGATAAACGAAATTAATTTGTGTTCTTAAATATATACTTATATGCATGTGCTAAATATAACATTCATATTCTAAAGCATGTATATGTCATTTGAAAAATCATGATTTTTTTAATTACCCCCAAAATAAAAATGTGTTAAAAAAATTCTCTTAATTTTTTTTTATTTATACTTAATGCTAAACGAGGAAAATACAGTCCCGGGAAAAAAATTAATAAGAAATATTTTACTACTATGTATAAATAATAAATTGTTTTAGATCCTCATAATTTGTTTTTTTTTGCATATTTTACTTTTATTGATTATTTTGCGGGATATTCGCGATTTTTTTTTATTTGAATTTTTTGCTTATTCTGTATACAATATATTTTTTTTCTTTATGCTTCTTATTTTTATTTGTGCTACACAGAAATGTCCAGCCTCTTATTATTGTAATTTGACGAATCAGTGCAAATAGCATGGATATATTAAATAAAATAATGCTTCGAAATATAATAAAATGCAGTGATTTAATTTTGAATTTATGGGATTAGCCTCATTTTGTGTAAATATAATCAAAAATATTCACACAAGATGCATCAATGTGAAATTTATTTTACACATGATCGTTTAGGATGTATAACAAATAAAAAAAAAAAAATTAATAATATAAAAGGAATTTGCATTCTTTGTATATTTGTCTATGATTTATTTTCTGTTTTTTTTTATTTGAAGCTTAAAAGGGATATTCATAAAGCTTTGAAAATAATGAGAAAATATTATCATACTTTGTTGAAAATATGTTTTCTTCAAATATCCATAAAAGGCACACATACATATAAACTATAAGCTTATAGTAACATATTAAATAGTAAGCAGAAAATAGTGGGATGCAAATGAAGCATATACTATACGTTTCCACACAGTTATAAATACATAAAAATACATGAACGAAAAAAGTAATGAACATATATTCTCATTTCATCTTAATCCATTTAATATATTTTTTGCAATTCAATCTTAGGAAAAATATTAAAAAATTTTAAATTAAAAACTTAATAATATATATATATATATATTTACATAAATAATGGCAATCAAATTGAGACATTCTTGAATTCTACAATAAATGCATTTTTAAATAAATCATCATTATAATTCATATATGTCTTTTTATAATACGAAATGTGTATATATATATATTATCCAAAATTAATTTTTTTCTATTAAAAGACCATAATATTATACTATGCAACCATGCATCCCCCAAAGGGAATATACACATGTCTATCTCAAATAGGACGTAAATAGTTTTTGCAAAAGCATTTCCTAATTATTATGAACTAAAAGATGTGTTTAATTTCTTAATTAAAAATGTATTGATAAAATATGTATACAAACATATGCATATAATTAATTGAACATATATTTTTGTACACACACATTTGATATTTTCTTGATTTTTCTTTTATACAATATATGGAATATAAGCACATTCGATTTGTGAACAATACAAAATAGGGAAAATCGATTTTTTTATTTATAATATATAGGACAAAAAATTAATATCAATAAAATAAGGGAACATAATTTCAGATTAAATGTTCTACACAAATATATGCATTTTCTCTTCTACATATGTATGACATTATTCTCTTAATTCTACTGATAAAAAAAAAAAAAAAAAACATATTGCAGTTTCTAGCTAAATATCCAAATACAATATTTTAAATTGCTCTGAAAAATAATTTTAAATTAAATGGAAAAAACAATTTTATATTATTTCAAAGAATATGGTATGTATATATATATACACACGTTTTATTATTTCCATTTTTTCAGATTTTTAACTGTATTTTTCTGTTTGAACATTATTGTTCATTCTTTGTATACTTTGGTTGTGGTTGTATTGTGTGTAATATTTTTTTACAACTTATTTAACTTTTTATTTTTTTATTATTAATTTTATGTATAATATTTTAAAAAATGAAAATGGCTAACTGCAAAAATACACGTGAAATTGTTACATTGTATTAGATATATATATATATTATATATATATATGTATGTATTATATATGAATATTTTTTGTTTTTTTTATATACAAATTTAAGTCTTCAACTTCATGCCAAGTTTGCTATGCATATTTTTTAAGCATTTACAATTTTGCTTGTACCATACATTTTATTTGATTACCAAAAAATATATATTGCACACTGTATATGTTCTATTTTCCAATCTGGTTACGATGCATATCTTATATGAAAAAAAATATGGTTTTGTATAAAATTTTAATTATAAAAAGATATTAATACATAAATACGATATAAATTGAAAAAAAAATGAAAGATTAAAAATATTTATACTTTATTATTATATGAATATGTTTATTCATATACAACAATATGTAATCATAAAAAATAAAATAGAAATTTGACATAGTGAGTAGCGTATATATATATATATGTTAAAAAAAAGACGCACATGTGTATGTAATACTACTTCATTGTCTAACATTTTCTTTCCGATAAATAATAAATATTATATAGTACATATTACTTAAAATTTGTACATATTTTTCGAAAATTTCTGTGCACCTTTATTTTGTTTTTTAATATTACACACAGAATAAAAAACAGGAAGACATCAATCGATATGAGCCAACAAATCGATAAACGTCAAATTGATAATAAATATATATGTTTATATGTCTTTAAAAAAAATTTATATACTTATAAATATATAAAAATAATGAATGATCAAAAAAATGAAGGCAATATTCCGGATTATTCAAATAACTCAAAAGAAGGATGGAGCCTTTTTCATGAAAAAATAATTGAATCGACACGTGGAAGTATTCAGTATGATGAAACACAATTAATTGACAATTCTGTTATCGATTTAAAAAGTTCAAACAGATTTAGTTTTACTATATCTTCTACTGGAATAGTTTCGCCAGAAGAATCTGAAGTTGCTAAGGTATAAATCCGAAAAAAAAAATTAAAACAGTTGTTTTCTATTTTCTTCTAAATATTCCAAATTATCACGATTTCTAAATTAAGTTATATTGCACATTATGAAGTATATATTTTTTATATTCATAAAAAATTATTTATAGAAAATACTGAAAATATGTAATTTAAGAGATATATTTATGAAGGAATATCCTGATATTGATACGACACTTATCAGAAGTAACACATTGTCTGAAGCAGATAAAGAAAAAGATACTGATCATTTAAAATCCTCAGAGCCTTTATACGATCTGAAAAATGCTTTAATTTTAAAAAAATGTAATGCCTTTATAAACTGTGTGGAAGGAATTTTCTTTGTCCATTGGGATCCCGATTCTGATGTTGGACCCCAAAGTACTCGCTTCATTACTTCGTATTTTGTTCACTTCTTATTCTTCTTATTTTCTGAGAAATGCGTGTATATAAATGTCACTACTTTTCAAATATAGCTAGTTTGTATAGCCATATTATATGATTTTCCTATAGCGACCTAATCGGAACATGCCCAAATTGATTAAATAATATTTTTTTTTTACAGAGGCGGAAGAATGCAATGAAAATAATAAAATAAAAGGGCATAATGAAATAAAAACAACAGAAGAATATTTAGAAGCAATTCAAGAAATAATGACAACAGCTCAAGATCCAGCATGTAAAAGTTTTTGTTATCAAAGATTAAAATATTTAGAACAAAAATTTGATTTTCACATAATGTTTAATGGGCCTTTAGAATTAAAAGAAACTGCAAATATAAAACATCGAGATTTTTACAACATAAGGAAAGTGGATGCACATGTGCATCATTCAGCATGTATGCAACAAAAATCACTATTAAGATTTATACGAGAAAAATATAATACAGAACCAGATACGATTGTATATGTAAATGAAAATGGGAAAAAAATAAAATTAAAAGAGTTATTTGATGATGAATTAAAATTTTCTGCTCATCAAGCAACAGTTGATAACTTAGATGTTCACGCATTAGGAAATTGTTTTCATAGGTTTGATCTTTTTAACGAAAAATATAATCCTTTTGGACAAAAATTGTTAAGAGATATATTCTTAAAGACTGATAATTATATAGAAGGCAAATATTTAGCAGAAATTACAAAACAAGAAATAAATATTTTAGAAAAATCAAAATATCAACATGTTGAATGGCGTATATCTATTTATGGTAAAGACAAAAATGAATGGTCCAAGTTAGCTAAATGGGTTCTAAATAATAATCTAACAAGTGTTAGAGTACGATGGATAATACAAATACCTAGATTATATCATATTTATAAAAAAAGAAAATTAATACATTCGTTTCAAGATTTTTTATCAAATATATTTGAACCTTGTTTTGAAGCTATAAAAAA
Source organism: Plasmodium berghei ANKA (assembly GCF_900002375.2). NCBI lineage: Eukaryota > Apicomplexa > Aconoidasida > Haemosporida > Plasmodiidae > Plasmodium > Plasmodium berghei. The sequence continues at coordinate 1,754,902 of NC_036171.2, forward strand.
TCCTGAACAAAATAAAGATATTTTTTTATTCTTAAAACAAATAGTTGGATGGGATAGTGTAGATGATGAATCAATTATTTCGAAATATACATTAAAAGGTGGTGTTCTTCCTAGTCCCGATAAATATATTAGTGACAATAATCCACCTTATTCATATTATGCTTATTATATGTATGCTAATATAAGAACATTGAATGATTTTATGATCGCTAGAAAATTGAGGCCTTTAACTTTTAGGTATAGTCTTATTTTTAATCTATACATATAACAATATATATCCTACTTCTACACATATTTACTTTCTTTTTAGACCCCATTGTGGAGAAATCGGAAACATCAGTCATTTAGCATCTATGTTTCTATTAGCTAACAGAATAAATCATGGAATAGCTTTAAGAAAATCACCTGTCCTTTTATATTTATATTATTTAAAACAAATAGGGTTAGCTATGTCTCCTTTATCTAATAATGCCCTATTTTTATCTATAGGTAAAGAAGAGCACTGTTTTTTTTTTTTTTTTTTTTTTGAAAAATTATTTTCCTTAATTTAGCTATCCATTATATAATATACAAATTTTCATTACATTTAACCAAAATTATTATAATTTTTTTCATTTTATTTATAGAAAAAAATCCATTTAAACAATTTTTTAAGATTGGATTGAATGTATCATTATCCACTGATGATCCTTTGATGTTTCATTTCACTAGCGAACCATTATTAGAAGAATATTCTGTTTGTGCAGTAAGAATTTGGTTCTAAGAAATAGATGCGTATAATCTTTTACAAGTTAAACATTATATGAATGCATCTATTTATATTCAATATAATCATTTTTCCCTTTGAAGCATGTTTGGAGATTGACAACAATGGATTTGTGCGAAATTGCTAGAAATTCTATAATTCAAAGGTAAGGAAATATATGACTTATTATCAAATGCATTGTCATGAATGAAATAAAACAGAGGTCCATCTACATATCTATGTGCATACACACATGCATGTCTGTTATTTATTTACAGCGGATATGAGCCATCATTTAAAAGACATTGGTTGGGAAAGGGGGGAGAAAACAGCTCACCCAATTTTACAAGCACCCCAGAAAAAACAAATATTCCTAAAACCCGAATGTCTTATAGGTAAAGAAAAACTAAGGATAAAATTTATTATATAAATATTTCAAAGTTTGTTTTTTGTTTTTTTAACTATAATATACATTTTATTTTCATGTATTTTTATACTTGTTTAATACAGAAAAAAAACATGGAATGAAGAAAATGAAAATATCATAAGGCTTGCTAATTATTTTAATAAATCATAGATGTTCACATTTTTATAATTCAGTGACAATTTGAATTTTTATAAAATGGGGTGCAAGTTATTTCAACTACTAGAGCAGTACATAAATAACACGAATTTATGGATGTAACTTGTATTATTTAGTAATTGATTTATAAACCTTAATATATAACATTTTTAATAAACTATATATATATGTATATGATGTGCTGTTTGTCTTTTCACGTTTGTGCTTAATCTTAAAATATATATGAACTTAACCATATAATATATGTACATACAAATTAAAGGCATTGAAAAATGTATAATTTTTTTTTTGATAAAGCATGCGAAATTGCTTAAACGAGCTCGAGTTTGCGCATTTTAATTTGTCACACTAAGAAAGTTAAAAAAAAAAAAAAAAATCACAAAAAATGAGCAAAACCAGATGCTTTTCAAACTGTAATAACAATTAAACAATAAGAATTTTTGTGAGGAATATATTTTTTTCATGAACTGTTCTGTCAAAACATAAGTTAAATCAGCAATAGTAGTAATATTTATTTTTGCTAATATTTTTAAAAAAATAAAAAATGTAATTCTAACGTCCTAATAAAAAAACAGGTTTTTTCCCCTTTTTCTAGTATTAAATATTATTAATATTTTCGGCATATTAATGATGTCGAATAGTAATAGTGGGTTATATTTCTGATCATTATATGAAACGACGATAAGTGATTTATATGTTCTTAACTTTGTAGCATTCATATTGAAAAAAAAAAATATAAATAATTGAATTTTGAAGAAAAAATTATATATATAATATATTAATTTTTTTTATGTATTAATATGTTACCAATTTACAACATATTTGGTCAATTTGTGTAACCGTTTTTTATATGACTATTTTTTTATTATACAAATTCGTTGTTTTGAGAATTATTAAAAAATTATATTTTTTTGTTTATTCATTTTTATATTATACCTATTAGTATGGTAGCATTATATATCTAAATAAACAGTGCCAAAATATTACCGCTTTGTTTATATATACAGAAAAGAACAAAACATTATGTAGGCTCGGGAAACCCATATATAAAATAGAACAAATAATTGCATACTTAATATACCATTCGGAATATATTTAAGCACCTTACAAAAAAATAAAATAAAACAAGTCGTATACACAAAAATATATAAATCGTTGCATGCAAAACATAAATAAAAATAATCTTGAATTTTTTTTAAAAAAACATATATATATATATATATATATATATATATGGAAAGGATTTATAAAAGTATAATTTTCAAGAAATAGTATATCATATAATATGTAATTTTAGAATATTTTTTATTTTTTTATTTTGACATATATTTTCTATAAGACGTTTTTTTAATAAGCACACAAATAATATTTTTCTAAAATTTAGAAAAAAATACAAATTTTTTTTGTATGCATACTTTCTTTTAGCATGCAAACAAATCTTTAAAAAAAAAATCCTTTAAAATACAATACTTTTTTTTAAATAATAATTAGAGTCATGTACGCAACTGTGTTGCAATAATAAATAGTGCATATTATAAATTTACCCTTATCATATAGTATACTCATTTTCATATATTCACAACAGAGGATGGTATATTTTTTTTTATATATTAAATGTTATATATTATAAATACACCAATATATTTTTATAAGTAAAATTGTTCTATAATATATGGCAGCTATTTGAGATTGACAATTTACATTTTTATTTCTCTTTATAATAGTAAACTATATATTTTTTTTTTATAGTTATAAATATGTATGAATAAAAATTTGAAAAAAAATGGGATAATATTAATTAAATAACTATTTGTATATATATATATATATATACATACATACATAAATATATAATATATATTATATATATATTATGAGTAAACCTATATTTCATTTTAGAAAAACCATTTCTTCGTTCTACTTTTTTATTTATTATATTTATTTTATTTATTATAATTCGTTAGCTGCAACAGTCATATACATAGTACCATGCCCTATTAATACATAATATATATGTACATTGCTTTTTATTTTATTTTATTATATTATAATTTTTTATGTTAAATTACAAATAAATACTGTATTATTGCATAATTAATTGTTCAATTTTATTTTAATTGGATAATATAATATATATATATATATATACATACATATTTTTTTTTTTTCTATACTATATCTTTTTATATTTAAACAAGTATAAGTTTTAGTTGGTTGCTTATCAATAAGTTGATTTCTATATATGTATAGAATATATGTACCTAATAAATATAAATATATTGCTATTGCATTTTATCAGTACATATTTAATTCATACATATAGTATTACTTTTATTATTGTATATATTTATAAGCATATTTGATAATTATGGTAACTCCATGAAAAATATGCACATATGCCGCGCATATATAATAGTAGTATATAAATGATTCTATTTTTTGTTTTTCTTATATATTACTTTCGCATTAATAAACTTATTACATTCTCATATTTTATTGAGTTTTATTGTTTTATTCGAATCTAAATATTTTTTTCAATTTCTTATATACATTCTATGTTTTGTACTTTATTATCATCTTTTACTGAATGGAAATATTCGTATGCTATTTTTCAATGCTTATATTTTGATTAAAAATTATTATTTTGCTTATTTCGAGCAATTTATTACTAAAACATTTGTAAAAAAATATATATTAATATCTTATGTATTGTTATTTTATGCTTTATTCATAATATATTTTTTATTTTTCTCAGAAAAAATATAAATATATATATATATATATACATATTTTTTATTTTTTTTTCGAATGGCTTGGTACAATTCTAAATACAACTATTGAATTATATAACTCTTTAGAAAAATATAAATGTCAAAAATATGAAAACAATATTGTTTTAAGATTTAGATAACAGGATTATAATCAGTTATCTAAAATTTAAGAGTATATAACAACTAATGTAACAGTTTCCGAATAAAAAAAACAAAAAAATAAAAAAAAAATAAAAATAAAAAACGTGTTTAGGAATCAATTAAAAAGGCAAGACAAACATAAAATGGATAATATTCCTTTTACTAATTATGTTGTAAATAAATCAAAAAAAAATAGTATATCATCATATAATAATGCTAATAATTGTGCAGATATGGACATAAACACAAAATATAAATTATATAAAGACAGATATTATGAGCCTCAAAGTTATTTTATAGAAAAAAATATGTTAATAAATAATAATTGTATAACAGAAAATACAATGAATAGTACTTATGATTCAAATTTAATAAATAACGAAAATGATCATTCTAATAATAAATCGCCGAACTATTGTGAGGTAATGCCACATAGTTATGCATGCACACATGGTAATTCGGAAAATGAAATTAATGAAAACAGACACACTGAAATCAATCACATAATGGTAGATAAACATCGTAGAAATAGTATAGATACAAAATCAGAAAATAGTGCAAGTAATCTTAGTATTGATCATAATAAAATAAATACAGGAGTGGAATTATTAACATCTGATTATGGACAAATTGATATAAAACATATACAAAAATTTGGAGATTCAAATAGATGTAATTCTATGAATTATAATAATCATATAAGTCAAATAAAACAATATAATAATAATAATATTCCCAATAAAAATGAAATAATGGATTTAAAAAAAAATATAGCAAATAATAATATGCAACAATTATTTAATAATCACGATTATCCAAATTATAGAAAAACCTTTTCTGCTGATAGCTCATATAATAAAAAAAATTACAATTTTTATGATATAAATAATAATCGATTTTTTGTAAATGAAAATAATATGAAAAATAAATATGATACATATTATAATGAATTATATTATGATGAACAATTAAAAGATGATAATACTAATTTTGAAAATAAAAATAATATAAATATAAATAATATGTCTAGACCAAATGTTAATAATTCTTTTATCGATATTTCAGGAAATAATGCAATAAGACCTTCCAAAAATTTATCTCCAAATATTTCCCCAAGTATTTCAACAAATATTTCCCCAAGTATTTCAACAAATATTTCTCCAAATATAGAAACTATAAATATTAATTATATAAATGATATAGATAAAACAAATAATATACCATCAAATTTTTTGAGAAATTATTATTATAATATGTATGAAGAAGAAGATTCATGGGATTATCAAATTCGTAGAAATGCTTCAACACCATCCCAACAACCTCTTATGAATATATCCCATCATTTTTATAGTTCCATGAATAGTAGTAGCAATAGTAGCATCCATAATAATAGTTATGCGAATAGTAATGCAAATAGTAATAGTGTTAATATTTATTCTGGAGATTCATCAATTATTGGACCACATACTAATATTGAAAGCGAAACTGCAAGTATCTATTTATCGGATCACAATATGATGTATACTAATCCTTTATATCTAAATATGAATAATTCGATAACTAATCCACATGGATATCGAACTGATATGAATTTAGAACATGCTTATAATAACTCTGAAACACCTAAAGAAACAAATGTTGATGCACAAGAAAATAAAAGAGGTGGTTTGGGTTCTAATACACGAAGAGGAAATAGAGGAAGAAGAGCCAGAGGTACTGGAATAGAACGAACAGGTTCTATAGCTGCTTCTACAAAAGATGTTACAAAAACTACTAATTCGATAGGAAGGATTCGGGGTAGAGGCAGAGGATCTATAAGAGCTAATCAAACAGGAAGGACTATAAGATCGAGAGTTGGAATAAGATCTCAAAGAGGTGGTGGTAAATCCGCAAAAATTGAAATAAAAAATACATTAGATGAAATATCTAAAAATGAAAATTCAGAAGAAATTTCTATAAATAATTTAAATGATGTAAACATGAATAATAGTAATAATTTCACAAATGAAAATAATAATTTAAATAAAACAGATACAGATGAAATAGCAGATGCTACCCCATATAATAATGAAGAAGATACAGTTATTATAGATGCATATACAACTGTTATTGATTTAACTTCTAATAGCAATCATACAAATACAATAGAAAATAAATGTGATAATTATGAAAATCAACAATCCAAAATTTATTACTATCATTTCAGTTTCTATAATATGTCATTTATATATGCTAAAGGGAATACTCGATTTTATAACTTTAATTCTAGTATTAGAAAAAATTATATAAAATTTAAAAATAATTACTATAAAAAAAAGAAAATGTGGTGTAAATATAATGCAAAAAGAATATATGCATATTTGTTAAAAAATAATAAAAAACAAAGTACTATTTTACACACAAATAATACTTTTGAATATAATTATAATAAACAAAATAAAATGTCATTAAATAATGAAAACGATTCTATAAATATTAATAAATCTATTAATGATATGCCTTTTTGTGATATTCAAAATGGAGATTTAGCATTAGAAATGGATAAGAAAAATCAAAATCAACTTATATGTTCAACTCCAAAAATTAAAAATAATAAATTCACAAACAAAATTAATCATTTAGGATTTTACCTTAAACATGGAACTTTAAAGGCTTACCGTTCTAGAAAATATAATGAATCGAATACTATTAATGACAATAAAGAAGTAAATGTCAACTTTGAAAATGAAAACAACTCTGATGATGCTTGTGTATATAGATATAGCTTTCAAAAAAAAAATAAAAAAAATAAAAAAATATATAATATATGTAATGAAGGTAAGCATTTTTGCAAATACTTAAGTGATGATGATATTTCCTATGAAAATTATTTTAATTATTTTTGTGAAAGTGCTACTTCTACTGCTACTATATCGACTTACTTCCTTTATTTTAAAATACTCAACAAAAAAAAATTACGTCAAAAAGTCACATCTATGAACCCAAAAAAACAGTTTAACTACAACGGGTTCTTAAATTCTTTTCACACAAAAAATGATCAAGTTAATGAAGAGGATATCAATGGTTATGGAAATAAAAACATCACTGATTTCCCATTACATAAAAAAAAAAAACAAGTTAAAAATGCTGATTCAGAAAATGAATTAAATTCTGCTGAAACCCATATATCATATAAGGAAAATAAATTAAATATTCTCGATTATGTAGATGCAAATGATTCCATTTTTTTTGATGCGAATCATATATTTGTAACATGCTGTGAAAATTTATTGATAAATAAAAAAATTAAAACTCATTATCTAAATTATTTTGTAGAACGTTTATTCAATGTACATGATGATAATAATAATAATGATTCAGTTTATTACAATGTTCCTAAAATAAAAATAAATAAATGCAATAATGCTAATAATATAAGTTCCTTAGAAGAAAATACTAAAGAAAATATTTCAGATCCTAATGAAATAAATGATGTTACAGTAAAATCCGAAGAATTGCCACAAAATAAAAAAAGCGGTGGATTTTTTTTTAATACCAATTTCTTTTTTTCAAAAAAAAATGAAACAGAAAAAAAAGGAGGAAAATTTTTATCACTTTTATTTAGTCGCAAAAAAACTGATGATAACTCTGTAGAAAAAAATGATAAAGTTGCAGAAAAAACTGATGATACTGCAGAAAAAGACGGTGTCGTAGAAAAATATGACGATACTGCAGAAAAGGCTGATGCTGTTGTAGAAGAACATGGCGGTGTTGTAGGGGAAAATGATGATGATACAGGAAAAACTGGTGATGTTGTAGGCAAAAATGACGGCATTGCAGAAAAAGCTGATGAAGTTGTAGAAAAAAATGAAACGCAAAAGTTTATAGATAAAGAAATGACAGAACAAATAGAAAATATACAATACCACAATTTCGAAAAATATGAAAAAAATAGTATAAAAGAAAAAACAGAATTAAGCAATAATCGAAAATCTCATTTATTGAAAAGTATATTACCTAATAACGAAACTTTGAATTATCAAAATATGGAAAGAAAATATACATATGAATATAATAATAGAAATGTTAAATTAGAAAAAATGAATGATAAAACATACTCATTAACAGATATAAATATTGAACGAGCAAATGAAACAGCGCATATAGATCAAGATGAAATGGGTGTATATGGAAATAATGGATATGATTATTTTATTCCGAATAAAAATATGATTATTCATAATGATTCTCATATTCATAATTTTAACTATAACATGAACAATAACAATAATTATTACAATTCTGTGAATACACACAATCATAATAATTATGAATGTAATAGTAGTTATGAAAATACAAATTATGGAACCAGTAATTATGGAAATATTAATCAATTTAAACGACAACAAAAAATGCAAATAGATAATAAACAAATAGATAATAAACAAATAGATAATAAACAAATAGATAATAAACAAATAGATAATGAGCAAATAGATAATGAACAAATATATAATGAACAAATAAAAATAAGAAAAAGAAGAAAAAGAAGTAACTTTAATATAAATAATTCAGAAACAATGAGGCCTGATGAAGATTCTGAACCCAATAACTCAAATAATGTAATGTATAAACATATTAAATCATCTAAAAATACAAATGATATTTCTCAATTGCATTTTAAAGAAATTAAAAATATGTTAAAAGATTTAACAATATTACAAAGCGGTCCTAATTGGAAAACATATAAAATGGATGGTTTACCAAAAGATTTATTTAAAAATATTCGACCAATAAATCAAAGAGTTACTGGGTTTAAAACTGTTTTATTAGTAGATGATTTATTTGAAAAATTATGGGAATTTCCAAACACAGATATAATTAAAGTACGAACTGTTACCAGAGGTGATCAATTCATAGGTGATATAAGAATTGATTTCTATTATAAACAAAGCGAAAGGACTTTATGCCGCGCTTGTGGTCGCCATATATTGAAGCAAAAATTTGCTACTGAACATTATCAAAGAAATATATGTAAGTTTTTTTTTTTTTTTTTTTTCATACTAGTGTTTCCCTTATTTCTATGCATTTTCTTTTGAAATCTTGCTCAATAAATGTAAATAAATGTATATTCCCTTTTATAGATTGTTGGAAAGAAGTAATGTGGAGAATTGGAATTCCCGAGTTGTATTACTACAACACCATTCGTAACGAGTACGAAATTGCAAATCGTGTTGAACTTCGCCGAATTGCAAACTACATAAAGTTCCCCTTTTACACGCACAACCTTTTTCGCATTCGTAGATCCTATCCGCCCCGAATCGAAATGGAAAACAATGAAAAACAAGCCATGCTTGAAAAAACCTTGTTTATGTATAATCAAGATTTAATTAAAAAAGCAACAAATTTTGTGAACAAGGAATTGAAATATTATGAAGATAATGTAGTGAGCAAACAAAAAAAATCCGAAAAAAAAAAAACCTTAGAATTAGATATATTAATATTAGAAAATAATAATATTATATTACCAACTATAAAAAATGAAATAGATGAACCTTATTTTGAAATATCTGGTATATATCCAAATAATGGATTTCCAGATGAAAATACATTAAATAATTTTTGTTATATTAAAATAGCATTTAATAAATTGGGAGGTATGGTTTTAAGAGATTTGTTTATACTTGAATGTGAATTTTTAGTTGATTGGGGGGATAATTTATTAATCCAAGCAAAAAAATATACACTTCATGAAGCTTTTAATAATCCTAACTTATATGATGTTAATTTAAGAAATTTATATGATCAAGGTTTTGCATATTTAAGATGTAATATACCCCCAAAAAATAATAAAATAATTAATTTAAAAGTTAGAATTCCCAAAACTGTTTGGCATTATTGGGAAGCTATAGCAGACAATTCATTCAAAATTAATTACGAATTTTTAGATAAACAAAATGCTCATAAACAATTATTATGTTATTTATATATGGATAATACAAATAAAAATGGAACCCCAACACTTGCACCTCCATCTTCCCCAATGCTACCCAAAGAAAGTGAAAATCATAATATTGAAAAAAACCAAATAGCTAGTACTATTGATGTTACTGAATATAATCGTTCTGACGAAAAAAATACTGAAATAACAAGTGTTGATGAAAATATAAAAAATTTAAATAAACAGCAACATCAACCCGTAATAAATAGCCATTACAGTATTGATAATATGATTCCATCGAGTCTTTTAAAAAAAGATGATATTATAAATGGATCAGAAGCAGACACATCTACATCTGGAACATCTATGACATTAACCCGTTCGGGAACTATACAATATATCAACAATAATCAAAAAAATAAATGTATTACACATAATAATGGGCCTATTAGTGGGGGTGTTGGAAATATACAAATTGATTATATAAATAATAAAACGATAACACATAATGATTTTAATGGAATGAAATCCGAAGGGGAATATTCTTATTTTAATAAAAAAATTCCATATAACAATTCTACAAAACCATATACAAATTTTGATAGCAATATGATTACTGGTTTACCATATAAAAATTTTTAAAATGCTCAAACAAATTATATCTAATTATTTTAATCCAAATTTTACAAAATATTTTCATTAATATTAATATCCAAAATATGTTTTTCTATATATTATGATCATCCCGTTTTGTGAAATTTTTTTTTTTCTGTTTTCAAAAATAGAGAAAAAATTAACTCCAATCTAAGAATATAGTATACAAAAATACTATATTTTTTTTAATTTATTTTTATTTATTTTGTTTTAATTTCCATTTTTTATACATTTTACCTAGTATGTGGTTATACATACATAATATATTCCGCATGCGTATATTGCTTAATTATACTATTTTTTTGATTTTTAGATTATTCAAAAAATTATAACTTTTTAATAAAAAAAATTCCTTATTTTTTAAAAGCATTTCACTTTTACCCAATTAACCCAAAATACACAATCAGTATAAAACATAAATAACAAAAGTCCATTGAAATATCGAAATGTGAAAACCTCATTATATATATTGAGATGTCTGTATGATAATAAAATTGCTAATTGACAAAGAAATGAAGAAAAAATTTAAATAAAAAATTAAAAAAAAAAAATTGCACACATATATATATATATAGTAAATTAGAAAGTATTAGCATACAATACAAAAAGGAAATGTCACATGCAGACGTTTCATTAATTGTAATAAGCCATATAATAGTACAAAGAAATATTATTATGCATTCATATATGAATAAAAAAAATTAAAATACTATTAAATAACCATATGCATATTATTTTACATTAAAAATTTACTAGGTATAAATATAATATTGGCATGCAAATATTGCTACAAAAAAAATAAAGGGTTATACAGCATATATATAGAGATATACAAATTTTCCTAATATATAATATCCGCATATTTACAAGTATTATATATACACACTGATTGATATATATATATATATAACGAAAACACTTTTTTTCTTGTTTAGTTCATTATTTTAATAATCAGAGGAACTGTCTTCATGTTCATCAAAACTTCTATGTGAAGCATTAGCAAGTGTTACTAAAAAAAATAAATTTTGTTGTAATCTCTCAAATAAAGGAATACATTCATTTTTCAATCCATCTCTTAAAAATTTATTAATTGTACAAAATAAATAATCATTTTCTGTGAATTTTTTTTTTATTTTTTTTTTAATTGAATGAACATATTGATTCGTATTATATGGGGTTGCTCGAAATATTTTCATATTTTTATTAAATTTTTTATTTATTACAGTATTGCCATTAATACTATTTGGATCTATTCCATTTAATTTGCTATTTACAAGAAGGTTCCCATATTCATTTCTATTACTATCTTTTTTTGTTTCCATATTTGAATTATTAATAGTTGAAGAAGTATTGTTATAATATATATTTTCATTTTTTTTATCAAATATAAAGTTGTTAGGTATATTTATATCCCCAGAATCATTTTCATGTTCATTCATATTTATATTATTATCATTTATTATACAGTTTAATTTGTCTTCTACATTTCCATTATAAAGTAAGTCATTATTTTTATTTTCGATTTTACCAGCATCTTCACTACCTGTTTCAACAACATAATTTTGATCAGTTAAGGCATTTTTTATTTTATTAATATCGCTATTTACTTTATTAATATCATTATTTATTTTATCATTTTCATAAGAATTTAAATTATTTCCATAACTTGTTATGTGTCCATCATTATTTTTAAATTTATTTTTACTCAATACATTATCATCAATATTATTGTTAAAATTATGGATTGACGATAAAACATTATTATCCTTTTTTTCTTCATTATTATACTTGCTCAAATATATATCATTTATTGTTCTAGATATTTCAAGGTCTTCACTACTTTTGATTATTTCACTTTTTTTTTCATCGTTTATTAAGAATCCCATAATTCAAACTGTTGACATTGCTAATTAGTTCCAATAATACAAAAAAAATAAAAATAAAAAAATTGTAAAAAATAATAAAACAGTCAAAATTGTTATTGGAACTTGTAGTATTTTCGCGAAGAACAAAATAGTATGTGAATAGATAATAAGTAAATAAATAAATAATAAGAAATAAATAAATAATATGTAAATAAATAAATAAGCACAGGGAAAAATAATAAATGAATAAATGCCTAAAATGGAAGGCAGAATAAAAAGAAAAAAAAAAGATGTTTTTAATTTGTTCCCCCCCAAAATATATATATACTCCTTAAATAAGTAAAAAAATTTTTTTTTCAATATATTCCAATTTTGCTAAATAACCATACCATTTAAATTATATATATATGATGTAAATACGTGTAAATATTCATAGATATATTTTTTGTTGTTTAACGCATAATAATGTTTTATGACGTTTTTTTGTGGATATGTGGAAAAAAATACTTAAGAAGGTTTTTATATTCTATAATTATTGTACATATATATAATATGTATGAATTATTATTAATACTTTATTTGCTTTTTTTTTTCTTTAATATATATTTTTTATGCACATGTGATTATTAAATATCCCGAAAATGCTTCCAAGCATATTATAATACAAAAGTATTATTGATATTATAATAATATTATTAAATAATGGGATGCATAACACTTAAAAAAAAAAAAAATTTAACCGGAAAAAAAACGGTTTTATTTGTGGGCATGAGTTTAATTTTGTAAATAAAAAAATGTTATAGCAGTAAGTAGTCTATTATAATAACAATAATATATATACAAAATTATATAACAATATATATAATAATATACATAATAATATATATAATAATAAATATACATAATAATATATATAATAATAAATATACATAATAATATATATAATAATAAATATACATAATAATATATATAATAATAAATATACATAATAATGTATACAAACATTGGCATGCAAAAAAAAAACGGTTTCATTTCATTATTTTAACAGTTATTATATATAATTTTTCAGTATAAATTCAAAAACAACACGCATATAAAAATACATGGATATAACTCCATTAATATATATATTTGTGAGCAATATTAATAAAAAATTAAATACCGCGCATACATATATTTGTATGTACTCAGTCACAAATGCACGGTTAAGGTAGTATGTATGGACGTGTAATAATATTATAAAAAAATATGCAAAAATATACAAATTGCATAATAATATAAAATTCCATAGTAACTTTATTATATACAAATTGCATAAAAAATATATTTATAAATAATATTATTTTATATAGCAAAAAAATATATATTTTTTTTTACCATTTTTATTATCCATAAAAAATAAAGTTACTAATTATAGAGAACATCACAAATGCTAATTTTTTTTTTTTTTGAAATATCATGAATATTCACATGCAAATAAAATTGTACATAACAAATTAAAAGAATAATTTGTTTTTTTTAACATATTATAATATAAAATTTTGATATAAATTTTGAAAGATAAAAATATATCTAACATATGTTCTTTTCCCATTTCTATTTATATTTATTTAGTGTTATATATAATACTTTAAGGTATACATAATACTATTTCCCCTTTCAAAGGCTTTCTATATATATATATATATATATATATATATGCCGAATTTTTAAAACATAAAAAAAACATACAATAGTTCAATATATAATAATATTCATAAGGAAGCCCCTTATACATACATAATATATGGTCAACCTCAGATTCATTATAAAGGTGTGGGTGGTCTACCTTTGGTTAATATTATCATTTTTTATATTATGAAAAAAAAATCAATATAAACTTTTCTTTTTTTTCCATTACTTAGTGAATTATAAAATATGCTATTTATACACATTATTAATAAAAATTAAAATTTAGTTAAAATTTATGAAAAATTGGGCATAAAAAAATATAAGATAAACAAACGTAACAAATAAAATCATGCAAAAGACTATAATATCAAACAAAATAAAAGATTAAAAACCCTCATTTAAATTATATACTGAATAAAGCATAAATATGAAAAGTTGAATATCCCTCATAATAGGTCTATCCTCACTATGATATTTACTTATCTCAATATTGCACACACTTAATTAAGTTATCATGTGAAATAAATTAAAAAAAAAAAAAAAAAAAATCAACAAATTTATGAACGTGCAGGTACTTAATATACATACAAATATTGCACAATTTGTTTTTTTTACACACTCAATAATTTTTTCTCTATAAACCCGTCAACTAAAATAAATAATATCTGGTACATTATCCAAAACTGATAATGTTGCTAATTGATTTTTATATTCATCATAATTTAGTGCCATGTCATTATTATGGTCAAAGGCATGCATAAAAAGTTGAATATGAAAAATAATGTTGTTTTCAATATTTAAATGGTTTTTCATATATTGTATAACATTCTCTTTTTTTGGGTTTTCATCATTGATATATTTTTTGTCTAATTCAACTATATAAGCATGTAATTTGTTATATATATCTATATCATTGATAATATAAAAAATTAATTCAGATATGTCAACTTTTTTATCCATATTAATATCTAAATGTAAGAAATTTGTTAAATATTCCATTTCTATTATTAATGCATGTTGAAAGTTTTCAAATTCGTCCATTTGTAATTTTTGATCTTTATTCATATCCCATATTGTTTGGCTAGACACAAAAAAACTATTTATACATTGATAAACAAAATAATTTTTTGCATAAAAATATCTATTATCATTTATAACATTTTCTAAAAATTCATAAAAATATATTTCCAAATAATTGAATATTTCGTCTTTTGTGATTTTATTTTTATCATTAAATAAAATAGGATATATGCTTAAAAATGTAGAATCATAAGAATTTAGTGACACAAACTCGGCATAGTTTAATTTATTATCATTATCAATATCAAATTGTTTAAATAAATAATTTAAAATATTTTTATTCACCTTAGGGATTTGGTATAATATTTTTATATTTTTGTGAAATTCATTGAAATCAACAAAATTGTTATTATTTTTGTCTAATTGTTTAAATGATATCTTCGCTTTTTTCAAAACATTTTCTGTTAATGCTTTATTATTGGTGTCGAATTTTATGTTGAACGAATAGTCATTCTTGTTTGCTTCATTTTTTATTTCACCATTCTGTTCATTAATGCCTTTTCGATTTGTAAAATTATATTCTCTATTTATCGATATATGCTTGTTTTCGTTCAGTTCATATACACCATTGTTTCTTATTCCAACATCAACGTTCTGATTTAAACCGCTCCAATCATTTTGAAGAAAACCATTGCTCAAAAAATAATTACATATAAGCAAACTTTCCAGTATTGATATATTTTTTTGTAATAAATGACATACTTTTCTGCTAGTTATTTGTGCATTTAATAAATATTCAAACTTTTTATTTTTTGTAAAACTATCTGAAAATAATATTAAAATTATAAAAAGAAACAAAATACCAAGTTTAGGTATAATGGTGCCTTGTCCAAGCATAGCGAATTTTAGAAATTTCATATTTAAAAGAATAGAAATCGGAATATTGGGGAATGTATTATGTACGTATTTATATTATTATTGATGATTTATTGTCTTATTTAAATGCATATATACTGTCTACAGGCATATGCATGTGGGATTATACATAAATGCCACAAACAGTACTATAACTCGTGTATACATATATATACATACGCATTCAATGTGTTTGTCTCTATATAATAATCGCGCAAATTGCATTCTTTTTTTATTTAAATGAATTTTTTTAATTAATAAAATACAACATGAATTCTATAATGTAAATGAAAACTTAATGCTAATCTTTTTTTTTTTGAAAAATTTAAACAGTGGAAATATTCTATGTATATATAGCTAATTGTTTAGGCACATTGAAAAAAAAATAATTAAAAAATATAATAATAAAAAAAACACGAAAAAAAAAACTTTAACTACAAAATCTTTAAACTAAGTGTTTCTTCTTATTCAATTTTTCACTATATATAAAATTGCGTCTATAAATGATATATAATAAATTTGGAATGAAGATAAGTAAGAAATACGACTATAAACTGGTGGACACATATGTATACTACTCAATAATAGTCATATGTATATGTGCATGCATATATGGCAATGCGCAAGCTATAATATTTAATTTGGCTAATTCAATGAACTATGATGGGTATTAATGTAGATTAAAGTTTATATATTTCAACAAATATGTATATATGATTTTATATGCGACAATGTATATATTTGTGCGCTTAAAGCTATTTATATAATTTTTACATATAACAAATATATAACTATTCGTATTTATGGGTACAACACATTTGTACATACCTTTAAATACATTAATTAATGATTAATAATGTGTGTGTAAATATATAAATTAACAAAAAATAAACGAAAATGAAAACATAAATGAATAGACATAATTTTCCTTTTCAAAGTAATGAATTTTTCTTTATTAATACTTTTAATGTGTGTGTTTAAATGGAGAAATGATTTCACTTTCCAAAAAATGTCTATTTTTGAAAAATAAAAACATGAACAACCAGCTAAAATGTAAAATATATTAAACAAATTAAGACAAATATTTAATTTTTTTTTTTTTCTTTTTTTATGTGTTAATAAATGTTTTAATTGTAAACTTATAAAAGAGCAATATTTATGATGTTTTTTTATTTGGTACGTTTTCACCATTTTATTTATTTTCTCCAAATCAAAAAGACAATACCAAGACCCATATGAACAGCAAAAAAAATTATGACCAAAAAAAAAATAATCTGACATGCTCATATAATTTTGTAGAAAATAAATGTTTTACACATATTTATTAAAAAAATAATAAATATACGAAAATTTCGATATATATTTTAATTTAATAAAAAATAAAAATATTATTTAACTATGTTTATCACTAAATTAGACAACACCATTGCTCATTTATTTGAACTTTTTTATAATTTCTCCTTTTTTGTATTTGTAAAGGTGTAATTAAATTGAGAAAAATGCTGTTCATTTATTAAAGTAAAAAATAGTGTGTTATTTATATATTATTTAAAGAATAAGAAAAACTAAAAAGGCGGAATCATAAATATGTAAATGTATGTATATATATAAATATATTTATTTATTAATTATTTCATTCACTAATAGCATTGCCATTTTTTGTTGCATGCAAAAAAAACAGAGAACAAAAGGAGAAATTATTATTTTTGTAGTATATCAAATAATTATTATTATATAAAACATTTATAGAATATTTATAAGGTTTTGTATGTATGTCATCTTATATATGCATGCATATGTGTGCATATGTTACTCTCCTTTTGAAGTTATTATTCCATTTTTTGCTCTTTTACCATAAATAGTAAATATATGGATTAATATGAAACTTTCCCCAAAAAATGGAGAAAATTCATTTCAAAAAATAGCAGAAAAATATAATTACGAATATTCCTTAATTATTGCAGTTCCTCGGTGTTATTATTTCAAAAAACAAATTTAGAATAGTTATATGGATTTTTTTTCAATACTTTTTATCAACTATCTTAAAAAAAAAATTAATGTTAATATATTTACATTTTAATGGAATTAAAAAAATAACGGTAAATACATTTCTACAATAGTATACCCCCATTTAATAAATAATTTAATTGGAAATAAATTGGGGCGAATAAAAATAAAAAAATAAAAGCAGAAAGAAACGCATTTTCATTAACCTTGCATATATAAAAAAGCAATTATATTTGATAAATAATTTTTATTTATACTATATTGAATGCCTTTTCCCAATACATTGTGAGGGACATATTATAGGAAATAATTGATAACAATTTTTCTTGAAAAAAAAAAAAAACTCAAAATGATTGATTTTAAAAAAAGTAAGAAAGTTCAAAAGGCATGAAGGATTTCATGCAGATAAAAACATTACGTTTGTGGAATGGATATCACAGGAAATTGGCAACTTGTAAAAACTTTTTTTTTTCCATCAATAAAATTGCGTTGCCAGAAAATTTTAACTACAGTTCGCAGCTAGCCAACTCAGCCTATAAAAGAAACAGACCAATATTAGAAATAAACAAAAATGAGAGAAATAAAAAAAATATGAATAAATCGAAAAATGGGAATGATAATTATGAACATGCTATACCTGATGGAAATGATGAATTTTATGAATTAATAAAAAAAACTTTTAAAGAAAAAAAAAATGATTTAGGTTTATGGAATATTTATTGCCGTGAAATAATGTATAGAATAAATGAAAAAAATTTAAGTCCAAAAATAATTACAAATTCATTAACTTTGTTATCATATACTGAGTATGAAAATAATCGAATTTTTATTGAAATAATAAATCGATGCATTCTTAGACTTAAAGATTTTGATCTAATTCATATATGTTCTATGATAAATTTTTTATGCAAAAAGAATCTTAAAAGTGTATATTTATTACAAGAAATTAGAAAAAGAATAATAGACGAAAAAAAAATCGAATTTTTTGATAAACCATCATCTCCACATTATATAAGTCTTTTAATAAACTCGCTAATAAAATTAGATTATTTTAATAATATAAATAATAATTTTGAAAATAAACAATTTCTTTTTTTTTTACTTCAAAAAATTGAAAATAACAAACCGTCTGAGTTCAGTCTTGTGGGTTTAAGTTTACTACTTTACAATATATCTAAATTGAAAATTACAGAAAAATATCATTTATTTATTTTATATCACGATCATATATTAAAATTAAAAAAACATTTTAATGTTATACAAGTAATAAATATTTTAAGTGCCTATAATACTACAAATTTGTTAACTTTTCCAATTTTAACCCAATTATTAGAATCATTAATTTATAAAAACCATCTTTTCAAAAAAATTTCTTTACGCCATCTTGTCAGATTAGTACAGATCTCTTTCCGCTTTTTATCGAAAAATGGAAAAAATCTAAGAATGATAGAAACAGGATCCAATATTTCTGATAAACAAAATAATTATAAAATGATTATACAAATGAATGTTCATATATTTAATTCGATTTTTAACACTTTACCATTCTGCAAAAAAAAGGAATATCTTGTATTATTATGTTCAACACTGAGCACATACAAGGAATTAGTCATGAAATGTTTTGATATTAAAAAGGATGATAAAGAATCTGTTTTTATTATAGAAAACATAAATGAATTGTTCAAATTAATGAAAACAAATTTGATAAATCTGATAAATACATGTAATAGTATAGAATTGTCTATCATATTTTATTGCTACTCAATTTATAAAATAAATGATATAAATTTATTTCAATGTATAAAATTAAGAGTTTTAAGAATATTTTCTACATTTGATGAAAAGACATTTTCTTATATTTTTAAAGCTTTTAAAAATTTGAAAATAGAAGACAATGTTTTTGAATATTCTTGTTTAAATAAAATAATTCAATTTAATCATTTTAATTCTATAAATAATTTATCTAGAATTTTATCAGCTTATATAATGATAACCCCTAAAAAACAAATTCCGAAAATTACTAACATATTTTTTGAATCGTTCAAACAAATTTTAATTCGCTATTTTGAAAAAAAAAAAATATTATTAACCAATTCTTTTAATTGTGAACCAATAAAACAAATTGAATATGAGAAGGAATATGACGATGAACATTTTATTGATATAGTTTCTATTGTTATTAAATTATTTTCAAAAGTTTTATACTTAAATATACCTAGTTTCATAATATTTATATCAAACTATTTTTATAAATATACAAAAAATATACTAATAAATAATATTGTAACTATTTTAGATTCATTAGCTATTATGTCTTCTAAAATAAAAACAAAAGAAAACAAATTATATTGGAAAAATTATTATTGTATGGTAAACTATTATGTAAATAAAATTTTAGAAACTGATCAAATTTATAAAAATAAAACGTTAATGATCAACTTTATAAGTAGTACAGGAAAAATATATCATTCCTTTATTCGCGATAATTTAGATAATTATTTCATTCTTAATGAAAATAATATTGAAACAAACTTGTGTTTTAAAAACATTTCTCATAAATCTGTATTAATTGGGAAGGAAGATAATAGTCAATTTGTATTTAAAAATTTTTTTTTTTTTAAAAGCATATTAGATATGTTCCTGTCACATTTAAAAAATCAGATAAAAAATATGACCATTGGTGAAATAACTGTACTTATGGAATGTTTAAAAAAAGAAAATTATTCAGAGGAAGCTATCTGTTTAATTTTAAAAAATGAGGATAAAATTTTTTTTAACGATTTAGTAGAAAGGTGTATTACTATTTTTACAGATTTTGAAAATCCAGAAAAAAAAGAAGCCAAATATTATATGAATTATGATAATAAAAAAAATGGAATAATTATTTTAAAAAATTTAATATTATTACAAATATATAATAATAAATTAGTTGATTTAATTGTTAAAAATTATATACTTCAATATAATTATTTATCATCAATTAATTTATTATCACAAAGTATATATTATTTGTGTATATATAGTTTGTGGACAGAATGTTTTGTAAAAAAAAAACAAATTTATTTATTAAAATTTTTAATTCAAAAAATATATGAACTGTTCATAAATAATCATATTTTAATTCATAATTTTTCAAATTCGGATATAAATATTTCTTTAAATCAAATTAAAAAATTATCTGAAGATATTTCATTTATTAATTCAATTAAATATTTATATGAAGCAATATTAATTATATTATTAAACATGACAAATTTATTTCCCATTAATCCCATTATTACAACATCACAAAAAAAAAATATAATATATAATACATCGTTTTTTATAAATGATATAAATTTTTTACGATTATATTTATCTGTTTTTAATATAGTTGATCATATTATGGAAAAAAATAAATATCATCAGGTTATTATAAATCACAAATCTGAATTATCCCCCATAACTATTCAAATACAAAATATTTTTCAAAATTTAGATATTAAGATTGCGAAATCTACTTTATTCCATTTTTATAATATAATTAAATTATCTTTTTAGTTACATTATTAACATATATTATTTTTTTTTTTCGATTTTTAGTTTAAGAATTAATTAACATTTTGAGAGTTGGCATGCCAACTACTGTTCTATAATTAAACTACTTGTATTCTTATATACTATTTTCCAAATTTAGTAATATTTTTAAAAATTTCACACATGTTTGTAGAGTTTACTATTTTATAGATTATTTATTTGTTTTTTTGAATCGTATTAACTTATTATTTTTGAGAAAAGAAAAAAGAATATTATTCCTGGCTCATCTTATTAATTTATATTTCATGTTTTTTTTTTCAAATTTGAATTTTATTATTTTTTTGTGCTTATATAAATTATTTCATATTGTTTAAAAAAAAAAAAAAAAAACATGATACTGATAAATCATAAAATTTGTATTTCATTTCAATTTATGCCCTGGGAAATATTTTAGTAAAAATATTTGTCAATTATATGTATGTAATTTTATGAATAAAAAGATGAAAACAATATATACTTTTGGTTTTCTTTATGTTTGACATTCTATCAAAAAAGTGAATAAATAAATGAATGAACACAAACATAATGCAGAGTATATAAAATGGGAAGGAATAAAGATATAATAAGAATGGCAAAATGCATAAATAGTTTTGGGAGAAAAAAAAAACGATCTAAATATTTAGTTATAGGATATTATAAAGACAATAATCCATTTGAAATTCAAAAATATTACAGACATAAATATTTGAAATCTATTCAAGAACATAAAAAATGTTCAGAATTAATAACAGAGCTAAACAAAAAATGGGACGATTATTTACCTAATAATGAATGTTATACAATATCACAGTCCATTAAAAAGTCATTGTATTTTAATCCTCTAAATGTAACAAGTTTATTTAATCTAGTTTATTTTTATGACAAAATAATAAAAAATTATAAAATTTCGTATATATATTCATTAATTTTTCACACTTTATTAATGAAAGTTTTAAGGAAATTTTTTTACAAAGTGAAATATAAAGAAATAGCTAAAGAGAGAAAAACAAATAATGATTTTTTTTTTAGGTATATATCTTATATTGCTCACAAAAATGATATAAAATGCAAAATTTCCAACACATTAATAAAAAGATTATTAAATAAATGGGAAAATATTCCATATATAAATTGTAAAGTTACATATTTATTATTATTAGAAAATATATATATATTATATTTAAATAATTATAAAATATTTTTTATGAATAATGCAATAAAATATGCTAATCTTATGATAAAATTATTAAAATTAAATAAAATAAAAAATTATATGAAAAAAAAATTTTTTTTCTTACACGCCAATCTGTACATAACAAAAGCAAGTTGCTTTTTGATGGTAAATCCTAATCATGTTATAAAAGATTATTTTTTTCAAAATAATAGACAAGTTCAAAAAATAACAAAGAATACAAATGTTGATATAAAAATAATAAATAAACAAGATATTGAAAACTTGGTAAATATACAAGACATTAATAATTATGATTCTTGGGACAAACAAACATCTTTACCCAATCAAAATGAAAAACAAAAAATCGACAATTTAATGTACGAAAAGCGGTTTTTATCATATATATTAAATGAAGAAACTACAGCTAAAAAGGTCGAAAATATGAACGATTATTTTATTTATGACCATGTTAATATGAAATGTGTATTAAAAAAAGTTAATGAATGTATTGATTATTGCTTACAAAATCGTTTGTATAAATTTTTAGAACAATTTTTGTTATGGAGAGCTCGAATATTTTATCATTTGAATTTTTTCCATGAATGTTTATCTGATTCATCAAAAGTGTCTTTATTAAATATATATTCTAAGGCATCATTTACAAATGATGATATAGACGATTTATATTCCTGTTATAATATGAGAACATTATGTTTAAAACACTTAAATGTTTTGCACACAACTGATTTATATATAGCTCATTCTTTAAGAAAAATAAATAGCGAAATGTTAAATTTAAAAAAAAAAAAAATGAACATCCTAGTTGACCAAAAAAAAGACAAAAATCAAAAAAACGAAAAATTAATAAATGAAAGAAAACACACATATTCATGGCATCGATCTTTTGAAGATCAAAATATTATGAATTTTATGAAGGAAAACAAAAAAAAAATACCATTCATATTTTAAAACATTTGCATTGTTAAATATTCGAGTATTTATATGCTTATATTTTGCATATTTCCATTTTAAATATTTATATATTTCGCTAAGTTTTTTTTTATAACTCTGCTGAATCTCCTTAAATATGTGTTACGGATATTGTATTTTTAAGTTGTATGATCATTTTTTATTTGAATGAATATTCTATACAATTATTTGTTTCTTTTTTTATTACATTTTAATTTGATTTACACCATTGTGTTTTATTTTATTTTGTATGTTACCATTTTATGAACAATAAAAAAATATATGAACGCTTTAACTATTTTTTCTGAACAGTTAATAATATATATTATATTTTTTATTATTATCAGAGCAGTTTAATTTTACCAAAAAATATAGCACTATTTCTACTACATGTTTTTTTTGAAGCAGTATTGAATATATAATATTATATACACTTAATGTTATTCTTTCGAGTCACTAAATTTTTTTTCTATTTTTTTAAAACTTCATTTTATCATAAATTTTTTCTCTTTTATGCTTAACTGTATAATATTATGCATATTTATATTTGCTACGATTAAATTGAAAATCAGTTTAAAAATTTTATATATCATAAAATATGTAATATTTAATTGGCTTAAGTAGGCATTTTGTACACTTAAAATTGTACGTCTATATATTTTTTTGTTAGGTAAAAACGAACAAGTTAGTATATAATATGCACATTTTTGTATATTACAAATATATTGAAAAAAAAAAAGCACATCGCATAAAATATAAATCATAACAATATTAAGCCGTGTTAAATTGTAACATTAATAGAACTGAGTAAAGCATATTCTGCCAGTTCCATCAAATGCAGTTTTCCTCAATTATATAAGGATCATATTTGTTTTTTTAAAATGCCAATATCTCACCATGAAGGTTGTGGATGTAGGGGAGCTGATGAAGTTTTAAAAGGCGGCGAATTTTTATTAAAATATATAGATATAGAAAAAGTTACTTGTTTAAACGAACAGGTAATTTTATTATGTCAAAAAAATAGTAATATAACAAGATGATTATATGATATTTATTTTATCTCATATACAACATTTATGTGCTTTTATTTACTCACTACTTTTTAAACAGATACATGGATCATGTAAAAAAGTTTTCAAACCATATGAATATAGATTATCTTCACCAAATTGTGAAAGTGATACGGATCACGAGTTGGTATGAATAATAATAATATTTAGAAAAATAAAAAATATGAATTATTCTTCTCTGAATATATTTATGCTATAAAAAGATACGGAAATAAGCATATACCCTTATTATGTATATATAATATATTTCAACAATTTTTTCTTATTACTTTATTTTAAGATAATAAATATTCCTTTTACCAATCCTTGCAAAGTAATGAATATATTTTAAAAAACAAACACGAACCATATTTTCTTACTATTTTGCAATTATTTATGTCGATTGTTGTTACACTTTTTTTAGATCTCAAGTTTATTTTTAATTGGTGGTGAGGAAGGAACATATCCAAAAAAACTGAAAATATTTTCCAATAGAGAAGATATAGATTTTGAAAAGTAATAGAAAGGGAAAATAATATTGAGCAAATATTTTATCATATAGCGAATACATGTGTGCATTTTTTCATTGCCCATATTTTTCCAATTAATTTTTTGTTGGATTTTTGTCTATGTAGTATTAACGATTTTAAGTGTATTCAAGAAATAGATTTGTCCGAAGATTTTCATGGTGCAATTGAATATCCCTTAAAAGTAATCACTAAAAAAAAATTTCGACTTTTTTTTTTTTGAGCTAGCTATTTTATCATTCCTATTTTATTTTCACTTTTAGGTAACATCATTATTCAATGTAAGTTACTTGACCCTTTATTTTTGCGAAAATTACGGAGCAGACACAACAAAAATATTTTATATAGGTACTAAGGGCAACCAGCTTACAATAAAATAAATAATACATATTAATTTCTTTATTTTACAAAAGTATGTTCTTATTTTTTTTTTGCCAGGGCTTAAAGGTGTAGGTACTAATTACACAAGAAAAGCAGTTGTAACGGTAAATATGTTTTTCATTAATTGACGAATATATTATTACATGGATACATACAATGTTCACCATATAAATAAATATGGATAATATTTATTTTTTTTCACTTTTATTTGTTCATTTTTTCACTTTTATTTGTTCATTTTTCACTTTTATTTGTTCATTTTTCACTTTTATTTGTTCATTTTTCACTTTTATTTGTTCATTTTTCACTTTTATTTGTTCATTTTTATTTTTTTATTATTTTTTAATAGGTATACGAAGCTTCTCCAAATTTAAAAGACCATAAAGTTAAAGGCGCCAATGATGCATTAAAATTTTCATTTGATGCATTTTAAAGTGTTTGTAACTTTTTAAAAAGAGATAAAGAAATATGAACTAGTAATATTAACACTTAGGATGTGTTTTAGCTATTTAAAAAAGGTTGCAAACAAAATTAAAAAATAAAAAACCTTTTACACTCCGAAATTAAAATCTTTATATAATACGAAAAGGGGGGAATTATTTATTTTTTAATACCATATAAAATATCTTTCTTTAGTCATTTTGCTGAATTATTATTTTTATTATTTCATTTATTTATTTAATTTTTTGTTATGCTTTTATTTGTTTAATATATATACACATACTATTTATACCCATTTTTAAAAACCTGAAAAAAACAAATCCTCACCTCACACAAAGAACCAACAAAAATATTTTTCATTCCGTTATTTTTTTTATCCGCTTGAGGGACATAATTTTTTAAATGCTTAGCACTTTTACAACGTATTAATTGAGAAATTCACAATTCTAAATTATTAAATAAAAATAACATATGTAATATGTATAACATATATAATATGTAAATATGTATATATGACTTTTTTGCTTGCCTTTTAAACAATTAATGCGAAGCATAAAAATGGGATAATTGTATTTTTTTTTCTGAACTGTTCATAAAATAATGACAAAAACAAGCTACTTATTTATGGTAAAATGTGTTTGTTTTTTTTTATTTTTATATGTTATACAATGCATAAATAATAAAAAATCATATTTCATAAATAATTTTGTAACCTATAAAAGGTGCGGAACTAATAAGATACCACACAAATATAATAATTATTATTGTGATAAATTGAAAGAAAGCCAAAGAAATGATGAAGGTATTTTTTTAAAATATAAAAATAAAAATATAAAGAGCTATAAAATAAAACAGTCCATAAATATATTAAAAGCACATAAAATAGATCAAAAAGAAATAAAAAGAAGAAAAAATTATCAATACGCAATGAAACATATGTATGATAAAAACGGAAGAAGAATTAAAGAAATAAATAAAGAACGAAAATCCTTAAAAAAAAAAAATATTTTCGATTACGAGGGTTTCAAAGTTGATAAAATATTCACATGTTTATCTGATGAAGATATGGAAGAATTGCGAAATGAAGAACTAAAAAGAAAATCTGGAGAAATTTTACACAATAATAAATATATAGATACATATGGGGTTGAATCTGATTCAAACATAGATCAAATTTAGATAAAATTTAAAAATAAAGAAATATATTTAGAGTGTAAAACTAACTATATGGTCGACATACATGTGTGCAAAGATATGTACATATATTTATACAACATTTTAAATCTTTACGCTATTTTTGTGTTTTTGTCTCTCTTTTTAATAGACCTATAAAATATAATTTTTTGTTTTTTTGATATTTCTACATACCTTTATTTATTTTTCCAAAATTTTTATATTTGTTTTGTTTTATATCCTTCAAAATTACCTGACCAAATAATGAAATACCCATATATATATTTTTTTTTTTTTTTGTTAATTCTATTTTTTTTTAAGAGAGAAAACTATGTGTTTATGCTCAAAGCTTATGGAAATAATTTCGAGCAATTTAATAAAATGTTAGTAAAATATTCAAAATATCCAGATTATATTAGCACTATTCATAAAAAAAAAAAAAAAAAAAAAAATTTTCCCAATATATTTACTATACTATGTTTAAAGGATAATGGATACAGAAAGAGAAATATCTATAGTACTATAGAAATTAGAAAATTAAAAAATTTAATAAAAAAAAAAATAAATAATTTTTTAAAAAACGATCAATATATTAATAATATTCACCCATTAAAAAATACCCTTTGGAAAATAAATACATATAATTGTCTTTTTCAAAAAAAAAAAACTTTTTATATTTATATTTACGAAAACGGAACAGTCAAAACATCAGATGGTTTAACTGGTTATTGGTTTTATGATAAATATCATATAACTTGGTGTATCGAATATCCAGATCGAAAGGTTTATCACACTTCAGAGGTAAAACTTACAAACTCGAGTCCTTATAATAATGCTTCCTATTATTACATGATATAACTACAACTATTCTTGTGATTTTACTTTTAAAACGTTTTTTCACAATAAGGAAAGAAATAGTATATATGTGTAAAAGTATATACATCATGGGTGATTTTTATTATTATTTTTTATTTTTATTTTTTATTTTATTTTTTTTTTTTATTTTTAGCTTGTGTGGAATAACGAAGAGAGTAAAATGATGAAGGGAATAATTTACGAGGAAATGAAAAAAACAAGATTTTTTCCTTCATATATGTTTAGAAAAATATTATGTTCATTTGATGGTAACATACATATTAATTAATGTAAAATATGTTTGTTCAAAATAAAAAAGTAGAAAAAACAAAGTGAAAAATATAACGACGAAATAATAAAACAAAAGAAAATACACACATGGTCATGCAAATTGGTGTGTAATTAAAAAAAAAATAAAACAAAAAAACGAACAAATATAATACAAAATTCACTAATATAAAAACAAAAAAAATTGTAAAAAATGGTAAACTATATTTATTTAAGATATCCCTCAAAAGACAATGGTATTTGACTTATCTCCTTTTGAACATAAATATGATAGTTTGTATTATCTTTCTAATTAAATGAATTGTGAAATTAACAAGTATTTTTCGAGTTGCAATGGAAAGAATTCCAAACATATAATTTAAAATATGTTTTGTCACTTTATTTTGAGCTAAATTGTTTATATTTCTATTTGACGTCGACCTATAAATACTATAATTATTTACATTTTTTTTGTTATTTTCTAAGTTTGAAAAATAATCAAAGATTCCTTCAAATTCTATTAAAAATTAAAAAAAATGTTGCGGAAATTTAGTCTCGGAAAATGGAAAAGACGAATAGGAAGTAATATATAGATAAATAAATAAGCAAATAAACAAATACCAGAGGGTAAATGAATAATAAATGAAGGTAGACACAACTGGTCAATATCATGTGTATCTTTTTGTGCATTGAAAATGGTATATGAGACAAATAAAGTGTGAGTAAAAAAAAAAAAATAGCTAGCCAACATAATGGTCAGGTAGCCAAACAATTGGAAAAATAATTATCATGAAAAAATATCGCATAAATATAATACGAAAACATATATTTACCAATTGATTAGTAATCACGTTGTTATGTATTTTTTAATTAATTATAATACATGCAAATTAATGTATATGAAAAAATTGCATTTTCGCATTTTTTTACATTCCATTTTCTATGCTTTTTATTTTTATTTTATATTTTTTTTTTTATTTATGAACCTCGATTGTTGTTCAAATCCCGCTCTATAACTTCTTGTTTCACTTTCCCATCTTTGTAAATAATAATTTTTGTGGTTTTTTCAATTATTTTATTTCCACGTGGTATTATTTCTGTCTTTATGTTTGTTTCTAAGAAAATTAAATGGGCATAAAAAAAATATATTTATATAATATATACGAAAATTAATGTAAAATAGTAATATAGTGCGTTAGCGTCTATTATATATCAATTGGCATATGCCATCAGCATACGTTTAATGTTTGGATTGCCACTTTCATGGGATTCTAAAATAAAGGAGGGAAATATGAAAAACGGTGTAAATAAAAATAATCAAATATTTAAGAAAAAAAAAAAAAAATTTTACCAGTCGATTCAAAGTTTCTGAATATGTTGCTTCTCATTGTCCTTGTCTTAAAATGATTCTAAGGAAAAAAGGAAAACAAAAAAATTATTTTTGAAAATGTGAAAGCATGCGCAGTATATTAAATAGCCACTTTTTAAAAAAACACATTTTTCGAATAAACTATATTATGGATACATACAATATTTTTGTATTTGCCTATTTTACCTCATTAAAAATATTAGAGTTGAATATATCATTAATGTTCATATTCCCGAATACATTCTTAAAAACATTTTCAATTTCTTCATCAGTCATTCTTGTAGTTTTAAAATTATAATTCATATTTTGATTTGGCATGTTGCTATGATTATTTCCAAAACTGTTTGAAGAAAATCCATTATTCAATTGGCTATCATATATACTTTTTTTATTATCATTACTTAATGTTTCATAAGCTTCTGTAATTTCTCTGAACTTTTGTTCAGATTCTTTTCTGTTGTTAGGGTTTCTATCAGGATGATATTTTAATGCTAACTTTCGATATGCTTGTTTTATTTCATTTTTGCTGCTACTTTTTTTTACATTTAATATATCATAAAAATTTCTGCTCCCAAAAAAACGTCTTTTAAGGATTTAAAAAAAGGAAAAAATAAACAGCATATGTTAACATTTCACAAAAGGAGGTATACACGATACAGCCATGAATACTTTATTTTGTCATGCATTTCTTTTACTTTTTTAGTGAACTACCTGCTACAGAGCAAACTACTAATGCTTCCATATTGCTCATTTGGCAATTTTTTATAGAAAAATGTGGATTTATAAATAGTATTAAAAAAGGAAGCATATCTTTTTTTCACTAAAAACATTTTTAACATAAACTGTTTTATATATTTTCATCATATGGCTCTTTAACGCATTTTATTAAATGTACATATACACATATATGCATAATTTGAATATCCAAATATGTTCCTTACTATTCTAAACAATGACAATAATTATAAAATAAATATGTACAAGTAATAAATATGCATATTTTTGCCTGGCTAATTAATAATTATATGGAAAAAAAAAAAATTTAAATAAAAAAGCAAAATAAAAGAAATGTTTCAAAGATGATTAAAAAGTTAGATTTTCTTATAAGTTATAATTTTTTCAGAAACACAATATTAAAAAAAAGAAAAAATATTACAACTAAATGATAATAATGATATTGATTAATATATAACAAATGAAGTTCAAACGATATTTTCACACGCTCTCTTCGCCCAACTGCATTATGCATATATTGTATATGTGAATTTTAAGTATATACATAGATATTATAAAAACATACACGCGCTTATTTTTCGGGATTTATCATATTATAACAAAAAAGAAAAAAAAATATTTATAAGATAGTAAATCGCGTTGAATACAAATATGGATAGTAAAAAATTATAGCCTTTTTAGTATCAAAATTTAATAATATACTATTGGCGTCCATAATTAAGGGTTTCGTACATTTAACTATATAATAACTTTCTTTAATTTCACATAATATTTTTTAAAAAGTATAAAACGTCCCAAAATAATTTTTTTTTTTTAAATATGTTCTTAAAAAATCATAATATTAAATTAAAAAAAAAAGAGGATATAGGAAAACAAATAAGTATTTTGTAGATATTATATGAAACATGAAACAAACAACCAAATACTTATATAAATGTGTAGACAATAAAAAAAAATTCCATTATTATAAAATGTATAAATATATCACCAATATATATGAACATATTATATACATACATGTGTGTTTTGTATAATGCAAATTAAAATAGTAACAATAAAATATATATAATTTTTATTAAATCTTGATAACATAGGATCTGCATTTTATCCAAGCTTTGGGCATCTATATTTTATGGTATTTATTTTTTTTTTATAATTTCCCTTATAATTGGATATAAATCGATATTTCTCAATATAATGAATGTATTAATTAAAATCGCCCATTAAAAATAAGACGTTAAAAAAAAAAAGGAACAATAAATTAGGTAGATATATATACCTATACATACACATAATAGTAATGATAACAAAATCTTCATATACCACTGAAAAATATACGTATATATTACCAAAATTTAGAATGCTGTTTCATTAATATTATAATTTTTTTGATTATGCTTTTCTTTATCATTCTTGTGGAATAAAGCATACAATAAAAGTGAAATTTAAAAAGAAAACTAAATTTTCTTTTAAAAAATATATCCATTTTTTTTAAACATTCTCATTTAATAAATTATCAAATGAAACACCCTTGCTTAAACATCGAATATAATGATAAATGAAATCTCCCATTAAAATAAGTTGAACTATTTGCATAATAACAACCCAAACTCCCACGTATGATTTAATCTATTAAATTAAAAAAAAAAAAAAAAATATATATATATATGAACAATATTGTTTGCGTGCATGTATTTATTTTAATTATAAACATATAAAGGAATGAAAAATCAATACATACATATATATATATATATATATATATATATATATATATATATACGCAGGAGTGCAAACACACATATATTATTTTCTCTTACAATATTATCGGAGGAGTTCAATTCTTTATATGATACAATCCAAAAAAGAAAGGATAAAACCTACGAAAAAAGAAATACCCCAATTTGTATAGACATTATTAAAAAAATGGAAAGTATAATTTTTTTTTTATTCTTTTTAGTTTTCAATGCTCACTTTTGATAAAGCTTGAGAAGCTAAGAAATGGGTTGTAAATGCTGCCACTTTTCCCTGAACAAGTCAGAAAAAAATATATTATTTTGAGTTAAATTATATGAACAAGGAATGTGTGTGCAAACTAGCTAGCTATATATAGCCATAATTTTTTTTCCTCTTATTTACCTCTTTTTGAAACATGGACAATTGTGGTAGCACACAAACAGACTCAAGGTAAAGGGCAAACGACCAGGATACCTAAAAAGGGGAAAAATGCAAAAATGTTAAAAAATGAAAATATAAAAAGGCGCAAAAATATGCACTATTGCCAACATTTTCAGGTTAGTAAAGAGATAAACAATATTTTATGGTTCTATATTTTCATTTTCTTACATCAGCGGGAAAAAATGAATTCAAGGAAGGATGAATAAAAATGGAAATAACAAAAGCCGGAATTATTAAAAACATATTATTAAAAATATCATTTGAGCTATCATATGTGTTTTTATATTTATATCTGCATAAATATACAACACAACAATTAGTAAACAATGAAATTGCTTCGACTAATTGATATAACCAATCTCCACTTTTATCATATGGTAAATAGCCTTCAAAAGGTATAATCGATAATAATCTAGCTGTATTTAATATAACATAACATTCCATCATTTTCAAAGAAACGCCTGCACATGATTTGCTCACTTCAATTTTTAGGAAAACCATCAAAAATGAAAACATGCTTATTATGGATGATAATGTTAATAAAAATGAAAAGTCTCCATCGGAAAATAAATGATAAAATATAAAAACTAGTACTAAAAATGATGAGTATACTTTTATTGAAAAACTATGTTCTGACAAGTACCTTTTCAGCTTTTCTGGATCGTTAACTGTTCTTAAAAAATCATTTATTACCTTCATTTTGTTATAAAAATATATGAACTGTTCATGTATTTATAATTACTATTGCGCCAAAAATTAGCACTTATTTAAATTACTACATATGTATATATTTTGTATTCTTCCAAAAATATATTTTATCTTTTGTTTAACACACAAAATTAATTATATAAAAACTTAAAAGCTTTATACCTCCAATGTGCTATTATTTTTACCTATGAAAAGAGTGAAAATATAAATTTTATAAAGTATTAGGGAGCATTTATAAATAATATACATGTATTTGTACAATTACAAATCTAAGTATAAATAATTATTACATGCATATATTATATGTATGTGTGAATTTCCGATTTTTCGATTTATTTATAACAAATTTACTTTATATTGCATGTACTACTAATTATATATACTGTTATTTTTTGTATTATATGTCACTTCAATGTTATAAAAATGTTACAGCACACCAATACCATATACGCATGTATGCATAAAATACATACAAAATATATTATTTTATTTTTTTATTTATATATACTTTTTCCCTTACAATTTGTTATTATTTTCGTAATCCCTTTATTCTACTTTTTACAATTATTTTTATGGTTTATTTTGTAATATTATTTGGGGAGTTATAAATATTATTATAAATTATTTTAATATTATTAATATTTTAGATTAATTTTCTATGTTTTAGTTTTATTTTTACATTTTGATCACTGCTCATACTATGCTTAACATTTTTGTGCTATAAGAATTTTTTTTTTAATTAAACGTGTATGCATTACTAATATATAATAAATATATATTTTTTGAATTACACAAATAAAATCGTTTACAATGATTATTATGTCATGTTGTATAATAAATAAATAAATATGCGTGCTTATATATGTATAATTGTTTTCCATTTCCAATATTTTTGAAAAAAAAAATAAATAAATGATTCACTAAAGGAGTGAAATAAAAATAAATATAATGTTGTATCAATAAAATAACGGTAAAAAATTTATTATTAAAAAAAAAAAAAAAAAAAAAAACTATCTTTATTTTTGGCACATTTCTTATACAGCGAAAGGGGAAAATGCGCATTTTTAATATTAGTTACAAATTTTGTATTTTGTATTTTATGTATAATTTTAAATTTTATAAATATTGTAAAAAACTGAAGAAAAAACATTCACATATATTTATATACATATTATATTATTTTGTGTGAGCACTTATGAACAGAAAGGGGAAATGGAAAATGCATTCATATAATATATACGTATCTATAATTATATGTACATGTCATATTTTTACACTTTATATATGACCCGTTCATACTCTTATTTCAAA
The DNA here is from genome assembly GCF_900002375.2 of Plasmodium berghei ANKA. NCBI lineage: Eukaryota > Apicomplexa > Aconoidasida > Haemosporida > Plasmodiidae > Plasmodium > Plasmodium berghei. The sequence continues at coordinate 1,789,886 of NC_036171.2, forward strand.
CGCTTATATAGGCATGTAAAAGAAAATTATCATATTACTTTATCAATAAATAAATATCTGCTCATCTTAAAAATGTAATATATAAATATATTCCATACAATACAAAGAATACTGGAATAAAATATTAAAAATTATTCTAACCAGGGATGCTAAGATTGTCATTAAAAATTTGATAGCTACATTGCATATAAAAAAAAGCTGCACATATTAACAATTCAACTTATTTTCCATAATATCTTATTACTTTCATTTTATTTTTCAATATAGACTTTTTAAAATATCTTTTTTCATTTGGTCTATTAACTTTTTTTCCATTAAAAAATATATGTCAATTTAAAGGTACATATATATATATATATATATATGTATGTGTGTTCCTCCTATGTACTCAATAATTTATTTACAGTTCATTTTTTTTTAATAATTCGCTTTAAAATGTGATATTCGGCGGTATTATATTTCTATATCCGTAAACATTTCGTTATAATTTTATCCAATTAAGAAACTACATTTGTTCGGATATAAATGGTACAACATATGTATGTGCATGCATTTAATTTTTCCACGTGAAGGGTTATTGCGAACAACATTTTTTTATTTACTTATTTATTCTATTTTATTTTAACTATCTTTCCCCCTCGTTTTTTATGGCTAGTTAGCCATTTCAATATCCAAATTTTGAAAAGGTGGAGATTTAATTTTCCACTGGAACTTTAGTAAATGGGAATATGGGGATGTGTGCACATATTTTTGTTTATATGGTTATTCAGTAAAATTTTATCAAATTAGTTATTTAGTTGATTTGTTTTTATTTTAATTATTTATTTTTTCTCATTTGTAATCGTTGAAAATAAGGAATTTTTAATGAGTGTGTATATCATATGTGATGAGCAATCAATGCGTGCTTGCATTTTAAAAATAAAATTTATTTTTAAATGAAACATTGGGCTATCCCTTTTTTTCTTTTCGTTTTTTATTTCCTATTTTTTTTAATTTGGAAATAATATATATGTATATACATGTATTATTCTCTGTAATTAATTTTGATATATCATATATTTGTATATATAGAATTTTTTTTTTTGCCGTTACCTCAATGTATAGCGGTAAAAGAAGGTAAGTTAAAAAATTATAAAAAAATCAAATAAAAATGGATATTAAAAACAACGAAACGGATGAAATAAAAGATGAGGGAAAAGAAGATATATCAGGAAAAAGTGATTCGAATTTAAAAAATGATAAGGATAGTGAATATAATAGTGGAATGAAGGAAAGTGTGAATTTCCATGAAATTCATGAAAGTATGTTAACACCTGAAACTTCAACAAGTGAAAAAAAAGGCGATCAAGAAATGACATCAAAAGGAGAAAACGTGTTAAATTATATTGAAAAAAAAATAGATGAACAATTAAATATTGTAAAAAATAATAATAATGCCATAATGGCATTGGAAAGTATAATAGAATCAAATATTGCTCATTCAAACAGCATAAGCCAAACTGGAGAGCATGTAGCTTTTGTTGGAAAAAATACAAAATCAGAGAGTGTAGAAACAATAGATAAGTCAAAGGATGAATACAATAACTTTGTTGATACATGGAAAATGATGAATTACTTTATCTTAGAAAATGGGACAGAGAATGACACGGAAAATCATGAACAGGTGGGAAAGGAAGAAATGTGTGATAATAAAGAAATCGAAAAAGAAAAAGATTTAAAAAAAAAAAAAAAGGTAATAAATGTTATAGACAAATATTTTGTTCAAATTCCATTGAAATCTATAATGAACGTATTTCGAAACATTCAAAAAGAAATGGAAAAAAATTTTACAATAATAACTTTGTTTATAGAAAAAAAATTATTAAATTTAAATGAACAAATGCAATTAACTAAAATAAATACGATTATTGAAAAGTTAAATGCGTTAAAAAAAAAAGTTATCAATTCCAAAAAAATGCTTAGTCAATTTATAAAAAAACTTCATAGTAGATTAGAATATATATATGAGGAGGAAGATATACAAGTAGAAAGTTTGAAAAGAAATTTTAATTTTTATTCATATGAAAAAAGAATAAATTGGCTAATTGATGGATATTTTTGCAGATATGGATTTTTTAATACTAGTGAACTATTTTGCAAAAGATATAAATTAGACAATTACTCAGATGCATATATATATAAAGAATATCTTTTAATATTAAATGAATTAAGAATGTGTAATATTAAACCTGGATTAGAATGGTGTCAAAAATATAAATCTCAATTAAAAAAAATGAATTCGACTATTGAATCTGAATTACATCTACAACATGTTATTTATCTAATTTTTGAAAATAAATATTTTGAGGCCTTAGAATATTTAAAAAGTTTTGTTATTTTTGCAAATGATAAATTTATATCAGATGATGTAAAATTCGTAATAACTTATATAAATGTTAATTATACTGATATTGAAAAATTAAATGCATTTAATCGAAAAAGATGGAAAAAAATATTAAAGCTATTTAAGTTAGCATATTCAGATATTATAGGAACTATGAATAAACCCTTATTAGAGTTTTTGTTAAAATCTGGTATATCAGTTATAAAAACAGATAAGTGTGAACAACATAAAAAAAAATCGACAAATTGCCCAACATGCATAGATGAATTAAAATCTATTATATCTCAAATTCCTAATATTCCCAAAACAAAAAGCTTTTTATTATGTCCTTATACTAATCAGATCATGGATGAAAATAATCCTCCTTTTACTACACCAACTGGTCATGTATTTTCTGAAAAAGCTATATCTATGTTTCTTAAACCTGATGATATTTTTATTTGTCCTCATACGCATGAGCGCTACCGACTTGATGATTTTTCGCGTCTGTTCATTTGAGAGATAAGTTGGAAATCGACGAAAAGAACCAACTGTTATTTTTTTTTTTTAAGTGTTATAAACTAATTAAAATCGAATGAAAATGGAAAAAGGCCAAGTGGAAAATAAAAATAAATCATAATATTGTCAAAACATTGACAAAATGGTAAATCCATGTAGTAAAAAATATTAAAAAAAAATAATGGAAAATAACTAAGTTATTTATAAAACTTTAGTGATTATACCCGAAGCTACAGTTTTTCCACCCTCTCGTAATGAAAAGCGGAGACCAGAACTAATAGCTAAAGGGTACATAAGTTCAATAGTACATTTTATATTATCGCCAGGATTTGCTATTTGTGTATCTTCATTTAATATAACAGCACAATTTACATCAGCGGTTCGTATATATACTTGTGGTCTATAATATGATGAAAATGGATTTTTTCTTCCTCCTTCTTCATTTTTTAAAACATAAATATCTGATTCAAATTTTTTATATGTTTTCATGTTTGGTACTTTTGTTACAACCATGCCTCGCGATATATCATTTTTTTTTACATTTTTAAGCATTATTCCAATTTGATCACCTGCTTGTGCAGTATCTAAGGTTTTTCTAAACATTTCAATCCCAGTAATAACCGTTTTTATCGATTTTTCTTTTATTCCTATAATATCAACAGGTTCGTTAATTTTAATAGTTCCTTGTTCAACACGTCCAGTAGCTACTGTTCCTTTTCCTGAAATTTGTAATACATCATCTATACTCATAAGAAAAGGTAAATCGATTTTTCTTTTGGGTTCATCAATATAATTATCACATGCATCTAATAATTTTAAAATAGATGGGACTCCATATTCAGATGGATCATCATTTAAGGCTTTTAAAGCAGAACCTTTAATAAATGGAATATTATCACCATCATATTTATGAAAAGATAATAATTCTCTAACTTCTAATTCTACTAAATCTACTAATTCTTGATCGTCACACATATCTATTTTATTTAAATATACAATTATTTTATTAATACCTATTTGTCTTGATAATAATACATGTTCTTTAGTTTGAGGCATTAAACCATCATATGCTGATACAACTAATATTGATCCATCCATTTGAGATGTACCAGTAATCATATTTTTTATATAATCTAAATGTCCAGGACAATCAATATGACTATAATGCCTTTTTTCTGTTTCATATTCAACATGCGTAGCATTTATTGTTATTCCCCTTTTTTGTTCTTCGGGGGTTTTATCTATATCTTCATAAGATTTAAAAGTGCCTCTATCATATTTTGAACATACTTTAGTTATAGCCGCTGTTAATGTAGTTTTTCCATGATCTACATGTCCAATTGTTCCAATATTCATATGTGGTTTTTTTCTTTCAAATATTCCAATTGCAAATTTTTTTTTATCAATTTTAAAAATGTTTGTTTTATTTTGACTATATAAATTTATATTTTTTTTAATATAATATTTTATGTTAACTCCTTTCCCTTCATGTTCATTTATTTGAGGCAAGTTACTAATCTTTCTTTTGTTCATAATATTGTTACAATTATTAATGTAACTTTCAAAACCCTTGATTTGGTTCCCTATCCCATTCTTTGTCAGAGAATTTAAAATTCGGGATTTTGTTTTCATCATTGTTACAAATATAAATTATCTTTGGAAAGATAAATCTACACACACACATAAATATATATACAAGTATATGTGCACATGCACTTTAAGTTATATTTTAGGCGTTTTAACGCGACATTCACTTGTATAATATACACATGTTTACAAAGTATCAGGATTTTCCTTTTATTTTAGTTTTTAAAAGGAAAATTGCAATAAGTGGGAAGTAGTATCCTTTTCTTTTTTAAAATGAATGAATATAAAAAAAGTTGTAAGTCATTAAAACATAATATTTATCCAATTATCTACCCCCACCCTTAGCAATATTCCTATTTCTGATTTTGTATGTATTGAAAGAAAAAATATAAGTGATACATTGGACCCTAAAATGTGTTATTACATATTATCAATCCAAATAAACTATGATATTTTTTTAATTATAATTTTAAAAATTAATAATCGGCTTGATATATAAAAATATAATAAATTGTTATATTTATGATACTTGCATACGTACAAATTTGTGTTAAACAATATTATACTTGATTAATTTTACTTCTTTTTTTTAGGCACAACATACTATTTATTTAATTTTTCTATTTCAATTTAGTTATTAATTATGTTTATTTTATATTTATTTTATTTCTAAAACAACAAATGTAGATATTTACATGGCCTACTGAAATAAATTTCAAATTTAATTCAAAAAAAAAGCGGAAAAAAATCCATACACAAATGGTAAATATTTTTATATCCTTTTCTATATATAATATGATACTAGCATATATAGCATTTAATGTCAAGGTGCTTGGTTATAGAAAAAAATACCTTGCCGTTCAGAAAAAAAAATGCTGCAAGGTTAAAATATTGGCGCAAAATAAAAAAGAATAAAATACTTACACGGAAGGTAAAAATAACCTAGCAACCGATATACACATTTATAATTTTATTATTTTTTTTTTTTTACGTTTATCTTTATTTTTTTTGCAAAAATGGAATCGTTAAATGCATTTTAAATTTTATCACTAATTGCTAATTCGCATTTTTTTTTTCTGAGCATAATTCCTTTGCGCAGGTTTTTTATTTTCCATTCCCCGCGTAGCTATACACAACGGGAACAAATATTACTAATCCATGTATGGTTTAATATATATATGTATGTGTACATTTTTTTTTATTCATCCTAAAAATGAACATAAGTATGAAAATACAAAGCAAAAAAAATGGCTTATTCGCTAGTTTAGTAATATGTGTAGCTATAAGAGCACTTGTATTTTACGTGTTAAACATTTTAGAAGGCTCAAACTATGAATATATTGAAAAAATTATAAGCATAAATAGTATAATGGAAGAAGAAAATATTCCCAATTTAGAAAAATCCAAGCTTAACAATAATGAATACAAAAACTGGGAACAAAATCGTATAAATTATTTGAATGGAAATTTAGAACAATATTTTCAAACGAATAAACGTTATAATAAAAATATAAAACAATGCATATTTAAAAGTGATTCTATGTATTATTCGTTCAATTCAGATATATATAATATGAAATATATATATGATAGTTATATATTAAGCAAAAGATATAAAGACATATATTCATTTTTAGTACTACGAATAAATCCTATATTTTTAAGCTTTTTACATTTTATTATATTTAATGAAAAAAAAAATATTATGAAAAAGGTCAGAATAAAAACATCAGAAAAAAAAATAAATGGACAATCTAATATGATAGATATTTTCCCTTATCATGAATTTCGATATTTCATGTTAATATGCTTAACAGATATATTCATAGCTATCTTTTTATTTCTAATAATTGAACATATAAAAAAGAAGAAACATTTTTTTAATTATATTTATGAACAAACAAGCCAAAATGGATGGAAATTAATTAATCCTATTTTGTTAATAAATGTTTATTTAAATAATCCTCTTACTGTTTTAGCGAATGTATTTTTATCTTTAGACAATTTTAAGTTGCTAATAATAACAATGTCTTTTTATTTGACTATATTAAGGATATCAACAAATTCAAACAAGATCATTTTATTTATTAATTTTTTTTGTATAATTGTTTTAAATTCAATTCTTATTTATATAACATCTTTTCATTTTATACTTATAATTATTGGGATAAATAATTTTATTATTTCTATCAAAGAAAGTATAATTACTTCTCATATTAAAAAACATATTGAATTTCAGAAACTGTTTTTTGTGTTATTCAAAAATTTTATAATTTTACTTTTCACTTGTGTATTTTATGGCTTATTAATAATTGTATCATATTATATGAATGGCAAATCAATTGTAAGAAATGGGAGAAAGAATGGAAAAATAAATAGTCTAAAAATATATAAACACAATTTACATTTATATCTTTTATTATTTTTATTTTTTTTTATCCCAGTCATTTCTAAATAATACACTGATAAACGAATACAAGATTTTTTACCTGATCCCCAATTTGGGAAATTATTGGTATATTTTTTCGACGGTAATACTTTAAAAATTTATTTCATAAAAAATGAAAAAGTAATATATGCATATTATTGGGCTTATAAATAATTTCTTTATCTTCCCCTTCTCTAGATGTTCAAGAATTATTACTATTCCTTTTTGTTTCTCTTTCATGTAAGATCAAATAAATTTTTATTTTTTTTATTTATTTTGTGTGCACACACATATCTATGGACATTTTTCCCCTTGTTCATTTCCAGTTTCATATCTTCCTTTACCCCATACCACTTTTTTTCCGTCTATCGAAAACGCCCCTTATTTACTTAAAAATTATGATCGCGGTAAAAACAAAGAAAAGTGCTACTACTATATATATGCGCATTTCATATAACATGCCTGCTTCATATAATATGTGTACATTTATGCATTTTTTTTTTTTTTTTCAGATTGCGCTTGTATTTCATCCAAATATAGTAGTAAACGATATAATATACGTATTGGTAAATTAATTCGGAAATAGCAACATTTAACAATTTGTAAAATATGAAAGCATATATAGTATGTATTTTTTTTTTCAGGTTTTAATATCTATAGATTACGAAAATACGTTGTATACCATTCCGTTTGCAAAACTAGTAAAAAACAGAACGAGCGTTTGAGCATGCATAATATATGCCTCACACAGATATATATATGCACTTTTCCTAATATTGTGACAATTAACATTTTTTTATATGTTTACATTTTTTTTTAGCTATCTATTTGGATAATTCATTTTAATATGTTTTCAATTACTTTGAATATATGGCTACGTAAAAATACTGGAAATGCTAATTTTGTTTTATTTAATCAACTAATTGTTTTTAATGCAACAGGTAATTTTTATACATATAATATATTACAGTGTATATATTTATTTTTGCTCGACTAGCTATTTTTATTTATTTTTGTTATACTAGCTATTTTTTTTTTTTTTTTTTATAGCCTTTATAATAATAAATAGCATAAAATTTTACATTCGAATTCAAACACCAACTACACAATTGGAAGAAGGAAAATGTATTGTCGTGTCAAAATCCAGAAATACAGAATTTAAACTTTTAAATATATTTAAAAAAAAAATCGAATAAGTATTTTTTTTAGTATATAAAAAGTAAAAATTATATAATTCAAAAAGAAATATCCTAGCCATTTCATACAATTTATTATAATAGTATATGTGTGCGATTATGTTTTCTACAAAACACACAAGTATATATACATTGAAAACTATATGTATTTATATTCGTTTTTTATTATAAAAATATGTAACCTTTTTTCATGGCATTTAAAAATGTATAAATTATGCCAAAATATTCCATATGCATATGTATGTACATAATTTTATTCCAACCCTCACATGCTTATAATATTTTTTACTGTTAAGTTTGTTTTTAGTCAAATATAAAAAATATGACACCCCCTTCAATTAATTTATTGCATATGTTCTGACAATGCAAATCGTCTTTCATTAAAGTAACATTTTTTGTTTGCTATTATGCATACATAAGTAAATGGCTGTACATATAGCGATATATAAATATATATATAAACAATTTTAAAATGGCGAGATATATTATATCGAATTTTTTAACAAGAGAAAGAATACAATAGTATAGCCGACAAACATTTATTTTATATATACCATTTGTTTTTTATATAGTTGGCTATTTTTCAACGATATAATAAAAATATTTTAAATCAAAACATAAAATGATTTTTTTAATAATATGTTTATTTTATTTATGTAAAATAGTATATCCTTAAAATTTTAAGATTAAAAAAAATTTAAGAAAATATAAATATATAGCACCATCTTAAATATTTGTTTTAGCTATATTTTTTTTTACATTTTTGCATCCATATGTATGTAGTATATATATATATATATTATAACCAAAATAGCAAAAGAAAAAAAAGAACAAAAGGATGTATATGAGTTGTGTTAATTTAATAGTGATATTTATTTGAAATGCGATTATAATTAGTAGTATGCATGTAAATATATATGCTATATTTCGCCCCTGTATTTCATGTTTTATCTTTATTGCTTATTATGTTTACGACATCAATGATATATAAAAAAGCAAATAAATCCATGAATTTGGAATATCCCCAAAATATTTTACAATATAATTATATTTTTATACATTATTAAATTATAATTAGTTTACAATTTAAAAATAAAAATTAATATAATTTTGATAAATTTTACTTTGTATAATTAAATTTAAGAAAAAATATTTGTATTTTTATTTAACTTTTATTTAATTTTTTTCATAATAGATATTACAAAAATAACTACCAACTTAATTTCATTATTATTAGTAACATATTTATAAATGTAAAACATTTTTTGAATTGTTAATTTCTTCTCATAAAACCAAAGAATATTTAAAAAAAATATATAATAAGCAGCATTTTAAGTAGCCAAGTTACCTCTCTTTTATTTTTTTAGTATATTTTACAACCATATAGTTTTAACAGTTTGTATATATTTTAAAATATATTTATTTTTAAAACAAAATGGCATTATCTTTATTTAAAAAAAAAGAACCTAAGGATGAATCTAAAGCCACTGATTCAAACATTCAAGGAGGTTAGTCCCAACTATCCAGACAAATTGAACAATAATTTTTATTTTTTCTATCTTTACAAATTTCTTCATAATTTTTTTCATTACCTTTGTTTTTTTTAAACTGTGTGCTATTTTATTTTTTATGATGAAAAAAAAATATCTGATTCTAAGTTGATGATATCTTATATCATTTCACCAAGATCTCTGAAAAAATAAAATAAAAAAAATATTATTTTTTTATGGCACCACAAATGTGGAGTTTTATATGTTCAAAACATTTTGCTCATAATAAAAATTGAAAAGAATGAAAAATTTACGAATACAACGTCATAATGTTTTGTTTCATTTGCCATGTTAACACTCATATAGATGCATGCTTATACATTTTTTTCATTTTTTTTAATTTAATTTTTAGATGAAGATATAAAGGCAAATAATCAATTGACTGAATCGACTGCGGCTGAGTCTGAAGTAAAATCTAACACAGATAATAAAAAGAAAAGTGATAAAAATAAAAAAATAAAAGAGAAAAAAGATTCATCAGATTCATCAGATTCATCAGATTCATCAGATTCTTCTTCTGATGAGGAAGAAACAAAAAAAGTTGAACCCGTTCAAAAAAAAGTAGAAACCAAAGAAAAGAAAAAAGACGATTCAGATTCATCGGATTCATCAGATTCATCAGATTCTTCTTCTGATGAGGAAGAAACAAAAAAAGTTGAACCCGTTCAAAAAAAAGTAGAACCTGTTCAAAAAAAAGTAGAAACCAAAGAAAAGAAAAAAGACGAATCTGATTCTTCAGATTCATCTGATTCTTCTTCTGACTCATCAGATTCTTCTTCTGATTCCGAAAATGAAAAAAATAAGACAAAAGAAGTGAAATCAACTTTCCCCATCGAAAATAATAAAAAAGAATCTATTTTGTTAGGAAACCAAAACAAAGAAGATGGACAAGGAAAAAGAAAAAATGATATTTCACTTGACAAAGGAAAAAATAAAAAACAAAAATTAGGAAAAGAAAACAAGAATCAAAATGGAATTAATAATAAGCAAAAAAAAAATAATGGAATAGATTCAATGGCAAATAACGAAACAAGCAATAACCAATTTAATAATAAAAAAGGATATATAATTACAATTAACAATATAAGTAAAGATCAAAGTTATGACGATTTAAACGCATTTATAAAAAATATATTAGGTGAATCATATAACGAAGAAGAAATGATGCTAGGAATCAGTGCTTACTATAATTGTGCATTTGTCTTTTGTCAAACAGATGATATTAAAGAAAAATTATTATTTAAAAATAAAGAAAAATTTAAAGGTGCTCCTCTTATTATATCTGAAGGAAATTTATCTCCAACAATATATATATATACATCAAATCCAAAATTCAATGATACAGATGCTAAATCTTTATTTGGAGAATATGGAAATGTAACTAATTTATATGTATATGGAAATAACAATAATAATAATAATAACACGCAGACAAAAAAAACTAAAGTTAAGATTACATATGATTCACCACAAGGAGCTTTAAAAGCATTAGAAAAAGATGGATATTTATGGAGAAACTATTATATACAAGTTACTCCATCTATAACTGCTAATGGTGATTCAGGATTTGGTGGTAATAATAAAGGGGATAGAAATAATTATAATAATGGAAATAATGGGTTTTTTAAGAAAAGAGGTGGAGGAAATGGAGGGAAAGGATTTTCCGGAAAAAAATTTGGAAACAACTTCAATAATCGAGACAAAAACAATTTTAATAAAAAACCATTTAACAATTTTAAAAATAAAAAAAATTTCGAACAAAATTACGATCAAAATTAAACTCATAAAACATTGGAAATATATATATATATATATATATATTTTTTGCATGGCAAAAATAAGATGAATTGTAAATCATCAAATAATATCACATTTTTTATTTGCACAAAATGGATGTTTTATTGTAAAATTCGATAATGTTGCACACACATTTAACAAATATCTTATTCATATATATGCTATTTGTGATAATAAAAATATTATCATCATATTTTTTTTACAATATAAATTATGGAATAATGCGCATATACAATGTTGTATATATATTATCTCATATTTATACTTGGTAAATATACACAAAGTTAGATGCTAAATCTTTATATACAATATTTTCAACAATTTATCTATGCTACCTATCTTTTGACATTTAAAAATCGTGTATAATCCTAAATATTTTAGTGTTTAAATTTAAATTTAAATACACATTTGTTTATGTTTTCATTATATTAATACTAACACACATTACTTAAATTAAACAATACATATCTTCAAGCATCTTGTCAATTATACAAGTTCGGTCTGCTCATTTTGTTCGGCTAGCCCTTTTACCGTCTAGTCTTTTTTCATATTCCGGGTTGAACATATGGGTGTGTATCCACGGGTGGGACTGAAACAAACTTATATGTAATTTTACACTCGTTCTTTATCCATTTGTGTTATGAGATTGGATAGGTCGGACCAGTTAGGTCTATACATATGATCATATATTAAAAGATTTTTCAGAAGAAAAAATAACTCTGGTTTTTGTATATAATCTCGAATATTATCAACCTTATATTGAAATACTCGATAATCATCTATATAATTTAAAATATCTTCATTCATAGATACAATATAATAAAAAGATAATCCCAAACAAAATATATCATTTTTTATAAGATGATAATTTTCTATACTAACTATTTTATTTTTATTTATATTTTTTTTTAATTGATTTGTTTTTCTTTTTATATAAAGTAAAAGTTCAGGTGAAATGTATTTCATACGTGTCCTTGTTTTATTTATAACATAAAAATAATAATTTGATAATTTAATTTTGGGAACAAAATTTCCAATTAAAATGTTAAAACCATTGTTACTTATAAATAGGTTATTTGGTTTTATATTTCCATGAACTATATTTTTTTCCTCTAAATAATTCATCACTTTTATAATATTACATAAACTTTTAAATATCATTTCATCATTAAATTTATATTTATTATATGGATTTATATTTTCAATCATTTTTTTAATATTACCATTTAACATAAATGGTGTTACAAATCCGGCAACTTGCTTATTTTGTTTATCAAGCTCTTTTTTATTTAATACAATTATATCACTATATGGAACTACACCTAACGTTTCATATGTAACTTCATAATCCTTATTGTTATTTTTACTTTTATTTATACTAATTTTATTTTTCCCTTTATATCCTTTTCTATGTTTGGAATTTAGATTGTTTTCTTTTTCTTCTTCAAAATATGGTTCCTTATTTTCTTCATAATTATCCATGTCTTTACAATATTCTTTGTATTCATATATAGAATTTTTTATATGTTTCCCTTCTTTAATTAGCTTGTTAATTTTTATATTATTTGAATTGTCTTCTGAAAATATAAACTCATGACCCCCTACTATTGTTTCGTCACATTCTATAACTTTTATATTGTATAAATAACTTCTATATCCTTTTTTATTTTCATTATGTTTAGTTTTACCAACACGGTTTTTATTATATTGAAAATTATTTTGATAACTTTGATTAGGATTGTTAACATTATTCATATGCCAATTATTGTGAACTTCATTTTTTGTGTTAAAATATGAATTTTGTATTTTTTCGATTAAAGGATTACCTTGAATATTGAAATATGGAAAATCGAATCGAAAGTTATAAGATGGTTCATTTTTTAATAATATATCATATTTTTCTTGAATTGTATTTATTTTTGAAAGTTGTTCTTTCATTCCTTCTTTTTTTTCTGACAATCTAAGTAATATTTGGTTAGCATTTGTGGATTCTTCTGATATTTTATTTTCATAATTTAAGTTATCTGGATCATATTCATCTATTTGATGTTCTAAATTTGCACATACAGACTTGGTTGCATTTATCATTTTATCTACATTATTTAAACATTTTTTAAAATTTTTTTGAACTATATTTCCATTATATTTTATCACATAACTATGCCCAAATTTATTATTGCAACCTTCATTTTCAATAACATATATAAATTCCTTGGGCCACAAAATTTCCCCTGCTAATGAACCCCATTTGCTCATTTTTTTGGCGCACACATATTTGATAATTACTCAAATGAAAAAATTATGTGTATTACTATTACACATAAATCATATTATTTTTATTCTCTACTATTTTTTCAATGAATTTTCCAATATTTTAACATATAAATTTTGTATATACTATTATATATTTTTTTCGTGTTTTTCGAAATGGCTACCACTAATGGAAAAAAAATCAAAAAAAAAACAAAAAAAACAAAAAAAATAAAAAAATTCTGTACAGTTTTTATTAATTTGTGTGTCATAAGAAAAAAAAATAAAAATTAACACAAATTGGCCTGTCTGGTCATTTAAAAACGTAGATATATTTGGCTATTTTTTTTTTTATACAAATATATATGTATGTTCATGTAAATTAAAATCCACAAACATACACATATACAACCATACATTCGCTATTTTGAAAAAAAAATCGGAAAATTGTAAAATTATAAAAACAAAACACAAAAACAGGTAAAAGCGAAATAGCATAATTGGACAAATGTGAATTAAAAAATATGGGGGGAAATTTTTGATTTCATCTTCAACAACAAATTTTCTAAAATTATGCAAAAAATGCTTCTATAAAAAAAATGAAATAAAAATGAATATGAATTATTTTTTTCTTCCTGTGTGAATTATTTTTTCATCTATGTTAATTATTTTTTTTTCTATTACAATGAATTTTTAAAATTCCTTATAACTTTGCAATTAAAGGAAAGATTATAGCAGCTCTTTATGTATAATTTTTTTAATTCTTTTGTTTTTAATTTATATCTGAAAAGGTGTTGAAAAAAATTATGGTTATATGAACAAATTAATATGGCTTCATAACTCACACACATATTTATTGTTTTAACAAAATTAATAAAGTAAACAATTTTTCAGTTCCTAAAAGTTTACATACTTTTGTGAAACGGTATATAGGTCAGTGTTAAAAATATCGTAAATAATAAGACTGAAGTAAAACCTTTTTATCTTTACCCATTCAAATGTTTGGGATATTTCTTCGATATTTATTCTTGGAATGACGACGAAAAATGGAAAGAGAAATATGTATTTCTTAAAAGTGAATTTTTTTCGTTTTTTTCGTTTTTTCTTACTCCCCCTTGAGAAATCGCTCAGAAACCTCCTTGAAATTCTCATTTTTTCGCATCTTGTATTTTTGTAATATGTCCATATTAAGGTCTAGGTATTTGAAAATTTTTAGGGTATTAATTTTGTCGTTATTTTGAAGTAATGCACTTTCGTATATTTCGAAATTAATTTTCAAGTTTATGTCGGAACCTAGACAAAATACAAAAATCATTAGAAGCGTATCCGGAGAAAAACCTTCAAAAAAAAATATGTAAAGAGATAGTTAAAGTAATAAAAAACGAGCTAATAAATAATTGTCATTTTGTTTTTCTATACCTTTAACATATGTGATATGAATTATAGAGTAGTTAAAAATAAAATCTAAAGAAGTAGGAGCCGAATGAACATAAGCAGATATTTCTGAACATGTAATGTCATCATCTTCCTCAAGAATGTCATATACATAAAAATTATTTTGTTTATTGTTTATGTTAATAAGAAATAAATATTTAATAAATTGGACAAATAAGTTTGGAAATATATTTTGATTAATATGAGTATCTTTAAAAATAGATAAAATTGTTATAAATGGTATTGTGCATTTTTCATTTTCTTGGTCTAATATACTGTTTGATCTATAATGATTACATAAATTTTTGAAGATATTAATTTTTTGTTGTAAATTTGATTTTATCATAATATCTGTATTAATATGCTGATTTAAAAAATTAAAATTAAAAATATTTTCCATTTTATATAAGTTAACATTATAAATTTGTTCAAATATATAATAATAATAATTCTGTTCTTTCTCATAAGGTATAATAATTAATTTATTATCGAATAAGTATTGAAAAATTTGTTTAATTTCGAGTAATATGCTTTCTTTATATATTTCAGGAAACACATTATCTTTTATTTGATCAGTTTCCATATCATATTTACAAAATTTAAGGACATATAAAAAAAAAAAATAGATAATATCTTTTTTTGTTTTTATAATATTTAATTCTATTAGTTCGATAATAAATTTACATAAATCAAAATTTTCCATTGTGCTTTTTATTGTTTTTTTCTCTCCATCATCTTGAAATAACCTTTTTAAATATTCTACATCATCTTTACAATTTAAAAATATTATTACCTTTCCATCACAATTTGTATCATAATCTTTGATATAGCAATTACTATTATTTGTATTTATAACTTTTGTAAGTTCATGCTTTTCTGTTTCATTATACAAACTATTGTTGCTTTTTTTATTATTAGAATGTAAAGGTTTTATAGTCAAATTATTATTTCCATCAACTTTTTTTTTTAACCTTCCACACCTTCCAGATATTTGAATAATTTGATCTTTTGTTAAAAATGAAATACCTATTTTTATATTCCGTATAATGATTGTATGTACATTGAAATTTACACCAACAGATAAAGTTGTTGTACAACAAAGACAAAATAGTATATTATTTCTAAGGGCATTTTCGATAATGTCTTTTTCATTTTTTCCTAATTCAGAATGATGATAAAAAATTCCATTAATAATTAATTTTTCTATTTCTAAAATGCTTATATTTATATCTTTTATCTCATTTAATTGTTTTATTAAAATTTTCCTTTTTTCTAATAATTCAATGCTTATATTAAAATCATGATTTTTTAAATAATATGGAATTACATTACTTATAAATGATGCAACTTTTTCGCTTTGTTTTTTTGTTGAACAAAATATTAATACATTTCTTTTTAAAATTAATTCTTCACTTAATATATATCCTAAATGATCTGGATCTAATACATATGGGATATCCAATGTCCTCTCAATATATGTTTGATCTATATCTTTATACATCACATTTTTTATTTTATATAGGTATTTTATTTTTTGTGTCTTTTTGCTACTTATTCGTATCTTCGCTTCCAGCCACTTTCCGATCTGACCAAAATAGCGAAAAAAAAAAAAAATATGAACAAGCAAGGTAAATTAGACGGATTAAATATATGAAAATAAAAAAATATGCACATGTGTGTATACGCATTTATATTTGCATAGCCTACATGGTCGATGTTGGATAAAGTTGCCGAGAAACCATATGCTCGTAAATTAAAAATATGATTGTAATTTTTTTGGGCATATTTAATTTTTGTTAATAAGGATTCAATGAAAAATCCTCTTTGCAAATCATTTATATAGTGAATTTCATCAATAATAAAAATAAAATTGGATTTTAAATTATTTTTAATTATAATATTAATTATAATATTAGCTTGTTCATATGTACATAAAGCTATATCAGTCGATAGACTATAAGAATAACCAGTAAAATTAAAGCTATTAAATTTTTTAATGTTTAATGATACTGTGCTATTTCCTAGTAGCATTTCATAATAATCGTATTTTTCATTTATTAGTGATACAGTTGGTAAAGTTAATATAACTCTATATCCTTTGTATAAAATAAATCGAATAATTATAATATCATAAATTAATGTTTTTCCCATTCCTGTTGGCATACTGAACAAAAAGTTTTTATAAAATTCTTTATCATTTCGAGTATTTTTTATTTGGGTTTCTTTCATGTTTTTTTCCTGAACATACTCAACCATTACATTACTGTGCAAGCATTTTATCATTTCCCCTTTTTCTCCAAAATTTTCAAAGGCAGAAAAAAACTCTGAATTAAATATCTCATTTACATCTTGAACATGCGTAGCATCGTATATT
This sequence comes from Plasmodium berghei ANKA, assembly GCF_900002375.2. Classification (NCBI taxonomy): domain Eukaryota; phylum Apicomplexa; class Aconoidasida; order Haemosporida; family Plasmodiidae; genus Plasmodium; species Plasmodium berghei. The sequence continues at coordinate 1,807,383 of NC_036171.2, forward strand.
ATATCATTTTTTTTATCATTTAAGCTACTTTCAATGTATTCATTTTCAAAAGCATTTCTTAAACATTCGATTTGTTCATCATATAATTCATATATTTTAATTTCGTTATATTTTCTGCATGAACAAGTCAGGAAAAAATGAAAAAAAAAGCTTAAGTGTACATAATATAGATATTTTCACAAAAAATTGCATAACCGATTTTTTTGAACTTTTACAATATCCTACTTACCTTATGATAGATAGCGGTATGTAGTAATATTCAAAATTCTTTTCATCATGAATCAATTTGTCTATTTTGTTTAAATCGTTCACTGTTTCATATACAAACTTGGGATTGTTTATCGAGGAATATTCTCCTGTTTCTATAAATGGTTATATACATGAACGTGTACATAAAAAAAGTAAGAATAAGTAAGGCAATATATTATAAGAAATGGAACTTATAAATATACAAATGGTTGTAAGCATGCCTATTTATTCATTACTTGATATTTTCAATTTGGTGAGAATATCATTGTCAAATTCCGCAGCCTCTCTATAATCAGGCTAATTAAAAATAAAATTAATGTTTCATTTTTTATATTTTATTATTTTTTTTTTGAAAAAAATAAATAGAATATATATGAGCATGTTCATATTTACTAACACTTGTGTAGACATGTCCCGATAAAGAAATGTATATCAACTGGTGATTATTTTTATATAATTTTTTTTTAAATATTCCTAATCTGTAATGTGTTTATATTTGATTTAAATTTTTATTTGAAATGATGAAGAATAGGATTTGATAAAAAAAAAAATATATATATAGACTAAAAATATTAATTGGTATATAACAAATAATGCATATTTCAAGAATAACAAAAAAATGAACAAACTTGTTTAATCTATTTTATTTTCACATATATACATAAATATTTATACATGTATGTAATTTCTATTTTAACCTTCTATGACATATTGCTGGGTTTTCCTTTTTATCTTTTTTTTTTTGTTTTGCAAAAAACATTGTGCCACGCCCCAAAAAACAAAAACCAGTTTGATTAATTATAACATTCTTCCATTTGTTGATAAAAATAGACTGAAATAATTTTTATAATTAATATAATATAAGTCTATTTTTCATATGTAAAAAAATAACATAATCTTAACTTACTATTCGTTATATACTAAAATATATTAAATGGTAATACATTATATACCTTTATGAAACACTTATCAATTTATTATTTTGCTTAATTATAAATTAGCTCGATTCAATTTAAAATATAATTTGTTATAATCTATCATATTTAAAGAATGATAAGGAATTGTTTTTTGTTAAGGAAATCGATTTAAATTTTTCGTGTTATTTCAATAATAATAATATATTTTTTATAAATTTACGTACATTAATAATATTTTATTATTTAATAATTATAATTTTTAAGTTTCATATTATGACATAGCGAATGAGAGCAAATGTGTAAAAATATCTATACAAAATTATGCATATATTAGCATATATATTTAAGTAGCTATATGACGGTATACCATTTTACCTAATTATCAAAATATATATATATATATATATAAAAGGAATGAACCTCCTAAATATTCTTAAGATAAAAATAAACAAAATATCTAAAATAATTTCTTTATTTTTTTTTTGTCAAATTATCTTTATCTTTTTAATACAATTTATATTTTTAACAAAAATGGAAGGAACGCAATACATATACCCAACATATTGTTTTCACAATATCGGAAATAACGACCACAACAGTATGCCATAAAAATTAGTAAGCATATACCATTGCTCAGTTTTACATATATATATATATATATATATATATATACATACATATATTTTTTTTTACTTATAAATATTTAAAATAATTGTATATAGAAAGTAATTTTTTGTTAATTTTTTTTGCCTTCTAATTGTAAGGGTTGTCGAAATAAGAACGCTGTATATATATATAATACGATTTTATAAACATAAAAAATTAATTAATAAGAAGGATAACATATTTTAAATAGTATACAATTATATTAACTTGTTTTGTTTGAAATAATTTTTTTTTTTCAGAAAGCCAAATATAATGCTAAAATGTCAATTTTTGATGATTTTATGTCAGATGAATACATAAGGGATAAATTTGATGATGAGATCGAAGAAAAAGAATATGAAAGTTTTGATAAAAAGAAAAATAATGATGAAAAAAATAAATTACAAAAATATAACATTATAAATGATGAGATTGAATCAACTACTATAATAAATAGAAACCCCCAAGCAAACAAGAAAACAATAAATATAAAAGGTGAATATCATTCTCTTAAGCTTCCAAAATTTTTAGAGGTATGTCCTGATATCGAAAAGAAAAAAAAAACAGAAAAAAATGAAAAGGAAACATATGAAATATCCCAAGTAGGGGCAAATAAAAGTGCTGTCATATCATGGTCTTTTGATGAAAATTTATATACACAAATAAAAGAGAAGAAAAATATAAATGATTTATTTGAAGGCGAAAAAGAACAAAATAAAATAATGAACGAAAATAATAATCAAGAATGTTTAACAGATGATAGCGAGTTAAATATGTCTGATTTAGACGACATTTATGAAAAATATGATGTAGATAATAGTGATATTATAAGTGTTCCAAATAATGGTGAAAATGCCAATGAACATATTTTATTGAAAAACTTAGAATTTTTAGAAACTAACTCATTTATTGTAGAATACGAGGATGGGAAGAAAATCCTTTTTGTTGATAACAATCCATATATGTTAGAAGAGGATAATGACTTGAATTATTTAATTGAATGCACAGATGAAAATGTTTTATTAATACATGGAAAAATTGGGAAAAAATTATTTATTAAAACTATTTCAAAGGAAGAGCAAATTCCGCCACAAAAACTTAAAACCCCTGAAGAAAATATATATTATTCACTTAATGAGAATACATAATGAAATAACATTACAAAACTAAATTTTTAAATATTAAATAGTAAACACCAAATGGAGAATTCAATAATTACACTTGTCCTGTGACAAAGATTAAAAAAAAATATCCTTAAAATATTTTTTTTTAATTACTATTATATATACTTAATAATTTTCATTCCATATTTTCACTTAAAGCTTGTTAACTATCAGATTTCGTACAATTAATTTTGTCATATATATTAAAATTGGCATGTCTTAGTTTATACAATACATGTATATTTAATATTTCATGGAGTAACTAAAATATGTGTAAATAATAGATGTCTATCATTTTTATTTTTTATTTTTATGAAATTTTGTACTAGCCAAAAAAATGTTTTTTTTTTTGTAAATATATCTCGATTTAAGCATATATAATATTCCATGTTCAGAAAATTTAGTTTCCCTTTTTAAAACGCAAAAATTAATAATGAAATTGCTTGAATTGATTGTGGGAATTTTTAAAGAATTTACATAATTTCTTATAAATATTGTAGTATTTTTTTGTGTCAATGCTTCATATTATTATGTTTCAAAATACCGACGTTTTATTACTACTATTATTATTGTTAGCATAATTTTTTTAGTAATATATATTTTATTGCATTTTTTTTATTATGATTATATTTTTGTGCATGTACACACCATACATATATATACAACATCATACACATATTGGCTGTTTATAAAAAAAAATAACTTCCCGCATTCTAAGTATTTATTATTATTACTATTACTATTTTTACATGACATGTTAATAAAATATAACCATTTTAATATTTTTTTTTTGCAAGCATATTAAAATGTTTTGAAAAAATATTATACTTATTCATTTAGATTGACACTATATGAAGCATTTTATATCTTATATACCCTAATTTTTTTAAAGCATCCTAAGCAGGATAATTATATAAAAAATTGATTAGTTCAATGTATTTATTTTGTTAATTATACATGGGTAAGATGGATGATGATTTGACTATATTTTTGAAATAATTAAAACTAAAATGCATGAAAATTTGCATAAATATTATGTTCCAAATTATGAAAATCATAAAAATAAAATCCTTATATTATAATAATCCATAAAAATGCTAGAATTTAAAATAGATAAACATAAATAAAAAATGATGTATTGAAAAATTTATGAATATATTTTAGTCACAATACTTTGATTTGATATATGGGCGTGAAATATAAATATAATTTAAGCACATTTTCATATATGCTTAACACAATGTATAAGATAACGATATATATAACGTATTTAAAAGGAAAAGAAAACAAAAATATAAATAACTGGAAATTAAAATTAAATTAATTTATGCATATTTTTTATTTATATATATTTTTTTAATTATATTGTAATTGCAACTATCCGAAAATAATAAGAATACCGAATATAAAAGGAATTGTATATATATATTTTTTTTAATTTTTTAGTAAAACTTATATTTCATAAAAAAAAATACACATAAATACAAATAAAAGATTTGATCTTATAATGGATTTCATAAAAGAACAATATAATTCGGCAATATTAGATCTTAAAAAAACTTTTAGAAATCCAAGAGATAGCATATCCCACATATTAAATGTTATATGTTTGTTGCTAAATGCTTTTATGATATGGAAACTATTAGTATATGCCACAGGTTAAAAAAAACGGAATACATATTATAAAGTTCATGCCATGTATATGGGGATATTTACGAATGATTGTTTTGATATACTTAGTCATTTAGTTATAATATAGTTGATTTCATAGATTTATGATTATGTATGTGTGGTTATATTTGCTTGTTTAGTCTACTACTATTTTATACTACAAAATTATATTAAAAAATGAAATAATAATAATATATTTTTCTATCTCATTTTATTTATGCATGTTCATGTGCAGGATGTGAATCACCTATTGTTGTTGTATTAAGTGGGAGTATGGAACCCGGATATTACAGAGGGGATACTTTGGCTTTATATAATCCACCAATTATACATGCTGGTGATGTTGTAGTATATCAAATAAATGGAAGGGATATTCCAATTGTTCATAGAATATTAAATATTCACAAAACAAAAAACAATCAATATCATTTATTATCAAAAGGAGATAATAATAATATTGATGATAGAGGTTTATATGATACACATCAATATTGGTTAGAAAACCAACATGTTCTTGGGCTTTCAGTTGGATATGCACCATATATCGGAATGTTAACCATATGGGTTAATGAATATCCAACTATTAAATGGGGAATAGTTTCAGTGATGTTATTAATGATATTACTTGGGTATGAATAAATTTGTTTTAATTAAATTTGTTCAAAAATATTGTAAAAAGACTGACTTTGATTGGAAGCAATATAGATCATATATTCATGTACATGTATATATTTTTTTTTTAATTTATTTAATTCAAATTTTTTATGAGAACTATTATTTATGGTTCTCAGTAATTTTTTTTGGACGATGTATAATAGACATTAATAAATGTTTATTTTATTTTTAATTTTAAAACAAACCTTAAATATAAAAAATTGTAAAATATAACTTAAAAAAATTATTAATATTTGTATTTATTTTTTCTTCCATTCTATGTATATACATTCTATATTACAGCATTTCAATTTCAAAATGGAAGCAATACTATATCACATGTATATGTTTGTTTATTCAAAGGGGAAATGCATTTCTTGAAATTTATTTCCACTTTTTAAATAAAAAATAAAATTTTATTGGATTTTAATTTGATGACCAATTAGTTATACTTTTCCATCATATATATATATATATATATGTATTTTTAATTGTTTTAAAAATTATACAAATATATTTCATATAATTTTATTGACAACATATTTTTTTGTGTATGTTATAGGAGATATGTAATATCCTCTTAAAATAAAAATGCTGTCTATATATTTAATTTTTTATTTCACACATCCATCCTTTGTATTTCTTATTTTGTTATTGTATTAACTATCTTTCCCAAATTGTAATTTTTATAATTTTTTAAGTTTCACATTGTTACAATTTGTTTGGTATTGCTTAAATTAGTTTGATATATATATATATATATTACCCATTCGAATAATATTCCTATCCCCTTCTTTCGAAAATGATACGACTTTCCTTTGTACTACTAGTTACATTTGCGTATGTGCATAAGTTTTTTTTTTTTGCATGCACTGTTCATAATAAAAATGATAACAAATCAGAAAATATATTAAGCTCAAATGGAATTTTAAAAAATATTGTAAAGCATTCACCAAAAATAAGCGAAGATGAAATAAATGAAAGCACAATGAAAATAGTTAAAAAAGCACATGAAGATGAAAATAAAATATTAGAAAAAATAGGAGCATGTCAAAAAGATTATACATTACCATGCCCAAAATATTGGGAACAAAACCAAAAAATTATGAACAATGAAAAAATTATTACATGTACAGCTAATAATGAGTATGAAGGATTTTGTGAAAAATATCAATCATTTACATATTTTTCTGAAGAAGATAAAATGAATTTTGAATTAAGTTGCAATGTAGAATGGGAATGTAAGAATTTGAATAGTACTTGTTCAAATGGAAAAAGAGATTACACAGAACCATGCCCTATAGGTTTTATTGTTCAAAACGATAATAGTTGCAAAGCTGATATAAAAATATATGATGGTATGTGCAATAGTGATAATATAAATTTTAATCACATGAGCAATTCAGAAAAAAATGATTGGAGTGTTGCATGTGGTGCTTATTGGGAATGTTATAAAGAATGTAAACCAAATGAAATATTTTCAAATTGTCCAAAAAATTGGAAAGAAATAAATAAATATGATTGTATACCTAATGAAAAATATAAAGGTCCATGTAAAGGGAAACATAATTTTCAATATTATACAAAAACAATGAAAATTGAATTTGAAGAAATGTGTAAAACAAAATTTGTGTGCACAAAAAATTGCCAAAAAAATTATGAAGAAAATTGCCCAATTGATTGGGTAAAACAAAACGGATATTGTTTAGCACCAACATCATTTAATTTTTGTAATAAAAAAAAATTATCGATCGAAAATTTAACAGTAAATGATAAAATAAAATTTGAAAAAGAATGCTTAGTTAATTGGGAATGTAAAGAAAATGAAGATGATAATTCTTTTTGCCAAATAGACTGGTTTTATGATTGTCCATATAATTGGATAAAACAAAAACATAATGAAAAAAAATATATTTGTAATTCTAATTCTTCTAATTATAATGGAAAATGTAAAAATATTATTTTAGAAAATAATTCAAACGAAGTTACTAAAAGAAAAATAGCTTCGAGTTGTCATACCCCTTGGCCATGTATGAATAAAAAACTCCTACCTTTTATAAATACTCCAAATAAAAATAATACAAAACAAGATAATGATAAAAACAAAATAAATGGATCAATAACACAAAATGGAGACATATATAATCGGAATATTTATCATATAATTGATGATGATAAAGATTTACCAGATTTTGATATATTGTCATAAATATGCGATATTTATGGATAGCAAAAATTATTCGTGGTATGTCAAATGGGAAAGTAGCCCCATGGACATATTTATGTATAAGCATGTTTTGTAATTAAGTTTGTACATCTTTCTTTTTAAGATTTTCATTCCAGTTTCCTTTTAATATCTTAGAGAGGTTAAGTACTATGCACACACTATATATGTACATAAATATATGTATACAACATGTTTTTTCCAACCCTTTTTTAAAAGTTAGGATATGAATTAAGTGGGTATATGAGTTAAATTGTAAATATAATAATAATATATATGATAATGGGAAATAGAATGATAATTAAACGAATAGTAAACAATAGGGAAAGTTAATTTATTTGTCTTCATTTTATAATTAAACAAAATATTATTTTATTGTATAATTATATTACACTTAACCGATGTGCACATATATATAATTATTTATGGCCATCACGTACAAACAAAACCTTTTAAACATTTTACAAAAATCGTGCCTCTATTTTTCATGTTTATTTTTTTCGTTCTGTTTGTTCTTTAAACAACAATTTAAGAATCTGTTAATCATCAAAAAGGGGGAAAGGAAACAAAAACAAAATAAAAAATAAAATTCTTTAATTTTTTTAATTTTAAAAAAAATGTCGTGTCGGAAAACGATAGTGAATAAACTATTAAATATCAAAACACTGAATAATTTGAATATATTTATTATTTTTTTTTGGGAATTTTTTTTTATATAATATTTGCCTGCACACAATATATTATTGTATATATGGATGAAGGCCCAATAGCTAACCATCCAGTAGCGAAATAGCGAACTCAAAATAGAGAATGAAAAGCTTTCCATTTCCAGTTTATAAGTGTTAACAAAATTTAAATGATTAAAATTTGTTGAATAAAAGAGAGAAAATAACAATTGTATAATAATTAACACAAAGAACTAATATATTTAGTGAAAATAAATATAATATAATCATTTATTATATTGTAAAAATAAAAATAGAAATGAGCGTAATAAGTCAAGAACAAACTAAAGAGGATAGGAAAATAGGAAAAGATAATGAACTATCAGAATCCTATTCATATTTTTCAGAATTAAGAAAAAAAATAATTTTAAAAGAACAAGAAATTGCAGAAAAAAGGAATAAAGAATTAAAACAAGGACATAAAAATAAAAATAATAAAGTTACATATAGATCATTTGATGAATTTTACAAATATAAAAAAAAGTGTGAGGATTATGAAAGTAAAATAAAAAATGAAACATGGAGACATTTAAACAAAAATCGATCTAAAGAAAGAAACAACTTAAATAATAATATAAATTTGATATCTATCGAAAAAAATGATGAAAAATATTCATATACTAAATTTAAAATGGAAAGGGCTGGAACGGTTAAACAATTAAAAGACTATTTTCAACAAATTCAAAATGAAAAATTACAAAAAAAAAACAAAAGTTTAATTCGTAAAAATAATAGTAAAAATTATTCTACTCCTTTAAATGATAATAATATAATCATAGAAAAAAATGAAACAAATATAAAACAAAATGAATTTAATCAAATATATTATATCACTGAGCATGATCACACAAACGATTTAAATATAAAGACAGATTATAATAATAAAATTATTACTAAGAATATCGATTTTTCAGGAAATTCTATTGCACTTATTAAAAAAAATAATAATGAACTTACCGATGATACAAAAAGAAATATTTCAATTGAACGTGAAGATACAACTGAAGGAGGAAGTACATTTGGAAGGGGAAGTACATTTGAACGAGATGAAGCTGAAGAAATAATTGACGATGAAATATTAGATGAAGAAATCGAAAATATGGATAAAACAGAAATAAATTTATTATATAATTTAATAAATGAAATGAAAAAAGGAAATGAAAATGATGAAAATTATATTTCCAATTTAATCGAAGAATTACATAATTCAAATAAAGGATATATGATTGAAAAAATACTTAACATTTTAAAAAAATTTGATAAAAATGTAAAACCATATCAAATATCAAAGCTTTCTGGTGAATTTGAGGAAAGTATAATTTCAAAAGAACTGGACGACTATCCCCAAATAACGAAAAATCAAATTATGGAAAAACGAGAAGAATGGGATGGTAATTTATCTGAACAAATTAATAGAGATGAAATTAACAATAGTAGAAAACAAAGTTTGAATAATGAAACACAAAATGATGAAATAAAAAAAGAAGATAAAGATGATAGCCAATTCGAATGGTTTTATTCAACTATGGATGATATTTGTAAAAGAGAAATAAATTCAAGTATGGATCAAAATATCGTCAATAATGAAATCAAAGAATATTCAAGTGATGATAGTGAAAAACAAAACTTATTTTTATGGCTAAATAATAAGCATGTTGAAAATGTTATAATTGAAGAAAGTCAAATTGGGGAAGATACAATTGAATAATATTCCAACATTAAAATAACGGCGTAATTAATTTCGGGAAGAAAATATAATATTTCATATAAAATTGGGCCAAAAAAAAAGACAAAGCAAAATACATATATATATAATATATTTCTCTTTTATATATCCTCACTTTTTTTTTTTTAGTATTTTTGTCTCATAAATAATTTGTACATTATTATACTCCCCACTATTTATAATTAAAAGTTATACTCATAAGTATATGCAACATATATGATGATAATTTTTTTAATATTTTATTTTATCAATTGTTTATCTTTAAAAGTGTATTTACATATTATAACATAATTATTTTGTTTTTAAAATATGTTTTGACTTGTAAAAAATATAAGAAAAAGTAAAAAATAAAAGAATATATACGAAAGCCTTTTTTGACGTTCTCTTTTATTTTCAGTTCACCTTTTTTTCGTTTGTTGTGGTTTTTCCTCTGCTTTTTCTGATAAAATGGGAAGTAATAAAATAATGAGGTCAATGTGCACACACATTTTTTTGTATGCTATGAACAATGTGTGCAAACGAACAATTCTATAAAATGGCTAGCTAAATAGCCAAATAAATAAAAAAATAGCTAGCTAATATAGGAAATGACAAAGACTTACCTAACGGCGGTTGTATAAACAAGTATGCTTCCAGGAATGTAAAGGAACAAAATGAAAATGCAAAAATAGTAAATGTCAATTTGAAAATTCAAATTGTTGGGCATTGCATAAGGAAATGATCTTAAAAAAGGAGTTGATTGAATATTTTTTAGGCTAGTCAGTGTACATACAACTTCAGATACAATTCCTATTGGGTATAGTATCAGCGGAACTATAAAAATAATAAAATGATATAAATTGAAAAGAGCAAATATATTCATAATACATATCAACACATGTAAGTCGCAACTTTTTGAGGCATGGAAAAATTTCCCTATTTTATCTGTTCATTGTTTTGATATATATGTGCACACAGAGATAGCCATTTGGTTATAAAAATTTTTTTTTTTAGTCAAACATACGTTTATTTCGTAAGGATGTTAATATTCCAATTCTTATATTTAGCAAATTGAGAGAATATATAAGATAGCGAATTATATCTATAATTGCCCATGGAATTAAACAAGACAATATCCATTTATTATTGTTTGGTAAATAATTAAAAATTAAATGAACAATAAAAAAACGGCTGAATATTTGAGTCATTACTATTTTAATATCCGATTTTATAAAACCTATAAAAAAATATTATAAAAATATGGACATGTTTTGCAAAATAGCTATTCACAAAATGCGTATAAAAATTTAACAAAATTATGTGTACCGAAAAGTGAGAATAGTACATCAAAAATGGATAACGATTGAGTTATAGCTATCAAATTTTTATGTTGACCCCAAAATTTAGTAATAGGGCGTTTCTCTTTATATAAAGCATATTCTAACGAAACATACAACACACATATCCACAATAAACAGGATACAGTGTTATAAATAAATAAACATCTATTCTTTATATTCATTTTTTTAAAGAAAATTCGAATTTGATAAATACTTATATAAATGCTTATATTATATATACCCCAAAATATATAAATCCTGCAAATTGATAGTCAACAAATTTGTTTATTTTATATGATAAGGCATATTTAATTGACACTAAAAATGTTTGTATAATATTCTTTTAAAACAAAATAACTAATATGCACATAAAAAATATATTATGACAAAGTCAGGAAATCAAAATAATAATTTTCCAAAAAATAAGTAAAATGTGAAAAAAAAAAAAAAAAATAATAGAGGGTTGGTGAAATAAAAAATGAAAACAAAATGCATACAAATATATATTAGGACTATAAGATATTTATTGTTATTATTTTGGTAATATATATATATATATTTGTTAAAATCAATGGATATTAAAATTATGAATATTCAATACAATTAGATAAGATCAATTCAGGTTAAATACTAAAACGAACATTTATATATTTAAAGAAAAAATATAAGTGAATAATTTTGTTCTTAATTTTTTTATAACCATTATATAATTTTTATACTTTTGAAAAAAAAAAAAATCACAAACTTATTCTACATTTGAGCATATGTGTATTTATATTTTTAACTAAACTTATAAATATAATTTTTTTAAAGGTGACTTTATAAAATTTTTTTCATCAAGGTTGAGTTTAACTTTTAAAATTGTAAACGAAAAAAAAAAATGTGAAAAAAATAAAAAAAAGGAAAATGAAAATAAAATGTTTTATCATTTTTTATTGTTGTCTGAGAAATCAAAACGAATTATACTTTCAAATACATTTTCCAAAATTATGATGAAAAAAAAACGCATGAACAAGTAATATATCTTGAAATTATTTAGACATGCATTTATTTTATATAGGATGGCAAACCTTGTAGAAAGGAAAAAAAATATATGGTGAATATGCGAAGCTATAAAAATGTCAAATAAATAACTTATAAAAGGATAATGTTTATATATGTGAAAAGCGGAATCGTTTTTTTATATTTCACTTTTATGCAACCTCTAACTTTACTTGGTCTTTAAGTCGTTTTTGTTCCTTTTTCATTTTTCGCATGTTAGCAATTTGCTCGCGTTTGAGTTTATCCATTTCTTTTTGTATGAAATCTTCTTTTTTGTTTTTTTTTATAGATGCATTTTCAACGAGTTCAACAGTTAGATTAAAGATAGGTGCATCATCTGTCGAATCTTTATCTTTAACAAAAAATCCAATTCTTTCAAATTGTATTGGGCACCCAACATTACAATTTTTAGAATAATTTTCAACAAGACCATGATGCACTACTAATGAATTTTTATTAATATATTTTCTCCATCCTGATTTATTATCGTTATCAGTTTTCAATTTTTCTTGATCATCATTTTTGTTTTCTGTATCTAAATAATATTCGTTTTCATATGTTTTATCCAAATCATTTTCCATTGTAATTCCGTCATTATTATTAGGATTATTTTCTAATTCAGTAGTAAATTTTTTCATAATTTTTTCAACATTATATGTATCATCATTTGATTCTGGATTAGCTTTTAAAAATAATTTATCATACATTCTAAATTCAGCTTCATGTGAATTTTTTGCAGAAACCCAATGTATTGTTGCTTTTACTTTTTTTACATTTTCTCCAGTTTCTGTAGTGTTAGATGTTGATGGATTACCACTTTTACTGTCGGGATCATATGTGCATCTAAGTTCTATTATTTTACCACTTGATTCATCTTTTATAACTTCATTACATTTTATACAAAATCCATATCTAAGTCTCACAGTCCTATTTGGAGCTAATCTATAAAAATTAGATGCAGGATTTTCTTGAAAATCATCATGATCAATATATATTTCTTTTTCAAATTTTATTTTTCTCGTTCCCATTTGTTCATTTTTTGGATGGTTTAGTGCAGTTAATTCATAATAATTAGTATTATTATATAAATTATCATCAAAGTTTGTAATTACAACTTTTAAAGGTTTTAAAACACAAAACAATCTTATAGCTTTTTTATTCATGTCTTCCCTAGCACATAATTCTAAGAGTTCATATGATATCATATTTTCTCTTTTTGCTACTCCAACTTTATTACAAAAATCTTTAATTGCATCTGGACTATACCCCCTTCTTCGCATCCCAGAAATTGTGGGCATACGTGGATCGTCCCAATCATTTACCCACTTTTCATTTACCAAAGTTAATAATTTTCTTTTACTCATTACCATATATGATACATTTAACCTAGCAAATTCAATTTGTCTTGTTTTGAAAATTCCTAATTTTTCTTGGAACCATTCATATAATGGTCTATGTGTTTCAAATTCTAGTGTACATATAGAATGTGTAATTTTTTCTATGGAATCAGATTGACCATGTGCAAAATCATACATAGGATATATAACCCATTTATTTTTTGTTTTAGGATGTATTTTATTCATAATTCTATACAATACTGGATCTCTTAAATTTATATTTCCAGAAGACATATCAATTTTTGCTCTTAAAACTTTTTCTCCATCTTTATATTTTCCTAATTTCATATTTTCAAAAAGAATTAAATTTTCTTCAATAGATCTATTTCTATATGGTGAATTAATTCCAGGCTCTTTTAAACTTCCTCTATTTTTTCGGATTTCTTCAATACTTTGATCATCAACATATGCATCTCCTTGTTTTATGAGTTGTAGAGCCCATTCATATAATTGATCAAAATAATCAGATGCATAATATAAATGTTCATTCCAATTAAAACCTAACCATTTAACATCTTCTTGTATTGAATTTATATATCTTATATCTTCAGTAACTGGGTTTGTATCATCAAATCGTAGATGTGTTTTACCTCCATATTTTTGAGATAATCCAAAATTTAAACATATACTTTTTGCATGTCCTAGATGTAAATAACCATTGGGTTCAGGTGGGAAACGAGTTATAACAAATGAATGTTTTTTTTTTTTTAAATCATCTTCAATTATTTGATGAATAAAATTTGTGTTAGTAAACGAGCTCATAGATTCTTCTTTTATCGAAATGTTATTTTTTAAAAACCAATTATTTAAGTTTTCATATTTAGGATTTATTTTTTCTATTTTATTTTTTTTTAAAATACAAAATAACAAAAAATCAACATATCTTAATTTGTCCTTCGCGAAAATATTATTATTTTTCTTGATCATTTCGTTTTCAATTTTTTCAAAAAAATCATTTTCTAATTTTTTCTTTTGTAATAAAATGTTTTTTAAAAACTGTTTTAATTCTTCTATTTGAACAATTTTAAAAGGATTTTCTTCAACATCTTGTTCGTTTTCAAATTCGTTACCCCAATTATCTTTCTTATTATGACTATTCCTAATTATATGAAATATAACTTCACATGAATTAAGCTCATTTAAAGATATGTTATTCCCTTCTGATAATTCAAGTACTATATTATGGCGTAAACTATTACTTTCATTAATTATAAGTGAAATGTTAAATTTTTCTTTAATCCAATTGTAAAAATAAAAAAATTCATTTCCTAAATCCGACGTATTCTTAATATATATTTTTTCGACATGTTCCATTCTCATTTCATGTATGTAGATCAGACTTTTGTGTATTTCAAATGTTTAAGATAATAATGAAGAAATATAAAATGCAATTTGCGTATTATATATGCTGGATATATTGCATATCCCCCTTTTTTTTTATTAAACTAACCAAAAAGAGTTATGTAAAAAATCGGACAAAGGAGCATGCGTATTATTTATATTTTTTTTTTACTGTGTACAAATAATAAAAAATTATGTTTTGTTGAACTAGAAAATTTCAAATTTATTACCTTATATTCACATATAGAGCAACTCAAAAATGTTAATATATTTATACAACTTTATTTGTGCCCACATTTATAGTTTTTTAAGTCATTTATTTTGTATAATATATTTTAAACGTTATTTTTATTTTTTATTTTTTTTTATTTTTTACACAAATGGGGATAAAACGAAAGGAGTGGAAATTTGTTTTATTTTAAACTTTTCAACATTTTTTTATGCAATATACCTATAAAGCCCATTTCCATATATACATAGCAAATATGGATATATATATATTACTTTATTATTTTATCGTTTATATAAACCCGCTTTTTTTATTTTATAAAAAAAATATACAATTAAAGTATATACTTAAAATAATATAATAATATACTGTGCCTTTATATGCATTTTTTTAATTGCACATTTGGCTATATACAAAAATTGCAGATCATATAAAAATAATATATGTATATACTAGGAATGTAAAAATTTCCCGATTTTTTTAGTTAACCATTTATCGCTTATTAATAGGTATGTATATATAATAAATTAAATGCGCCCCCAAATCAGAAAATATTTTATATATACAATATACATTATTAATAATTTATATAAGCCTGGTTTTTATATATAGAATTATTTTAAAAGCACGTTTAGCGTCCCTTATGTCACTATTTCTATATGCGCGTTTTTTTATAAAATATTGTTAGTCAAATATAATAAGCAATAATACATATAAATTTGTTTAATATTTTTACCCATATATGCATTATTATTATTTATAGTAAAATATACATATTTTTTTTTCATACTCATATTTATTAGTCAAATTTACAGGTATATTCAAAGAACCAAATAATTAGTAATACCCGTTAGATATTATAAAACATAATTTATGCAGATTCCTATACTTTATATTTTTCCAAAGTCCATATATATATACATATATATACGAAATAAAATTTTTCTTAAAATAATATTTTTACTGCATTTTTATTATATGTATTAATTTTCCTGACAAAAAAAAAAATTATGACCCGTACATAAAAAATAATGATAAATAGTCATAATAAATAGAACATATTTTATTTTATGTAAAAATAAAAAATAGTTTAAACGGCTTAATTCAAATTAAAGCATAACAAATTATTAATGCTTATGAAATTCTTCAATTATAAAAAAAAAATTTTCTGCGATTATTTGATATATATTTAAAAAAAAGTTAATAGCTAACTTTTAAGCATAATTTATTCTTATATTTCATACATTTCGTTTATGCGATATATATAATATATATATTATTTATTTGTTTATAAAAATAATTTATTAATAAAAATGAAGAGAGGAAGAGCAGGAACATTAAAAAACAAAATGAGAATTACCCTATCTTTACCGGTAGGTGCTCTCATCAATTGCTGTGATAATAGTGGAGGAAAAAACTTATATATTATTGCTGTTCAGGTAATTTTTGCTTATATATATCCATGTACATATTTATTTATTTTTCACGCATACATACATATTTATGTGCCTCCGCATAAACCATATTCATGCATTAATTCCATGGGAAAATGTTTAATCTCACGGATAATATATATAAAGTTATTATGATGATTCAATGATAGGACAGAAAAAATATTTGTTGATAAACAATATAGCCGATAATTAATAACCTCTGAACACCTTTATATATATACAATATTTATACGCATGTTTGTTAAGAAATAAACTTTATTTTATGAACATGTTCATATTTTTATCTCCATATATTTATGCATGTTCATGCGAATTATGCATTAATAAAACGGAAAAAAATATTAATCTCGCATAAATAATATATCATTAATGTCAAGCACATATAAATAAATACTAATTTTCAGAGTTATATATTTCCATAATTTAGTATAATGTTATTATATTTATATATTATTTTATTTTTATAGGGTTTCGGATCATGCCTTAACCGTTTACCAGCAGCATCGTTAGGAGATATGGTATTAGCAACTGTAAAGAAAGGAAAACCCGATTTAAGAAAAAAAGTTTTAAATGCCATTATTACTCGTCAATCAAAGGCATGGAGAAGACATGAAGGTTATTTTATTTATTTTGAAGATAATGCTGGTGTTATTGTAAATCCAAAAGGAGAAATGAAAGGATCAGCAATTACTGGGCCAGTTGCAAGGGAATGTGCTGAATTATGGCCAAAATTATCATCAGCAGCTTCAGCAATTGTTTAATAGCTTTATTATTACTTTTCTATATTCTACTATATTTTATCACATATACATTTTTTTTAAATGATTTTATATGCATATAATTCAAGCATTTTTAAAAATAAAAAAAAACATTAAACTTATAAAAATGTAACGATAAATTTATACCTTTATAATTGTACATATATGGAATATACCATATTTATGAGTTATATTATGGGTGCATTATAAAGATAATAAACTTAAAAATAAGAAATTGTAATATATTCAATTATAAATAAAATATAATGGTTATAAATTTGTTTTTTTTTATATTTAAGCATTCATTGCTATGTTGGTTAATGTGAAAAAATAATATTTATGTAAATTATGGATATAGACTTATATTTTGCATACATTTACCATTTTGTTAAAATGCATATCACAAAAGTATATGTATATACATGTGTATTGGGCAAGCATTATTTTATGATAACTTGATAAGTAATGTGTGTGCATTCAACTTTTTAAGGGGAATAAAAAAAGGTTACGATTTAGTTAAAGCTTAATAAGTTTTTTTTTATTTTTATTTTTACAAGTATGATAATTTAAAACCAAAATATGGTTATATTTGTCCACATAAAAAAATGTAGAAAAATTTAAGGAATAAAATGAATAATAAAAAAAGAAAGCATATATTAATATAATTAAAAATATGAACAAAAAAAAATTAATTGGGTTAAATTCAAACTAAAATTATACAAAACATGTATATACTTATATGATGGAAATTATAAATGTGTGTAACTATATCATGCATGAAATAGTTGATATAATATATATAGGATACGAAAAAAAAAAAAAAACTAATGAGCAATCTCATAATTGTTGACATAATAAAAGAGAAATAAATATTAGAGTAAACAAAACTTGAAATAAAATAAATAATTTATTGTGTGTTTAATCAGGTAACTATTATTTTGTGGTTTTATGTTAAATCCGTATGAAGAGGTTTCATGAAAATAACACAAAAAATATGATCAGAATAAATATACAGAAAAAGACCTAAATAAAAGTGAAAATAAAATATTGAAATGATGTGGGAATAATATAATTATAAATAACAAATGGTTAAATAACAAATTGATGTATATGACACTTTACCTGAAATATAAGAGTTCGAGTAGATGTGAGTCTGTTGAAATATGTTAAGAGATAATGTTGTCCTTCTATTGTGTTAGTTAATGATGTGTCTAAATCTTCATCAATTCGTTTAATCATTTCTTCTTGTTGAGTTACCATAGTAGCAACTTTTTGAAACATATGTGCTAAATCTCCTATAACCTTTTGAATATTTTCCATTGCATCAGCTCGTGAATGCAAATAAGATGGCTTATCTCTCATTTTCAAGATCTGTTGCTCGCCTCTAAGAAATAAAAAATAATGAATATATATATCTACACTAGGAAGTTATTAAATGTAATTATGTTAAAACAGTAATTCAAAGAAAATGTATTTTTAACAAGTGATTCACACATTGTTGAATTGTTACATTAATATGATTATGTTAAAATGTCTAACCCTTCAATATCTATATCATCATGTAAAGGTTTAAATTTATAATTTTCATTACTAAATGGGGATTCGGTTGAAATGCATGAATACATTTGTCTTCTGTTCATTTGCTTTTTTATATGCTAAAGTGAGAAGAATCGAAAATGGAAAAAAGTGAAGAAAAATGAAAAAAATGAAAAAAGTGAAGAAAAATGAAAAAAATGAAAAAAATGAAGAAAAATGAAAAAAGTGAAGTAGTGGATCGTTATTCCTAATGAGTTACCTCGCTTCGAATGTGAAGTACATCCTTAAATTTTTTGGTAAAATCAAAAACTTTATTTTTCAAGGAAGATATAATATTATCTATATGTGTTCGACATTGTGGATTTCTAATATTTAAGCTGTATGTGTAGTGTGTTAAAGAATCTAAAGTATTTGTTGAATCTGTAATTATTTGTTTAACTTCATAAGTTAGTTCTTCTATTTTTTCCGTCTTATCGTTAAATATTCCCTTTTGTTTGACATCTTAGAAGTGCAAAAAAAAAAAAAAAAATTCGTATGTATTTTATATATACATGTACATTTTCATAGTACATGTGGATTAAGAAAAAAGGGGACTATAAATATCGGTTTGAAATATTTACATCGTTCTAAATTATATAATTTTTGATTTCCAGTTTGTAATAATTCAGAAATTTTTGATGCATATTCTCCAACTTGAGTATCTTGAGTTATAGTTCGATCTTTTTTTATGTTATAATTATCATCTATCTTTTCAACAATTTTAAAAAATTCGTCTGTTTTATCAACAAAAGGCATCTTAAAAAAAAATAATTTACTGTTCTTTTGTCAAATAGTTATATGCATGTGAAATGATATATATTATGTGAATTAACTAAGATGAAAATATAAGTATTTTTTTAATTTTCGCTTTTTTTCTATAATATTAAAAAATTTAAAAATATCAACGACATCTTGTGTTAAATAATAATTACCATATTTCTTCAAAATATTTTTCATTTTTTAAAAATCAAAATTTGTTTATTTTTATTTTGAATTATTAAATTGAATAAACTTATCGGAAATTTTTTAATAGTTCATTTTTTCATCTTTTCTTTTACAAAAGAGAAGTAATATATATATATATAATCTTTGGTCAACAAATATAATACTTTC
Source organism: Plasmodium berghei ANKA (assembly GCF_900002375.2). Classification (NCBI taxonomy): domain Eukaryota; phylum Apicomplexa; class Aconoidasida; order Haemosporida; family Plasmodiidae; genus Plasmodium; species Plasmodium berghei. The sequence continues at coordinate 1,827,584 of NC_036171.2, forward strand.
ATATGTTTGTATTAAGTAAATTGTATATATTTATACATAGATATGTAAATAATTATTAAAAAAAAAGTTGATATTATACAAGTGCGTGAATTTTATATGAACATTAAAGTGCAATTTTACAAATATTTTTTTATTCCCTTTTTTACAATTAATTGCATAAGTAATATATATGCGTACATTTTTATGGCAATATATAATTATACAGAACATACATTATGAGCTTTTAAATGGAAAATTTTAAAACGATCAAATATATTATTCATATTAAAAGATTAATTCAATTAATGTATATATATATATACATAATATACATATATTATTTTTTTATTATAGGAAATTTTATTTTTCACAAAAGGCATGCTCTCTTTTTTTTTATAAATATGGGATAGTTGTATAGGGGAAGCTTATATAATGTGTGTAAATTATTTATATATTTTTTTTCTAATTTGTTTTAACATTCTTTTTAAGTCTGAAAGTTTTTTTTTTATTTTAAGAAAACCAAGGTATAGTAAGAAAAAATTGTTGTATGTATGTATGTATGTGTAGATATTTATAATTTAAATCTATATAACAAATATACGAATTCTTATAAAAAATATCAAAACAAATAAATATGTAATAATACGAAAATAAAAGTTGATAAAAAAAAAAACAGCTATTATTTATAATTTTGGAAAAAATTGTCGGTACAAAAATATGCATTATATTTTATCAACTATATATCTACATATTCGAAAAATATATTATAAAAAAAAATGTATGCATAAATACAAAAATAATGGCTATAAAAATGTTAAGGTTTTTTTTTTCAATTAATTTTAAATGATGAAAAAATTGATTAAGTATCAAATGGTTTGTTTTAGCTCTAAAGATATGAGTGGGGTTTGACAAGGTACTTTTATTTTGGGATTATTTTGTTAAAACTTTTTTTGTGGCAATAAAAATTGTGAACACATGTATGTATAAAAGCACATACATAAGGTTCATAAACGTTCTTTCCGACTTTTCATACAAAATCCTTATTACAACAAATAGTGACGTGGAGGATATATAGGAATAATATATGCATACACACATGTGGTGATAACCCATATTTTTCAAGTTGATAACACAATTAATATAAATATTTTTAAGGAAATGTTTAAATATATACAGGATCACCCCCATGGAATTTGCCTGCTTGTTAGTCTTGTATTTGTATTTATAGAAATGAATAAAAAAAATAATAATTTTATATCATTTTATTTATTGAGTTATATTTCAGGGGTATGCTTTAATAAAATATGCAAATTTAATATTAAGGACATAAAATGTGTAGACTTGTTTTTAAAAAAAATTTTAGCCTATACATTGTGTATATCACTCATGATAACTTTTTCATTTATTAATAAAAAAAAAAAAAAAAAAAAAAAAGAGAAAGAAAAAAAATATATAGCTAGCTGGCTAATAGACACAAAAAATAAAATTATATATAGTGAAGAAAAAAAAAATATAATAAATAAACTATTAATTCAAAGTCGATTTGTGTATTTTGGTATTGCTTTTATATTTGGTATTATTGGGACGATTGTTGGGGGTATAATATCATACTATACAATAAAAATAATATTTAATATAAATAATACAAAAAATAAGGATACATATTTGAAAAAAAGTATGTGTTGTTTTATTTCTACCTACATAGGTGGTCATATTAATTTAATAGAAATTGCAGAATTATTAAAACTAAATAATTTAGAAAAAAATAGCATATTCATATTGGATGATTTTTTCACAAATTTATTTCTTATGATATTGCCATTATTTAAGAAATATTCAAACTTGTTGTCTTTTCCAAATAATAAAAATTTACAAAAATTGGTAACTACCCAAATCCAGCAAAATAAAAAAAAAAACGATGTTCTAAATTCTCAGAGTCACAATGATGAAACAAGGAGGCTTGTATTATATGGACATAAAGAAATCACATATGGCTCTTTTATATATAACAATGAAAATAATATTTTTGAAAAAAATATAATAAAAAATATAAATAACGAGCATAATTTTGTATATAACATGTTTGGAAAAATATTATATGACATCTTATCCATAATGCTCATAATAATTTTAACAGAAAAAATATTAATACATTATGAATTGCTACACAAAATTATTGATTTATACATAATGAATGTAGTAAAAATCAAAGCATTACTTTTGTTTTCCATTATATTTATATATTTATTTTTCATAGATTATATAATTCAGACAATAAGTGATATCACTAGCTATTGTGATTGCAAAACGAATAAGCTAATCATATGCACACAAAAAATAATAGAAATAATCAGTCATATATATTTTAGATCAATAGAATATTATTCGACAGTTTTAAATTTTTTATTTATTTATTATTTATTTTTTTTGGGAATTTTAATTAATATAAATAGTTTATTTGCAATTGCCAAACCATTGGCAGGACTAGTAATATCTATGTTAATTATCCATTTATTTTGTGTGTTTTTTTTATCATATATATATAATAATTTTTGCTCAAAAAATGAAAACTCAGCTATTCATATTGATGAAATCCTATTAGCTATTAATGCAAATATTGGAGGCCCAACTACAGCTACTATTATGTCTGAAATGTTTAAAAGACACGATTTAACTTTTGTATCTACCGTATGGGGAATTATTGGCTATTTTATAGCAACAGACATATCGATGATTATTTATCAACACCTATGAATGTGATTCAAATGGTTTATATTAATGAAAAAAAAATTATGTTTTTACAATTTTTAGGGGTCAAACAATATTTGGACTTGAAAATTTTACATAGTAGAAGAAAATAATTATAAATGGAAAAAATAGCCAAACGAAAGAAAAACATTTTTAAATGATAAAAAAAACATTGGGAAAATATGTACATTTTTACAAAAAATAGTATAATATTATTAACTGTTCATAAAAAAGCGGAGAAAAAGGGAAAAAATATGTGTGCATTTATGTGCGTGTGCATAAAAAAAAAAATATAATATGTTGCTTAGTTAAATTGTTCTAACAACAACATAATATAGAAGATAAAATAAAAAAATAATAATAAAATAAAAAATTTGTCAAATAAATATATTGCATTTGGCCATTTTTTCGAATAATTCAAAGTTTGAAGGACATATTTTAGTAACTTATGTAGTTATTTTAAGTATGTATAAATATATTTGTACATGCATATATAACATATATATATATATATATATATATATTTATTTATTTACATAATTATTTGTGTTTATATATATATGTGGGTGGGGTAATATTTTTTGTTTTGCCTTTACACCTCCTTACCAACATTTTGCGTGTAACTTAAATAAGGGCATTGTCTTTGAAGGCCACTATGTTGTAAACATTTTTTTTTGTTAATTTTATTTTAACTCTACATTTTGTTAAATATTGTTGTTTGCTAAAAAACGCATTAAAAAATGAATGTAATTGTTTGATAAGGTCCACTATAAAACTTATCTTTACATATTAATAAATGTACACATAAATATCAAATTATATTATGTTCATGGTTACATCTTCTTATTTTCAGAAAATAAGTCTATACCTCGAAATGTTTGCAATTATATTTTCCACCTACATATTTTAAATATTTACTTTTCAAATGTATAATTAAATTTTTTTTTATACACCAAATATTTAATCCCCTTCAGATTAACACTCTTAAAGGATTTCATTTTTCTATTTTGAATATAAAATTTGTTATGTCTAACTAAATAGGTAAGGATATATGTAAATATTGTCATAGTTTCCCTTCCAGTTTTACACACATAATTATTTGTGTTTCAAAATGAAAAAGAAAAAGAAGAGTGTTGATATGCACATTTGGAAGGATGCATTAAATGATTTCGAAGTGTCTCAGAAAAATAAATATAGTTTAACTCAAGATACGATACATGGAAGATTGAGGCCTGAACCTGAAATTGTCGAACATGTATTAGAAGAATTAGAGGATAAAATAAGACATTATTTTAATTTATATAAAAACGAAAAAGAGAAAAGAACAAATTCTGAATCAAATAATTATTATTTACAAAAAGAAATATATAATGCATATGAAGCATTGGATAAAAATAATATATATACTAAAAAACTTGAAGACAAATTAGAAAATATAAAAGAAAACCAAAGTTCATTAATTGATACTGTCCGTAGAATAGATTTATTATATATACAATTAGATACATTAGTGCAATCATTTGCTGGTGTGTGTACTCAAATAGCATCCGAAACAGCTGAAAATTGTGATAATATAAATAAAAAAAAAAAAACAATGAAAATGTTGTTAGATTATATATATCCATGTAGAACACTTGACCCACGTATAAATTCTTTATATGGAATGTTATATTATCAATCAATTGGTTTATTAAAAGATGGTAAATTTATAAGTCCTCCTATACCTCCTATACCCCCTTTAGTTCCATCAGAAGATTTAAGTGGTTGGTTACCTCCATCCGATTATGTTCCAAATCATCAAATTGAATATACCAATAATGGAGATATACTTAAAAGTATGAGCAGTGGAGAAAATAAAAACAGTTTTACAGATTTAATAAAAATGTACAAGCAAGGGAATAACAATGATAGTTATGAAGAATTTTTTTCAAAATATATTAAAGAAGAGCAAGATAAATTAGAAAATAGCGAAAATGTTCATAATGTTTCAAGAATTTTATATGATGGTAATCATAATATGGATAGTGATAAAAATGGTTATTTAATTTCTCAAGATTTACAATCTTTTGAAATAAGTATTAATAATTTAGAAATAAAATATTTAAATGAAAATCCTAAAATAATATGTGTAGTTAGGTATGATAGTGAAAGTGCAATATCCGCAATACAAAATACACAAAGAGTTACAAGACCTAAGGATCGAATGAATATAGATTCGAATATTGATTATATAACATTTAATATAAATAGTAGGATAATGTTAGATAAATTACCAGAAAAAAAAACAGGTGATATACCAAGTTTTATGATAGATATTCATGATGTAAGTGGTAAAGTTTTAGTAGGCACATCACGATGCTCATTTATTAGTGAAAAGACTTTAATAAATAATGCACCTTGGGATATATATTCAAGATTAAATAAATCAAAACCCGAGATAATTGGTAAAATTTATGTATCAGTGTATCCGAAACCAAATAATTCTATTTTACCTGCAGAAATCTTTAAAAATTTGAAAAGAAATAACAAAAATACAAATATTATGCACAAATTAAATCCATCAAAAGCTACTCAAATTTTGAGCAATATTCATAACCCCAATATGGTAAATAAAAGTGCTGATACTAAAATTGAATATAAAACAGTAAAGGTTTTTCAAAAAAATGCTGTTTTAAGTAAAGCTATATATGAAAAGGATCAGGAATCAATACCCCAGTTGGAAAAAATTGGGCCAAACAATAATAAGACGGTTACATTAGAAAAAATTGAATCAAACAATAATAAGGCATCTGTATTTGGAAAGCGTGGACAAAAGGTTACCTTCAAACCTTATGTCTCTAAAAGCGACAAGAATGGTAAGATCCTCGATATACTGAACGGCGGATGTGGAGTAGCGTCTCGATTCCCATCCACTCGTCTATTTATTCACTTGTTCATTCATTTAATTTTACATGCTTTATTTTAGTTGAACCTGAGGAAAAGAAGCCGGCAGAAGAAGCAAAAGGAAATGATGACAAATCGAAGGTAACTAGTGAGAGTAGCGACCCAAACAATACGAAAAGTGAGAGCGGGCAAACGAATTCGGTTATGAATCGTATCAAACAACTGACTATGAAATTCGAAGCTTCTAAAAATAAGGAAGAAGGGAATCAGAACAATACACCATTGAAAGTGCCATTTAGTGTGAAGGGAAAAGAAAACAATAATGAAAAGGTATTGGAAAAAAACAAATCTGTTGAAAAAACCAAAACTGTTGAAAAAACCAAATCTGTTGAAAAAACCCAAACTGCTGAAAAAAACAAATCTGTTGAAAAAACCAAAACTGTTGAAAAAAACAAAACCGTTGAAAAAAAACAATTCCCAGTTATGAAAGATGGTGTAATGAAGGTTAAATTGGTGTCCTTAGGGAAGGCACATGTTCCAAAAAATGATAAAACGAAAGAAGCCATGAAATCGAATAATAATAAAGAGGATAAAAAAATAGATGATAATAAAGAGGATAAAAAAACGGATGATAATAAAGAGGATAAAAAAACGGATGATAATAAAGAGGATAAAAAAACGGATGATAATAAAGAGGATAAAAAAATGGATGAAGAAAAAACATCGATTGATGTAAAAAAAATGGGTTCTGTAAATAAACTAAAACCATCACTTAAGATGAAAATCGGGCCATATAAGGATAACTTAAAAAAAATTCTTACAAGTAAACAAATTAATAAGGAGGGGATAGAAAAAGTAAGTAAAATTGGGCAAAATGAAATAAATGAGAAAAAGGAGGAAAAGAAGGAAGTCAAATCAGTGGAAAAGGAACCAATTAAAGAAAAAATGTTATCTATGTTTAAGGCAAAAAAAAGCAAAGCTGAAATTCCACCAAAGGAAATACCATTATCTGTAAAACTTGGTGATGCTACTCCGATTTTAAAAAAAACGATTGTGAAACCACCACCACCACCACCTTTAAATGAATCAAGTAACTAAAATATGTCATTTTTTTTTTTTTTTGTACATGAACGGGAAAATTATTTGACCAATTGTAACATTTGATAAACAATTAGAAGAATGTGATTTCGTTAAATTTTCGATTTGATCAAAAAAAAAAATAATTTTCATTCTTTGAATTTTTAACATTTTCATCAATGCTAATATTTATTATTTTTTATAAATATGAAAAATATAATTGTTGTATATAATTATTAATTTATTTGTTCTCTTTTGTAGAGTCTAGTAATGAAGATCCTGATCTCAAAACCATATTAGAAAAAGCAAAAAAAAAAACAGTGTTTATTGACAAAAATAAAATACAAGTTAAATTACCAAAGAAGTTTGAAATGAAAAAAGCGATTAAAAAGTTTGTTCCAAAACTAGCGAATATTGATTAACTAAATTGAAGACACTTTCGAATTGGTCATAAATTATTCGTTTTATTATTTTTTTTTTGTAACATTGTTTTACGTTGTGTGCTTTATATTTTCTCTGTTTTTATTATTTGACTTTTTTTGTATATATGAAAAATAATTATAAATTTGACAAAACAATAAATATATCCTAATCTAATATTAAACATTTAATTTCGATAAAGGTTCATTTTCAGTGGTTATATAAAATAGTTATCGTTTGAAAAAAAAAAATAGAATACTAGCTTGTTCATGAGATATATTGTTCTATAAAATCATTTTCAAGCATTTATATATTTAAGTTGGTATATGGGTTCAATTTTTGCAACGATGTTAGTAAATGAGTGCATGTGCATTCATAATGAGAGCCAAGGTAATTAATTCCTTGACATTTCAACTATGAACATAAGAATGACAAAAAAAAAAAAAAAAATTAATAGAAAAAATAAATAAGAGGGAATATAATCATTGTAATTTTATTTTATTTTTTCGAGGACATATTATTACCTAAATGGTGGATAAATAATATCGGGAGTTAGTTCAAACAAAGGGAAGAAATATTTTTTTTTTTGAAATAAGTCCTCAAAGAAAGTATTGTATATATGCTCGCACAAAGAAAGATAGATAACTTTCAAAAAATATATTGCAAAAAAAGAAAAAATAATATCAACAAAAATACGGGAAATAACATCATGAATTCAAATCAAGTATTTGTATTGACAATAATAGGAAAAGGAGATATACCAATATATGAAGCAGATTTATCTATAAATGGAAAAAAAGATATATCAGAACATTTATCTCAATTTATTATTCATCAATCATTAGATTCAGTAGATGAATTAGTTTGGAGAAATAATAATATGTTTTTAAAAACCGTAGATTCTTTTAACAATTATAGTGTATCTGCTTATTGCACACCTGGGCATATAAAATTATTATTATTATATAAAAATAAAAATGAATTAAATAATTCTATAAATGCAAATATACATGTACCTTCTGATGATAATATTAAATCATTTTTTGAACTTGTTCATGAAAATTATATAAAAGTTTTATTAAATCCATTATATGAACCAAATGGAATTATAACAAGTTCATTGTTTGATCAAAACGTTCATTTAGCAGCTAAAAATTTTTTACACCAATAAGCGATATGTTGTTTCCACAAGTTAATCGAAAAAATTGAATAAAAATAAAGTTAAAAAACAAAATATATTAACCATTCCGGCTTCATAAAAAGCGAAATGAAAAATACCACATAACTAGAAAACAACAAATACAACCAAACAATTGCATATAATGATATTAGTCTACATAATTTCACAATAACATCCATTTTATTGTCTCATTTTTTATTTGAATTTTTAATATCATCTTCGCCATATATTCTCGCAAAACTAAAAGAATATATAAAGCCAATAAACCAAAATGGAATATAGGAAATATAAACTATTTACAAACTGACTTATTTTTAACATATTATAGACTATATACATTTAAATATATTGCTGAAAATATCTAAGGAAAAAAAGAAAGCTCGATCAATAGTTGAAAATATATTTACTGTATCTATACTTTCTCCAGAATTATTTAAAAAATAAGATGACATATCATTACATATCATTTCAAATAATTTATTTTTTTCTTCTTGTGTATATGCAAAATCAAACTGATCAATGTTCCATAAAGGGTTTGGGAAATTATTTTTAAATCTTTTAGTAAAAGCAATATTATTCGGATTAAGAAAATTGCCATAAAATAATGGAAATATAGAATTGGGATTTAATTTATTTCCTTGAATAAAATTATTATCATTTTGCCCCTTACGAATTGTGTTATATTTATTCCTAAAAAGAGGAACCCCTTGTTTTTTTAATTTTTTTATTAAAGTAACTAAATTACAAAAGTTATGACTAAAAATATGTAATATATATCTAATTTTGTAAGAATTGGCTCCAACATCTATTGATATATCTATTGGGTTTTCAATACATAGTCTGTTGTTATTTCGTTCGTATTCAGTTCGCATATATCTAGGCATAACGTGTCCTAAACCTCTTAAAACCGAACATTTATCATTTAGTGGATATTCTAAGTTATAAAAATAAAAAAATTCTATAATTAAACTTACTAAATTTGTATTATTATATATCTTTGTATCAAAAGTTAATGGATGAATTTGTAAAAAATGCAAAACCATACAACATAGCATAAATGAGCCAATACCCCCAGTATATGTTTCATTTAAATTTCTTGAATTTAAAAAAAATTTAATCAATATAACTAATGGTCTTAAATATATATATTCTTTTATTTTTTTTTTTATAAAATCGGTACTTTCTTTTGATGATTTCTGATTTATGCATATGTCAACATTGGCACCTGATTCATTATCAGTATATTTTAATATTTTGACTTTTGCATCTTTTATTATTCTCATATTTCTACAAATATTCAATTTTATTAATACATATCCAATAATAGTTAACGTCTCAATCTCATTTTGTTGTATATCCATAAAACATACATCTATATCACTACTTGGTATAGATAAACCTGTGACAAAGGATCCAAATACTTCCATTTTACAATCTGGATAAATCGATTTAACAATTATTTCTAATTTTATTAGTGATTTAAGTTTTAATAACTTTTCTTCCTTTGTTGATGTTAACCATTCTAATAAATAATGAAATGAATATTCTAAGTATCCTATGAAATTAAAATTATCACTTCCATTTTTTGTTATTACATCTGAAAATGTTTTTGTAAAATTATCATTTGTAAAGAATATTTTCTTTTTATTATCATATCTTATTTTTAATTTCTTCATCATATGTTTATAATACTTTTGTTCTAACAAAGTAAGCTTTTGGTAATTTATTTTAAACTGTTGTAATATATCTTTCTCATTTTCATTACCATTCCCTTCATTATTTATTTTTCTCCATTTTGAGTTTTTTTCTTTCCATGGTTCATTAAAATTATTTTGTTCTCCATCGCGTTTACGTTTGTTATTATTTCCATTAAATCCATTATTATCAAATGTATCATCATTGTTTATACTATTTCTATAAAACATTATTTTACTTTTGTTTTTACCAAAGGATGGAGATTTTTCTTTATCCAAGTTGGATAAATAATTAATAGACGACGAACCATCAGACCCTGAAGATACAGACGAACATGAATATATACTAATATCTGATACATTATCTTGTGCATTTATTAGTCGATCTGTATTTTTAATTCTTAACAAAGTTTTTTGTTTTTTCTTAATATGATCATTTTGTTCAGTATTTGATACATCATTTATTATTTTTTTTTCTTTTTTATTTTTATCAATATCTTCTGGATTATCAACTAGCGAAATTACTGTGTCAGCTTCTTTCATTGGCTTATTCACTCGATTTGGCCTTTCTCTATTTTTCTTCAAAACTTTATGAAGCTCCAATTTGGCTTCCTTCACACTTTCTGGCTCTTCTTCATTGTAAATAAAATAATACAAATCATCCATTTATTAATTTAATAAATTTGTACATAAAAAAAACAAAAAAAATTATTCACCAAACAAATGCTTAAATAGTATTTCTAAAACATAAGACATATCATGTGTTACTGAATTATATGCATATGCCCATACGTTTGCTAAATTGTATCCATAGTTAAAACATGCCCATATTTATTATTCCTTTGTTCATACTTTTATATATTTTTATTTTATTATATTTTTTCCCTTTTAACTTAGCATTTTAAATGAGAAAACAATTTTTTATTAATTTATAAACATGCAAAAATTTTGGAAAAAAAAAAATATATATTTATCCATATGTATGATATATATATAATACAAAATAAGTAAAGAATTTCTCTTTTTTTTGATAATTGTTTATTAAACGTGAAAAAATTTAGTATGCATTTTATTATCCACTATAAAAAGGAATAAAAAAAAAAAATTAAAATAAAAAAAAAAAAAAAAAAATACAATGTAAATTAGCTACATGTATATTCAAAAGTATAGAAAAAATATGAACATGTCATAAAAAATAGCTAATATTATTATGGGGAAATTAACGAAAAATGAAAAAAATATGACAGGTCAGAACATTTCATAGATAAATAAAACAAACAAGTTCATATTGTATATGCATATTTGGATAAGCATCACACATGCGTTATTGTAAACGCAAAAAAAAAAAAAAAAAACGAACAAAAAGTTAGATTATATAAAACGCTAGTCATATTCCAAAAGTGAAGAAAAAATAAAATGGGGGTAAAATTCATTGTAGAGCATATGGATGATCTTGAAGAATGGTGCATACTTGAATATATGCATATTTGTGAAATTGTAAAAGATGAAAATATAATATTTACAAAATTTAAAGGTAATTTTAAAGATATATCAAAATCACATGAGCCAAAATGTTATGAAAAATCTATAGGTGATTTAAAAAATGAATTTGCATGGAATAAAATATGCTTGTTAGATATGAAAGCAAAAGATGTATTAACATGCAAAGATAAAAATGAAATCGACTTTTTATTATTTGGTGGTATATTGGGAAATGTACCATCAAATGATAGAACATCAGAATTAAGAAAATTCGAATTTCCTATAGCAAGAAATCTAGGAAGTGTGCAAATGACTACAAATACTGCAGTGTTAGTTTGCCATATTATTTTAAATGACCAAGTAGAATTAGAAAATATTCCTTTTGTTGATAATCCTGATATTATACTTAAAAATAATAAAGAATCAATGATGTTGCCATTTCGTTTTGTTTCCAAATATTATTATACAAAATGTGAAAGCGATAAAAATGTTCCAATTCTACCAAAAAATTTTAAAGACTATTTAATAAAATTAGGTGATCAGCAATATAATGATCTTGATTCTTTTTTTTAAAAAAAAAATATTTTTGTGTATAAAAGGGATATATCCAAGTTATGATTGAAAATGTGCGCATATGTTTGTTATTATTATTATTTTTTTTTTTCGCCATAGTGCTATTGCTCCTTTGCACACATCTTGTACAAATATTCAATTTCATACTTGTATACAGATTCATCGTTTGTTATATCAGGTGTTTCTAAAACAATTGGAATGTTTTTGAAATACTTTGATGTCATAATATATTTAAATGTATCTAATGTTAACTTTCCTTTTCCAATATTTTCATGTCTATCCAATCCACTTCCTAAATCCGATTTTGAATCATTTAAATGTACAGCTTTTAAATATTTAGAATCTACAATATTATGAAAATTATTCATAACTTCTTCAAATTTTTCATATGATTTTATATCATACCCTGCTGCAAATGTATGGCATGTATCTAAACAAACACCTATTCTTTCTTTATCATCAATTTGAGATATTATATCACGTAAATGCTCAAATTTTGAACCAATTGAATTTTTTTGGCCTGCGGAATTTTCTAAAACTATAATAACATTTGATGTTTCTTTATGGGCTCTATTTATACAATCAGAAATATTTTTTATTCCTTGTTCTGTTGAGCACATTCCAACAGTTGAACCTGGATGAAAATTATATAATTTAATATTTAATTGTTCACATCTTTTTATATCATCTACAAATGATAAATATGATTTTTCTCTTTTTTCTTTATCAGGATTTGCTAGGTTTATAAGATACGACCCATGTGGTAAAATTAAATTTTTATCAAAATTATATTTTTTACAATTTTCGTTAAACTGTTTTATATTTTCTTCAGTTAATGGTGGACTTTCCCATTTTCTTTGGTTTTTCAAAAATAATGCAAATGCCAATCCTGATACATTAAATGAGTTTATTGGGGCATTTTGTACTCCCCCTGAAGCGGATATATGTGCTCCCAAATAAACGTTTGTACTTTTTGCATATTCTATAATTTTTTTATAATCTGCCCATCTCTTTTCAATACTTTTGGGTATACTAGGATATGTTATATTAGTGTTTTTATTCGTTTCTGATTTCGTTTTTATTTTTTCCTTTGTCTTATTATTTTTATCGATTTTTTTTTTCTGAACAATTGTTTCGTTTTTTATATTTTCTTTATTATTATCCTGCTTTGTTTTTTCGTCACATTCTTCATCCTTTTCCTCCTTTTTGAGATTCATAAAATTTCTGATATCTTGGGTATTATTTATTGAACATTTGTTTTCGTTTTTTGTACTGGCTTTATTTTCTTTTACCATTTTGCTCATAAATTTACTTTGCTGTATTTTATTATAATTGTTTAGACTTATTGTAAATTTTTTTTTTTCATTCCTTTCTATCCCCCACTTTTTTATAGCTATTTTTTTATGTGCTAGCTTTTTCTGTTCACAAACTGATGAAAATTTGGAATAAATATGTTTATTTGCTCCTAAATAATATATATAATTTATGGGGCTGTTTGAAAAGATGTTTTTTCTTTCTCTTAATGCTTGATGCCTGTGTGAAAAGGCTGTAATTATATTATTTTTAACGATATTAATTAGTAACATATACAACAAAAAGTGAAAAACAAAGCAGCAACAATGACGGGGCATTTATTTTTGATAAAAAATTATGAGCATGGTCATCAAAAAAAAAAAAAAATAATAATAATAAAAAAGTAGTAACAATAATAAGAGTAACCGAGTTTAATAACCCTTACGAGAATAAATGTAAATAGAAAAAACTAAAAAGAAGAGCTTAAAAATGGCGAACGATTTATGTCAATAACTAATTATAATAAAAAAGGGGAAAAAATTAATTATGGAATTTGATACGTAAATAATAAATTTGCACATATTATGTAGGAGATATCATTTCACCATTTCATATGGCACATACTTTAAAAAAATATAATTAAAAAATAAATAAAAAAGAAAACAAATACATTGAAATACAAAAAAATATAGTTATAAGAAGAATGTATTACATACACAAGTATAGTGGGGAATCCCCCAAAAAATGAATATCAAATGAAAATACAAAAAATTTCACGCTTCAATTTAAAGCATATTTTTTTATGCACACGTCATAAAAAAAGGATTTATAAAAAAAAATTAATAGCTATGTGTGGGCAGAAAAAGTCTCTGTTTTCCATTTTTCCCTTTTTTTCATTTTTTTCCATTTTTTCCTTTTTTCCCCTTTTCAAGTATACCCATTTTGCAAAAATGAAGAAATATTGAATGTGTAAAATGGAAAGTTGGCTAGCGAATTCTTTATAAATTAAAAAATTGTGAAATATCATATAAGCCATTATACATTGTACAAACGTGCGTAGCATGCATACATGCTTATGTATGAGGTTTCAAAAATATGCTAAATATTATATCTATCTATATTATATATAAATATATATAAATGCATTGAGTATAAATTTATACAAAAACAATAATAATGGAAATAAAAAAAAGATTGAAAAAAATTTTTTTTAATCCTAATTAAAAAAAGAAAGAATATATATATAAATACAAACTTATAGGTAAGCTTTGCATAATGGTTACATTTATTCAAAATGTAAAACTAAAAAATAAAATAAAATATAGGGAGCAAAGACATATGTGTATTAGCACCCTCGTTAAAAGTTAAAAAAAATATTCATAACTTTATTATTCATCAAGGTAAATAGAATTTTTCAAATCTGCGTTCTCCTTTTTAATATCTTTTTTTTCTTGAAGCATCATCTCTGCTTTTTTTACAACTTTCCCTATTTTGAGCATATCAGTTAAGACTTCATTTTTATTTAATATATATGGTTTTAGTTTTTTTTTCATGATTATTTTAACATTATTAAAAGATTTTAAATCCTTTTTATCAACAAATGATATAGATAAACCTTTTCTGTTCGCTCTAGCAGTCCTACCTATTCTATGAATATATTGAATAGTATCATTTGGAAAATCAAAATTAATTACAAAAGCAACTTTAGGAATGTCAATACCTCTACTTATTATATCTGTGGCTATTAAAATTTTACATAATCCATTTTTGAATTTTAATAAAGAAGACATACGTTTTCTTTGATCTTTAGATGAATGTATAGATTCTATTGAAAAACTACCCAATGAATTTAATACAGTATATATAAGTTCACATTTGTAACTATTTGCTGTAAATATAATTCCTGACATTTCTGTTAGTTTATTTTTTAATATATATACTAAATAAGTCATTTGTGCTATTGAATCTATATATATATATCTTTGATCCAAATTTTTAAGAGGTTTTTGCTTTTTATTTGCATTTACTAAAATTAATTTATCATTAGGAAATGTTTTAATTAACAAATTTATAGAATCTGTAATAGTTGAGCTAAAAAATAAAGTTCGTCGTGGTTCTCCAAATACCTCCTTTGGAATATTATTTAAAATTATTTTTAGTTTTTCTTCAAAACTTTTTTGTAAAAGCAAATCTGCTTCATCTAATACTAAAAACTTTAATCTTTTAAAACAATTTTTTACATCTATACAATCATCTAATATATCACTAACTCTACCTGGGGTACCAACAACTATATGGGGTTTACTTAAAATACTTTTTCTTTGATCAATTAAAGAAAATCCACCAATACATGATAATATTTTGACTCCTATTTTATTTCCATATAATTGAAATTGCTCTACTATTTGAAAAACTAATTCACGTGTTGGCAATAATATTAATCCAAAAATTGCATACAAATTTTTATTTAATTCTTGTAACATACCCCAACAATAACAGATAGTTTTACCAGTTCCAGTTTCAGAAGATCCTATGACATTTTTTCCTTCAATAATTAAAGGTAAACATAATTTTTGAATTTTGGTTGGTTTTATTATTTGAACACTTTTACTTATTTTTATTAACCAATCATCGACACCTAATTCTTCAAAACTTTCTGGTCCATTTGTATCACTAGAACAATTGCTTGCCTCATCACTTTCAATTTCATTTTCTTTTTCATTTCTTTTTTTATTTTCTAAAAACTTTTTATTTAAATATTTTATTATATAATATCTTCGATATCGCTTTCGAAAGCCTAAGGGTAGTTTCATTTTTTGTATTTGATGGCATCCAATTTCCATACTCAGTATATAATTAAAATTTGTTTAAATAATAAGAAACAAATAAATATGACGTGAAAAGTAAAATATTAAACATAAATTATATGTTTAAAAACATCGCTATCGTTAAAAATATTTTTCTTAAAAAAAATAACCTATTCATTGTTAAGCCAAATATATAACCTGTTCATAATTTTTTTCAACTTGTATTTATTATTATATAAAATTATGTATTAAACATTTATTTAATCTGTTAGTATATTTTTTCAAAAGATAAGACATTATTTATAAATATTTATTTTGTTATCTATTTTTTCCTTTTTCATTCTTTTTTTATAAGCTTCAAAAAACATAGACGTGTTGTATATACTATAACTTTTGTTGCTATTAAAAAATGTGTCATAAATACTCCAAATATTTTCATCCATTAAGTAAAAAATATATATATATATATATATATATATATATATATATATATATATATATAAACAACTAAATAAATAAATAAATAAAAATAAGTCGAAATTTCCAAAATAAACTACATATCTTTGTTATTTTGAATTATTATTCGAATTCTCCATTTTGCCTGCATAAACAAATAGTTTCTAAATTCCAGGTATTGCAAAAATACGCATTAAGAAATTATAAATATATAGTAAAATTATGAAAAAGCAATAAATTTTTGGTCATGTTAAAAAATAAATATATGACTGCGTCCTGTTAATATAACAAATTACATGAACAAGCAATATTTTTTAAATAATTAAACTGTACAAAAATGGCAAAATAAAAATGACAAATAAAAATGGCAAAATAGTAATTCCATTCAATTGTTTATGCTAAAAGAAAAGCAAAACAAGGGGAAATTAAATATATTTATAAATAACATCAGGAAAAGTGCCTTATATATTGTATAGCGCATATAACCTCCAGCATATATTTTTGCAATATATATATATATAATAATATTATATATTTATTTATAAAAATTTGGTACCTTAGCCCACATATGCAATATTATATGCTACATTTAAACAATTCGTATTTTTTTCACTAAATATATGATTATGAGAAGGGGGCTCATATACATATATATTTTTTATTAACAAAGTAGTAAATCTGCATGACTATACATTGTTATTATACATTTTTATTATACAAAAATATTATGTATAAGTCATACAAAAAATTTAGAATATTCATGAACATATGAACGAAGTATTTTTTAAAGATTAGCTACCTTATTATATTTTTATCATATATATAACATATTTATTTTTTTTTTTTTTTTTGGAAAAAAAATGGAAGTTTTATAGAGAAAATATGTAATAATAACGTATTTTATAGGTTTATCATATTATTAAAATTAGCAGTAAATATGTATATTATTATATATGTATACAATTCGATGTAATTATAATATTGTTTGTAAAAGTTTGCGAATATTAAATAGATCACTAAATATCGAGTTGATAATTTTATTAATAGGAAAACAAAACGAAAAAAACAATTCCCCTATATTTTGTGGGATAACCATTTTCGAATGAGAAATATATATTTGTACATTTCATAAATAACTATTTATTTCGCTTGCTGTAGTGAAAAATAAAAACACAGAACGATATATAGATCGAAAAAAAATTAACAAGTATAGACTAAGAAAAAAGAGGGTACAAAACATATGTACATAAAAATTATTGGAATTTAAGTTTATATATTTTTTGATATTATAAATAGGTGATAATTCATATTAAAAATTGCACACATACTATTTAATTTCGAAACAAAATAATTCACTTCAAACAAAATGGCAATTAGAGTTCAATTTGAAAATTCAAATGAAGTTGGCGTTTTTTCACGACTAACTAATTCGTATGGTCTTATTGCTTTGGGGGGGTCGGAAAATTTTTCTAGTGTTTTTGAAGCAGAATTATCACAACATATTCCAATAGTTTATGCAACAATTGGGGGTACAAGGGTTATAGGCCGAGTATGTGTAGGTAATAGAAAAGGACTATTAGTTTCAAGTATATGCACAGATCAGGAATTATTACATTTAAGAAATTCTTTACCTGATAATGTTAAGATAAAAAGAATAGAAGAAAGATTATCAGCTTTAGGAAATTGCATAACATGTAATGATTATGTTGGTTTAATACATACAGATATTGACAGAGAAACTGAAGAAATAGTACAAGATGTATTAGATATAGAAGTGTTTAGAACATCTATAGCAGGAAATTTATTAGTAGGTACATATTCATATTTTACAAATAATGGTGGTTTATTACATGCTATGACAACATCTCAAGAAATTGAAGAATTGTCAGAACTTTTGCAAATACCCTTAATTACTGGAACAGTAAATAGAGGTAGCGATCTTATAGGATCAGGACTAGTAGCTAATGATTGGTCTGCATTTTGTGGTATGGATACTACAGCTATTGAATTGAATATTATAGAAAAAATTTTTAAACTTAATAATATAGAAGATACAAATATAGAAGATACCTTTAAATATAAATCATCAATTGTTCAGACAATGATATAGTTAATTATTTGTTCTTATAATAAGCATTTATTTTATTTAAAAATATAAGCAAATAAAAGTAACAAGTTATATACTTCAAAATATTTTTACTTTTTTTTTTTTAAATTATTTTATTTATTAGTATAAAGAAAGTTTGAAGGAATGTTTAGATACTTCCTCCATTATCCAGATAAAAATATACACATTTATTGTGATTATTTCCCAATACTAATTTTTTAATATTAAATATTTTTCTTATATACATGCATTTATTTTTTGGGTCAAATAAAAGATAAATGAAATGTAGTAATATTAATATAAGTAATAATATAATAAAATGTTTTCCCTGTAAATTGTAGTTACAAATATTTTATCTGAATGTATATCAAGCACATACATTTTCTTTCAATAAATATATGTTGTTTCTTTTTTTAATTTTATTCATGAGCTTATTTAATTCGTTCCTTAATTTATCATTATTTTTTTTTCTTATGTACATATTTTATATTCTCTCTTTTTTAATTTATTTTATTAATACGAATTATTTGTAGCACATATATAAATATATTTTTAATTTTTATTTTTGAGAAACGCATATATTTTTCTTTTAAGCATTAATCTATGACTTAAAAGGTTGGATCATTCAATGCCTGATCGCTTATTATTTCATATTTTCGTTTTATTTCATTTTATTATTTTAATTATTCCATGTTGTTTTTGCATATCTTACATGCACACATTAAAATGCTAATTTATATTTACCAATTTATTTATCCATTGTTATTCCTATTTTAATTGTTCATTTCATTTTCTTTTATTTGTCTACGTATTTTAGATAAAGCAAACAGTTGAAAAAAAAAAAAAAACATAAATTAAAAATGTACTCATAAAAAGGTACTAATTAAATTTATTTATCCTTAAAAAAATATATTAAGCAAACATATTATTTCTTTATATCATAAATATATTAAGTTTAATTATAATAATGAACATAAAAAAAAATACACGAACTATTATATATAAGCAACTCTGCTAGAATATATTTCTCAAAATACACCAGTGACTAAGTCTTTATGTATATGAGACGAATATATTTGTATATATTTATTTTACACAAATTAAATTAATGAATTATCAAAATTTATTATCAATTTATGTATGCAAAGAAATTTCAATAATACATGACATGTACATGTAAATTGTACATTTTTATGAACATGTGCATGTATTTTAATATATATTTTTTTTTATATCAATTTTGAGTAAAGATGGCAATGACTTCCTGACCGCTGACAGTGAAAGTTTCCTGGTGAAATTTATTTTGCAATTTCTCCATTTGGTCTACTGTGTTTATAATGTTTATATTTCTTCTCAAACACTTAAGTATATAGTCAGTTTCTTTAATCATATTATTTTTAAATGTTTCATTTTGAATAAAAATATGCATTTGAACTGGTGAATTTTGTGATAGAGCTAGCTTTTTTCTCATTTTTTGTATATTATTACATATTTCTCTAGAATTTTCCATATTATTTAATTGTTCATCAGAAGTAAAGTCCATAAGAATAGTGATTGAATTTTCACTAATTGCTTCAATATTTTCAAGATTTAGATTATGCTTTAAATTTATAATAATATCATCATCTTCTAATAATATATTATCTATTATAATTTTTTTATTTTGTTCATAATTTTTTATATCTTCCATATTCATATTTTTAATTTTGTTTTGAATATTTTTTAAATTAGCTCCTAATTTTGTTCCTAATTTTTTATAATTTGGTATTACACTAAAGGTAAGACAACTGATATCGGTAGAATATTCAATGTTTAATATATTTAATTCGTCTTTTATATAATTTGCAATTTTATCAAAATTTTCAAAAAATTTATTTTCTCGGTGCAATATTTTTATTGATTTCAATGGTCGTTTATTAGGGCACTTTCTTTTTTCTCTTAATATTCTTCCTAAAACAATTACAGTTTTCATTTTTTCAATTAATTCAATTATTTCGTATCTTATAGTGTAGTTATCATCTACCTCTGGTAGCATATGGAAATGAACACTTTTGTTTTGATCGTTTTTGTCAGTTTGGTCATTTTGGATATTTTGGTGGGTATCTAATGATAGAACCAAATTAAATCCTTGAACCTGTTGCAACATTTTATAAATGTATTCTGAAATAAAAGGAGTAAAGGGTGACATCATCAAAGTAAATAAATAAAGAGTTTTATAAATTGTATTTAGAGACATAAGACAATTTATTTCGTCGATAACTCCTCGCATTCTATCCCTATTTAATCGTATATACCAGTTTGTTAAATTTTCAATAAAATTCAAAAGCTTTGGAAGAACATTATATAATTTATATTGCTTCATTTCAAAATGTACAGATTTTATCAAATTTTGTATACTTGAAAAGATCCATTGATCCATTATATTATTATTATTATCATATATATATTTATTAGAAAATGAAAACGTAGTTTTATAAGTTGTTTCATATCTTATAACTTCTTGAGAAAAAAAACGAAAACTATGATAAAATGGCAAAATAAAACTTTTGACAATTTCATTAACTCCTTTTTCTTGAAATTTTAAATTTTCAGCACGTACTGCTACTGAATTAATTAAATATAACCGTAAACTATCTGCTCCGTATTTATTTAATATATATATAGGGTCTGGATAATTTTTTAATCTTTTGCTCATTTTTTTTCCATCTGATGCTAATATTAAACCGTTACAAATTAAATTTTTATATGGTGCTTTATCAAAAAGCAATGTACTAATAACTAATAAAGTATAGAACCACCCTCTTGTTTGATCTAATCCTTCTGCAATAAAATCAGCTGGAAATATTTTGTTAAATTGATGCATTGAAACTTGAGAAATATCAATTTCGGAATTGGCAATGTCGGAGCAATAAAATGGGAAATGCACCTTAGCATATGGCATAGAACCACTTTCAAACCAACAATCAAAAACTTCAGATATTCTTTTTAATTTTGGATAATTTTTCCCTCTAGGATCATCAATAGTTATATGATCTATATTATGTCTATGTAAATCAGTTATATTAGTAACTCCACTAAGTGTTTCTAATTGTTTTATACTTTCTATACAAATTATTTGTTCCATTTTTTCATCGGTCCAGATTGGAATTGGAGTTCCCCAATATCTGTTTCGACTTATACACCAATCTTTAGCATCTTTAATCCAATTATGAAATTTTTTTTCCTTAACATGTGCAGGTATCCAATATGTTGTATCATTATTTTTAACTAATTTATCAGTATAATTGTTAACTCGTACAAACCATGCAGGTATAGCTCTGTAAATTAGTGGGGTGTCACTTCTCCAACAAAAGGGATAAGAATGAACAATCATATTATTACTTAATAATCTGTTTTTTTCTTTTAATATTTTTTTAATTACAATATCAGCATCTTTAATATACATATTTTCAACTTCTTTTATTTCATTTGTAAAATAACCATTCGAATCTAATGGATCAATAAATATTGATTTTTCTGGATTTATAATTTTATTTTTTTCACAAACTCGAAAATCGTCTTCACCGTAAGATGGAGCACAATGCACTATTCCAGTACCAACAGTATTTGTTACAAATTCGTCACATAATATTCTATACGCATTTTCTTTAAAATTATATTTTTCATAAAAATTATTAAATAATGGTTTATATTTTAAACCATTTAAATATTTACCTTTAAATCTGTTAAGCAAACATATATTTTCAACTTTTAATTTTAATTCTTTTATTACCCATTCCATTCTACATTCTGCAAATATAAATATTCTATTATTTTCTTTATTTAAAATTCTTAAATATATTAAATTTTCATTTACACAAAGAGCTAGATTTGATGGAAGGGTCCAAGGGGTTGTTGTCCATGCAATTATTTCTGTAACCTTGTTAGAAGTATCAGATGTTGATTCTGAAAAATCTTCTCTTTTTTTATTTTCATCAAAATTAGATGTTTTCAATTCATTGGATTTAACACGAGAAAAATATGGTTCATATAATGTTTCGTACTTTTTAAAAAAATCGATTTCTTCTTTTTTTTCATCTTGAAGTTTTTCATTCAATATCTTAGTTGGAGAATCAGATGCATCTATCTCTTTTTGAATCTCAATACATTCTGGGAAACTAGGAAAATTTTCTAAAAGTATAAACCCTACAATAATACTTGGATCGGAAACATCTTTATAATTTAAATTTAATTCAAAATTCGATATAGGTGTATTACATTTACATGAATATGGCATAACTTTAAATGATTTATAAATATAATTTTTTTTATATAATTGACTAAATATCCACCAAACACTTTCCATAAAATTTTTATCCATAGTTTTATAATCATTTTTAAAATCAATCCATCTTCCAATTCTTTCAACGGTATTTACCCATTCATTAGAATATTTTAAAACTATACTTCTACATTTTTCATTATATACATCTATTCCCATTTTTAAAATATCTTCTTTTTTGTTAATATTATTTTCTTTCTCTATTTCATATTCAACAGGTAATCCATGACAATCCCATCCAAATCTTCTTTCTACTGAATATCCAGATTGATAAAAATATCGAGTTACACAATCTTTTATTATTCCTGCTAATAAATGACCATAGTGTGGTAATCCAGTAGCAAATGGTGGTCCATCATAAAAAATATATGGTTTTCTGTTTTTTGACAATTTGTTGGACAATTCAAATGCATTTATATGTTTCCAATACTTTAAAATTTTTTCTTCTTCTTCAACAATATTTGGATTATCCGGCACATACTCAAATGTGGTTTTCGTTGCCATTTTGCTATCTTTGTTTTCTTTTGGTGAATTAATTTTGTGTGTGTTTCCTGGATGTTCGTGTCCTATTCTCTCAACGATGGTATAAATTTTTTTTTTTTTTTCGCAAAAAATATTCTGAACTGTGCATATATTATTTTCCTTTTTTTTTATTTCAATTTTTACGCTAGCTATTTCGCTTTTTAATGTTTTGAACTTTCTGATAAATTGGCCTTTTTGTTTAATCCTTTTTAGGAGCATAAAAAACTAACAATATTTATTTGACGCAATAATTTGTTATTGCAAAATTGAAAAATTAATATGCCGATGTTTTACAAATTAATACATCCAATGAATACGAATAGCATGAATGGCCATATAGCTAGCTGAAAAACACACGTATTAGCTAATTATCCGTAACTATATTTAAGCACATGCTTGGCTATTATTTCAAAACCTTATCAAATGGCCAGTGTTATATAGATTTGTAATTAAACTAAAATTGTTTCAATAACTTTCTATAAATATATGTGAATATATATATTATATTTAATTAGTAAAATTTAAAAATACATAGTTAAATAACATTTTCAATGCTCTATGATTTAATTATATTTCTATCCTTTGCAAAAAAATATTTTTTTATATTAAAATTTAGTATGAATATATGAAAAAAATCGGAAAAATGTAATAGGAAAAATGCATTACATATATATTTATAAATGTAGTGCCATATTTGTGAAAACGCAATTTTTTTTAAGGACTAATATTATTATATATATATTTGAAGCACCATATATTACAAATGGTAGAATATGCTTTTGTTATAAAATTTTTCTTTCATATTGAAAGATATAATATTCTATATGTGATATACTTTTTTTTAATTTTTATATTCCCTCTAAATGTTTATTATTTTTTTTATTGGCAAATGTAATTGGCACATTTGTAAAAACTTGTAATAGGATTGCTGTTTTTTGTTGTAACTAAGGGTCAAAATAATTAAATAAAGAATAATATATGCATATATTCATATAGAAAAATTATCAAATTGTTTATAATAATTTTTTTAAATAATATTCCACAATAACTTGATATAAACATATATATCTAAACTATATGAATATACAATAAATATTTATGCATTAAAAAAATGAAAACAATAAAAATAGCAGGTTTTTTTCTTACATTTTTAAGCACATTTTTAGCAAAAAGATTGGCCGTAAGTAACAGTCTGGTATGCCCAATGGAAATTAAAAGAGAAAACCAAAAATAAGAAAAATAGAAAAAAAATAAAAATAAAAAAAATAAAAAATAAAATGGTGTATGCACAACTGCATTTCTGCTGGTCATATTTGTTCAACTTTTCAGTGATTTTTTTTTTTTTGTTCATAGAATTTTGTAAATAATGCTCCAAAGCAACTTCAAAGACGATCACCACAAAAATTAAGAGCAACAGGTAATTTGGTTTATATGAATTTTTTAAAAGCAAACATTATTACATGCACATATGTGTGCACTACATATACGTTATATATTTTTCTGATTAAAATTCAAAACAGAGTATAAGCTAGATAATAGAACAATTAGAGGCCCACTTTCGCCAATAAATGAATATATTTTAATACAAAAGAATGATGCCTACGATACAACCGAAGCAGGTGTCTTTATTGGAGATGCAGTAAGATATGAACAAGAACATAAATAACATGTATGTACATGTAAGATAATTTGTTCGATTATTAAATGGTCATATTTATCATTTTTCTTAGCTTAAAAAAAATCAATACGTCGGAAAAGTTTTAGCTGTTGGAACGGGAGTTGTTAACCCCAAAAATGGGTAAAAAAAATATGAAATATATTAATGATGCACAATGGCTGAGTTTTTAAAAATTAAAGAAAATTTTAAAAATAGTATACTTAATTGATTGTGCGAAAATAACATTTTTTTATTTTTTTTTGTGTGATAATATTTTTCTTTGCAAACTTTAAAGAAATAGAAAAATATTATAAAAAAAAAGACAAACACATATGCACAGGAAATAATTGACTAGTTATTTTCTTAACCGTTCATAATTTTATGACATTTTTTTTTTAATTAATTTATTTATTAACTTTTGGCTTTTAGTCAACGTGTGCCTATAGACGTTGAAATTGGCGATTTGGTAATTTTTAACCCAAGTGATGGAAATAAGGTAATGAAATGCTTAAAATTGTAGAACAATAATGTTTCAACATATGAAAGTAAAATAATCGAACTAGTCAAAATGTGTGAAATTGATTTTATTTTTTTTACTAATATTTGTTCAAATTTCATTATTACAATTACAGCTGAAGTATAATGATAAGGACTGTTTATTAATATCAAACGAAGAAATATTGGGAAAAATAAATGACTCATCCATGGAAGTAAACCCAGAAAACATTACACCATTTTATGATCGTGTGCTAATAAAGTTGGTAAATCAAAATATAAATTCTGACTCGTTAATAATTATGCCTGAATCACAAAATAACGAAAAGTCATGTGATGGTTTAGTTGTAGCAACTGGAAGTGGAAATTATGATGAACATAATAATAAAATACCATTAGATATACGTATAAATGATTATATTAAATTTTCTCCTTTTTCAAACGAAAGTTGTGAATTTACTTATAAAAATGAAAAATATACTTTTGTAAAAGCTAGATATATTATGGCAAAATATTAAAGAAGACAGGTAAAACGCAGAAAAAACAAAAAAATATGACTTTGTAAGAATTATAATATACTACTAGTAAATAATAATAAATGTCATGTGTGTAAATTACTTTTAATTTGTTTAAAATGCTTTAGTAACGGAAAAAATTATTATTAATTGTTTCAAAATTTTTAATTAATATATGTGGATGTATATGCGCATATATTGCCTTTTAGCATTTGAAATATAAAATGCGGAAAATTTTATTCAATTGTAAATTTTGATTTTATACGATAGATTGTGATAGATATCGAAACCACGGATTTGTTTATTTTTATGTTATTATATCTATATATTTATTTTTTAATTTTTTAATATTCGTTTTTTATGAATGGAATAGTTTCCTAATTTTCCAAATCATTTTAAACATGTTTTTTTTTTACTATTTTATTAAAACTTAAGAAACAAAATAAAAATAATAATATTAGAAAAGTTTTAGCTTTATGCTTCGGTTGGTTCAAATAATTACCTGAACTTAAAAAACATAATTTATTCGTTTATGTTAGATAATGCCAAATAAGAAAGTGGTAAATTATATGTTAAGTCAAAAAAAAAATAGAATAAGCATATGATTTAATTCGTTATATTAGGGTCTTATTAGGAAATACAAGGGATTGTTTATTTTTACAATTTGAGAATAAAATCTTCGAATATAAATTTTATTTTTTTAAATTTATCAGTTGGTTGCTAAATGATGATATATATAGTATATAATATTTTTTTTGGAAATTTAAAAAAGTATATAAAATTTTAGCTTAAGTATAGAAAAAAGGGATAATAAATATAGTATGTGTAATAATTAGCTTAAAAAAATATGAGAATAATATTAAATATCCAATTAGTTGCATATATTATATTCTTATGAAAAAAATAATACCCTTTTCTTCAATAGTTGTAAAAAATGCTCGAAAAAATAATAGTAATATAATAAAAAATAAATATAAAATAAATAAATAAATAAATTCACAAAATGATTGTGAAAAACGTAAATTAAAATATTAAATTTTATTCTTAAAAAAGTATTTAATTTTTTTTACTGTAATTAAAGTGCGTCAATAGTACAAGGATAATGAGGGTTTTCAATACAAATAATATTTTTTTGTTTACCTAAATTTGCTGTTCGATTTTTTTTTTTATGTTATACAAACTTTAGGGATATAAAATTATGAACATGAGTATTTTCTCTAAATACATTTTTCTAGTATTTATTTATTTATGTGTACAAATTAAACCAAATAATAAATCGAATATATATGCGTTAAATTATAATACAAATAAAACAAGCCGAACATTTTCCATATACTTTCCAGAATATTCTATAAAAAAATGTCATTTTAAAAACACGGAAAAGAGAGGAAAGCGCTTTCAAAATTTGCATAAATTATGCAACTTAAATGTAATAAATAAAAAAATACAAAATGGAGCAAATATTTCATTGCACACACCGTTAAATAGAAGTGATAATCAGACAAAAAAAGAAAATAAAAAGAAGAATGGAGAAGAAGACGATATAAATCAAGTGGGAATAAATTTTTTTGAAAAAGAAAAAAAATACACTAGGCAAATATACACACATGGATATAACGAAGAAAAGAAAATAAGAAAAAGCAAAATATTGATTATTGGGCTAAATGGAGTAAGTAGTGAAATATGTAAAAATTTAATTATATGTGGAGTGAAAGAAATAGGTATATATGATAACGATATTTTAACTTTTGAAGATATAGACAATCTTTTTTTTTGCGATAATAAATTGATAAATAAAGAAAAAAAAAGTTTAGCATGTTTACAAAATATGAAAAAATTAAATAATAATTGTAAAATAAAAGCTATTACAAATAATCTATTTGATAACTTAAACGATTTGAATATTTATGACATAGTTGTATCTGTAAACCAAAAAGAACAATTTAATATACAATTAAATAATATATGTAGACTAAAAAAAAAAAAATTTATTGCTGTTAATACAATTGGAATATTTGGAAGGATGTTTGTAGATTTTGGTGATTTTATTTTTTCAAGTGGTATTAGGAATGAAAAGTATGTAATAAATAAAATTGAATTTAAAGACGAATATATTATTATGCATTATTTGTCTTATTATGAAAACATTCATCTTAGTGAAAGTGATAAGGTAAACTTATGTGTATCGGGTTTAAATAAAACATTGAATATACAATGTGAAATAAAAAATATTTCCAAAAAAGAAAATAAAATCACAGTGTCGGTTTATAACGGTTTTAATAAATATGTACAAATTCTTAATTGGATATTTAATAATAATTTTATGAAAATACTTTCCAAAATATTCACACAATGGAACATTTATTTTTTGTATAATATAAGGAAACGAATTGAAAAAAAAAAAGTGGATAATATAAAATTTTTTTTTAATAAATATAAAATAAATAATAACCTAAGCATTAGAAAAATGCATGAGCAAGTCAGGTTAAATTATGTTACTTTAGGAGAATATTTAAACAAAATTAAAAAAAAAACAAAAAATAATAAAATAAGTTTTATTAATATGTTCTACAAAATGTTGAATTTAGTTTTAAATAATCAAAAAGAAAACGAAAACGATTTAAGTGACGAAGAAGTGTGTTTTTTATCTTATGATGAGATAGTAAAAGATAAAAAAGGATATGTTGGTATTAGGTGTAATTTAACTTTGAATGAGCTTGAAAGGTTTAAAATTTTATGTCTAAAGAAAAAAAAAAATATGAGCAGTCAGGTGATTAATGATTTTTTATCAGCAGCTCATATTGAACTACCACCATTTTCTATGTTTTGGGGATCTTTAGTAACTCAACAAATATTAAAAGGAGTTATGCATAAATTTAAGCCAATATATCAAACATTTCATTTTGATAAAAGAAGTTTAATTCAGTTTTCAAATATTTCAAAAAAATATTATGGAAAATATATGCACCAGCTAAATTTCTTTGGAAAAAAATATCAAAATTTTCTGAACAATTTGAACATTTTACTTGTTGGGTCAGGTGCTTTAGGTTGCGAATTTTTAAAGTTGTTAGCTTTGATGGGTATTTCTTGTTCTCAAAAAAAAAACAATACTAATGAGGCAAAGGAAAATACAAATGTGATGAAAAAATGTAACAGATCGGGTTTTATTCGAATAGTTGATTACGACATTATTGAAGAATCAAATTTGTCTAGACAATTTTTATTTACAACTAATGATATAGGGAAATCAAAATGCCAAATAGCTGCAGAAAATATAAAAAAAATAAATGAAGATATAAATTGTTTCCCTTTAAAAATGAAGATAGATGAATCAGTTTTGGATACTAAAAATTTTTATTTCAAAAATAGCGAAGAACTGAATAAAATATTTTATGATTGTTCAGGCAAAAAAAATCCTATGATTTGTATCCTGTGTTTGGATAATTTAAAAACAAGATATATATGTGACGAGTTTTGTTTAATAAATGCATTTCCGATAATTGAAGCTGGCATAGAAGGGATGAAGGGTAGTAGTCAAATTGTTATGCCATTTTGTAGCGAAACATATTCGAATAGTTATTATGATATAAACGTGGATAACGAAAGCAATATCAATTCATGTACAGTTACATCCTTTCCTAGAAATCATAAACATATTATAGAATTTAGTAAAAGTGTATATAACAATTATTTTTTCGATAATGTTTTAAAAATAAATAATTTTTTAAATAATCCGATATATTATATTGGTGAGTTATGCAATTATGATAATATAAATAATTTATTGCACTTTTTTAAGTTGACAAAAATATTTTTTAATAACAATTTAGATAAAAATGTGGAAAATCTATGGAATAATATTTTTGTAAATAATATTAATCATTTGTTAAATTGTAAAGACGATGAAATAATTAAATATTTTGAAAGTTGTGAAAAATTACCTCAACCTATTTATTTTAATAAAAAAAACAAAGATCATTTATTGTTTTATAATTCTGCAGTTATTACTTTCAAAAAAGTGATCAAACGGTATCTTAAAATATATCCCAAAATGATAAATACTGTCTTTTATTATAAAAAAGAAAACCATAAAAATGACACAACAAAGGAAAATAATAAAATAAACAAATTAGATATCAATGTGCCATTTGAAACTGCTTTAAAAACAATTATCGAAAAAAATAAAATCGACATAGATTTAAATAAATTGTTTTACTTTTTAACGGTGATAAAAAAAAATACGAATTCAGAAATTTATTCAAGTATAAAAAATGAATTATATGATTTGTTTAATAACCCCGCATTTATTATGTCCTTAAAATATGTTCAAGAAAGCAAAAAAAAAAAAAAAGCAAAAATAAAACAAGATACACAGATTGAACCTAATGTTACCAAAAATGAAGAAGATACTAATTTGTTTATACCACTTATATATAACTTAGAAGACAAAAATGATCTTAATTTACTTTTCAGTATAACGAATATTCGAAATACAAATTATAATTTTTCTAAAATAAATATTTTAGAATTTTTTAAAATAAGTAACAATATTATCCCATCCATAATTACTGTAGTTTCAATGATTTCCTCTTTGGCTGCATTTGAACTTTATAAATTAGTTTTTTTTTTTAAAATGAAAAAAGACAACAAAAATATTCAAAATATTCACGTAATTAATGAAAACAAAGAAAACGATACAAAAAATATAAATCAAGATAGTATCAAAACAAATGGAAAATTGAAAGAAAGAAAAAAATATTTTTTTTCGAATTTATATTCCTTATTAAATGATAAAATAAAACATTACAATTTTAATGACAAAAAATTAAGACACTCATATATTTACATTCACAAAGACAAAGTATATGTAAAAAAGGATAATAAAATTTTATTTTACTTTTTTGATATTAATTATGACGAATTCAGAAATATATCAAAATTAATCAATAACCAATATATAAATTTAGAGGATAATTTTTTAACTTCATCTCAGATTAACCAAGTTTATGAAATGTCTTATAACAATTCATATTTATCTCTATTAAAAAATGGTAAATTTTCAATATGGAATTATATTTATATCGACATATTTTATAAAGAAAAAAATGATTCTAGCGTAGAAGAAAATAAAAAATGGACACCACGTGTGTGTGGTTTCCCTCCTCACCTTTTTGAAGATTATGATGACATTTTACCTGAACAAGCAAGGAAAAAAGTGGCATTTTATTTAAAAAATATTAACATGCATGTGAAAAAAATTCTAGAGAAGATAAGAAATTCTAAAGATCAAAAAAATAATGATGATAAAAATATTAATCAAGCTAACATACAAAACGAAAATATATTTAATAGTAAAAATGGATCAAATTATAAAATGGAAAAGGAAAATAAAATTTCTAATGAATATATAAATATGTTACTAAATGATATAAAATTTATTTTAAATTGTTTAAAAAATAAAAAAGAAAACAAATACAATACACATTTAATTAATAATATGAATGATGTTATAAATTATTTTACATATTTACAAAAAAAATTGAAAGCTATTGAAATTGGAATTAATGTAATAAATAGTCCTAATCAAGGAAAAGACATTTTTGCAAATATAAATAAAAAATATATTGATGAAATAAAAATAAATTTAAAAAAAGTTCAACATTTTATAGAAAAAATAAAAGAAGATTTACCATTGTTTTTTATTACTAACGAAGATCAAAATGACATTACTTTAGATGAACTTATAACACATATTGAATTTTTATTTAATGTAACTATACAAACAATTGGAGTAAAAGATAAAATTATTTATTCTAACTCGAAAATATCAAATATAGGTTATTCGCGTAACAATAAATTATATGATGTTATACAAAAATTATTTAAGGCAACCGAAAATGATAAACAAACATATATTTTAAACATTTTTGCAATTGATAATATTAATAAAAGTGAGATTATTCTTCCAAGTGTGCAGATAAATATGTAT
Organism: Plasmodium berghei ANKA; assembly: GCF_900002375.2. NCBI lineage: Eukaryota > Apicomplexa > Aconoidasida > Haemosporida > Plasmodiidae > Plasmodium > Plasmodium berghei. The sequence continues at coordinate 1,859,782 of NC_036171.2, forward strand.
AAACTTGTCCAAGAAAAGAAGCATAAATAATAAATTTTATTGATCACATCATTTCGTAGCTAACTATGCTAGTATATCCATATTTTACACATGTTTATTTATTTTATTATGCATGTATGTTTTTATTTTGTTTCATTTTTTACTTTTTTTTAATGTGTGTTTGTCTTTATTGTGCAAGCTTTGCAATTTTTTTTAAACTTTAAAAATATTTAAAAAAAAAATTTTAATTTTAAGTAAAACAAATGAACAAGAAAAAATAGTAACATTAATAAAAAGTATAAAAAAAATAAATGGACAACCTCCATTTTCTGAATTATAGAAATCATTCTAGCACCATCGAGGAAAGGCATATAACATTAGTTACCTTTCCTATATGAAATTTTAAGAATGAAAAAAAAAAAAAAAATTATATAATTTTTTTTGATGTAAAAAATCTTTTATAATAGAAATCTTGTGTCAAAGCTGCTATGATAATAATAACAATAGTTAAAATTGAAAACCACATTAATGTATCATTTAATTTTTCACTGGACTTTTTTTCGTTTTCTTCTGATAGTTTAATCCTTTTTAAATTAGATTGGAAATTTTTCATAGAATTTAAAATTTGTTTTAAAGTAATAGTTGCTTCATTTAAATGATCAGCCTTGGCTATTTTTGTATAATCCCGTGCTTCAACTCCATGTTTTATTTCAAAATAAATATCAACAACTTTGTTGGATTTGTTATATGCACAAAATGAATAAGAAGTAGAATAAAATGTTGTGAATGCTGTTTTTATATCATGCTCATCAATGGCTTCAAAAATAGGAAGCCTATCAAGGGAATTCAATTTTTTTTCATTTACATCAATGTCATATATAAATACAGAAACTACTGAATCTTTTTCATGGGTCTTGAATTTTCCAACTACAAGTGTATCTTTACTTATTCTTTCTTTTATGCATTTTGGTAAATTAGGTTTTAAGGATAAATATATTTGCAAACTATTAATTAGTGATACTTGAAATATGAACGCTATAAAAAATGTAAGTAATTTGTTAATTTTCGCCATTATTTTTTCATTTCCTTATAAAAAAATGTTTGCTTATTATAGTCCCTGAATTGTTATATATTTACTATATATATAATGAAAACAGAAAAATATATCCACTATTTTGATCTTAATTATATACGTGTTATTTTGAAAAAGTACTTTAAAATCGCAAAGCTACTGTAAATTTTTTTCAAGTTTTTTTCATACTTTTCAAAGCGTTCATACTACATTACCCTTGGTCGAACTGAATATAAACGAAAATCCATATTTTAAAAAATACGCGAAAATAACTTTTATGTTCTCCTTTTTATTAATATTTATAAACTTTTTTTATTTATATAATTGCCTTTATCTTGATTTGTTATTATATGTTACAGTTGCTATTTTATTATTATTTTATCATTTTTTACCATTTTTTTTTACCCTGTTAAATTTCCAGGATAATTAAATGCGCACAGTGTGGAACACATAACGATTCACTCTTGTGTTAATAAAACTATTTATTATTATTATAAACTTCTACAATTTTAGTTTTTTTATAGCATTGTTTATTCTTTCAAATATGCGAATTACATAAATAAATTTTGGAGAATACAAAATATAATTCGAAAATAAAAAAATAAGTGGAAATACTATATTTTATTATATATATTTACTATGAAAAAATAGAAATAAGTTATTATTAAGAGGAAAAATTAAAGAATATTAAAATTTTTTTTTTCACGAATTTTCTATATTTTATCCCTTTTTTACCTAAATTATTATGCCATTATTTTTATTTTATTTATATTTAGCTATTTTTATTGTTCCCGTTTTTTACAAAATGAGTTCACCCTCAACCATATTTGAAAATGAGAATATATCCCAAGACAAATCTGAAGTAGTCTCAAAATTAATGGAGAATAAAAATATAGTTTGTTCATGGTGCTTTGATATATTGAAAAATAAATTAGAAAATAAAAAATTGAATTATGTCCCACCAATTATAAAAACTTTACATGAAAAAGGATTTAAAATTGCATTTTTTGTAAAATGGATGAAACTAAATAATGTAAAAGACCTTGGATCTTATGAATATGATGCATATGATTTAAAAGGTTGTATAGGATGTTTAAATGAAATCGATTTGACAGAATTACAATACTATACTTTAGAAAGCTCACTAAATGATACACGATTTAATCCAATAACTTTAAGAGATTTACCTTATTTAATAGTTACAATTACTTATATATTTAATTTTGAAAAATGTGAACATGTTTATGATTGGGTTATTGGAAAACATGGAATAAAAATTAATTTTACAATTAATAATAAAAGATATTCATCAACATTTTTACCTGATGTTGCAACAGAGCATAATTTCGATCATAAAACGACAATTACTCATTTAATTAGAAAAGCAAATTATCGAGGCATTATTAATGATGAACTTTTGAATATTATTCAAACAGAAAGATATCAAGGAGTCAATTGCAGTCTAACATATAGCGATTACGAAAAAATTAAGAAAAGCTAAAGAAAGCTCGAAAAAAAAAAAAAAAAAAAATTTGTGTGTGTGCACTAGTTTTCTCTACTATGTTCATATTTTTTTCCACACTTTTTAATCGATTGCATAATACTAATTTGTTAAATATTCATTTGGAAAATTTCCAAATGCTTATTTATGTGCTCATTTTTTGTTTTACTTTCATTTTTCTGTTACGACTTAAAGTTTTCATTGTAGTTCCATGCGAAAGTTCATAACATAAGAAATATATATATTCTAAAAATATATAATTGTAAATTCTCGTAAGCATTGTATATATGAAACATGCAATTCACTTATGACATGCTCATTTAATTTGGAAGGGGAAAAAATGCTTTATAAATTTATTTCGCTACCTGCCTATTTTATTTCTATACGATATGAACGAAATAATAAATACAATTACAAGGTTGACATAAACATTAATAAACTCAAGTTGTGGGTAAATTCACACATACCATCATTCCTATAAAAATGATATACTCAAAATTGTTTACAATAATTTAAAAAAAAAAAAAAAAAAAATTTTAACTAATATTTATGTACGCATTATGAAGAATAACAAATGATATCGAAATAAAATAAAAAAATATTATGCATATATTAAAATGAAATCATGTCGTTTTAACTAAAACTGGATGACAGTAAAAAAAAAAAAATTGTAAAAAAAATACATAATCACCAATTGATGTTACATTTCTACGTTAACAAGAATATCTGAAAAAAAAAATCAAAAAAAACGAAAAGGTAACATACTATTGAGTAGTAAACCTTGATTCATGGACAAAATAACTTTCCTGATATTATTTATATGAATGCAATTAAAAAAGAATTAAAGAATTTAATTTTGTGCAGAAAATGGGTACATAATATAAGATATATAGGAAGCAATAAAAATATAGAACAGTGTTTGGATGGAATGAAAGCAAAAGGAAATAGTGTAAATATATTAAGCCTTGTAATAAGTAATAATAATTTGTGTTATTGCTTGTTAAAAAATAAAAATATAAAAAAGATAGGTCTGATAAATATAAAAAAAGATAGTTATTCATATGATTCAAATTTGTTAAGTTCAAAAAAAGAAAAAAAAAACAATAGAGAAAATAATAATTTAAATTATAATTATGACAAAGAAGAAAGCCCTTTAAGTTTTAACATTAAAGAAATTTTAACAGTTTTGAATTTTATTAAATTATATTCAAACAAACAAGATGATTCAAATAAAGAATATGCTCAAAGACAAAATGAAATGGATATTTCAAACACACAAAACGAACATAATATATTAAAAAATGATAAATCTGAAATTCATCAAAAGGGAAATAAAAATGTGGAAGAAAAAAAATGTGATAATGGAAATCAGACAAGTAAGAATAACAATACTGAACAATGGGTTATAGGTATTGAAAAAATAAATGAAAAATATGAAAAAAATAAAATAAAAGAAAAAATAATGTCTATTATTGTTTATTTTTTACAATCTATTTTTAAATGTAAAATAGTTTTTTTATGTCCAAAAGAAGCCAGAAAATATTTTAGCATAAAATGTAACCATAATTTAAATAATCGAGAAGAAACATATACATTTATAAAAAATAAAATAAAAAATTTTCCAAGTATAGAAAATAATAATAATAGTAATATAAATTTTTTATTTAGTGATGCATATGTTATATCATTTTACACATATAGATATTATATGCATGATATTATAAAAAATAATAGACTAATTTTTAATTATTTAGAAAAAGAAGTTAAAAGAAATAAAAGCTTCAATCATATTTTGCAAACATTAAAAAGAACTCAAAATGAACAAAATAAAATGGATTTAACTGATTTGCTAAAAAACAAAATTAATAGAATAGTTGAAAATGAGGCATACAAGCTTGTTGACAAATATTTCATCTAGTAATTCAAAAAAAAAAAATGATAGAAATTTATTTTTACAATATTTGAATTTCCCAATTGTGTGATTGCTTATTATTTAACTAAAAACAAACCGATATTTAAAGTTATGTGTTTTGACAAATGCATATGGTCTTTTAATAAAATAAAAAAAAAAAAAAGCAACAGAAAATGCCAACATAACAAAAGTAAAAAAATATATAATAAACGAAGTGAGGAAAATAAAAAGGGATGCATATTGATAGTTTTATAAAAGCAGTTAGGCAATTAATAAGATGAATTACGAATATTAGGAAAATTTTCGAAATGGAAAATGAAAGTATATCGGATCATTTCCTTTTAAAAATCCAAATTATTAAAAAGATAGGTAAATGGTATTGTAAATTTCCAAAATTATTTAATATATTTCCTTGTATCCGCAGCATTTATGGATCGATTGGTTAAATATGTTGGAGCACAAGCTAAAAGGGTAATTCGATTTCCACTAGTATATATAGAATGCAGATTTATAATACTTCTTTTATGCACACATGCTATAAATTTAAATGATAAGTTTAAAATATCATGATTACAATTTTCATTTTGATTAAAAGCTTTAATATGTTTACAGGGTTCATTTGAATTTGTAGTAATTGATGCTTCATTATTTGAAAGTGATGTAGCATTAGTTGCATCCTGTTTAGAAATATTGATTTTATCGAAAAGCATATGGAATAAAGTATTATTTTGAAAGTAAATTTGCTTATAATTAAGATAGTTGTATTTAAATTTTAGCGAAGATAAATAATATTGACTAAAATAATTTGTGTTTTTTTTTATTTTATTTTCTAAATAAGAATCTTCTATATCTATATAAACTTTATCAAACACATTTAGGCCCATAATTGTTAATGAATTGTGTCCTTTAAAAATTATACAATAACTATATTTTAAAGACATAATATTTTGAATGTCAGAATAATGCTCATTGTTTTGAATATGATTATATTTATTTGTAATATGATCTAGGTTTAAAAATATAATTTGATTAATTTGATTAAATATACAATTTTTTATTTTTACACTTTTTAAAAAATGTATATTTTTATTTTCATAATTTATTGCATAAACATAAATTCTATTATTATTTGAAAAAATAAATAAAAAATTTTCAATCAAGAAAAGGAAAATATAAGTTCTATATATATTTTGTAAAGTTGTATTGAAGTCATATATTATTATAAAACTGTTGAAATAATATTGTGAATTTTTAAAAAATAAATATATATTTTTCATATAATCTGAACAAATTATTAATTTATTTTTCCATTTTTTAAAATTATAAAATATTCTATCTACTTCAATTTCTTCAATAATTTTTTTTTTTTTAACATTATATATACATAAATGATAACTAAAATTATTTTCAAAATATTTTAAATTTTCATTTATATTTTTTTTATTTCTTTTTTTAATAAATTTATTATTTAATTTGTTTGTTTCCCCGCAATATCTAGTAAATGAAACTATAATTTCATTGTCATTTAAAAATATAAAACTATAGACTTTATAAAAGTTTAAAGCTGATACATCATAATTATATAGTTCCAACGTCTTGATGTTGAAATAGTAAATACAAAAATTTTTATTTGTTATGCATCCAAATCTTGTAAAACTTTTGTTCATTCCATATTCTAATATATGTTCATTTTGATCATATACAATATTAGCTATTAAATTGTAATTATGTTCATTTATGTATGTTAAATGTTTCATAGGAATTTTTTTAATCTGATTTTCATCTTCGCAACTTTGTTCATCTTCGCAACTTTGTTCATCTTCGCAACTTTGTTCATCTTCGCAATTTTGTTTTTCTTCAAGCAAACCAGCCTTTTCAATAGGGACTGTATTGACACTTTCGTCTTGTAGTTCTTTGTTTTCTATTTTTGAAGCATTATGAATGTTATAATGAATGCTGACTTTGTTGGAATATATACAAAATATAGTTTTAAAATTTGGAGAAAATAATATATTATTGTTTTCATAATAATATTTTATAAGAAAAAATTTTTTTGCATTTTTATGAGTATCATATATACAATATGTTAAATCATCACTTATCGTTACTACTATATTATTTTCAAGATAAAGGATTTTTTTTATATCAGATAAATGCATAGAATGTTTATGTGCAAATATCCATTTTGTATTTAATTTGTTCATTTTTTTAATTTCATTTATAAAAAATTTATTTTTTTGAAGTATTATATTTTCTTCTAAAATATCATTTTCTTCTAAAATATCATTTTCTTCTAAAATATCATTTTCTTCTAAAACATCATTTTCTTCTAAAACATCATTTTCTTCTAAAACGTCGTTTTCATAATTACTATTATCACTACTTGTGTAGTTAGATGTGTGCCTTTCATTTTTGGTAAAACGTAATTCATATTTTATAACAAATCTATCTACTCCTGTTGTAAATATATTACTTTCATTAATATTTTTTGTTAATGATGTTGCTTTATATGTATGGTTTTTAAAATGATATTTTACTAAATAGGATTTATAATCGAATATAATAAGATATCCATCATTATCTATTGTAACTACTTCATTCGTATTATATATGTATATCACATCCCAAAATATAGATTGTTTATTTATACCGATATATTCACCTTCACATTTTTTACTATCTATATTATATTTATATATTTTGGATTTTTCACTTCCTATTAATACATAATGATTATAATTACTATACGTTTTTTCAATCGATAAAATTTCGTTTCGCACACTTTTTTTTCTTTTTCGATTTTTAGTTAACGTCCCCTCTCCCTCTACTTCATTCACAGCTTTATCACTTTCATTATCTGCTCCCTTCACATCTTTGCCTGCCTCTCCATCTTTCTTTAGGGGATTTTCCTTTTCATCTTTAGAATAGTTAAGATGGATTGTTCGCCGTCTTTTGTTGTTTTTCGAGGTAAACATTCTCAAAAGATATTTTCGAGGTTTCAATATGTCAACAAAATAAAAACAAGTTAACTTTTCTGCACATTTGAATTTATCTTTAATATAAAAATTAAAGATATCACCTTCATGCTCCTCTCTTTTTTTTATTTGTTTTGAAAAAAATTCATGAGTTAAATGGTTGCAATTTTCTTGAGCATTTTGAATAATGGTTTCATTATATGATTCGTTTTTTTCTACATTGTCTAATATATATGAAGAAAAATTTGTTGATGTTTTTATTTTATTATTTTCAGAATTATTATAATTTATATCCTCTGGTCCATTATGGGAAAATGTGATGTTTTCTTTTGTATTTTCATCGTAAAATTTATCAAAACAGTTATATATAACATTATCTTCATTTTTATATAAATTATATATATAAAAATAACCATTTAAATTTGTTATTCCGATATTTTGCAACGAATTGTTTAATTTACAAGAACTTATACTACTATTTGTAAATATTGTATGAATAATTGTTTTCAGTTTTAAATCAAATATGTGGATACATCCAGAAATTGTAGTAATAATTAACAAATAATCTTCTAATTTATTAAATAAATATAAATGTTTTATTTTTTTATTTTTTTTAGTTACCCATATAGCTGATTTTATGGAACCGTGGTTATTCGGTAAATCAGTTTTTAATAAAAAAATAAATTTTTTTTCATAAAATTGATATATATATATTATTCCAAAAGAATCGCATATGTTCAGATATGACTTACATGGTGATAATTCCATATTTACTATTGCTCTTTTTTCATTTTCGTAAAAATAAAAATCTGTTAAGCTTAAACATATATTTCTTGTGTTTCCATCCAAAGAATTTAAGTGCTTTTTCGGATTCCATTCATCCATTTTCATACAATTTCCTTCAGCAAGTTTACTACTCTTATATATCTATGTGCGATATCCTTTATTTGCATTTATATTTATATGATGATACAACCCTAAAGTAGTTATAGCAATTATATTTTTATTTCGATTTTTTATATATATTTAATTCTTATGTTTTTCTGTTTTTTTATTTTTTATCATTTTATACAAATATTTTTGCACTTTATTCTGAAAAATAAAAAAGTTATACATAACAATTGTTTTATACAACTGATATATAAAACATTGTTTATGTTATTTGCTCTTCTTTTCCTTTTTTATAACATTATATTTGTTTATTTATCTATCTGCATTTTTTTTTTTTTTTTATTCTTTTGTTTTTTATTATTTTTAAACATTTGTAGGAAAAAAAAACCGACATCGCAAATAAAATAATGCAATAAATAATAATATATGTGATTTCTTTTTTTTTATTCGCCACTTAAAAGATAAAAAAAATATAAATTGAAAGGAAGCTAAAGGAAAATAAGCTAATACTCTTAATATATTACAAATTTAATTTTTTTTTATTTTTTCCTCCAAATTAAAAATAAAAAATAGTAACTAAAAATATAATATTTATCAATAATATAGCAAAATTGCTGGTATTATATGTTAGTTTTTCATTTTGTTTACAACATTATATATATTTTACAAAGTGCTTTAAAAATAGTATAATTCAAACATTATAGTACAAGTTTAAACATCAAAAAAAAGAAATGTGAAAAAAAAAGCAAATATTTTGCCTATTTTATATTATTAATTAAACTGATGTAAAATAAAGATCAACGTTAAAAAGAGGAAAGAATACACAAAAACTGTATTATGCATGTGTATACATATTTGCTACAATAAGATAGTATGGATAGTAAGGAACCCCCCCCCCCCTGACAAGGCGGGAAAATACAAAATCAAAATACAAAATAAAAAATGCAAAGCACAAAATAAGTTCTATAGGCATGTATTATTATAAACATCAGTATCAGAAATATTTAATTTTTTTTTTTTTTTCTTTTTTTTTAACATTTCTATCATAAAATTTGTCATTTACATCCCCCCATTCAGATAAACTCTTCTTGTTTATATCTAACATTAATATATGCATATCATGATTCATATTCTAAGTCGTATTTATGTATGAAATTGCTTTGATCTGAGTTTGGATATATTTCAAATATATGAATAATACATTTATTTCCTAAGCATATATATACCCCAAAATAATGGTACTTGGGAAAGTATACGAATGTTGGAATAGAAAATATATAGATATTTATTATGTTTAATTTAAAAATACAACTATAAGGAATAATACATTAATCACGCCCCCTTATTCTTCTAGCCAAATGTATATCCTTTGGCATAAGTGTTACTCTGTTTGCATGAAGTGAACATAAATATGCATCTTCAAATAAACTAACTAAATATGCTTCTGATGCAGTTTGAAGAGCTAGTAAAGCTTCTGGAGTATAACGAAATTGGCTATTTGGTAGTTCATATAATTTTGTTATTTCTTTAACTACCCTCACAAATGGTATTTTGGGTATTAATAATTGAGTTGTTGATTGATAAGCTCGAATTTCTTTTAATGCTAACACACCGGGTCTATATCTATGTGGTCTTCGAATACGAGTTTTATTTATACTTTTTTGTGTTATATTTCCTGAATTATTTTTATTGTTCATATTTGTTACTTTAGATCCAAGTTGGTTGTGTGCCTGTTTATTTATTATTGGATTATTTGCAAGCATATTAAACATATGCGTATGTGTGTTTATAGGGGTATGTGTAGTTACACTTTTTTTTGTCCTTGTCATTTTCTTTATCTTATTTATAAGGTTTATATTTATCAATTAACAGTGGACGTATATGTACATGCGAAATGGTAAACTCGCTACTTGAAATATACTAGTATGCGCACAAATGTAATACATACATATGTATGCACACGTTTATATTTATATACTGGTGCTAATGTGTCAGTTTATCCTGTTGACATATATTTTTAGCGAACACATTAAATAATATAGTAAAGATGAAAGCTATAATTGGTGAAAAAATATACTATATTTTAATTAATTTCAAAATTAAAGTTAAAATTTCTAATATAAAGAAAAATTTAATGAAATAATAGGATAAAGGGGAGTTATACATTTAATAGGTGTTTATGTGTTAACAAAATAATATTTTATTTTCCCCATAAATATATACAATAAGTTTTTTCCTTTTTTACATGAAATAATTTTCGAAATTCAAAAAATACAATTTTTATTTTTGCACATTTTTAGCAAACAATGAAACACATTCAATTAGTTAATAAAATAAAAATATTTTTTCCATACAATAAAATATACGAAATAAAATAAAATGATAAAAAATATTGCACTTTATTGAATATTAAGTAATTTGAAACAGATTGAAATAATTTGAAATTGCAAAAACTTATAACTTTTGTGTATTTTTTTTTTTGTTCACCTTTATTTTTTATCACATTTTTTTTTTGGTCTCTAAAAAAAAATATTTACAAAATAGTGTATGAATAAATATACTATGTAGTGATTTTTCCATTTACAAAATATGATGTCATTCAATATAAGATTTGAATAGTGTTATTCATTTAAACGTTCAAATAAATACAGACATATATTGTATATAAGTATGCGCGCATATGCGAATGTTAATTATTTCCAAATTTACATAAAATAATAGAACTTTTTTAACAATATATATATACATTAGTTTGAAATACCAATGTTATTTTATATTTCTATCTTCAAATAAGTCAATGTTGTAGCTATCATTTTATTATACTCCCCTCTTTTAATTTTCTATAAACAAATTTAGTTTAATTATTCCCCGTAGTAAATATGCGTATATTATATTATCACTTTATTTAACATAAATTTTGAATAAAAAAAAAAAAAATAATAATAGCTAGCTAAATAACATAATTTATTTGGAAAGAACAAAATGAAGGAAATAAATTGTGTCAAATGTGGGAATATATTATACTGTTTGAAGGGGTGTATATAAATATAAAATTGAAAAATGATTTTATGGATTATCTATTGTTATTCCGTTGGTATTATCTTGTGATATATAATATATATATGTGGTTATTTTTGTAAATATGCAACTTTTTTTTTTCTTTTTCCATGAAATAATATTTTAAAACTAATTAAATATAGTTATTCGGTTAAATATTAAAAATATTTTTGAAAAAATAAAATTATCACTAAAAGGTTTTTCTTTTTTTTTTATTTCCAACTTTTCTACATTAAAATTAAAAAGAAAGTTTGGTATGAAAATTATAAAAAAATCTCAAATGATAAAATATAAATTTAGTATTAACAACTGAGTTGCGAAAAAATAACATAATATAAACTACAAAGAATAAATATAAAATAGCTTTATTCATATTTCCCTATATAATATAACAATAATAAATATATATAAAATGCCAATTTCTTTAAACTGTGTGACTGAAGAATATTTAAACAAGTTGGACGGAGGTGGAATTGACCCTGTTTTATATAAAGGGGATGAAATTAAATTTATTTATAATAAACTTAACTTAGGTATAGGAAAATTATATATTTTAGGAAAAAGAATAATATGGATTCCAAATAAAGATGAAAATAATAAAAAAGAAAAAATTATAGATTTTAAAGATATAACAACAAATAATGTATATTTAAATCATTATGAAAAAAACAAAAGTTTTTATATCCATATTCTAAATGAACTAAACAGCATTTCTATAGACTCATCAACTATTGCATTACATGCAATTACATCCGATAAAAAAATATGGGATAAGCCATGTGTATATATACAATTGGATACAGAAATAGATGATACTGATAAGGATGAAGATGAAATGAATGTTTATACAAAATATAAAAAAACGTCAGAAAATGAAGATAGTGAAGATTTAAAAATAAATGATTCCGACAATGATGAAATGTTTAACCATGACCCAATTGCACCAGAAATATATCTTGTCGGAAAAAATAATTTAATCAACGATACTATATTTAAACAAATGAGTAACATGGATAATACATTTAATGGAGATCAAAGTGAAGATGGTGAATGGGACGAAAACGAAGAAGAAGAAGAAGAAAAATACGAAAACGAAAAAGAAGAAAAGGACGAAAAAGATGACGAAGTGAATAAACCATGCGAAGATGTATAATTATCCATACCATAGACATGGAAAAACACACAATAGTGACTCATAAAATAATTGTATATAATCGTAACAATATAAATTTTCAAATTAAATTGTGATGCATAATTTTACCCTTTTTTAATATTACCACATTTTTGCGTTATATGCACATGGTGTGTGTGTTTTTTTTGTAGCAACTTTATGTTGTTATGTATGCAAAGAAAAAAAATTAATGTATTATTTTGCATATTTTCCCGTTCCAATATAAAGTTGCTTGATCATTTTATTAATTTATTTTCGCAAAAATAAAATATTTTTTTATAAAATTATAAATATGATTAACGATAAAAAAAATGGGGCAATGGTACCTCATTTTTGTATAAACCTGTTTAATGATTAATAGTATTTTTTTTTGAGAAAAGACATAAACAATTGTGTAAAATAAAATACTACGAATTCATGGTTATAAGTAATCCTTAAAAAAAGAAAAAAAAACTTGAATAAAAAAGCAAGCAAAAGTAAAGAAAAACTGTATTTGTAGCATAAACATAAGAGGAAACAGCTAATAATAGTATATTATATATATATGCCCATAGATTTATGTTTGTAAGCATACTGAATAAACAATCTTTAAACTTTACAAATTTTCATTTTCAATCTTATATTAATAACTTCGACAAGGCATTATTTTTATTATTATTTTTGTTATTATTTTTATTATTGTTATTATTTTTTTATTTTTATTATTGTTATTTTTTTTTTTTAACAGCTGTGTATGAAATAATTTAAGGCGAAACGCAAAACGAATTACATATAAACAAATGGAATTCAAGAAGCAAAAATAAAAACAAAATAATCACTTAAGAAAAAATATATTATGGAGAAAAGCGCAAAATGGATATAAGTAAATTTTAATATAATATTATTTGAAAAATAAAAATAATTTCTTAAAACTGAAATATTCTGAACAGTCATAAAAAATTATGTCAAATGTAAAATGGTAATATAGCAAGAATTAAATTTTTTTTTTTTCATAAACAATATCACTAAATTAATAGGAGGATTTACAAAAGCATTTAATGCTAAAAAGAAGAAATAATGTAACTCCAAAATTGTGTAAACAGATGATGATAGGTACCCTTTTGTTATAATTCCAAGAATGAATATATTGAATAGAATAAAGTGGAATAAAAATTATAAGAATTGTTTTATAAATAGAATAATAAAAAAGCAACATTTTTCTAACAGAGACATAAATTATGAAGTATATGAAGGTGTAAAATGTTTTAATAAATTTGAAGAATTAGCAAATAAAAAAATTATATACAAAAAAGATTATAAAGATTATTTAAAATTGTATAAATTATATAAACCTAATAATACAAAATTAAGTATAGATAAAAATAACTATTTTAATTTTTCATTATGTTGGGCAATTAATGAGGGAAAAACCATATGTGTGTATAATAGCAATTCAGACGAAAATAAAAAAATAAAAATATTCACAAGCACAATAAAATCCTTAAGACAAAAATTAGAACAGGAAAATAAAATAGATTGTAAAGATGAAAAATTAGGGAAAATAGTAAAATATCGAAAAGAAATTCTGACCAAAAATAAAAACAACAAAAACCTATGTAACGATGAAAAGGAAAAAAAAAAATGGAAAGGAAAAGTCAACTATGCAAAGTTAACAAAGTTATGGGAATTGTTTTTATATCATAAAGAAAAAAATAATATTAAAGAAGAAAAAACATACTTTGAAATTTTAAAAAAATTATTTTTAAAATATGAATTTTTTGAAAAAAATAAAAAAAATGATTTTCAATTTTTTGAAAATATATTAACTTCTTTATTGCTAAAATCAAATATATTTATAAATGTCTTAAACAATTTATATTCTATATTTTTTAATTCATTTTTGTGTTCGTCTTCTTCTCATATGATACAGAATAATACAATTACCCAATCGACAAATAATATTAGCAACAATTCTAATAAAACTGCTTTAAATCAATTTCCTGTTATCATTAATAATAGTGTGCGTAAAGAAAATGATATAACTCTTCTTGAATGTGTAAATAAAAAAAAACCATTTAATGAGAAAGATGGAAATATAAAGAGCATGATAAAATGCTCGATGTTAAGTGGAATAGAACAAGAAATTAAAAATGAAAAAGAAAAAATTCGAAGATATATATTAAATTATATATTTAATATGTATTATGAAAAATATATAGGATTAAAAAATTTATATAAAAGTTTTGATTTACAAGAATCGTATAAATTAAAATATTGTTCAAAGGAAAATAATTTATTTAAATTTATTTGTTTAGAAAATATTGATATTGAAAAAAAAAATATTATATTAATTAAATGCAAAAATAAAAATGGACATATGTTTTTTCTAGGTTTTGTTAAAAATGTAAGAAAAGTAAACGATTTTTGTGTGGTATATATGGATATAAAAAAATATCAGAATGATAACAAAAACATTGGAATTATTGAAAATTATAAAGAAGATATTAACAATTTAAAACTATATGAAGAACAAGAAATTTGTGAAGAATATTTTGAATCTTATTTTAATCGAATTAAAGATAGACAAGAAAATTCAAATAATGAAAATTTAGAAAAAATAAAAAATTCAACATTATTTCAACAAAATAGTGATCATGAAAAAGAGCTGATAATTTATGAAGGTATAACTTTATCAGTTCAACTAAACACAATAACTAATCGAATTAAATATTCTATTTTAAATATTTTTGAAAAAAAAAAAGAGAATGAATATTTAAATAATGAAGTTACTAAAATTTTATTAAATGATGATACTCGTGTAGACATTCACACATATTGTGATAATGAAGAGGGAATAATACAAAGACAAAAAAAAAAAAATATATTAAATAACTCAATGAGTTATACTTCCCTAATTCATCAGGCTGTAAACAGATTTTTAGAAAGCCAAAAAAAGCATATACAAGTTTATAACATTTTAAATGAAGATTTAATAAAACAAGATCAAATAATAAATAAATTATATAAACAATTAAAAAATAGTCCACAAGAATTTACTAAAATATCTGAATTTTATAAAAAATTTGATATATATCAAAAAAAAGTATTAAAAGATATCTTAGTTGACAGTAACAAACCACCAATACATATAATTCATGGTAAAAAAAAATACAAATATGTTGCATTTTGTTGGAATTGTGATAGTTATTATGTGTGCAAAATATGTGTAAATACTCCTTCTTTATATGATATATTTTTTTATAAAATAATTTTTCTTCATTTTTATGCCCAGGGGCGCCCGGAAGTGGCAAAAGTAATTTGATTTCATTCCTGATTTATATGTTGAGTTTAGAAAAGAAGAATAATATATTTGTCGGAACTTGTAAACATATATCCGTAGAAAATATTAAAAGAAAATTGATTAATTTGAATTTATGTCTAAATAAGAATGATAAAGATAAAGCAGTAAAACATCAGAAATCAGATATATATATAGATACAATATATCAAGCATTTAAAATAAAAGATAAAAAAATAAAACATTTAATTATTGATGAAGCTTCAAGTTTATCCGAATATAATAGTTTAATTTGTTTAAATTTAAATGCTAATTATATATATGCATTTGGTGATGATAAGCAACTGACATTTCATAGTATAATCAATGAACAAAAAAGAAATGAAATAAATTATTTTAGTATATTTGAAAAATTAAAACAATATAAGAATGTAAAATGCCATTATTTATTTACACAATATAGATTAATATTTCCAATTTATTTATTTATATCTTTTTATTTTTATAATAATAAATTAATAGCTTCTAAAAAAATAGTTGATAATTTTATAAAATCAAATAAGTCTTATTTTTTTGAAATATTTAAAAATGACAAAATGTCACAAAATGTGCAAAATAATTTATATTCACATTTTTCTATACCTATTCTATTTATTGATACATATACTGAAAAATTAAACCATGATGTTTTTGAGCAAAAAATAAATCAATCATATATAAATAGTTTTGAAGCTATGATTATTTTAAAACTTATACAAATTATATCTTTACCAAACCTCAAACCAAATCTAGCTATTCTAACTCCATATATCAGCCAAAAAAATTATATTCAGAAAATTTTACAAGAAGGGATTTCGGAATATGAACAAAATGATGGAAATGAAAAAAACGATAATCATAAAAGAAATGAAGGAAATAAACAAAATGTGGGAAATGAAATAAACGAGTCTAACATATCCTTAAATATAAAGTCTATCCCGTTTGCACAAGCTGAAAATTTTCCAGATTTTAAACAATCAATTCAAAATGAAAAAAAAAATTTATGTTTTATTAATTCAAGCGAATCAGCATTATATTCAAATAATAGAAGTATTTCAAGCAATGTCGAAACTAATATATATAATAATACTATACTCAATTATTCTAAAAGTTTAAGTAATGAAAAAAGTATAATAAATAGTAATTCAAATAGATTGTCTAGCTTATTTAATATTCCAAATAAAAAAAATAACAATTTTATTCATAAAAAAAATGAAGAACAATATAATAATAATTTTTATAAAAATGTTTATACTATTGATAGTTATCAAGGATGTGAAAGTGACTTAATTATTATAAGTACGGTAAGATCAAACGAAAATTATTCTTTAGGATTTTTAAATGATGAAAAAAGAATGAATGTTTTATTAACACGTATGAAAAAGGGGATTATTATTATTGGAAATTCCAAAACTTTAAAAAATAATTTTTTTTGGAATGAATTTATATCATTCCTTGATTTTTTTAATTCTAGAAAATCTGTTTTTTCCTTGCCAGCTTTGAAAGATATAAAGTATTGAAATCTTTTTATTAGTTTTTCAAATAGGCATAAAGCCCTGGGAAAAAACAAAAATAAAAAATGTGCGCATAAACTTTTGTTTTCTATTATATATATCCGCTTTATTTTTTTTTGTTAACTTATTTTTCTAATTTTCGTAATTTTATTCCATGGAAAGGATTATTGTAAAGTCATTTTACGTGATTTATCGTGTTGTCTATTTGGCCATTTTTAAGGGCACGCATTACAAAGTTGTGTTAAAATATTTGAAAATGTAAAAAAATATCATACACATATTTATGGATATATTACAAAAACAATGGTAAAAAAAATGTAGTTTATACAAAAAAATTAAGGAAAATGCAGTGCGGAATTTTTTGGTATTTTCAAGCAGAGAAAATATAAAATCGCCTAAGAATTTAAAAATAAAAAGTAAAAAATAAAAAGCAAAAAAATATAAAATAAAAAGTGGAAAGCGAAAAATTGCATGTGTGCACCCTTTCAAGTTTAAATTCAATAAAATTCCGTGCCCATAAAACTTGAATTCATGCAAAAATTAAATATAAGTATTATATTTATATTGTAGAAAAAATAAGAAGTTGTGGGAATACGTGGTGTGTGCTTAAATACTGTTTATACCATAATGTTGAATTCACACTTTTTTAAAAAAATCCGTTATTTTTGTTGATTGTTTAATAAGCAATTTGCTGTTTTTATTTTTTTTTATCTTATATATATTTATACGTTTTAATGTTGGAGAGATAGAAGTTTTGGTTTTTACACTATTATTATTATTATTATTTGGAGTATTGTTGTGACTCAAGTCAGTAGGAATAGAATATATTTCATGTACATCTTTTTTGTTTTGCCAATTATCAATTTTGTTATTTATAATGGTTGTGTTTTTTTCATTATTATCTATAATATCCTTTTTATTCGAAATGGTATCAAAAATATTTTCAACAGATTTTCCTTTAAACAAGTTCATTTCAATTGTTTGTGTTTTTGAGATACTTGGTGTATTATTTAAGGGTTCTGATGAGTAAGAATTATTAATTTGTTTATCTATGAAATCAATAAAATTATTATGTTTATTTTGTATATTATTACTCGGCATTTGGGACTTTGAACAAAGAACATATCTTTTTTTTGGTGTATTATTTTCATTTTCTGAATCTATAGTTTTAATTCTTCTAATAATTTTATTTTTAATTATAATTTTTTTTTTTGAATCATTTTCGTCATTTGATATCTGATTATCATTACTATCTGTTATGGCACCATCTAATTTATATTTATATAATTTTTCTTTTAAAGTTTGAATTTGGCTGTTTTTTTCATTAATATCTTTTTTTAAATTTTTAACAAGATATGCATGATTTTTTTGTATATCTAAACAATTTTTTATATAGTTTAGAATAACATTTTGTTGTTCTTCTAAACTTAACACATTTAATCCAAATAGCAAATTGAATTTATTTAAATCTTCTTTATTTAGTTTGTCTAAATATTTTTCGATTATTTTATATTTTTTTAATTCTTTATCATATTCTTCAACTTTTGTAGTAAGTAATATTTTTTCCTTTAAATACTCATCTTTTAATTCTTTTAATTTTAATTTTTCAAATTCGTTTTCTTTTATTTTTATATTATTTTTACTTATTGTATCTGTTAATATTTTATTCTTATTTGTTAAGGTTAATATTTCTAAGCTATATTTCTCATTTTCATTTTGTTCCTTTATCAGCTCTGTTTCAAATTTTATTAAATCGTCATATAGTTCATCTTTACTTTTATTAATCGTCCTTTCATCAATTTTTAATTTCTTATCTTCATTTATTTCGTAATGAATATACAATAAATTTTTCTTATAACACACACATTTACATAACGGGCAAGTTTTTTGGACAGATATCCATTTTTTTATACAACTATAATGAAAAACATTACCACAATTTTTTTCAACACACAAATTATTTTTTAAGCTTAATCTACATATACAACATTCAGGGAAAATGGGCATTTTTATTTCTTAAAAAAAAACGATTTTGTATTTCAAAAAAATTAGCCAAAGAATATTAGTATAAATTTTGTTTCTATGCATATGCTTATTAAAAAATGTTAACCGTTTCCTGTATCTTCTCTTTTTTATTTTTAATTTCCCCAGTGTTTGTTCACGAAAATACTTAAAGTACCTTTTCATTGAATATTTATTTACAACTGACCAACCATTTCTTTATTTCATTGTATTTTTCGCCTATGTATTTATACACATACATAAATATATATATATATATATATATATATATATATATATATGTTTGCTTGTTCTGACATATTTATTGAACATATCTACAAAATTATCACTTAGCGATCAAATTAGGTATATTATATTATATTTTTTATTTTTTTAGCTAGCTGTTTGATTTTTTTTTTTTTTGCCTTCATATAATAAGACTCTTTGTATTTATTTAAATTGAGTACATATTTAAGTTTTAATTGGTCGTTTTATCAAATTAATTAAAAAAAAACGAAACTTGATTTATGGATAATATGTATGAATTTTCTGTATTTTTGCATTTTCCATTATTTTCACGAATATTTATAGAATGTGCTTATTTTTTTTACAAATAAATTGTGTATTATTATTTTATTTGCCTTTTTATGATTTATATTTTTCCAAATATATTATGAATACCTATGTATGCAGTTGCTAATATATATATTAGGATATAAAGGACGAGAATGAAAATGATATATTAATGGGATATTAAAAGTTTTTATTTTTTACGATTTTTAATTTTAAACCTTTTTTCAAGTGTGTACTGAGCATATATATTCCAACACGTGCATATACTTTTGTAAAAAAAGAATGATTGAAAGATACAAAAAACCGTTTCTTTAAAATATTAATTTATAATTTATTAGTATGATTTAGTAAAATAATATGATATACATGTATATTAAATATGCTAATTATTCTAAATGCGCTAAATATGCTAATTGTATTAATTGTATTTACACACATGTTTGCACAAATGTGTGAATTTGCAAAATATTTTTCCGCATTATCGTAATCATATTAATCACAATAATTTTAATAAAATGTTATCACATTTTTTAAAGTTGTTTCATATTAACATTTTTTAAATCGCTCCACAAATAAGCTAGCCACGGCTGAAAAAAAAAAACGGTTTAAGGTATAAACCCCAAATTTTAAATTTACGAAATGGTTTCTCAAATGTTAGGTTGGTATCCCCATGCAAAATAAAATCGAAATTAAAATAAAAGCGACGAAAAAGTAAAACGGTGAAGACATATAGTAATATACAAATAAGTTTAATTTCTATGGATAGTCATAGCTAAAAGAGTTAACAAATTTGTGTGTGCATGAAAAATTTAGTAAATTTCGAAATAAGAAAAAAAAGTAAACATAAAAAGGGGTTGAATAAATAATACAAAAAATATGTGTATATACACAAAGTGCATAGTATATAAAATGACTGTTTTATTAATATATTTCAAATATTTGAATTTTCCAATAATATTTGAGTAATTATTGCATAACTTCAGTTGTGTGCTTAACCCATTGAATCAAATTGTGGTTTAAATTATATGTTTCGATATTTTCTAAAAATATATCGTAGCATGGAAATTTAGTAGGTTCATGTAATCCAAAGGAATCGTTACTAAAATTTTTTATATTTAAATGATTTAATGAATAAGATGATAAAATAATAATATCTAAATCGACAAGCCTAAAAAAAGATCTTCTATATGCATCCAAAGAAAAACCAACAATTTGTTCTTGTGGATATGCTTGTTTAAATTTGTTAATTTCTAATATAATTACATATAAAGTTTTTGGTAATATTTCTTTTTTATATAATCGGGTAAATGCACACAAAATCATATACTCGATTGAGCATAAATCTCGTAAAACTTTTTTAATATAATGTCTTCTAATAAACTTTGATTGTACATTATTTAGTATATAATAACTTTCAACATTATTTTTTAATTTTATATTTTCTTTAAGTTTGCGTGGGCTCATGTCTAAATCCATATTGAAATGAAAGTTATTTTCATGATTTTCTATATTTTCATTATCATCAAATTTTTCATAATCATTAAAATTTCGTTTAATTGGTGTGCAATCCAATTTACATGGTCTTTCTTTTAAATATTCAAGATTACTTTTTTTATGTTTTGAAAAAAATCCCAATTTTTCTGAATTTATATTTTCAAAATTTGTATTATCATTTGCTTGTTCACGATAAAAAAAATCATTATCTTTTTCTTGGTCATGAATAAAATAATTGTTTTGATTATTGTTGGATTTTGAATTATTTGATAACATTTTTTTTAAAGGAGTTGGATCTAAAATAGTATTATTTTCAAACACATTTAGATTACCATTTAAAATATGTTTATATTCACATATAGATAAAATAGCATCAACACATGTGTGATATATATGTCTAATATCAAGGCCATAATTAATATCATAGGACCATTGATTTAAGAGCTTAGTATTAGCTATTTCTTTTTGTATAGTAGAATTATAAATTTGAAGAAATTTTTGAATTTTAATTAGATCAGAATATGAAAAATAAACTGAATAATATTTTTTTATAAGATGAAAATCATCTAAATTAACATATAAAACTTTATAAACTAATTTTGTAATTTCTTCAATATTTAAAATAGGAGATATATATATCATTTCAAATGTAAATCTCGATTTTATTCTTTTTTCTAATGTTTGAGTTATATCAAGAACATTAGTTAAACAAATTATATTAATACATATACTTTTTTTATGTAAAAGATCGAAAAGTGTGTATAATAGATTTTGTTTATTTTGTAAACAAAATTTTTCTACATTTTCAATAATTAATATTGTTTGTTTTTTTTCATCATTTATTTTTACTAATAATTCTTCTAACCTTATAATATAATCGTTTAATAATAAATTTGTTGGCATTTTTTCATCTGTTTCTATATAATTGTATAATTGTGAATATATAGATTTGATACATTGCAAATCATCTTTATATAAATATGCACTAATTCGAATAATATATAAAAACCTTTCTTCTTTTTCTTCTTTTTGAATTTCGTCAACAATTTTTCGATACTTTCGATTAAACCCTGAATCATTTTCGTTATCTTCATTTTCATATTCGTTAGTATTCCATTCATATTCATCAGAATTATGACTATTATTTGTGTCTGTATTATTTTCATTATCTTTAGTGTGTTCTTTAAACATTTCTTCAAATTGAATTTTATTTCTTATATTAGTATTCTTTCTTAAAGGAGATAAATCATTATTTTCAAATAAATTTTTAATGTTATCATTAATTTGTTCGATATTTTGATTAAGTAAATTAGTGTTATTATTCTCAGAATATTTTTGTTTTAATTTTGCATTTTTTAATCTTTCTTGTTTATTGTATAGTGTTTCATTTTTTTGATTTTTTTTTTTTTTAGGTGTAAAATTAAATAATGGTTCATCAAAATTTATTTTAATTTTTTTAGGGGATGATAAAGAAGAACCAGTTTCATAACTTGTTGAATAATCATTTTGGTAATTTTTAGTTGTATATGGTGTTTTTTTATATATTTTTTTATTCCATGAATGTTCTTGATCTGATATAAATAAGACATTTTTTTTAGCTTGATTTTTATCTTTTATATTTTTTTCAATTTGTAAAAATTTATTGAAATATTCAATTGCTAAATTTACACAAGTTGTTTTTCCACACCCTAACATGCCTGTTATTAAAAAAATTTTGTTTTCTCGAATTTTATAAGATTTAATTAATTTATTTAGCAATTCTTTAATATTGAAATTTAAGTCGTTTTTTGCTTCACTTTTTGGAGATACATCAGAATTAGCATCCTTTTTATCTGTAACTTCTTTTTTTTTTTTTTCATCTTTGCTTAATAAATTGTTAAACATAATATTTGAAATAGACTCTTCTTCATATTTCTCAAAATAATTACTATATAACCCTCCATGTAAAGCTAAATTTGCTTTTATTCTAACGATATGTTTTATATAAGTTAATATATATACATCATAATAGTTATCTTCTTGATTTTCGCCATTTGTTTGTATATCATTATAAATATTAGTATTTTTATATGCCTTTATTTTAACATTGGCTATATTTTCTAGATTTAAACTATCCAACATATTGTTCATTTTTTTTATAAAAAAAAACTATTTCCTTTTAGAATAATTATATGCTTGTAAAAAAAAAAAAAAAAAAAAAAACTTGGTTAAATATTCCTACTTAATATAACCTTCTTGGGTAATAATAAGTAAACTTTGCAATAATATTTATCTCGTTTTATTTTGGAAATATAATATTAAGAACAAGCAGCATTTGCAACTCTTATTTGCATATTACCTATATATCCACGTTTAAAGGATAAATAAAATGCATATTATATGTTGGTTTTGTTATTTGCTCATTTCTCTTAAATGTTTTTGTGTGTAATTATAATGCAGCAAATCCCACACATACTCGAACATATATTTTAATTTTCTTCACAAAGAAGAGGATACATGCATATTATTAATATAGTTTTTTTTACTTTTTTTGCATTAATATTTTTTGAAATGTTTATAAAATAGTACTATATAATCATAATAAAAGAATATAATTTAACAATTTAAGCTATGGTGAAAACTAAAGGAAATAAAAGGTGAAAAAACTTTTGGACGCATAAAATAATTATTATAATTAAAGAAAACATATATTCATTTTTCATACTTTTTCATTATTTTAATACGAACAAAATTTAAATCCTTTTACATTTTTGTATATATGTAAAATTAATCAATGAAAAATGGAGTTTTTATTTTTTATATTTTTCACATTTAAGCACAAACTATAATCACATATATTTAATAATTAAAAAATGCATAAAATATTATGCGAGCACACAAACCTTATATAAAAAAATACACATTCTTATCACAATTTTAGTAGACAAAATTTGAAAAAAATGTTTTCCCATTAGCATTTCCTTTTTAATACAAAAAAAATATCATAATAAATAAAACGTGATTTCATACTTATAGCTTAGGGACTAATTTTTCGCGGCTTACTAGTAAAGAAAAGGAATACACAAATTTGAAAAAGAAATAAAATTTGAAAAAAGAAACACAAAATTGAAAAAAGGCACACAAAACTGGAACAAATAACTAATTACACACATATACATGAATAGCCAACCGTGAACAATTTTTCGAAAAAAAGCGTTTTCTTAAAACTTATGTTTTCATTAAATAAAGATAATATTTTTTTCGAATTTCTTAGGCTTATTTCTAATACTTTTATGTTTCTTTGTTTATTTTGATCATATAAAATATTGATAATTTTTATATTTAAAAAAAAAACTTTATAAATAAAGCTAAATGTAAAACTCTCTTATACAAAAGGCTTATAATATTTTTTTTTTTCAAAATGATAACACAATTAATAACATATGTAATACTGGTATATATATGACATTTCTACTGTGTAAAACAAATAAAAAAAATGGACAAATTATTGATCATATTTTAAAATAACATAAATGAAAAGTGCATAAAAAATATATTATTAAGTATAACTTGTTACATGTAACATTTTCCATTTTTTAAGTTTTATAACTTTTTCAAAATTTTTTTTTTCTCCTTTTCAATAATAAAAGATCTTTTTTTTCCCCTCAACGAGATATTAATATAATAGTATATGTGGCAAAATTAAGAAAACATAATCATATATAATGTTATTTGTTTGTAAAAAATTGGAAATATATATAAACATCTATTATAAATATTAATTATATATACGATTCATTTTAAGTATGCAATAGTACATACTTGCATACGCATATGCATATGCATATATAGTATATAATATAAATTATGCTATACATATATAATATACATTATATTATATATTATGCTTTGTATCATTTAAATAAAAAAAAAAATATATGTATATATATACGATAGCTGGCAATATATAGGCATTCTATAAAAAATATATTATATAAAGATAATTAACGAGTACAGTAATTAAAAAATATTTCCGTATAAACCTTAAAATTAATTTAAATATATATAATTAAAACCTCTTTCAAATTACGGAATGTAGATATATATTTTTTTATGATATACAATATTATTATTTTATTATTATTATTGTTATAATTTATAAGCCTATACATAAAATTATATGTATTAGTACATATTCTATGAGAAATTCAAAATTAATTTGTGATTAAAATTAAGAAAATAAAAAAAAAAGCAAAAAAATAATTAAACTTTATAATATTTGAAGGTATAATAGTGGTACATATATATATACTTTTTTATAGAAAGGTATATGCTAGTTTTAAAGTGTATGGATATTCATACATTTGATATCAGGATTAGCTACTGATATATTTATACATACACATAATATTTTTTTTATCACATATTATTTATTTATTTGGAAAATGGTGTGTACAGAAGAGGAAAAGAAAAAAGGAGAAGAACATGAAAAAGAATTAAACGAGAAAATAAAGAATATGAGTTTTGATGAAAGGATAAAAAATGCGCTTGATGCAAAATTGGATGGAAACAATGATTTTAAAAATAAAGATTATGAAAATGGTATTAATAAATATAAAGCAGGTTTAAAATATATAAAAGATATGGAAAATAAGAATGATAAAATAAAAGAACTTGAAATAGCTTTATTTCTTAACCTAAGTATATGCTATTATAACATGGAAAAGTATAATGATGCACATGAATATGTAACAAAAGTTTTAAACATTGATAAAACAAATAAAAAAGGTATGTTTAGATTATGTCAAATTGAATTTAATAGATGTAGCTTCGATGTTGCAAAAGAAAAAATTCATGAATTTTTGAAAATTTATCCTGAAAATATCGATGCAAAAAAATTATTAAAAAATGTTATAATTAAACAAAATGAGCATAATAAAAAACAAAAAGAAGCTTTTTCTAAAATTTTTGAAAAAGCATCAGGATTATATGAAGATAGAGAAAAAGAAATAATACAAAAAAAAAAAGAAAAATATGAACAAGATATGAAAAAAAAAAAAGAAAATAATGAAGAAATTATAAATTTTGAAGAATGGGAAATTCAAGAAAATGAAAAAAGAAAAAAAGAAGATGAAGAACAAAAAAAAAAACAAAAAGAAAAAGAAATGGAAAGAGAAAAAGAAAGAGAAAAAAACAATAAAAAAAAACAAAATAATAAAAAAAATGAATCTATTTCTTCAAATACAACACATAATTCATCTGATCTAGAAATAGATGAAGAAGATCAAAAAATAATTAATGAAACAAAAAAAATGGGTTATTGTTATTTTAAAAAAGATATAAAAGACGATGATAAAAAATTATTTGAAAAAAATATACCAAGAAAAATTGAAGAAGCAAATGACATTGATTTAAATTCTCAAAAAAATTCAAATAAAGCAATTTCATCTTGGAATTCAGGAGGTACAACTTATGAAGAAAAAGATATGACCAAATGGGTAAAAAATAAATTAGATTATTATTTAAAAAATATTAGTTTTAAAAATACAGAAGAATCTGACTATTTAAATCTAAATAATCAAAATGAATTTAATTTAACAAATTTAAATTATCCAGAAATATTACCTATACAATATTTAAATAAAATTAAAATAAATGAAGTTAAAGATTTATTAGCAGAAGCTCAAATTGTTGTTATAAGAGGAACAAAAAGACATATATTTGAATTTT
This sequence comes from Plasmodium berghei ANKA, assembly GCF_900002375.2. Lineage (NCBI taxonomy): Eukaryota > Apicomplexa > Aconoidasida > Haemosporida > Plasmodiidae > Plasmodium > Plasmodium berghei. Next base: position 1,886,947 of record NC_036171.2, read on the forward strand.
CTTGTAATTTGCATGTATCCCTTTATATAAACTTACCTGAATTTCATGTTCATAAAATTATTGTGCAAATTAAAGAATTGTCCAGTGAATTAGAAGCTGGAAAAACATGGAAAAATTATATTTTTATAAAAAAAAATGATAAATTAAAAATACCTGATAAATTATTTGATAATATATATAGTTTTGTGGTTAATGATATAGAAACACAAATTAAAAAATTTACAGAGGAATACAGTACAATGTGAAAACAAAAAATGTTAATATTATAGAATTTGCAAAATTCTATTATATATATTTATTAATTATGTCCAATATATATGCATGAGCACGTGTGTGTACAATAGGAGGAATTTATCCCTCCCAGTTTTATATACAATTTATGCTATATATATTCACACTTCGGCCAACAGAATGTTGTCATTTTTGTTTACACATCAATATACATGTATATACCGATACACATACATTTATACATTGAATAGATGAACTGATTTTTTTTATTCATCCACTTTTGTATCTTATTCACAAAAATGCATGCACATATATTTTCCCCCTTTTTCTTATAAAAATTGTTATTAAATATTTTCCTATTTTATACAAAAAATATTTAAAATAGTAAATAAATTAATTAGAAAAATGAAAAAATATAAAATAAATAAGGTGCGACTTTGAAATGGTTTCTTAATAAATTTCTTTTAAAAATAGTTCATGATTTGTAATGAAAAAAATGTATGATAAAATATAGATTATTATATTTATCCTCATAAAATGAAAAATGTTAAATTATAACAAAGTAGTTGAATAAGATAAATGAAAATAAGCGATTAAACATTAACTGGATGCTGCTGGAACGGATGCTGCTGGAACGGATGCTGCTGGAGCGGATGCTTCTGGAGGGGATGCTGGAGCAGGTGGTGGTGAACTGGGTGGTGTCTGGATAGGTGGTGTTTGAAAAGACGATGTTTGGAACATTTTGCTTATATTTTCATATAATTTTTCATATTTTTCTTTATATTCTTCTTTTTCAGTTACTAAATAATTGTGTCTTTTTGAAAATGCATAAATACCAGATATTAAATTATTTAATTCTTCTGCAAACTTGTTATCATGTAAAGCTTTTTTAAATACAGCTAGCAATTCATTTAATTTATTATTAGAATTAGTTACAAACATTTTTATTAGTAAATCTTTTATTATTTCAGATTCTTTTGGTGTTATTGCAAAATTGTCATATTTTTTTTTGAACTCACGATATTTACTATGGTTTTCATTGTCGTTGATTAAATTTTTATTTTCGCTATTAGTAAGGATTTCATCGTAAATAGTGTCCAGGTATTTTATTCCTGTACCATTTGCCTTTCTGCTAGGCGAAGCTGGTTGATCGACCCGAGATTCAACTCCGCCTCCACTTGACCCCCCTTGTGCACCTTGTGCACCTGCCACACCCTGTCCACCTGCTCCACCTGCTCCACCTGCTTCAATCTGTCCACCCGACCCTACTTGTGCATTTTGTACACTTTGTCCATCTGTTCCACCGGTTCCACCTGCTCCGGATACTCCGGTTGCTGGGCCTGATGCACCTGATGCACCTTCTCCGGATGATGGTTCGGCATTCCCTTCGACTTCGTCATTGTCATAATCCTTGCTTTCCTTTTTCAACTCATCAATTTTCATCTTTAATTCCGCAATTTCGTCACTAACAGCATCTTCTGAAACCTGATTAGATGAAATTTGTTGTTCAAACTTGTTTAATTTTTCAGTTAATTCATTTATCTGATCTTCTGGTGTATCAATATTTTCGCTTAATACCCAATTCAGCAGAAGTAAGGAACTTAATAATGCAATTTTCCCTTTCATTTTAAAAAAAAAAAATATATATATAAAGTTCAAAAGTTAAAATACTAGAATAACTATTACTATTTTAATAAACTAAAATTTTTTAAAATATGAATAACCATTTAAATAACCAGAACTGAAATAATATTAAATTAAAAATAACAAAAAAAACACAACTTATTGCCCCATATACTTTTTTCCAGTTTTTATTTTTTGTTTATTTAAATTTTTTATTTTTTTAGACGCATTAAAAAAACAGATTTACAAAATATTGTATGGTCGTATTCCCAATATTTACTACACATTTGTGTGTGTATGCACTTGTATATAAATGGAAAATTAAAGATCCGACTTGACTAAAAATATAAAATTATGGGGTCGACAAATATTTTAATTTTTTATGATCAATGTATGCACAATTTTAGAGAGTTTTATAAAAATAAATTATTTTTTTTTAAGTATCCATTTAAAGAGCATATTAAATTGAGTTTTCCAATGTTACCGAAGAAAAATACAAACTTCGAACAATGTTTCATTGGGTGCTTAATAATTTTATTTATTATTTTTTATATTTATGGCTTTAAATCAAGTTTTAAAAATTGTTTTCAAAATTTTGTAAAAAAAATATATAATTATACTATTAAAACAAATGTTGGTATATTAAGGCTTGTCGGCAACGCATGAGCGATACGATAAACACTTTTTAAATACATATTTATTATTCGTTCTTATACAATTGTGTATACACACACTTACATTATGTATTAGTTTGATAAGCAAATATAAAAAAATATATTAAATAAGAGCATATATATGCAAACAGTATGAAATTACAAACTGTTTTATATGTATTTCCTGTGTACATAATTTATTTAAGATCAACTGTAGCTAAGGCCTTTAATACACTGGCTATGAAATTGTTATTTTCTTCTTCTAATCTGGATTCACTTAAATAGTTATATTTTTTAGCAAAACTATAGACACCATAAATAAAATTTTTAAAATGTTTTTTATATTCTTCATCATTTAATGATTTTATAAGTATATCATATAAGTAAATGGGGTTTTCAGCGGTTCCACTTTTAAAGTAACTTGAAATAATTTTTTTTGCAATAGCATATTCCTCAAGATTCATAGCAAAATCGCATTCACTTTTTAGAGAATTATATTTGCTATGGTATTGGGTAGTATGCACTTGTTCATTGTGATTTTGTTCATTAAGAATCTCATCAAAAATTGTGCCTAAGAAAGCGTTTTTTTCTATGATAGATTCAGAACCAGCTTGCACTTCATTATTGCCCCCTTGTATTCCATCACTTCTTTGATTTTGAACATTTCCTTGCCCACTACTACCTAATTGAACCCCATCATTTGCGTTCTGACCATTTCTGACGGTTTCTCCATTTCCTTGATTTCTTTCGCTTGCTTGTGATTCGACATTCGCCTCAACGAGGGTTGCACCGTTTGCATCTGAACCCATTTGAACTGGAGTTAATTTGTTTGCACTTTGACCCCAAAAGGAATCATCATAATTATCTAAATCGTCCTCGCTCATACCCAAAACAATTTTGTCATTATTTGAATCTTCATCATATTCCTCTTCAAGGATGTTTGCAATATCTCCTGATGACATTCCTTTTTCATATTTGTTCATTTGATCAATTTGGTTTTTTAATAATTGGTATTTTTTTTTAATATCACTAATATATTCAGGATTGTTATATAAATCATGGTTTTTATTTTTAAATATATTTATAACATCAGATATACTTTCATCATCAACATTATCATCATTATTCGAATAATCATTAGCTGACACGGCTTTTAAAGATAATGCTAAAATAGCTAAAAAACATAACTTTTTATATGCCATCATTTTGTCTAAATATATGTGTGTGTATGTATGTATATTAATAGATTCAAATATATTTATATCAATAAAAATATATAAATGTATTGGTTGTATAAAATGTAAATAATAATGTAAATAATTCTACATAAAAAAAAAATTTAATGAAAAATTTAAATACATAATAATAAACAAAAATAAAATTTATATGACTATTTTAAATATTATAATTTTTTTAAAATTATAGATTTATATAAAATTGGGTCGACATACTTTTTTTTTTTTAATTATGTATATGCATATAATTTATATCTGTCTAATAAAACATATTTTCTCCATGCAGTTATTTTTTCCTTTTATAAAAAATAAACTTTAATTTTTTCACATAAAGGAATTGTATTTACATAGTTAAACATTATACATGGTCTAAATTAACAATATATATATTTTTTTCTATTTGATGCTTATTTATATAAGAAAAAAAAACAGACAAATTGCTGATTAAATCTAGCAGGTGTTGCAAAGGTAAATATAAAAATAATTATGTGCATATGCATATAATAATGTGTGCATATTTTTTAGACAAATGAGTAATAGTGCAAAATAAATATATTAAAACATGTTTTCATTTGCTATAATTTTAAAGTGTGTTCCACACTGTAATAAAATCGATCATGTTTTATATGTCCGCATGTTGCTCCAGTTATTTATTACAAACTATTTTCTAATTTATTAACAATTTTTATTTCAAAACTGTTTCCTTTTTGAACTATATTTTTTTAAATATTGAAAAAAAATGTTATAAAATATACACAAGTTTTACAATTTTTATATTATAACATTTTTAGAAAAATATATATTTTTTTATTTTTGGTGAATTCCCTAGCACACCCTTTCGAATGTTTTACCTTCGCCTATAATTTTAGGTGCATTTTTATGCGGTATCCGCAATCTTCTTTTCTTGATATAATTTTTTATTTTGAATCAACACATATCTAATAATGATTTTGATTTTTTCATTGTTCATTGAATTGACAATTTTAGAAGTTTCATTTTTTTATTGTACCTTATCTTTATATACATGTATATGCCATAATTTTTGTTACTAAAAAAGTAATAAAATTTTTAAGCATTTAATTATGTTTGCCCCAGTTTTTATTGTTTTACTAATTTATATCAAAATAACAGAGGTGTAAATAGAAAGTGAAAAAAGAGGAATTGGAATTACCAATACATAAGAAAAAAAATATATTGGAATAATTGTGACATATTATTTAGTTTAAACAAATTTATATTTGCAACTTAGTATATAACCATTTATTAATTTATATATAATTGACATAAAATTTCCATTCATAGCAAGTTGTTTTCTTTGGGAATAATATACTTGGTGAATATAAGCATATCACTAAGTTACATTTTAAATGTTCCACAATAATTTGTTTATAATAAAAATCTTAAAATTGTTAAAATATTTAATTAACTAGTTTTTAAAAGGACTATCCTTAACTTCTATGGTATTTATATACATGTATGTGTTTCGAGGTATGTCGGAAAAAACAAATTATATTTTAAATCGATCATAAACGTATACGCTTTTTATAGGGAAACGAAAATGAACTATATGTAAACGATGTATAGGATATTAAAAAATATAAAATATAATAAAATACTTTAACAATAATATTATTACAAAATTAAAGAAGTATTATAGATATCCATAATACATAAAAAAGGAATAGTATAAAATAAAAATAAAATATTAATTCAAAATTGTTTACAGCATTCTAATGTTTTACAATACTGTAATAATATTACATAAATAATGGTGCAATCATAAGTATCCTTTCACATTTTTTAAATATTAAATTACATAGAATTAAGTAAGGACAAAACATTTTCAAACAATGCCATGTACATTTTATCATTATCGGTCATGACTTTTCCTTCTTGATTTTTTTTAACAAAATTATACATATTATTCATAAATTCTTTAAATTCAGTTTTAAAATTTTGATCCGAAAGTGCTTTTGTAAGTAGTTCATATAAAAAGTTTGAATTTAAATTAAAATCATGATGATTTTTCATAAATACTTCAACTAATTTTGAGAATATTTCAAATTCTTTCTCATTAATAGCTATAACATTATCATATTTATTTTTAAAATCTTCATATTTATTTTTATAATTTCCATTTTTATCATTTTCATTTAAACTTGCAATAACAGCGTTATAAAAATCGTTTGTATAGTTTGGGCTTAGTATATTTATTACACCATCTTCTGTATCATATATATCATTGTTTTCTGCATCTTCATTTTGTTCAGTTTCGTCATTATTATCTGTTAAGGTTTCATTTTCTTCATCATTAGATGAACATTCCTTTTCTGATTTTGAATTATCACAATTTTTTTTATCACAACATTTACATTCATTATTTTCACCCTCATATTCGTTATTTATCTTTTCATTTGGTAAATCATTATTTGAATCGATTTTGCTTATGTCATTTGAATCGATTTTGTTTATGTCATTTGAATCGATTTTGCTTATGTCATTTGAATCGATTTTGCTTATGTCATTTGAATCGATTTTGCTTATGTCATTTGAATCGTTAGGTATGTCAATGTTGTTGATATTTATAGTCGAATCTGATGAGTCACAAACTACAGCGGAATATAAGGCTAATACTACTAAAGGGGAAAGATATTTATTAACTTTCATTTTTTTTTAACAAAATTGAGAAAAAAATAATATTTTATATTGTTATTTTAAATATTTTTTAGCTTTTATTAATTAAATTTATAGTATATTTTCTAGGAAGAAACTAAAAATATAAAATAATAAATATATAAATAATAAAATAAATGATTGTAAATTTTAATGCTAATAAATTTTATTTACTTATTTTTATTTTTGTTTGTTCATGCAAGCTACGAAATTATACAATTCTAAAGAAAAATTTAATATAAGGATTTAAAAGTGCACAAAATAGTAATTATTTCTTTTTATTATTTTTAAAATTAAAAAATATATAATTATTTTTTTTCAAAAATATGCTAATTTTTAAATATGCATAGTAATAATATTTTTATTATGTCACACTTATAGTATAATTTGGTGATTTCTTTTTGCGAGCCTCTTTTCATAATTAATGAATACTTGCGTGCAAAACATAGCTTAAAATAGTAATACTTATTTTTTTTTAGATTATTGCACTATTTTCATAAAATAAAGACTTGTATATTTTATTATTTTTTTTTTGGGGAAGGGGGGGAGGTTGATAATATATTGTTCTAAATTGAGCAAATGATATGAAACATAAGCCCTATATACTAAAAATTTTTTTTTAGTATATTATTTACTTATCTTATAAAATATAACTTGATATTCGTATCATAAAATAATGAGGGGAATAATATATAAAAAAAAGTTGGAATATTTGTAAAAATTGTAAAAGTGATATCTTCACGAAAGTTATAATATACCAAACACACATACATATATATATATATATATATATATATATATATATATATATATATATATATATATTTGTTTATTTATTTATGAGAAGGCCGATTTTCGAAAATAACATTAAAAAAAAGTTATTGAATTATTTTACATATTTTACTGTACCTTATACCTAGTATTGAGAGTCAATACTTTGTTACTTTATTTCTTTTCTTCGTGTTTAAACCTGTTTAGGAATATAATAAATTTTTAATTGTAATTTTTATCAATATATCAAATAAAAATATTTTGAAAAATTATTTAAATTTAGAATAATATAATGATATATAAATTTGTATGTTAATCCATATATATATTAATTTTTTTTTTATTGTATCTCTTAAAATAAATATGATTTCTTCATATATAACCAACAATGCTGATGACAATATTTTGTATAGTTATAATGTAGTATCATTTCTTCATCTTTTTTTCTCTCTATTTTTTAAATAATAAATTTAACAAAAAATATTTGATCTAATTAAAATATAGCGCCCATAATAAAATCCTATTATTTTATACATTATAATAATTAATTATAAAATTATGGTAATGTATTGAATATGTATATATGGAAAGGATGAATAAAATCGACAAGAATTAGAAAAAATATAAAAAAAAGATAAAATTACCCTTTTTTTAGCCGCTTATATATATATATATATTTATTTATTTATTTATTTTATGTATAAAGAAATATACGAAAAAGGATAGTATTTGTCTAACTTTCTTTATAATTTTTAAAGTTCTTACGAATATTAATTTATATATATATATATATATATGTTTAAGACTATTTTTACATTTATCAAATAGCATATCATTTCAAAATTGTCACGAACTCAAAAAAAAAAAAGAAAAAATTATAAGAAAAATACATTCACATATGATATAAAACTTCTAACTTGTTTAATTTACATATATATGGACAATCAAAATTGATAAAATACGTTCAAAAAATATAAAAGTAGCACAAACAAAATAATAAAAAAATGATGAAATAACAAAATCGTACTAGCTAAAATCGTACATAAAATCCGTGAGTATATGTAATATATGTATATGCATCTATTCTGCATCTTTATTAAATTCACCATTAATCATTTTATCTATGATTTTCAATGATTGTTCAGATAAGGATTCAAAATTTTTTAACGATTGTGTCTCGCTTAAAAGATTGTGATGTTTAATTACATTATAATTATCAATTAAGAATTGTTTGATAGATTTTAATAGTTCTTTATTATTATTAAGTTTTTGTAATTGTTCAATCAATTGTTTACTATCTATATTGTTGTCTCTATTTTCAAAATAAAATTTCATTAAATCAGACATACCGTCTGTGTTCATCATATTATTTATACTTTCTTGTAAAGTTTCTGTATCAATATTATCAAACTTTGTATATTTTTCTATATTTGATTGGATTTTATTATAGTCATTATTATGTCTATTTGCATCCATAACTTCATCTGAAGGGCTTTCATCATTTACTTCGTCTGGTTGATTTGAATCCTTAATTTCTTCATTATTTTCTCTTAAGATGTTAAAGATCTCGTGATGTTCGAATAAATCATGATTTTCATTTTCATCAGTTTGGTCTAAATCTGTAGTTTCTAAACGATTATCTTGTCCATTTTCTTCACTTTCTGATAAGTCATTTAAAGGTATGTCACTTGATTGAGCATAATTAAAAATAAAAAATGTTGAAAGTAAAAAAAATATACTGCCTCTTTTCATTGTTTATACACACGTGCAAAATGTGAAAGCTATAAAAAATTTTTAAGATGTAACAAATTAAAGATATAAAAAAATTAATCATATAAAAAAATTAATAATATAAAAAAATTAATCATATAAAAAATTTATATTCAAATAGACTATATTTATTTTTTTTTTATAAAATTAATAAGAAAAACCAAAAACATTTAATAATCAAGTTAAAAAAAAAAAAAACTTTTATACATGCATGCATTTATAGATATGTTGTTGTATCTACTCATTGAAAGCTAAATAAAATATATTTTTCTTTTGTGGGCTAGTTTCTTTTGAGCCACTTAATTTCTCTTAAATATTTTTTAACCTATATTGATATTATATATATATGTGGACATGCTAACAAAATATAATTTAAAAAATGCTTTTTAATAAGAATTATAATAAACGTATATGTGTATATATGGTCTATATAAAAATATCTTTTACAATAAATTCAAATTGTATTATATTGATTTTAAAAATACTTTTTATAAGACTTATCAAAGAATAATCATGAATGTTGTGCCCATCTTATTATATCCATGTATTTTTACTTGTTTATTTATTTGGTACCTTTAAGAAAAATTTTGAAAAAAATGTATTTTATTATTTTCCAACAACAGTATAATGCATTTAAGACAAATTTTTTATGAATAATTTTTCAAATCATATAAACTAGCCAAGTAATGAAATGTTGGATATGTGTGCATATGCAAATCGTTTCGTGAAATCCCTTCATCTTTAGTTACCGCATGTCATTAATCACGCATAAATTATTTGTGTTTTTTTTATTTTTTTACTTTATTTATTTTGTATTTAAAATTTTATAAAGCTTGCAAGCTTTTTCCAACATTTCCCTTTCCATTCGTTAAATTCGATATAGAGAAAAACATCAATACAGAAGTGGTAATTATTATTTTATTTTATTTCACTATTTAATTTGGCTTTAAAGGTAGAATGTTATTATCACAATTCTTAGTAAATGTTCATTTTCTATCCCCCTCCGTTTGGCTCATTTATATTCCTATAGAGAAAAATTCAGCATAATATAAATCGTCTCTGATTTTGTTATTTATATAAGATACATAAACTTTTAACTATGACAATTTTTATATTAAAATAATAATATATTAATAATATAAAAACAACAAAATATATCGAGGCGCTTCTTTTTTCTTTTCTTGTCTTGTCTTTTATGGAAAATAATTTCACCAGGTATTTCGCATATTTTTCATAATAGAAAGGCACACATAAAAAAAATTAAAAAGTACATCGTTATAAAGTTCTAAAAATAAAAAAAATAAAAAAGATGAAATAAAATAAATCATATTTTAAAAGGATTAATTATATATTACTAAGATTTATTTGAAACTTTGGAGATTTTTCTCGTATTTGTGCATAAAATATTTATGTACATAAAACATCTACATATTTGTATAAATATTTTAACATATATTTTTCCTTATATATAGATAAGAGGTTATATGTGTATTTATTTCACATGGTATACTAAAAGGAATTAATTTTTTTTTTTATAGTTCGTTGCGTTATCATAAAAAAAATGCATTCTTATTCTCTTTGGTTGATTAATGAAATGATGAAATAAATTTTTTATTTTGCATCGAAAAAATATATACTATATATGCATTGAATGGCTCACAAATTTTGGTTTTATATATATACAGATATAGAAGATAGATAAGTCAGAACTAATGTCGATACATCTTTCCTTTTTTAAAATATGGATGGTGTGTTTACAATTTTTAAAAAAAGAAACAAAACCAAAAAAAGAGCATCAACATCAAACGGAAGGGAAAACACAAATGAAAAAAAATCATTATTTAATTTAGATAGAAAAAACCCAAGACGAGCACATAATTCAGAAGATGGATTAAATTATAATGGAAAAGCACCACATAATAAACAAGATAAAAGTGGGAATAGTACTAATAATAATAATGAAAATTACATAGTAGTTGATTTCCCATCATTACCTTATAAAAATACAGAAGCATGTATATCATTTTATTATATAGAATATTTAAGAAATCAAATATTATATGGAAATAGAAATTTAAAAATCGATGAAAATACCAAAATAATGGCAGAAGCATTACTTGATAAAATTGAGACAACAATATATGAATTAGAAAATAGTTTAGATCATTTAGAAGACAATTATAAAACAGAAATTAAAACTATTATATTTAAAGCAATATATGATAGATATTATAAAATATATACTACCTTAATTGCTTTTTCTGATTCTATCCCTCAACCTAATAATTTATATGAGTATATATTGAATAATGGTGTATATATTCGATCAAAAAGAAACAACGATTTTAATTGCAGAGAAAATATACATAATGTATATTCATATTTAGATAATATCGAAATAGGTAATAATGATTTATCATATAATCTTGAAAATATATATATCGAAAGTATTGATATAAGTAGGCCTACTATTATAAATAAAACATTAATTAACACAGATATTGAAATTGAATATTTGCCATTAAAATTTAATTGCTCTTATTGTTGTCAAAATTTACAATATGCTAAATTATTTTTAAATAATGCTATAAATATGTCTCTATATGAAAAAGCATTAGGAGAACTCATTGTTGTCAAAGCCTTGATAGATATCCCTTCCGTTTCCATGGAATTTGTTGAGGTTGACAATCTTAGAGTATCACCATCTACCTTGCCTACACATTCATATATACACATACACTTTCTTTTCGTGTTTAAAGGGATTTGATGTAAAAGAAATGAAAGCGGGTGAAAGACAGTGGATTCCAATATATCTTGGAATTGCTTTATCAGCATTTACCTATGTTGATGTCGAATTTCCATTTTGGTTTTATATAAAAAATTTTATAAATATTAAAGAAGAAGAATATAAAAACCCTGATGAATTATTTGAATTACCATCACCTTATTTTTTTGAAATATGTTACATGTTTGTTGATCAAAAAGTTTTTTCAAAGTCTACTCCTATTGAGACAGTTGGAAAAAAAAGTTTTTTCAGATATATGGAAAAGGTTGCAGGTAATATTTTTTTTACATATTATGAAAGTGGGGAACCAATTAAAATTAAATTTATTTATGGCTAGCTACTATTAAATTTATATATACTTATATCACTATTTGGTTTCGTTATTTTTTTTATTACCCTTTCAGGTTATGTAGAAGACATTAAACATTGCCGAAGGGAAAAAATCATAAGAAAATTAGAAGAACAAAATGTTCATACAAATCATATATACATAAAAAATTTACAATTATCTGAAACATATATAATTAATTTGTCTTTATATAGTTTTTGGAAGTATGATAAAAATTTAAATGAAAATGATAATTCTATTGATTTTACATCCTATTTACTTGAGCCTTTCATAAAAGAACTTAAAGGTGAAGAGAATGATGATGATAATATTTTACAAGATTTATAATTTTTTTTTTCATTTATTTCCTTTTTTCAATGGCAATTTTGTAAGGGTATAAATCTATTAATACCGATATTGTATGCATATGCACAACATTTTAAAAGTTAAATAAATATATATATGAATAATTGATCTATTAAGAGAGTATTTAGCATTTGTTGTAACAAACATATTTCTCTCTTTCCTTTTTTTTTTCACTATGTATTTATACGTATATGCCTACACATGCATATCTATAACCATTTTGTTTTTTATTTTATTTATGGATATTAATTATACCCTTAACGTTTTTTGACTGTACTATTTAACCAGAAAAAAATATATTATATATATAATAAAAATATAGTAACAGACAAATTAAAACAAGTTTAATACTATGCATAAATAAAAAAATTCTTATAAAAAATATACAATCATTAATAATTTTAAATTATTTGAAAATATTTTGGTAATTGGTACTTTGCTTGCTTTTGCAAGTTTCGAAAGTTCTCCTTTTATTATGTTCATAAAACGGTTGATATTAAAAATACATAAAATGCATACAAAATATTTTTCCCACTTAATTATCAGCTGCTTTAAAATAAATGATAATTTTTTAAGAAAAAAAATTGCATATAATGAATATATTTTTAATATTCTTTATAATATTTTATATTTTAATATATATAATTTATTTTTTATTTTTAGCATGGTTTATATTTAATTATTGAATTTAAGTCGAATGATTTGAATAAATTATAGTTTGAAAATCTCCACGTTTTTTTTTGTTGTATCAATTTAATACGTCATTCCAGTATGTTTTCATAATTTTTTGTTGTGTTTTCCTTTTTTTTGAATGAGTAAATTAAAGATGTAACGAATTGCATTGTGGAGATATATTGATCAAATAAAAAAAGGATAAAAAAAAAATCGGGAAAAACAGAAGAAAAACTGAGAAAGTGAAAAACAAAGCCGAGCAAATGGAAATGGACAACGACACTGAGTTTATGAATAAATGTTTTAAAGGGGGAAAAATTTTTTGCTTTTATCCCAAAATAATAAATATTGAACAGAAAAATGAAAATGTTGTATTGCATAATTGTATTCAAACTTTGTTATCCGATCCAATAGTTGTTTTATATACGGACGATAATTTTATATGCACAGGTAATGTATTGTTATATACACTATTACTGTATGTATATATATATATATGTGTTTTCTTTCCTCTTATTCATATGAATTTTTCTTTTTATAGGGACTATTACTGGAAAAGTATGTTTACACAAAATTACTAAAAAGGTAGACAAAGAAACAAATACAAAAGAGGTATCAATTGATGATGTAAAATCAGAGCAACTTGATAAAAATAAGAATAAGAATGATATTAAAAATGAAGTATTTGAGAAATATCAAATTTTATGCATGTTCAGACCTAATAGTATAAAATCAATTTATATTGACAAAAAATATATATATATTTATTACGAAAGTTGCATTGATGTTTTTTGTATAAAAACATATAATTTTATAAGAAGAATAGATATCGAAATAATTAATAATAAACAAGCTATATCTTTTGAAAATTTGATTTTATTTAATAATTCAAAAAGTTTATTTATATATGATATTACAAATAATTATATAAGTTATTTTTATAAAAATTTTTTAAAAAATATTGTTATATTTGATTTTAACACAAATTATTTATTATGTTATAAAAACAATTTTGGAAAATGTCATATAAGAGTTTTACAGATTTATATAAATGACGAGCATTGCCAACATGAATTAATTTTTTGTGTAGACTTTTCTTCAAAGTTTATTAGTCATGGAAAATTTTTAGACGATGAAAAAATTATAGTCGCAAAAAATGGAAAACGTTTGATTATCTTTGATTTTAAAAAAGCTGTTGATATGTATAGAATTAAAAAATTAAAAACAAAAGTTTTAGACATTTATAAATCAGCAGAAAATATGCTATTCATATTAGTTGAAAATCAAATATATATATTTAATTTGTCAGCATATATTTTTTATAAATGCATCCAATTACCTATTGGACTTTTTTATTTTAAATGGCCTTATTTTATAAGATACAAAAATAATAAAATTATTTTTTCATCAGATCGAGGAATATATTATATTGATTATCATATTGAAGAAAGTGAATAAAATTATTTTATAATACCACAAAAAAAAATATAGCATTTTAATTTTATTAACAAAAATTGTGGGCAAAAGTAGTAAATGTCTTGTGTGCAAATATCCATGTTATTTTTGACACAATTTATATATTAATATATCATATTAATTTCACGTCTCTTATTATTATCATAGCTTCCGTTAATATATATATGCATGTGTTATGCTTAGTAATTAAATTTGACAATTATAGGTATTTAATAATTTTTATACCAGTATTTATTTTTGTGTGCGATTTCTCGAATTTCCTAATTAAGATTATTTGCTTCACCATTTTTACGTCGTTATTTTTTTTCCCTTTTTAGTATTCGTGATAAAAAAAAATTCACATTGCTAATCAGAAAAGATATCATAACTTTTTTTTAACTCGTAGCATTTTTGTATATCCTCAAAATTGCAAGAATAATCATTTGATTTTAAAAAAAGGAAAATATCTTCAATATATTTTTCTTCAAAAATTAGTTTTACGCACTTAGGATATTTATACCCTAATAATAAATAAACTTCGCTAAAAAGGGGGAGTAAAAGGGGGATAAACAAAATTTAGTACAAAATAATTTTGTTTTATTTTTTATAAAAAGTTAGTATTCCAATTCATGAAAATTTCATCTTACCTTAATAAAAAAATAATTTTATATTTCAATACTCCTATGATGTAGTTAAAAAGGGAGTAAAAAAATTGATTTCCTTTGAAATGATTATCCGCATTTGAAATAATAAACAATTTAACATAAAAATATATTTTAGGAAATAATTTATATAGACCTTTTTTAAATGAGTCTAAGTTTGTTTTTAAAATATTTATATCATCATTTTTTTCATTTTCTTCATTTTCGTCATTTTCTTCTTCAATTTTTTTACCATAGCTTTGTAATAAGTCAAAATTTACATTTTTTAAATAACTAAAATCAATTTTTATATAATTAGATGATCCATTATCCTGATCATCAGCTTGCTCATTTTTACCATTTAAAAACTCTTCTATCGTATTTTTTATGCTCTCCTCCTTTTCCAATAATTTGTCTTTATATTCAACAGACAGAATATTAATCAGTGGAAAACAAACTGTAATGATAGATATATTAAAATGTGGAAAAAATATAAAGTATTGGGCAATTTTAGTGTATACAAAAAAAAAAATTATTTCAATATAATTTTTTTTTTTTTTTTTTTCTACTTACCTCGAGCAATTGTTGTGATGAAAAAATTATGCATAGACTGATTAAATGATGATAATATTTTATATTGAATATCATCTGTAGAAGATATATTATAAACTTTTTTAATAAAATAAAATATAGAATATTCCTGTCCTTGTGTTAGATTGGTGATATCTCGTATTTTGGGGGGTTCTTTGTCTTTCCTTATTTTATTATTTATTTGTTGATATAGTAAATCATGTGTTAATTCTTGATTTAGATATAATTTAAAATAATCTGTATCGTTAGTCACATTATAAAATAAATAAATTAAAAAGCTCAAATTTTTAATAAAAAATAAATCAGTATTAATAGTATTGCTACTATTATCATTTTTTCCGGTATCGTCATTATTTTTTGTGTTTTCTTTATATATATGTGTTAAAGAATTAAATGAATTTATTAAGCATTCTTTAAAAATATCCATAAATATATTTTGCTCTATTATATAATTCAATGTTTTTAAAATTAAAATAGTTCCAATTATATTAACATTTATACCTGCTAATGGTAAAGTGCTATCTTTACTAAATTGAAAATTGGAAAAATTAAAATTTTTATACACATTTTTTTCATTTAACATATTTATATTATATGTGTGTTCCATATAATTATTATTATCACCACTTCCTGCACTATCACTAGATGATGTTTCAAATTGAAATTCCTTTTCTTTATCGTTGTTAGTGCTTATATTTTGACTTGTTTTATATTCATATTTTATATTTTCATTTATTTCTGTTTCTTTATTTATTCCAGTATTACCATCTCTATAGGATGTCGCAAAAAAATCGCTAATTATATTAATAAATTTTTTCTTAACGGGTTTAAAACAAATATAGGGAATATATGAATTAATATTTTTTGTATAGTATGACATATGCATTTCTACAATATATAGCAATCTTTCTTTTAGTATATTAGACAATTTTTTAAAATAATCTCTTATTATATTATATATATTATCTGTATATATTTCAATAATATCTAAATATAGTATTTGAATGATTTTTCTAATAATTTTGATATTATTTAATTGGTAAATAGTTTGATTAACATTATCATATATAGCCAACCCAATATTATTCAATATAATATTTATAGATGTATTTAAATTATTGTTAAATATGGAGTGGTATAAGTCTACTTCTAATTTTGTTATATATATAGCTAATAAGCATATATTTTTTGTATATTTAGGAATATAATTTTTTGAGAATTTGTCGAAAATTTTTAATAAATTATTATTTAATATTTTTAATCTTGAACTTACATATAAACTTTCTAAAGAATTATATTCATCAATATACAACTCATTTTCATCTTGGAATTTTAAATATATAAAATGTATTATATCTTTTACACAACTACATTTTATTTTATATTTATCATAATATTCTATCACATTTATATGCTTATTGAAATATATTATATTCACATTATTATAAATTTTGTCAATTTCTTGTTCATCATTTGTATGAAATATAGACGTATTTTTCACAATATTTTCTAGATATCCTGATTTGCACTTTTCATGACTAATTTCGCCGCTTTTTATTTCGTCATTTTTTATGGGGGTACGTTTTGTTCCTTCTTTTTCTGTATGTATATCTCTATATTTGTTATCCTCGCTATTATCATTTGCATCACTATTATACATATTTTCTACATATTGTTCGGCACATTCTTCTCTTTTTATATTGCACTTATTTTCATGGCTATTCGTACATACCATTTTTTTTATTTCCTTTGCATTTTTTTCAACGTCAAATAAAGTTTTAGAATCAGAATCAGGATGGGTTATCTTGGTTATATTATTTTGTGCTGAAGTAATAGTAACATCTTGCTTTTTTTTGTGTGTATATTTATCTGTATGCAATAATGATGGATTGTAATTATTTTCTTCATTTATATTATTTTTTTTTCGAATTTGATGATTAAATAATATATTATTATTGTTGGAAGTGTTCATATTTATATGATCATATTTTATTTCTTGTTCATAAGGCATGATATCATATATATTATTTTGGTCATCACAGTTTTTTTTATATGGAATATTTAAATCTGTGTTATTTAAAACATCCCTAAACATATTTATAACATATTTTAGTATCCGTTTAATAATATATTGATATTTGGTTAGCTTGTTTTTTGCGTTAAAATAAGTTGGATTTTTTTTAAAAAATTTTATAGCCTTTTCCGAAGATTGGAGCATATAATAAATTTCGTTTTTTTTAACATTTGTCTTTTTTTTTATTCCATTTTTTTTATAAAATTTTTTTGGAAAATTGTTTATAAATGTATCATATTTTTTACTATCCAGTTTATCCTTACTATATATTTTTTTTTGATATTTCTTTTGAAATTTGTTTGTCACAATATTAGAATTTTTTTTTTTAATAGGATCTACAATTTCTTCTCTATTCCCGTCAAATTCATTTCCTTCTTTATCTTCAATTTCTATATCACTAGACAGGTCATATTGATCTACGTCCCATTCGGTGTTTTGCAAAAGCTCGCTAACTCCATCATATGGGCTACTATTATATATGCTATATTTATCAGCTTTATCGACTTGTTCAATTTCACTAATATAACTATTATCTGAACTGGAAATAGTAGTATCAGTACTGATTGAATTGTTACTAGTTTGATCATCATCAAATTGTAATCTGTTAAATATATCTATAAAATATTGATATCCATTAGTTTCTATATTATTTATAATAGCTTCAAATCGCTCGGCATTTGTGTAATGTCTTAAATGATGTATTATTTTGTTTTTATTTAATTTAATTTGTTTTATTTGAGAATATTTATCATAATAATTTAAAAATATAGAATAAAAAGTTTTATAAATAGAATGTTTATTTTGTACTAGTATATTCAATTCATCTTTTATAGCCTGATGGTAGTTTAATATGGCATGAATTTTTTTAACTATTTCTTCTGAATTTGATGTCCTTTTATTTTTTATTATTTCAATTTCTTTAATATTTTTATACTCTTCAAATTTTCTATTAAGTTTATAAAATAAATAATAGTTTTCTATTTCCATAAACAAATCCTCATATTTCACCATTTCATTTTTGCTTTCTCTATCGTGGCAATAAAGTTTATCAATATTGAACTGAAAACTGGTATATGTTTTTTTTTTTTTTTCTTCATTTTTAAAATTATTATTTCCGTCATAACATGAAACATTCCCAATCTGATTTATATATTCATAAAGTTTGGAATATAATTCATCGTTTGGATCATGTTCCTCCATTTCATTCACACACATGTCAATTATATTTATTTTATACCTTTTAAATCAATTTAAGGATTTATGCGCTTTTTATATGACCTATCATGTTTTCTCAGGAAACCTACATATATTATGGCAATATTTATTTATGTATTTTATTGATATTTGTTAATTTCGCAACTGATTTTTATTTACTGAAATAGTAATAAACAGAAATAAAAACAAAAAGGATGGCTTGTTTTTATCGATAAATATTCTTATAAATATCTATCAGCGTTCTAAACAATTGTTATATAATTTTTTAAAGTGCAAAGAATTAGAAAAGGTTAAGCAAATATTAACCCTACGGAAATTTCACAAAAAAAAAATATTAATAAAATAATTCAATCTTTTTTATTTTTTGATGATCACATTTTTTGTGATCCATGCGTGTAGTCATTCTAGTACTTATCAATAAAAAATTTTAATACACAAATTTTTTTCACTTTATATTTATCAAAATTTTGAATAAAATGATAATACATATTAAGCAAACATGGCTAACTTCTTAGGAACAAAAATTAGTGACATTGACTTAAATGAAGTAAAAAAAGAATTAAGAAAAAAAAATAAAAATTATGATGAATATGATTTATATGTTTATTATAAAAAATTAGTAGATTTAGAAAAAATTAAAAATGAAAAAAAAAAAAAAAGGAAAAGAATTTTGAAAGAGGACGACGAGGGTTTTAAGCCTTGTAATTATATATCAAGTATATATAATAAAAATAAAAATAAAATAACAAAAAACATATATGATTATATTGATCAATATGATAATATATATGAGGATATATACACCAATGATAATTTTCAAGAACAAAATAGCTACACAGATAATATAAATTTTACCTTTTTCAATGACAGCATTTCTTATGAACTGTTGAGAAAACATAATTATATAGACGGCATACCAATAGGGATACGCATAAATGAGATAGAATATTATAACAATAGTAATATAAGTAATTTTTCAAAAAATTGTAACAAACAAACTGAATCCCGATATAAATGCGAATCTTCTTTACAATCCAATAAGGATCCTAATAATTATTCTCAGAGCCAGGATATGAACTATTTTAAAACAAATATAGATTTGAAATGTGAAATAGTAGAAGATAAAGAAGTAAATTTAGTAAAGCACAAAGAAAAGAAAACTTATAAGTCGAATTTTGTAGAAAAAAAAATAAACAAATGTGTAGAAAATAAGTGTCGAGAAATCGGACCTAAATTACCAGGCATATTTGATCAAGTAAGAAAAAATGAAATAATATACAAAGAAAACAATAATGAACGTTTACAAAATGAATATTTAAATATTTTGTCCAGAAGAAATCGTATTATTTCATTTAAGTTAAAAGAACAAAAAGAATTTGAAAAAAAAATTAAAGAAATATATAAACCCAAAAATAATTTTGAAGGGGCTTTTTTTGATAAGGAAAAAACAAGTATAAAAAATATTACAAAAAATGAATTCGATGCAATTCGTATTAATTTTTTAGAACATAAAAATGATGAATATGACCAACATAAATTCACGATATATAATGATATGAAAATAGATGGAATTATAGACAATTTTGAAAAAAAAAAAATATTTGGGCAGGTTAACAATTATGATAATTACTCGGACAGCTCTTGTGAATATATTCATACTGAATCTGATATAAGAAAAATTAATAAGCATCTTGAAATAAAAGATTTAGATGAAGAAATGGAGGAAACACGAGCTATAACTAAAATGAGATATAACATAAGTAAAGAGAGAAATGAAAACATTATTGATAATATACAATATGGAAAAGAAAGATGTAAAATAAGCGATATAGAAGGGAGCATTATAAATTTATTTGCATTATATGATACTTCAAATTATGAAAAGGTAGAGGTAATGGCGTTATTAGAATTTTATTCGATTTTTTATAAAAGTAAAAGTAAACGTATTGATACAAATAACAATATTATTTCTTTTCCTAATAATATGAACGACAAAAAAATGGATGAAATATATAGACAATACTCAAAATTAACAAATTTACAAAATAAAGAATTAAGCAAAAAAGAACTAATAAATTTATATGCTCCAAACAAAAAATGGACACGTGCAACTACAAATAACGAAGAAAATGAAAGTAAATTGGAAAATGATATTGATTCTCTTAAAAATAAAATTAATTTTAATGATTTAAAAAAAAAAAATCGATTCTTATTTTTTTGTAAAATGAAAGAGAATAATAATATTAAAAAAAATGCTCATATTTTTTCAAAAACAGAATACAACGAATTTGACAATTTGTCAAATATGCTAAAAATATATCATCTTAATTTTTACACAAATAATATAATAAATGACTCCAGACATAATAACACAGATATGAAAATACACAATTATGAATTTTCGAAAAGTATATATGAAAAATTAACAATTTCAGATATGTATAATAAGGATGATAATACTTCAAAAAATCATGAACCAACTTTAGATATTCTCTTTTTTAACATTCCATCGTTTTTTTTTATCACACTTTTTAATTCATAAAACTTAAGAGTATTATTTTTGTTTCGTAAATTTTAAAATAATTACATTTTGTTTATTTCCTTTTCATCGCTGCATTAATGATTTGCCTATTTTTTTACCAATTCATTTTATTATGTATTATCACTTTTTTGTTTTATCCATAATTCTTTTGGAAATAGTAAATACGTGTATATATACAAACCTAAAAATATTATCAACTTTTAAAGTTTCCTTTTTTTTATATTAAGAATAATTGTAACCACTAAATATTTGGGTATAAATAAATATATATATTATAACGGCGAAATTAGTTAAAAAAAATAGTTAAAACATAATATTGAAAATAAATGAATATATAATTGAATAAATAACATAAAAAGATGGCAATTTATCAAACTGTTAATTTAAAATAACTTAATCATACAAAAGAAGGGAACAAAAACAGGAAAAAAAAGAGAGTGTAAAAAAACACAAAAACAATTTAAAGACAAACGAGTTTATGAGTTTATTATTTAAAGGCATATTATATATATATATATAATCATAGATAATATTTAAAAGCAAAAAAAAGACAAACATATATCATATTTATATGTAACATAAGAATAATCATCTAGATATATATGTTTATTAAAATTAGTTCCAGTCATTATCTTCAGGTAATTTAAACTGCTCGTTTTCAACAATACCCTTTTCATCATCTGCCATTACATCTTCAAAAGGTGCAGCTTCTCCAGCCATTGCTGCAGCGCTACTTCCTGCTATAAAATTATAACCAACACCTATGCATCCAATTATAGCTAATCCTCCAATAATACCACCAGCAATTTTATATCCGTTATTAGATTTAGACTGCTTTTTACTTTTATTCTCTTCATAATCTTTACTTGGAATTTCAGGTTCAAGTTTATCATTATTATTTGCATTATTATAATATATATATTCATCATTTGATCGATGAGGTTTTGGTATTCTTTCTTCTTGACCTTTATATGGGTTATCATCCGTTGGTGGTACATGCTTATTGGGTATATTTTTGTTTGAGTTTATCGTATTATTTGAATTATCACCATTATCATTTGGTCTGGGATATTCTACTTGTGAGTCAGATGGACTTTCTGGTAGATTGTTTGGGAGTTCATTACTCTCTTCTGGGATGATAGGTTTATCTGGTACTGCACCTGGAGCTATTATGGGTTCTATAGGTTCATCTGGTATTATAAATGGATTTTCAACTTCTGGATTTAATGGTTCTGCACCCCCTGATGGCTCTTCTGGTTTTATTGGTAAAATTGGATTATCTGGGTTGACTGGTTCTGCTGGCTCTGCTGGTTCTGCTGGTTCTGCTGGTTCTGCTGGTTTTGCTGGTTCTGCTGGTTCTGCTGGCTCTGCTGGTTCTGCTGGTTCTGCTGGTTCTGCTGGTTCTGCTGGTTCTGCTGGTTCTGCTGGTTCTGCTGGTTCTGCTGGTTCTGCTGGTTCTGCTGGTTCTGCTGGTTCTGCTGGTTCTGCTGGTTCTGCTGGTTCTGCTGGTTCTGCTGGTTCTATAGGTTCTACAGGTTTTACTGGCACATCTGGAACTTTAATAGGAATGACAGGAGGAGCTACCGGTTTTGGTGGGCAATCACGAACCTTACATGGGGCAGTCATCTCTCCAGCACAATTAGGATGTAATACTTTTCTTTTTCTAATTTTTGTTCCATTGTCACATGTAGTAGAACATTCACTCCATTCTTCCCATTTTCCACAAAGAGCAACTTTTTCTACTTCCTGACAAACTTTAGAAAGAAAAGGTTTTATCATAGTTTGGGCTTGATCCCAACTACCATAAGAGTAGTATGGACATGGTCCGAGTTTACCACATCCAACTAAAATTCTATTAAACATATTATTAACACCTGCACCAACGCCTATGATTGCAACGTTTACATCTTTTTTTTTTAATTGATTTACAACCGTAGTAGATTTCTTTAAATTATTTGGGATACCATCTGTTAATATAATAACTAATTGTATTGCATTGGGCCGATTCATTTTTTTTTGAATTAAATTATCAACATTCAATAATGCACTCGTTAAATTTGTAGTACCATGTGGTGAATAATTATTTTGAAGTTGTGCAATTATAAAACGTAGCGAGGCTTTACTAGTCGATCCATATCTTTTAAGTCTGACTAATTCACGTGCATATGTTGAAAAAAGTGTCATAGATATATTAATTTCATCTCTTGAAATATTTAAGTTATCAACCAAAGTAGTGAGCATTGGAATAACATGACTAATCCAATTGCTATGACCAATACTTCCTGAGCCATCCAATAATATATGAAGGTCGATTTGTTCGTTACATACTTCTTCACTATACTTTATTTCGTCAAGAATTTCCTGACCATTAAGAAACACACTTATGCATAATAAAAGCACAACAAAAAAATATTTACTATTTCCTAAGAGCTTCATATTTCTTTTTATAAGGGAAAGGGAAAATGGGCAAATTATGTGTCTATGTATGTATTATAATATATGTATGAAAATAATAGTGAAAAGTTATTTTATATTTACTATTTGGCCATATATAAACATGTCTATGCGTTTGCAATTATGTATATATAGTTACCTTTTCTTATACAAAATTTATATATAGTTAATTTACTTCAATAACGTCTGAGGAAATTAAATGTTTTCCTTTTTTTCCGTTATATATATACACATACGCATATAATACGAATTGTGGTATTATAATAACCAATTTAAAAAAAATATATTTAGCATTTAAAAATATAGCTAGTTTATCCAACTGGCAACACTCAACAAATATATATTTTATGAGTGTTAATATATATCATAAAAACAATGCAATCACTAAAAAAAGAATTTAAGAATACTTCTCTTCGAAAATTATATTATTTAATATCATTCCAATGGATGTGAACAAATATATGTAAAAAAAGATACAACAGTTAAATATAAAAAATGATGCTTCAAGCACAAGATGTACATTTTATATATTTTTAATTGTTAAAAAATAAATATAATGAACATTATAAATTTTTTTAATCGATAAAAGCAAGTGTATATATATATATATATATATATATATGTATATAGAGAAAATTCAAACATAATTTATAAAATTTACTTTTTTAAATGGCTTTAATATATAAAAAAGTTGTCTGGATTTATATCAGAAATTATTATTAAATATACCACATGTATGGATTTTATGGATATATGTTGTAACATATTTAGGAAATATATTAGATCAATTTTGTGGAAGACATTATGTGTATTAATATGAGCTACATGTAAAAATTAAATAATTAAAGGTTTAAAATATCGAGCTAATTATTACAACCAACAAATTTTATTATATGCACATGTAAAAAGTAATATATGTGTAGTATGGAAAAATAAATGAATATACAAAAAAATAATAAAAGAGATGTTATATATAAATTATCATTTAACCATTTTTTGTTTATTTTTTATAGCTTTATAAATTATAAAACGAAGGAATTTCTCTTTTTTACATGTATTCAATTAGCATGCATAATTTTATTAAATATAAATACCTGCATATAGGCCTCCATTGAATAAATATAAATTTACACAATTTTTATGGCAATTTAATTTTATTATTACATAAATAAACAATATTTATATACATATATTTGTTGTATAAAATAGGCTTATATTTTGTATTTTATTTCTTTTTCGGTTTATTCATTTATTTATTATCTCAATTTATATTTTGTATATATATATTTTTTTGAAGGTTACCTTGTATAAATGTTACAACAAGGAAGAGTGACGTAAAAATTTGGTTAATGAGTAAAAAAAGAGAAAAAATAAAAATTGTATGCATATACATACATATATACTCATAAATAATATCCACCACATTTTCTTTCAATATATGTAGGAATAATATGGGTAAGACAATTTCCCCTACCCATATTTAAATAATATATAAATTATTTTTATGTTCATATAATTCAATAAAAATTTGTATATTTTTTGAACACAAAAAAGGGGGCAATTTTAAAAAAACAATTTTCAAGTAAACCTATTTAACCAATGTGTTTTCTTTTAACACATTCAGTTCCTTTTATGTTGTACTTTTGTTTTTAAAAATATAATAATTTGAGGATATATAAATATATAGTGAACTTTTGCTCTTTAATTTGATCGAATTATTTCAAGCATTTTTTGAGCAATTGCAAAATGTATGTAATAAATATTATTTTTTTATAACATTTTTTAATACCAATTGTTGTAAAAAAATATGAGAAAATGAATATCTTATATGGAACAATTGTATAACCCCATTTTGTATTTCCGCAAAAAAGGGTGCCCATATATATATATATGTGTGTTCGTTTTCGATAGCTTTTATTGTTCATTAAAAATTGTTGTGTAATATGAAAGATATAGAAGAGGATATATATTAATGGATACCTCCAATTTGATTATTTAATAAGAAATACAAAAAAAGTGGAAATAAACAGACAATTAAATAAAAATAATCCTTTATGCATATTTTTTAAATTATTTATTTAAAATAATTTCATCAAATTGTTTTAATGTTCTATTTTATACATGTGTGTTTAAAAATAAATATCTTCAAATTAAATTATTTCATCTTTTTCTATATTGACATAATGAAAATAGTAAATAAAAAAATTAAAAACGAGTAATAATGTTTTACATTAAGAAAGGATTTATCCTTTTAAATAATTTTCAAATGTATATATATTCATTTTATAAATCAGATATAACTCATCAATATAAAAAATATTGTCCCAATCTCAATAGTATTGTTAACAAATGTAAGCGTAATAAATTCCATTTATATTATTTTATGATATATATTGAAAAGGGGGAAAAGTAAAACATAATAAAATAATAACCATATAGAACATTTAAACATCTTAAGTCAGTGCTGAGAATAAACACGTTAATTTTTAATTTTTTTTTTCCAACCTTGGAATGGAAATTTTCTATTATAATTAAAAATATGGAAATTTTTTGAAAAAAAAAAATATATATATATAATACAAAATATATACAATGGATATGAACATAATATATAAATAAATTTTACGGTATTCGAATAATTTATTTTTAATAAGTTTAACTTGCTATTTCTATAATTTTCATATTTTAATTTTTTTTATAACAAATTTATTTCGTTTATTGGTAAATAATTGGAACAAAATATAAAATATTGATATATGTAAAAAGAAGGCTGGTCTTGATATTAAGATTTTTTTTTATTTTAATTTTGATGAACTCAAACTATAGCACATGTATGTTTATATAAAGAATATGCATAATTTTGTTTTTCTTAATTTTATATAATTAAAATTTAGTGGGGAAATATGAGGAATCGTTTATTAGTAACTTTAGCATTCATTTAAAAATTTGAAAAATATATCCTTACAAGAAATTTATGCATATATGTATGTATGCATAAAAATATGGCTATGTTAAATGGGTTCACACTTAGTGATAAAAATAAAGAAAGTGGAAATAATACAATAAATGAAACTTTTCAAATAAACCAACAAACTGGTTTTTCAAATAAATTGGAAAATGGAAAAACAGACGTTATTCCAAACTCTTTTAATATAACAAATAATCAAACTACCCTATTTAATGAAAAAACTAATTTAATATCAGGAGAAGAACAACCTTTTAAAAACAACTCAAATAATGTGATAAATAATCGTATAAACCCGTCCCAAGACAATTTAAATAATCTCATAAAATCGAATAATGATATTTCTAACAATGCCAATAATAATAAAAATAATGAATCACAAGAAAAAACGGAAAATTGTTATTTAAAAAAAAATAATAATGGAAACATCACATTAGAAACCAAATTTAATTTTAATAGTTCCCTAAAGATAAGGCAATCACTAACAGAACAATTGTGTGGTAAAAAATTAAGAGGGCATGACCCCACTCCCTGATGCATAAATACATATGTGGGTACATGCGTGCATCTATATATTTGTCTATATATACATATTTATACATACAGTGGGTATATACTTTTTTGTCCCCTTTTAGAGGAAATATCTATGAAGCTTGGGAAAATTCACCTTTGCAAGTCATATCTGGAAACATACATATTTGAAAAAAACCCCTACATTATGAATTTTATTTATTTAAAAGATGATGTAAGTGAATCAAAAAATCGAGTTTTAAACTCAGTACTTTTAAGCTCGTTTTGTAACATGATATGGAGTAATAATATTTACAAACATGAATATTTAATGTCTAAAGAGTTGCTAAATAAATATTTTAAAGCTATTCAAAAAAATCCAGATAAAAATAATTATTGTATTGTACCTATATATGATTTAAATAAAATAAAAATGATTTTAAATGATCACGAAAAAAATATTAAAATACTTAAAAAAAGAAAGCTAATTATTAGAAAAAATAATGAAAATCTTTTATTCATTTTAAATATAATAAAAAACAATTTTGCAGAAATTAAAATAAAAGCTCAAAGAATTATACAAAGATTATTATTTAGATTAGATATACTTGACAAGCTTTTTATATTAAAAAATAATTCTTCTTTTTTTTCAAATAAATATGAATTTAGTAAATTCAAACTTATTGAAATTTTGGATCTTTTTAATTCATTTAGCATAGACGCACAACTTCAAAAAATAAATCAAAACATTGAGGAATTTGTAAGGGAAAAAAGACATGTTCAAAACTTTCTTTATACAGATAAAGAATTTACAACTAATTTAAAGAATACGATTGAAAAAAATGAACAGGTAAATTTTAAAAGAAAACCGAGAACATATCCTTACCTTCAAATTTCGAAACTTGTTCATAAATATGATAACCATTGCAAAAAAGGGAGAATATATATACATGCATTTACAAACTTAAACATTTATTTTTAATGTTTCCTTCTTTAGCATATAACGGAATTGAAGAGCACAACATCAGAAATATGTCAAAATATTGACGAAAATCGGGAGTATTTATACAGTTTGAGTGCCTTTGAAAGGGAAGATAACTATGAAATGCTCTAACTGGGTATTAATATTTCACATCGTATTATATAGCAGTGCAAATTCCATTTACATTTCATATATGTGATATTCACTATTTTTTAGTGTTTTATTGTTATAATGTTTTGTGTAAATTCTCACTAGGCATATATTGTCTATCACTCTTCATTACTTCCTTTTTTAATTAATGCATTTTTGTGTTATCTATGTTATTTTTTTTTACAATAAAATAAATAAAATGTGTTTTGCATTCTTTCTTTAAATTTTTGGTCATATTAATTATACTTGTGACCAATAAGTATTTCTATTTTTCTACTATTTCATTATTGTGGCTTATTTTATTTATTATTTTTTTTCAAAAAATTGTAAACACTTGTTTAAGGATTAAAACGGTATTGTTCATTTTAATTTACAATTTCGAAAAAAAGAGAAAATGCCACATTTTTCCAAAAAAAAAAAAAAATATTATGTGTATATATTGTGTACTGTTTTATTGTTCTAAAAAAATATGAAAAATAAAATAAATAAAAATAATAAAATAGTGAAAATAATACATTTATTATTTGTTACCTTTATTAAATTTAAAAAGAACGAAAAACTAACATGTTTTTTTTAGTTGTATAATATTATTAAATTATCCCTTTTTATATATAAATAAAATTAACAGAATAAAATCACAAAAATAAGGTGAAATGCTATAAAAAAAAGAAACGTTTATTTTTCTATAAATAAAAAAACTCAGAAATATACACAAAGATGATTTCTTCCCTTTTACGAAGGCCAATTATTGGTAATTAAAACAGAAAGAATAAAAAAATAATTAATATAGTATAGCATAATATAATAGTTTGAATTGCTAATGTGTGTATTTTTTTATCGCATATGCTGTAAACTATAAAGCCATTTGAATATCCATAATTATTATAATTTAACTTTTTAATAGATATAATAAATAAAAGGTCCTTTACAACAACAAATAATATACTGAATATATATGATATGGATAATATTGAAGCAAATAGAAAAGGGATAAATACTGAGGATCCAGATATATATGAAAAATATGAAGTATTAAAAGCAGTAAAGACAAAAGAGAGTTTAAAAAAATCGTTAAAAAAATTTAGAGAAATCGTTAAAAGGGAAACATCAAAAAAGGGATATAATTCATATTATGGATGGCCACCAAGAAATAGAATAAAAGTCGTAGACGACGAAAAGGTAATTCGAAAAAACTTGGTTGAAATATATATGTGATCATTTTTCTTGGATATATTATGTTTGCGCTTATAATGCATGTTAATAAGAAAATCGAATTTATTATTTATCTATTTTTTTTACATTTTTTCTTTCTATTTCATACCAAATTAATCACAATAAAATAATGACCAATTGATAGCTTGGAGCATACGGAAGGACGTTGTTTGTGTTTAATAGATCAAAAGGTATTAATGAAAAGGAGCCTAATTTATGTATATGCTGCAAAAATAAAGGTATATTACTTTTTAATAAGCCTGAATTTGAGAGCCTATTAAAAAACATGAACACCATAAAACATCAGCTCGAAGAATTTGCGAAAAAAATTTAAGGACAAACTATTCAAACATTTTAACCTTACACACACCACATCCACATAAAACATGTATATATATATAATATAATACATAATATATATAATATATGCATGTGTGTGCAGTGGAAACTTTTACGTACCGCCATTTAACGGATATACAAACTTTTTATGATATATTCATATTTAGTTTATCTTCCTTATAGTTCATTTGAGCAATCCGATTAAACTGTTGTACATATTTATGTGAACTATTTGTAACATTTTTTATATTTACTATATAGAATAATTATAAATATATTTTAATATTTGTTATTTATCTTAATTATAAAAAATAATGGGTTATTTTTTATATTTAATTAAAATTTTTTTTTATTGAATTAGTAATACATTTTATTTTTGTTTATTATTTTTTCCTTGCTCCGACCTCATTTTTGGAGAAAAATTATAATAAAAAAAAATTTAATATAACAAACAAAATTTAACATATAAGAAAAATAATAATTATATAAAGTAATGTGGAATAATCCGCATATTATGTTGTGGCATATAAAAAAATATATATATATATATATATATATTATAATAAATTACCCTATTAATTTTTTTCATATATTGGAACTAAATAAAGTTGGTATGTATTTATATGTACATATTTTAAGAATATAATTTATATATTGGTTTTATAAATGCAAAATAAATTTTATATAATAGTAAAACAAAATAAAGAAACACAGAATTGTATAAGCATGGTACTTTTATATGGAATTTTATCAAATAATTATAAAAATGGAGTTGAGAGAAAAAAAAATTAACATAAGCTCGACTGTCTACTTTAGAATAATAATGTATGTTATATAAATATTTTATATGTATTTTAAGAAAAAAAAATTATATCGAAATAATTCAAACTATCATTCCATATAATATATATAATTTTTTTATAAGAATTCTAAAATTATTAAAAGAAAATGAAAGAGCATGCCTCAAAAAACAATATTTATGATAGTAATAAACAAAATATCGAATATGAAAATATAAGTAAAAGTATGGGAACAGATGAAAATTTAAGTGATGTTTCAGTATCTACTATAAGTAATAGTACAGGTATTGACTCAGATTTATATAATAATGTTATTAAAGATATTAAAAGAGAAAAAAGAATAAAAAAATATGCAGAAACAAATGATATAGAAATAAGATATAGTAGTGAATCATATAGAAAACATAAAAAAAAATATACATCCAAGGACTTTGGCAATGAAAAAA
Organism: Plasmodium berghei ANKA; assembly: GCF_900002375.2. Lineage (NCBI taxonomy): Eukaryota > Apicomplexa > Aconoidasida > Haemosporida > Plasmodiidae > Plasmodium > Plasmodium berghei. Next base: position 1,918,430 of record NC_036171.2, read on the forward strand.
AACGAACACGAAGGCGAAAGGATAAAAGATCTAGTTATGAAAATGAACGAAAATATAAAAAAGATAGAAAAAAAAGAAAACGCACACATTCGAGATCACGGAGTAAAGAGTAATAATAAAATTATCATATAATTTGAATTGCTATTGAAAATTCTTAAATTAATTAGTGCATATATTAATGTGCTATTTTTCATTTTCTATGGTTGTTCTATATTAATATACCGTATGTACTTCAAAATGTGTATATGTATTGATTTATTTGATTTTTTTTGACGTCCATTTAAGTCGGCATTATGAAAATATACCACAAGACCCTTTCAATCCACTATTACTAGCATATGAAAAAAACAAAACAAATATACATAAGTAATATTTAAAAAAATAATCTTTTATTTATTTCTTATTTCATTTTTAAAGTTACAACTTGGGAATATTATAATACTGTATAAATATGTGAAAATACTACACAAATATACTTGTATTTTTATAGCCAAAAAAAAAATGGAGGAAAAGAAAATACGAATGATCGATGGGAGCATGATAGGTATATATACAATATAAATTATAATTTTATAAATACAGAATATTTAAAAAAAATAATAATAATTTTTTAGAGGAAAAAAACAAATATTTATTTTACTACATTATTATTTGTCTTTTTAATTTAATTATATTTCGGATTTTTGTACAAGATATGAAAGTACATCAAGCGATGAAGGGTATACATTAAAACATCAAACATTTGATTATTCTTTTCCACAAGGAAATATAACAGAATTAAGGGAAAATATATGGAAATCCAAAGCAGGGGTATTTATTAAAAAAATTAATTTATTTGAGCATAAATTTAATGAATTAAAAATATGAAAAAATAACACTATTGTTAAGAATTAGTAATATTAATATAAACTAATTAATATATCAATATGTATTATATACACTTCAAACATTTTATAAATTATAAAAAATTTATAGGGAGTTTGTTTGATGCAAACAGAGGAAAATATGGACTAAGCGAGGAATACGAAAAAGGAGAAAAGGAAAAAAAAAAAAGACACGTTTGCATAAATCAAACAATAGCTTAAAATCTTAATGGATTAATTTAGTGTACACGCATATCAGAATAATCATATGATATGCATATTATATAACTTTATTTTTTTTGTAATATTTTATATTTTTTAAAACTTTAGTAAACCGTCAAAAATAATTTGTCCTATGCATATACAATTATACAATATGTGCCCATACATATTTTTTTAAAATAAAATTTTCTATATATATTGTATATCGAAAATATAAACTGCACGTTATTCAGTATGCTATTATAATTCGGAAATAATAATTTTTTGTTTTTATATGTATGTTAATTACTCTATATGAGTATTTTTGCCAAATATATATATATGGATATGCTTGTCTTATTTTGTATATTTTTTTAATATATTGAAATGATAAAAATACATATACGTATAGAAAAATAGCATAACGTATATGTATATATATACAACATAGTATAAAATATTTAAATGGATAAATTATATGGCGATTATGATAAAATTTATGAACAGTATAAGCAAGTGAACATATATAAAAGAAAAACTGAACAAAATGAGGAAAGTGGAAAAAATGGAAAAAATCGAACTAAAAAAGAAATGAATGAAAAAACGGCAGGATCTAAACAAAAGGATAAAGAAAAAAAGGGAAATATTTGTGAACCTATCGAAGAAGAATATTGTAAATTAAGCAGTGATCTTAACGTAGTGGATGAAGTTGAGCATTTATTAAAAGAAAGAAAAAAATATAATAATAAAAATAACAGAAATCATAAAAGCGTTTGCAACAATAACCATGATGATAACACTTACAGCGATGTTGATCTTCATAACAATGGTGATAATATTAATAACAATGATTTAAAAGAAAAATTTTATAATGAATATAAAATAAGAAAAAAAATAAGCATAGAAATTAACAAAAAAATGTACAGTGATTCGGAAAATATGATCATAGAAAAAAGCAAACCTTTATTTCATAGTAATATGGATGGTAATGAAAATAGTTATGTTTTAAAAAAAAAAAAACTTAAAAATGATGATTACAAAATAATAAAAATAAAACAAAATAATAAGGATAAAGCCAAATTTTTTATAATATTTTTATTTGTCATATATTATATATTTTTTTTTTTTCACTATATAATTGATATACAAATAAATCAAATATTTAATATAGTTGTTAATACATTTATAGTCATAATTATAACTGCAATGTTATGTTATATTTATTTTCTTAAAACAAGAAATAAAAAACTAAAGAAAATAATTTTTTATATAACTACATATACAATTTTATTATATTGTCTACATATATTTAACACTGTACTTCATTGGATAAATATCTATTTAAATTTTACAATGAGTAAAAAATTATATTTAAAATACAAAACTTTATATAAAAATATATCATTCATATTTTCTTATTTCAGTTTTGATGAAATTTTTTTTTTTCTTTTAATATTTTATTCCTCATTTTTCATTACATCCTCTTTACTGTCATTATGTTTATTCTATTACATATACAACTTTATCAACTATTCATTTTGATGTGCCTTTTTTTTTTTATAATTTTTCTGATAAATTTTTAATCCATACACAACCCTGTCTTATTTAATTATCTTTATAATATTTTTTTAAATGCGTATCATAAAAAAACTTAAACTCACACTGGCAGTTAAAGGTACAAATAAAAGGTTATATATTATCCATATGTATAACATTTTTTAATTATATTTTGCACAAATTGAAAAAATCATTATTTTAATTTTATTTGCAAAATGGAAAATTCTAGAATGAGAGATAAATATGGAATATAACATAAAATGAAAAATATTGTGGGGCCCTCAAAAAAATGGGTAAGAGTTAACAGATCAACATATATGTGTAAAAAAAATAAAAATTATATATCACATTGAACGATATTCATCGTATGCTGTATTGAAATCTCGTGGATTTTCTTCAAAGCTTTTATCATATATATTAATTCTACTTGCTTTTTTTTTATTTGAACAATTTTTTTCGGATTTTTTTTTTTTTTTTTTTTTATTTTTCTTGAGCTGTTCAAAATATTCAATATATCCATTTTTCAAGTTTTTTAATTTGGGTATACTGCAAGGGTACTGTAATAAGGGGCCATGGAAATAAAAAATACGAATGTATGTATGTGAAATTAAATATGGGGGTGTATATGTTTTACTATATATTAATGTCTTTAAATCGACAATGGACATTTTTAACCTTTGCGCTCAAAACATTTTGGGTAAAAAAGGCATTCTTAACAATATATTCAAATGTACTTTCTGTAAACATGTAAAAGCAACGTAAAAATAAACCTCAGATTAATAAAGATATTTTCCTATTATATATATATAGATATGCATAAATGTGAATTTCAATGTGATGCCTTATTATTTATTTTGTCTTATATTACTTACCACTGTCAACATTATAATAATTCAAAATTATATCATCAATCCTTTTTAATGTACTTTTTTTTTTTTCTAATTTTTGAATTAATTTTTTAGCTTCATCACTCTAAAGTATTTACAAAGAATAAAAAAAAATACTATAAGTAATGCTATAATTAAAAAAATTATAATATTTTTATAAAAAAATACATTAAAATTTGGATAAGCCATTAACATCATAATATCGTCTATTTCATTAATAAGGGATGGCTAAAAAAAAAAATATATATATATATATATATTTATCTATTGTTATATATTAACATTTGTGTGCAATCTTTATTAAATAACAAAAAAACAAATTTAAAAAACAAACCTTTTCGTTCACATATGGAGCCAATTCTTGTTGTGAATATATGATAGCCTCGCTAATATTATTCTGCATAGGGTAAATGTATATATTTAAATGAAAATTATTAATAAAATATGTAAATTATGGGTAAAAAACTATTTTGGTATATGGATATAACTATGTTCGAAGTATATTTTTTTTTAATTTATAACATTTAAAATTAACTTCAATAATTTTTGTTTCTTTAGATAAAAAATAAGATCTTTATGTTTTTTCAAAATCTAAAAATGTTAATCAAATAATAAAAAATTTTAATGGGTATAATGTAACGCATAAGTTGATGGGATAATGTACGCTGTTATAGTGAAATGTTTTAAAGACAAAATAAAAAAAATATATTATTTGTTTACTCGTTCATCTAAATTGTTAATATGCTCTATAGCTTCTTCTATTTTGTTATTCATTATATTGTCTTGGATCAAATATCGTAGCTTAACAGTTTCAATGGGCATATCAGCTATAAAAAAAATATGCAGGGTTTATGTTTTATTTAGGAACTTTAAAAAGTGTAAATATACATCTACACAATCATATATACTTATATATATGTTTCCAAAACAATTTATACACTAGTATACACATTTTCCTTATAAATATAAAATTGTGAAAAAAACATATTTTTCTAATTTAATGGTCTATCTTTAAATTTGTTAATAATAATATAAAAAAATCAGTTCAAGGATGACATTCTTTATCATCATTCTACATAGTAGTATGACAAAGATTTATTTGCGCTTAATTTATTATCATCATTTTTTTTATATCGTTCAACTATCTTTACAATTTAATAATTATACAAGTTAAATATTTTGAAAATATTATTTTTTTCTTAAATTTTATTTGATTGTATACTTACGCTTAATATTTGTTTCTTTTTGAAACTCCAATGCAACATCATACATTCGATGGACACAGAAATAATTCATCAACACTTCATTCAAATCATTTTCATGAATTTTAATATATTCAAATTCCTTTAGCCAGTTTTTCCTTAATATAAAAATAATTTTTTTTTTCAGTATTTTCACACTTAACATAGATATGTCGTATCATCATGCTCTATCATGGAATATATATATATATATATATTCATTCTTAAAATATATGTTATTATATAAAATGTTTATTATGTATATACGAAATAATTGATTTATAAATTAATAAAAAATAATAATAATGTCTTACTTGTTTAAATATATGGTACTAGTTTCTCCTAAGGAATCCTCATTCATTGGTATTAAAATAGAAAACACAAAATTGATGTCCGGTTTATTTCCATAAATTATATATCCACAATTATATATATAAAACAAAACTATTCAAAAATATTTCCAAACATAAAATTGTAACTTCAATGGGGATAAGCGTATATATATATATATACTTATTTATTTATTTTACAGGATTCATAAATAGGAAGAATTATATATAAATACTATAAAAAATAAAAAAAAATGTAAGGGCGGAAAAAAATTAGTAATAAAAAATTTGCGTTGTAATAGAGTAACAAATCTGTAATGGATATGCAAATAAATAAATCATGTTTATTTATTAATTACTCCATTTTTATACAATACTTGAATCAGCGCCCATATTTATATAAATAAATATTTCATACCAATTCGCAGATCATTAAAATAATTGCACACAATATTAATAATAATATATTTCAGTACAAATAATGCGCATATAAGTGTTATAGAGAAAAAAAAATCCACAATAGCTGTAATATTTTTTAAAAAATTCCATGGCAACTTATGAAAACAAAATATATTATCAAATTGAATAAACCCATAAAAAAAAAAATATATATATATATATATATATATATATATAAACATTTAAAATATTGAAACGCATAATTACATTCCTTTCTTTTTTAATAAATTAAATGTATGCATGTATATATCTTTTTTAATACACATTAAAAACGATTTCAAGGAGTGATTATTATTTTTATTATGTGGAAAAGTGGAAACTTCATTGTTATAAAACATGTGGCATCGAGGTAATATACACATGTATACATTATTATATAAGTCATATTTTATAAATATAAATCAATTTTTTTTTTATAATTATTTTATTTTCATATAATATATTTTTTTAAAGTGTGAAAGCATGTCATCATTGAATAATTTATTAATTTTTTCCGTTTCCTTCTTTATTCTCATATAATTTTATAGGAGTATTAACACTGTTGTGTAATTCATGTCGATATGTAATACATAAATGGCACGTTCCTTTATTAGGTAAGTGAAGTTAATAGTAGAATCCCAGGATAGAAATAATATGGGATATGCTCATACTTAAAAGAGGTGAAATAACTATATTCGGCTGTTTTTTATTTAAAATGTATATACTAATTTATTTTTATTACAAATTTATAGGGGTTGATTGTAATGCTAATCCTAGACATAAACAAGTTTTATCAAACCCAGCACCTAGATCAAGAGGAATTCCGAAATATTTGGAAAAATATATTTTTTACAAACAAGCCGTAAGAAATCCAGTATATAAGTCTCAATTTATTACAATGTACACTGCTGGTAAGTAATAATAAAATGAAATAAATACAAAAATATATATTAATCTGTATATATGCTTCGCAAATAAGAAACAAATATTGTTTTATAAATTTGTCTAAATTAAAAAATTATGTTTTTTTTTTCTGTTTTGTAGGAAGAAAATATAGACAGCAAATTAAAAAAACTGCATAATGATTATATGAATTATTTATAATATTTTGTGTGTGAAAATTTTTATAACATTTAATAGAAAACATAATATTATTTTTTGGACTTGTTTGACAATATAATTGTATAGTTACATAGAAATATTTTAAATAATTATTTTAAGACATATATTAGTTAGAGTTAAAATAATATACACTTTAAGTTAAAACATTTTATATTTAATAAAATGAACTACATATTATTACAAAATTTTATACAAAAAAATTATTTTAAAATAAAAAAAAAAATACAATTATCAAAAAAATAAAAAAAATAAGATCATAAAATAATAATAAAAATTACAATGATAGTGTCAAACCATAAGTACAAGCTATTTGAGCTATTAATAAAATTTATATATGGTGTTTGATGATTTATATATATAAAAGCGTAGTTATATCAAAAATAAATAATTTGATAAATAAAATAAGGAATATATGTGGTAATTATCATACCATCATTTGTATTAAAATTTATATATTATATGCATGTCTCCAATTCAATATTATACATTGAACTTATAATAAATAATTTTATTTTTTTTTTTCATTATCTTCATCATCATCATTATTATTAATTATTTCATCATCATCATCATTGTTAATTATTTCATCATCGTCATCATCATCATCATCATCATCATCCCCATCATCCCCATCATCATTTCCATTATAATTGTTAAAATTATTTCCACCATTGTTTACATTTCCATCATCTGGTACAGGCTCTGTTTCCGCTTTTATATCATTTTCTCCAAATGTTTGATATTCGTCTTCCATTTCAAAATGTGGCTGTACAAGAGGGTTATTAAATGATTGACATGTGCATTTACCATCATTTGTTAAATAATTGATTAAACTGTAAAATGCTGTAATAAATATTAACTTTTTGAATGCCATTTTTTCTTAACAAAATATATTTTCGGATTTAAAAAAAAATATACAAAATTTTAATTATTATATATTTTTATAAAATATAAAAAGTTGTGATTTATTATAAAATTTAATTTGTTTTTTGAGTAAAAACACCAAAATTTTTAAAACAGTCTGGTCATATAAATTTATTTTTAATTATAAAAATTATTTTATTAAAAACTTCATTATGTAAAAAAACTAAATGGAATTTAGTAGATAAATATTATTAAATAAGAAGGTTAAATATTAATAAAAAATAGTGTATGAAATACAATTTTGGGGTTAAATTTTATTTTAGCAAAGTGAGAATGAGCTTTAAAACCTTACAATTTAAATTCTTTTTTTTTAATCTATGGTATGCTTATATACTATATTTTTTCTTTTGTATATAACTTAATGATGCAAATTATTTTTCACATATTTTATATTTTTGCATATATTATTATTTTTTAATGAGCTTAAAAAAAATATATAGATTTTTCTACCTTTCTTGATAATAAATAGTTTGAGCTTTATAATTTGCTTACAATATAAAATTAAATTAATAAACCAAGGAATAATTTAAAATATAAGATTATAAAAATCAAAAAAAATATTAAACAATAATTTTTCAATAAAATTATATTGTATATAAAAATAAATTACAAATTAGTATATTATATTTGTAATATATTAATAATTTGTTCATATATTTTTTCTTAATAATTATATAATATTTGAATTAAAAGTTTTATAAAAAATAAAATATATAAAAGAGAGTAATTAATCTTTTCTATTATATTATACACTACTGTTTAATGAGGTATATTTATAATCATTCTTCATCGTATTTAAGTTTTGATGTTTTATTAAAAGCTAATGCAATTATAAATCTGAAATTTGGTAAAGCATGCATTTTTGAAAAAAACAAATTTCCTGATATATATAAATTATTATTTAGTTTGTTTTTTTAACTTTGGACAATACCTTATATAATTGCACAATTCATATGTATAATGTGTAAAATGTTAAAGGAGCCGTGCGTATAATATATTAGCTTATTTCTAAATTAAAATAATAATATACATTTCAAACTATATAACAAAATTAAATCATAAACAAAATAGGATAATAAATGAAATAACTTTCCTATGATATTATTAGCTGACTTAAGTGTTTATAAATATTATGACTTACTATGAGTATGCATTATAAAAATAAATTATGTCTCCCCCCCCATTCATTCTTATAATTATTTATTCTTATCCATTGATATTTTTTTAACTTAAAAAAATATATATAGTTATAAATATTATAACTTATATTTAATAATATACTGCGAAATATAATTTACCAATGTTCAACTACATAGTCCTGTTTAATAAATGAAAATTTTCCATATTCTTATACATTCAAATTAGGATATAAAAATGGATATATTATTATGATCAATTTTTTTTCCATTTAACCCCTCAAAATGATTTACCAATTTTGCATTGGCTTTATATGGGCCAATTTAAGAAAGGTATTATTTATGAAATTTAAAAATGTTATAATATTAATGACAAATAAAAATGTCTTTTACTTTGAACACACTATTGTCATTATGCATTATCCATATATATATATATTGGGGCTGTCTATATATTTGCTTGTAATTTTTTATGTAACAAATAAATGGAATAAAACCATTACCCAGGAATATGGGGTATACGTATATATATTTATTTATTTTAAAAGACGATTTCTTTTGAAAAAATAAATAAAATAAATAAAATAAGATAAAATAAAATAAAAAAACCTTAAAAATAAAAAGAGTACTTATTTTGTTTCATATACAATTCATTTATGCATTTTTTAAAATAATTAAACCAGCTAAATAAATTACATGAAAGGTATTTTACTATCCATTTATTTTTCCTATATTTGAAAACAAAAACAAATAAATTAATGAGAAACTGAATAATAGCTAGCCCTACAAATTAAGTTTAAATAATATATTACATGTTCATATTTCCTATTATATGAATAAAATCATTGCTACATATTTTCATACTCCTTTCTTGTGCGTACTATATAATTCCGTTATTTTTTTGTGGAATATAAAAATAGTAAACATATTATATAATATACCATTTTCTCCATATTATAATATATTAAATATATATACAAATATTATTTAATAAAATATGTATAATATATGTTGAAATCGACAATTTTAAAACATTATATGTTTGGCGCATGTATACAATATATATATTTCTTAAGTTTATAATATGATGTAATATAACTAGTATATGCAAATTTTTTAGCATAAAAAAGATTCACAAGGAAATATTTATTGTATATTCACACAAATATCTTTAAAATAAGGACATGTTATAAGTATATTTGTGATTTTTTTCTTTGTTCAATTTGATAAAGAAAACATATAATAAAGCATAAATACAAAAACACATATAATAATATATATTTGTGATAATAATCATAATAAAATGGATGGTGATATTGTGGTTAATGAAAAGTTTGATTTTTTAATGCTAAGTATAGCTAAGGAGTGTGGAGATATAAACAATTTTATGAACATATTTTTTTCGTTTTTATTAAGAAAAACTGATTTTATTACTAACTCCAAAAATATAGAACAATGTGAAGAAGTTGTTTTAAGGGTGTTGAAAAAACACTATAAAAAAAAAGATGAATATTTAGTCAAATTAAAAAAGGAATATGAAAAAATGGATGAAGAAAAAAAAAAAATATTAGAAAGGGAAAATAATATAAATAAAACAAAAAATGGTAATATAAAAGATAAAAAAAAAATCGAAAATAATAATAAAGTTGTGGAAATAGAAGATGATGATTATGACAAATTAAAAAAAAATGATAAAAAAAATATGAACGAGTCAGGTAAAAATAATAAACAAGAAGACCAAATAAATGAAAATAACAAACAAATGAACAGTAAATCCAATAATAACGAAGCATGCTCAGAAGATGATGATGATGGCGATTGTGAACCACCAAAAGGAAACGGAGGAAAAACTGAAAAGTATACATGGACACAGACACTAGGCACTGTAGACATGTATATAGATGTAGAAGAATTCATAAAAACAAAAGATATAAAGGTAGATATAACATTTAAAAAATTATCCATAAAAGTTAAAAATAATATATATATTGAAGGAGAATTTCATAAGCATATTAAACCCGAAGATTCAATTTGGACACTTGAAGATAATCGAATAATTCATATTTCGATTGAAAAATTAAATACTATGGAATGGTGGGCTACAGTTATTAAAGGTGATCCAGAAATAGATGTAAAAAAGATAGTTCCTGAAAATTCACGTATGGAAGATCTTGATTCTGAAACACGATCCGTTGTAGAAAAAATGCTTTATGACCAAAAGCAAAAAGCATTAAATTTACCAACATCTGAAGAAAAAAAAAAATTTGAAATTTTTGAAAAATTTAAACAAATGCATCCTGAAATGGATTTTTCAAAAGCTAATATTAATTATGGAAACTCATCCTCGGGTAATATGTTTTTCGGTAAATAATTCAATGGCTATCTTTTATTGTATAGTTGAAAAAAAATTCACTTTATTTTTATTCCAAATAGATGCTATTCTTTGTTATGTTTTTTTCACACATATATACTTTTGTTCATACTTTTAAACATTTTGATTTCAAATGTGTATATGAAAATAGCAAATTTAAATAAATGGCTTTTAAGTTCAAATTGTCTTAAATATGTAAAGATAATTTGTTAAGGCATATATTATGTAGTGCATATCAGTTATGTAAAAAAATGAAAAAAATGAAAAAAAATATGCCTACACGTATATAGGATGAACATATCCATCCTTACCATCTTCGTAACTTCAATAATTTTTCTAAGAAAACATGGTTGAGGAAAATTCGCGTTAGACACATAAACATACACAAAGGTAAATGTTAAGAATGTATCCACAAAACAGTTTATTATACATTCTTAAATTTCATGAGAGCAGGTTTATTGGGATTGAAAAAATAATCTATTTGATCATCTGTCAAGGAATCTCTTTTTTTTTTATGTGTTTGTATCAAATCTACAACAACATCTATGAGTATTTTTTTAATTTCACCACTAAGAAGTTCCCCACTTTTATATTTTTCTCCAATTTCATTTAATTTATCATCATCATCTAATAAATATCTCAAATATTGATATGATATATCTTTATCAAGATTTCCTCCTTTTTCTTTATGTTCTTGAATGGTTGCGCCACCTCCACTAAAAGCATATTTATTAATTTTATTTTTAATTTGTTCAGGTGTATCTGTAAGAAAAATAACACTATTATTATGTTCATTTAAACCTGTTTTATTTCCAGCATCTTTGGTGTTAGATCTACCAGATACTGATTCACTACTTTGTCCATCAGTTTTTTCTGACTTCTTTTTAGTGCTACTCATTTTTGTATTAACACCCAACAAACTAGGCATAAAAATAGAGTGAATAACAACTGGTTTGTGTAATCCCAACTTAACTGCAATATCCCGACTCAATCGAAAGTATGGATCTTGATCAATTCCCTGAGGAACTAAACATGGCAAATTTTGTGGCAAAAAATGTGGAAAACATCGAGAAAAACATGGAGCAATTTGAAAAGAAGGATAAGATAATTTTCCTATATTATCACTATGATCAAATCCAAATATATTCATTGATTGATTTAAAGTAGTTTTTTTATGTATAGATAAAACAGTATTATATAAATTATGTACATATTCTGTATTTTTAAATATAAATGTTAATTCTGGATTTAAACCAACTGCTATTATATCTTTTACATTTTCTTTTGATAATTTATTTATATAATCCAATGAATAATTTTTATTAAATAAAAATTTTTCATCATCTGATATTTGTATAATTAATGGGACATTAAATACATCTTGTAAATATTTACAAAAATAAAATGGGATCAAATGACCTAGATGCATAGATAATGAAGATGGGCCTCTACCTGTATATATATAAAAACTTTTGTTTTTTTCATAATAATTTAATAAAAAATCTAAATCTCTATGACTAAAAAATATATTTCTTCTAATAAAATGATGAGCTTTCTTCTTAGTTAACATTTCAATTCTTTTTATGTGCTCTTCTTTAATTTTTGAACATCCAAATTGTTTTATTAATTTATTATAATCAATACCATCTCCATTTATATTAACATTCCATGGTGTTACTTCATTTGATCTTTCATATCCAATATTTTCTACACCTGATGGGGGTAAAACTTTATTTTTTTCTAATAAATCGTCAACGTTTATATATATATATTCTTCATTATTTTCTCTATTTTCAACATTATTCAAAATATTATCATTTTGACGATATCCATTTGTTACTATATGTTCACTGTTTGTACAAACTTTTCTAATTGGACATAAAAGAAAATTATATAAACTTTTTTCATTTTTATATAATGTACTTAGTTCTTCAAAAGTATACATAGGATTAACAGAAAAATGAACTTCCAATGATTCTTTATTATTTATATATTTAAAATTATTTATTTCTATATTTTTTATTAATCCAGTGTGTTTCAATATTCGATTTCTATTACAATTTATATTCCATTCTTCTAATATTATTAAATTTATTTCGTTTATATTTTTTGGCAATCCAAAATTATCATATATACAATCCCCATAAAATTTATCCGCAAATGATCTTTCTATTTGATAATTATAAAATGGCGCATTTTCTAAAATCTTATTTTTTACCAACTTTTTTATATCATCATATTGGCTTATTGTTGGTTCACTTTTTATTGAATTTACTGTCAAAATACCTATAAAATTTTGCTGAAAAAAAAATGGAAAAAATGAGAATTTTCAGGAATTTGGGATTAAAAAAAATAATTGGAGTATGAGGCATGAAAAACACAGATTCATATAAACTCACACTCATCATTATAGAAATATAAAATAAACTACTTTCTTTTTTATGAAACACTAGAATTGACATTTTCAACATCAAGGAAATTATTCCTAATATATATATATATATATATACATATTTCGAGGTATCATTATTATTACTTTTTTTTTCACACTTTCAGTGGTTCGACTTGTTGGTATCTGAAGAATAACACAAAGAGCCCCCTTAATTATACTTAGTGCTGAATCTACGTAAATTGTTTTTAGTTTTTCCATTTCTTATATTTGATTTGTATTCTTTGTATTTAAATTATCCCAGCTTGAAAAATGTCAATCATCAATGGCTTTTCTTTTAATATAATCAATTATTTTTTTTTTAACTAGTATAAGGGAAAAGGAAAATGGAAATAAACAGTTTTTTGTTTAAACTGAATAAATATTATACATTAATATTTTAAAGATCTATCATTATATTATATTCACATTTTGTTCGAATTTCTTGTATTTTTTTTTCTGCTTTTCATAATATTTATACATTTGAAATTTCTGTAAAATAGTAAATTTTCAAGGGAAAAAAAAATGCATTTTTAATCTGATAGCACAATTTTGTTTTTTTCAGAATATATGCAGTATTATATTCCCTATATTTATATTTTTTTTTTTTTTTAAGAATAATAATTTTCATATGAAAAGTCACCTTCTAAATGTTTAATAGCAACACAAAAAAATGTAAAAAGGCGAAATTTAGTAAAACGAAATGATGTATATACTAAGAGTATGAGGTATCAAAATGAGCAGAAAAAAAAATTATTTTTTTCAAACTTTTTAATATATTAATAAACAAATTTAAATAAATTTTTCACATTTTTTAATGGATCATGATGGTATGATTGAACAAAAAAATGAATCATATTTCTTTTGTTTATCTCCTTCTTGGTAATATTCAAAAAAATCGTCCAACGGAATATGGTGAGGGTTTTCCGTGTAATAATCGATTTTTTCCTTATCTGTTTCGACTAAAGATATGATATTTCGCAAGCTCGAATTGACAGAACCCTAGAAAAAATTTTAAAAAATGACAAAAAAGAAAAAAAAATTAATTTAAAAAAATGACAAAAATTTTAAAAAATGAAACCACATCGAAACTGAACAATGCAAAACTTACCCCCTCTAGAAATTTGACTATGCGAGACGAACTATCTAAGTTATATAGGTCATTTTTAAAGGTTCGGTTCCATATATACTTTGCCAATATAGAGCAATACAAATAACAATAATAATTTGAAGGGTAATGAATTAAATGTGTTGTTTTTGAAAAATGGATATGTGGAAAAAAATCTAATATAAAAATATTTTTATAGTATAGCCCTAAAAAATATGTTTTTATTTCATTCTCAATTAATTGCTTTCTTTCATTCATATTATTTGAATTATGAGATAAAGAATAAAATATATGGTCAACAATAGATTGTATAACAAGTTGGACAATTGGGTAATAACATATAATATTTTTATTTTTAACATAATTTTCTACCATATTTTTTATTTCATTTTCATCTTTTTTTTGTGAATATAACAAAGATAATGCTTCATAGCTATTTAAATATTCCTCAAATAAATGAGAAGAAAATTCGGAAAAATCTGCTCCACTTCTATTACCTGATAAATGTTGTAAATATGTTGAACTTAATATACAATGTAATGTATGCCCAAATTCGTGAAGAAAAAGATTAACTTTTTCTAAAGTCATTTTAATATTTTCTAAAAAAATTTTAATTTTATCAGAAACCAAATTACATTTTCTATTTTCATTGGGTCTACTTTTTTTCTCTACATTTTTATTTTTATCAAGATCGGCTTTAAAATTGCAAACTAAAAAAGTGGATGTAGTTTGTCTATACAAATTTGTTTTCTCATTTTTTGAAATATCCTTATCATTTTGTTCAAAATCAGTAGACATATTATTACTTATCTCACTTTTAATAATACCTGTATAAAAAAATGGAATACTAATTTCACTATTTTCATCAAACCATTTATATTTCAAACAAATGTTCATATTTTTTGAACATCTAACTGTATATTGTGCTATTGCTTGATTTTTATTTTCCCTTTCAAATAAATCCATATATATATAACCATAAATATGATTATGTTTTTTAATTTCGAATTTTAAAATATGTTCATCCCATAATTCCCCTTTTGTTGGAATTACACTTATCATATCTAACAAATAACATTTTTTTAAAATTTTTATGACAAAGCTTAAAACATCATATAGAGTTAAATGCTCATTTAACTTGTCTTCAATTTTTTTTAATTTTTCCATTTT
Source organism: Plasmodium berghei ANKA (assembly GCF_900002375.2). Classification (NCBI taxonomy): domain Eukaryota; phylum Apicomplexa; class Aconoidasida; order Haemosporida; family Plasmodiidae; genus Plasmodium; species Plasmodium berghei. The sequence continues at coordinate 1,934,205 of NC_036171.2, forward strand.
TATTTTATTAATATAATAAAAAATATTTTCTGGAGTTACCAAAGATACATTATTATTACCATCTTTACATTCACTACTTAATCCTGTTTTATCATAATTTTTTTTTAAATCATATTTTTCATTTTTTATATCTTGGGAATATTCCTCATTTGGTATGTTCAAATTTTTGGAGAATATATTATTGTGATTTTTATTTTCACAAAATTGAATATAGCTTTCTATGAACTTTAATTCTTCAAAAAAAAGTGGCAATATTTTTCTAAAAACCTTTTCTAAAAAATATAAAACTTTATCAGGAGAATTTAATATACAATTTTTTAATGCATATTCATTGTAGTTTTTAAAATTTCTATAAATAATTAACATATTTCTATAATATTGTAAAACTAAAATATTGTTTTGAAAATCTTTATTTGTCTTTTTAAATAAATTATAAATTTTTTCTCTTAAATTTTGTTCAGGAATATTTTCCAAAAGTGTTAATAAAAAAGAACTATCTTGTAAAATATATATATAATCACTAGTAGGATAGAAATAGCTTTTTTTTATTTTATTATTTTTATATAAAGGTTTAATTTTATTTTCATATTCAATTAATGTATTCTTATCTATATATGGTAGTAGTTTATTTTTTTCAATATAAATTCCTTCCAAATTGGTAGAAAAATTAGAAGATGCATGAAATGAAAAATATTTTTCTTGGGCTTGTAATTCTAAATATTCTTTTTTCCTCTCCTTTTCTTTAATATGTACACCCTGATTTTCCATAGATTGAATCATATTTTCTAAAACTTCTTTATGCTCATAATTTAATATATTTATATTATCATTATATTTTTGTTTTAAAAAATTATAAATTTTTTCATCAATATTTATTTCATCAATAAAATTAGTTAATTTTTCTAAACCTTCATGAGCTTTTAAAATTACATTATTATTGTTGTGTAAATTTCTTAACAGTTCTAAAGCATCACCTAATTTACAAAGATTATTTGAAACGGTATCTATTATATTTACAATTATATATATATTACTTTCCTTAAATATATTTTGCAATAATTTTTTACATATTTTTATACACATATTAGTAAATTCTAAAATATTTTCACCATTATTAGATATTCCTTTTAATTCGAGAATAAACCCTTCATCATCTTCATCTTTATTATTTATTTTGTTCACTTTTTTTAAAACACCATCGATATATTCAATGTCACTATTTTTTAATTTGTCTACGCATGTTAAGGTTTGTTCAAAGTTATAATTTCCACTAATGTAACACTTTTTATCTTTAAAAATATTCCTGTTATTTCCCTTTATATTTAACCTAGCACTACTAACTTCAATTTTATTTAAAACATTCTTAAAATTTATATTATCTAATATATTTAATTTAGTACTATGTTTATCTTCAATAAACTTGTTAACTAATACTTTCCTATCAATACAAATTCCTCTCCTTATTTTTTCACGAATTGATATTTTTCCTGCTCGTTTTAAGTAATAGATTGAATTTTCCATTATAGACACTTGCATAGCTATTTTTTTTTATTTTTTTTTTTATTTTTAGATTTTACTTATTTGAAATTCCCTTTTTGGGGGGGTCACAAATATGAAAGCGGATTCTATGCAATGTGTGCATATTTATAGGTATTTTTCGAAGCAAACAAAAGTACATGCACATATATGTATATAGGATACACAACCATGTATATTTTTCCCCTTTTTATATTTGAGTAGGGAGATATTCATACGGTATATCTATTTTTTATTATTTATTTGTGCAAATCTCATTTATCACATAATTTGATAAAAAGTTTTAATACAGAGCTATTTGATAAATCATGAAGAATATATATGTATACGCACATATGCTTATATAATGTATTAATATTTCTTCATGCTGTCGAAAAATTAAAACACAATCTACAAATATAAAATAAATGGATAAATAGAGATATAAAGAATGGTTGAAATAATTATTATTGAAAAATTTTATTTCAAAAAAAAAAAATAAATCAATCAATAACTTTAATTTTCAAATAAAATTAGCATGAATTTATTTCATCACTCCCACGTTTGCATAAAAATTACATCGTTTGTTATGTTTTTATGGTGAATAATAATTTACAAAAAAAAAATAAAAAAAAATTATCCGACTAAGCTTCCTGTTTTATAATTTAAAAAAAAATTATCACAATTTATCATGATTTTCAAGTGTACAAATGTAATACTAAAATTATATACAACCTATGTATATATTTATATGTTTTGGTGCTATTATTATATAGCCTTGTGGAAAAAACTATATATATTTTTTTAATAGCTAGCTAAATGGATATTTCTAATTTTGATTTTATGGATATAATAGGAAAGGGAACATATGGTTAGTTTTATTGTGGAGAGTGGTAAATGAGAGTGACACATAATTATATATTTGTGTGAAGAATGTATATAATTGGCTAAATATACATAATATATATTTTATTTTTTTAAATATTTAAAAACGAAGGGGTTGTGTACAAGGCCATAGATAAAAAGGAAAATAAAATCGTTGCAATAAAAAAAATAATAAATTTGTGTGATCATAATTATGGGATAAGCAAAATTATATTACGAGAATTAAGCATACTTCAAAAAATAAATCACAAAAATATAATTGGTATTATTAGTTTTTGTAAAAATAAAACATCATGAGTCTTATCCTTTAATATAATCGCATACAAATTGAGTTTTTCATCTGGTTTTATTTTTTTTATATTTTTTTTAAGTTTTAAGAAACATTTTTTATGGGAAAGACATAGAACAAAAGTTGATAGGGGAAAACCTAGAAAATTCGTGTTTGTATTTAGTAAGAAATAAATATCAAATATAACACCAGAAATATATTATTATATGAATAAAATTTTTAGTAATACGCTGTTAAAATTTATTTCACTTTTTCCTTGCCCCCCTTCTTTTTGAAAAGACCTTCGAATACTGTGACATTGATCTCCTAAATTTTACAAAAATATATAATTTAAATATCAAGGAAGTGAAGTATATAATATTTGAAATATTATTAGCGTTGTGCTATTTGCATTCAAATAATTATTTGCATAGAGATATAAAACCGGAAAACATATTTATCAATTCAAAAGGTGAAATAAAATTAGGAGATTTGGGATTGTCTGTTGAAAAAAGTGACAATATGACCCCATCAGTGGTAACAATCTGGTATAGATCTCCAGAGTTGTTATTAAAACAAAATAATTATGATCAGAAAATCGATATTTGGAGTTTGGGGTGCTTATTTGTTGAACTAATAACTGGGAGGTATATTTGCACACACATTTGCTTATTATCATTTATTATATTCAATTTTCCGTTGTATATGTGAATAAGTATTGAAATATTGCATATTTTGTATAGACACATAAAAAAACAAAAAATAATTTTTTTTTAGACCTCTTTTTCCAGGGAAAAATGACCAATCACAGGTAGGTACAAAATATAAAAAATTTGCATAAACTTTTTTAAAAATATTTTTTATTATAAAATATTATGAATGTTTCTTTTTCAGCTTGATTTAATTTATGCAACACTTGGAAATAAAACTGAAATAGCAATGGATAACATTGAAAGATATAACTCATTTCCTTATTATGAGGTATAATAATATGTAACTCAATCATTTAATTATTACATTAAAAAAAAAAAAGCAGCTTGTCCCTATATTGAGCTAACCATTAAATGTAAATAATATTAAGGGAATATTTTTTTTTTCATTTAAGCTGTTATATATTTATATATTTTTTTAGGAACATATTTTAAAGAGTATGATTTCTGATGAATCAGTTTGCGATTTAATTTCTAAAATGTTAATTTATGATCCATATTTTAGGATATCATCAAAGGAAGGTTATATTGTGTGCGTTTTATTTTGACATTTAGTTGTTTATCTAGTTTATAATACTTTTGATTTTATTAAAATATGGCGATTTTTTATCTTTTACACAATTTTTATACACACAAAAAATAATTATATGTAAATTATTTTGCCCTTTTTCACTTTTTTTATCTTTTATTTATTATATTTCTTTCACATTTATATAATATTATTTTAATTAGCTTTAAAACATAGTTGCTTTGATGATATGACCAAGTTACCACCCCTTACCATATAGGAAAAAATATATATAATATATAAAAATAAAATTTTATAAATTAAAAGGGAAAAGTGAAGAAAATATACATTTCACATATGTTAAACCCATGTATTAAAAAACATGCAATTTTATAAAATAACTAAAAAGAACGTACAATTTTTTTCGTTTTTTTTGCGTATTATTACAATTTAAAATTTTAATATTTTTGTCATTATTATTATTATTTTTTAATTTTTTTTTTTTTGAAAACCTATTTGCTACTAAACATTTTACTTGTTATTATTCAAATTCCAATTTTTAAAAATTCGACATCACCTGTGTCAGCATTTTCATTCTGTTATAAATAATACAATACATATTATATTATTATTATTATTTTTTTAATTTGTTTTAACTTTTTTTAAATTTAAATTAATTTATATTGGAAGTTTCTCTCTACAATTAAAATTTTTTTTAACATTTTTGTATGACAATATAATACCCGATTGAACAAGCAAATTAATGAGTAATTTGTTATTATATAATAATAATATTTGTGAAAATATTACATAATCAATTAAATAATAAAAATGTAAATTTTTTTAGTTTGTTAATAGAGTTATTTTTTTTCGCTTTGTTCTATACAATGTCAAGTCATCATCATGTTCCATGCAATTCCTTTCTTACATGTGCTATGTGTAGCACTCATGTTAATACATATAAATAACCCATTTGTATGTTCAAATATAAAAAAATGCAACAAGCATATGGCTTCAATGAGTATATATAATTTTACTAGAGGGGGGAATTTATGTGGGCGTTTTAAGAATATGTTACCCCGTTTTATCAAAATACTATCATATAAAAATTTTAGTCCTTATAAAAAGTTAGAAGAGGTTAATGAGCCAAATATATGCTATAAAGGAATTGATAATTTCAAACAATATTTGTATAAAAATAATGGAAAACAACAAGTTACAAAAAATGATAAAAAAAGCAAAACATATAAAAACAAATCAAAATTGTTATTTATAAATTCTTCAAAATCACCTCATTTTAATTTAAAAAAAAAATGGAATAAAAATGAAGGTCTAAACTATTTATTCAATCGTAAATTAATCTATACTCAAGGAAATTATGGGAGTAATGTGTACTCTAAAATATTTAATTCAGAAAAAAAAAATTATTCAATTCATTCGTTAGGAGATACTACAAACAGTGGTAATATATTTTCGAATAATGACAAAACTAACAATTATGAAAATTATAATGGAAATAATTTGGATAGATATTTTGACGAAATAAATAAATATATAAATGTAGACATATATAAAAATAAATATGGAGAAGAAATTTACAACGAAATAGTAAATTTATATGTTAAAAGAGATATTCCTAAAAATTATGAACAAAAATATTTTTTTAGAAATGTAAAAAAAAGTATAATTTTTGATATGGATAAATATAATGATGAAGAATTTGAAAAAAAAATTGAAGAAGAATTTACAAATAATGGAGTATTAATAAATACTATAAATAAAAAATATTATAGCAAAAAATATATAAAAAGAATGATAACTATTCTTAATTATTTACCATTATTAAAAATAATTAATACCCCTACAGATTTAAAAAACTTAAAAAAAATATATTTACCTTTATTGTCACATGAGTTAAAAATTTTTCATTTTTTTTTAGTAAATATTACAGGGGGTCATTTTTCACCATCTCTTAGTTTATTAGAACTACAACTATCTTTGCTATATATTTTTAATCCACCTTTAGATGAAATTATATATGATATAGGGCATCAAACATATATACATAAAATATTAACTGGTAGAAAATTATTATTTTTATCGTTAAGGCAAAAAAATGGAATTAGTGGCTTTTTAAATATTTTTGAAAGTATTTATGATAAATTTGGTGCAGGACATAGCTCAACAGCTTTAAGCGCAATACAAGGTATATATGAAGCAGATTGGCAAGTATTACATTCTAATAAAAAAGGAAATGATATCTTAAAAAATGAAGATAATTATGATCGTAATTGCACACCAAATAAATTCTACATTTCTATTATTGGCGATGGGGGATTAACTGGTGGAATGGCTTTAGAAGCCTTAAATTATATATCCTTTTTAAATTCAAAAGTTTTGATAATTTATAATGATAATAGGCAAGTTTCACTTCCTACAAATGGAAAGTGTATATCCGGGAATAAGCCAATAGGAGCTATTTCAGACCATCTTTATGATTTTGTCAAAAAAAATGGCAAAATAATTGGAAGTGAAACTTTAAACGAAGTTAACCATTACAATAGTAAAGAAAGTAATATTAACGAGTCGGATAAAAACCAAAATATTTTTACAAATATTAATTATAATTATATAGGACCTATTGATGGAAATAATATAGAGAATGTTATAAAAATTTTAGAAGACATAAAAAATAAGGGAATACAAAAATCAACCATACTTCACATATTAACAAAAAAATCGAGCGATTTTATAAATTCCAAAAGTCCAATAAATATTATGCATTCAATAAAAAAAAATGAAATTTTCAAATTTAATTTAGAAGAATTGGATAGTTGTCATGAAGAAAATAATAATATAAATGAACAATCTAAAAAAGAAGATAACGAAAAAAATTATACTATAATAAATGATAATGAAATATTTTCAAACGAAACATATATTAATATATATACAAAAGAAATGTTAAAATATTTAGAAAAAAATAAAAATATTATATTTATTTCTCCGGCTATGTTAGGGGGATCAGGACTATTAAATATTAGCAAAAAATATCCAAAAAATGTTTATGATGTGGGAATAGCAGAACAACATGCTGTTACATTTTCAGCCTCTATGAGTATGAATAAAAATTTAAATATACATTTACACATATATTCAACATTTATGCAAAGAGCATATGATCAAATAATACATGATTTAAATTTACAAAAAATTCCGTTAAATATTATTATTAATAGAAGTGGGTTAGTTGGCGAAGATGGAGCTACACATCAAGGTATTTATGATTTATCTTATTTAGGAGTTTTAAATAATTCTACTATTATATCTCCAAGTAATGATATATCTCTAAAAAAGGCTCTAAAATATTGTTCTATAAATAGAAAAGAAGGTTCTATATTTATTCGTTTACCTAAAGTGAACACATTGAGTAATAGTTATATGGAAAATTATTTAAATATGAATATTATGAGAGATATAAAAGAAATTGAAAAAATAGAAAATCCAGAATATGCTCGAAATAATTACTTTGGTAAATCACAAATAATTCAAATGAGTAACCCAAACAAAAAAGAAAAAGAAGGAAAAAAATTAGTCTGTATATTTAATATGGGAAGTATGTTATATAATATTGTAAATGCAATAAAAGAAATAGAAAAAGATCCAAAATTTTCTGAACAATTTTCTTTTTCAATTGTTGATATGATATTTTTAAACCCAATGGATAAAAATATTATAGACTATGTAATAAATAAAAATAAGCATGATTATTTGATTACATATGAAGATAATACATTGGGTGGTTTTTACACACACTTTAATAATTATTTGATTGAAAAAAATTATATATCAAAGAATAAATTATCTGTTAAAAATATTTATTTTCCAAACCATCCAATAGAGCATGCTACATATAAAGAACAACAAGAGTTTGTAAAAATGGACCATCAAAATTTAATATATCGAATTAAAAATTATTTAACAAACAATTTTTAATGAATAACAAAATATTTTATACAAAAGTTTATATTTTACTAATATTTAGGAATATATATTTCTCATTTTTTGTTTTTTTTAATAATGTACATAAAATGTACGTTTCAATGAATGAAATATTTTTTTATTTTAAACAGTAATTGCTATAAATCCTGATAAACTTTTTCATTTTTTTTTTTTAAATATTACACACATTTATAAATCTGAAAAAAAAATTATAAAATTATATACAACCATGTTGTTAAGTATAATCCTTGAAAATTGCTTTCCTTTAGATAGTCTTTTCATTTTATTATAAAATGTTTGAATTTTTTATACAGGGTTAATAAGGATTGCAAAAAAAAAAAAACTCGTTTCAATGTCTTTTCCTATGAATAATAATAAGGGTTATTATTCAAGTATTGTTTCGAAATTATTTCCTACAACCCCTTTCGATAAATTAATATTATCTATAGTTTCACAAAACTGAAGTTATTTGTCTTTCTTATATTGTTTAAAATGATATAATTTTTTGCAATTTTTTTTCATCAACTTATAAATTAGCAGAACAAACAAAAAATTAAATACTCATTAAATTTATAATGAAAACTATTTTCCAAATTTACATGAAATATGTTATACATAAACTGTTATTTAAAATTCATAAACATTATTTTCGTATTAATTAGAATAATTTTTACTATTTATTTGTTTTTTTATAAAAATAATTGTTTAATATATTTTTTTAATTTATATATATATATATAACGGGTATAATTGTGCATATATTATTACTAGTTCCCTAACAATAAAATTTGGCTGTATATTTTTATTATCATTCTTATTTTGTTTATTCGATTTTTAATTATTTTTGTTATTATTTTATGCATGTCATGTATATAATATATATATATATATATATATTTATTTATTTATTTAAAAATAATTGTAGTATTTATTTATTATTTATTTGTTTAAATGGCTTTTCAATTTAATATTTTTTTACTTAAAGTTTTTAGTATACATAGGTATGTACAGAGCAACTCACCATTTGTAATTCCTCAAATATTTGTAACTTAATTATATATCATGCATGTATGTGTTAGTTATATTCACTTTTATAGAAACTTGTGAATGTATTTAAATAATAAAAACAATCTTTAAGAATAGCAATATAAATAATTTATCGAAATCGAGTTCTTATTTTGTTTATCTTGTATATTTCTATTATTTTATTTTATTTTTTTTTTTGATACATGTTAAATTTTAAAGTTCGTACTTGTTTAAGCTACCATATTTACAGATAAAAAATTTTTAAATTACAAATTAAGAACAAAAATGATTCAAATAAGTAAATGAATATAATATGCGGAGGTTGCACAATATATGCATATGCTATATACATATTTAAAAATTTATGAACTAAATTGAAAAAAAACATTTATGACAATAGTATAAAACACACTATATGGAATACATTGTTTATATGCATGTATGGAATATCATTTACTAATATTATTGGGAATATATACATTCATTCTGTTTTGTATTTATTTATTTCACTTTTTTTTATATCTTATTATAATGAAAAAAAAAAGAAAGTGTGGAAAAAATGGACACAATGGAAATAAAAATACAGGGGGGGAATTAAGAAATGTAAAAAGAAAAATAGACGAAGAAAATAATACAAAATTGGAAGTATCATTTTATGGGCATAGAAATATTTTACTTAAAGATATTCAAAATTTTATAATAAATTTAAGAATAAATAAAAATATTTTAAAAAATAATATTTTTCAAATAAAAAACAATGAAAATTTAACAAATTTAATAATTATGATAATACCTAATTTATCTTGTACATATATAAGAGATATAACAACAGATAATGTTTTTAACAAATTACAAAAAAATAATAATTTTAGAAAAATGCAATTAGAAGAAAATTGTGTAAAAAGCTCTTATAGTAATATTATTGCTAAAATGTTAAATATACCAGTATTCAAAAATAAAGAAAAAACAAACAATGTTGTGAATTTTAATATAGAAAATTTTTTATTAACAAAAGAACAGATGTTTTTAAATAGATACCCTAATTCAGATTCTGTTAATTATATTAATTTTGATAATATTGACTATAAAAAAAAAAAAAAAAAAATTTCTGATATAAAAAATTATTTATTTTCCTCTGTCAATTCGGTGTATATTTCTACCCATGAACCCAACTTTGAACCAAACAACTCTGAAAACATCTCAGCAGATGCACATACTCCAAATGGCAACACTATCCATGATACAACTTCAAAAACTAATTATGTAAAAAAAAAAACTTTTACAGATGAGCATATAGAAATATATGCAAAAATATTAGAAAAACTTATAAATACATCATCGTCCATAAGATTAGAAAAAACAAATAGGCAATTAAGTTCAAAACCAAAAGTGGATTATCAAAATAATAAAAGAAAAAGCGATGAAATAAAAGAAAATGTTGATGGTAATTCAAAAATTATAAGGAATACATTATTAAATGATTGTAAAATTGATGAAAATACTGAAATGATTTCTAATGGTAATAATGAAGATATGGCGAATCAAAATAACAAAGCAGATCTTATATGTGATAAAGAAAGTGAAGAAACTATATATGACAATATTATAGATGTAGAGAATCATGAACATAAAATAGAAACTATTCTTAAAACAGAATCAAATCAAGAATCCAATACAAACAAATTTGAATTTGATTTAAATAATATTTTTAGTGTAGATTGTGAAATGTGCGAAACTTCAGGGGGGTATAGAGAACTTACAAAAGTTACAATAGTAGATGCATATATGAATATAATTTATGATTCATATGTACTACCTGATAATAAAATAACAAATTATTTAACATTATATTCAGGAATAAATGAAAACACATTAAAAAATGTTCATACAAAATTAACAGATGTACAAAAAGAACTAAAAAATATATTAAATAATAAATCAATACTTGTTGGACATTCTTTAGAAAATGATTTACATGCTTTAAAAATTAAACATGATTATATTATTGACACTTCAGTTATTTATTCTAATAATAATTATAATTTTTTAAAACCTTCTCTGTTTAACCTTTCAAAAAAGCATTTAAATATTACAATGGAAAGGGAAAACGGACATAATTCAATAGACGATGCTCGAATTAGTATGTTTCTAGCATTAAAAAAGGTATGCACATATATGTTTGTTAATATATTATATTTTTTTGTTATACATTATTAATTTTTTTTTTTTTTTTTTTTTTTTTTTTTTTTTCCAATATTTAGATTAGCGAGTTTGATAATTCAGAAACTTATTATGGATTCCATCCACTTCCATTATTTATGGAAAAAAATAATTATTTAAATGTAAAGAGTAATTTTATTAGTGAACAAGATATAAATTCAAAGTATAATAAAAATATGTGTATATATGATTCTAAGAATATATATATTGAAGAAAAATTTTCAAAATATATAATGCGAAACTGTTTTTATTGTCCATGTGAAGATGATGAAGAATGCATAGAAAATCTTATAAATAATATAAAAAATGAAAATAAAATAAAAAATTATATTTTAATATTAAGAGAATATGAAAATTTATGTAATGCTAAAATTTATAATTGTGTAAAAAATTCAAATAATAAATCTTTTAACATTGAAGACAATGAAAAGTTTTTTGATATTCCAACAAGAGTTGAAACAAATGATATATTAAATAAATTAAGTAAAAATATAGAATTTGTTTATAATAATATGAAAGAACATGATGTTTTAATTTTGTTATCATATAGTAATAATTATTTGGCTATTGAAAAAATTAAAGATACTTTAAATTTAGCAAAAGAAATATTTTATTCAGATATAATAAATATAGATGATAAAATAAAATATTTAAATGAAAAAATTCAAAATTTTCAAAAACATATTCAAAATAAAAAAGAAAATAAAGAAATTGTAGATAAAAATTCATTCTTTTTAGAGTTTAAGCATTTATTATTTACTTATGATTTGCACATTCTTAATTATTTATATCAACATAAAAATAGTGACAAAAACGCATACATAATGAATTCAATAACTAATTTGAAAAATACTTTATGTTTTAACACAAAGAAAAAAAACTACAATGGTTGGTTTTCTTTACTTCTCAAAAATTAATCTAACAAATCGAATAATACCAAAATAATATATTACACAAACTTAAGGGCTATGCCTATGATCAACTATTGTATAAAACTTCAAATATTTAGAAAATATAGACAAATAATGTTTAATATAAAAAAATACAAACCCTATCATTTTATATGTGTTATATATACTATATTTTTAATTTTGTTACACACTTATTTTTGAATCTCAAAAGAAAATCAATACCTTTAATTACTGTATATAGTTCTTGTTATTTTCCTAATTTTGTAAATTTTTTTTTTTTTTTAATTATTTATGTTATATCACACACCCTTTTAGTATATCATGGGAATGATAAAACTAATATAAATTTATTCAATATTTGAAATTTTATCAGTTTTCATAAAAAATTTTCCATTCCCATTTTATTTTATACATTTTTGGTGCTTAAAAATGTTAAAAATAAAAAAATAAACATTTTAGCCTTATCTTTAAAAAAACATTTTATAATTTTAAATATTATCATTTTATTTTTTTTAATTTTTTTTTCCACATTTACCCTAATACTAGCCATGATATATATATGGAAATAAAAAATATTGTATATATATTTATTTAATCACAAAATGTTATAATTTTTTTTAAATCAAGTAATAAAATTTGCATATATTTTAATGTTTTAATTTTGTTAATATATGTTTGACAATGTATGGTACTTATATGTGGAAACATAACTGACATTTCTTAAAAATATTGAGAAGTATATAGATATATAAGTTTAGATGCTTTTACTATTTCAAATAGTGTTCAGTATTATATTCAGGAATAAAATTAATGGGACATTATTTTGTAGTCATATTATTATACATATAAAGGAATATGGATAATGAAATAAAACAAAATAAAAGTTTGATTAAGATGACAAGTATAAAAAACAATGAATGAAATTGAACATAATGAAAAATATGCAAACTACTTGCGAAATAAAATCATAAAATACTTTAATTTGAAAAGTGAAGATTTAGAATTAAAATATATCAAATCAATATTAAACAGTAAAACATATGATTTATATAGTTCTATATATTTATTAAATTCTTCTTTTTTTGAAAATAATAAAAATACTAAATTAACAATAAACCATGTTAAAAAGTTTACACAAGATTTAGTTAACTCAAAGAATAAGTTTACCCCATCAAATATAGTAGAAAATAATAACAACTCTCAAAAACTTGGTGAAATAAAAAATGAAAGTGAAATAAAAAATAAATTTATACATAATTCGATAGAATACATTTTTAAGAAATATGATGATAAACAATATCGTAACAAGGAAAATGAAAATGACAATAAAATAACCAAAGCCATCAATAATAAAAAAAAAAATAGTCAGAAAAATTATAACCAAAATAGTGAAAATTTACATTTTTCAAAAGCAGAGAAAATACAAAATAAAACAAATCTAAATGAAAAAGAAAAGGAAGCAAACGCAAATTCATTATTTGATAAACTGCATAACAAACATGTAAAAAATATCATGTTTGAAACAAAGACAAATAACGATAAAAAAAAAAGTGAACATAACAAGTCACTCAGTAAAAAAACAGAAGAAAAAGAAGAAAAAAAAGAAACTGATTATTTCTCTTTTTTCAATAGAAAAGAAAATCCATATTCATTAAAAGATATTATTGAACTTATTGATAATGTAAAAAAAGATGATAGGAATTTCTATAATGAAAAAGATAATAATAATGATCAAATTAGTCAAAAAAAAAAAAAAAAAAATATTCAAATTTGTACATGCAATGGGAAAAACCATAAAATATATGCAAACTGTCTTATATGTGGAAAATTATTTTGTTCAAAAATTAAATTTAAAAACTGTATATTTTGTGATAATCCTTTATTTGAATCCGATTTTATAAATACCATATTTTTATCGACAAAATTAGAAACTAAAACAAATAATATTATTGCAAATATGAAAATTTCAAATCCGTTTCTCTACAAATATTACTTTGATCCACTTAATAATAATTTAAAAAAGGGTTAGTTTTTTTCATTAAATTCAAATAAAAAAGAAAAAAATGTGCAAATATTTCTTATATTTTTATCTAATTATTACAATAAATATTTATTTTTATTTCTATTTCTTTTATATACCCATCCAATGGTGCTATCTTATTTAATAATTTACATAAAAGCGTACAACCATCAATATATAAATAAATGAGTGTGCATAAATATATACAATGTTCATTACCCTCTACACACGCAATATATATATATGTGTTTTTTTTTCTTTTTCAACATATGCAGCTATTAATATGCGAAATAAAATGCTAAAAAACTCTGTAAATGAAGAAAATACAAAAATAATTGATGACAGTATAGATTGGTTTGAGAATGACATTAAACATACACTCAACATTCATGATATTAATTTTTCATGTTATGATGATGATACAAAAAATGAGATAGTAAACAAATATTATGACATATTCAAAAAAAAAATTAGTAAGACAATTTTGTATATTCTTATTTCATTTTTAATCCAATTGGTTGAATATGTACATTTGTGAAAATATATAACCCATTTTTATCGATTTCATTAGTATTACATGTACAGCTTTTTTTATTTCGTGCTTTGATCCTTATATAGAATTCGCTACCTGCACTCTCCGTTCATATACATATAATAGCAATGCTAGCGAAATAAACATCCTTATTTTATCTTGTTCATCTTTTGCAGCCGATATAAATATTGACATTGATTTTGAAAACCTTAAAATAAATGAAAATGTGGATTATGTAAAAATCAAAGAATTTAGTGAATACTTAAATGAGCACGAAAAAAAATATCAAGAAAAAAAAAAAAAATTATCTAATAATACACCCCATAATTATTTAAGTAATAAAGAAAAAAAATACATAAGTTATGTTAATGATTTATGTAAAATGTTTTTAAAAAATGACACACCAAAAAAGGATACAAATTTACTTAAATCCGAAAAAATGAATCCCATCACTGAAAAGAAAAGATATAAATATAATGTGTTAAACGTGAGTGATGACGAGTTTTAGACCAGTTTTAGAAGAATTCTCATTTGGGCTGTCCCATATGTTTATTTTTTTTATTAACATATAGCTAGCTAGCTACAAAAAAAAACTAAAAATAAGTAGCTATTTTTTTTTCTTTTTTTTTTCGTTTGTTAATTTACATAAGTTAGTGAAAACTAGTAAAATTTTTAAATAATAATAATAATATTAAAAAAAAGAAAAAGGGCAAAATATTTGTCCCACTGTAGGTTTTTCAGCTATCAAAAATTTAAATAACTATGCATACAATAGATATATACAAAAAAAAAGGTGTAAAAAAAATATCATGTTTTATTTTTAAAACATGGTTAGGCTAATGTATAGAAATATGAATTTGTCGATTTTTGAATTCTTTATCTTTACCAATTTATGCATAAAATTCCTGCAATAGCTATTGTAGGAATTTAGTTATTAAATTAAAACATAATTATGTTTTAAAAATATGTAAATACAATTATAATATACCATTTTGATAAGATTATTATATTTATATACATTATATATGCATATATATTTTACTCATTATTATGCACACTTCCCCCTCTAAGGGATAAAATGGATTCCATACTATTTGTGTTACCATAATTATTTGAATTAAATATATTTCTCTGATAATCATTTATTATATTGTTATAATTTTTGATAATTTCGGTATCATCATTATTTGGTATATTTCCTGAATAAATATTAAAATTCATATTATTCATAATATTAGCTGAATGGTATTCATCGTTTTGATTTACTAACAAATTGTTAGTATTATTGTGTTGGTTATTTTTAATAGAATTATTAGGAGATGGTGAATTGGCTGTAATCGTTCCACAACCAGATGGGGAAATCGATGAGTGTTGATTATTATTAGCATTCATAATATTCATTCCCTTTATATTTGAAAATGGGTATATGCTATTTTTTCCATTTATATCAGAAGGGATATTATCATAAAAATTATTACCAAAAGAGTTATTATTAATATCATTCATATTTGTATGGAAATGATTATTAATATTATGATTTATATGTAAAGGTACACTATTTATTCGATTGCAATTTTCATTAATATTTGGTGCATAATTTATGTTAGCCATTCTCATATTTTGATTGAGCCCACCATTTAAGCTACTAGCTATTTCAGAGTTCATATTATGAATAATATTCATATCTGCTACATAATTTCCATCGACTTGTTTCGACCCATTCCCATTATTATTATTATTATTATTATTATTACTATTATTATTATTACTACTATTATTATTATCATGATCATAAAACATATTAATTGGTTGTTTTTCTTCTGCACACGTATTATTAACCATATTAAAATCTATTTTATTATTTGCCATATTATAATTTATAAAATCCATATTTTGGCTAGCTGAAATATTATCAAAATAATTTAAGGGTTTTATAAAATTGTTACTTCTATTATTAATATTAGCTATATCGTTGTGTGCATAATTCATATTGTTTGGTTGGGTATATGGTATTTTTGGAAATTGCTTAGTGAAGCTATTTCCTGATCTCATATTATTAATCCCTGTATTATTACTATTGTTATTATTATTGTTATTTTTTTTAATTATTAAATTTCCGTCTTCTCCATATTGCTGTTCATTATGTATAGGTTTGGTATTTGCAAATTGTTTTGGATTAATATACACACCAATATTTGAGCTATTTCGTGTGTCGAAAAAATTGTTATTTCTATTTCCTTCGGAAACCCCATATATACTAGTTCTTTTATTATTGTCAATAGTGTTTTCAATTCTTATATTATTTATTACAGGTTTGATTATATTACTTCTGTGAGGGTTGTTCGAAAAATCAACAAGTGGCTGTTTGTTATATTCTAAATTATTTTTTCCTTCCTCTATTTCTTTCATATTTCCATTTGCATTGACTCCAT
This sequence comes from Plasmodium berghei ANKA, assembly GCF_900002375.2. NCBI lineage: Eukaryota > Apicomplexa > Aconoidasida > Haemosporida > Plasmodiidae > Plasmodium > Plasmodium berghei. The sequence goes on from NC_036171.2 coordinate 1,951,234, forward strand.
ATATTTTGTTTTCTTCTTTTAATTTATTTATATAATTTACAATTTTTATTATATATGGCTCATCTTTTTCATTTGGTTCCACTGGGAATATTTTTCTTTGTTTTTTTTGTTTTCTATTAATAAATGTTAATATATAACTGGATTTAGAATGATCATAATGTATATAACAGTTTGTACATATTTCTTTATTTTTTTGTACAGTTTTATTTAGCATTCTTATATCCATTTTTTGATATATTTTTTTTTTATCTTTATTATATCTAGTATTATTAGTGTTTACACATTTATTATCATCAAATTCTTTTAAAATTCCACAATCTTTCATGTTATCTAATTTGTTTATAATTGTACATGGATTCTCATTATTTGTACTAATACATGTTATTTTTCTTTTTTTTTCTTTTCCTTGTATATATGCATTTTGTTGCAAAATATGTGGAATATTGTTATGCATGTTCTTTATGCTATCCCTTGGATTGCAATTCGATCTGTTATTAATCATAATTTTATTAGATACATTAGCTAAATGAGAAGTGGATACATCTGGTGGCGAAGCAACAAAGCCAGTTCCACCAGAACCTGAAACAACCATATTTCCATTTCCTTCAAGTGGTATATTTTTATTTATTATATTTTCATTATTGATATTCATAATATCAATTATTTTTTCAATATTATTATTTATTATACTATCATTAATTATATCATCATTTAAGACATTTGGATGAATATTATTATTTTGAAGAAAATATAATTCATCAAAATTCTGATTATTATATCCATCTATCATAGTGTCATCTAATGTTAATAATTGTTTATAGTTATCATACATTCTTGACACATCATTATCCTTAGAATTGTTTTTTGATTTACTCTTGAACCCCCCTCCATTATATCTATTAATACCATTGCCTCTAATAGAATCTTTTTTATTATTTATTCGTATTTTATCTGGATTAGGATCCGATAAGCTATCGCCAGATGTTTTTGTTCCATCAATACTGGAAACCTTGTTTGAAATTGGAACATTTTTAAAGCAATCTTCCATTTTTGTAAATTCCATTTTTAACATATCATCATTTTTTATGATTTTGTGAATATCAATATATGTATTATTTGTAAATTTCATTAAATCTGTTTCTACACAATTATTACTAACATCATTTAAACATTTACTATTTTGATCATTGGTATTTATATTATAATTGTTATATATATTATCACACATATTATGCATATCATTATTCGAAAATTTGTGTGAAAATTTTGTTGAAATATTTCCTGAATAATTACCTGAATGATCGGTTGAATATTTCCCTGGGAAATTGTTTGGAAAATCTTTACCAACTTCATTATTATAATTATGAGCATTCATGGTTATATCATTAATCGATTTTTTTTTTATATTTCGAAATGAATTCTCATTTTTATTTCCATTTAATATTTGTATATTATTTATTAAGGTTTCATTATTTATGTTACTTTTAGAAAAACGGTTATGAACATTGTCAGAAAAATTTACATTACTACCATTATTACGATTGACATGGCTAGCGCGTCCACCATTTCCAAAATAATTCCCTTCGTTTATATTAGTAACATGATTATTATGTTTATTTAATATATTTAAATCTTCTTGACTGTTTGCCATATTTGAATCAACAAAATTATTAATCGATTCAGTGTCGGCATTTCTATCATATGTGTGCACATCTGTGAAGGTACTATCACTAGCATAACTTTTATTATAAGGTATATAATTATTATTATTATTAATATCGTTAGGAGCAACCTTTGACTCGTTTATTTTAGATATTATACAATTTTTAGAATCGCAAAATTGCTGCCCATTTGTTTGAGCATTATTATTATTATTATTATTATTATTATTATTATTATTATTATTATTATTATTATTATTATTATTATTATTATTATTATTATTATTATTATTATTATTATTATTGTTATTGTTATTATTACTATTATTACTATTATTATTGCTATTATTACTATTATTATTGTTATTATTACTATTATTATTATTATTATTATTATTATTATTATTATTATTATTATTATTATTATTATTATTATTATTATTATTATTATTATTATCATCGTCATCATTGTTATCCATAATAATGTGTGTAACAATCTGCTCGTTGCTATTTTTCTTATTATTTATTTCATTAGCTTGTTTCTCATTTATTTCATCATCTTGATTTTTTTTATCATTCTTATTTTTATCTTCCGCTTCTTCATCATTTATTTCGTGATAATTACAATTTTGTTTATCTCCATCTCGACTTTTATCATCATCATCATTACCATCATCATTGTTCCCACTTGTGTTTTTATTATTCAATCCGATTCCGATACCCCCTCCACTTGTTGTATCATTGCTGCTACTTTTATTGTTATTGTTTTCATCATATTTATGTGTTCTATTATCTTGATCATTTGCATTATTATTTTCTTTAGAACTATGATTCGAATAATAATTATCATAAAGTTTACCTTTCATATTATTATAAATTTGTTGATCAAATATAATATTTGGCTCAAATTTATAAATTTTATTTTTCTCCCCAATTGATAACTTAGAGTTTGTTTCATTTTTTATAAAATCAAATTGCATTTTACCTGAATGTACATAATTTTTCATTTCTTCTCCCATTTGAACATAGTTTTCTTTATTTAATTTATTAAATAAATTATTTTCATCACATATATTTAGAATAATTTTATTAGAATGGTTGATATCCTTTGAAAAATATGTATCATCATTAGTTCTACAATTATTATAATAAATTGGTTTATGTATTTGTTGTCCATGTTTTAAAAAATTAAAATGATTGTTTACTTCATTATATTTTTTAATATCCGTACATGTGTTTATATCATATTTTGATAATTTTGTACCAAATGCTTCTAAATTACCACTAACATGCATATTATTCAAATTGTTTGGAAAAAAAATTTCGTAATTGAGATTGTTTTCATCATTTTCATCACTATTCAACGTATAAACGTTTTCATATTTTTCATTTTTACCTGACTTGTTCATATAATTATGATTTGTGCATGTATTTTTTAAGCAATTTTCTACATTATTTATTTTTATCATATATTTTTTTAAATTAGGGCAATTGGTGCAATATTGAATCTCAAAATTTGAGTGTGCTCCCATTTTTAAGTCATTATGATCATTGTAATTAACATATTTTTCCATATTTTCACAAATTTTAATTTCTTTTTCAAGATTTACAACATTACATCCTCCTAAATATTCAGAGCCACTATTTCGAACTTGTTTACCAAGGGGAACAATGTCATTTATGTTTTTATCAATTATTTGATCTTGACCATTGAGATTTAAATAATATCCGGGGTATCGTATATTCTTAATACACTCTTTGTTTTTTTGACTTGTATTTATTTGAATAAAATTTTCAGAATTAGCAACATTACTATCATTTATATTAGTATCTAGCTGTCTCGAATAAATTGTATCATTTACATGATCAATATTAATTGGGGTTTTACAAATATTGGAACATTCGTATAACTGTTTTTTCTGTTCATCGGTATTTTTTAAAATACATTTATTCTTACTATCATAATTGCCATATGTCGTATTTATAAAACAAGTATTCTTTTCTTTTAATTTTATTATTTGTTCTGTTTTATTTTTTTTATATAAAAGATTATCGCTCGATAATAATTTTTTGTCACTAATCTCATAATTAATATATTCATCACATTTGTTGGAAGCTTCGTCCGCATTTAACGATATACTATTACAGTCGTAATAATTAGGAGCATAATTATTTGTATACAAATTGTATATATGAGTTTTTTTTGAAAATTTTATATTATCTTTATTATTAATTGAATGTGTGGTATTTTTTTTAAATGATAAATTATTATTACATTGATCAATATAGCTAATATTATTATTATTATTATTATTCTCACTATTACCACTATTGTCATGACTTACACTTTTTATTATTTCATTCGTTTCATTTTTTAAATTAAAATTTGTTTCTACCAAACTGTAAAATTGGGGAGCTATTGCTTGGATATGATTTACTAATGTTTCGTGAATATTTAATATATCCACATAAGTATTATTTATGTCGACGTGATTAACACACAAATCCACATTGCTGTTCATCTTTTTATTTCGAACCATTTTATAATATGTATGTACACTTATAAATTTAATTGTTACATTATATATATCCCTATTTTATTTGCATTTTCATCCTTATATGTAAGTATACATATATATATATATATATATATGTTTACTCCAAATAAGTTTTTTACAATGTTAAAGAGCAGTTTAAAAAATATACACTATGTTAATAATGTTTTATACAAATGTGTATACTGACATAAATAGCGGTATTATATATGTATTGAATATGTACATATGAATTGTATGCATGTATGTATATATATATATGTATGTTTGATTTTATTTGTATATATCTAATCTATATATATGAATATTAGGTATAATATATTTTTATATAATTATAAAATATGAATATATAAAAAAAATTGGCTTAATTTTATGCAATGAAAAATTAGTACAAAACCGTTATTCAAATTTTAATTTAAAAAATTTCTTTTTCGATATTTCAAAAATTTTATTATTTTAAAAATGAAATATAAGAATTTTTTTTTAGTTTTAATTTTTCATAATATATATAACAACTATTGAGGGCATATATATATATGAAATGGATAAATAGATTTTTTCATGTCTTATTAAAATGTGTGCATTCTGTATGAATATATGCTTATATATGTGGTATGTTATATAATAAATGTAACTTGAAATTTTATGAACTTAAAAAATAAAATAAAGCTTAATAACCTTTTTAATACTTCATTTTAAAAAATCCGCATTGATATTTATGTAATAATATATATATGTGTGTGTGTATATATATATTCTATGCATACATTTATTAAACGTATTATTATTTGTGTATACTATATATTATTTACACACATAATATATACATGTTTTTCATAAAATATAAAAAATGAATAATAATAATAATAAAACCTATTATGTTAATGAAACTACGAAATAAATATTTAATATCATACAAAAACATTTGAAATCGACAAAATGGAAAATAGTTGCTTTTCATTCAATCAAAATTAGAAAAATGCGAAAAACAAGTATATAATAATATACACATTTATTAGTACTTATACTATATATATAATAAGACTTCTATTTTAAATGCATACAAAAAAATATATACATTTTTTTAATTTTTCACTGATGCAAAAATATTATATATCTTATATATTCATAAAAAAAAGTAAAGAAAAATAATATTCCCCGGAAAAATTAAAAGGTGATGAGGAAAACATCACATTGTATATACATTTAGATAATTATATACGACAATGTAGATAATATATAATGCATATGATATTTATATTTCTATTTGTGTACAAAAATAAAATTAAAAATATTGTATTCTTTGTATTTATGTAATCTAATATAAATGTGGATAAAAGTTACTTCATATATTATTCGCAAGGGTAAAGGTTTGTTAAACTTAATTCTAATTAAATTCTTTAAATCTTTTATTTAAAAAAAAAAAAATAGGATAGAAAAATAAAAAAACTTTCAAAAATTCAAATAAAATTATATATATATGATAAGTACGCATGTGTATTATCATATAAATGTAATGGGACTGAAATTGTGTGAATAATAAATGTTAAAGAAAGAACAGATTATATATGAGCACATACGCTTCCATGAAAGTTTAAATAGAAAGTACTTTGACTTTTTACATATGCATTTATGCATACATGCATAATACATATGTACATGTATATTTCTTTGTTTTCTTATTTATAAGTAATAAAGGTGCTACATTTATGTATAGTTCATATATAATACAAAATAAATGTAACTTAAATTATTATTTTTATTTTTTTTATATTGTTTAAGTATATAATAAATGAAATATTTACTATATACCTTTACATATATTTATACAGATATTATACACACACTTCTAAACTCACTATATATATCTAGATCTTTGATTTTTCTTAAAAAAAAATACACGATGTCTATTGAGAAAAATATGTGCTTATTTTTTCTAAAGTATGTTATTATCCATATATATTTTTATATAAGTATTTGTTTGGGTATTACCATATTTTTATCTTTTTTTACATCATATATTTATGGGTGTGTATGGGAGAAAAAAAAAATGGGAACACAAAATAACAAAACTAATTGAAAAAATTGAAATGAAATATTTATAGATATAAATATAAATATAATATATATAATGTGGATATGTGCTATAAATATATTTTTACTTTTATGAAAAAAAGATAAAAGATTATTACAATGTGAAAAATGTATGCATATATAATAATATTTTTAGTACACTATTAATTTGCTCAAATAAAGGTGGTAAGTTGTGCAAAGTATAAAAAATCAAATAGAGCAATTAATATAAAATAAAATAACGTAGAAATTATTATAGTAAATTGTGTAATAGATATTGCATAATATCTTATAGTAAAAAAAAAAAAAAAAAAAACATATGTTATAATGAAGTATTAACACAATTTAAAAATAAAAAGTGAAGGAATAGAACGAATTAAAATGTAAAGATTTAATTATAAATACTCTCTCTAAAAAAATCAATGTGTATATTAAATATTCATTTTGTGCCTATTGATATTTGTATGTAAATAGAATGAAAACTAAGCAAAAAATATTTCTTTATAAATTAAAAACAGGAATGTGGAAAAAAAACAAAAATAATAGAAAGCGTGCAAGCATATGAATATCCATTCTGTATATATATATATATGTTTAAATCATTTTGAATTTTTATGTATTTACATTCATAGCTACATATGCTAATGTATGCATAGAAATGATCATTTGTGGGATGTTTAACTTGGTTATTTATATGTATATATAATAATAGTAACGATATTATATAAGCTTAAAATCCCAAATGTGTGCAGTCTATAAAAACCCTTATAATATAAGAAACTAATGTACTAGGAATATTTATGAAATCTACATTATTGCAAAATAATAGAGAATTAGCTATAACTTTAAACAAATTTATTTTACATATTTGCACACACATATGCAATTTACATATATTATATTTTTGTATTTATTTTGTTCTTTCAAAAATAAACAATCAAAATATCATTGACAAAAATATGGTCATTTTGAAATCACTTTTGTTCAATATTTGACCATGTAATTAGGATATTAAAAAAAAAAAATTATGTGTATATACAAGATGTAAAAAAAATAAAAATGAATTAGATTTTATTTTATGTTAAAAATGTCTGAATTTTTTTGATGTTTATATATAGCATTATGCCACGTATTTTGTAAAATTGTTAAATATTTCCACCCAATGTTATAAGTTCTATGTATAGAGAAATTAAACACCCATAAATAAAAAATAGTTAATTATAATTTACACATATATATATATATATATATATACATACATGCATGTGCGTAAACTTGGATTATACTTATCCAACAATTGTATAATATTTTTTACATTTTTTTTTATTGTATATACATTAATATTTGGTACTAATTCGGTCTTATGATTATCAAGTATATATAATATGTTTGAAGTATGTATTTGTCGACAAAAATATTAATAAAAAAAAGTATAGGATTACACAAATTATATTTTTTTTTAATCGATATATACAGTTTTTATTTTTGTATAAAAATAAATAAAAATAGGAAAATATCAATTTCTATATGTGTGTATACAATGCCTTTTTTGTTATATATGTTCATGCACATATTCATATTTACCACCATGAAAATATAGTTTGAAATATCCCCCCATCCTTTTTTATGGTGCACTTATAGATGATTTTTTGGTTTTTTTTAATACATGTCATATAATTCTAAGAGTATTTCATATATATATACAAATAAAACGTTCTATTATATATAGAGAATAATAACAAATAAAAATAATATTAACAAGGAATACATAATAATATAATAACTTTGTTGTATATTAAAATATTTTAATTTTTTTTTAGTAAATCGTTAATAGTTTATTAAATTTTCCTCAATAAATAAATGTTATTATATGCACATTTACGAAAGTCTGATGTTAAATAATTTTCAAAAGTATATATATCATAAAAAATGGGAAAAAAAAATGTTTATGAACAAGTTCAAATTTATTTTTTAATATGTCGGTGTAGCTAAATGAATTCTCCCTTTCATTTGAATATACAACGATTTTATATTTTTAAGGAATAGAAAAAAATAAAAGGAATCACAAATATGTAATGTGAAAAATATACATATATTCTTAATAGGGTGGGAGGAAGCATATAAGACTGTTGAGATAATTTACACAAACAATTTAAAGTTGTATATAATATTTTTATTTTCATATTCAATACTATCATATAGGCATTACTGTTAAAAATATTATTTGTTTTTTTTTTTTTTCTTTTTTCAAGGGTTAGTGCTATCTACATGTAGTTAATTTTTCAAAATAAAATGTTAAATAATTTATTAATTTAAAATAAATTATTATTGTTTTTAAAAAATTAAATAAATAATCTTATTTTTTTTTAAATTAAAAATTTATTCCATATATTATTTGAAAAAATAAATATAATAATAATGTTTTTTTATTTTAAATTAACATCGACAGCTACAGGATTTGAACCTGTGCGGGCAGAGCCCAGTTGATTTCGAGTCAACCTCCTTAACCACTCGGACAAACTGTCACAATTGATATATTAAGCAAAAGTTATATTGAATTGTTAGAATTTGATAAAAAAATAAAAAAATATAAAATAATAAAAATAAATAAACAAATAAATAAAATTAATAATTTGTAAACTTTATAATTATTAATTAATAAATTGAATTTTCAAAATGATGATTTTTATTATTTGTGAAAAACGCGCGAAATGAAATAAATAAAAAAATATCACAGAAATAGCTGACAAAACCGATTTTTCAAAAAATGCGTAAATACACTAAAACATTAAATAATAATAAATACCGAAATACATTTTTCGAATTTTACATTTCTCAAATAAAAAACGATATATCAATGATTTATATTTTTTTAGTGGTCAGTGTTTGTGCACGTTTCTTGATTAAGACAGAACTGGCTGATATATTTTTTTATCATTTTTACCATTCTTTTTTACCGTTCATTTTTTAATGGCCCCATTATATGATTTGCCGCCTTTGGAAAGCATACACAATTTGGCATATTCTCATTTTCCTAAAAAATATTAACATTTTCCATGGTAAAATAATAAACAAAATAACAGACCAAAATAAATAGATAAAATTCAAATAGCTAAATTATTTATGTTCCTTAAAATGAGTCTATTTTGGGGGGGTTAAGAATTAATAATTTCGAAATCTGCCTACTGGTGCTATACATATTTATACAACTTCTCATTTAGTAATAAAGAAAATACATACTTTGTTTGAATAACATAATTGTCATACATATGCATAAATTTAGAAAAAACATTCTTGTGTAAATCTAACACACCATTAATATTATTCAAATATGCCATTAGTAAATTAAAAAAAATAAAAAAAATAGTGTAGTTACATGCATATTTCTTTTCTCAATACTACAACTATATTGCTTGTTTTTTATTTTATGTTTTTTATTTTATATTTTTTCGCTTTTTCGTTTTGTCTACAACTTAATCGGGCATGTCCTATCTACAATATGTGTGTTAATTTTATAATTTTTTTTAATTTAATACATGAATAAGTCAGAAATAAGGAAATAATAATAATTGTGTGAATTTAAAATGTTTGACACAACTTCCTTAATACATTTAGGGAGTAATCAAACGATACAAAAATCTATATCAGGGGAATTGTATATGTATATATGTAAAAAAAAAATTAATAAAGAATATTCTCCCCTTTTTTTTTCCAAAAATGATAATAAAATAAATGAAAGTATTTATACTAATATTAATTATAATGATAAATTGAAACACAATTATAAATGGGAAAAATACTTTTGTTTCATTAAGGCAAACTTTTTTTTTGTCTACAAATTTAAGGGAGATTATAAACCTCAGTTCGTTTTCCTTTTAGAAGGTATTCAAGTACAAACTATAAATTATAATGTCGCAATAAAAAACGGGGTAATTATATTTATCAATTTTTTACATGTACTGTGCATGTAACTATATATTATAGAAATGTCTAATCAGAATATATCCATATATGTATGTTGTATTATTTTGGGTCTATGAAAATATAAATATTATTATTATTATTATTTTTATCAGATAATAGAGAAGATAGACAATTTTAATATAGGCGAAAATGAAGATATTATACAAATAAAATTTATTTCATCCCTAAACAACATGAACATGTACATATTTTATGCAAACAAAATTGGCTATTCAAAAAGGTGGGCACAAATTTTAACAGACTCAAATTTTACTCTGTTAAATAAAAATATAAATATAATAAAAGAAGAAAATGAAGAAATAAAAAATGATATAAAAAATATTAAAAAAATTAATCAAATAGAAATAAAAAATAAAGATATTCAAATAAATTCTCTTAATGAACGGATAAATATGTTAAAAGTAAGCCTAATTAAAAACATTTACATTTTATCTCAATAATGTAATATCATTATTTAGATATCCCTTATTAAATCGATTAATATTTTTAATAATATATTACCTTTGAAAATATATAGGCAGATATCGAAAATGTTCGAATTAAAAACAAGAGATTGCAAACAGCTGCAGAAGCGAATATTCAAAGTGCAGATGAATTTCTGCAAAAAAAGATGACAGAAATGAGTGCCATATGTACTGAGATTGAGTCCAAAATAGAAGGTAATAAAAGTGAAAAAAAGTGAGAAAAATAAAAAAAGCAAAATAACACATAAACATATGATTATGACTTTCTTCTCGATTGCAGAAAACGAGGCCTTAAAAGACAAAATAAAAGCAGCAGCCCGGGAGTTTGAAAAAATGGAAAAAGAAAGAAATGATGCGAATAATGAAAAATTTAATCTAGAAAATAAAATAAAAGATATAATTGTTACTTATGAAGAAGCTAAAAGCGATCCAGAAAAAGTAACATTAAAAAATTTCAACATAAATCAGAGATATCAAGAAATAGTAGTTCATAATAAAAATTTAAAAATTGAAATAAAAAAATTAATTGAAAGATATTATGAACTTGAAAATAAATATAAAGAGAAAATAAAAACAATAAAAGAAATAATCGAAATCGGAGATATATTTGATTATTTACATAAGTTAGTTATTTTGTGTCAAACAAAAATAAAATTTTATGAACAATCATATAAATATACAGATGAACAACAAAATGAATTATTAACACAGTTGGAATACATTATTAAAGAAACGAAATTAGCAGAAGCAAATGCTAAAGTATCTTATATTACACATAGATCAAAAATATTAGAAGAACGATTGTTATATTATATTAACAGAAAAGCTCCGTCAGATTATTTTTATTTTGCCAATATTACTTTGCGACGATTAGGATGGATTTTTGGTGAAATTGAAACTCTCAGTCCAATACATCTTATAAATCCTAAAATTAATCAAAATGAAAAAAATAAAAGCACTCAACAAAATGATGATGTATATCCTCTTTATTCATATTTAGATGAAAATAACGCAAATATAATACCTATGAGAGAGCAAATATATTATAATGAAGGAATAGAAGGTAGAAATTGTTTTAAAATCGTTACAGATGTTGATGTTTATTCTACTCCTATTAAAATGTATCCTTATGAAAATATGTTATTAATTGAAAATAAATATAATTACATTAAAATAAAATTGACAGATTTAAAAAAAGATTTTAATATTTTAAAACAAAAAAAAAAATTCGAAACAAAATCTACAATATCGGATTTGCAATGGTCAGAAATTACAAAAAATGCATATCATAGATTGGAAAAAAATATTATTGCCTTAGATCAGAAAAATGTCTAATAATATAAGAAATTTTTTTTTTTAATTTTGAATTCGAAACCATGTGGTGCCATATATGTTGGTTATTTTAGCATACAAAAAATTATGAACAGTTAAGAAAAAGTTTGAAAATTTACTTCGAAAAAGAGAGAAAAACAAAACGGAAAAACGGAAAAAAAAATCAAAATTGAAAAAAAGACAAAAAAGGGAAACACAATCCTATGAATACTACATGGAGATCTATTCCATTTAAGATTGTCTTCCAGACATCATTTTATAAAATTCGTCATAATCTATGTAACCATCGTTATTTGCATCTACTTCTTTTATTACGTTTTCAATTATTTCTTTACTGAATGGCATTTGGTCATTTGAAAAAGAAAGAACATTTAAAAGTTCATCTTTTGTAATTATTCCATCTCCATTTGCATCAAAAATTTTAAAAGCATTTCTACAAACAGCATCTTGTTCTAAAATAGAATGATCTAAACACGCTGCTAAAAATTCTGTATAATCAATTAAACCATTACCATCTGTATCTAATTGTTTTAATAAATAATATAAATCTCTATCTATTTCATTATCACCAACTTTTAAACATTGAAAAATTTCTGATATAGTTAAAACACCATCGCCATTATGATCAAAAGCTTCAAATGTTTTTTTCATTTTTCCAAATTTTTTTTTATTTAATTGATATGCAATGCATGTAATAGCTAATTTTTTTATTTTACATAATTTATGAAATTTCTTAAATTTTTCTATCAATTCTTTACTTAAATGTTTATTAATAGTTATATGATTGTAATTTTTAAATTTTATAAACCATTTATGATTTACAATTTTATGTACATCTATTCTTTCTTTATAATTATAATTTAAGCATTCACATATTAACTCCTTTGCATCTAAACTTATTTTAGACCAATAATTAGAATCAAAAACAAATTCTCCTTTTTTTACTTTTTTTAATATATCATCATTATTTTTTCCATTAAAAGGTGGATAACCACAAAGTAAAATATACATTATTACACCACTACTCCAAATATCACATTTTTTGTCATATTTACCTTTTAAAATTTCGGGTGCAATATAATAAGGAGTTCCGACAACAGATTTTAAATTATGATTGTTCATACATTTACTTGCAAAACCCCAATCTATTATTTGTATTGGCGAATCATCAGAACTATCAACATATAATATATTTTCTGGCTTTAAATCTCTATGAATTATATTTTTACTATGACAATATGCCAAAGCTGAAAATATTTGTTTCATAATTTTATATGTTTCATATTCTGAAAAGCTACCATGTTTTACTATTTTATCAAATAATTCGCCACCTGTACATAATTCTAAAACTAAATATAATTTTTCATTATCTTCATATACTTCATATAATTTTATAATATTTGGATGATCCATTTGTTTCATAATTAATATTTCTCTTTTTAATCTTTCAATATTATTTATTCTTTTTTTATCTATTATTTTGATAGCTTTTGCTTGTCCTGTTTTTTTATTTATAGCTTTTACGACATTTCCATATGATCCTTTACCTAATTTATATTTATCTAATTCATAAAGTTTTTCTAAATCATCATTATTCATAAGAATTGTTTCTTGAACTATTTGTGATCTATCAAAATATGGTGATAAATTTAAATTATTATTAAGAATGTCTATATTTATATTTACACTTGATCGCCGTTTTGTTCGACTATCCTTAAGTGCTTTACTATCTAATATTATTTTATTTTTATTTACTTCTGTTTTTGTTGATAAACATTTTGTACATAATGTTATAATTGAATAATCATCATCACAATCTGCTATTGTACTTTTTGTGTTTCCACAATGATTATTTTCATTTTTTTCTTTCAGATTTACAAATTCACCATCATTTTTATTATTAGCTTTATGTTCACACATTTTTAATATTTATTCGATACTATTTAAGTATATTGATATATCAGTATTTGTATGAATATGTAGACTGTTTTATGTATTGATGTGTTTAAGTTTTTTTTTTTTTTTTTTTTTTTTTAAATTTGATATATAAAGACTTTAAATGGGTAATATATCATTGGTAGTAAGAAATATAAAATAATTATACTTCTAAATAATAGTTCATATATGTATATAAGACATATTTCGGAATCTTTATATCTCCGTATTATTATTTAAGGATATGTTGTAATGTGTCTCTATAAATAACTATTTCAATTTATAAAAAGATTTAAAAAAAAATATGAACAAGCAATGTATAACTACAACGGTGGAAAATATATTCTATAATTACTAAAAAGTTTTTACAAAAAAAATTAAAACACAAATCCAAAATAAACAACTGCTAAAAATACCAAGAAGTGGGTAAGCAGTTATTCATATAAAGAAAATACTTTTCTAAAAATATATTAAAAAAATTATATAATACATATGTGTATATATTGTGTCTATGCATTTATATATGCATAGTTATATCTATAGTAGCAAAATCGACTAAAAAAAAAAAATTGACACAAAAAGTATTATATTAATGAATGATTATGAAATTTGAACTAAATATTTGTACATTGCAAATAATGAAAAAAAAAATATATATATGAGATAAATGTTTGTAGATATATTATATGAATATAATAACCTACAAATTTAAATACTAAAAACTAGCAACATTGTTTTATATGTACATATATATCTAGTTCATGCACAACATTATTGAACTATTGAGGTACGTTGTTGTTAACTTAAAAATAAAGTAGAACAATGAAATAAAACAAAAACAATTAAAAAAGAATAAATATAATCATTTTTATAAATATATTGATAAATATACAGAAACAATATTTTTTTAAATTTATAATAACTTTTTTTTTAAAGATTATTTGTTAAATATTGAAAAAACGTATAATATTAAATTAATTGAAATATTAAAATACACTAATCTAAAATTTTTTAATTAAATATTAGAAAGTTACAAAATATTCATAAAGGCATTATTACTTATAACCATCCATTATATATAATAATAGTAAGCATAAATAGAAAAAAAAGAGCGGCATGTATTAGAATTGTTCTAATTTTTTAGTAATTTTATCGGATTTTAAAAAATAAAAAAGTTGCTTACAACATTATATATAATATATGTACATGTATTAATTTAAATTTTGGGATTTTTTTTTTACAAAATAATAAACAGAATAAAAATACTTTATCTTATAATTATAGAAAAAAATATATATTTATAAATCTTATAGTAAATTAATAAAATTATGATACTATAGATTTTATTTTTAGTGTATATATGATCAAGTACGAATATTCAATGTATAGCATGCTACTTATGAATTAATATAGTATAATCATTTTACAAAAATATATAAAAAAATAAGTAAAAATAGAAAAGGTAATGTAATAAGGGCTTATTTTGTTATTCATAAAGGGATTGAACATAGTGTATATCCTTAATATTAAAATGTTTAGCCAAAAAACAAAAAAATAAAAGTATGTTAATTTTCTATTAAAAATGTTATATACATTTTGAGAATAATAAAATAATAATTTTCGAAATAGAGAAAGTACTTAACATTTTTTTATTTTTTTTGCCATTGAAAGAATATAGCAAATATAAAAATGGTTGTTTGTTATAGCTGTTTTGTACATGCATTATATATTTTCCATAATCTTATTTTTTTTATTTTGTGATTCTCTAGATTTATAAATATTTTTTAAAAGGTTTTATATTATTATTTTGTTTTAATTTGTACAAAAAAACAGTATTTAATATATTTTTATCATAAGTCCCAAAAAAATGAGACTCAAATTTGAACGTTAAAATATGCATAATTTTAGCAAAGGAGAATTATATATCTTTAAAAAAATAAAAATAATCTGATATTCTGTATTTATGTAAATACATTATATATTTTTTGGGGATGTATAAGCCATAATAATATGAAGTTAATAACAACACATAACCTGCTCAAACTGCATATTGTTGAGTTTGTAAACATGTAGAACAATTTATATCTTTTGTGGCATTTAGTTGTAATAATATAGCTTTTTTAAAAATATTTTTTCTTAAAAATATTTATGTAAATGTGAGAAATAGTTAATCAGACTTATATGATAGCACATATTTACATGCTACATATAGGAAAAATATATAAGTAGCGAAAAAAAAAAATACTAATATAAGTTTAAAGGGAAAACAATTATGGTATTAAATGATTTTGGTGTTTTCTAAAATATTATCAATGATAATATATAATTATATTCTACTATTTAATATAATGATTGCACGTTTGTATATAGTTAGCTGCAATTGATAAATCATTCGATGGAATAATAAGTATATTAATATTTCCATAATTAAATGGATATATTTTTAATAATTTTGAAAATATTAATAAATAAGGAAATATATCAATTGTATAAAAAATGTATATTAAGGTGCTATATAGCATATGCATATATACTGTGAAAATTTGTGTTTATATAAATACATATACTGTGCTGTGTGGTTTGAAAAATTTTCTTCTTTACCATCAAAAAAAAATTAAAAAAAAACAAAAAATAATTAAATAATATTACATGTACATATACATTTACCAGTTAAAACTTCAATATTATTTGTATGTAACATAACCTAGAAATATAAATATAAGAGAGAAAAATTTAAGCAAAACTCTGCATTGCTATCAAGAGAAAATAAGAAAATAACTTTTGAATTGCTTTAATTTTTAGTTTTTATTCAATCTATAATATGTGCAATAGTTTTTCCATGGAATATACATAAACTTTGTTAAACCAATTTTTTTTTTTTTTTTTATTAACAATTCATAAAAAAAAATTATAAAATGGCTGATAACGATTTATCGGATGACCAGTCAGACAGTACCGTCGAAGAAACATTAGTTATGCTAAATTTACCTTCATTAAATATTGATGAAAATAGATTAAAGAATTTAAATACTTATCGCAAGCAAAAAGGAAATGAAATTTATATAGAAAGAAAAAATCATGATACTACACCAAATGATGACTTTATTATAACGAGCAAAGATGACTCAAATTATATATCAGACATGAACACGGTCAGAAATAGTTCAAACAATTTCACCAATTTGAATAAATTACAAATTGATTTAACAAATGAGCATGAATTAGTGGACGAGGTAAAAAATGACTTTAACAGTGAAATAGGTTCAAATGATATTCATGAGAAAATTGACAATAATAAAAAATCTACGATTATTGAAATATTAGAGGATAGTCACGAAGAACTAAATAATAATAAAGAACATGATGATGAAAATATTAAAAATGTAAATAATAACACAAAAAGAAAATGTGTAAACAATAATGATGATCTTGATAATATACCTTTTGAAATAAATAGTATATCGTTAAAAAATTTATTTAATGAATATCCTGAATGTATCATAAATAATAAATACAAATTTAAAGGAGTTCATACATCCAGTATTGGTACAAATTTATATTTTAAAGAGCCAGAAAATATAAAAAATAAAAAACTTTTAAAAAATTGTGATATATCATACAAAGATTATGAAAAAAGTGTAAAAGGAGACAATTATATAACAAGAGATGATTTTGCTATTTATGAAGGCTTTTCCACAAAAATTATTTCATTTGAAATAGACTATTAAATAGCAAAATTATTAGCCTTTCTATGCCAGTTTTTATTTTATTTTTTTTTTTTGTTATTTTACATTTTTGAAAACTATATCCAACTATGTATAGGAATATTTTATTAGAGCTATAATAAATTACATTTTATTTTCATATTTTTTTGTTTTTATATAATTTACGTAATTAATATATTTTTCATTTTTATGCATTCGCCTATTACACCGTTCTGTGGTGTGTTTTTTATAATTAAGCAAAATATACATCAAAAATATAGTGAATGAATTAAAATGAAATATTGTTCCTTTTATTGTTATTATTATGATTATTATTTTATTTACTTATTTACATACATATTTAGTTATTATTACATTATTATTACATTATTATTATTATTTTATTTTATTTTTTTTACATGCCACGTTAATAATATTTGGACATATAATTGCGTGTTTTCCCTTTTTTATATTCCATGTTAATAATTTATGGACGTATAGCTATTTTTTTAAAGTATTTCTGACAATTTTTTAATACATTTTTTAATATAATATATAAAAGTTTGGGGATTAAAAGTGATAGTGTTTATACACATTATATGAAATTAGTGTTGAAAAAAAGGGAGAAAAAATAATAAGAGAAATATCATAAATATGTAATGGATATCATTACTTGTACTATTTTTGCTATTTTTGTTTTGGTTAGTTAATTTCAATTCTAAAAATAAAAGGAAAATAACATATATATGCACATACATAATTGCTTATTCACACAAAATGTAATTTTATATAATCCATGGTTGCGTGGATAATTTCTCACATTATATATACACACACATTTTTTTTGTACAGATAATATTTATCTTGTGTGGAATATTTTACAATTATTTTGTGAAACAAAATGAATCGACGTTGATAACATTAGTTGTTTTTATTTTATCCCTAAGTACGACCTTTATTTTAGTTTTGTTCATACCAATAGATATATATCTAGTATCAAATGGGGTATATTTATTAAAAGATGAAAAAATGAATTAGTGTTAAATTTGTGGAATGTTTTAAAAGCCCATAAAATTTTGATTTATCATTTTTTCTTATTTTATTTTGTTGTAGAATTTAGAGATATCAAATTTAGAGATAACCCAGAAATCTATATCCCGGTTTTATAACTGTTAGTTTGAACAATAAGAAAATAATAAAAATATTTTACGTTGGTTATATTTGCATAAATTATTTGTAAAGAAAAAAAAATATATTTAAGCATTTTTCATACAGCCATGTTTTGGACTCTAATATTCGAAGCATATATTTTAGTCCCGTTTTCTTATTTTTATCTTAAAAATAAAAGTAATACAAAATTTTTTTTTTTGTACATTTTAAAATAGTATATGAATTTTAGTGAGTAAATCAATATTTGTCCGAATCTATATATTTAATAAATTATGTTATTCTACATTTGCTTATTCCCCTTTTTTGTAATTCTAGAATCATATAAAAACGAATTTGATGATAATTTAGAAGTTTGCGAAAATGTTGTTGAATCCTTGAAGAAAACAGTACTAACAACATCTAATAATAAAAATTATAAAAATAAAATAGTAACATTTAAATTCATGGCACACATATAAATTCGCAAGTGTATATGTGTGTGCAAATATTTAAGCATTAACAGTCATAATATTTTGTAGATATATTTTATATTTTTTTTAGTTGCAGTTTCAATAATTGGTCTAATTTATCGACCTGGGCATAAAATTTCAATGGTACATAAAAATCAAATTTTATTGTAAAAAAAAATATGGCTATTTCCTTCACTATATATTTTATAGAATTGTTTGGTCATAATTTTATAATTTTTTTTAAATAGGAAAAAGGAAAAGAATTAGATTATATTTCCGATTTATTTGATGTGAAACATAGTAAAAAAAAAAAACTAAATATATAAATATAATAATTATGAATAAATGTTAAGTTATATTTAGAATGAAAAAGAATAAATATAAAACTGTTTTGTTATATATCATAAGCTGGAGAATCTGCCATTTTATTCTTGATGGGATGTGTTGTCTTTATTGGTGTATCTTTTTGGATTTCATACACAGTAATGATAAAATTAATAATAAAAAAATTAGTATAGAATGTATATATATATATGTTCATAATTATAATAAATTTTATTTTTACAATTGATTCTAGATATTAATATGTTATTTTTTTTTTCTTTTAAAGAGCTATGGATTGGCTTGCTTACCCATTGAACTATTGAAACAAAAAAATATAGAATACGAAAAAAAGGAAATTGAAAATCGTTTTGAAAACTTAAAAGAGAAAGAAGCGATGATAAAAGTAACTAAATGAATGCTATATATTTTTTATATAAAATTTGAATAAATCTAAAAATTATACTAAAAATTGTAAAAATTATACTAAAAATTATATTTGTAGTATGTATCAATTAAGATGTATATTGTGTAGTTATGTCTTTTTTTTATTTTTTTTTCAGAAAAAATATAACACACTAAATGAAATAAAGGATAATGATAAGGATGAAATTCTAAAAATTAACAATATGAAAAGGTGAGGATAATCGATATATTAAAATTGGGATATTTTATGATTTGCTAAATATCTTTATTTTCGATCTTTAAATTGTATAAAGTTTAATTTTAATAAATTACAACTTTAATTATTCAACTACACATATATATTTCTATAGATTGCTGAGTAAATATAATTATAAGCTTCAAGAAATCGAAAAAATATCAGAATCTTGGCTATCATATATAATAGGAATTGCATTAACATTTCGGTAAAACTCTTTTTATATTTTCTATATACTTGCTCATTTGTTTGCACACGTACATGTATATATATACTGCAATATTTTTTTATTTTTTAAAGAATTTTAACGGGATTAATATTTTTAGCATTTTCATCAATTATATATGTATCTCTTTTGGCTTCCATAACGGATAAAGTAACGAGAAAGCGGCGTGTTGCTTTTGCTTTTACTTTTACTTTTGCTTTTGCTTTTGCTTTCACTTTCATTTTCGCCTTAATTTTTATTTCCAGTATTTTAATTCTATTTGCGCCTATAAATGCGGATTTGTTTTGGACCAAATAAATACACTATATAATATGGTTGACGCATCTTTGATATTTTTTTCAAAGGTTTCCTATTTGAAAAAATAATATACAAACATATATTTGTGCATGTATTTACTTTGTCTAGAACAATGTGAAATATGGATATATATATGTTAATTTTTTTAGTATTTCCCCTTAGACATTTTAGTTGTAGTTAGTTTGGCTTTGTACATTTTTTGTTGCTCAGTATATGGAATTGTAAATGTTGGAATTCGTGTTTTTTTTATTCCATTGTACAAATTGAAGCCTAAAAAAACATCTCCAGAAGTAGAAAATATAATTAAATTGAAAAAACAAAATAACAATTTCTTTGTGAAACCATTATATTATCATAATTACACATATTTTATTTTATAATTGTTTATATCAGACAATGTTAGTTTTTTCTTTTGTAATAATTCACATTATTTTAGTATTAATAATGAGTTTTTTAACGGTAATTAAAAGTGAAAAAAAGAGAGTAATCACAATCTAATTTTATCAACTTATATATATATATTTTTTTTTTTAAAAGATTGCACCAAACTATGTAACATATGGAATACAAAAGATAAAGATAAATGTTAGTAACTTTACAAAATAAATGAATGTTTTATTCTTTTTTTAAATTTTATTTAAAATTATTAACAAAAAAACTAATTTATTTTTACAGGATGAAATAGGATATATAAAATGTTCTTTAAAGACAGATAAGCATATTTGTAAGATGTCAGTGTTGTCCCTATTTTTTAACAAAATTTTTTTCGGTTTACAAAAAATTTTAAAATGCTTAAATTTTTACATTCCCATCATTTCGATGCATATATATATATTTTTTTTTTTTTTTTTTCCTTTTTAGGAATCCCATACTTTGCAAACAGTTACTTTTTTTCAAACTGCTTTTTTATACGTAAGCGTGGGCTGGTTCATTTCACTTTTTCATTTTTTCACATTTTCATTTTTTCATTTTTTCACTTTTTCACTTTGCAGTTATGTACACCCTTTCCCTGTTTTACACAATTTGTTTTAAAAAGTCAAGTTACTTAGATCGGTTAAATGTAAGAACATTAAAAAAAAACAAAATTACATATATTTTGGTTTGCTCAATAAGTATTTTTATTTTCAAGACAAGCTTGTTAAAAGTTATGGTTTACTTTAATTTTTTATTTTATATTTTTTATCGTTCCCTGATTAAAGGATCCCGATTTGAGTTCTGAAAGTTTGGATGAAAAAATGAACTTGTTACCTTTGGAGAAGCTAACATAGTTATTATCAAATATTTACATAAATATGATTTTTTTTTTTTTTTGGGGGGTATATAAAATGAGAAATATAGAATATCGATATTTTAAATAACTAGAACAAGAACTTATTATTATATAATGTTTTTACACATATTATTTTATTTAAGGAAAATGCATACACACACCTATATAATCTACTATATGATGGATTTATTTTTTTTACTTTTTTTTAAATTGTGAAAATAGTGTATACTTTTCTATATTCCTTATTTATCGTTTATTTTATTTTTTTGTTCCAATGTTTTCAATTATGTATTTTTTATTTTAACATTTTTCAACATTTTTATTTTTCTTCCCTAATTAGTACAAACAAAATATGCATATGTGTAATGTATGTGTGTTATATATCAACATAATGAAATGTGAATAGTTCATAATTCGAGTAGAGTCATGTTTGTTCATTTTTATTTAACGATTTAAAGATATAATGTGTAATAAATAGAAAGATCAATGAAAAAAGAAGGAAATAAAGCCTTTATTTGAATGTTCAATTGTGTATAATGTCAAAAGTTTATTATCGGAAATATGTTGTTTAATACATATTATATATATTTTAAATATAAAATTACATTTTATTTTTTCTCTAAATAAATAGAATGTGGTAATATAGATATACAAATATATCTCTTAAAATGTTTGATAGTTTTATATAAACAATAAATAGTATTTTCAATATAATTCTCAAATTTGTTAAAATAAAAAAAAACGTTTTTTTTTTGCCACGTTAGTATTATAAGCACATTCTTTCTTTTATTTATTTGTTAATTTAATTTATGTATTTTTTTATAACGATTTATGCAAAAAATATTTGTACATATTCTTCCTTTCCGTTTTGTTTGAATTCTTATCACAATCAATACATACACATAAGTATATAACAATAAAAAAATTATAGTAAATATATATGTTTTTTTTTTATTTATTTTAATTGTATTTTATTTTACATGTTTGCTGCGCATTTGATGCTTATATATTACATTAATTAACTTGCTATTATCAAATGAATAAAAAAAAGTTTAAAAAAAAAAAAAAATAGGGAATATTTTTATTATACACTTTTAAAGCTTTTTTTTGTAAAGATAATAGTACTATTTTCCAAATGTAAAATAGGTAAATATAAAAGAAGTTAACTTTAAAATATTTAAACGTTTTTTTTTTTTTTGGGGAAATATAATTATATAAACCACAAACCGTGAACAGTTATTTATTCTATTTTTGTTTTCCAATTCAGGATTTCTTTGCCAGATTACTATATATTTTATCCACCGTAATAAGAGTGAAACATATTTGACGAATGCTTTTGAATTTTCCTAAAAAAAAATAACCTTTTAGTAAACAAAATAAAAAGCGTATAACATCCATACACATTTCCACATTCTTAGATTGAGCATAACAATAATAGAACAAGAAAATAGGAAAATAAAAATACGAAATATTGCATAGTTGAACATTCTCGATAGGATCTTTTAGAATATAATTTTTTTTTTAAATTACAAAATAAAGATGAAAGAAAAAACAAAAAAAAACGAGTGTACAGAACAGAATGAAAATATAAAGGAATATGATGAAAAAATAAACACATTTGTTAGTAACTTATTAGCAAGTATAAATTATATCAACAATGCAATATTGTATAGAGACAACAGATTTATATTACGGATGTTAAAATATATAAAAAATATGCGCTTAAATATAAAAAATGACAGTGAAAATTTAATGCCAATTTTAGTAAGTTTGATAAATAAAATATTTAAAGATACATATCCAATATATACAATATTAAATAAATATATAAATATGTATAATGAAAATAATAAACAAAATATAACAGAAATTACAACCCTGAATGATAAAACTTATGCAAATTCTTTACCAGAAATAGAAGTATTTTTTTATATTTTATTTATGGTCCATTTAATAGACAAAAAATTATATGACGAATGTATTGAATTATCTAATTTAATAGTAAAAAGAGTAAATAAATTAAATCGAAGGTCTTTAGATTTTATAAATGCAAAAGTATATTTCTATTATTCTTGGGTACATGAATTAAGAGGAAATATATCACAAGTTAGACAAGATTTGTTATTTATATATAGAAATGCATGCTTACATCGGGATATTATGACTCAAACAGTTGTCTTAAATTTAATATTAAGAGATTATATAAAAAATAATTTATATGATATGGCTGTTAAATTTGTTAGTAAAACTATATTTCCTGAAAACATGTTATCAAATGTTCAACATGCCAGATATTTATATTATATTGGAAAAATATTAGCTATACAATTAGACTATAGTGAATCACATAGTAAAATTACGCAAGCTTTAAGAAAAGCTCCACAAAACATTAATGTTGCAAAAGGGTTTAAACTTGAAGTTACAAAACTCGAAATAATTGTTGAGTTGCTTATGGGGGATATACCAGATCGATCATTATTTACTAATAAAATTATGAGAAATAAATTAATTCCTTATAAACATGTTGTTACCGCTGTTAGAAATGGAGATATAAATAAATTTGCAAATGTTATGAATAATTATAAAAAATTATTTGTTAAAGATGGTGTTTATTTGTTAATCAAGCGGATACATCACAACGTTATTAAAACGGCCCTTAGAATAATAAACCTTTCCTATTCCCGTATATCTATCGTAAGTTTTTTTCTTATTTTTTCTTATTTTTTTTTTCTTTTTTTTTTCATATTTTTTTCTTTTTTTTTTCTCATTTTTCTCACTTCCCAGACTGACATTGGGAAAAAAATCGGAGTAGAGTCCCCTATGGATATTGTAGGAATAACTGCAAAGGCAATTCATGATGGAGTGATAGGAGCAACAATTGATTATGACAATCTATATGTTGAGTCAAAACCAAACATCGATATTTACATCACAGGGGATCCTATGAAAGCATTTCATAAAAGAATTGCATTTTGTTTACAACTTTATTCAGATGCAGTAAAGGCCATGCAATATCCTGATGAAAATGAAAAAACAGAAAATGTAGAAGCAAAGGAAAGGAAAATTCGACAACAAGAAGAATTTGCTCAAGCAGAAGAAGGTGAACTTGGTGATGATACTGATTTGTTATAAATAAAAAATGTAATAATTGAAAAAGATATTTCATTATTTAACTAATATTATATAATATGTCACAAATGTTCGATTTTCTAACTTCATTTATTATTGCACATTTTTTTTTTATCCATCTTATTAATGCTTTAACTATCCGCTATATTGCAAATGATAATAAACAGAATGAGTTATTCTTAACCATAAATAATTTAAAAAAAAAAAAAAAAAGTAAAAATAACAATTTTAATATATAACCACGAATTAGCACCTTATGAAAGGCAAATACAAATTCCCAAGCCTATTAAAAAGTGTTCACCCCTTTCAATATCATAACATATTATATCTTTATTATTTGTGTCGTTTTAGAAATTAAAAATATTATACATGCATATATATTGATATAGTGTTTTTGTTTTGTCATAAAATATTCGAATATAAAGAAAAAAGGTGTGCAACATTATGAATAAAAAGTAACATATATGAAAATACACATGCACATAAAATAATAATATAATTTGTTGATCAAATCAGTTTACATAAGTTCATAACAAGACGTTGAAAATATATTTATAGTGCGCTAAAGAATTGTGAAAAAAAAAAAAAAAAAAAAAAAACACGCACAAAAATATTTGTTTAAAATTTTATGTTGTGAAAAGACATATTATTTCGCAAAGTGAATTTTGATTTTATATATGATCTGAACATTTTATCTTTTGAGATTTCTGGTTTTAATAAATCTCCTAATTGTTTTTGTAATAATTTTATTCTTTTCATTTTTGGATCAGAATCTCGTATTTCTTTAATTTGTTGTATAACATCATTCATAAAAAGAGATTCATTTTTATTTTTTAATAATTTTTTTTGCCTTTTTTTAATATCTATAGATTTTATAAAAATTTCATCATTGATACGTTCAGCAGCTTGAATAAACTTATCTTTGATTTGTGATAAATTATTAAAATCAAAAACATTAGTTGATGTTACTATCAAATATCTTGGATCTACTCTTTTTAAAGGTACACCATTAACTTCATATGGGCCTATAACTGCTAATAATCCCGATTTTAAAACTTTAGTTATTATGCATCTTTTACCCATATGCTTGCCTGTTAATATAATAGCTACTTTTCCAACTTGGATAGATTTTCTCATTTTTCTTTGTACAATATATTTTTTTTTTGAAGCTAATTTTTTTCCATAATATTTTTTAGCAATTGTTTTTTTTGCTCGTACTGGGGTAAGTGTTTTTTTTTGCCCTTTTATTACATAATGTTTTAAAGTTTTTTTTTTATCATCAGCGGATGCTCCACTTTTTGTATTTTTAGCCATTTTAATTAATATTTATTTGAATAAAAAAAAAGAAAGAAATACTCTTTATTCAAAATTATTTGTAATATATATATTATTTACTTTTAACTATAATTTTTTATGTTAAACGCTGTAAAACATAGCAAATACCAATTGTAAAAAAATTATAAAAAAAATTATTATTAAAAAATCGAATATATGGAAATAAATATATATTTACCTAAGAATAAGAAAACGATTTATTATAATAATATTTATTAATATTATATGCATAATAGGGAATAAACAAACAAATCATAAAAACATATTATTGTGGAACCTTTTCAATATATTTATATAATAAATGTACATACAAATAAATAAGTAACCTACATAATAAAATAAGCATATTATATAAATATATTGTAGAAATGTATTTTATGTAATATATATATTTCCATACCAAAAAGGGGATTATAATAAATACATGATACATATATATATATATGTATATAATATAATATATACACGTATATATTATACATTTTTAAAAGCACTATAATAATTCATTTTTCCAATAAAACAATAAATTTATAAATAAAAAATGGCGTATTATATATAGCCTGCTTTCGAACATTTTAATGAAAATTATTTTATCCATAATTTAAAATATATGCATAAAATTGTTGTATCCACCCCCCTTATATATATTAGAGTTGTTTGTAGTTGTGGATATATATGTGCATATATATATGCATATAATAAATATATCCTATACATATTTATTTTTTAAACACTTTATGTTCCTTAAATTTTTCCATTTTATATATATCTACTTTTTAAAATATAAAAAAAAAATGAATTGGAAAAATAAACTAGTATGGGAAAATGATATACTAATATTAAAACTCATAATTTTTACAAATCAATTTTTATAAATCAATTTTTATAAATCAATTTTTATAAATCTATTTTTATAAACCAATTTTTATAAATCAATTTTTATAAATCAATTTTTATAAATCAATTTTTATAAACCAATTTTTATAAATCTATTTTTATAAATATATTTTTATAAATATATTTTTATAAATCTATTTTTATAAATCTATTTTTATAAATATATTTTTATAAATCTATTTTTAATAAGCACTTATATCCCTAAAAGAGGCATATAAAACATATATAGAACATTCTTAATATTTATAGAAAACTGTGTTAAAATAATAGTTGGGCTTTTTTATTAAAACGTTGTAATATATCGTTACAATATATAGAAAGAAAATACCAAAGTTTAATTTATAATTTTTTTTTTTAATTATTCACTTGGGTAGCTTAATATGTCTATTAAAAGCCAATATAATATGTTTATATGTAAAATACTTGTATTTTATATATATTCGAAAAGGAACATATGGAACTAAAAAAAATAATTTATAAACATATATGGAAAAATTTATTATAACATATGTTCATATATTTTCAATTTAATAATTTTTATTTAGTTTTATTTATTTATTGTATTCCATCATCCCTTTCCTATGATTACTTATTTTCTTACTATATAAGTATTAGCACATTTTTTGCTCTTCTTATTTTATTTGGAATAAAATTATGTATAAATATAATAAAAAAATAAACACGAGCTTAAATTTATCTTTAATTGTGTATAAATACTTTTTGTATGCAAATGACTAAAAATAAATATTCTTTACATTCATCGCCACTTTAAGTACCTGTTATTTTTATATGTCATGGAATTAAAAAATGGGGTGTATAAATATTATTTTTTATTAACAAAACAAAAGGAAATAAAAACAAATTTGCCTCATTTAAGTATTATATATATGATACATTGTACATTTTCACCAATTTTACAAAATTGAAAATTAATAAAATTGATAAACGGTTGCATATTATATATATGTCTATACGATTTCTTCTATACTTGTTTTTTGTTTATATGCTAAGCAAAAAATGATGTTATTTCATATAAACAAGTATAAATGTATTATCTACACTTTATATAATTTTAAAGGAATACAAAATTTACCCCTATCTTTTTTCATTCTGTTCATATATATTTGATAATTATTGAAAAATTATTAACAAGGCAGAAAAATATAAATAAATTTTATTAACATGCTAAGAAAAAAATATACTCTTTATTTTCACACAAGTGGAATAACAAAATATTTGTTCCTTAGAAGCATATTAAATAAATTTGCATATGCACAAACAAGTAGAAAAATTTGAAGCATTATACTTCTTATCTACTAATTTAGTATGTAAATGATTATTTTATCATGAATTTTAAAATTTGTTTTATGTGTTAAAATTAATAAGCAATTGAATAAAATAATTTGAATTTAGGGTGTTTACTTTCTTATGAAAAATTGTTTGTAAATACGATTGCATCGTTTCATTTTTTAGCACTTTATGTAGATATGTCAAAAAATGAAAACGGAATAACTAATAGTGAAGAGGAAACTTGCTTAAATTGCGCATAAAAATAACGTGAGCAAAAAACGTTAGCAAAATCACGAACAAAATAATAGCTAAAAAACATACGAAATAGTAACTCCTATAGGCTTAATAATTATAAGCGCTATATATATCACATGCAACTTAAAAAAAAATATGCATATATATAATTTTTCATGATTGCAAAAAGAAGTTTGAAATATTTAAAAAATAAAACACATTCCAATTATTTGTCGCTAAATTTTATTTTTAATTAAATATATCGCACAAAAGTATAAACACATATAGTATTTTTCGTGTTAATAAAATAACAATAGTTGAACTACAAAACGAACTATTTTATTAGTCAATTAATTTAGGATATTTTTCCTTAAAAAAACTAAATATATATTATACCAAATATTTTCCATCATAATTGTAGATTTACTTTTTATTTAAACTAGGGAAAATGGATTTAGTAAGAAAAAAAAAAAAAAAAAAACATATATATTGTATGTTCTAAATATGTTTATAATTTGAGTAAATAAAAATAAAATTTCACATAATATCAGCAATGCATAGTATAAAAAAAAAACATCAAATTAAAAAATATATATTATTATACAATTTAAAAAATGAGCATACAACATTTAGTTCATGATATATGCATAATTATATTATATGTTCATAAAATAATTTTTCTTTATTTTTTTTTCTTAATTTTCATAGAAACTTCTTGGCCCAAAAAATGATATCAGATGTTTGAAGGTGCAAACAGTTGCTTCTTTTTGTAATATAAAACTAAATATCCCAACATTTGAAATCGGTATTGATGATAATAAAGATGAATTTATAAAAGAATCGCCAATGAAAAGACTTCCAGTTTTAATAACACCCCAAGGAAGCTTATTTGAAAGCAATGCTATAGGAAAATATTTATGCAGTATAAGAAGTGAACATAATTTATTGGGAAATGGAATTTTTGAAGAAGGGCAAGTAAATATGTGGGTAGATTTTTGTACATTTGAATTAGAAATTCCAGTATGCTGTTATATTAGTAATAAGTTGAATGAAAAATCGTTAAAACATATTCAAGATACATTTAGTTGTTTAAATAAACACTTACTATTAAATCAGTATATGGTAGGTAACAACATAACTATTGTTGATATTTTTATGTCTGTAATTATAAATTTTTGTATAAAATCGGGAAAAATGACTGAAGCCTTTTTAAAACAATATGGAAACTTATACAGATTATATACAACTATAATAAATCAGAAACAATTTAAATATGTTATGGGTTCAGGATCAGCTGTAAATAATAAAAAAACACCTACTCAACCCAAACAGCCAAATAATAAGGAAAAAAAAAAACCAAAAGAAGATGCAGATGATGATATTAATCTATTTAGTGATGATGGACTTAATGAAAAAAAAACAAAAAAGACAAACCCTTTAGATTTATTACCTCCATCAAAATTTTCTTTAGATAACTGGAAATATAAATTTAGTAATGAAAAGGATTTATTAAAAAATGCAATGCCCACATTTTGGGAAACTTATGATAGTAATGGATTTTCATTATATTATATGAAATATGATAAATTAGAAGATGAATGCCAAATATCTTTTGTTGCTTGTAATATGGCTAGTGGGTTTTTACAAAGGTTAGAAAACAATTTCTCAAAATACTCATTTGCAGTTATATCTGTTTTAGGGGAAAATAAAAATTATGATATTGAAGGTGTTTGGCTATTTAGAGGTACTGAAATTCCTTTTGAAATGAAAGACCATCCATCTTTTGAATATCACATTTTTAAAAAATTAGATATTAATAACAGTAATGATAAAAAACTTGTTGAAGATTATTGGTGTTCAAAAGAAATTATTTCTAATAGACCTGTTTGTGATAGAAAGGTTTGGAAATGAACGACGTTTCAACCTCCTAACTCAATATACTTTATTAAAAATGCCCAAAAAGCAATTAAAACAAAATAACATCATTCAGGATTTATTTTATATTTATCAACTTTTTTTAAAAAGCCGACAAAACAAAATTATCACATTGCTGAGTTTACAATGTTTATATATGTGTGTGGTTATTTATCATTACATAGTTCTTTTTTATTTTAATCTCACTTTTCATATATAAATATTTTTTTATTTTGTTTCATTTTTATTGGCTATTCTTATGTACTATATTTTATGGGAACTAACTAATATAGTTAAAACATAAATAAAAATAAAAGTGAAAATAAGCGAAAATAAAAATAAAAGCGGAAGCAGCAACTCCAGAGGCGGAGGGTCTGCACATCAAAAGTGTTTTCTGAGCGTTTCTAAATTGTATTGCGTAAAATGGGGGATATTTGTGGAATGTATAGATGCCGATCTTTAAAAAATGGAAAAATATATCGAGTATTCCTTTTTAACTTATTTGCATGCTAATCTATTTCGAAATAGTTTTTACTTTTAAATGCTTTATGATAATCTATTGCATTATCTGAAGTTGAAAAGTTATGAATATTACTTTCCTTATTATTGTTAAACAAAGTTTTAATGATATTAATTATATCTAACTCATTATTACATGTATCTGTTTTTTTTTTCGATTTTTTTTTATTTGAATCCGTTATTATTATTGTATCATTAAACATGAAATCATCCATTACATCTTCAATTTCCATGGCCCCGTTGGTTCTATTGTCATCTTTTTAGAAATTCAAACACACATATATACATTATCAAAAGGTGCACAAGTTTATCTGCATATTTTCTATATTTTTATTTTTTACCTATTTTTTTTCCGTTTGTTTTTTTGGGGAGTTCAATTTCTTCCTCTAATGTTGTATTAAGATCGGGGGGGTGTTTATTTCCATTTCCTTCTACATTTTTAGAAGGTTCTAATTCTTTGATTTTTACAAATTTTCCTGAACAATAAGTTGAGTGACTTCTCCCTAAAAAGTGCATTTTGCTTTCCTATTTTTATCAATTTTTGTCAATTTTTGATTTTTTTTATGGCGATATTTTTAACATACACCACTTTTCCTTTGGTCCCGGTGGGCGATTCATGGATCGTTTTATGTATCCAAAATGTGGAGGATATTTTCTGCAAATCCCCTTTTATATAAAAAGTATTATTGAATAGATAAAATTTTGTATCGATGTGTAATTATTATATATTTTTTACATAGAATCATGTGCTTGTATTTTTGACAATTTTGTCTATTTTTTGTCTGTTTTTTGACTACTTTTGACTATTTTGGCTATTTTAACTATTTTTTTACTGTACAACGCCAAACATGGTTTCGGTAAAAATGAACTTCATCATGAAAACTGTGATAGATGCTTATATTTAAACCCGTCAATTTATTTATTCTATACATATGTTTTTTGAATTCCTAAAATAAATTAGAGAAATAATTTTGGTGAGCATATTGTTTTATTTGAGTTATTTTTTCATTTTAATATTTTTGTTTTATAAAATATTTATATTACAGGACCATGTCCATCGTTTTTATCAGTTTTTTTTTGATTTAAAAATAAAAAGGCGTGAATCATTTCATGTAGTAATGTTTCCTATAAAATATAAGAAATCGAATTCATAATAAATGTTTAGAACCATATATTATTTTTTCACATTTTTTAAATACTTACTTTGTATTCTTTTATTTTTCGCAATTTTAGTAAAGGGAGTGATAGTCTAATACAACAATATCCAGATTTCTGAAAATATAAAATTTGTATATATATCAAGAAAAGTTTATTTATAATTTTCTGTATATATATATTTCATTTATTCCCATTTTTAAAACTTCATAAAAGATTATACTTTAAATATACATATCCCAGCACATAACTTCATTTTATTACTCCATTTTACTTGTACACTTTCTAATCTATTGTAAAAATATTTCACGTTATATTCTGAAAAAAGTTCATATAAATCTGGAAATTCTGTATCTTCTTTAAAAAAAAATATATGAATTTTTTTAGTATAAAGCTACACATAATGTAATGATTAAATAACTGTTTGCAAATAAATATTGACACATATATTTATGCGGCATGTTGTTTATTTATGCAATGTTTTGTTTACTTACTCGATTCGTCATAAACCACGATATCTTCTACACATTCTATACTTGGAATGTGATGAATAATAATTTTTTTCTTTTTTTCGTTTTTTTTTTCTTTCTTTTTTTCTCTGATTCGGTTCCTAGCATAAGAATCTTTTGCATTTGACGAATCTGTGCTGGAATCAATTTTTATTGAACTTAGTTGGCGTATAACTTCAAGAGTAGACAAGTCCTCGTCATGTTCTTGTACATCTTTTTTATAATCACTTTCTATATTATTTTGATTCGAATTTTTTACAGCATTGTCACGTTCGTTTGAAAATATGGAATTGTCTACAATTTGTGTGAAATATTTGTTGTCATTTTCATTCGAAATTAAATAAAATGATCTATTTTTCTGTCTTCTTTTTTTCCCACTTTTTTCCAAATATTCATTTTCTACAGACGTTAATTTGTTTATCTCATTATACATTTTTAAAATTTCATATTTTTTGAAAATGCGAATATATATTATTAAGAATGAAAAGAAAAATTTTTATAACTTGATAATTTTCATAATTTCATAACTTGATAATTTTCATAATTTCATAATTTTCATAATTTCATAATTTTCATAATTTCATAATTTTCATAATTTCATAACTTGATAATTTTCATAATTTCATAATTTTCATAATTTCATAACTTGATAATTTTCATAACTTTGTAATTTCATAATTTTCTTTGTCTTTTCTCTTAATTCATATTAATATATTTTATTATTTATGTTTTATTTTTTATTTTTTTATAACATTTTTTTTTGATACTTTTCATGGATTCAAAGAAAAAGACGATAACGTGTGCAGGCCCTTTTCACGCTCTACATTTATTACTCATTCATTTATTCATTTTATCTATATTATTTACGTTTTAACTATTTTATGAATAAAAAAAAATCGAAAATTATTATTCGCGTTACAGGAAAAGAAAGTTCAATATTAAATACCAATATTTACCACAATGTTCAAAACATTTCGTCTTTTTGTCTGTTCACTAAAACAATACACATAAGATATACATATAATATACGGATATTTATTTGTTTTCGTTTCCCTATTTCCTAAGGACTATAAAAATGTTTACTATTCTTAAAAATTAGAATATTTGAGAAAATGCATAACAAATATATCCATATATAATGTACATATGTGTTATTTGTGAATTTTGTTTTATTTTTCTTCAACATATATTTTCATAGAATATTTTTTAATATACCATTATACTGTCGAAAATATTAACTACAAAAAAATGTGTAATTATAAAATTATACCGGTGCATAATAAAAATGAAACAATGCTACAAGAAAAGATATAAAAAAAAAAAAAAAAAAAAAAAAGAATAATATTATACATAATCAATTTTTGTAAAATAAAAAAATACATATAGCCCAAAAAATCGGAGAGCAATATTTTTATATGATTCTTTTTTCTATAATTTTTTTTGTAATTTTTTTATTATAAACAAAATTGTACTTTATTAAATTTTTTACTTATATTTTCAAATATATGTAAATCTATATGCATGTGCAGGTATTTATGACCCAAGCCAAGATGAGCAAATCAATATTTTTCCTTTTTTTTTTTGAAAAAAAATGATTGTATTCCGAAAGGGAAAGAATATATTCTTTTGTTCGCATTGGAATGATAATACATTCAGGATTCTCCCAAATATTTCAAAAAGGTGTGTTTGCAATTTATTACCAAATTGTTTTATAAAAGTAAATTGTTTGAACCAAAAGCTTAAAAGGAAATGCTTCGCAACTAGCCACAATGAGGATATTTTGAAAAAAAAAAATTGCAACAATGATAACAATATAGCTAGTGAAAATAACAATACCGATTGTAACAAAAATTTATTTGTAGAAGAACTCAATAATGTATTTAAGGAGTTTCCATTAGAAAATAAAAATAATCTAAGTAATGAAGATATATTTATTTCTATAAATTATAAAGAACATGAAAATAAACAAATAGGAAGCATTCTTAAAATGGATGATAATACATATGGTATAGTTTTACAATTAAATAAAAATGATACTATTATTGGTAGAATAAAAAATGTAAAAAAAGAATGTATAGAAAATTTATGTGGAACAGACTTAGGAAATATGGAAGATAATAAAATGGGGTGCACAAATGTATATTCTCCATATGAATATCTAAATTATCTATATTTAAAAAATTGTAAAAAAATAAACATATTTAATATAAATAATAAAGAAATGTTTAGTAAAATGGTAATAACAAAACAATTATACACCAATAATTTATTAATTGATTTATTTTATAAAATTAATTATGGTCAAAAAATATGTATTATAGGAGAAAAAGACCAAGGAAAACAAAATTTATTAAATTCAATTATTTATGAAAATTTACTCGTTAATTTGATTAAAGAAAATGAAAATTTTTTTATTATATGCTCAACTAGCCATAAATCAGAAATCACAAGTATTTTTCAAAAATTATATGAACAATTCAGAAAAAACAAAAATTGGCTAGATGGAAATGGGGAAAAAAATAATGATGATCAAAGATATCAAGAAGAAACTAAAATAGACAAATTATATTCAAAAAATTATACATATGAAAATATAAAAATTCCAAATGATATATTACTAATAAATTCAGTACCACAAAATGATACAAAAGTAGCAACATATGTTTCACCAGTGTTGTCTACATATAATTTACACATGTATAAAAATATGTACAAAAATGTTATATTAATATTTTATGACGTTGAAAAATATAGTAACATTGTTTTAGACTTACAAAAAGAGATGAATATATTAATAAAAAATTATTATGAAAAAAAAGAAAATATCAAAATAAGTAGCGAAAAATATGGGCACAATATTTCAACATTGCCTTTTTCAATGTACACAATTTTATCGAGATATCTTTCCTTAAGCATGTATCCTTATATTAAATATCAAAATGTAAATGATCAACTTAAAGATGATAGTAAACTATCAAAAATGAAAAATGGAAAACTGGATGAAAATTATTCAGATGGCAACATACGCTCATTAGGAAATTTCAAGTATTCTGATTTGGTAAATATGAAAAAAGAAAAAAATGAAAATAGTGCTATTTCAATAAATAGTACAACAACATTTTTATTTTTAGATAATAATGAAAAAAAAGAAATGACAGACATAAAGAACTATGCATTATCCTTATGTGAAAATAGTATATATATATTTAAAAACAAATTAGGAATATATCCCGAAATAAATATAAATAATGTTATTAAAAATTGTACAATTGAAAATAATAAAATATGGGAATATTTTAAACACGAAATTAGACAAGTTTTTGATAAAAGAAAAGAATTAATGGAGTTAAATGAAAACAAAAAAATGATGAATATATATATAGACCATTGGGAAAATGAAGATCTTATTCATTATAATAACATTTATTATATATTGATGTATAATAATTCGAAAATATTTAATTTAAATACATTTTATCAAATCATTTTTTTAAAAATATTATTTAGTTATAATTTTACAAATGAAAATATATCCCAAAAAAGTATTCAAGCTTTTTATAAAAAATTCTTTTATTATTATTTTCGCCATAGTAAATATTTCTCACATTTACATGCCCAGTATTATACAAATTTGTCTTCATTTCAAAAGAAAGAAAATGCACACAATTTTCTTCAAAAAATAGAAACCATCTTGAGGTATACAAAACCATATTTTAGTTAAATTTTATAAAAAAATAAAATTATTAGTGGCATAACAATACACCATCAAGAAAAACAGATTGTATATTATTACTATTTGTATAAGAAGAATTAGTTATTATTTTTGAAAATTTTATTTTTACATTTTTTTTTTCTTAACTTGAACAGAAAAAATGAGGTAAAAAATATCCTACTGTTCATTTCCATAAATATCATCATAATCATCATTATATGTATCGATGTCATTATCTGCAATGTTTGAATACTCTTCTTCTGTTTCATATTCATCATTTTGATATTCATCAAATTCATTAATTATGTTTGAATTACCATCATTATCTATATTGTCAATGCTTTGAATTGTTTTTATATCTTTTTGATTATTATTATTATTATTATTTGATTGATTATTTTTTTTTAATCTTTCTATTTCGGAAAGATCCGAATCATTTAACTCATCAACATCTGACAAAATTGATTCATTAATAGAAAGTTTTGAATTTTCATCATTAAAATTATTTACATGATCTATTTCTTCTTTTTCAAGTTTGTTTTGTTTTGTTTCATCATTCTCTGTGTTAATTTCTTTATCTATTTTTGCTTGTAACATAATTTGACTATTATCATTTTTGTCTTCCTTTTTAAGTTCATCTTTTATAATTATTTTATCGAGGGAATCTATTAATACATTTTCTATATACTCATTGTTTATATTTATGATTACATGGAATGCACTAGGAGATCCTAGTAACGTTCCTATTATGGGTTCTTGATTTTTATTTTTAAAAAAACAAATAACTTTTCTCCCTATGTTTTGATTCCAGTCCCGTCTACAAACTAAAATATTTTTACTAGGTAATGAAGAAACAATAAGTTCATAAAATGGTAAAACATAAATATCTTCTTCAATTTCTAAATCTTTTAACCTTTTAGCAATTTTTTTTATTAGTTGTTTTAAATCAAATAAAGTTATTTTATAGTTTTTTCCCTCTTCTACAGTTATATATATATCCATTTTTCCAGCAGACCATGAAATATCATATAAATCCAAATTAGATGCTCTTCTTAATTCTTTATATGGATAATCATACATTATTACATCTCGAATAACTTCTTTTGTTCTTTCTCTCCAGTAACAGTTTAACGAATCATCCCATTCATATAACATGTTATCAATTGGTGATTTGGGTTTATTATATAATATATTATTTTCAAGAAGACGAAATTCTTCATTTGAATTATTGTTATTATTATTTATTTCATTTTCTATATCATTCAATGTATTTTTTTTGACAATTTCTTCATTCGCATCTTGTGTGTAAAAATTGTTTTGATTTTTTTCATCAAATTGATCCATTGTTAATAACCTATGACCACCTGCTGAGTATTCTTTATATTTTTCTATTATTTCATCATTTTTTTTTTTATATTTTTTTCTTAATTTTAAATATAATTGTTGTATTTCAGATGGTAACATTTCAAATTCCTCTTTTGTTAATCTCCAGTTTTTTCTAGAATATTTACTTCGCTCATTCCATTTTTGGAATTCATATTTTGCCTCCTTAATTGTCTTTACATCCTTTTTATAATATAGTTTTCTTATTTCATCAACAGTTTCTGGTAATGTTTCCGATTTATATTCTTCTTCGTTTTCTGTTTCATTATTATCACATTTGGTTTTATTTTCAGTAAGCATCTTTTTTTTATATTCAAAATATTCCTTTTTATCATATGAAATATTATATTCTATTTCCATATCTGTTTTTTTAAATTCATAATTATTATTATTTTTTTTTAATTCATAAAAAGATGGCCATGGCCCAATACCATTAAAGTATGCATCATATTCGGTAAGGTCATCTTCCATATCACTTTCAAGAAAACAATCTACTTGGTAAATTTTTTGATCCTTATTTATATATTTTTGTAAATCATATGGTATATTAGATTGGTTATTTTTATCTATACTTTTAATTAAACTTGGGTGTATATATTTTTCATAATTTATATCATTTATATAATCTTCTATTGTTGGATTAGTAGATTCTTTTTCTTTATTTGAATTTTCAACTTCTTTCTTTACAATACTACTTTCGCTATTTTCATTATTCTCTTCATTTCCTCCTTTTTCACTATTGTTCGATTCGTTCCATTGTCTTGTATATAGATTATCAGGAACTGTTATAAAGGGATATCTACAAGTGCAAAGAAAAGAGTTTAAAGAATGCTTGAAGTATTTATAACTTATAAATTTATATACCACTTTTGTGAAATTTATTTACTTACATTGGCTCTTGTGGAATATTATACTTTAAATATTCATCAGGAATATTGCTATCGAGTAAATTTGAAATTTTTATTGAATACAATTTTTTATGTTTTTTCTTTTTTATTATATCTTTTATATTATGTGACGTTTTATTAATAAAATTCAAATATTCTCTTTTTGGCGGATTTATGACAAAATATTGGAACCTAAAGCAATATGAATAAAGTGTATAATAAATAATTTCTCTGTTATATATGTACGAAAATAAGTATGATACATTTAATTTCCAATTAAAGAAACTGATTTTTAACACTCTTCATTTCATACACACAAACATGCTAAATGATGATTTCTATTTTTGCTTTTACCTTGATATGTGCTTACTATAACATACTATTTCAAAAATTTTTGTACATAAAAAAAATATTAAAAAAAATCTATATATTTTCCATATCTGAATTAAAAACATTATATAGCCTATAATCTTCAAATAATAAGGGGTAAAAAAACAAACAAAAAATAACTTATATATTCATGATGCTTTTAATATAATTTTTTTATTTTGCTAAATATTTAAATCGGTTGGCATATGCATTGAAAAAAGCAGACGAAAAAAACAAAAATTACAAATTATAAAAAAAATAAATATACTAACAAGCAGAGGAATACACATAATTAATATTCATACTACATACCCATATGTAAGTAGTTTCAATTCAAATAAGAATGCACATAAACTTTTTTTCTTTTTTTAGTCACCTTAAAAATCCGAAAAATATAAATTATTATAACTCATACAAAAATAGTAAAATTATTGTAGAAAATATTGACATTCTTAAGTAGATTTTTCTTTGACTTTCATTTTAGTTCGTTTATTTTTACACAAAATGGATAAAAAATAGTTAGCTAGCTAATTCCTAAAAAAAAATAATAAAAAAAAATAAAAAGATACAGTTTGTATCCCTCTATGGCATTTCCCAACTATAACTGCTTGGGAAATTAAAGAACATATGTGCCCAAACTGTGGTGAAGACTTGATAATAATTTAACCTCCTTTCGCCAAGGTGTAAACGAGTTTATGCTATTTCATATATGCATTGTTAGTTTTAAAAAGTTACAACAAAAATTGAATAAAGTTATGGATATGTAAGTAAATAAATGAATAATAAAATGATAGAACATGACGTAAAAAATACTGAAAAATCGTTAAAGTAGCTGCAATCCAGGCGAAATATCACATTGCCATTTTAAATAATATCATATATTAAATGCATAATATGCGCACACACATACATGCAAATAGTGCAACGTTAAATAGCCATAAGTAGCTAGACATTTTTTAAAATATGGGTATATAAATTTAAAATAGCTCCCATTAAATCTACCAATATTTCGGTACAATCATAATACAGAATTGAGTAAGACGAAAAAATGCATGTGGTATGTGTGTGTATTTTATTCGAAAAATAAAACCCATTTAAAAAATATATTTACTATGGAATTATTTACATGCCTATGACATTGAATAATATGAACTGTTCATGTAAAAATAGTACACACATAACATTTTATATACGATTTGCATCTAATTTGACTAAATACTCAATATCATTTGGTGAATTGCTAGTCCATTTTTTTGGTGCCGTGGGCGGGAGATACCAATCAGCTTCATCGATATTTTTCGTGCCTGCTGATTTAATAATTAATTTTAAAAATTCATGTTTCATTTGCTCAAAATCCTGATATACTTCATTTCTCTTTTCAATTAAATAACCACATGCCTTAATACCATTATTTATTTTTGCTAATCTTAAATATTTTGCTGAACTATCATATTTAAAAGTAGCTGTATATATAACCTTAAAAATAGTTAATATATGATCTCTAAATTTAGAAGAATTGTTAGGCTCAACAAAAATAATATATGAATTCCCTTTGTTATTTTTACAATTTTGTAAAGAATCTGATAAACTATTAAACATTTCAACGACTGAAGGTGATATTTGAAGGTCTTCTTCCCAATCAAAACAGTTTCCTATATTATCCATTCTACAAGTAATATAATCTAGTGTACTTTTTGAAAAAATATATTTAAATGCATGCATTTTAATAAAATATGTTTTTGTGTTTTGAGGTGATATATTTGATTGTGTAACTACAGCATTTAGATAGTCATCTTTATAATATTTCATATCTAAAACTTTAATAAATTCAACCTTTCTTTTTAAAAATAAGTTGTTTAATTTTTCACATTTTAAAGCCTCTCTACTAGCTAATCCACTAAATTCTACACCAATATATCGCCCAACAGTTCCCCATTTTTCAAACATTTGTACAGCCATAGGATGATTTCCATGTCCTATTTCCATTATAGGATCATTTTCGCTTATAGGAGATGAATATTCCTTATTATCTATTTTTATTTTTTTGATTTTCCCTTTTAAAAGTTCGGTTATTATATTAACT
Source organism: Plasmodium berghei ANKA (assembly GCF_900002375.2). Classification (NCBI taxonomy): domain Eukaryota; phylum Apicomplexa; class Aconoidasida; order Haemosporida; family Plasmodiidae; genus Plasmodium; species Plasmodium berghei. Next base: position 1,992,752 of record NC_036171.2, read on the forward strand.
GCTAATTCAGTAGTAAATCCTGTAAAGGGACGTACTTTATCAACATTTTGTGTGTAATAGTTATCCCAACATTTTTCTTCATCTTCTGGAATAAAATCATGTTGAACTTGCTCATTTGAATCAATAGTATTACTGTTATTTCCATTACTACAAGAATCACTACCTTTCAATTGTTCATTTTTTAAATTCTCGATATTTTCATTTAACATTTTATTAATTTTTGATTTAATTAACCTTTCACTTCTTTTTAATGGACTATGTAAATATGATACATATTCATTTTTAATTTTTTCTGGTAACTCATTCATATTCGATTCGTCAATTATCCATTTATTTTGCTTTATATCTTCTTCGTTTTCTTGAAAAATATATTTTTTTCTATCTTTTATTGGAGTGTGTAAATGGATTAATTCGTTATATACTGACTTTCTTTTTATACTTCTTGAACATAAACTTTCATTATCTTTTTTTTTATCTCCATTTATTTTTCTTTTATTAGTATATCTCCTTTTTGGAGTAGTAAATATGGAAATTTTATTTTCACCATCATCATAATTAAATAATTTAGATTGATTAAACTTATTTGGTGTGTATACTCTTTTTTTATTTGATGAATATCCTTTTATATAATTACAACTATTATCATTCCCTTTATTACAAGGTGTTTTATCACAAACATTCATCATTAAATCATTAGAAAATCCATCAGTATTAGAAAATTCGCTCATATCTGCAAGCTCTTTTATTTCTGCAAGTTCATTCATCTTTACAAAATTTTCGCTCAATTTTTTTTCCTGATCACATAAATCTTGCCCTTTTTGCAAAGAAGGTATATTTAAAATATTTTTTTCTAACTCTTCGTTTAAATTTGATATACCTGATTTCTGCAAACTCACTAAATTGCAGTATTTTTTCTTTTTTTTAACGAGTTCGCAACTATCTTGACTGTTTTCGGTTTTGTAAATGCATTCCTTTTGATCTATGGTACTCATTATAGCAACTTTTATATATTTCTACAAATTTTTGTTATTTAGTTTTTATTACTATAAGATAAAGTGGGTGCTTTATGCAACGTCCCTCTTTTTGTGTTTCCGCAATTATGCGTCTATTGTATGTGTTATATGTGTGTGCAAAAGCGTGTCCAAATATGCTTATTTTACTATTTTTTTTTTTTGGTAGCCAAATGAAACTTTTTTATGTATGTACATGTATTTTTCACAAAAAAAAATGAAATATTAATGTGCCAGAGTTTGACAGTTAAGGTAAACATTTAGATACTACGCAAGAAGGCTTTTCCAATTATAAAATACCCTGTTTATCTAGTCGATATTTTGTTTATTTGTTTAGTTACTTGTCAAGTTTCTAGCTTAACCTTTTAGTTTTTTGATTTAATATATGCCTGTATTATCAGACATCCATATAACCTATATTAATTTTGGATCCACAAATGCTAATAAACATTTTAGTTTCAGTAATAATATATATATTCTGTATTTACTCGATATATATATATATATATATATATATTTTGTAAAAGGCTAAAGGTAATAATAAATATATTGATATTCAAATAAGAAAAAAACAAATAAATATATTTTTTATATAATAATTACCATCATTTTATTGTTCTATCGTTTTAATGATAATTACGATAATTTATTTTCTTAGCAACTTTTTTCGATGGGAATGGGGAAATGTATGCATATATATTACAAGTAAATATGTATCTTCAAAAAAAAACAAAAAAAATAAAAGGGTGGAAATAATGTATCAAATGGTTTTGCTTTTTCTTTTGTGGTATTTTCTTTGTTGTATCAAAATTGCCATGCCACATTTATTACTTTAAAAATATAAACATTAAAAGAATGAAATAGGGGGGAAAACAAAAAACAAACTAAAAAGCATATGTTATTTGTATATATTTAACAAATTATAAATATGCAAAAAGTGGCAATTATTTTTGATATACAATATATATTCATTATCTCCAATATTTTTAACTTGATTTTTTCCCTTTTTATATAAATGATACAAGTATCATTATATACAACAATTTAAAAATAAAATTATTCTAATATTTTTTGGGGGGCGGGAGGGAAATAAATTTACATTTAAAAAAAAGTAAACAGAACAATTTTTATCCCCAAATTTATGTAAATAATATTTTCAAAAATGCTATGCTATATATAAGGTAATTTTTTTTAATTCAGTCTAATTATTATACTTATTAGCATTATTCATTATTATTATTATTTTTTTTGGTCGTTTAATTGTATTATTTTTCCTCCCCTTTATTGTATCCCAATTTTCCACTTGCTAATTGTTAGCGTATGATGCATAGTTTTTGAAATGGCATTTGGGGACATACCTTTGGGATTTTTTTTTACTTAAAAAAAATATGCCATATTATTTTTAAAATAAATAACCAAAATCAAATAAACAAATATGAACATATATATATATTATACACTCACAACATGAATCATAAGAACTAAATTAGTTACTATCAAATATTTATGCATAAAAATATAACATGCAAGCATATCATTTGCCATTAAGAATAGTTCACTATTTTTGTCTCATTTTCTTTTTTTACACTTAGTAAAAGGATATCCATTTTAAATGGGGAAATAAATCTTTTGTTTTTTTTATTATCCTTTTAAGGAAACAAAGTGAGCATATAAATAAATACAATATGTTGTAAAAAAAAATTTAAATAAAAAACATGCTTTGACAAAAACAAAATAAAATAATTATGTAACGTTTCATAAAATATTATGATGTCATCCCTTATGCTTATTGATAAATGCAAAAATATAAAATTTAACATATTCAAAATCCAATTGGTATACAATTTTTTCTCATTACGCTCTTTCTACACCCTTTACTTTCTATTCCCAAAGAAACAAATATATAAGTGCAGATATTTTCAATTTTTGACAATATTAAAAAAATGCAGATGGAAATATATTTTCTATCCTCATTTCAACTAATTAATAATAAAAGTCTATCATTTTACGGATATATATATTCTATTTATATAAACAAATACTAATAAAAGTTATTTAAATAATTGATCCGGTTATTGAATCCACTGGGCCTGAAAAAAAATATTATGTTCACAAATAGACAGTTAGCTAGCTAGCGAAAATCACCAAACATATGTATCAGCTATGTGTGCAATGTCATAAATAAAAAATCGACAAAATATTCTTTTAAATATGTACCATTATCCCATTTGGGCTGTCGTTCCCCAGAATAATTAAAGGGTAACTTAGTGTATATCTGAAATTGTTCGAAAAGTGAGATGTATATATGTATTGTATATGTATTATATATGCATGGATGTGTGCAAAATATAAAAACAAATATTAGTATAAAATCAAAAGATAAAGACATTAAAATGTATATATGTATTGGGAATCTTTACATTTGAATTTTGAATTTCAGATATACATGGCCAATCTATATTACAAAACTTTAAATAATAATTTCTCTGATTTTCTGAAACATTTTTAAACTTAGAATATGATTTACAAATTTTACTTTTATAATTTATTGGTGATTTACAAAATCCTTCTTGATTTGACGGTATCCACCCTAAAGGGCATTTGAACGAGTAGTTACGTTGGCAATTCTTTCGATCTATTAATAAAAATATGAATAAGATATATGCAAATTTAATTTATGTTAAAAATATATATATATATACACATAATTGTTTGGATTTTTTGTCATATCATTTAATTACCTTTAAAAGGAAAATCAACATTACAAGAAATGGAAAAGGATTCCTTTTGTTGTGAAGTCATATTAAAAAATCCAATTTCATCATTGCATTTTGAACTTTTTATATAATTTTCTGGCGCACGGCAAAACCCGTTATTTAGTAGAAACCATCCACTTAAAAATGAAAAAAGTAACCACATGCATGTATGTATGTACATATATTTGTTCATATTTGAATTTGCATATATAAATATATTTCCTTTAAACAAAAATATCTAAATGACAATAATTATTTCTTACATTGGGCATGGCACATTGTAATCCCGTTCATATTCATTAATTCTGATATTGTATGGCCAATTAACTAAACATGCAATTTCGATATTTTTTTTTCCTTCTTCAGTATTATATTTTTTAAAGTTTGATATTTTTGGGCATGGCCCATTATAATCATTTGGTGATTTACATTTATACTGATATATTTTCGTCCAATATAATGGACATAGGGAATCAAAATTTGTTTCATAAATCACTGATTTACATCGCCATCTTATTCCACATAATGTTTCGAATTCTTTTTTTTCAGATATGGTTTTATCAGAAAAATCAATAGCACTTCTACATTTATCATTTTTATATAAACTTCGACATACTCCTTTTCCCATGTCAATCCAATTAATAGGGCACACTGAATTGTAATCCGTTCCATATTTACACTTTAAAGGTAGACATTCCCAATTTGAGTCACAAATATCGGCCCAACTTTCCTTCTGATTGTCGTGCAAGTACATTAGCTTTTCCTGTACCTGATTTTGTACCCAGACAAAATGTAGAAAATGCAGAAAATGTTGAAACTGCAGAAAATGTAGAAAATGTTGAAAACAAAACCATTAATACCTCATTACACGGGCCTTTATACGATGGTAAGGGCACGCAACCTGAGCTCGTTCGGAAAAAGTTAAAGGGACATGGCAATGAATAATCTTGAATGCATACCTAATTTGCGAAAAAGAAAACAAAAAAAATTATGGAAAAATAAAATATACAAATACTTTTTTTTTGAAGTATAAATAATTCTTACCTCATCTGAATCATCCGTCATCTCAAAGGTGAAAAAAAAAATGTCATATGTATATATATAAATATATTTTTAAATTAAACGCCCATAAAAAAACATTTTATCATTTACATGCTCAACTTCTTCTATTTTATTAGAATCCATTTTTTTGTATATTGTATCTTTATTCATTGCATTGATAACCTCCGCTTGGTATTTCTTTATATTTTCAGATTCAGTTTCTCTTTCCTTTTTATCTTCATTCTAAGAAGAAAATAAAAATATAATAACCATATTCCAATATTAATAAGAAAAAATTTATTTATAGGAATATATAATTTTTTTTCAATACTTCGCTATCTGATGATGAAAAATTTTGAGCTGCTTCTTCCAAATGGTCAGATAAAAATTCACTGTCTTCTCTGGCTTCTTCTTCTTCTTCCTAAAATGAATATACACATGAATATGTGTGCATATATATTTCTTGAAAATTGTATAAATGTATATGTCATTTAATTCAATGTTTTACTTCAGTGAGGCCCGATGGTGGCAACTCATTGATATTATATTTCTTTTTAATAATATTTTCTGATTCGTTAACCATATCTAGAAATAAATAAAGAAAAATAATAAGTAAAATATATAGTTTAAAAATTATGTAAAGAATTTTAAAATATGTTTTTATTCATATTAAGTATATGTATTTTAAATACTATATATGTTTAGATCCCTATAATAATAAAAGATCTGTCTATATATTTCCATAATATGGTATATTTACAGTTTTCCATTTTTTTCCCTTACTTTTTATATTTTCATCAGATTTGGTACCATTTTTTGTCTCACTTATAATCCTATTCATATCATTTTCTTCAACTTCATTATTATCTTCTGATGGTTCATATCCTTTCGGATATTTATTATCTAAATCAGCGTCTCCAGAAAAGACAAATGTTTTTTTATTTTTTTCATTTAGTCGAATAATGGAATTTCCAAACTTGAGAGCTTTAAAAAGGGACAAAAAAGAAAAAATGACAATATATTTCATTTAATAAAAAAAAGTAAAATTTAAAATATTCGCATTAATATCGATTGAAATAGTGGTAATAACAACGACATCAATTATGGCAACATAAGTATCATCCTAATATGGTTTAAATAAAATTTTAAACTATACATAACAATTATTTTAAAAAAATTTTAAGTATACAAAAATCTTAAATAATTTTGTTCATTTACAATGTATATAAACCTGTGCATTGTTTGATAGTATAATATGCGTAAATGCACACAGATAATAAAGTTAACAATTCATTTTTGTTCTAATAACAAAATGCTTATAATTAAAATGTGTGTAAAAAAAAAGAATTTTAAAGGAATGTTTTTGTGGGCATTCATTTCTTATGTAGACATTATTTTTTCATTTACTTACATAAACTAACTGTATATACACTTTATTATATAGTTTTTTAGTAGAAAACATATTTCCAATAAGTATTCACAATTATGCATACATAAACATATATAAATACTTGTTTTTATTTTTAATAAAAATTATAAGCATGATAAATCATTCGAAATAAATATACCTTTCTATACATTTAAACAAATTATGGTTTTGGCTATTTTTTTTTTCATACATCATGGATCCATCAAATGTTAGTCCCATAACTAGCTTGTTAAAAATAAATTATAAATAAATATTTTAAAATTATATTTAAATGTTATACTAAAATGAAAGAATCTTATCAAAATTGGGAAAGTTGAGTCATAAAAAAACGGAAAAATGTCTCATTAGTATATATAATATCGCAGTATTACATATGTGTATTTTTGCACACAAAATATACCAGGTTAATTTAAATAAAATATGTACGTGCAGGTAAATACAACAAAAAAAAAAATAATAAAATAAAAATACAATTTCGCTAGTTAAGTCATATAATTGTCAAGAAAGTTTCTCAGCTATCTAAAAACCATGCATGTTTAAGAGCCTCTTCAGAAGTAATCCTTGTGTTGTAATCGAAATCGAGGAGACGTCTAAGAAGGTCACGAGCGTTTTTATCCGGAAGTCCAACGCCTGATGGGTCTCGTTCTTGTAATATTTTTTGGAATTGTTCATCATCACAATTATTTTTAAAAAATGTATAATTTTCCTTTTTTTGTTGAAGGAATTTATTTTGAATTTTATCAAATGTATTATTATTATATTTATTATTATAGTTAGCTTGTTCATCATATTTATGTAAGCATTTCCAATTGGGGCACACTGGAGAATTTGGCAAAGATATTAATGAATTATATTTATTAGACATCATATTATTAATAAGGTTATATCTTTTTCGTTTAATTTCAATAAGATTTTTTGTTATAGCGAAATATTCTAGTTTGTTTATAATTAAATTTCTTCCATATATAGAAGAATATTGAAGTGAGTTTTTTTCATTATTTTTCATATCATAGAGAGACATTAACCTATCAGGAGTTTGACTAACCCAAGGTATTAAACATAAATCTGAAAGCCCTTGTATAAAAATTACTTCTTTTAAAATATCTTTAGAATATTTTGAATATATTCGTTTTAATTTCATTTCATTTCTTTTATTTTTTATTTCTAATGGATTTTTGGTGCCCAATACAAATTGCAAAAATAATATTCCAATTCCCCACATATCATAATATGGTAATCTCATAAAATTTTTTTTCATATGCCCAAATAAAGATTCTGGAGGTTGGTATCCTTCTGTTTCTTCTTCCATACTAGGTGTAAAAAAAAATGATTTATTTTTATATTCAACAGCACTACCCCAATCTCCTATTCGAACAGTAAATGGAGTATTTGGTGATACAAATATATTTTCCATTTTAATGTCCCGGTGTGTAATATGTTTTTTATGAGCAATATTTATACCATTTAATAACTGATGCATCAAATCTTTTATTACTAGCATTCCTATATTTTGTTTTTTTATACTCCACCATAATTTACTAGGAATAATCATACCAGAATTATTTTTATCTGTTTCAAAAAGATGCTGTGATAATGAATATCCTTCATTTGCAAACACAATCCATATGAATGTAATATGTTCTTTATTATTTTCACTAGTTTCGGATTCTTTAAAATGTTCTATATATCTACTTATATTATCACAATTTTTAAAAATTTCTCCAAAATATACTTCTCTCATAGCATATATTTCATATTCCTTTTCCCTTTCATCATCATTCAAATTTTGTTCACTTTCATCAACACTTTTTTTTATAAATATTTTTTTCAAAACCACATTTTGAAATGGAACATTTTTATTTAAATTAATACCATACCATATTTCACCATATGCACCTGCCCCTAATTTATTTTGAATAGAATAGTTTACTCTTTTGTTATAATATTTATCTACTTTATTATTTTTTTCATCTTTTTTTTCTGGATTTTCTAAAAATAAATGTTTTGTAAAATCGAGCATTTTGTATTTATTTTTTATCCAATTTGACATTGGTTCGTAAGCTGATTTATCTTCATTGATATCTTCATCTTCCTCGTTATATGCATCACTCAAATAAAAGACTTGATCAAAGTCATAATATGTTCCGATATCAGATCGTTTCTCCTTTTGCATCGACATTTCGATGTCACTATAAATATGTTCATCCCTTATTTTTAAAGAATATAAGGATTCTTCTGAATTGATAACACATTTTGAACAAATATTTTTTTTATTTTGTTTTATTACAGTTGTTTCATTTTGTATTAGTTCTTCCCTTGGTAATTGAATAACCTCTAATTCATAGAATTTTGTTATCTTATTTTTTTTTAAAAGCGTTTTTATTTTTTTTTTAAGATAGTATTTATTATTCAATATATTATTTATATAATGATTATGATCTTTATTTAATTTAAAATTTTTATTTTTTATACTTTTTTTTTCATTACTATATTCACATTTGGTAGTTTTATTATTAACACATTTTTCTTTGTCTTTTTTAATTTGACTTTCCTTAATTATATCACCAATTGATGAATAGCCATATTTTCCTTTACTATTTATATCTGTTAGCATTGAATTACCATTTGTTTCATCAACATTATTTGGCTTAGATACTTTATCATTATTCCCAATAAAGCTAAGATATCGTTGCTTACTTTTTGATGAGTTATTATATACCTCCTTAGCATATGCATACTGATAAAAAAGGGTAATGGTATGTGTTTTATGCTTTTGTTCTTGAGTTATGAAATGCTGAATTATATTTTGTATATACTCAATATAATAACAATATATATAAGAAAAAATATAAAATAATACAATGTAATTTTTTTTACTATATAAAAGTGAAACAATATATGAACTAATAGAAGCTTCATTTTTATCGTTTTCATGATTTCCATTTTCTGAATATATATTAACTTGACCCTCTATATTATCATTGTTATTGTCACTAAATAATATTTCTAGTTTTTCATGTTTTGATGCTAGGTATGGAGGGATAAATAAAATAAGAATATCATTTTGATTATCGTCTATATGGCTTTTCCATATTTCATTATAATTTAAATTGTTCATAAAAAAATGGACATTTATCAAATACCAAAAAGAGCAATAAAAAACTTTAATAAGAGATATTACTTTGCATAATATGCATGTGTAAATTACACATGAATATAATTTCATTTTTTTTGAAAATTTTTTTAATTATATTATATTACAAAAAAAATAGTTGAATAATAACTAGCCAAGTAAATGAAACAATCCAACATTCGTGAAGGAATAAATAAAATTGAAATCTTTATAAGTTTTATATGACAAATCATAAATTTTTTAAATTATAATATATAATAAATAAATGAATAAATAATTGAACACATTTTTTTTTCTATTTAAACATATATATTATTGATATATAGAGAAAAAAGAAAAAGAAATCATTTTCGTATATGTAGTATATTCCTCTTTGAGATGATGAAATAATTATTTTTTTTCAAGTAAGGTTATAGTACATATTGATATAGATATACAGATATACTTTTCGATTTATTATAGATGGGAAATGTTACAATTAATTTTATATAATAATAAAATAAGTACAAAATAAAACCCTATGTTACACTATATAATATCTTTGTGTTATCGTTTGTTCAATTGTAAATATATTTTTTCATGAAAAAAAGAAAAAAAATATAACAAAATGAATTATTATTGTAACATTATTTACCAAAATAAAAAGACACACTATAAATAAACTTACAAAAAAATTACTTGTAAAAAAAAATATTTAATATTCCACCATTTATGCTATACAATATGATTATTAATTAGATAAGTCACACCAATTTGCTATATTATGTTATAGAATATATGTATATGCAAGGTAAATTATTATTTTTTTTTTTTGTGAGTACTATTCTAACTAGCTAAATGAAATAAATTTTATGTGTAGATTTATCGAGCTAATTATCACCAATTTCCTTTATTCATATAAAAATATATATTCAATGATGGTACTCTACTAATATATAGATTAACTAGTTAGCGATTTAGACACTCATACCTTTCCCATTTTTATACTTTTTTTTTGTGAAATAAATATATATTGCTGTTCAGGTAAAATATGAAAAATTATGAACAAAATTATTTTATCACATTAATAAGATATTACTAGCAATAATGGTAGACATTAGTACAAAGAAAATTCTCATTATTCCCCACATGCATATAGCATATATTTATGTATACCTAATGAACTTGCGCATTTTCTAAAGTTATGTATTTCTCTCTTTTTATGAATAATATAAATCCATAAAATTGGGTTAATGCATATTTAATACCAACATCTATGTTGCAAAAATAATAAATCCATTATATGTAAAAAGTTTATAAAAAAAATGTCAAATTGTTTTTCCTTATTTCATATTTATCCCTTTTTCACTAATTTCCCAACTATTTTACTATATATAAAAATCGCTTTATTAAAAATGCTAAGTATAAAGATAAAATTGGAATTTTTTATTTTGTGTATAATGTACTATTTAAAATAAAAAAATTGTTCATAAAAAAAATGTATAAGGATAATATTTTATACCGAAAAAATTGTTCAAATTGATAAATTTTCAAAATATAATTTATTTAAATACAAAAAAAATATTACAAATATAAAAAAAGAGTATCATAAAATAAAATCATACAAGACAATTATTTTATTTTTATTCTTATTATCGTTGTTAATACAATATTTAAGACCCATAATTATTATTTCAATTATTTTTTTGAAAGCAGCGTAGCTCAGAGGAAGAGTGGGGGGCTCATAACCCCCAGGACCGTGGATCGAAACCACGCGCTGCTATATTTTCTGATTATACATATATCAAAAATTTTGTATGATGAATGAAAATTATTTTGTAAAAAATATAAAAAATGTTTAATTTAAAATAAAATAGAAACAAGAAATTGTTATGAAAAATCAAGGGAAAAAATGAAAATAATAAATAAATATAAGTGTATATAAATTAAACAATAAAATTTATGATTTTTTTTTAATTTCTCCTTGTAAGAAATCCTTATATATATTATATATTTTTTTTTTTCATGTATTTTGAATTTTTTTATTATGTATATTATTTTTTTCCGACATTTTATTCCTAAGTTATATTATTAAAAGCAACCCCACTTGTGGAAATATAAAATAAGACATAAAAAACATATATAGCTCAATTTTTTTTTTTAAGTGAAAATATTATATATGATGGATGGGTAATAAATAATATGAACTTTTCATTTATTAAAAATATTATTTGCCCCAATAAAATTCATTATTTGTGCATATTCTCAATTAAATTAGTGTATATTTATATATGTCCTAGTTTTAAAAGTAGCCCATAAATTTATATTTATTTTGCTTATTTTTTACAAAAAAAAAAAAAAATAATAAAATAATATGAAATTAATTTATGTAAAAATATAACATTTTTTTCATAAGTTACATAAAATGAAAAAAAAAAATATTTTAATATTTAATAATAAAAATAATATATATATAATAAAAGATTGTTTTTTATGGGCTACTCCGGGAATTGAACCCGGGACCTCTCGCACCCAAAGCGAGAATCATACCACTAGACTAAGTAGCCAACTATATTTAATGGTATATCAAAATGTTTAATTAATATTAAATAAATATTATAAGAAAAACAGTTTATCATTATCATTATTTTTTTAAAATAATTAGCTAAGTATTAACTATTTAACATTATGCTAATATTATACTTTATAAAAAAAATATATTATGTTTTTAACAAATTTAAACAATTTATTAAAATTAATCAACTTCTTAAAATTTAATAAAAAAAAATATATTTGTAAAATCGACAAACACATCATTTGATTAATTTATATTGTATATATTTACATATGTATTTGTTAACATATAATTTTATGGCATACTCAATCTTTCCTTAAATAATTTTTTATTTTGTGAATATATTACTTTTCTTTTTTAACCCCATTTCGAATAAAAATTTATATATATATAAATTTAATAGGTATACGAAATAAAGCATACAACGATTGAATAACTGTCTATATCACTTATTTGTTTTTATGTTTATAATAAAAATATAATATTTATTATTTTTATAAATTTAGGGCGTTTTTTTTTATATATATCATTTATAGAGTTATACCCTTCATTTTATTTAATGTCTTAAAACAATATATGATATATTTTTTGTGGTAATATAATTAGTATTAATTACACACTATAATAATTATTTATGTTTAAGAGAAAACATTACAATAAAGATAAAAAAATAAAAATAAAAATAAAATTATAAAGGATTAATGAATTTTTTTTTTTCAATAATAATTTAATATATAATTTGTTAACTTTTTATGTAAATATATTAAGTGATTATTTACAAATGATATTATTTGATTTTATGAAAAAAAAATAAAACAATTGAAATGATAATTTGTATAAAATAAAAGCGGAAAACCCTTACATATATGAAATTACAATTTTAAATAATATAATAAATAAAATATGTTCATTAAATTTATAAAGACATGCTTTATTTTTAACAATGGAAATTTAAATCATTAATTTATTTTAATTTTTTATATTCATTATATGAAAAGTTAATATAAAATTTTATTAAAATGGCATTTGTACAATTTTTTTTTAATTTCATTGAATTTTTGCACAATGATAAATAAGAAAAAAAACAAATATATAATGAAAAAGGGTCGGTATTTAAAATTGTTATAATTCAAGAAAATTCTTTATTTTTAATTAATGTTGATAAGATGTTACAAAATTACATGTATATTGCAAATAAATATAATAAACTATGTGCAATCATTTTTTCCAAAACAATTAGAAAAGGAGGGAAATATTAATTATAAAAATTGTCTATTTTTTATAAAAAAAATGGAAAATATAATTTTTTAATTCTAATTTTTATTTGTGATAGAATGCTTTTATTATCACATAAAAGATCTATATATTTGTTTATATAAATTAGTATTTATATATATATATAGTTTTCATTTCGTTATTTTTCTTGTATTAATAAAACGTTTTACCTTCATTAAAATTAAACATATCCACTCTCAATACATATATTCATGTCGTTTTGGTTTTTTACCTTTTATAGCATATCAAAAAAAACGATCAAAATTGTATCAGTTTAATAATTATTACATATAATAATATGCAATTATAGAATGTATGTTTTTAGTGATTAAGATAAATTTATTTTTCAACATAATTTTTTTCTTTTTTTTGTTATCCACACATTTATGTATAATGTTTTATAAACATAAAAATATTCCTATTTTCTATTAATGCTTTCGTTACATATTTGTGTAGTTTATTTGTAATTAGTAAATATATATCGTTTTTATTTTACAATAAAAATTACATAACTGTATATACACAATTCTGACTATATGTATGCACCTTTCTTTACTTTAATATTTATGAGCAATTAGTTGCGATTTTATAAAAATAGCATTGTAAAATAACTATTGGAATGTATACATAATAAGTGTAAATGTTATTATATTATGCAGAATTATTAATATAATTGATTTAAAATTATTTATGAACAAATTACAAAATCATTTTGGTGTTTATATATTTTTGAAGGTGCTTAAAATAATACATATTTTCTTTTATTTATATTTGTGAAAAATAATCCAATATATTATTTATTTGTTAGTGTTTTTATAAAACTAACTAATTTATGTGTATACGGAACGAGTGAATATCCTTGTTTTATTTGTATAATACATAATAATTATATTTAATCATAATACATATAAATACTTAGATTATTTATACATGGTAATAAAATGCTTCGCTTTTTTAAAACTGTAAATTATTAACTTCATAAGTTATAAAATATAGTAACTTAAAAAAAATATTATTATTTTTGTAAATACAAACCTTTACATATACTATAGTATTATTTAATGAAGCTATATTTTAACACAGTTTTAATGTTTCCCATTTTTTAGAAATCGCTAAAAAAAACGGGGGGAAAAATTATTCACATTGCTGCATTTCAAAATATTGTCTATAATTAAATATGTAAAATAAAAATATATATACATTATATATTATGCATTACGTATATATGCTAAATTAAAAAAAAATCGTATATATATATAGTTTATTCTAAATAAAAAAGATCTTATATTTTTATAATAAAGAAATATTATTTTAAAAAAATACGTTTATAGCGTTATATATATATATATTTATTTACATTTTTTATTTATTTTAAATCTCTAAATGTAGTAATATATATTATACATAAGCTTCAATAGCTTATTGACTTTAAACTTGTATATATATTATTTTATTATATAAGTGTTAATATTTATAGAATATACCAACATATTGATATGTACATTTATTTATATAATATGATAAATAGTTGTGATGTAGCCAAAATGTCAAGTTAAATTGTAAACGTAGTAAAATATTATCGTAAATATTGTAGTAATTTATTTTATATAGGCAACATAATTCTTATAATATTTAAAACCAACATAAAAAAATACGTAGTATGATATATATGCATAGAGATAATATAGAGATAACAAATATTGGGCAAGAAATATTATATTAAATGAGTTAATATATATGCCCCTTATTTTTCCATATATATATATATATATATACATAGAAAAAAAAAAAAAAATTATACTATGTAAATATATATCTAAATAAAAAAATATATGCTATATGATGATTAATATAAAAAAAATTAAAAAAATAAAATTATATATTTATTTATTGTGTAAATATAATATTTAACGTTGTTATATTTTTTTTCCTACTTAGCATATATATATTTTTATGTATTTAATATATATATATATATATATATATCCATGCGAAAATTTTCGTATATTTGTCTAACATATCATTTATAGCCACTTTTTTTTAAAACATTTTGTCACTTATTAGCTTAAAAAATAGTATGTAAAATAAATAAATAAATAAATAAGATTAAAAAAAAAAAAATTCTTCAGAAATATATAAATAATAGAAATATAAAAGTGGAAGCAGTTTTAAAAAAACCAATAAATAAATATATTTATTTTTATGATTTTAACTATATTATTATATTTAATTAATATATATATATATATATATATATATATATGCAATTTAATAAATGTCTATTTTATCGTATATTTTTTTAATATGAATAATATAATTTTTTTAAAGAAAATTTTATTAATACTACATAAATAAATGTCCATTATCATATATATATGGAAAATTATATTTTTATAAGCTTGTTTTATATTAAATAAATGCATGAAAACATTAAATGGAATGTAAATAAATGCACGCGCAAAATGGTTATATACATATGTCACATTTAGCTTATTATATACATTGTAATCTTGTACATATTTATGAAATAATATTATAAATATAGTGAAAAATACGACAATTATTCCACTAGTTATATGCTATACATATCATTGCTCAAGTTTTATTGTTATGTTTCATGATATTTTTATGCCTTTTTAATTAATAACATTTTTTAACAATTTTTGAAACAAAAACCATTTTTTTGTTAGAATAATTCTTTAAAGTTTCAAATGCCTATGCATATATGCATATAATGTATTAAAGCGTTGTTTTTTTAAATATTTCTCCATATTTTCAATTGTATATATTACATATTTCATGCCTTTTAAATTAATATACATATATTTCTTGGTATTATATTTGAAAATATATAACTATTTTTATAATATATTATATAGTAAATAATTAATGAATTTTTTAAATATAGCCATGTAAAAAATCATGTGAAATTCATATTTATTGAATATTTTCAATTGTAAAAAAAAAAAAGTTAACAAATAATATATATGTAAATAGAGATTTTACAAACATATATTATTCCTATCTGTTTACACATGTTTCTATAAAGTTTATGTTTATAATGCTGTGCATATTGATAGCACGTTCTTATTTTAAATACATACATAAGATATATATATATATATATATATATATATATATATATAATGCTTTTGTAGTTGGTAAAGAACATATGTATACAGGAAAAGTCATTTATTAATTGTGTAAATTATTATGAATATTTTATTTAAAGTTGTAAATATTTATGTGTGTTGTTATATTTAAAGAGAGGGATATGCTTATTCTTCTATATAATATATATCACATTATTAATAGGTCTATGGATTTACTTGTTTATATAATTAAATATAAAATTAAATACAATTTAATGAAAAATAATTAAATATATAATTAATATTATGTTCATATAAATCAATGTTTCATTCCAAATATATAAAACAAATTTTTTCATCCTTTCATTTTACATTTATGAAATATACTAATACATATATAGTAGTTTCATTGCAATTTTTTTTAACTCAAATTGTTTATCACATTTTTATTTTGAAAATTCGATAAATATAATACTAGGAAAATATACAGAATAAGCTAGTTTTTATATAGCTATCTAATTTTTTTTTTTTTTTCAAAATAAAAAAACTAAAATGGAATTATTAAATGTAAAGAATGAAGATAATATGTCATTAAGGACAATGAAATATTCAAATATCCAATTTGAAGCAACAAGTGATATGTCATCAAATATAGATTCGTCTTTTTTTTCGGTTGGAGAAATACCAAATGAATTACAAAGTAGTTTTGATGATATTTCAGATTATATATTAGTTGATGAATCAGATTTAAAAAGGGAAAGATTAGAAAACACAGGTAGCGAAAGTAACGATACAGTAGCAACAAAAGATGGAACAGGAAAAAGAGGAACACATGCTCAGATACTTAAGGAATTAAAAAGTTCAAGTTTTTCTGAAGCTAGTAAAGCTAGTAGTGATCAAACAAATAATAATGATAATAAAAAAAATGGATTATGTAGAACATTAGGAACAGAGGGTAGAAAAAGAATGTTAAAATTATTAAGAAAAGCTTATAAATATAATGAAGAATGTAAAGTTATTATGAAAAATAAAAATCCACCTTTATCAATTAGTTATTTGCCATATTTTAATTTATCAATGTTATGGCAATTAGCCGAAGATTTTGGTGTATATAATGAAGCTTTAAAAATACATCGTGAATGTATAAAAAAAAGAACTACTAATGTACGATTTAAAGGAAATAAAAATTCAGGAAATTATAATATTCAAGAAATTCCAAAAAATTCTAAAACTTCAAAAAATGAATATATGTCTGATTATTTATCATCAAATGTTGACACACAAGGTGGTGAATTTTACGACTCAATGAATACTACCATTCAAGATGATGCTCAAGGAAAACGAAAAAGAAAAAAAAATACATTTTAAAATTAAAGAAATATAACAAAACGCACACAAAAAAAAGAAAGGAAATATTTTTATTAATTTAACAAATATGTAAAGAAAAATTAATATGTTCAAAATGTGGATATATACAAATTATATAATTTTTTTACACACAATATAAAAATAATTGTATATAACCACAAAAAAACATATATATAATTTCACGATGAAATAAATGGCTGATATACAAATTTATAGCACTTTTTGGAAAACAAATTTTTAAAACCCAGTTACATATATATATAGTATAAATAATGGGAATAACATAAATAACACAAATCATACAAGTTTGTTAAAGCTGATAATTTTTTATCAACATTTATACTATTTGTGGAATTTTTTTTTTAAATGTGCATATATGCACATAAATAGCTAGTTAAATTTTAACTGTTGATACATTCAAATTACGATTTATTTAAGGAATTAAATATATATATATGTATGTGTGCTTATATATATATATATATATATTGGAAGATCCAATTTTATGTACTTACATTTTCGATAGCACTTTTAATAGACATGTGTATATACACACTCAAATATATATTTTATAGATATATTGTCTTGTTACGCATTTATATAATTCATATATATATATATATATATTATATATATGTCATGCTGTTAATATATAAATTCCATGATATTCTTATTTATATTTTCTTTTCATGGCATTATGTTATATATAATTTTAAGTTTTAGTTTCAATAATACATTATTTACATATTATATATATTTTTTTTACTTTTTCGTGTTAATTTTATATTTTTATATATGAATTCATATTTTCGACAAATCTTTTGATTTCTAATATTTTTATGATATAAATGTATATATTCAATATGTCACGAATTATTTATTACTTATATTATTTATGATTAACATTATTTTAATTTGTCATTTTTAAGCATGAAAAATTAAAAAAACTTTATATTATTTTAATTTCTTTGAACATAAAACAAATATTCTAATTTAATTTCACCATATATAAAATAACATTGGTAAATTTTTTTTTACACAATTTTCCAGTAAGCATATTAAAGTATATTTAAATTTTATAAGCTTTATAAAAAAAAAAACGAAAAAAAAATAGACAAATATAATGCAATAATATGGGGAGGAAAGGTTATGCTATAAATTATTTGAATATTTATGTAAGTCATAATTTGATGAATATTTTAGCAATATCTTTCTGTATACATTTTAATTTTTTTCTTTGTAAAAAATATTCACAAATAACATAAAAATTTAGGAACATAAAAATAAAACGGTAACATAATAAAGCATACTATATAGAGTATTTGTATATTGTCATTCTATTTATTCGGCATCTTTCCATTTGCTAAAAACATTTAATTTGTTATTTACTAGCATTCTATAATATATAAAATAAATCCAAAAGGATATATGCAAATAAAACAAAATGTTCATAGATATGTTTAACATAACCTTACTTCCTATACCTGAAAATAAAAAAAAACGAAAAAATTAATTATACTGTTTTCATATATCCAAAAATAAGACCAAATTTGTATGTTCAATGCATAATTTATTAACTCATTTATTTTCTTCCTTTTCATATGTATATATATAAGATGTGGTAAAAACGTTTTATAAAAATGAATTAAAATAACCTGCCCATTCTTCGTTATCCATTTGAATATAAATAATATTATTTTTTGGATCATAACTTGTTTTGGGAACTCCGACTAATGTTGATCTTCCAAAATCATGATTTAGTTCTAAATACCTTGCACATCTTTTTGTTTTCTTTTTAATTGTATTTATCATATCTCTACATTTCCAATATATCATACCCCCATGTACAGGTTTATTAACATATATTAATTTTTTATTTTGTACATTAGTCAATGTACTCATTGGCATTCCATTGTTTCCTATATTCAGCAATTTGCCAATTTTGGCTTTAGCTAAAATATTTGATTGAGAGGGAAATATTTTAGCTATATTCATCGTATATACATATATAATATATATATATATATTTTTTTTTTTTTTTTATTAAAATATTGTGGATTTATATGACTATATATATAGCAATAGTAATATGTTACACTCTAGCATTTTTCGGGAAATTATTTTTGAAATATGTTGATATATTTTCGTTTCAGTGTATAAATATTCCTATGTGAAAAGTGGTAAATGTTATGCATTACATATATTATACATAATGTAACACATTATTCTTATAAATGGATAAACATTTAATTATTCAAATTTGTTTAACTATTTATATAATATTTTTTTTTTTTTTTCATTTATAGTATTAACGTTACATTATTAATTTTTTTTATATTCAAATATTTTGGGGAAAAAAAAAAATTATGCAGAACAATTTACATCCAATTGCACATATCAGTATTTTTTTGTTCCTCTTTTTTTATAATTCAAAAATCAAATTAAATATTATATAAATTTACCGTGGGCAATGTGTAAAATATAACACACGACTTATTTTCTTCACATTTATCAATTAACAGAATATATAATGCATTAATACGCATATTAACACGTATAATATCCAATTTCCAAAAAATGGCTTCCTTTCAATAGCCAATATATTTAAAATACTATAAAAAAATAAAAAATTATGTATAATTCATAAGAAAATATGATTTTTTTATGAACATTCATAAATATTTTTATTTTTTATGAACACTTGAAAATATTTTTCATTCTTTATGAAATCTGATCATAACTATGAAAATAAACAAAGTTTTTCAATTTTTTTAAAAGTCTTAATAAAACACGTAGAAAATATAACTGTAA
This sequence comes from Plasmodium berghei ANKA, assembly GCF_900002375.2. Taxonomy (NCBI): domain Eukaryota; phylum Apicomplexa; class Aconoidasida; order Haemosporida; family Plasmodiidae; genus Plasmodium; species Plasmodium berghei. The sequence continues at coordinate 2,013,221 of NC_036171.2, forward strand.
GAAAATGTGTATTACGTCTTTTATCTTCTTCTTGTGATTTCCTTTTATCATAAAGCAATCCGGCTTTTCAATAACGTTGATGTTACAAATTGCTTCGATTTCCTTTTTTAAAATCTTGAGCATGCAAAAAAAGCCAAAGTAAGCATATGTGTTATTGTTATAAAACAAAACAATTGCATAATCAATATTCGTATTGAATTATATAAATTCTCATTAATTGTATATGTGTGTTTTAATGTAGAATGAGCATATATGGGAAATGGGGAAATATATATAAATGTAAGCATGAAAATGACTAAAATATAATTTGTTTGAAATTGATTGTACCTCTTTGTTTCCTTTAATTTTTCTTATAACTGTAACGACGATGTTTTTATTATTTTTGTATTTTAGAAAAACTGGCAAATTATCGGATGCTATAAAAAATTAAAAAAATGGAATACATGGTATTTGTGTATATTGTTAATATATTGTTTCTTATTTATTAGGGATAAATCCACAGTATGTGTGTACTTTCCATAAATATATATTTTATTTTGTTTTATATATATACCTGTTCTTCTTATAGAAAAAGGAATTTTATTAATTTTCTTTCTGTATGTGTTTAGATATTCATTATAAATACTAAAATATAATTTAGGCATATATATAAACTTGAAAATGTTCATAATTTTTAACTCACAAGAAAAAGTAAAAAAGTATGTTTTTATATAGAGCTATTTATACTATGTGTTTGTCAAATAATATTAATAAATTTGAAAATGTATATATAAATAATATTTGCGTTGCTTTCTCTTTTTTTTTTAATTTACTTTTATTGCGTGCCTCAAAAAATGAAAATAAAATATTTATATAATATAAATATTATGCATGTTTTAAATATTGTTGCAAATATACTTATGTGGAATAAACTCATTTGAAATAGATATAAACAAATGGATAGTGAAATGTTTCGAGTTTTATACAATGTGATCTGTTTTATGTACTATTTCCCATTTGCATTATCTCATATAATTTGATGTTTTGATATTTGCTTGTAAAAAAAAATAAAATTGCATATAATATGGAAAATGTATATTAAAAAGTGAGCAATTTTGAATATGATGTTATAAAATAAAAAAAGATAAACCAGGATGAATAATGTAATAAAATATAAAAATAATTTTTCACTATTTATATTTCAAAGGAAAATAAGCACACTACCAAATAGCATGAAAAATGATTATGGAATAATGAAAACAATTGTACATAAAGAGAAAAAAAAAAATTTTCGAAATATTTTTTTATGTATAAGCTTAATTAATATAAGTACATTTATATTTACTGTTCATAATTATTATATAAAAAAAGACCCAGACTATTTTTCAAAAAATGATATAAATATTATTGATCATATAATATTGAATAATGTTGTAAGCTCATTAGGTTTAAATAATTTAAGTTTATATATAAAAAATGGGTTTTATACCAAACTAGTAAATAGCATAAAAAATGAAAATTATTCAGCCAAAGAAAATGCTTTGTTAAGTTTATTGGAATTGCTTTATAAGAATAAAAACAGTTTTATAGAAATTGTAGAAAATTATAAAAAAGAAAATGCAGATATATTGAAATATATTTTTGAAAAAATAAAAAATGATAAACTAGAAAATACACAAAAAAATGTTTTTTCCTCAATAATTTTTTATTACATAAAATATAGTAGTAATCATAATAATAGTAGTGATAACTCCTTTTTAACTTATGACCAGATTTGGGAACTTGTATACAACAAGAACTTATTTCACAACCATAAAGACAGAGATGAAATAATATCTTATTTGTTATTATATATTTTTAAAAATGAAAAATGTATTAATGAAGTTACTCAAAGGGAAAAAAAGATTTGGAATACACAAACAGATGAACATAAAAACAGTCAAAAAAATGATAGTCAAATAAAAGGAAGTAATGAAATAGATGAAAATAATAATTTATATACTGATAAAGCAAAATCAATAATGCACTTTTTAATTTCTTGCAAATATGCAAACACTGCAAAAAATTCTAACTCTATTTTAAAATTTTATTTAGACATTACAAAAAACAATGAAAATTATTATAAAGAAGAAGCTTTAAATTTGTTTGAAAAATATTTTACCAAAATGAATATTCCTTTTTTTTTAGAAAAAAATGATAATATAGAGATCGAAAAAAAAAAATCTTATAGCAACATTATAAATAAAATATATATAAAATATTTTGAAAATACAGTTCTATATACTTTTTTTTTTTCATTTACACTTCATAATATATATGCAAAAGAATATACTATTAAAACATATCTCTATATATTAAATGATATATTTAAAAGTATTTATATTAACATTCTAATTAATTCTATTTTTTTAGCACAAAAATCTGTTATCAATAATATTGATATTAACAATGATATGCCTACATTTTTTTCTCTTTCCTTTTTGTTTAATCTTTTAAATTCGACCTTATTTTCTTATTCCATATACAAGTGCAAATACGGTAATATTAAAAAAAAAATTAATAAACCTAGTTGCTCAAATGTGCATATATATAGAGAAAAAAAACGCATTTCATTATATATATATATATATCCAATATTAATCATACTATTTTACTCTATTTTTTTGTTTTCTATTTGTTCAGGTTTTATTCCCCTTGTATTTTCGCAGGTTGTAAAGGATAACTTTTTTCTTTAATTTCACACTTTTTTAATTATCAATTTTAACAAGCCATAAATAAACAAAATATATGATATGGAAAAAATGCATCAACATTTATGAATAAATAAAGCATTTATTTAATCATCAAATAAAAGTGGGAAAAAATTATTATTTTTTTCTAAAACTAGACACACAAATATATGCATATGAAATGAAAGCTAAATCGTTTGTTACAACACTATGAAGTAATAGACTCAAAAATGAACCTCGAAAAATTGTAAGATAAAAAAGTATACAACTAATAAAATAAATAACAGTCTAATGAGAAGATTAAATGATGGATTACAATATTTTTCCATATAATATCCTTTCAATAATTACTATAAAACTTTCATTTTATTTTTTTAACTATTTCAATTTTATACTTTGAATAATTTTGATATTTTTTGATGCCAGTGAAAATAAACAAAATCTGAGAATAATTGTACATATTCATTTTAGTGATATGTGTGGATTTTTTTTTTTTGAATTTATAATTATTTTTTAAAATTCATTTTATCATTATATATATATAATTAATCCATCCATTTGTTTAATCGTCATTTCTTATTCATTTTCTACTTTTTTTGGATATTTTCTAAAAATTTTTTAATTCACTTTTTTTTCGTACCATAAAATTATTTTGATGGTTCCTATGAATATTTGCTGAATTATTATTTAATGGGTTACTATTAAAAAGGAAATTTTCACTTGTTTTTTTATCACAAATATTATTGAATGTTTTACCTGAACGCTCAGATTTATTATGTAAAGCTGATAATTGGCTAGTATGTAATAACATATTTTGGGTCGACAAATTTGATTTTTCATAATTTTCGCGCTTTTCATTTGACAAATCTCTATCATTTTTTAGTCTTTGATTTTTATCTCGTAATATTTTTAATTTATTGTAATAGTGATCAAATTGAATATTTTGGGGTTTATTTTTTATAACCTTATTTGAAATTTCATTATGAAGTGCCAAAATTTTTTTTTTTTTTTTTATTTTGTTCATTTTTTCAGATTTTATTATATCAAAGATTGTATTATTATTTTCATTATTATTGTATTCACTGTTACTATTTTCAAGCCCCTTTCTGTTTAATTTATATGATAATAAAAAATGATTAAAACTTGTATTAAGTGTTTCGTTTACGTTAAATATGTCTTTTTCTTGATGTTTCATTATTTTTCTATCATAGAAAATTTCTGCTTTGTTTTCAATTTTATCCGCTTTTATTTTATTTAAATATTCTTTATATTTTTTATCATTCTCTTTATTTTTTTTTTCATTTCTTAGAATAATTTTATTCTCATTTGAATTTTCAGTGATATTCGCATATCCATTTCTGATATCCAATAATCCACAATATTCATCTTGGCTTTCATCTAGTTTGAAATCATTTTTAAAGCAATCGCTACGATTTATATCACATTCGATATTTTTCTTTTTTTTATTATTACCATTCGAAAATGTATTGCGGTTATTTTTTTTTATAATTTTGCTACTGTATAACATAGGCAACTTTCTCATATGCTCACTAATGTTAACATGTTTTGAAAATAATTCATTCAGTTTTCTAGATGGTTCATTGTCATTATTATTGATAATATTTTTTTCTTTTTCATCAATTTTTTCTGAACATGCAATAATTTTTAATCGATTATTACCTGACCTGTTCATGTAAATTGAATCATTATTAGTTTCTTCAAAATTATTGGTTTCTATTGCCCTTCCTTCTTTCTCTTTATAATCAAACATTTGTGTATGCTCACTGTCACAAGCATAAGTTTCTATACTTTCATTATAATCATCGCAATATTCATTTTTTTTATTTTTATTAATTTGGCTGACTGCTTCTCTCAAAGTATCTTGGTCATCCTTATAATTTATTACAGCGCAAATATTATCATGTTTATTGTCACTATTATTGCCAACACTTTTTCCATTATTCTTAACATTTTCTTCGTCGCTTAATTGTATACCTATTATGTCTTCCTTTTGGGTTTCTGAAATTTCTAATAAGAGTTTGTTCTCCTCAATACTTGGATATACAACGTGTTTTTCATCATATTCATCTTTTTTGTTATTAAAATTTCGATTTTCGTTATTTTTAACATCCTTTTTATTTCCAAAATATTCTTGAGACTTGTTTCGTATAATATTAAACGAATTGCTAAACTTTTTCATGTCTTCTATATTACACATATTTATAGGGAAATTGCTAATCGATTTTTTTTTATTTTCAATATTTTTGTATATATTTTTTAATCGTTCATTAATTATAAACAAGCCATATATATTACTTTTCTTTTTGTACTTACTTAATAGATGTGATCTTATGTCTCTTTGATTATTTACATCTGTATATTTATCATCACTTATCAATTTTTTAATTTTTTTTTTTATAACAAAATTATTAGAAATATTATCATTTGGACTATCATTTATATCTTCCATTTTATTTAAAAAGGAAGAAATAGCATATGTATCTTCATTATTATATTGACTTATTTTGTTATCATTCTGAATTTTTTTTTTTTCTTTTTTTTGTTCCTTATTAGATTTGTTCGAAGGATGTAACTGACCGTTGGGAAATTTTGTTATAGCTTTATTTCCTTTTTTCATCAATAAAATATTACTATTTAAATTTAATTTATCATTTTTTATATGAGAAAGAAAATAATCAATAGTTTTATTATCTCCTTTAACATTTTCTATAGTTTGAAAACTTAAGGGTTGAATTATCATCTCGTTTTGCTCATCATGTACTTGATTTATACTATTTATATTATTTGAATCAATGTATTTTAACGACGAATTATTCATTTCATTTCTTTCATTATATTTATTTAAATAATTTTCACATGCATTCATCTTGTTTACACTATTATCTATATATGTTTTGCTACTATCCATTATACTTCTCATCAAATTGATTTTTTTTGTTCTTTTTATAGGTATTATACTATTATTATAACTAATGATATTGCATTTTTTGAGCTTATATAAATTTAAATCATATAAATATTTATTGCTTCCAAATTCTTTGTTAATAAAAGAATTATTAATTTTTTTATCGAGAAAACTACTACTCAATTGTTTATTCAAAAAGTTGTCACTTAATGTGTTATCTAGTAAGCTATTAGTTTTTAGGTTAAGACATTGTTTTTTTGTATTATTCATCAATATTTCTCTATTATTATTATTCTCATTTTCTTCTTCACTTTCTTGATATGGTATATCATCATTGAACTCATCATAAAAAATTCCAAGCTTATCGTGAATATCCCTTTTTATAAAATTCGGTTTATTTTTTCTGTCCAATTCATTGCTCAAATTTCCTATATTTACTAAGTTGCTTGTTATGTCAAAAAATTGTATTTTATTATTTTGCATAAGACTATGCTCAAGTTTCTCATTTATTTGTTTTTTTAAAATCACAGGAGGTGGATATTCTATGTGCAAAATGTCATTATTATAATCGATTTGATCTATGGCAATATTCGAACCTTTTTTTTTTTCTTTATCATTTATTAAATGTCTATCTTCATTTTTCTTAGAATCGAATATATTCATATTAGGCCGTTTATAGCTTAACAACTTTTCAGTGCCTATTTTATTGCTATTATTTTTGGAAACAATAAAATTATTTCCCCCTATATTTTGGATTTTATCCGTTTCATCTTTATTTAATTCAATATTCTTTCCAGTATCCTTTATGATTCCTACTTTTGTTTGCTCACTTAACATCTCTTCTTTTTCTGATTCATCACATATTTCTATGTTATATTCGATTTTTTCATCTTCTGATTCAGTTTCCCCATTTGTATCTGTACTTATATCTTCCTTTTCTTTTATATATATTTTTTTTTTATTTTTAGTTTTTTTATCTATTTTTTTTTTTTTTCCTGCTTCTTTTATTTCAGATCTATTTTCTAATTCTTTTATTTCTTCCATTTCGAAATTTTCATCTTTATGTTTATTCACATATTTTTCGCTTTTTCCACAAAAATTCGTTGAATCAGAGGAATATTCTTTCATTTGCTCACTTTTACACGATTTTGTGTTCAAAAAATTTTGGTTAAATACCACATTTTCTCTTTTTAAATATATATTTTCATTTTGAAGAGCAATAATTTCTTTTTCCTTTTTTCTGATATTTTCATTCAATTTTTGATTGCATTTTATGAGCTTTTGATTATTTGCATTGTATTCTTCAATACTGTTTTTTAAATATACTACCTTTTTTTCGTATTCTTGAATTTCTTTGATTAATTTTTGTTTACTTATTTCATTTTCTTCTTTTTCTTGAACCAATTCTTCATATACATTTTTGACTAATAAAATATCATTTACCATAGTTTTAATAGTTTCATTTTTTTGATTAATGACATTATTTAAATTCGTAATGTCTTTCTCACTGTTTTCTATTATCGTTTGCAGTTTTTCATTAGTTTGTTTTTCTTCTGTTAATATATTTTCTATTCTTTTTATCTCATCGTTTATTTCATTGATTTTTTGAACGCGCTGATTCATTTCGTCCTTCCATTTGCCAGCCTCGTCCTTCCACTTGTCAGATTCGCACTTTATCTTTTCCATTTCGTTTTTATAACTTTCCATTTCATTCTTATATTTTTCCATTTCATTCTTATATTTTTCCGCTTCATTCTTATAATTTTCCTGCTCCTTTTTATGATTCGAAATTTCACACGTATAATGTTTAATGATGTCTTCCTTTTCTTTATTTGCATTTTCCAGTGATGTAGTTAGTTCGTCATTTTTTTTTTTCTCATTAAGATATTTATTTTCATGATCAGTTATTTTATTATTGGCCTCATTTTCATATTCTAATATTTTTTTTTTTAAATAATTATCTTTTTCGCCTAATTCATTTTTTAACACATCAAGACGTCTGTCATAAGATTCTTTTATTCTAAGGGTTTCTTCATCATATATATTTTTCAGTTTTTCAATATCTTTTTTCATAGAATCAATACTATCGCTAAGTATATTATTTTTTTCCAACAATATTTTATTTTCTTCATTTTTTTTGCATTCTTTTTGTGAACTTTCTTCTAATTCTGATTTTAATCTATAAATCTCACTAACCAAATAACTAATCTTATTACTATAATTATCATATAAGCAATCACTATATATGTCATTTTTATTTTTATAATTATCGCTTAAAATATTATCATTTATTTTTAAATTTGAGTTTCCAAAAGAGAAAATGTCTAAATCTTCCATGTCTAGGTTCGTATAATTATCATCAAAAAATGGGATACCTTTTTTTTTGTCTTTTCTTTTTTTTATAACTTTTTTAGGTTTTAAAAATGTATTTACTTCTTCATTTTTATCTGTATCATTATTTTCATTAAATATGTCAATAAATTTTAACTTGCTTTTTATGTTTTCATTTAATGGCTCTACAGCTTTTTCATTTTCTACAATATGCCCATTCTTTTTTTTTTTTAAAACTTCTGAAGGAGATTCGTAGTTATCCATTGTTTTATATCTTTCTCATTTTACTATAATCTAATATGTTTTGTATTCCACGATATTATTTTTTTTTTGTGAACAAATCAAATACACCGATATAAGTATACGTAGGAAACAAAATATGTTATTTAAAAAAAAATTAATAAGATTAGTGCAATTTCTATGAAAAAATTAGGCTGTTTTTAAAAAAAATGAGTGAAATTACAAAAAAAATAAATATAAATAAAATACTAATAAATATGTACAACTAAGCTTTTATAGTGAAACAAATGGATCAACAAAATAATATTAATAAAAAAAAACTAATAAATAATAAAAAATAGCTAATAAATTAGCAAAAAAAAAAAACAAATTAGCTAGATGAAATAAAATACATATGTATACTACAAATTTAAGACAATTTAAAATGACTTGTTCATAAAATTTATGTTGGTAAACATTTCCGTAATTATTGTGTGTGTTTCTATATTTCACTATTTCGACTTGTAATATTTTATAATTTTTATTTTTTTCTCATAAATTTATATTAATGTGAATTTTCAAAAAGAAGTAAAAAAACACACACAAAAAAAAGACTTTTATTTTTGGATATAATACATATTATTCCCAACAAATAAGGAGATATACATATCAAATAAAAAAAGAAATAATAAAAAAAAAATATGTTTATATTATCACATTACATATATAGCATTTCTAGACGAACATTTTTTTTCTTTCATTTATTTGTGTATTTTCATAATATTTTATGTGTGTTTATTATTCCATTTTAGCGTATTTCATATTAGTATTCATGTATACACTTATTCATGTGTCGCATGCTTTCGATTTTTTGGAGAATTTGAAACCACGAAAAATAAAAATATGCATTACCAACGAATTTAAAAATAATACAATTTTACTTGGGGAAATATTATAAAAAATAAAGTATATTCTTAAATTTATTTTTATTTTTTACCATTGAAAACTTGTTCGCCAGTTTTAACTTGAAAAAAATATAATAAAATAAAGCAATATAATAAAAAAAAATAAACAAATAATAAAATGGAAAGGTTGCAAAAAAAAAAAATTAGTATAATGATATTAACAGATATAACAACTTTAAACCAAATTTAGAAAAAATTATATCACTTCAAAAAAAATAACAATAAAGTTTGATAATATTACAATAAAAATTCATTAATTTTTCTCTGTTTTACAAATATAATTAAGAGGGTATGCACTCACCAATTATTTTCGAACGAATGTTAGGCATTTCCTTGTTTCAAATTTTCCATATTGTTACTTACATTTTGTAAAAACTTTTCTCTTTCTTTTTTCAATTGAATAATTATATGAGAAAGTATTTTAGGACTGACACCATATTCACATAATTGTATTAAAATAACAATTGTTTCTTTATCTAAGTTTACATTTAGAATATTCGCAATTTCATAAATTATTTCAATAGCTTCCTTTTTTGCTTCCTTATCTCCCATATTTAAAAAAAAATATATATATATTATTATTTTTCAATATAGCTCCAATTTTAATTATATTAAGACCGATGGTTTTATTTTGTATTATATATTTTTAATGGATTATTTTAATATATTCTATGTTTAAAAAAAAAATAATGGCGATATAAAAAATATATATACTTTTTTTAAAACTTATTTCACCTATACTTTTGTTTTATTGTAAAATTACTTCTCTATATCTTTAGTTGTGTTTGAGAAAAAAAAAAGCATTCTTCATGTGATTATATTTGCAATTGTAAATATATACATAAGTTTATTTGGCCAATTTTACATTAATTACTGTACTCATAAAATATCCAATTCTGCATTACGATTTATATATGCATATTTTTTATATAATGTATTGAATAACAAATTATGTACAAATATATGGTCATTTAATCTTCCCTTATTATATAAGTAAATATTGAAGGAATAAAAAAAAATGCAATGAAACAGTAAATTATGATAAATAATAATGGGGATATTATAAGCTTAATACAATGTGCATATTTTCATGTTTTATTTATTTATAAAATAAATATCCATACATATTTTTTATAAGTTAATGAAATTCTTTCTAACTATGCACATTTTTGTGGAACATATTTGAAGTATTACTAATAATAATATAATTTATTATACCGTTTTATTAACATTTATAAAAATATTAAAATTTTTTTTTTAGTATTATTATAGTTATGTGCATGATATATATAAGTGTGTATAAACATATATATAATATACAATTGTTTATGGAAACATAAATTAGTATGTTAATAAATGTCTCTCATTTTTGAGAATTTTTAAAAAAAATAAACGACAATTTTTGCAAAAAAAGGAAGAATAAAAAAATGACCAATAATAATATAATTGTTACAAATAAAATTAAAATAAATAAGATCAAGAAGTTTTTATAAAGTGTAAAAGGGCACACGATGATATATTTGTTTTAGTTTATGTTAAGAATATATAAATAAGTATTTATTTAATTATTATATAAGTTACAAAACTCACAAAAATATATACTTATTAAATTTAGAGATTATTTTACTTATTAATATGACCATTTTTAGTAATTATTATTTATTATATTAATATCAAACAATTTGAAATTTTAAGTAATTTATGTATAACTTGAGAAAACTGATAGCCATATTTTCCCTTATAAATCTATGCATATAATACACCTTTTTTTTTTTTTTTTTGTTTCCATTTTGCATAATTCTGTAGATTGACTAATTAAATAAGAAATACAACAAAATTGTTGTCTTTTCACAAAAAAATAAATTATAAATATGAAGATGAATATGAATATGTGTGTGATAATATTAGAATGTAATACATATGACCCATAAAATATATTTGTAAAAATATTTTTCATATACTTAATATTTCCCCCTTTCTGTGTGCAAAATGGGGAATAACCTTTGTAAGTTAAAAAAAACAAATTTATTCATTATAAAATTTTTAAGTGATGTTTATAAAAATGCATATAAAAATATTTGTAGTAACATATTTGTCAGCACATTAGGAAACGGAGTAAGCAAATTTTTTTCAGATTTTATGAACAAATGCAGTTTGCTAAAAATATGGGGAAAACATAATGACATAAATGATTTTAATAATAATAAATCTTTCTCACAAAAAAATGATAACTATTTATTTCGAGCTTTGTATGAAATGACTAACTATGAAAAAACATTGTTGTCAATATCTTTAGTATTTTTAGGAATTAATGCAATTACTAATTTAAATTATCCTAAAATTATGGGAGAATGTTTAGAAGGTGAAAATTTTAAATTTTGTCGACCCAATGTTATTGTAAAAATATTACAAAAATTAAATATTTTAGAAAAATTTAAATTAAATTCTAATAAAAGTTTAAGTGCTATATTATACTTTTTACCATATTTTATATGCGGTGGAATAGCATCATATTTTCGTATTTATTTTACAAATAAATGTATAAAAAAAATTGAATATAGATTGAAAAAACAAGTTCATAATAAAATAATTAGTGAAACTGATGAAAATTTTAAAAAATATAAATCTAATGATTATTTAGTAAACTGTCTATTTAATGAAATACAATTTTCTTCAAAAGAACTCATAACATCTATTACACAAATGCTACGATATATAAATTCTATTGTTGGTGGTATAATGTCTATGTGTTTAATTTCTCCATATTTAACAAAATTTTGTATATTTATCGTTCCAACTTATGGGTTTTGTATTTTAATTATTTTAAAAAAATTAAAAAAAATTAAAATAGAAATAAATAATTTTGAAGAAAAACAAATGGAAAGATTTTCAGATTCTTTACAAAAAAAAAATATTATAACAATATTTGGAAATGAATATTATGAAAATCAGCATTTTTCAAAAATTATTAATTTGACAGAAAAAGAACATCAAAAATATATTAATTCAGAATCTATGTTTTATTCCTTTTTAAACATTGGAACTAATTTAGTAATCTGTACTATTCTAAGTTTTGGAAAAATAGAACTTAATAATAATCGAATAACACATGGTCAACTTGTATCTTTTATTGCTTATAGTAGTATGCTTGGTTTAGGAATTGTTGGTATTTTAAAACTTAAGAAAGATGTTAATTTATTAAAATTAAGCATAAAAAAAATTTACGATATTTTGGATTTTTCACCACAAATAAATAATAACACTACTAGTTTTAATAACCAACTTTCAAACAAAACAATTAATTCAGTGTGCGATAAAATAGATGATATATCTTTATCTAATATAAACTTAAATAATATTATACAATTAGAAAATTCAATTCAAAATGATGATATAGTTGAAAAAAATAATATTATTTGTGAACAAATTCAAGGGAGTATAAAATTTGAAAATATAAATTTTACATATAATAAATTTGATCAAGATAAAAAATTAATATTAAAAAATATAAATTTTGAAATAAAAAAAAATGAAAAAATAGCTATCATAGGAAAAAGTGGATCAGGAAAATCAACCATATGGAAATTGTTAACTAGGGAATATGAATATGAAGGTAATATTTATATAGACAATTTTAATATTAAAAATTTTGATAAAACTTATTTAAAGAAAAGTATATTATCTATAACTGAGCAAGAATGTTGTATACTGAATAGATCCTTATATGAAAATATTGTTTATGCATTATTACCAACAAAGGTATCAGATCCAAAAGGTACGAAATATTTACTATTAGAAAATATTGGGGACCTTGGAAGGTTAGACAATGAACTAAAAGCAAACATTTCGAATAACACAAATAATGCAAATAATAAAAATCATTATGACAAACTAAACAATTGTACAGACAAATTCACTACAATTGAAAACAAATTAAACGAAAAAAATTTCATAAATAATAAACTAGAAGATATACAAAATTATAATTATATGCTATTAGAAAAATATGGAGATAAAATAAATACAATTAATTCAACAATAGATATATTATGTAAAGAATTAAATTTAAATGATTTTATAAATTCAATGCCACAAAATATATTAACTAATGTTAACAATAATTCAATGTCTTCTGGACAGAAACAAAGAATATCTATTATACGATCTTTAATGAAAAATAGTTACATATATATATTCGATGAAATTACTTCATTTTTAGACGAATCCAATATAGATAAAGTATATAATCTTATTCATACATTGATACCAGATAAAACTATTATATATATCACACATTCGTTAAAACATTTAAAAGAAATGGATAAAATTATTATTATTGATCAGGGTACTATATCAGCTATAGGAACTTATCAAGAACTTAATAACCATCCATTATTCTTAGAGATATTTTCTCTATAATAAATATGCCCAGTATCATCTATCTTTTCATTCTATGCTTTTATATTTCTTCGTTTCATTTTTTCTATCTTTTTCATCCCTATCATTATCGCTACCTTTCAGCGAAAATTATTTTGTTAAATTATTTTAAAACGAATTAAATAATTCTCCTTACATTTTAAATTTTTCATTGTATAATTCATTATAATACTAATCAACTCACAATTTTTTGAAATATGTCCAATCAATTTTTAAGTAGTTATTTTATATAAAAAAAATAAAATATCCCATACATATGCAACATCCACAAATGAGTATAAAAACTCATCTTTCCCTTTTCAACAAACAAAATAAAGAAAAAAAAACCTATACAAGTGTTAGTCAGCTTAAAAATGTTTAATTAATTTAAAAAAATCCTATTAATCAAAATATAATTGCAATTAATATAATGAAATAATGTAAAAACATATTATAAAAAGAGCCTTTTGAAAATTTGCAGATTTATTGTGTGCTAATTTTATTTTTTATTCCACAATTAAATCCGTCTTTTCTACAAAAAGCGAAAAATTACATTTACGGCTTCGCATCATTTTTACACTTAAAATAAAGCAACTGGCGAAGTTAGATAAGTATGCAAAAATGATCAAAGGCAAAAACAAAAAAAATCAAAACGAACAAGATAAACCTGGACATATCGGTTTATAATGAACGAAATACAACCAAATTATAGTTGAGCGAAGATTTATCAAAGTGTGTAATTATTTTAAAAAAGAAGAGGATATATTCTTTCTATTAGCCTAAAATTTTAACCCTAAATAAATATATGTTTTCCATCACCCTCCTTTTGCAGCATTATTATGTATATGCTATTTTTGTTGGACTTACTTATTTTTACCATTTTGATTTATCAAAAATTGTAACAATCACTTGTTTTGTCAATCCATGCATTTGCCAATTCCTTAGGATTGCCATATGCATCACTAGTCGCTTCATATATCTTTCCATCGAATATAACTCTTTCTCCTTTATTATATATATTATTCATATATTTTAAAGCACCACATATATATTTATCATGGTCACAAGAACCTTTTAATTTCCAATCTGTTATATTTGCAGTAGGCATAGAATCTGAATTTACAACATTTTGAAAAACATACCCACTTAATTTAACTAACTTTCCTTCTTCATCAATATATTCATTATTTAAATCCCAATCGTCTATATAGGAACAATTATATAATTTTAAATTATATATTTTACGAGAATTTTTTATTATATTTTTTTTTTTTGTAATTAAAGGATGTTCACCATATTCTACATTTTCTGCATTATCCTCATGACCATAGCGCTCCAAATTTTTATCTTCTTTTTCTTTTTCAATTACTAGTTTATTTTCTGTATTTAGATTGGTCACTTCCATATTCTTCGGAATGAATGACTCATTCGTACCATACTTTGTTCCATCATTTTGATTTTTTTCTTCATCATAATTTGTATCATTATTCTCTGTTTCAATATTTTCTCCATTATTATCATTTCCATTGTCACTTTGTGAATTTATATATATAAAACTTTCCTTATTCATATTATTTCCTTTTTTAATTTGTTCCACAATTTTACTTGGGATTTTTATTTTACCCATTTCTTTTGGAACCTCAATAGAGATCGATATATCATGCTTATTTTTATTAATATCATTTGCAGTTTCATCTGGTAAAGGGTTAATCATATGCTTTCCCTTTTTATTGTGCATTACATTTTTTTGTATATGGTTTTTGTTTTCTAAATTTTTATGTTGATACTTATCTGTTTCAACTTTATCATCAAATGAGTTTACACTCAAATTATTATTTTTGGTAACATGTTTAGCACTATTATTATTTGTTCGTGACGCCTTTCCTTTTCTACTTATGTTTCGAATATCAGTATGTTTTTTTTTCTCATTTTTTCCCAACTTTCTATTTTTATTTTGAGTCATCGGATTAAATGCAATGTTTATGTTTATGATTTCTCCTATTGATTTTGTTTCATCTTTTACAATTTTATCAATTTTTTTTGAGCCATCTATATTAGATATGCTATTTTTATCGTTTTTTGTTGTGTTTATTTTACTAAAATCTTCTTTAATTGTAATATTATTGGTATCATTTTGTCTAACTATTCTATCATTTCCCTTATTATGTAGTCCATCAATTTTATTTTTATGGTTAGTATTATTATTTTCTTTTCTTTCCTTATTAAGGGGTTGATTACCACGATATTTAGACACATTACTCTTTTTATTTCCAATAGAATGCGTACTACCATTGTTTAATCCATTAAGAGGAGTCATTCTGCTTTCTGGGATATTTTTTTTTATCGTTTTATTTGGCTTAGAAATTATCTGATTATCACTTATGGCATTCGAAGTTGTTTTTTTCTTAATGTTCGTATTTTTAGAACTAATCGTTTTATCATTGATATTTTTATTTTTAGTAATCCTATTTTTTATACTTTCTTTTAAGTGAGCATCATTTTTATGTGAATTAAAAACATCTATATCTATTTTTTTAGCATCTTTAGTTAGAGAAAAATCCACATGTTTATCGTATATTTTATCAAAATTATTATATAATGGCATACTGTCTTCAAACAAATTATCAATGGTTTCTTCCTCTGTAATATCATCACTTATTAAATCTTCATCGGCATATTTGTACAAATCATCCATATTTAGCAGACCATCTGATGTGTCTTCACTTGAATAATCCAAATTTTCACTACTGATATATTCGATATTATTTATATCATTATTATTATCGTATAACTTTTTACCATCATTATTTTCTATATTAATCACATTAATATCTGTATCATCACGCTCTAATGTGTTTTTTACATTATTATCAGTTTGAGGCTTATTACGAAAATTATTTTGATTAAAACTTGTTTCCTTTTTAGAATTTATTTTGGTATCGTCGTTACTTTTTATAATAAAACTGGTATTTGTCTGACCCTTTTTTTGACGTGATAAATCTTTTTTACGAATTATTTGTTTTCTTTCTGTAGTATCTTGGTCTCCATTTTTTCTTTTATTAAATTTGTTTATAATTGCCTCATTTAATTTCAATGTATTAGTTGAGTTTCCCTTTGAATTGGAATTTTCATTTGATTTTTTATTTACATAAAAGGATTTATTTGTTTCCGTATTATTTCTTTTACTCCTATTTGTTATCTTTCCAGAAAATTTATTCTCTACATCATTTAAATTTTCAGCATATGCACTTCGCAATATAAAGAAATATATACAAATTAGAAATAATTTATTTTTTATGTTCATTGTAGGAAATAATGTGAGGATCATAAAATATCTTTGGTAAACTTAAAAAATATGTGTGTGCGCGTATATGTATAGGTGGTGCTAAACGATACACGGTGCAATTGTATTATAGTTGGTAGTTATTATGTGGATTTAAGTTAATAATAAAAAATTTTAATTGAAAAAAGACAAAAAAATAATAAATAAATAAATAAATAAATAAATAAATAAATAAATAAATAAAAAGCAGAAAGTAATAATAAACAAATGTGTATAGGAAAATATTATATAAAAAAGCGGTTAAAATGGTTAAAGGTGCAACATTGTTATAGAATGTATTCCTTTTATATGAGTTTTGGAGATTATATCTATATTTCCATCAACATCATATTAAATATATATTATGTCATGAAATATTGTTTCCTTTAATTTTCTAATAATTATCCATTTAAAAATATGCTTAAATATATATATTCAAAAATATATTATTTATGTTAACCATATTTATACTATTTTTTTTCTTTAAATTTTTGACTTTTTTTAGCTGTTTTTTTCAGTGCTAGCTATAAAATATTTTGTAAATACTTAGGATACTTGAAAATAAAAAAAAATGAAGAAATTTCCTTATATGTTCATGTGAACATTTTATTAACTATTTAAATATTATGTACAACTTCAATAGAATGCTTATTTCTTTGTGTATCATGAGAGAAAATATATTTATTTTATACATGTGTGTAAATAGCTATTTCATATTACCACCAAATTTTTGCATGTACAAAATAAAAAGTTGTGAGCTAGCTAAAATATAATTTTGTTAATATAAATATGGTGAAATTGGATAATAATAAGGCATATTATTTATATGTAATGCAATTAATTTTATTATAATTTTTTTCTTCGTACTATTATTTTCTGTGTGCCTGAAAAAAATAGTAATACAATCCTATGATTTTTTTGGAGATAGGAGCGATAAGAATTATATATTCATATAATTTAATAATAATTACAAAAATAATTTTATTAAATTAGGCATGAATGGTATTGGTTTGTATTTTATCAATTGCTTCATTAATTTTTTTGAAAAGATTTTGTGAAATTTTTACTGAATTTTCTGACATATTTAATATAGAAGATACTTCCATTGATATACCATATAATTTATGAAAAGCTACACACTTACCACTTGATGTAACTGCAACAACAAAAACATTTTCAACAAGCTCTTCCTCGATTTTTGACATATCATAAATATATTTATTATTTATTTCTCCAATTGAAATACATATAGGAATATTTTCACACGGAAAAGGTAATTTTTCATTTTCAACAATTTCGAGTTCATATTCTTTACTTTTTGTATTATGAAACATATTTAATTCATCAATTTTTTTGGGTGCTTTAACAACAGGAATATTCATATCATTTAAAGCTACATATATAGCTATGCTGATGATATCTAATAATCCTCCCCCGCCATTTAAAACCATAACATTTATATCAATACCCCAAACAAATTTTGAAGGTAAAACACACAATTTTTTTTTATCAATATTATTTTTTATGCATAAATCATAAATAATGGATGTCATAATTTGCAAATGCTCTTTTTTTATTCTATTTGAAGCTACAGAAGCTGGACAATCAATTTGTAAATTAACAAACCCTTCATCGATTGAATGCTGTTCGGGAGGTAATAATGAAAGTTTTATTCCACAAATTACATTGTTTTCTTCATTCATAACACTACTACTTCCATCTGCTGATACTAAAATACTTTTATTTATTTCGATTGTTCTGTATGTTAATAAAGTTCTCCCATCTACTCTAATGTTTGAGTTAATTCCTTCTTCTATATATTTTAAAGAACTCATTTTTGCTTTCTTTTTTTTTTCGACTTATTTGTATTATTTTTTTAAATTGTACAAAGAAAAAATTGTTTGAATTTTTTATAATTCAAATGGAAGTTGCTATTTTACGAACTATATTGTTCATTATTTGTTCTAATTTGCTTTAGTAAATAAATATGAGAGCCTTTGATATGTTAAAATTAATAGAAATATGTGCATATATATGCTCAATGAAATGAGTTAATAGGAGTGAATATAATAAATACAGTTGCCAATTATATGCAGAAAAATTAATTGTTTTGAATTGTAATTGTAACTATTTAATTATTAATACATTATATGCATTACTATGCGTATACATATATAAATAAATAAATTGAAATAGACGATATGAATGTGAAAAGAAGAAAAAAAAACTTGGTATAGAAAACAAATAAAATGTCAAATATTTAGGGTGTTAAAAAATATACTAAAATACAATAAATTTCTGCAACTGTTCAAAAGCTAGTTATCACTGTAATATTTCTGATGTTCCCACATTTCCTTCTTCACATCTTTTAGTTTTTTTGATTTATTAAAACAAATAAAAGCATTAATATAATAAAAGTTTATTATATAATTTTTGTTCTTGTTCCATATATGATATAAAAGTATAAGCAAAACAATAATTATTATTATCATTTTAAATTTTTTGCAAAAAAATATTAATGCTTTTAAGGATTTTTATTAGCCCATTGTAAACAAAGCAAATATACCACCATATACCATTCTAAACATAAGTATTTTATATGTGTATATAAATTATTCTCAATATTTTAAAATTAATTATTCTAATATATCTGATTGTAAAGTTTTTCACTTATAAATTGAGTAAAAAAAAAAGAAAAAAAAAACAGTGCTATCATCTGATTTTTTCCATTATTTTTTTTTATTAAATTTTAATATATACTATATAGGAAAAAAGAAATGCATGTGGTTCTTCAATAAAAAAAATACGAAAAAATAAAATAAGTAAGAATTATGCTAGTATGTAATTTTTTTTAATAATTTTTTATATTTCAAAATAAACCCTATATATAACTTTTTATGCTATATCTGTATGTATGCGCGTATTTCCAAAAATTTGAAGCAACTTCATCTCAGTATGAAGAAAAAAATTGGCAATAATTTATTTTTGAAAAACACGAAATAGAAAAAAATATATAGAATGCATTTCAAGATAATATACATTATTTTTTAGGCAACCTTTTATTTACCTTTTTATAATATTTTGCTACAATAAAATATTTTTTAAAAAATTTTCAATTAAATAATCCATTAATTTGTTTGCTCATATTTATCATACAAACAATTTTGAATGTAGAACAATTTGCCTGAATTCTTGTATCACTACTATTTTAAAAAAAAATATATTATAATGCGTTTTTTTCAATTATATTTTTGTAGTAAACAAATTAAAAATTATTAAAAAAAACATAAGCATATTCATTATAGTTTGTTATGAACTAGCAATCTTTTTTTTTTAAAGCAAAAGGAAATGTAAAATAAGAAAATGTTGTAATAATAATTATTTCGACAAGGAATGAATATATATATATATATTTAATTATTATAAATTGTTGAAATACCAAAATGACTGAAGTAACTGTAGCAGATACTCCTTGTGAAGAGGTGGCGAAAATCGAAGAAGAAAAAAGAAATGATGATATAGAAAAAGAGGAATTGACAGTAAAAAAAAAGAAAAATAGCAAACTGAATAAAAAAAGAAAAATGTGCTCTGTGGTAAAGGAAACAAAAATGAAGAAAAAAAAAAAAGAAAAAAAAGAAAAAAAAAAAAAAAAAAACGAGGATGAAGAAGTTGGCGAAGATGAAGCTGAAGTTGAAGTTGACGAGGGTATAGAAGAAATGGAATATGATGATATTACAGAATTAGAAAATTTTTGCAAAAAATATAATATAGATAATGAAAATAGTTCTAGTGATGAGGATATGGAAAATCCAAATGATGAATTATTATTAGGTGATGAAGATGGGCAAAATGGTGAAAGAACAATTGATATAAATTATGTTCATAATTTTTTAGAATCTATTAATAAAAAAGTTAGATTAAATAAAGTTGTTAAATTGCTAGCTATTTTTGAAGATGCTCTAAATTTATATCATATTGAAGAAATAGATGATGGATATTCCAAAATGAAAACTAACAATAGTAATGAACAAAATGATAATGCGAATAATGAGGAAAATAAAACAATGAAAAAAAAAAAACGTAATAAAAAAGGAGACAATAACAAGAAAAGGAACTTTCGAATGAATGTAGATACATCAGTATATATAATATTCAATGTATTATATAATATAAATAATATATTTTACAATATTATGAATGATGGTAATTTAAACATCAATATTATATCTCTTAATGATATAAAAAATAATAAAATAGTTGAAAGTGAATATGAAAATAATGAAAAAGATATGAACAAGTCAGATATAATATATGATTTAGAAAATATGAGTAAATACAAACATATTAATCGTTACACACCATGTATTATATATTTCTTTAATAAAATTATAGTTCAATTAAATAAATTAAAAAATTGTAATGATATATTTTTAAGTATATTAAAAATAATAAAAAGAAAAGAAAATTTAAGGTGGGTTGTAATATTAAATTATGGAAAAATATTTTTAAAAAAAATTTCACATTTATTTATTTTTTCAAAAAAAAGTGAAATATATTTTCTTTTATATATATTGATCCAAAATATGTTTCAATTATATAATGAAAGAAAAAGAATTATATTTACAAATTTGTCAAAAACTAAATATGAAGATGAAAATAATCAAATAAAGAATACATATGATATGGAAAAATTATTATATGGAATATATCAACATATTTTTCAAACATATTTAACACACTATGGACCTAAATCAGACAATATAATTAATTGGAATCATATACATTTTAAAGAAAATTGTTTGGTAGAATTATTTACATATTTATCTCATGATGTTGCATATAATATTGCCTTTAGATATATTCAATTAATTATCCAAAAGATTAGAGAAGAATTTAAAATAGTGTTTGACGAAAAAAGAAATGAAAAATGTAAAGAAAAAAAAAACAAACTTGAAAAGAATATAAAAACAAAGTATTTATATTTGGAACAATTACGTCTTCATACACCTCAAATGATTATCATTTTGAAGTTCTTAATGAAAGTTACAAAACAATGTGATAATTTAAATATATTAACATATGGTTTAACAACATTAATTATTGGAATATTAAAAATGAAAATAAATAATATGAGATATTTACCATTTAATCTACAATTAATTAATTTTTTAATTCGTATAATGGAAGACAAAAAAAAATACATCCCATTATTTTCTTATTTAGCTTGTATATTAAATGGATTAAAAAATTATAAAAATAATAAAAATGTTTCAAAAGACCAAAAAACACGATTAGTAATTGAAAATTTTGACATTAATTCGAATGTACAAATTGATGAAAAATTAATTTCAGATTTTTCAATATCTTATCAAATATATGATAAAATATATGTTATATTATTTGATTATATTGGGTTAATTGCAAATCACATTTCCTTTCCTGAATTTTTTTTTGCTATTGAAAATTTTTTTAAAAAATATTACTTAGAATGTCAAGTACCTACATTTAAATCTCAGATTAAAAAATTGTTAACTCATGCAAAAAGTTCAATCGATTTTATTTTAAACAAAAGAAAATATATTAATATATATACTATACATGATAAAATGACATATTTTGAAAATGAAAAATTACCATTGTCAACTCAAAGACTAACTATATTAGAAAATTATGAAAATAGTTATTTGGAAAAAATTAAGGCAAAATTGAGTGGCATGGAAAATATAAAGAATGCTGATAGCGACGACGATAATAACAGCGATTTGGAAAAAGAACAAAAAGAGAAAAAAACGAAAAAAAATAAAAACAAAAAAAATAAGAAAAATAAGAAAACAGGTAAAAATAACAATGGCGATAACAAGAATGATGATAATAACGATCCAGGAGTCGAGAAAAATGGAAATTTGAATGCACTATCCAAGGAAGATAAAGTGGAAGAATTCTCATTATCTAGTGAAGACGAAAATACTAAGTGATATTAATTTTACTGTTTATTTAAACTTATTTTGTTTATAATTAATTTATCCATTTATTCAAAAATATAAACAAATATTACTAATCATTTAATTCGATATAATCACATTAACAATTTTGTTTTAATACACACACTTATATACCCCGTTGCTTATGTTATTATTTAATATCCCCTTTTATTTTGCTTAAATCATGAATTATAAATTGTCAATATATTTAATTAATATTTATTTTTGTTAATTCATGCAAGACTTATATGATCTATTATTAAACCATATTCATTTAGCAACATTTGTACATAATATATATAACCTATTTTTTTTATTCATTTTACATATCATAATTAAATAAGCAACGTTATATATTTATTTATACATCCATTTATTTATTCATTTTAATATTTGTGCACTAAGATTTGCGCATTTTATCAAATGTTTACCATATTTAATAAACAAATTTTAAATATATCCATATAAAAATATATGAGATTATAATTTGTCCTAAATCTTTTTAACCATAAAAATCGAATACGTTAAGAAAATTAAATTCCTCCGATTTAATAAGAAATACAAATTTCATATAATTTATTTTTTAAGTTTCATATTGGAAACTTTGTTTTTGTAAAACAAAACGCATGGTTCTTATTCATCAAAATAAATCAAATGTTCAAAAATATATTGTCTTTTTTTTTGAATTATACAATCTATGTAAGAACAAATTGCTGCATAAAAGAATCAGGTAAAAATAGTTAACAAAATGAAAAGTAAAGGTAACAAAAACAAAACAAATAAAATAATGATATAAAAATATATCGAAAATTGTCTCTAACACGTTTATTTCCATTTATATATATATATATATATATTCACAAATTATTAGCGGTAGAAATAAAATAAAGCAATATGCCTACATGCTCAGTGTAATATACAAACTCTTGACTTATTAATTTTATAATCTTTTGCTCAATTTCCTACACCAATATTTAAGTCAATTATAACTCCCTTTTTGCTGGAAGAGGAGGTTTCGATGTTAATATCTATATCTCCTTTTTTAATTTTTGATATATTTTTTCTACAATTGTCTTTTTTATAATTTTTTTCACTGGTAATATCCATATTATTCTTAGGTGTTGGATAATTAGGTCTACTGTTCATGTAATTGCATTCATGTGAGTAACCATTTCTCATCATATGTTTTCTCATATTGGGGTTATATTGCATTGCAGGTACAATATGTTCATTGTATCCCATACCATTATTCATGGGATAATTATGATAGTAAGGTGGATTATTCATTTCATTTCTTCTATACATCATTTTTGGTTCATTTGAAATACCATTTCCACACATAACTGAATTTGTTCCGGTATAATTTGACTGGTCATAAAGCCCATATGGTATGTTACCATCTTCGAACATCAAATTATTTCTTCCATGCATGTTATGTTGTTGCATTGTTAGATTGGCAAGTTCTTTGTTATAAGTATTTGTATAAAATCCATTTTGATTACTCATATTATTATGGTTATATCCAAATCCGTTCATAGGTGGATAATCATTGTATCTAGGGTCATTCATTGTTTCGTATGTTTGATATAAATTATTAATTTCTTTACTTTTTTTATTTTGTTCTAAAAATTCTGTAGAACTTATATAAGGAATGTACTGATGTATTTCTAAATTATTTATATCGTTCTTCAATATATTATGAGTTTCGTTATGTGAATCTGCTTTTGAATTTGTAAATTTTATATTATTTCGTAAAGATATATTATTATTTAAGCATTCATAATTATGTTTTCCTTCCTTGTTTTTGTCGGAGTGATTATTGTCTGAATTAATTGTTGATATATCTTGGCAGGAGTTATATTGGGTCTGGGGAAAGAATCAAAGTAAGCAAAATGGAAACATTAGAAAAATTAAACAAGTTATCAAACATAATAAAGTTATTATGTAATAAACATTGAAATATATAACTAATAAAACATAGTATGAAAAATATATTTAAATTTATTACTTCTTTTATATAATTGATGTTGTTTTTTATGTTGTCGTATATATTATGTGCAATGATTTCGTTCAACTTGGAATTTTTATAATTTTCTTCCCCAGCTATTTTGTGATATGATTCGGAAAAATTAATAAATTGGTTACCAAAGCCTTGAATATATATAGGTGAATACAATATATATTTTTAAATTTTAAAAAGGAACAGCAAAAAGAAATAAATGAAATAATTAAAAAATGCGATGCTGTAACAATATTCAATTTTTTTAAGAGGTGGCTAATATTATTGCTTTAAACAAAATTAAGCAAAATTAAAATTAATGAATTAAATTGTGTACTTAAAAATAATGAAAATATAAATTTATAAAAGATTAAAATTAAATAAAACATAAAAAATTTTAACATATTATAAATAAAAAAAAATTGTCTATAAGTTTAAAGTAAAAATATATTATGAATATTAAAAAATTAGCTATAATTAGCCAAAAATATATTTATGAATAATGTAAAAAAATTTATTTTATGAACAAAAAGTGTAACACTTTAGTGTTTTGTATTATTTTTACCTGAATGTTCAGAATTAAAATGATTAGTATCCTCCTGTAAAATGTGCACTTGGGAGAAAAAAAATAATATATATACATATAGTAGTATATACATAATTTATATTAATGTCGAATTAGTTGAAATATAAAGCTAATATATTAAGAAAGCTTACTTTTTATCTAGTACGAAATAGTGGTTTATATTAATCGATAATATGGACTCGTGTGATAGGACAAAAAAAATAACGGAATATAAGCTAGTATATTAAAAACATATAATATATAATGCCAAATAGCATGTAGTTAAAATTTATAGGTTAACAATAATGGAAATGCATGTTTGTAATGTTTAATGTTGAAATATCGTTAAAAATAGCAAGTTGTGATTTATAGCGTGTTAATATAAAATGAAAAATAGGCTAGAAGAAAGTGTTAATTGTTACAACTAATGTCTCATATTTTAAAAATCAAATATATACAATGCTTAATATAGATTATTTTATATAAAACACATATTAATCAAAAAAATATATTTGAAAACTCAAACGTTACGCAAATTTAATATTACTATTGAACATGCTTTGCAAAAAAAATGTTTTATATTATACAGGAATATTGGATATACACACATATGTGTGTATTTATTTATATGAATTAATATTTGTCTTCATTTTAACTTTTTTTTTTCGGTGCATACATATATGTATGCACACAAAAATAAAAAAAAATGCATGAACGTTCATACAATTTCTATAGACTTATTCGCAGTTGTTTGAAATTAATTAATAAATAAGCGATGCAATATATATAGTATGTGTGTAGAAAATACAAAAAAAAATACTAAATGGCTAGCAACAAGCCTATTTTATATATTTTTTTGTTAGTTTTATAGATTGAATGATAAACATCAGGTAAAAGCTACATTCTTACAGCTTTTGTTTTTTCTTAATGATATATATATACATAATATTTTTGTGATTGTTCGAAAAATTAAGTATTTATTTTAACATTTATAAATGTGTCTATAAAATATACAAGTGTTTGTACTATACATAAAAATAAAATAGTAATTTGAGCTTTTTATTTTGTTTAAAAAAAAATAACTCACATATTGGCACTTAGGAAATATGAAATTGTTAGCATATTTGGGCGTGTTTTTATAAAAATACAATAATCATAACTATACCAAAAAAGGTGTATATATAGGGGTAAGACACTTTATTTAAAAAAAAGAAAAATGTAGAAAATCACAAAATGAGAATATCATATTATCGAATTGCACTTTTTACTCCTCTTATTGAAGTTATATAAGTAATAATTGTAAAAGAAATTATCAAACAAATTTTGTGAGGTCCATTTTTTTGGTTTATATTTTATAATATAAGGTTCATTTTCTGTGAAAAATCCTGGGCTTTTTTTATTATTATTATGGGTAAGTTTTTTATTTCTGAAAATATGCTTTTGCACCTTATGAAAAAAATCTGAATCATATTCAAAAGAGCAGGATGGTCTAGGAATGTTATAAAGTATGTTTTCTTTTATAATTTTTTTTTTGTGTGCATACATAATTGAATATATATTTTGATCGAAATTAATGTCATCATATTTTAAAACAAAATCATCGTAATGGCATGTAGCACATTCATTTAATGATAGGTTTTTATATTTGTCTGATTTTTCAGTTGTATATTTTTTTGTCATAGATTTTGTAAAATATTTCGTATCATTTAAATTATGCTCGTTACTTGGATCAGGGGTAGGGCAAAAGCATTTTTCATAGGTATATATTTTCATACTTTTATCTTTATACATTTTATTATTATCAATATACCATAATATTTCTTCTAATAGTAGAGGATCTAAGAACATATTGCATTCTAAATTAGTAAAATATTTCCAATGTTTTTTTAGTGTATCTAAAGCAATAGTCCATTCTTGACTGTCTATTTTTTCATATAAATTTTGTATATAATCGGTTATATATAATTCATATAAAATTTTGTTTTTAAATCTATCTTCATTCGTTACATAATTATTGTATACATCTAAAGTAAATATTTCTTCGAGATTTACTTCTGTTATGCTCGTTCCAAAAATAGTAAAAGGATTATAATTATGTTGTCTTTTTAATAATTTTTGAATATTTTTTTTATTACTCCAATTTGGCTTATCAATTAATTTTATTTTTTTTTCATAATTATTATTTTTTTTATTAGAAATATTTTTATCTTTTTCTTCTTTAGCATTCATAGATTTTGTAATATTAATATTTTTGATTTTTATATTAATATTTCTGATTTCTTTTTCTAATTCATCCGAAGAATCTACTTCAGATGAACATTTTTTTTTCTCTTTGTATAGCTTAGTCAGGTGACTAAAATATTTTTTTTTTATGGTTGGTATCATAATTTCTATAATAATTTTATTTATTTGTATCGATTTATAGTATTGTGGTTCTATATGCTCCCCATCCCATCTTTTTTCATTTCTAACTTTTTCGCATTTTAATTTCTTATAATTGTCAATCATTGGTTTTACACAACTTTGATAAAAAAATGAATCTTTAGTTAATTCATTGTCAAATATTAAACAAAAAAGATAATTATCTTGGTGTTCATATTTCATAAATAGACATAAAAATAGATCAAAATTTCTTTCAATCAATTTTTCAGTAATTTGTATTAGTTTCTTGTGTGTGTTAGGATTTACAATTTCTTCGGATACCTGCATAATTTTGTGAGCAATTAAAGAGGGTTTTAATATGTTGCTATTTGTATTTGGAATTTCCCATTTGGGGTTTAATTGGTTTTGTATTGGATCTGATTGTCTTATCTTGATTGGTTTA
This sequence comes from Plasmodium berghei ANKA, assembly GCF_900002375.2. NCBI lineage: Eukaryota > Apicomplexa > Aconoidasida > Haemosporida > Plasmodiidae > Plasmodium > Plasmodium berghei. The sequence continues at coordinate 2,041,477 of NC_036171.2, forward strand.
CTTAGCCAATTTATATTAAGAACCATTGAGTTTAGTAATTTTTTTGGTTTTATTTTTTTTTTTTTAATGCTCGAAATATTTTTATAAATTTTTCTGTAATTTTCAAAAGTTATGCTAAAATTATGAAGTTGGGTTTTATCGATTATTAAATCATTATTAAATGAAAAATTTTCACATGTAGAATATTTATATTTTTCAAAATTATTTTTAAGTGTCTTTTTATTATTTTCATTTTCACTATTATTTATTGAATCAGAGTTTATATTTTGATAAGTTTTTTCGCACAAACTAGCTATTGTATTCGATTCGTTATAATTAGCTTTTTTTTGATCAATATCATACTCGAGACAATTTTTTTTCATTTTTTTATTTTTTCTATCCGTCTCATTCTTAATATTTTCAAGCAATTTTACCCTCTTATATGCATACATAAATGGGTTTTTGATATTTAAATATGAGGAATTATTATTTTTTTTATTTGTAAATTTTAAATAGTTAAATTTATTTTTATTATTTTTACAAAATTTCTTATAATGTTCTAAATCGTTATTAATTAGGATATTATTGTTATCATTGTATTCGACAGATTTGTTGTCTATTTCATTTCTTTCTTTATATATACTAGTCTTAATAGCCCCATTTATCAAATTATGTGTTTCTTTTTTTATGACTTTCTCAGAAGTGATATTTATATGAGAATATGGATTGTAAATGGTCAGAAAAGGTTGTTCATATGTATTACTTTTATTTTGGTTGTTTTTTTTTGTTAATTCATCAAAAATATCTTCAGTAAATACCTTTCGAGGATATAAATGATCAAAAGTGTATTTAGTTTGGTCAATGCTATTGATATATTTTTTTATTTGAATCATATTTTCATCATTCATGTTTAAAAAATAATTGTTTTCAAAATCAACAGTATTTGTTTCATTAGATGATAGAATAATAGTAGGGTTATTTGAATTATTATTTAAAAAATTTAAATTGTTAAAACTATCCATAAAAGTTTTATTTGAATATGGTATATTTATGTTTGTTTCATTTGAAATTTCTATGTTTCTATAAGTATGAGACAAATTATTATAATTTATTTCTTTACAAATTCCATTAAATTTTGTATTGGTACAAATATTACCTTTATCATTATTTTGATGATTAATACATTTTTCAAGTTTCATATTATTTATATTGTTTGATTTAATTTCATCATTAGCCTTAGTCTCTTTTTCTTGGTTAATCTGATTAGGATGTGGATTGTTAGAATCAAGTTTGGTTATTTGTTTTTCCCTTTTTTGTATAATCCCATATATAACAGAATTTTGTTTTATTGCCTTTTTATATTTATTTTGTTTGGATTCAATTTTTGCACCATTTTTTTTATTTATTTTAATTTTTCCAATTTTGATGAAATTATTTTGTTCCTTTAATTTTGGACATCTTTTTTCTTTCCATTTTTTGACTCTTTCGTAGTATTTATTGTAATTAAAATTTTTGCAAATTTTTCGAGTTTCACTAAATTTTAATAATTTGTCTGGATTTTTTTTTTCTCCATTTTTTTTAATCTCTTTGTTATAAGTTATATGCATATTTTTTTTTAAGCATATTTCTATATTTTCACTTTTAGATATATTTCCATTTTTTTTATCAACTAGTATATAATCCTTATCTTCTTTTTTTACATGTATAATATTTGATGAATTAAGTAATTTTTTCGGGATAACTCTAAATATATTATCATTATTATGACCACATTCTTTTTCATTTTTATTTATATCACCATTTTCCACAAAAGTATTCATTATGTGAAATTAAAAAATCCTTATAATAAAAAAAAAATCATTGGTTTTAATGGTTAAGAAATGTGTATTGTCTATTTTACCTTTTTTTTTTTTTCAAAGTAGCTAATTTGATTAATGAAACGAATAAGGAAATATATATAAAAATATATACAATTTTATGTGTATATAAATTGAAAATAAAGACATGAATTCATTTAAAAATAAATGACAATGTTTAAAATATTTTACTTTTGAGGAGTTACAAGTTTGGGGAATATTTTTGAAAAATAACAAAACTAAGAAATATAGAAGACAGTTGTGTTTATATTTGAATTCGTATATATGCTTACCCCAACCATATGCTTATATTATTATTACTACTATTTTTTTTTTTTAATATTTTTTGCACACACATAGTTATATTTCAGGGTGTGAAAAAATAAAAAAACAGGAATGTAAATACACATTCAAAAAAAGATAAGATTTGTTCGTTTCTTCAAATTATGAAAAAAGTCCCAAATATATAAAATATCTATATTTTTTTATTAACAAATTTTTAGCATAAATTATGAAAAGCACACATTTAATGTCGTTTAAAAAAATGGGAGAAAGGAAAAAAAAAATAGCTTATCTTAAAACAAATATATGTATATATATAAAATGGGCTAAATGGCTTATTGAAAAAAAGTTAAATTCTTTATCAGAAAGAAGAATATAAGATAATTATATGAAAGGGGTCATATATATAATGGAATAATGTTGTAATATATACTGAAAAAACATTTTTAATTTTGTTCATTCAAACATGTCTGTTTCTTGTTCTATCAAAATTTGAGAATTTTCTTTGGACATTTGTTAATTTAATTTTTTGAATTCTTCATTAAAAAAGTTAAGTTCATAGCCATTATATATACTAAGTTCTTCTAAATCCAAAAGATTTAAAAAATATTTTCTTTGTTCTATTAAATTTTTATAATTTGGTGTATTGTAACCATTTATAGGATAATATTGTTTTCCATTTATAGAAATTTGTTTTAATTTTTTTAATTTTTCTTTAACAAATTCAAAATCTTCATTTGTTGGATATTTTAAATCTTCTAAATTATAATTTTTATCACTATTTATAGAAATCAAATTGTGATTAGCTTTTATTATAGCTAGCCATTCTATGTCATAACATAAATAATATTTTTCTTTTTCATCTATCGAAGTGCCTACCAATTTTTGGTTTTCTTCCAAAATGGAATTCACATTATCATTAGTCCCCTCTTTTTCTGCTTCCACTTTTTCTGGCTCTCCTTTTTCTGCTTCAACTTTTTCCGTTTCTTTTTCTGGGTCGCTAGATAGGGGGTCGAGATTTTGTGGAGCAGACTTGAGGGTGTTTGGAACATGATCCATCTTAAGTTGCAAAGAATTTTGAATTTTTTCGAAATTTAAAATTTGTATAAAATGCCTATGAGGCTCAGCTTTATCTAAAGATAAAAATTTGGTATAATTTATTTTATCATTGTGAATATAAATAGATGAATATTTTACATGTAAATGAGCTGCAAACCAAAAATTTGGTTTTAATTTATTTAACAAAATTTCGGTTTGTGGATTTCCTAATGTATTAGTTAAAATTTCTGTTTTGAAATAAGATTTAGATTTTAATAAGTCATTTAAATTTCCATGTTTTTCAATATTATTTGGCCAATCATGAGTGACAATTATATCAACTTTATTTTTTAATATTTTTAATTTTTCAATTTCATATTTGCGTATATGATATGCACTTACTTTAGAAGCATTATTATATGGATAGCATTCATTATATGTTTTATAAAAATTATATTTTTTGTATATACCACTTAGACTACATATTCTTATGCCATTTATATTATGAACATTTGAATATCCTAAATAATAAATATTTGGAGCAACCCAACCACCATAATATAATTGTTTCAAAACATTCATAGCTTCATGATTACCTCCAATAAAAATTGTTAATATTTTTGCTTTTTTTTCTCCGCTAAAATATTTTGTAAAGTCATTTACTTCTTTTTTATATTTATTAGGTACATTTAAGGATTCATTATCAATATTATATCGAATACTTTGAAAATCACCACAACATATTACTATATTAACTTTAAAATTATTTTCTTTCTCTAATTTATTTAATGTGTTATAAACCAAATCCAGTTCCCCATGTGTACATCCAACAACTGCTACAATCATTTGAGTTGGTAAATTTGAAATTAAAAAAAAAAAAATTATTATTTTGAAAAATCACAATATTTGGTTTTTCTATGACATTTAATTTTGTTAGACTTTTTTATCTTAGCATTTTATAGATCCATATTAAATTTTAAATGTGATATACTCCCAATTGTTTAACTTAAATTTTTTTTTTTTTGCATATTTATACTTATTTTAGTAGAAAAATATTACCATCCTTTTATTTTAGGGAATAAATTTACTAAAACTAAAAAAACATAAATATATGGAATGATGAATTGAGAAATTGACACATTTCGTAATATCCCCCCTTTTCTATTTCAAAGGTGCAAGAGAAAAAATAAATTTTAATAATATTTTTTTTCAGTATTTATTATGTAAGGTAAAAATTATATTTTTTTTTTATTATGAATTAATATGAACTGTACAAAATTTGGAAAAAAATGTTTTAAAAAAATATATCTTAAACCAGTTTATATAATATTTATGTAGAGTGAGCTGGGAAATTAAAATTTTGCACAATAACTGATTTATATTAAAAGGGTAAATAATAATGAAAAAAATGAATGTTCGATTTTTCTCAAAAAATAAAAAATAGTAAAACTATATATATACTAAAAATTGTAAGTTAAATGAGACCATTGGAAAGATATAAAAAATAAGCAAATTCTATGAATAATACAACACATCATCACAAAAAAAAAAAAATAAAAACTTATGAACAACGAACTGTTGAAGTATTAAATAATGGTGAAATAAAAAGTGATAAGGAACATAAAATTAAAATGTCTCGGTATAGCATGTATGTAAAAGCATACAACAAATAAAGACATAAAAAATATATTCCAAGATACAAATAAAAATATTGGGAATATATACATGTAATTATAATATGTTCATTTTCCTATTTTATTATAATAACAAAGCACAAACAATAGAAAATAATATATGAATATATAAGTGTGATTTCTATATTTCTAAATAAAAAAAAAATAATTTCGCCACATTCCATATACACATAACAATTAAATATTATTTATAATTTAGTCACCTATATATATTTACATATGTATGTGCATGGAAATTTACATATTTTTTTGCTATTTTTATTTGAATAAATTTCAACAACATTTCATTTGATTAGGATTATTCTCATTATATTTCTCATTTGTATCATTTAATTTTATTATATTTTTTGCATTAGTTATTTGTATGGCACTTTCATATGTTTCATGACTTCGAGTACTGGAACAACTGTTACTATCTTTTAGTCTATTATTATATATTTCTTGTAACAAATTTTCAAAAATATGTTTTACATTTAATTTAGAAACAGCTGATGCTTCAGAAAAAAATAAATTATTTTCTTTGGCAAAACTTGCTCCTTGTTCGTAAGTAACCTAAAATAGAAATTAAAAAAAAAAAAAAATTAATAAATATATATATTTTAAAAAGGATATAAATCGAAACAATTTTCAACTATGAGTTATATTAAAAATTTATGGTAAAATAATGCGTAAACAATTTTTTAATTATCAAATGTGTGCATATAAATATGAGTACCTTCCTTTTTGTTTCATCTTCCTCTGCTAAATCTACCTTATTTCCCACAAGCATAATTACAATGTCTTTTTCAGAATTTTGTCTTATTTCTTCTAGCCATTTTGAAATATTTAAAAAGGATTTTTTTTTTGTTATATCATATACTAATATTGCTCCCGCACTTCGTCTATAATGCGCACTCGTTATACTTCTATATCTCTCTTGCCCTGCTGTATCCCATATCTTATTTAGTAATATCGAAACAAGAAAAATGAGTAAAAAGTATGGGGAAAATAATTGTGAAACGTTTGCAAGCCAACACTGTCTATTTGATAATACATCAAATTTTATAAAAAATAAAATGAATGGTGGAAGCATACCTGCGCCTTTACTGTACCACCTACTGCCAGCGGGATAGTTCTTGTAGCAAATTCAACACCTAACAAATGTAAAAAAAGGACAAACTTGTATAAAATGCAAAATTGCATAAAGTGAGGAAAAGCTGGGATAAAGTTTATTTCCCTTTTGGCCATATCATTTATACTATAAAACATTAACATGCTTTATTACAAATATCTTTTTTCTTTTTTTTTACCAATTGTTGCCTTTGCGACACTGGGAAGGGACCCCCTTATATATCTCGACAATAAATGTGTTTTACCTGGAATAGTTAACATTAAAAAAAATAGTATAAGTACTCCGAAAAAATGTTATATATATATTTTTACTGATATATTATAGTGGATATTAAAATTTATCTTGGTGTTATAAAGATGGGTTTTTTCTTTTTCTTTTTTCTAATTTCTAATTTCTATACTTTACCTACAGTTGCGTCTCCTACTAAAATTATTTTGTAAAGATGGTCATACTCTTCATTAGACATTTTTCTAAATTAAGAAAAAAAAAAAAAAATTCTCTCAATATTGGGTTTTGGATTATAAATTTGGTTAATATTTTTTTTGAAGGGTAAATATAAATTGATGTTAATCGATATAGAATAATGATATAGGCATATATGTAAGTATGCATACTTATGAGCATAATTTTCTTTATAAGAAATTTCCAAAATATTTTTGTTAAATTTAGAAGGATTGTCTGCCTTTAAAAAATAAATTAATTAACCTTTTGAAACAATCTGGCATAGCCATACAAGCACACACACACATATATATATGTATGAATGGTTGATAAATTTATATATATAAGGAATATTCCATATGTATCTCGATCACATTTACTGTTATAATTTAAGTTTGGAGCCTTTAATTGTGTTTCCCAATTTTAATTACTAAAAAAGATAAAATAGGATGTAAAAGTATACACATTTATGTATTATAAAAAAAATAATATAATCAATGTATTTTCACTATTTAAACAGATAATATAAACAAAATGCCCTTATTTAGCAAAATTGGTAAAGAATACGAAAAAATAACAATGTTTTATTCACTAGAAGATAACAAATATTTATTAAAAGAAAAAAATGTATATAATAAAAAAATTAATACTAAAAAGTAGTACATAAAATTTTAAAAATTTGATGATTTACGTATTTGCATTTTATTAATTTTTGTACATTTTCAATTTCACACTATCCTCATTTTTTTATTAAATATATGTATACATAGTAAATTAATATTATTTTATCAATTTTTTGTTTTTATTTTTTATTTTTTATTTGTTTTATTTGGAAAATTTTTTAATATGCCCTTGGTTCCTCAATATTATCAATTTTCTTTATATTAATAGATGGGTAAATAAGATAAATTAAATAAAATACATATACATATAAAAAAAATGTGTATATATTGTGCAAAGGGTGAAATATATCCTCAACATATCTATGTGTATTTATTTTGTGTAATAGTATGCGCATTACATATTATAAAAACAATATACAAGTCTGTTGTATATATTTTCCAGTTTTTAATATATAAACATTTGATATATGTTCCTGTTATTTTAGAATAATTAACAAAAATTATAATTATTTAAGCTATTATTCTTTTATTTATATGCAACTAATTTATTGAATTTAATTTTAAAAAAAAAGTTATACAGTTTAATCTCTGGGTGTGAATACAAGAGGGTAAAATGCGTCTTATCTTTTGCGTATTTAAAATGTACGAATATATATATATGTAGCATATTTTTAGAATTTCAAATATTATTAATCTTTTAAAATTATTTTTAATTTATTCCAAATAAAACGCATAATTTTTGTTTACATGCTATGTGTGTGTATTTATTTTTCCAAAGCTGTAACCCAGGTTTATAGAAAAATACAAAATTTCGTATGTACATAAATAAATTAAACAAAAATGTATATATATAAAAAAGTCTCAAAATAGCCAAATAAAAGGAAAAGAATGTATTACGAATTGAAACCTTCTTTTATTTACCTTTCTATATTTCGTTATTTAATTTTTTGTTTATTTATCCCTATTTGTTCATACTCAATGTGGGTAAGAGATTTTAGTGTGTAAACATGTAGTATGGATTTTTACAAAAAAATAACTTATTTTTATAAAACATGTTTGATCATTTTGATATTTAGATCGTTATTTAATGGATTATTTAATTGGAAATTTATATATATATTTTTCATAAGAAGGGAATATAACAATTAGTCTACTATTTATATTACATATTTATATGTGCTATAATAACATTGGTTATTATTTTAAAATGATTTCATTTAGTATATTTTGATTTAAACGTAATATTTTCCTTTGATAAAAAAAAAATTGATATAGCCTATAAATATATATAATTTTTACACAATTTTTTCCATTTTAAGAAAATAGGATTTTAAGATTTTTTTGTTATTATAATAAAATTTAAAGAATAAATATTAATGTGTATAAAATTTTTTTAAATACATGTAAGTTTCAAAATGTCAAAATTTAAATTACTTTTTCAAAATGTAAAGAAAAATGCATTTAACATTATGTTCTGGGCACCCTTAGCAAATTGGGGTTTTGTTATTGCAGGTAACTTTCTTATACTTTTAAAAGAATTATATTCTTCATAATAATACTAATAATAATTATTATTACTATTATTATGAAATACCTTTATCAAAAACTAACGATATATCATTGTTGTGTGCAATTTAAAACGTGAATGTTTTGTGTGGAAACTTTATTTATACAACATTGTGTGCATACATAAAAAAAAAAACACACACATTTTATTTTTCCCTTTTTATTTTTAACACAGGATGTAACGACTTAAAGAAAAATCCTATGTATGTGTCTGAGAAAATGACATCAGTCTTAGTTGTTTATAGTTTATTATTTATGAGATATTCACTTGCAATTAAACCTAAAAATTATTTGCTTTTTGCATGCCATGCCACAAACACATTAGTTCAAAGTGTTTTACTATTTCGAAAGTTAAAATACGGTTCAGATAATAAATTGATGTTAGCAACCAACTAAAAACATACCTAATCATGTAAACAAAGGACATACCTAAAAATTAATCACCTCCCTACGTCATATTTTTATGTTAATATTTTTACAACGCGAAAAATTTATAAATTTTGAATTTCACGATCGTTTTTCATTGTATAACAATGGTATATATTTATATATATTTTTTTTTTCACAATTTTGTAGAATTTGGTTTGGCATCAATTTATTTATTAGCCAATTCAGCAGTTGCTTTATTACTATTTTTTAAATATATATAAGACTGCACATTGTGAGAAAAATATATACAAATAGCTCAATTTAGTTGCATTTACAATAAAGATGTTTTATAGTATATATAATTTTTTTCATCAATTTTTATAGTTTATTTTTTTGTACCCAATTTTTTATAAACTTGCGATATTAATTTTTATTAAATGGTGCTTTCATAGTGAAGCATGAAAATTGTATGCTTAAAAAAAACTAAATAAAAGGAAAAAAAAGATATATCATAAGATTTTGGTAAATGTAGTTTATTTTATATATGGTATAATAAACATAAACTTTGAATACATTCCTTAAAATCGCAAATTAACATATAATATATGCTCTTTATAATAGTAGATATAAGCCCATTTATTTTATTCGATTATTATGATGAGCATTAATTAAATACTTAATATTAATGTGTTTTTTTTTAATAAAGATATTAACCTTTGGAAAATAAAAGCATGTAAAAATAATGAAACTATAAAAGCATAATAAAAAAAGAAAGAACATATAATATCCTGAAAGGTATGTAACTAAGTTCCGAAATAAAACAAGGATATGCAACGTTTAAAGAGAATCTACCTTTTTTTGTGCTTTTGTTGGGTTATATTCATGCAAATTTTATATTTGAACTCTTATTAATTAATTTATTTTTTCAAATTTTCAATTCATATTTTTTTTTTCCCATTTTATTATATATAAGCAAGAAATTTCTCAAATTATATGCTAATTTTCTTTTTATTCTTTCTTTTCAAGTTGCCCCCTTTTAGCTTTAAATGCTATCATAATATTAGTAAAAAGTGAAATATGTATTATATAATATGTTGTATTATTATATGAATTATATATAATGTTAAAAAGCCTTAATTTTAATTCGAAAAAAAAAATATTCTTGTGTTTTATTATTAATTTTTTTTTTTTACTCTTTTAATTATATGTATTTGTTTTTTCCATTTTGTCCTTTTATAACAATCGAGAAATATATACAAAATAAATTTCCTTAAATATTAATAACACTATATTAAGTGAAAATAAATATATAATTTTGGTGCTATAAATATTTTTCAGATATATAATATATTGTAGAGAGTTAACAAGTAAGAATTAAATAAAGAAAAAAAGTATATGAAATTTATGATTAAAACAAATCATAACTACTAGATATATTTTTATTTATTTTATATGAGTTTTAAATATTGAAAAAAAAAATTTTATATAATTTTTGTATAAATTATACATATACATATATATAGGACATTTTTGCGCAAAAAGTTTTTTCTTAAAATGGAAAAAAAAAACATCATTATATATTAATGCGTGAATAAAAAAAATGAACACAAACTAAGGAGACTTATTTATTTGTATAAAATTCGTTTTTGTTCATATTTTATGCAAAGTATATATAACGCAAAAACATATTTGAAATTTCTCATTAATAATATATATCCATCAATATAAATAAATATATATACATATATATATAGCTTAATAACTATATAAGTGCATTGCGCATGTATATAAAAGTATATTAGATAAATTAAAAGAATTGTATTTATTTATTTATACATATATTTAATCATTGTATTTTTTTTATTATATACAATATATTTGCCTTAATTAAAAATTATGTACATGCATATATGATATATATTTTCAGACGTGTTCTATAATACATATTTTATTTAAACATTATATGTATGTCATAGTTGTTTATTTAAATTTCATTAAAATCTATGAAAAGTTGTATATAATTGATATTTTTTTTATCTAGACATTTTTAAATCTTTTTAATATTAGCCACACATTATTTATAATTAAATAAAAGCTTTGAGCTTTACAAAATTATGTATAATAAATTCATATATGTGTATTTTATTTAAGTTATTTAGTATAAGATTAACAAAAATTGTTAATTTTTTTATTAAATTATTTTCTAGATATTCGAAAACCATTTTAAAGATTTAACAAATATTATATATAATATATATATATACAAACAATTAGTGCCGAGGCCGCATAAAAACATAAAAACAGTGCATGCTAGTTAAACTACAAGACAAATTAAGTAGACAAAATAAAACTAGCAGACATATATTTTATTATAGGCTATTTTAGGAGGAAAATAATATTTAAGAGATAACAAGGTAAGAATTTACACATTAAAAAAAATTAAACATTAGAGAATTTTATCCTCTTTTTTTTTTTTTTTTTCATCTTACCCTTTCGTTTTATTTACAATTTATATACAATTGCACATATATATATATTTTTTTTTTTTAGAGTGCGCAATAAGACAAAAGATAGAACAAGCAAATGATAGCAGATCCCAGTATGTTATGGTTGGTCATCGCTAGTGGAGTCGCATGTTTTTTTATGGCATTTGTAACTGGAGCAAATGATATAGCAAATACATTTAGTACTTCTATTGGAGCAAAATCTTTAACTATAAAAAAAGCATTATTAATTGCCTTTTTTTTTGAAGCATTAGGCGCTTCTTTATTAGGTGGAACAGTAACTGATTCAATACGTTCGAAAATAATAAACTTTGAAGCATTTTACAATGCGCCAGAATTTTTAATGTTAGGTATGTTTAGTGCCCTTGTTGGTGCTAGTTTGTGGCTAGCTATAGCAACCTGTTTGGGATTGCCTGTATCTACAACACATAGTATTGTAGGGGCTTTACTTGGTTTTGGATTATCAGCAGGACATGCTGATTCAATAAAATGGGGAAAAATTCAAAGTATACTTATATCATGGTTTGCAGCCCCATTATTAGCAGGAAGTTGTTCAGCTATAGCTTTTAGTACAATGCGAAGTTTAATATTAAGAAAAAAAAATTCATTTGAAATAATTAAAAAATGGTATTGGATATTAATTTTTCTTATAACCCTGCCTTTTAGTGTATTCTTAGTATATCAAAATCCGATAGTATTAAACACAAAGTGTAGAATGAAACAAGGTAATAATATTGTATATGAATCTCCATGTTACCTTCAAGATTGGAGTTCAGGACATGTAGTTTATGCCACCTTAACATCTATAATTTTATCATTAATATTAACTGGAATTGGTTCGATATTTATATATGTAGTATATAACAAAAGATTAAAATGTTATAATTTTAGAAAAAGATTATTTGAGAATCAAGATATGAATGATATTGAACAAAATGTAAAACCAAATACAGCATGCAATGGAAATAATAGTAGTTTGAATTCAGTTGCATCAAATGAAACTCAAATACCACGTTTAAGAGATCAAGGAAATAAAGGTAATAATGATAATATTATGAGCAATGAACAAATTGAAGTATCAAAAACTGAATTAAATAATAATGGAAATAACAAATCAGGTACAAAAAATGATATTGAACAAAGTGTGATAGAAACATTTGATCAAGATACTGAAATAGTTTTTGCAACTTTACAAATTATAAGTGCTATTTTAGGAGTAATTGCTCAAAGTGCCAATGATACAGCTAATGCTATAGGACCATTTGCTGCTGTATTTAATACATATAATTCAGGAATTAAAGAAAAAATTAAAGTACAATGGTATATATTATTATTTGGTGGATTATCAATGTCTTTAGGTTTATCTATATTAGGATATAGAGTTATTAAAACAGTTGGAATGAAACTTATTAAAATAACACCGTCTCGAGGTTTTACCATTGAACTAATATCAGGCCTAGTTGTTTTATTTTTTAGTATTTGTGGTATTCCGTTAAGTTCAACACATTGTGCTGTATCAAGTGTGATTGGACTTGGATTAGTTGAAGCAAGAATATTTGAAAATGATAAAAATGGTAATACCGATAAGGATATATCTAATGGGCAAAGCAATACAAATAACGTGGCTGTAAAAAAAAGGCCATTCTGCCCATTTTCCTATTTAAATACATCATGTGTAAATTTAAAACTATTCAGAACCATATTTTTGTCATGGATAATCACTGTATCTTTTTCCGGTAAGAATTGAGTTGCTTCGCTTTATTTGCATATTTGAATTATTGCATTATTTTGTACTATTTTTACTATTTTTCTATTTTTACAGCTTCCGTAACTGCAGCCATTTTTTCATTCGCGGCTTATACCCCATCCTATGTAATTATGAGAAATCCTTAAAACAAATTTCTTTTTATGATATGTGAGTTTGTGTAGTATGATCTAGGATGTGTTTCCTTAGTTCTGTAACATTATTGCCTCAATTTGAATTTTATTATTACTTTCGATTTAAAATTATTTTTATGATTATATACTTATGCATATATAGAGAAAAGACAACTATTTTAAATTTTCTATGAAGGGATGATATTACTCAACAAGCAACATATGTGCATGTATATCACTAATTAATTGTTTTTTTAGTTTCAAATTAACATAAAGATTTGGAACTACGAATTGTATATCTAATTCATTAGCTATTATGCCCATATACCATATATGTGGGATTATTTTATAATAAATACAATTCATGAATTTTTTTTTCACACCAATAATATAACATGTTCTTTTATTTGCTATATATATTTTTTTGAATGCTTTGCTCACATTGGTGGAGTGAAAAAAATACATATAATTTAATTATATATGATTTACTTTTGTACAATTAATTAATACATAAATTTATTCGTTAGGGAAAGAGAAACATTATAACTTCATATATAAATAGAATAATGATTGAGTTATATTTTTCAAACATTACATATTATGAAAAAAAAATATATTTATATGCAAAAATTATTTTAAACAACTTTTAATATAATTCGTATATTTATTATTTTTTTTAAATAATCCAGAAATTTTTATTATTATTATATATATATAATTGGCTATGCATATATCTCTTTTTTTATTTCAAGCATTTTATATTTTTTTATATGTAGTGTATGCTTATATATTGCAAACATAAATATTTATTTAGGCTAAGCATATAAATGCGTAGAAGGTACAAAAAATTGGCATCTTTTTGGAAAAAGAAAGACTTAAAAATAGCTATTCTGCTTTTAATTACACACAAATAATTAATGTGATATTAAACTATTTAAAGGGTATTATTTTATAATTTCCAAGATTTAAGTATATATTTATTTCTTAAGTTGGATTGCCTTACTACTATTTGTTATTTATATTAGCATCATAAAATAACAAAAATAACCAAAATAAAACGGTATACATAAAATTTGAACATATAAATTATAGCATATATAAAATAAGCATATGATATTTAGTTGATATTTTAAAAAAAAATAAACTTTTTACACAATTATAGCCAAATAAAAAAAAAAAATTGACTTAGCCTTAAGTTCTACAATAATAAATAATAATTCAAAGCAATCAAATTATTATATTAATATTTTATAATTATTTATCAGATTAAATACGAATAAAAGCACAGTAAAATTTTATCATTTTAAATATATCAAAACCATATATTATATATGCATTAAATATAAATAAATTTTAAGGGTAAAATCTATACAACATAATAAATTAATAATTAACAAATAAACTATGAACTGATCACGTAGCCTTCGTGGCGCAATTGGATAGCGCGTTGGACTTCTAATCCAAAGGTTGCGGGTTCGAATCCCGCCGGAGGTAACTTTACAAGTTTTTTAAATAACAAAATGGATGAAAATTTAAAATAATATTTTTTGACTTTTGCTTTTTTAGTTAAAAAAATGTTATAATATCACGAAATATAATTTACAATTTTATTTAATTAAAACGCTCTATACTTTACGACGTTTTATTGAAGAAATATACCCTTTATAATTGATAATTTTACAATTAAATTTTTTTAAATGGGTAAATATTAAAATATTATACACTTTTCAATTTGGGGATAAAAAATTATTTAATTTTTACCATTTAAAAAAATTTATAAATATTGAATGTATATAATTTTCCAAATATATAGTTCATTTTTATTTTTTTTTAAAAATATGTAAAATATATCTATATTAAATGTACATACACAGTATATTTTATAATATTTGAAAAAAAAAACTAAAAAAAAAATTTACATTCCTTCTCGAACGTCATGTGTCATCCTTGCGCAGGGGCCATGCTAATCTTCTCTGTATCGTTCCAATTTTAGCAAACGGCATCTCCGTAGAGAGCCAATAATATTGTATAACTCGAAGTATGCGCATATGTAAAAAAAAAGTAAAAATGGTTACTCAAAAAATTACCCCCATAAAATGAATAGTGCATTCGGCATGCTATGTAATTTTTTTTTTAATTAAATATTATTTACATAAAAACTTATCAAATAAATATTAGCTGCATACATATATATATTTTTTTTTGGTATGAAATTTAGTACAATTTTAGCTAAATAATACGAAAGTATTTTATTCTTTTTTTGTTTTAAAAAAATGGTAAAACAATGCCAATTTTCTTTAAACATTATGAGTGTAGTTGGATAGTGTTACATTTGCGTGAAGTAGAGAATAATATTTATAGTACAAAATATAATTAACATTACATTTATTTGTTTTAATTTTTTATCAAATTATAAAAATGGATAAAATGGCCATTAATCGCTTGCCATATCACATGAAGCACGCGGTTTAACACGATTTAACATTTTTTATTTATTTATTTATTTATTTATTCATTCATTTTGTGAGTTTATATTTACATTTTAATTAAAAATAAAAAAACAAAAAAGGAAACAATAGTTCTCGATATATAGGTGTGTGCAATATATATATAATTCATGCAATTATATCAACATTTCTTAACTCTTTATAATGTAATAATCGAAATAGCATAAAACTTATACCAAACTAAGGAATTTGTTGGTCTAACTCTTTTTTTAAAGAAATTAAAAAATAGCCACATTTTTTATATTTTTATTCCCATGATATGTACCGCATTTATCATAAATACTATACATTCTACATTCTATATGTGGATGGTCGTGTTGGTGCATATTTTCTTTTATATTCTTTTGCTAAGGTTGGTAAATGTAAAGCAGGGAACCTTAGTCTTTTCTTTAGTAATTGTTTAATATGTGGTCTTTTAGCATGTTGCATACTTATCTCAGAAATCCTAATTATATTAATGGATGATGCTCTAGCTCTATGTCTTCCAGCCATTTCTGAATATAATTGAGCAATGGCTCCTTCTTTAGTTGTATCTCTAAATTCTTTGTACATATTATGTGTACCTGTTCTACTATCATATCTTAATAATACTCCATATGTTTTAGCACGTAATGGATTTTTTTCTCTGATTTGTTCACAAGCTAATAACTCACCATTTGATTTTTTTAGTTTATGTATTTTTTTCATAAAGTACCAGAATCGAGATTTTGCATTTGTGTCATTTTTTGCAAAAATGCACATTCTATAAACATTGGGGTTTGGGTTTTTATCTGTTGGTGTTGCTCTTCCAACAACGTGATATTGAAAAATCTGTTAAGCGATAAAAAAAAAAATATATATAAATATAATATTAACAACAAAATGAATATACAAATATATATAATTGATTGTTTCAAAATAGTATAGTAATTAACAATATACACAATATTTTGTATAAAAAAGAAGTGAATTGTAGGGAAAATGAAAAAATCGAAAAACAACATAATTTTGTATATTCTTGGAATAAATCAGCATAATATTATAAATATATTATTTCTCGTGTAAAAATTATATACTAAAAGTTTTTTATTCTTCTACTTACATTTATTTTTAATGATTTATCTTTAATATTATCCATTTTTGCGGTAAAATTAATATACTATAAAGTGAGGGTAGGGAAAAATAATAATAATAATAAATATAATTAGGCTCTTAGTCTATGTAATATAAATTATTTAATTCATAAAGTTTTATGACCATGAAAAAAAACATATTAACATAAAGGCATATATAATAATTACATATACAGACAATATTTATATACAAAAAGCATATAATATATATATACATACATGCATACATGCATACATACATACATACATACATACATACATACATACATACATACATACATACATACATACATACATACATACATACATACATACATACATACATACATACATACATACATACATACATACATACATACATACATACATACATACATACATACATACATACATACATACATACATACATACATACATACATACATACATACATACATACATACATACATACATACATACATACATACATACATACATACATACATACATACATACATACATACATACATACATACATATATATATATATATATATATATATATAATTTTTTGCTTATTTTTTAGTGATATTCAATTTTTTATTATAATGAATTTTCTAAAAAACAAGCAAGATAAAATAAACAGTTATCACATATTTTATAGTCGCATATCAAACTTATTAACATATAGTATTGGAGGTGAAAATATAAAATAATGTAAAATTAGGTATTATTTTATTACTGTTAAAAAGGGATTGGCTTAATAGCTCTCGAATTATGCTATTCGTTTATTTATTTTCAATAAAACGATTATTTTTTCTTTTTTTTTTTTTCTTTTTTTTCTTTTTTTTCTTTTTTTTTTCTTTTTTTTCTTTTTATTATTTTTTTTTTATTTTCTTCAATAGTTATATATATGTATATAAACTGGGAAACCAAACAAATTCGAAAATTTTGAATTATACATTATTTTTTTTTTTTTCATATTTGTTGTTATATAATATGCATATATTATGTATGTACCAATCCTAATGTATAAAAAAAGAACTTAGTATTATGGGCTTTACATATATATCTTAAGAAGGTTTTAATTTATTGCTTGTATATTATTCCGAAGAAAAAAGGGAATTGTCGTAATTTATAAGAATATATAGCATACTAATATATATATTTTTGTTATTTTTTTCCTTTTTGCACTATGTATTATCTTCAGTATAATTCAGGGTATATATTATTATATATAATTATATGGATAATTTTTTTTAATTTGATTTGTGCGTTTAGTAGTTATACAATAAAAGGGGTTATATATTATATATATACCAATGTAGATAGGATACTCAGTGTATGTTTTTTTTCCCCTCAATAAAACGACTTAATTTTTATGCTAATATATAAAAATAACATGCTTTACCAAAAATATTGGATAGAAAAAAATTTCATTAAACATTATTAAATTTTATCTGCTATATTTATGTAAGTATAATAGTTTGTTTAATATATATGTATATATATAATATATACATATGTAAATTGATTATTTTCAGTTATTTTATCTGGCCCGTAGGTAACTTCTTTATTTTGCATATTATAAACATATAACTTAATTTTCGTGTGCTTTTAAATTTAAACATTAAATTAAACAAGTTTATGTAAAATATATCCTTATGTTAAAAAAAATATTATTTTATAGCTAATTAAGTTAGGATACTATTATGCATAACTATACATAAATTTATTATATTTATATATATTAATTTTTTTATTTCAAAATTTATATTTAAAATAAATATTATTTTATTTCATAATATTATAGTTATGATTATTTCATTATTTAAAATAATATAAATATTATATTGATTTAAGTAACTTTTATAAAGTTCTTTATTCCTTTATCATAAAACATTATTTTTTTATAATAAATAGCTGATAAATATGGTAAGTATGTTTTTGTTCATTTTACAAAATAATATAATATATAAAACGTATGTAACCCCAGATCTATATAAAAGCTTCATAAAATATATACCATTAAATTATACATAAAAGTCATTTAGTTACAAATTCGTTAACTTTATATATAATTAATGGGAATATATATTGAAAAAACGCAAAAAAAAATATATATATATATATATGCATAGAAGGTTATTTTCCCTAGCATTGGGTATCCTTCCTTATGGAAAATAATATCATAAATTTTTTTTTTTTTTTTTAAGGGTATTGATCTTAAAAATGTTGGTAGAATAAAAAAACATGGAAGAAAAAACCTGGTTTCCAAAAACCCATACCTTAGGTTATTAGTAAAGTTGTACCGATTTTTAGCTAGAAGAACTGATGTCAACTTTAACAAAATAATTGCCAAAAGGCTTATTATGCCTAAACGTTTTAGACCCCCATTGTCATTATCAAAATTACAACGACATATGTCAAAAAAAAAAAATAGTGTAGCTGTCGTTGTTGGATCAATAACAGGTAATAATTCCATATATATATAATTTTATTCACATATACATTGTGTGTATTTATTTGTATGTGCGTATATTGGTAAAATATACATGATGATTAAGCTTCTACGAATCACGACGGTCTTCTGACATATAATAGATGGAGATGGTAGAACGTTCTGACCATATTTTCTGCGCAAAATACTCTTAAATATTTATGATTTATCTATCTTACTAATCTATACTTTAATCATATCTTGAATAAATGTGTATAAAAATGTTTCATATTATTTAAAATATATGAATTTTTATCTGTTTTGTAAAATGGAGGGGTATATGTGATATTATATAGTTTTACAATAATCAATATTATTCATTTGTTTCCTTTTCTCTAATATATCCTTTATTTACAGATGACAATAGGTTATTCAGTTGTAGAAATATAAAAGTTTGTGCATTGAGATTTACCGAAACTGCTAGAAAAAGAATTGTTGATGCAGGAGGAGAATGCTTAACATTTGATCAATTAGCTTTGAGATATCCAACTGGAAAAAATTGCATACTTTTGAGAGGCCCAACCAAATCAAGAACTGCTGAAAAACATTTTGGCAGTGCTCCAGGTAGACCCAAATCAAAAGCTAGACCATATGTTCGTTCAAAGGGAAGAAAATTTGAAAAAGCTCGAGGAAGAAGAAAATCTAGAGCATACAAGAAATAATAAAATTATGAATTCGTATGTAATCATAAAATAAATATTTCATTTTTCTGTGATATATACATATCTATAACTATATATATATATATGTTCGATTTTTTTTTATTAATGCATAAACAATACTACTACTTATTCTACATAACTTTTTACCATTTAAACTTATAAAAGCATTTTAAAATATTAATTATATCAATAAATATAAAGCTATATATATCATAAAAGGAAAATATGCATGAAACAATAAATTATGTTTCAAATGTTATAAAAATAAAACACACCAGTGTTGTGTGTAAATGGAATTAATTGTTTCATTGAGATATTGTTGTATATATTATGTTTTTTTGCACTTATTTAACAAATTTTAAGTAAAGGGGGTGATATCCTTATCGGATATATGAACAAATAAACCCAATGAATAGGGATATTTAACTTAAAAATTATGTAGAAATATATTTTTAATAATGAATATATGATAAGAGATAATTGTTATATGGTGTAGATATTATATGTATTTTACCCATAGCATTTGCATATTATTTGTATAAGAATTTAAGTATAAGCAATAAGAGATATGCTTATTCCAAGATATTATTTAGAAAATATAACAATTGTAAACAAAATCGGAAAATACCATTTAAAATTTTTTTTAATTTAATTTTTGTTTGTCTTATTCTGGAGACAATGTGGTGTTGTACATATTTAATTTTTATCAACCGAATAAAAATAGGACAGATAAAAGAATGAAAAAATTAATATACATCATATAAATATTAATTTAAAGCTAATTAAAAAATTATTATAAAATTATTAGGACACAAATTTGCTATAAATTAGCTAACTAGGATAAAAAAAAAGTTGTACAGACTAAAGAATCATAAAACAGATTAAGCATAATATGTATATGGATATTTGCTAGTTTGTTCAGGTTTTTTTTTTTTTTTTTTTTTGAATATTTATTTTGGCTGTTTAATATAACACTTAATGCGCAGGGTTATATAAAAATGTTGTAGATTTAAAAAAAATATGAACTGTTCATGTGTGTGGTATAGTGTGCATTTTTTGGGGGAGAAGGAGGGAGAATTATACTAAAT
Source organism: Plasmodium berghei ANKA (assembly GCF_900002375.2). Taxonomy (NCBI): domain Eukaryota; phylum Apicomplexa; class Aconoidasida; order Haemosporida; family Plasmodiidae; genus Plasmodium; species Plasmodium berghei. The sequence goes on from NC_036171.2 coordinate 2,062,665, forward strand.
GGAATTTATCATTTTAAATAAATCTTTTCCATTAAAAATAATAAAAAAATTTCCTAGACACTATATACTTTGTTTTATATGTCAATTTTAAAATATAGACCTGATTATTATTAATTAAAAGAAAAGTATATATAAATACATGTGTGCATATATTAAATATGTTTATTATTATAATGTACAAAATGTAGTTTACTTTATGGATTTGCTTCCGTTTGTCTACATTTTGTTCCCATTTTTTTCATCGTTATAAAAAATTAAAAATAAATATTTTTGTCTTCCTTCATTTTATAGGAAGATATATCTAATAATTTTGAACTATATATTTTCTTTTTCAATTTGGGCTATTTAAAAGAGGTGGCAGTTATAGGCTGATTATAAATGTTACAACTAATAAAAAAATCAAATTTTCCAAAATGAATAAAAAAAAAAATGTAAAAAGTAAATCGAGGGAAGAAATTGTTAAGAATAAAATTCCTAACGAAATGAATAGCACAGAAAGTAATAGTACAACCAAAACATGCAATACTAAGAATATGACTAATAAATCGATTATTGGAAAAACTTACGATATTAGCTCTTACAATCTACATAAATATAGTACTCCTGAAACAGTAATTTCAAATGAGCATAATATGATAAATACCTATTCTTATGATAAGGATTACGCGGCGGATGTGCCAAAACAAAATACATTACCTTATTATTACAATAACACCATCCATAATTATAATAAGTATCAATCTAATTACCCAAAGAACCTACTAAATAATTATTACCCCAATTCAAATGGTACTCCATATTTAAATGAAAAATATGGTTTGTATATTAACGGCAGTAACGATAAAAATAATGATTATACCTCATATACAAACCCTGCATGTAATATTTCAAACCAAGAAAATGAGAAATGTTCGTATATGAAACAAATGTCACATAATTACCCAAATATTATGAATTTATCTAATAAGCATCATCGCAGAAGTGAAAATCGTCATTTATTTTCAACAAAAAATATATTGCCTCCAAAATATGGTAGATATAGAAAAATGGATGAAGATGGCCTTTATATGAATGCATACAATTTTAATTTCAATCCAAATCGCAACTCATATGGTTATCAAAATGCTACTAATTTTCCATTGGGAAAGAATAAATATAATTCGTTATGCCATCCAGGGTATTCAAGTTATCATGATGAATATCCACATATAAATAATTTTAAGTTTAGAAATATTCCTCGAGAATTTTATTATTTAAGAAACGATGTGCAAGAAGATGATGATGAGTGTCCTTATTTAAAAAGAGGGCTTGGTTGTTCTTTAGGTGATTGTAAATTAGGATTAGATAAATGCTCGCCTAAACCCGAATATGAATATATAATTCAAGGACCAAAATTTTCACATATAATTGATAATAAATCTTCCCAAAGATGTGATATGTTCAAAAAAGTAACATTAAAAGTAGGAACATATTTAGACAATGCTGTAAATATAGTGATAGATATGTTAGAGAATTCATATAAATCTATAGCAAAGAATAATAATACCAATATTTACGATTTATATCCGTTTTATAACCCAGATCCAGATTATACTAGAAAAGAACGACCAACATTGAAGACTGGAAATAATTTACTTGATAAAATAAATTCCGCATTGGATGGGTCTACATTAGAAAAACATAAAAAGCTCCCAAAGAATTTTGGGCGAATTGCCATTCCTAAGACACAAGAAACAGGTAGTATGGTTGTAGATGGGATAAATAGTATGCTAGATAATTTATTAAATGAGCCTATGTCTTATCAAAAATATGATTATTATAGTGATAAGTACAAGAATGTGAAAGATGGAAGTGAGAAACCTCTATAACAATTCGTCAAAATGGAATAATAAAATGGGGACAAATATATGGTGGCAATGGCTATACATTTGTGATAAGCTTTTTGTATATTCTTATTTGATATTATTTTTTTTGTTTATGCTGGTATAAACTGGTGATATTTCTTTATATATGTGTGCTGCTATGAAAATAAATATAAGGGGCATGAATAATTTGGAAATTATTAGAAAATTATAAAAGATGCTATTCTCTATCTCATAGTGATATATTAATTTATTTTTAAAATATATATTATATGCATTTTTTATTTTTTCCCTTTGAAAAAAATCGGGCTTATGCATATGAATTATCAAATTTGTTTGTGGTGTAATTATAATATTTTTTGTCATTTCATGTTAATGCTTTTACTTATTTGTGTGCTACTTTTTTTTAAAAATATTATTCATTTAATTTGAAATATACTAAACAAATATCCATAAAATATTTAAAAAAAAACACACATAGGGTGATTTTTTGAAATACTATTTATAAATAGGCAATAAAAAAATGACAAAAATGTAAATTAATATTTTTATATCGTTGGATAATTTTATTTTATAAAAAATTACTGGCATTTTATTTAAGAAATTATTTGGTAGGACGAAATGTAACAAAAAAAAAAAAAAAATAAAAATAAATATATAAAAGGATAAAAATAAAATGCGAATAAAATTCATATCATACATATGCACACAAACAAGAGCAGTATTATTACAATCTTTACGATATAAACTTTTAATGGGTGAGGATTACTTAAAATTTTATTAAACTTGGGAGGCAGTTAAATGGGTTATAGTTTAGTATAAGTATATAGCTTGTGGAAAAGGGAATTAAAATGTATGTTTATAAAAATAAGTTACTTAAATTTGAAAAGGTGAAGTAGAAAGGAGCAAATAAATATACAACATATTGCAGTATTACACTATTGGATTTGTTTTTTAAAATTTTGATAAAACATATTAATTTAGAAAGTTATGTGTATATAAAGTGAAATAAGAAGATATCGATTTTCACTAAGTTTAGTAATTGATTTGATTAAAAAAAATATATAAAATGCCATCAAGTAGCCTTTTAAAAATTAGAGGAAACATATTAAGAAAGATTGTGTTGTCAAAATATAGTTTTTTTTATTTGAGCATTTTTCGATTATTTAATTCTTTATTTGTTCAAACATCATTCTTTCCTGATGAATATGCTCAATCTGTAGAGATAAGTCATTACATGATTTTTGGATATGGCCATATGCCATGGGAATGGGAACCTTGTATATCATTACGATCTATTGTACATCCTTTATTTTATGCTATATTATTTTATATTTTAAAAATAAGCAGATTGGATTCTCCATTTTTAGTTTTATATGTACCTAAAATATTTCAAGGAATATGTGCAGCATTTGCTGATTATATTTTTATAAAATTAATAATTCATTGGTATTGTATACTATATTATATGAAAGGAAAGAAAAAAAAAGAGTTTTATAATTTTATTGGGACTATTTTAGTTTGCTATTTTTTTTGTTGGTTTAATTTTTATAGTATATGTCGAACATCATCAAATTCATTTGAGTATTTATTCAATATAGTTGGTGTATATTTTTTGTCGAAAAATTATTATCCCAGTATTATTTTACAAAAAGAAGACGAAAATAAAATAAAAAATTATGTTAATAATGATATTATATTGAATAAGAATTCAAAATATGAGGTAGACAATTTGAATGAGGGACAAAATAAAAATCCCTATAAAAGACATGAAATAAAAATAATTCAAGATAATGAACAAATAAATGAAACTGAACTTATCAGGAATAAATCTTTTTATGATTTTCCAAAATTCTTAAATTTTGTTAACGATGATAATAATAAAACGAAGGAAATAATATTTAAAAAAAATAAAAATATGTGCAATGAATATCAGATTGATATGAATAATAATATTTTTTTTTCCATTTCAGACGATTTTTATAACAAAAAATTTCATATAAAAAATTTTTTACTAAGTTTATTCTTTAGTTCTGTTTGTGTTTTGATCAGACCCACTGCATTATTATTTTGGTTAATTATATATTTTTTTTATATTATAAAAATTGTACATACTACTATAGGAATGGTAGAGGATAAAAAGAACAATTGGGAAAAAATAAAAAGACGTGGTAACAAATTAACTTGGATAGAAGCTTTAATAATAGGAACGATATATACGATTATATTTTTACTTATTTCCATAGCCATAGACTCATATTTTTATGGACAAATAACAATATGTTTTTATAACTTTTTTATGTTTAATTTTATTAGTGGAGAAAATAAATATTTTGGGGATAATTTTTTTTTTTTTTATTTTTTTAGTGCAATACCATCGATTTATTTAACTCTAACGCCTTTTACATATTATAAGTTTTTCAACGTGTTTAAAAGGATAGTTAAAAAAAAAAAATTTAGATTCGATATATCAAGAATTGACAATGTAGTATATATTGCAACATTTTTCGAAATTTTAATTTTATCATTTAGTAATCATAAGGAACACAAAATATTAATCGGGTATATTCCCTTTTTAAGTATATTAACTGGAATATCCTTATATAATATTGGATTAAAAATTGGAATAAGGGATGTTTTTTGTGGGGCAGAAAATAAAAAAATTGAAAAAATTGAAAAGACAAAAAAGGGACACATTTTTACTATTTTAATAAATATAAGTTTTATTCTTCATTTAATAAGTATTTTTTTTTTTAGTGTAATACATAATAGATCCCCAGAAAATGTAGCAAAATATTTCCGAAATTTAAAAATAAGTAATGATAATGAAGTTACTATATTTATAACAGACTGTTATGATATACCTTTATATTCACATATTCATAGAAAATATAAAATTGGTTTTTTAGATTGTACACCATATATTAAAAATGAAAATGGAGAAACTATGTATAATTGGCGAACAAAAATATATGATGATAATTTTGGTAGACAATTTTTTGATATGTTTAATAATGATCATAAAAAATCGAATTATATTGAGCCATATATATTTACAAATAAATCATTTTATTGGTTTGGTAATACTCATTTTAATGAAAAAAATAATTTTAAGTTTATTTATGAAAAATTAAATTTTTCATGTTTGAAATACCGTTTTGATAATCCATTACATGGAGAGCCTCCACTATATATAGTAACAAATTCTAACAATCTAAAACATCTCAAAAAATTTTTAAAAAAGTATAACTATTATCAAGATACTCAGCCATTTTTTTCCTATTTCCAAATAAATGATAAATACAAAATAAATGCAGTTTATCATTTTATATTCAAAAGACATATTAACCAATTATCTTATTCATAAAATGGCATACCTTCAAAGTGAATATATACATAAAAAATTGTTCATTGATTAATTTCGTTAAATATCGAAATTGTATATGTATTCCTACTATTTTTTTTCGTAATTATTTTTTTTTTTTTGATACTTTTTTTGTGTGTGTGTGCTAAAAAGCTAAATTAAAAATTTTTATATTTATCCTTCGCTTAAAAATATATAGCGTTTACCAATTATCACGCATATATAATTTTGATTTTTTGTCTTCCCATTTTTTATTATTTGGAAGTAAAAGAGTTAAGTATCGATACCTTGGCATATTATTTTTATTGAGGATAAATTTTTATACAAAACATACAAAAATAAGGGGGAAATATATATAATGCAAAGAAATGAAAGTAGTTTAAGATATGCATACTTTTGGAATAATATACACACTGAAGAATGTGAAAATGAAAAATGCATATACGCATTATTATAGCGTTTTTTTTTGTTTTATATGCTACATATATATATTTAAAAAAGGAAACAAATTTTAAATGAGACATTATATATATTGAAAAGTCTATTCAAGGTGTTTTATCATATCCTTTTTACAATTTTTGTCATTAAAAAATATGAATATAAATTTTAATGAAGGTTATCCGGAAATAACTCAATAGTGCGTGGGGCATATAATATCTGAATGAGTAATAAGACAATATCAATAAACTATATATATTTTTTGCAAAAATATATGGATGTATATAATATGCGTTTGTTGGGATGAATAATAATGGAAATGCAATCATGTGGCAATAAAATAAATAATAAAGATGTCAAAGAATTAAACTACACAAATAAAAACAGGTTAACAAAAAAATAACATATTTTAAATTTTAAAAAGAAAATGTGTAACATATATAGACTTTCTGAATTAATTTTATTTTTGTGATTAATATAAATCAAGGACATCATGCAGACGTATATATCTATATGTGTACGCTAGTATATATTTTATTGTTTTTTGTGTGTTTTTTTTTTATCCTTATTTGGAATAATATGAAATTAATTTTCTCTATTCTAACTGAAATATTTGTGTGTGTGATTAAAAACTTATTTATAGCAAAAGAAATAAAATTAATGAAACAGAATTAGGCTATAATAAGGAGTGTAATTATAAAATGTTTTTTTTTATAGTTCAATTGCAACAGAAGTTAAAAGATTTAGAAAAGGAAAATGAAAGTTAAAACTTTTTATATGTTGCTTCAAATAAGCAATTAATGTATTGCCCCGTGTGATGTTTAATAAGATAATAAATTTTAGTTACATCGTTATAGCTATATCTCTTATTTTATCTATATCAGTATTTCACTTTTCCTTTTTTTTCAGGATTAAAAATTTTATTGAAAAGGTATAATAAAGAAACCATAGACCATGATAACAAAATGATAAAGAAAGTTTTATTCGTGTTAAGTTGCATAATATTTGTTATTATTTTTTTCTTATTTTAAATTTATGGCATATTTATGATAATCTAAAAACAAAGTAAAAAAAAAATGGAATAATAAAAATTTTAATATATTTAAAAACTTTTTATTCTTTCATTCAAATTGTGCAAATTAACAAAAATATTTCGAAACAAAAGAAAAAAAGTGAACATGTTTAGAATGCTACGAATGCGTTGTCCAAATGGAAAATGCCTCAAACATATACATATGTATGTGGATAATAGAAACATATATACCACAAAATATCCATTTTTTTAATATATTTCCCATGTTTTATGTGTTCATAATTCTAAAAATATGAAACCCTTCATTCTTCTTAAAATAGATAGCCATATGAATTTCATTAACATGAATCAAATTGCAATATAAAATGGCAAAAATGGAGAAATTTCAATGAAACATCCACCAAAAAATACAACAAATAAACAATGAATAAAAGGAGCTAGTAATAATACTAGAATCGAAAAATACATTGTTAGCTATGTTTTTGGATAATCTTGGGGTATACAACAATGTGGACAAAATTAAGCAAAGCACATCTATGCAATATGCACATATATGTGTATGTGTGTTTTTTAAGAATTTACGCCAATGAGCAACTGGTCAGTTTTGCTTAAATACGAGCTGGGATCAGTAATTATAAAGGGATTTGGATGGGAACATATATTTATTTCATTTTCTAAGGGTGCTTCTTGTGATATGCTATTACATGGATTTGGATTAACATCACAATATTTGCCATCTACTTCTTTTTTTTGGCAATTAACTTCACAGCATGCTGAGAATATTCCTTTTATGCTAGTGTTGCTTTTTGGAGTATATTGATCTACATATTCATTTCCGATAGGCACATATCCTTGAGGTGATTGTGAATCATTATGTGTATAGTTAGGTATTTTGGGATTTTTTTTTACCATTATAGGAGGCATATGTTTAATGGTTTGTACTGGGTATGGGACAATTAATGGTGGCGGGCATTCCAAATTTACATCAAATTTAGGCACAAACTTTTGTATATATATAATTTTTTCAATTGGCTTCCATACATATTGTACTTCATCTACATATTTTGGTATTTCTATAATTTTGGGAACTCTTTTTTCAACTGTGTCAACAACAACTTCTCTTTCAACTATTTTATCTACATATTTGATTTCAGGGACTTCTACTTCAACTATTTTTTGCTCACCAATATATTTAACTATAGGTCTAGGAACTTCATGTATTTCCCATTTGGGAACAAATTTATGTGTATATCCTGTAATGATAGGTATTATAATTTCTTTATCTACATATTTGACATTTGGAATTTCGACATTAGAACATTGTAGCTTTATATCTAATTTGGGTATATCATGTTTAATATTCTGATTATATACTTTTGGAATAACAAAATCTGTTACTTCAACTTGTGGTATTAAAATAATTTTATCTCTTCTTAATATACCTTGAACTACTGATACTGGTATTATTGGCTGTGAGCATTGTAATTTTAATTTCCCGTCATTCGTCCAAGACCATAATTTTTTGTGTGCATTATTTGAATCAGATGAAATAGGAAAATTTTGTTCATCATATAAAGTTTCATTTTCTGAAATATTTGTATCGCGAGGAGCATGATATGGTGACACTTGCCCTGGTATTTTATGTTCTTGTGCTTTGAATGGTAATGCTTGTCTTTCCCTACCTAATCCATACAACGAAGGAATGTATTGAGTGTTTATTGGTTCTTCATTATATTCATTTTCCATTCTATAATTATTTTGATCATTCATATAGTTATATGTATCATTCAAATCAGTGTTTTGTTCAATCATGTAGCTGTTTTTGTTTGTATTGTTTATATATTCCATTTCTTTGTTTTCGTCATCATAGTAATTTTTAATTTCACTTTGAGCGCTACTTAATGAGTTTGCTTTTTCTAAACTTGGGTTATAATTTATCTCCGAATTTTTGTTCATTTTCAGGGGAATTTTATAAGTATCTCTATTAGATTGTTCAATCTTTCAAACTCCAGCTATGGCGTTATTTCTTTAATATTGTTATATTTTATTCTATTTATTTAAAAAAAAATTAATATTTATCTGAGATTAGTTACAACTTGCAAAATTAAGCATATTTATAAAAATATATATACTTTTTTTATTTTAATGAGCCACAAAAATGAATAGCATGTCTTCAACACACAAGCAGCATTAAAGAAAACAAACAGTAAGAAATATAAGCACGTATATATATAGAGAGAAAGAAATATATAAAATAATAATATTTCTATTTTAAATATGTGGAAAATTGAATAAAATTGTATCCATATTATTGTTCTACTTAAAAATTAATGGACAATTTTATCAGTGCAAAAATAATTTTTTTTGTTTTTTTTAATTCTTATTTGGACAACGAAAAAAAACTATAAGTATTCAATCTAAAGTCTACGAATGGAATGAAATTACACAAAAAGATAATTATTATTAATTTTTTTAAGTTATCATAATAACAACAATGTAAAAGATATAATTCATACATCGAAGTTATTCATATATATGTGCATGTTAAAAAATAATGTGTTTTAATACATAATTTCACACTCCTTGAAACATTTTTTTTATAATTTATGCTTAAATTTTGGATTTATTTAAATGTGTGCACATTTTTATTTTTATTTTATACTTAAAAAGCCTTACCCAAAATATGTCTTTATTTTTCTAAAAAAGCTATAATTATGACATGTGCATATAAAATTAATATTTTTGTAGAATTTTTATGTACAAGCAAGAAATATTGTAAAAAAGTTATTTATAACAACTAATAACCAGATAAATAATTTTAAATAAATAAAAAAATATATAGATATATTAAACTGAAATATTTTAACAAACCTATAAAATAAAGCAAAATTTGTCTGAAGGTATTCCATTAGAAAATAAATAAAAAAATATAAGTTTCCATATGTTGAATGTTAGGTATAATCAAAACCAAAAATGCATACATTGCTTAAAAAATAAATATCATTACGAAAAGGATTATTTCGTGTGATCAAATAAATGAATGGCAAAAATATATATGTATACATAATATACAATCTATATTTCTATATATATAGCCGCTTAATGGAAAGACAAGTAAAAATATTAATTGTATTTAATTTAAAAACTATGTTTTTTTTTGTTTTTCAATAAGATTTATTAAAGAAATGTAAAAAAAAAATATAATTTCATTATATATATATATATATGTATACATATAAATATGGGTTTTTTAAACATATACAATAGGCCAAGTGTTTATAAAAAAATTGTATACATGCATATGTATTTTATATTAATTAAATTTAGAATATAACGTCATCATCCACTTGGATATTTGCATAATTGTTCGTTATTTTTACATGTTTGTGTCCATCATTATCCGACAGGGCATGGCCTTCAATTGAATCATTTAAATTTTCATTTTTTTTTTCCTTTATTTTCTTTAATCTGTAAAATTCCTCTCTTTCAATTTCATCTAATTCTTTTATAATGTAGTTTATACCTCCCTCTAAGCGAGGTAGCACAATATTGTTCAAAGCGTTTACCCTTCTATTCGTCATTTTTATTTCTTCATCGAGTGAAAAAAAAGCGACCTATAAAAAATAATAAAAATTAATATGAAATGATATAAAATAAGAATGCACAAATATGAAATTAATAAGCGATGAAATAATATTATATAGAAGAATAATTATGGTTGACATTTTTGATTTTTTTTTTTTAACGAACTTGCATAGATGCCAATTTTACTAGCATATTTAAACACTGTAAATAATTTTCTCGTGTGTTGTTAATAACTTGCCCTCCTGCAGCAACCCCTAAGTTGCCAAGTACATCGACAGTAGGGTCTATGTGTACTTGGAATATGGGTAGTTTAACACCAGCAACATTATTAGTAGATAATGATAAAGTAACAACTGGTCTTTTTATTCCTTCAATAATTTGGCCTTTAAAATCACCAGCAGCCCATACAGATTTTGCTAATGCAAAGGAAGCATTCCTCATATCTTCTCCCACTTTATTTTTAGTCTAAAATGTAGATGAAAAACACGAAAAGGAGATAGTAAAGTGTAAGATATAATTTGTGGTATAATTTTTATTAAATATGAATAATAAGGCAATTGAGGATTTAAAAAAGGCTACCTTTACAATTTCTTTTAATACATCTCTAAAATGGATAAATAAAGCATCACTTTTTTTTTTTAGTAAAGAATACCCTTGGAATGCACTTTTTTTCTTCTGCTTCATCAAATGCAGGGTTCTAAAAAGAAAAAAAAATCAAATAAAAATAATAAAATTCGAAAAAATAACACAAAATTATATAATATGTAATAATTTTATTTTAGTTTAAAATAACAATTAAGTTGGCTTAATGTATAAATCATAAGTATAGTCATTTTTATTTTTTTCAATGTCTAACATTCTAGATGGTACTGGTGTTGATTCGTCGAGAGCTCCCATTAAAAAAGATATGTAGCTTTACAGTTTTATGTTATTTTGTTCTTTAAAATTAATATAATAATAGAAACTCTATATAAAGAGATATATCACTAGTGTTTGCATAAAAGACACCACGAATGTATTTGAAGAGAATAGCAAAATAAAAGTAGCTATTATATAATATTAACAAAATTGTAGAAATTATTAGATATGCAAAGATAAAGATCCTGCTAATAATTCTAACGCTATTAATAAAAAAAGGTAAAAATAATAAACTTAAAAAAATTAATATTTATTTATATTACAAATAGAAAATAAAATAAAAGTGCATCCATTTTTATTAGTATAATAAAATACAGTCACATCAATAATATTAAAATAATATCAACATGTGAATTATGATAAATTACTAAAAAAAAATAAGAGAAAAAAATGTGACTACATATATATATTTATTTATGTATATGCATACTATGTATACATATGTATGTGTGAATATTTATTTATATTAAGAAACAAAAATTAAAGTTGGAGCATCTTATGTATGATGCATATCCTATAACAAGAAATCATCACATATATATATTTATATGGGCACACGAAAAAAAAAAATATATATATATATATAGCCTCGGAATTGTCTACTATATTAGAATATATATATATATACAATCACTTTATGCTTTGGAAAATAAAGCATATAATTATTTTGCATATAAAATATAAGAATAAAAAAATGTAAACAAAATGTAGGCTTTTATTCCTGGTATATTTGTTTTATGGGTAATATATGGTGTATAATAAGTGGAGGCGGTTATAATATGTATATATGTGAATTTCTAATATGCATAGTCACGTAATTTTCTTAATTTAAACTTTTGTTAATTATTTTTAATAAATAATTTTAATACATGCAGCATGTTTTCTTCTTAAAAATATGGATATAAGCTGATGCTTCTTTTTCCTTGTTTTTATTTTAAGTATTTTTTGCCAATTTCCTCAAAGTGGTATATAATATATTTTTTTAATTTAAGGGCTGAATAAATAAATTACATTATGAAGGTATATTTATTAATTACGCATTTCCTCAATAAATAATGTAAATTGGATACATATATTTAATGCTTAATGTCACAGAAAATTTATTTTATTCCCATATATATATTTTTTTATAATATATTATTATTTTTGTATTTTATTTTTTCAGTTCCCAAAATTAGTCAATAAAATTACTTATAATAAAAACTAAAATAAAAATTAGGTTAAAAAAAATTGAGAATAAATCACATAGCATTTATTTCACATGAAAAAAAAAATTACAACATGGAATATTTATTATTTTCCCTCCTTTTTTATATAAAATTTGGGAATGTATATAATATGCATATTATATAAGCTTAATGGTTTCACTTTTTTAAAATATATTTTTTCAGCAAATTTGGTGAAATATTATTCCAAAAATAAAGTGGGGGTATATATAAGGAGTGAAAAAATATGTCTTACTTATTATAGATATTAAAGTATTTATTCACATGAATTAATAAGAGATATATATTTTTTATATACATATAATATATATATTATGACGATGAAACCTCATTATATAATTTTTTGATAATAAGAATGATTTTATCGGTTTTATTAAAGACTAATATATCATATATTTTCGTCAAAAAAATCAATAAAATATCGATAATTTTTGTATTTATTTTATATATATATTTTTTTTAAATGTTTATTTTTAAAAGTAAAAAATAATGAATTATATATTTATATGGATTTTTTTAATTGCTATGAGATAAAATAATATATAAAACTTTGGATATGTCCATAATGAATATAAACTATATAACATAAATGGAAAAAAATACATTTTCATAATATACACATGTGAAAATTATGCATTTCTTCTGATTATGCCTTTAAACAATGTGGTGTAGAAATGGAAACAAATTTTTAATAAATTAGCTTCTAAAGAATATATATGCATATTTTGTCGTTTTTGCCTATTTCATTTTTTTATTGTTCATTTTTTTTTTTTTCCAGGTTTGTTTTGTTCATTGATGGTTTTAGCTGCTGCTTTTTTGTCAACTTTGGCATTTTTGTTATCAGCTTTTGGTTGTTTTTCATTTATTTTTTTGTTTGGAAATTTTTTTGAATTTTCAGATTTTTTGTCTACATTTTTTTTAGTTTTTAACTTATCATCTTTACTATCTTTTGCTTTGTTATTTTTTTTAGCATCTTTAGAGATGTTTTTTTTGACTTTAATTTTCTTTCCTGTGTCATTATCTTTTTTTGTAATTAACTCACTTTTATATTTTCTAAGAAGTTGCTTATATTCTTTCATGGCTTGTTTTTTCTCAGCAGCACGTTTCTCTTTGGCAGCTATAAGGGATCTCTTTCTAAGTAATCTTTTTTCTGTAACAAGTCTCTGAATTTTTGGTTTAATAAATCTTGTTTTTCCATTTTTAGTAATAGCTCTTCCAATTACATATTTTCTAACATCATCAGTTTTATCAAGGTTAAATAATTTTCTGATTTTACTAGCTCTTTTTGGTCCTAATTTTTTTCCTACTGCTTTATCTGTTAAACCTTCGATTTCATTGTCACCTTTTTTAACTAAGGCTAAATTAAGAGCTGATAAATCTTGACCTACTATGCATCCTCTAACGGATTTTCTTTTTCTTTCTCCCTTTTTTCTTGGTCTATAGCATTTCATACCTTTTTTAAATAAAAGCCTTACACGGTGATTAGTTAAAACACCTTGCATCATTGGGAATCCTTGTTTGTCATTACCCCCAGTTATTCTAAAAATATAACCTGAGAATTCTTCCCCTATTGAATCGCCTGGTACTACATTTCCAATTCTCCTTTCCATAAAGGGAAGTAATTTCTTTTCATCATCTATTTCTATGCTCTTTTGAACATTGTTTAGTGGGTTTGATATGTTTAGCTTCATTTTTGCTGTGTAAAGAAAAAAAAAATTTAAAACGTCAACAAAAATAGCTACTATGTATGTATATATATATATAATCATAAAAAATTATAAAAATTTAAACCCCAAAAAAGCGTGTGAAAAATATGGAGAATGATATGTAGCAAAGAATATACGAAATATACTGAATGTGATATAGTTATTACATAAAAGATATACTATATATTTTTTAAATTAAGAGCAACGGAAATTTAAATATAATATATATATATATATAAATATATATAAATAAATATGGATAAGCCAAGAATACAATTTTTATAAAATATGTTTATAATATATGTAAAAAAACAAAATACGTTTTTTTATAAATATTCTAAAATTTACCTTTATTATTGCTATGCTAAAAAATTTAGTTGGAATTATTGATTCTGGAATTAGTTTTTTTCATGTAAATTTAAATATAATTATAAAAAAACAAAAATTAAAAATTTAGAAAAAATATATCGTAAAAATAAAAAAAAATAAATAAAAATTTAACGAAATAAAGCGAAATATAGATAATAATAATTACGTAGCATTTTTTAGCTTATACAACATGTGAAACTCTAGTTAATGTTTTATTTTTCCATATGAAAATAATAATTATTTATATACATATTATATGGGAATATTTTGCATAAATATATTGCTTATATTATTATATTATGCATGTTTAAACATTTTTACATTATATCGTTTTTTTTTGGCTTTGTATTGAATAAGGAGTTAATGCTTACTCTCAATATATTATTTATATAACTAAGAAAGATTATTTAATATAAATATATACAAGCGTTTCTATATAAAGGGAACATATTATATGTATTTCTAAGAATTAAGTGTATTCATATTTTTTAGCGCTTTTTAAAAGGAAAGAGCCTTTATAGTAGTAAATTATTAATTTTTGTGCAATATATTATCAAAATAAGGAACTAATAAAAGAAAAGCGGCATATATAAAAAATGCCGTCATAATATTTTTGATGTATATATGATTTAATATTATACCACCTTGGTTTGTCAAGCTCACTGTATATTATATAACCGCCTATATATATTTATTAAAGTACTATAAAATATTATTTTTATTATATGTTATAAATTAAAAAAAATATACTTGAAATTATTTAAAATTTTCACGTTGCATTAAAAATAATATGGGTAATATTCCCCCTTTTTTCCTTTTATTTATGATAAAATATAAAGAGTATTTACATATATGACGAAAAATTTTACTTTTATTTTTCCTTATTAAAATTTAATATATATAATAAATAATTTTACACAGTAAGCAGAAATTATATACATCCATTTTTTCCTTATAAGTTCTATAAAGGAGTAGGGAAAAAATTAAGATAACAACTTGATACTCTTATTTTAATTTCATTATTTTGTATAAAATTGTTTATTAACTTTAATAAAATATACTTAGAATGCCAAAAATATAAGGAATAAGCTTGATATTATTAAAAACACAAAGGCTTATTTCCTTATATAAAATATATAATAAATAAAAACACAACCCCTTTCAGTACTCCTTTATTTTTACCTTAGTATATTCCTAAGCAATATATACTTTTAAAGAATATTTATAAATGAATAAAAAAAACAATACATATTTTTATATGTATACATTTTTAGTAGCTATTTCATTTTGTTTTGAAAAACAAGTGTTTATAGTTTTATCAAAAATATAAGGAATAATTTTTTTTTTTTATTTATCATTAAAATGTCAATTTGAAAATGATAGAAATCGTTTCAAAGTAAAATGGCATATAAAACATAAAAAAGGAAATAAATAAAAGATATGGTGTTGTATATTTAGTTAAGTATTTTCCATGTAATAGTTATTTTAAATTTTTTAATGAAATATAAATTAAAAATAACGTCATTGTTCTATATTTAAAAAAAAAAAAAAATAATATAATATATAAGGATCCTCGAACTGTTCATACACAAAAATTTTCTTATATACAACATAAAATAATTTGTATTTTCGTAAATGTGGGTAAGCTATTTTAATAAGTTAGTATTTTATTTTTTCTCACTTGGAGTTGATATATATCGACTTGTATGTATTTTAATGTAGCATTGTTATTATATATATCATGTTTAATGATAGACAAGCATTTGAAACCTCTAAAGAAATATAGAATATACAATCCGGGCAGTATTGTATATAGTAAAGGATTATACTTATTCAAAAAATAAACTTCATATAATTATAAATATTATATAAACAAATTAAAAGTATAAAAAATGCGTGTGTGATATATTTTCTCTACAAAATAATATATTATATCATAACACCGACAAAAAATGTTGAATGTTATATGTGCTATTAATTTATAAAAAAAGGATTTACTAAAATAATATTTCTTTATAAAATGGTAGTATTATAGTTTGTTTATGTATATAATTAATATATTATATAAACTTTCGAGGGATTAGTAATTTATTATATTATATATGTGTGCATTGGTAGTGTAAAAATAGCATCCCTTTATCTTGATAAGGGAATATTAATGTGTGTGTACTTTTGATTTATGTATTTTAATTTAAAATAAAAATTTATGAACAAAATAATTTATCAACAGATTAATTAAAAAATGCCAATTTTTAATGATTAAAATTAAATTAAGATATTCACATTAATTCGGTTAAAAAGTAAAAAGGAAATATGACAAATGTGTATACATTTTAAAATATTTGCTTTAGTCGAAAACACTAATTCGTTGCGCATTTATATAAACACTGTTGTATTTGTGTCTGTGCCTTCAGTGTTTATCACATTAAATATTATGATATTAAACATATATATATTGAATATAATATATATATGCATGTATACATATATATTAAATATCATAATATCTTGCACGCATGTACGTATAAAAAAGTGTCAATTTTTTTAATATAGATATGTATTGAATATTTTTTTGACGAAATAAGTACAATTAAATTTTTACATTTTTTTCTTTTTTATTTTTTTGTATATAAAAATTTAGCATACCCACCAGCATTTTATGGTTTTCAATTTGCTTTATTCCAATTTATTTTTTTTCCGAACTCTTTAATTTTTCTCAAAATAAATTAAAAAATATATACCTGTGAATAGTATGGTAAAATTTGGGAAAATATTTAAATTGAACTTAAAATTGAGTTTAAAAAAAATAAACAAATTCGTATAATTTAATATATATATATATATGCATATATTTGAGTGCATGTATGTCTATATGAATGTAATTATATGTGCAAGAGACCGATAAAAATACTAAGGCATCATTCACCTCGATAAAATCTGTGATAGTAAGTGGAACCAAAGTAATATACAGAGGTGTATGGGATTCCATCCGTTTTCCCAAACTTTGATAGACGTATATATGTGGATGCGTATATGGATATACTTACACAAAATATATCATAAAAGTTTCGGTGAAACAATATGAAGAATGCTGGTGTGAATTTCAGTAACTATGTGAAAAAATATTGCAGCAAAAGTAATAACCCGTTTGAAAATCTACGAAAAAAATTTAATAAAGGGAACTATCATTATTATGATTTAAACGAACTAAATGATAGTAGAATAAAAAGCTTACCATATTCTATAAGGATATTGCTTGAATCCGCAATACGTAATTGTGATAATTTAAAAGTGACTGAAGAAAATGTAAAAACAATATTAGCATGGAAAGAAAACTGTAAGAAAAAGAAAGAAATTCCATTTATGCCTACTCGTGTTTTATTACAAGATTTAACGGGTGTACCATGTGTAGTAGATTTAGCTACAATGAGAGATACTGCTGAATTTTTGGGGGGGGATGCAAATAAAATAAACCCTCTAATTCCAGTTGATTTAGTTATTGACCATTCAGTACAAGTAGATTATAGCAGAAGTTCTAAAGCAAAAGAATATAATGAAAAAAGAGAATTTGAAAGAAATTTAGAAAGATTTAAATTTCTTAAATGGGGTATGAACTCATTTGAAAACATGTTAATTTTACCGCCTGGGTCAGGGATAGTACATCAAATAAACTTAGAATATTTAGCACATTGTGTATTTGAAAATAAAAATAATAATTTAATATATCCTGATAGTGTTGTTGGTACTGATTCACATACAACTATGATAAATGGATTGGGTGTATTGGGTTGGGGTGTTGGGGGTATTGAAGCTGAAGCCACAATGCTAGGATTGCCAATATCTATGACATTACCTGAAGTGGTTGGGATAAATGTTGTAGGAAAATTATCCGATAATTTATTAAGTACTGATATAGTTTTATATATTACATCATTTTTAAGAAAAGAGGTAGGAGTTGTAAGTAAATATGTTGAATTTTTTGGGCCAAGTTTAAAAAGTTTAAAATTAGCTGATAGAGCAACAATAGCTAATATGGCACCAGAATATGGAGCTACAATAGGTTTTTTTGGAATTGATGATACAACATTAGAATATTTAAAACAAACAGGACGAGATGACGAGAAAATAAATTTAGTTCGAGATTATTTGCAAAAAAATATGCTATATAATGATTATTCTGAAAATTTAGAATATACAGATGTTTATACTTTAGATTTATCAAAATTAAGCTTATCTGTATCAGGCCCCAAAAGACCACATGATAATATATTGTTGCATGAATTACATAATGATTTTAAAATATGCCTTGACTCACCAGTTGGTTTTAAAGGATATAATATAAGTAAGGATGATCAAAAAAAAGAAATTTTATTTGAATATAAAACTGGAAATGGAGCCACATATAAATTATCTCATGGTAGTATTGTATTAGCAGCAATTACATCATGTACAAATACAAGTAATTCTTGTTCTATGATTGCAGCTGGCTTATTGGCTAAAAAAGCAGTTGAATTGGGAATAAAACCGATTCCATATATTAAAAGTTCATTATCGCCTGGATCTAAAGCTGTTCAAAAATATTTAGAAGCAGGTGGATTATTAAGTTATCTAGAAAAATTAGGATTTTATAATGTTGGTTATGGTTGTATGACATGTATAGGAAATAGTGGTAATTTAGATGCAGAAGTAGAAGATGTAATAAATAAACATGATTTAGTTTGCTCTTCTGTTTTATCAGGAAATAGAAATTTTGAAGGTCGTATACATCCATTAATTAAAGCAAATTATTTAGCTTCTCCAGCTTTAGTTGTATTATTAAGTTTAATAGGAGATGTTAATAAAGATATAACAAAATATACATTTGAATGTAATGGAAAGATTGTTAAGGCTTTAGATTTAATTCCTAAAAAAGATGAAATAAATGAATATGAAGAAAAATATGTTAAGGCAGATTTATATAAAGATATATATAAAAACATAAAGTATGTTAATAAATATTGGAATGATATACAAATAAAAAAAAATAAATTATTTGAATGGGATAAAAATTCTACGTATATACATAAACCTCCATTTTTTGATGATATGAAAATACAACCTCAAGAAATAAAAGACATAAAAAATGCAAATATATTATTATTATTAGGTGATAGCATAACAACAGATCATATATCACCAGCTGGTATGATACATAAAAAATCAGAAGCATATAAATTTTTAAAATCAAAAGGTGTAAAAGATGATGATTTAAATACGTATGGATCAAGAAGAGGTAATGATGAAGTTATGGTTCGAGGTACTTTTGCTAACATAAGATTAATTAATAAATTATGTCCTGATAAAGGTCCCAATACTATATACGCCCCTTCTAATGAGTTAATGTCTGTATATGAAGCAGCTATGAAATATAAACAAAATAATAAAGATGTTATAATTATTGCTGGTAAAGAGTATGGCTGTGGCAGTTCTAGAGATTGGGCAGCTAAAGGGTCTTATCTTTTGGGGGTTAAAGCTATTATTGCTGAATCTTTTGAAAGAATTCATAGAAGCAACTTAATAGGAATGAGTGTATTACCATTACAGTTTTTAAATAATGAAAATGCTCAACATTATAATATAGATGGTACCGAAACTTTTACTATTTTATTAAATGAAGGTAATCTAAAACCAGGACAAAATATAACCATTGAAATGACTCAAAAAGGAAAAATTATCAAATTTGATGTTCTATGTAGAATAGATACTGAAATTGAGGTTCAGTATTTCAAGAATGGTGGAATTTTGAAGTATGTCCTTCGATCGTTAGTTAAAAAGGAAGATACTTAAAAACTTATGAAGAAGATATGGATAAAATATTTCTTCATCTTTTATCAATTTCATTATGGATTAATTTATCAATACTATACTGATCAAGTACAATTTGTAGTGGCCTATTACAATGTGTGTATATATATATTTGAACATTTTGCTGCAAACTTACAAAATTTTTATTGAAAAACTGAGCCCCTAATAATAGCTATCTAAAAATAGCTCATATGCATAATCGACCTTTTTTTTCGTAGTGAATTATTTGCTCAGTTTGTAAGATTTCCAAATTATGGGCATGTATGTTTATTTATTCATTTAAATTTAATTTCACTTGTTTAACTTTTTTTTCTTTTAAATTATACGCTTTGAGTCGATTCGGTATGGCATCACAATGTGTGCTGCACCGGTGAAAATGTATAACACATATATGCCCATAGAGGGTTATTTCAAAAAAAATAAAAAACAATGTAAAGGCAATACTATACGTCCTTCATTTTTCTACAATCATATGTTTATGCATGTATACAAAAACAGTTTTACAAAAAAAATATTTTTATGAACAAATTTATAGAATTTAAAAAATATTATAATAAATTATTTTTGTTTCTAATGTGTGAGCATATGGAAAAATAATCTCCATAATTTAAATATCATAAAAATATAACATGGATAATGATGATAATATTAATTATAGTATAAATTGATATATGTATGTTGGTAAGTTAAACAATACCAAAAGAGGTAGCATGCAATTGACTATTTGTCTTAAATAAAAGTTCATACAAATATTTATATGTGGTAATATTTTTGTTGTCATAATTTATGTGTTTTATATTATATCCATATATATACAGAAAAAAGTTTTTTTTAATACTTTTATCATTATAAATATGGTATATTTTTCTATCACAATTATTGTCTAAATTGAGGGTATTTATATTTTGATTAAAAAATAATGGGAATATATAATTATAGTAAAAAATTTCTTTATTTTTTTTTATAAATGATGTGAAATAATTTTTTTCGTTATTATTGATAGAATAATATATAAAAAAATGTTTTGGACCATCAACTTCAATTATATTATTATCAAAATATATGTCACAAAAAAAAGTTAATATATTTTTTTCATTGTATAATTTTTTATTATAATTAATTCTTTTTAAGTTACTACTTATATAATAATGTGTGATACTCGTTTGAATTTTATTTTTTTTGTTTTTTTTTATATTACAATACATATTATATTCTTCTTCGTTTTTTTTTTCCTTGCGAAGACTATTATTATATTCGATATTTTCCTCGTCTCTTTTTACATAACTTTCTTCATTGTTTAATATAACGAGGTCTCTAAAAATATTGTATATATGAAATAAAAATTTGTAAAAAGGGATTGTTTCTCGAATATTTTCCTTCATATATTTTTTATATACAAATATATTATGAGTTTCATTTTTTGTGGGCAATAAATTATTTAAATAATTTTTTTTCTTTTCTTTATTTATATGAGGGTGATTATAATTTTCTTTTATTGTATGATATATCTTACATGGATTTTTTTTTTTTTTTAAATTTTTACATAATTTTACTTTATTTATTTTTCTCATATTTTGCATATAGGAAAACAATAATGGTAAGCAATTCTGCACATATATTGATAAAAGTATAATGTTAGACAACAGATTTTCTGGTAAACATGAATTAAATTTCTTGTATTTTTTACAAATGAATATTTTGTTTTTTTTTGAGAAATTGTTCTCAGTATCATGAATTTCTTTATTATGTGCAGATATATATTTTTTTTTTTTTTTACACCATTCGATATTGTAGTAAAAATACTTAAACAAACACAAAACACTATATTCAAAATATGTTAAAAAATTAGTATTACCATTTTTATAACTATTTTTATGTATATATTTGTATATATTTAAATTGTCTTTATATTCTCTTTTGTAAATATCAATGTATGGATCAGATTTATCATTTGTTTTTTTTTCGTGTATAAATGTAAATAGATTATTGTCCAGTTCATTCATATTACTTTCATTTTTCTTTCCTTCTTTAATTTTAAGAACTAAAATTGCGTCTATATATTTATTAATCGAATCACAAATAACCTTATCATTATAATCACTGAAAGTTTTTTTGTTTAAAAAAAATAAAGTGAACTTGATTAAAAGTATGTTAAAAATATAAGTATACTGTAAATTATATTTTTGTAGTAAATAAAAAATTAAAGACGAATAATAAATAGATTTATTAAATAAATAGCTACTAAAATATAAGTAGCATATTATATAAAAATCTTTTTTTATGTTTATAATATTTAAATATTTAATACTATTTAAATATTTTTTTAAAACATTTATATTAAAATTTTTTTTATTATACTTTTTTTTTAATATTATATATTGAGCAAATTGTTCATCAGTATTTTTTTTATGCTTATTCAATAAACAGTCTAAAATATTTTTGCAGTTGTATATATTATTTGATATTAAATCTTTAAGTTGTTTTTCGCTGTCCTCTCTGCAATTCCTTACAATGTATGAATATGTTTGTCGTATTATAGATTTAGATATATGTACATAAAATAAACATATTTTATTATTTATATTAATTTCATATAAATTCGAATCATTCTTGTATGTGTGTGTTGCTTTTTGTTCGATATCATTAAGATAATTTTCTTCATATTCATTTTTTTCACTATTTACAGCTTTTTTGGAGAAAGAAATTTCAAACATTTCTTTCCCATCATTATAATTTTTAAACTCATTTACACATAAATTATGATTGTTAGGGGATATATTTATATTTGCAAAAATTTCAGCAAGTATATTTAACTGTTCTATATTTAAAAAATTAAAATTTTTTGATAAATGATATATATAGAAATCTAGTGCATATAAAAAAATGTCTGTATATAAGCTGTACTTATATCTAATAGTATTAGTTTCATTTGGTTTCACCTTGTTATAATTTTCGTCTTTTTTTTTTTTTCTTTCCTTTTGTTCTATAATACCAAAATAGCTTATATCTGTCTTTCGTTGTATATAGCCAAATTGTGTAAAAAAAAAATTATTTATATGCACAAATGAATTATAAAAATTGTTTTTTTTATCATAATATTCCCGTAAATTTTTGGAATATAAAAATGTTAACAATTGTATTAACTTGTTTTTTTTTCCACTGTTATATTCGTTTAAATAATGAAAATATTTATATAAAAAAAATTGAGGATTATTATAATAATTTTTGTTTAAATTTTTTTTTTCATTTTTATAGTCTTCATCCCAATTATATAAATTTAATATATTCATATATGTGTCGATATTTATCCTTGATACATTATACAAATAAAGTTTAATTAAAAATGGGTTGGATATGTGGTCGTTATTCGCAATAGCCGTAGTCATTCTTTTCCTTATTATCCAATGTAGCTTCATTCTTAATTTCAGGACTATGTGACATTTGTGAGGGATATTGATAGTATAGTTGTCAAGTTTGACACAGACATATATATATGTTTGTTTATTTATATTTATGGCTACGATTGGAAATGTATGGTATTATACACTTTAATGATAATCAAGGCTTATGTTTGATTCAGAGCCATTCCTGTACACTTTTAGAGAATAAAAACACAAAATTGGCTAAATATTCTGAAAAAAGAACTAAACATAATTAATATAACGTTACTATTATCTACATTCATAGTATAATGATTTTATAGTTTTCAAATAAAATTTAAAAAATGTATGTTCTACTGTAATTTTTGATAGTCGCTTTGTAATATCTTATTATCAGTTTTGCATTTTTTCTCGCATTTTTATCGTTTTAATTTTACTGTAGAAATTATTCTATTACTCCATCAATTATTTATATGTTTAAGAAAAAATAAAATAAAAATAGCAATGTTATATATATTTTACGAATAATGCATATAAATAATTTTTTTTTCTTTTTTCGAGAACATATCTTTATGGTGTTTTCCAAAAATATATAAAAAAAATAAATATACCCAGCATTTTCAGTAAAACAAATAATGTTGAAAATATCGAGGGAAACTAAATTATTCCACCGACTGGTTGTAAAATACAATTTTTATCCAAACACACATTTATGTATGTTCATAAATAATTAAACAAATATACATATGTATAGGGAATAGTATTATGGCCAATTTTACTACAATGCAATGTAATAGTCTTTTCTTTATATTTTTGGAAACATAAAAAATAAATAAAAAAAAAGTGATAGTTGGAAGAATATTATTTCAACGTGAATTAATGTGAATGTTTTATAAGGTGGGAATAAATATAAATATATGTTGAAGTATAAAAAGAGATCTTGTTAATACGCAATTTATTTGGCTAGCTCTTCATTTGAATTAGATATTATTTATTATATATATTATATGTATGTATACATTTCCAACTTTCAAACAGAGTTCAGAATAAAAAAAGTAAAATGCTTAGGTTGCGACGTTTTAATAAATTGTGGACAAAATCTATTTTTTTTAATGTTCGTAATTTTTGTGAAAATAAAAAAATTCATTACAATGGACCAAAGGATACATATATAAATTCTGGGCTTGAATTAAAAAATGAAGACACAGAAAAGTTAATAAGTTTAATGAAAGAGAGTTTAAAATTAAAACTTTTGACATGCACATATTATTCAGAAGAGATAGGGAAACATTATTTAGAACTAGCAATATTAGAGCATAAAAATTTATTATTAAATGATTCGAAAAATCATTATTTAAAAAGTTATGAAATATATAAAAAAATTCACAGCGAAAATAGTATAATGTGTGCAAATATACAAACATATATAGGTGTTATTTATAAAGATTTAGGAGATTTTAAAGCATCAGAAGAATTTTTGCAACTTTCATTAGCAAATAAAAAATTAATATGTAATGATAAAAATTATTTAATTGTGGATACACTTAATAATCTTGGGTCTTTATATCAACATAAAAAAAACTATACAACATCAATCGAGTATTTTGAAGAATGTATAAGAATTTTATTATCGTCATCAATATATTTACATAAAAATGAGCAAATAGCTTTATGTTATTATAATTTATCTTTTTCTTACATTGGAATAAATGATCTTAATTCTGCAATAACATGTTTAATACGTTCATATCAAATGGCTCAAAATGCTTTTGGTCCTGACCATATGTTAACAATTAGAATAAAAAATTTATGGGAGCGTTTAGAAAATGAAGTAATAGAAGGTAAATAATATAATAATAATCTTAGTGTGCTACAAAATACTTAAGTTTATTTTTGGTATTGTAATTAAATAACTTATTACACATATAGATATTTATTTCGTGAAATTTGGAAGTGTATATATATGCCCATTATCAATATATATATTTTTTAATGTTTTTTGTGATAAAAAATTAAGATTATAATAATAATTCTAAAATAATACAGAACAACCATAATATAAATTAATAAAAAAATAATATAAATAAGTTATAATTTGTTTAGTGTTAAAATGTGATTTTCGATTTATCTTATTATTTTGTGGATAGTCAAAAAAATATGAAGAAAAAATAAAAATAAAAAATAAACCAGCATTTAGTATTACAAAAAATTAATTTTTTATTATCCTCTATATAAGTGCATATGACTAACATATATGTAAGCAATGCAAACATATCATATAGGAACATGAAATTATATATACATGTGTGTAAAAAAATGCATATCATATGCTATGTTGTTTATATAATGTAGAAAAATATAAACATGAGCAACGATAGAAAGACGATTAATAAAATATTTCAATTAAAAAGAAAAAAAAAGTTTTTATGAACATCACATATATTGTATACCACGCAGTGCGTATATTTATTAAAAAAAATAGCTTTTGCAATATATGTAAAGTTGAAAAATGCAAAAAAAAATATAAGAATAATGATATAAATTAGTTATAAGCCAGTTGTATATAGATATGCACAAATATAGGGAATAATATACATAATAGATGCATTTGTTAATTTTATGTTTTGAATTATTTTATATAGTTTTTCAATTTTATTATACCATTAAGCATATCATATATACCCAATGGGATATATCTCCACAAAAATCTAGCAATTTCTTCAGTTTTGACCCATCGTACAACGATAATTTATTTGTATATTTTTTATAATCTGTATATATATTAATCAAATAAAATATGAGATATGTCATTGTGGTTATTTAAAATAATTTATATTTTTGATAACTATATAAAACTTATAACTTGTTGTAGAAATCTTTTTCTCCCAACGCACAAAAATGTGGGTCACCCAAAAAAAAGAAAAGAGAAAGAAATGGGAAAGAAATGAGACATATAGAAAATTGTAAATATCTTCAAATAATATCTATGACAATATGTCAATTTTATTATCTTTCTATAAATATTATTATGGTTATTATTTTTTTTGAAATATGGGGCTCTTCACTATTATTTAGCATGTAACTACTTTAATTGCTCAAATATACCCATTTTTAGATGGAACGTATTTCAAGAGGATTCTTCAGAAGATTCACTATTATCCTTGTTCATTTCCATATACATATTTTCTCTTATGTCCCTATTTATAGTAAATCCACATATTTGTGGAGTATAATAATTTTTTTTTTTATCAGATAGTATATTAAATGATAAGGCAAAAAAAGAGGCAAAACTAGTACCAAAATAAGAACCATCTAATTGATTAATTAATGAATTTTTATGAGGATAATATGTTTCGCAACATCGAGGGCAATATAAAAGTGGACTTAAAAATTTAGGTACTTCTGATATAGCTGTTGGCAATAACTTTGCATTATCACAATATATACTTGGGCATGTTCCATAAATACCAGATTTATATTTTTCTCTCATAAGAGCTAAACCTTTTGAAGTTAAAATGAAACGGCTATGTATTAGCCCATATAAACATGCTGCATTTTGTTCATATATATCTTTATTTTTATATAATTCTTCTGATCTTCTATTTATTTCATCATCATCTTCATCATAATCATCATCATCATCATCGTCATCATCGTCATCATCTTCATCTAATATAATTTTTAATAATTTTTTAAAATGTGGTACTTTATTTTGTAACCCAATTAAATTAAATTCATCTCTAATAAAATCTTCATCGACTTCTACTAAAAATATATTTTGTTTTAGTTGGCAAAACCACTCAATCCACGAGACCTACATGAAATAAATATATGATATGAAAATGGAGGAAATGTGTTAAAATTTACCAAATAGCTTTACAATATACATTTAAATTGAAAATGTATAAAATTAATTTTTTTTTTTTTTAAAAAACAATATATAAGTATATTCATTACATAATGTATTGATGAATATATTTTTCAGTTTTTCTATAAAAAATTATGATTTTTTTTTTATTTTATATTACCGTAGCCTCGTTAAAATCGTCTTCATCATATTCGTCGTCATCATCATAATCATCATCGTCATCATCATCATCATCATCATCGTCGTCATCTTCCTCTTCTTCCTCATCTTCATCTTCTTCTTCTTCATCCTCTTCCTCTTCTTCCTCTTCTTCCTCTCCTTGTTCGTCTCCTTCATCTTTAACTTCTAAACCTGAAATATGTTCATTTTCATCATGGTCATATTCTTCCTCCTTATAATCACTTCGTATTGGGCTATCAAAATATTCACCTGAAAGTTCTACATCCTCTTCCTGATTATCTTCTTCTTGAAATGTATTATTTAGGCTGTCATCTGATATATGATCCATGCTATTTTTAAAAATATTTTTAATTAGGAAACGTACTTGATATATATATATATATATATATTTTGCACCTATATGTATTTATATACGTTTATTTATATGAACTGCCCAAAAGTTGAAAATATAAATTTTCCAAATATAATTTTTGAATTGGTTTTAAAAACATATTATTACTATTATGTAAAGAAATGTATGTAATTATTTACAGATATGTTTATACATAAAAAATGTAAAAAAATAATAAATAGATAATAAATGAAAATAAAAATGATAACAATAACGCATAGATATGTGGATAGATATAATATACAAAATAGCACAGAATTCCCTTTAACATGCCTTTCTTTATTTATTTAATTTCATTGTACATATTTGTATACATAACTGCGCTCGATTTAAAAAATTCTAAAAACACAACAAGCGCATATATATATATATTTCAATTCTTTTTATTATTCCAACATTGTAATAATATATTTATATATATTATGTATGGATTATGGTGCTCATAGATTATATAATATGCGTACTTATAAATGTTTTATAAAATTAATAAAAGTAATAACGATAATAAATATGTGGCATCACTAAATATATAGCGGAAACATTTTACATTTAAAAAAAATATATATATTTATATATATTTTGGCATTTATGTAAAACAAAAAACCAGCCCAGATATATTTTTGATATTATTCCGTTTTCGGTAGTTTGAAAAAAACACTTTTCAATTATTTCTATACATATCGTGATATAAAATGCGATGTACATACATACTATATATATATATGTATATTGCATTTCATGCTTATTATATAACACATATTATTATATAGGGGGGAATTAATGATTTTGGTAAAACTTGATGATATTGAAAAGCTTCCCTTTTGTGTATCCAAATATCGAAGACCTTTATGTATAAATATATTTATATGAATAGTGGAAACTTTTTCGATTTTTATGAAAAATAAACTTTTTCACGATAAAAAAAATGAAAAATCATAACAATATATTTCGAGGGGTGTCAACAAACATATGAATAAATAGTATATATTAATAATTTCATATATTTTATTTATTCTAAACTTAATAATTCTGAATATAATATAGTATGCACTATATTTTTTCGAAATAAAAAGATTTTTTAAAACACACTTTTTTATAAATTTTATAAGTATTTATATTTTTCTCTATTTTTTCCTTAGATCATGTAAAATGTATGATTTTTTATTTATTCTAATCGTTGTGATAATATTATCAAATAGGGCATGGGTCATTTAGAACGAATTAAAGTCTACATATACATATTATTGTGCGAAACGTTTTATTTAAATCTTATAGCTTAATGCTAGTATAAAAATTGGAGGTAAAAAATGTGTATGTATATATATTTGGTACGTGTGTTTAAAATAAGGAAAAAAACATAAGTGAAAATTTTAAGTTATCCATAAAGACACAAAAAAATATTCGCAGCAAAATAATATGCAATTAGCATATTTTTTCATTGTATTTAGATTACATGAAAATTATAAGACATGCTTAAGTCTATATGTGTGTACTTATGTAAAATTGTGTTTTAAAAACATAAGGCACAAAAATTTATTAAAAAAATCAAAAGAAAAAGGGTATGAATATTTGGTTGTATATTTTATAAATTATATTGCAATTTTTAAAATCGATTTTAGCAGAACATTTAAAAAGGGAAATTACGATGCATTTTTTTGTTTGTTAATTTTTCTAAAGTTCAAATTTCGAACTGATATATAGATGTTATTTTGAAATATTCTTTAGTTTAATTTGTAAATCATTAATTAAATCAGTTAAATTTTTTATAAAATCGTCATAAATAGGAGTTATGAAGTTAATTAATTCTGATACCCTTATATTTTGGTTATTTACATTTTCATATTTCAATAATTCAGATTTTAGATTTTTGGATATATCGTCGTTGTTCTTTATTGATTCTAAAACCCCCTTTTTTGCTTCTCCTTTTCCATATTTTAAAATGATGTGACTTTTATTAAGTTCGTTTATTTGAATTAGGCTATTTAATTTTTTTAATATAAAGTTACAAACATTTTTTATTTTTTCTTTTTGTATATATATATAAGCATTTGAGGAATTGATAACGTGGGTTTTGTTGTCTGTAAAAAAAAAGTTATAATTATAGTTTTTTTAAAATACACACATTATATATATACATATGTATTATTACTTTCAATGAAAGATCGAAGAATTCCATCTATAATATTCAATTTTTCTTCTGGAACAAAACTGTATTTTGATAGGCTGTAAAATGGGGAACATATATATATTTATTTTGTATACGCATATATATGTTTTTATTGTATCAAAACATTAAAATATACTAGCCCCCCTTTTTTGGTATTATATAAACAAAATTTAATAATAAAATAAATAAAATTTAATTATTCTTAAAACTTACAGTTTCACAACATCATCAGAAGTATCTTCAAACGAAGCTTCTATGTCGAGAAATAAATCTTTTATAGTTTGCTTTGTTGCATTTATATCATTACTAAAGTCATCTGAAAGTTTGTCAAATTCTTCAATGATCTAAATATAAAAATTAAAAGCAAAAAAATATTTATTTGGCATTTATTTTTTATGCGTTTTTGTTTAATTATTATTTCCATACGTCAATATATATCGAATTTTAAAAAAATAATACATTATTTTTCGAATGATCAATATTAGTTTCTTTCTTAATATGTTTATCTAAAGAGATATTATTTCCTTTTGGTTCAATGCCTAAAAACAAAAAAAGATAACAATGAATAAAACTGCTTCACAATAATTATGAGGATCCACAATGGTGGACATCCATAAAAATATATTATATATATATATAAGTTTTAAAAATAATTTTTATATTCTCTGATAATAAATGTCTTATGAGTTGTGTGTATATATATATAACTTCTCCTACATTGTGTAGAAAATATTTATGTTTCATTCATATTTATTTATTATATATCTGTATGTATTGTTATTAGTTACTTAAATTAAAAGATAAAACACATTTTAAAATGATAAATAGGACTAAAATGGTAATTGGTATTTTCATTGTGTTAAACGATATGTGATAATTAATGAGGGTTTATTTTTGTGAATTTATGTCTCAAATCATGAAACCTTAAATTAGTGTTGTATATAGATTTTACACATAAAAGTTCAAATTTATACTATTGTGTGAAACCACGTTTTTTGTATTAAAAGACAAATAATAAATAAATAAAAATGAGTCTGCTTCATATTATAAATTATATATATATATATGCGTTTATGGATAATTAAAGACAAGATAATCATATATTATATATTTTTTTATGTCTGGGGTAAAACGGGAAAGAAGTATATCCAAATAATGTGTAATAGGTTTTCATTTTATAAATTAAACAAATGCAGAATATTATTTAAAATGATAAATTTATAATTGTCCAGAACATATATAAGTGTGTTACGTTTTTAAAGGCAAAATTGCCCATTTTTTATTAAACGGTTGAAAATTTCAAAAAAAATTGAGCACATAAAAACTCCATAAATATTGGTATTATATTAAAAAAAAATATAAACATGCATAAATATTTTTTTTTGGCTAGCCCAAAATTTAATACCATATTGCTAAATGGTATGTATTTTGATGGGAATTAAAGTACAACTCCATATGAAAAAGAAAACAAAAAATAGTATATGAATTATATATACATATATTTATTCGACACAAATCCCCTATATCGTATGTTAGACATGTTAACTTTATAAATTCAGGAAATATAAACATATTAACAAAAAATTTATATTGATATAATTTTTTAAACACGCATGCAAAAAGAAAAATAAAACAAAATTTGTAAAATAAAAATTATAAATAAGAAATTAAGTTGCCAATAGTCCATCAGTTGGTTTTACTATTTAGGATGTAAACTTAAATAGTAAACAGTATATAGCAAGATGACCTTTTTCGCATTGCTTCTTTAATAATCTATTCCTTATATTCAAAATATAAACCGTAATATGTTCAAATTAGTATTTAACCAAAAGCGCAATATTATCGGAAAAATATATTATAGTCATTTTTCTCTTGAGACAAATACACAAACCTTATCAAAACGGAAGTATGTGTGTATTTTGGATATACGATGAAAACTTCTTAAATCTAAAGATAAAATATATCTATTTATTATAATAATCATCGTTATTTCTATTTATTTATGTAGTTGTATTTAAAAAAAGAGTTTAGTTCATATATACTTAATTTTTTTTTTTCAAGTATTTAAATTATACACATTTAACATATTAATATATGTGCTCATTTGGTTAGTATTTATAAAATTCATAATAATATGACTTTTTATTCTAAAAATAATTTTAATAGCTTAGTATAATAAAATAATTTCAATTATTGTAATAAGGGGCACCACATATTTTATTGAAAATTCCAGTTTGATATATAAGCACCATCAACCAAAATATATCTTTAAAAAATATAAGTGCGAGTGGGAGAAGCTTTATATATATAATTATCTTATAAAATATCACGGTATTTTTATACATACTTGCATGTGTGTATTAGGTTAATTACATTGAAGAATTGTATTTTGTTACAAACAAAAAAATAAAATAATGCATATTTGTTTTTGTGCATTTTTTTTCTTGTATATATATGTTGTAATATCAAATATATGATAGTTTAATATGTACCATATTAAATAGTGATATCTCTAAAAAAAAAAAAAAAATTATTTATACATGTAATATAATAATATATATTTCATTTTTGAAGGGGGCGTGAGCAAGCTATATTTTTAAGAACAAAGCTATATCGAATTTTTTTTGAATTTATAATTTTCTAAAAATTACATTTAAAATTATGAATTTTTTTTAATTAAAAATATAAAATTTATATATAATAAATTTTCTTATATTTACTATCATATAATGTAAGTTTGTGTGATATAGATATATTTATATATTATATTTTTTTAAATATACAGCTTTTTTTTACAACAAAGTGTGCGCATAAAAAAATATACATATAGTAAAAAAAAAAAAAAAAAAAAAAAAAGCTGGATACTTAAAAAAATATAAATTTACCTGACCCACGCAAATATGTTATATTAAATTATTAACTTTCTATCGTATTATTTATTAACTAATTCATTTGTTACTTTCACATTCACTCCTTTTTTATTTACGTTAATTAAATTAATTATATTAACATAATATATTTTTGGCTTTTATTCCTATATATTTGTTTGTTAAAAATGTTGTTTTAAGTTATAAAAAAATATAAAACAAATATATAAATATGTGTATATAATATATATTATATATATTTGCAACTTTTTATTTGTTCTAGTTCCTTTTTTGTTTTTATTTATTTTTTGGTTCTTATATTATTATAATTAAAAAAAAAGGTTTTTAATATTTTTTTGTTTTTTTATTTAATACAGGAATCTATAATATACTATATTTTTTAACGTTATATTTTTAATTTTGATTTTTCTCGTTTCTCGTTTTTCGTTTTTGTTTTTGTTTTTTTATTGTATTTCTTTATTTAAAAATGGCTGTTACAAATGAGGAATTAAAAACAGCCCATAAAATTGTTAGAAGAGTTTCAAATATTGAAGCTTTTGATAAAAGTGGAGTAGTCTTTAAGGTAATAGAAATTGCACATAGTATATTATATATATATTTATTTATTTATTTTCGTATTTTTGCCCATTTAAATTTGTATGTAATATATTTTTTATTTTATTTTACATTAGGGATATCAAATATGGACAAATATATCCCCAACTATAGAGGAAGATCCCAATGTTATGTTTGTTAAGTGTGTTGTGCAACATGGCTCTAATCAAGATAAATTAAATGTCGTTCAAATTGATCCACCTGGAAACGGAACGGTTAATAGTCATAAAAAATATATATATATTTGAAATAAAACATGATAATGAATTGATATCATTGATATTATAACATTACATAAAGGTGTGTATATAAATAAATATATGTTTGTTAATATTTCTTTCTTTTTAGCCATACGAAATCGACATAAAAAATGCATGGAATTGTAACTCACAAGTAGACCCTATGTCATTTGGTGATATCGGTTTATTAAACCACACAAATACACCCTGTGTTCTTGACTTTTTGAAGCATAGATATTTAAAGAATCAAATATACACCACTGCCTGTCCTTTAATTGTTGCAATAAACCCATATAAAGATTTGGGAAACACAACTGATGAATGGATTCGTAAGTATCGTGATGCATCTGACCACACTAGGTTACCACCCCATATTTTTTCATGCGCAAGAGAGGCTTTATCAAATTTACATGGCGTTAACAAGAGTCAAACTATTATTGTCTCTGGTGAATCTGGTGCAGGAAAAACCGAAGCAACAAAACAAATTATGAAATATTTTGCTTCATCAAAAAATGGAAACATGGATTTATATATTCAAACAGCAATTATGGCAGCTAACCCAGTTCTTGAAGCTTTTGGTAATGCCAAGACAATAAGAAATAACAACTCATCCCGTTTTGGTCGTTTTATGCAGTTGGCTATATCTCATGAAGGAGGTATACGAAATGGTTCAGTTGTTGCATTTTTATTAGAAAAATCAAGAATTATAACTCAAGATGACAATGAAAGATCATATCACATATTTTATCAGTTTTTAAAAGGTGCAGATAAAAATATGAAAGCTAAATTTGGTTTGAAAGGCATTAAAGATTATAAGTTATTGAATCCAAATTCACCTGATGTCGATGGTATAGATGATGTAAAGGATTTTCAAGAAGTAGTAGCCTCATTAAAAAATATGCAATTAAATGATGAGCAAATTGAAGTAATATTCTCAATAATTGCGGGTATTTTAACATTAGGTAATGTTAGAATAATAGAAAAAACTGAAGCTGGTTTATCCGATGCTGCAGGAATTCATAATGATGATATGGAAATATTTAGAAAAGCATGTGAATTAATGTTTTTAGATCCCGAATCAGTAAAGAGAGAGTTATTGATTAAAGTTACTATTGCTGGAGGAAATAGAATTGAAGGAAGATGGAATAAAAATGACGCAGAAGTATTGAAATTATCTTTATGTAAAGCAATGTATGAAAAATTATTTTTATGGATTATAAAGAATTTAAATAGTCGAATTGAACCAGAAGGTGGATTTAAAGCATTTATGGGTATGTTAGATATTTTCGGTTTTGAAGTTTTTAAAAATAATTCATTAGAACAATTATTTATTAACATTACAAATGAAATGCTACAGAAAAATTTTGTTGATATTGTATTTGAAAGAGAATCTAAATTATATAGAGATGAGGGAATATCAACCGCTGAATTAAATTACACATCTAATAAAGAAGTGATTAGTGTATTATGTGAAAGAGGAAAATCAGTTTTATCGTATTTAGAAGATCAATGTTTAGCACCAGGAGGATCAGATGAAAAATTTGTAAATGCATGTGTTGTAAATTTAAAGAGTAATGAAAAATTTATACCAGCAAAAGTTGCATCAAACAAAAATTTCATAATACAACATACTATTGGTCCAATTCAATATTGCTCTGATAACTTTTTGCTTAAAAACAAAGATGTGTTAAGAGGAGAATTAGTTGAAATTATTTTAGGATCTGAAAATAAAGTAGTTAGTGGATTATTTGAAGGCCAAGTAATTGAAAAGGGTAAAATGGCTAAAGGTTCATTAATTGGTTCCCAATTTTTAAATCAATTAACTTCTTTAATGACATTAATTAATAGTACTGAACCACATTTCATTCGATGTATCAAACCAAATGAAAATAAGAAACCATTAGAATGGTGTGAACCCAAAATATTAATTCAATTGCATGCCTTATCTATTTTAGAAGCCCTTGTTTTAAGACAATTAGGATATTCATATAGAAGAACATTCGATGAATTCTTGTACCAATTTAAATTTGTAGACATAAATACTTCTGAAAACTCTGCACTTGATAGTAGAGAAAAATGTAATCAGATATTAAAGATTTCAGGCCTTTCTGATGATATGCTTAAAATAGGAAAGACAATGGTATTTTTGAAACAAGATGGCGCAAAAATGTTGTCAAAGATGCAAAGAGAAAAACTTGTAGAATGGGAAAATTGTGTAAGTGTAATTGAAGCTGCAATTATGAAGTACAAACATAAGCAAAATGTTGAAAATAACGTATCTTCTCTTATGAGAGTTCAAGCTCATATAAGAAAGAGAATGGTTGCTTAAGGGGAGAGCACACACTGAGACATAATTTATACACACGAGAGCAAATACATAGATGAATACATATTCAATTTTTCGTTTGTCTGTATTTTTTTGTATAATATATTTTATTTTTTTGTATATTACTCCGATGTTAATTTGATTTATTTGATATTTTATTATTATATATTTTTTTCGATATCATAACTATAGTATATATATATATATATTAATATAACAACTTTGCCCTCAATCCGCGTTTTACATATGTATACATATAAGTATGTGTATGATTAAACGGAAATTGTTTTATTAAATATATTTTAAAGATCATTTGTCAAAAAATAAATAAAGTTTATCCCTTATGTATACATATATATGTGTAAATAAAGGGATATGTTGCTCATATATAATATTTGAATTTGTTTACTTTTTTTGGTAACTATTTTTAAAACAATATGAAAATATTTATAGTTTGAAAGAAAACATTTATAAAAAAATTTAAGAAAAACTGTTAAAGGTTAAAAAAATGATAGTTTTATTGAATAAAACGATGATATTTAATATTTGGTATGGTTGCAATGAACATAAAAATTCCAAATTAAAAAAAAGGATAAGACAAAAAGCGTAAGAGAGTGTGATTACAAATTATATCCTAATTATCGAGCTTCATATTGCATAACTATAAAAAGAAGAAGGAATTATAAAAAATATATATATATAGCATGGATATAATATATATATATAACATTAAACGAATAACTATGTAATGATAAGGTGTATAATAAAAAAAGATGGTTTACCGCGTCGGCTTCTTTTCTTAAAAAATATTTTTGATCCACAATTTTTACATCTCAATGAGGCATTAGGTGGTATTACTGTATCAATTCCGCATTCTGATTAAAAATATAAAAATTAATGTGAATAAATGCAATGGGGAATTACAAAAAATATATACTGAACTTTCATCCATATATTATACATAAATATGAGACAACAAATAGATAAATTGAAAACTGTTTTTTCTTAATATATGCATACCTCCACAAATATAAACAACGGGATCGGTTGATATATCTTCGTCATGCTCTCTTATATACATTTTCTGGAATTACATTTATTTAATCGCTTGTTTATATTCGATGAATTGTATAATTTTAAATAAGTTTATCGTGTTTGAATATTTATTATTTATATTTTTTCCTCGAAATTTAGTTTAATAAAATAGAATTCAATATATATAAACTTCTTTCAATATACGCAATTATTTATGTGATTAATGTAAAGAGAATCAAAGGAATAGTTTATTTGATTTATATATTTTTAAATGTTTCGATTGCCTTCGTTCTATGCAAAAATCATGCATGAAACATCGATTTTTGTATTTTTTTAATTGTTATATAAGATATTAATTTTTTATGATAAATTGATAAAACATACGCTTAATTTAAAAAAAATTGTTATTCAATTACTCTTTATTATTTTTTTTGTATTTGTTTAAAAAAATTGTATTTATGTAATGATTTATATAATTAATAGCTACATGGATACCGAAATCCTATAAAGTTATATATTTTATATTATTGTCATCACTGGAAAATAAAATAAATAAATCATGCATGTATAAGTCACACTACTTCATCATTTTAAATAAAATGTAGAATATAAAAATACGTCAAAGCTCCTTATAAATAATTCGAGGAAACAATAATCACAAGTTTTATAATTGTTGTGTCAATATTTCAGTAAGAGCCTATGATAAGAATATTCACTAACCAATTTTTATTTGGCTATATTTATATACGCATATAATAAAAAAAAAATAGTATATACGTATATTTTTATTTTATAATATTTCCCCCTTATCTTAAACTTCGAAATGTAAAAACATTTTAAATAAAATAAATAAAACCCAATATTTTATGTGTTTTGTAAATTATTATTTTTTCCTTATATTTATAATGTTTGTACCAAATATGTGCACTAGGATTTAGTAGTAAAATATTATAGTCTGGGATAAATGTAATAAAAAAAAATATATGAATTATTTTTATATTATAGATTTTATTTTTTTTAACTTGTATTTTATATATATAAAAGGGTAATAATTAAGAAAAAAAAAACAAAAAAATGAATTAATTATACTTTGGCTATGCTAAATATATATGTGTATTGTGATGTTTGTTAAATGCTGTGATTAAATCACTGTGAAAAGGTGGTTTATTGTTTGCATAATTTTTGTACCATGATACAATAGTTTTATTTGTGCCCTTTTCGCCAATTTATATTCCCAATAATATTTATTTGGAAACATATTTTGATATGTTCTTGCTATAAGCTTATATACCCACCTTTTTTGAAAGGGGGAATAATAACGCATATAACTGTTTTTTATTTGTACGAAATAGTTAATTGTATTATGCAACTATAAATTAATTGAACCATATATATTATTATTATTATATTTATATATATGTTTGTTTATTTTATAACACTTGAAGAATAAGTGTGTAATTTTCGTGCATTATTTATGGGAATACATAGAGCGGAAACGTATAAAAAGTCGTCTACATTTTTTGAACGATATAAAGAATAACCTTTTTATACACATTTTTCAAATACTTATTGAAAAGAGTTGTCAAAGTGATTTCGCACTCATCTTATACCCCTCCAAAAATCAGAATATAAAAAATTGCTTATTTAATTAATTTAGATAGTCCTGTGGTTATTGCTTTTTTATTATACTAAAAAGAAACACACACATATTTGCAATGCCCTTTTAGGGAATAACGTAATTGAATTTTCATAAAACATTTATTTATATTTTTTTTTGAAGAAAATATATTTCAAAATAGCTAATCAATTCAAAGTCTAAAAAAATGAATGACATAAAAAAGATAGTAATCGATGAAATAAGGAGGAACTTGGTTTATAAGAAACCAGTAGGGCCAATAATGAGTTTAAAAGATATTTTAACATTAAGTCAAGAACAGGAATCTCAATTTAATAAAGAAGTTCAAGGTTTAGGGTTGAATGTAAATAGTATCCATCATAACTCAACCCCATCATTTTTATATGAAATGGCTTTAAAATATGAATCTAATTCATATATAACAAGTACAGGAGCATTGTGTTGCACATCTGGTGAAAAGACAGGAAGATCTCCATCGGATAAAAGGATTGTAAAAGAGAGTAGTTCAGAAAATGACATATGGTGGGGCAATGTCAATATACCAATAAAAGAGAAATCTTATGAAATAAATAAAGGTCGAGCTATAGATTATTTAAATTTACAGCCAAATTTATATGTAATAGATGCATATGCAGGTTGGGATGAAAGTTGTCGAATAAAAATCCGTGTTATAACATCTAGAGCATATCATGCATTATATATGTTAAATATGTTAATACCACCCAAAACAGCAGAAGAAATTCAAAATTTTGTACCAGATTTTATAATATACAATGCTGGTGACTTTCCATCAAATAGATTAACAGAAGGTATGTCTAGTAAAACATCTGTGATAATAAATTTTGGTGCAATGAATATGGTAATATTAGGAACACAATATGCGGGTGAAATGAAAAAAGGAATATTAACATTATTTATGTATAAAATGCCAAAAGAAAATAAATTACCACTACATTCTTCATGTAATGTAGGTAAACAAAATGATGTTACATTATTCTTTGGTTTATCGGGTACTGGTAAAACAACATTATCAGCAGATTCTAACAGATATTTAATTGGAGATGATGAGCATGTATGGACAGACAATGGAATATTTAATGTAGAAGGTGGCTGTTATGCTAAATGTAAAGGATTATCTAGAAAACAAGAACCTGAAATATTTCAAGCTATTAAATTTGGAGCGATATTAGAAAATGTTATTATGGATCCTATAACTAGAGATGTAGATTATAATAATTGTTCAATTACTGAAAATACTAGATGTGCTTATCCATTATCTTATATTGAAAATGCTAAAATACCTGCATATATTAATAGTCACCCAAAAAATATAATTCTTTTGACATGTGATGCTTTTGGCGTTATACCACCTTTATCAAAATTAAATGTTTATCAAATGATGTATCATTTTGTTAGTGGATATACAAGTAAAATGGCAGGAACAGAAGATCATATATTAAAACCAACCGCTACTTTCTCTTCTTGTTATGCTGCCCCATTTTTAGCTTTACATCCGATGGTTTATGCAAAAATGTTAGCAGATAAGTATGAAAAGCATAAACCAAATGTTTGGTTATTAAATACAGGATGGATATATGGTGCTTATGGAACAGAAAATGGAGAAAGAATTCCATTAAAATATACACGAATGCTAGTTGATTATATACATGATGATAAACTAAACAATATTAAATATAAGCAAACTCCAATTTTTAATTTTAGTATACCTGAGCATTTAGAAGGAATTCCAGATGAAGTGTTAGATCCTTTTATTGGATGGAAGAATAAAGAAGATTACGCTGTCAGTTTGAAAACCTTAGCTCAAGAGTTTATTACAAATTTCGATTTATATTCGGACAAAGCAGACCCAAATATTTTATCTGGAGGTCCCTCCATTTGATCTAAGTTAATAAACAAATTCTCGGTAGATAAAATTTATATTGGGGAATTTGATTCTTTTTTTTTTTATAACACAACATGTAAATTGCTTGTATATTTTTATATAGCCATGACTGTGTTTATAATTTTTTGAGATAAAAAAAATTTAATATAATTCCCCACAATGTATCTTTTCGTTTTGTTTAGTATTAGATCGATTTATTGTTTTTAGGGATAATTTTTTTTTTTAATTCGATTTTTTTTTTTTTTTAAAAAAGAAAAAACATGGATTTTATTTTGGTAATATATTATCTATGCTTGAATATAATTAAATGTTTTATTTTATTATCGATTGAGGCATGCTTCACGTATATGTGTAAGTAGATAGATCATATTTTTAGTGACCTTATTTTATTTCCATATTTGTATTTGTAACTATATATATGTGTATACACCCATGTATAGACTGCTATATATTTTTACATAGCTCTTGAAAACTAATTAAAAACAGACTTTAAACTAATAAATCTATAATTATAAAAAAAATCAAAGAATTTAAGAAATATGTTAGTAACTTGAGAAAATGTTTTTAATTTATTTTTTGAACAAAATTAAAGAATAAATTGAATAAAAGTTTTACAAAGTGTGGTAATTTTACGATGATTATATATGAATTTTTTATTGAAATATGGTAATGTATAATTAAAATTTTTTTAACTAATTTAATATTTTTTCTTATGTTACGTATCGAAATCGAGTCGTATTTTTGAGTTTATAAAATTTATGAAGATCATAAATTTTGTTAAAAAAAAAATAAACTAAAACAAAAAGACAAAAAAATGAAAATAAAAAAAATAAAAATATTAAGAGGAAATAAATAATCCCATAGAAATTTATTTAATATTTTGTTTGCCCGCATTTGGTATGTTCCTTTTTGAAGATTGAAACCATTTTTTCCTGTGTTCTATTGCCAATTTTCTAGCTTGTAAGAAACCAAATGTTTTGACTAAAAATTTTTTGTCACGCCTCTTTTTATTTATAGTACAATTAACAACCCAAGCATTTGTATAGGAATCATAATGTACCCCAACAATTCTTGGTAGTTTTTTTGAAATATCTGAGCAATCTTTAATAAATTTTTTTTGATGTTTCCAATTAAGAATTTCTTCACGAGTATTTAAATAATTTTCAAAAGAATAAATATCAGCATATTTTGTTTCAATTTGATTAATATTATCAAAAAAAGAATCAGATAGCCATTGAGAATTTAGTAGAATAAAAATTCCAAGGTGTTCTTCTTTTTTACTCACTTTTTTAAAGACATAATTATTTACTTCTTTATTATTAAATAGTTCATCGTAATGTTTTTTTAAATAACAGTCTTGTAAATTATTTTCACACAAAAAACTGTATATATCTTTGTTCATCGATTGTTTGGAGATATTTGGATGTATAAATGTATTATTATGATTATTATTTCCTATATTTGTGTTTTCAAAATTATTTATCTTTTTATTTTCGTGTTCATAATAACGATGAGATATATTATTTGCTTCAGTGTCTAATTCCGTCATATTTTCATTTTCATCCTTACTAGAATAATCATTTTTATCTATATATTCAGAAGTGGTACCATTATCGAACATGTTTGGCATTGTTAATGGGATAGTGATTGTATCATGTGTTTTTTCCATATTCAGTTTATCATTTAATTCAATTGTATGGTCTATATTGTTTGGCATACAAAAATCATTAAAAGAATTTCCCATATTTTCTTTTTCTA
This sequence comes from Plasmodium berghei ANKA, assembly GCF_900002375.2. Taxonomy (NCBI): domain Eukaryota; phylum Apicomplexa; class Aconoidasida; order Haemosporida; family Plasmodiidae; genus Plasmodium; species Plasmodium berghei. The sequence continues at coordinate 2,105,375 of NC_036171.2, forward strand.
TTGAATTAGGAGATTTGTTTCTACTATCAAAATCTATATCACAATAAGTATTCGAAATGTAGGAATTGTTATTGATATTAGATTGGGTAGTCATGCTATTTGTGTTTTGTAAATCTCTGTTTAATTGCTTACTTTTTTTGCTCTCATCGTCTGTGAAATATAAAGGTATATTTTTTTTTTCAGCATCAACAGTGTTATTAGAAAAAATATCGGTATTCAAAGTGTTATAAATTATTTCATATTCACTTTTATTTTCTATTTTGTTTTTTTGAGTATGTTCAATCGGAATGCTAACACCATTTTCTTTACCATTGAAATCGATATTCGTTTCATTATTTTGTATATCCATTTGAGAAGTATGAAAATTTTCTTTTTGGATAGTCCATCCTTGATTTGTTTCAATAGTATTATTCCATGTGCTTGAATAATATGAGGTATTTCCTTGTCCTACATCTATGGGCGTAGAATTAGTATATTCATTTGCTTCATCGATTTTGTGACATGTCTCAAATTTTTGAAACATATCCAATGAACTGATTTGCTCATACTCACCAGGGAATATTAAATCATAATATGAAGTAAGAGTTGTGTTGTTATTAATTTTTTTATATAGGGTATTATTTTTAAGCACATAAGATGAAGGAGAGAAAAAATAAAATAAATGTTCTAATGATATAATATCTTCAGTAGAATAATCTAAAAGATTATAACTTTTTGATTCTAAATCATTTTCTAAAATTAGATCAATTACACCTGAAATATTTATAGGTTTAAATGCATATTTATTCAATAAAATATAATAACATTCAATGCATTTTGCTCTGGCTCTTTCAAAACCATATTTTCGAACTGAAAATGATATAATAACTTCTTTGTTGTTTTGATTTAAATATAAAACAACCCATAAAAAATATCCTGATAAATAAACAATACCTTTTGGTAATGTAAAAAGTTTTGATTTTTTTGAAAAATAATTTCTTGTTCCTGTTAACAAATTTATAGGTTCAATATCATTAGTTATTTTGTTATGTATTTCTATTGGTATATAATTTAATACATTTTGTTTATCTTCTGAATTTAAATATATATTTTTCATTTCATTAAAATAAATAATTTTTCCATAACATACTAAAAATTCTTCATACCGTTTATAGTGCTCAATATAATCATTTATAGTCCCGTTATAAATAATAGAATTTGCACTTAGATCCTTACCAATGATTTTATTTTCGTATTTATCATCAACTTCATTAAATTCATTGCAAATGTTCATATTAATATTTTTGTTAAATATCAAACTGTTTAAAAATCTATGCATTTTTGTCAAATGGTATACAAAACTTTTTCGAAATAAAATAGATAGGGCTTTAGATTCTTTAAACCCATAATCATCTATTTGAAATAATTTTTTTTTTTTTTTATCATCTACATCTATATATGTAAAACACCAGGCTTTTTTATATTTTATAAAATTTACTCCTTTAAATTTACTCGTTAGTTGTTTATCTTTTTCATCATAATAATCATTATTAAGATTTATATAATTATTTTCATCATGCTCATAATTATTTTTTCTACAATTATCATCATCATATTTTTCCCTTTTCTTTCTTTTCTTACTTTTTTTTGTGGTATATTTAAGTATACAAAATATTTTATAACTGAATATGTACAAAAAATGTATAGGGAATATCATACACATCCATGAAGTATTTACCTTTTTTTCAAAAATTAATTGAAGATCTCTAATTTGCTCTTTTCGTTTATTCGTTATTTTGTTAGGCATGTTGTTTTTCGATTGTTTACATGTTTTATTTTGTGTTTGATCGATTTCGTCATCTGTACTTTCCTTAGTTTGGGGCTTATTTACCTTCAATTTTGTTAAATATGATTTATAAAAAGCTTCAATTTTTTTTCTAAAATAATCATGATATATATCTTCTACCCCATTTAATTCTAATAAAACCCATTCTTTGTTAAATTTTAAAAACATTATAAAAATTTTTTTTTCTTCTTCATTTGTATAGTTACATTTATTCATGTAGTTAAGCAATGTCTCTTTATATATATAATAACTTTTGTCATCAATATCTATATTTTCTATGAACATTTTTCTTTTTTTGTTTATTGTTTCTTTTTTGGTATCTTTTTCGTATTCTTCAATATCATTTTGAGTACTTCCATTTGAAGGAGTCACATATCTCTCTTCATACAGCTCTTTGTCACTTTTTTCATCCACATTTTGATCAATATTTTTCCATTTTCTATGTTCCCACATTTGCTTTTCATTCTCTTTTTTCGCATCCTTATCATGGTCACTATAAATGTTAGCAACTTGTTCATATTGTGCATTTACTTCTTTATACATTTGGTTTTTCTGCAAATTTACATAATTTTTTGCAGTTCCAAATAGGTTATTTATGATTTCTTCGTTATTTTTTGGTGTATGATTTTTTTCACTATTATTTTTTTCTTCCAATAAATTGTATAAAATGGGCGATCCGTTTGCGTCTAGATTGGTTGAATCGTTGATTTTATTTTCTGAGTCTCCACAATGTGATCTCATTCCTTCAAAATTTTCCTTGCTGCTATTTGATATACTTTCGTCACATTTCATAACATCTATTTTTCTTTTTTTTTTATTGTCTAACTGTTTAAATGATAAGTTATTTTCGTCATTAACTTCCAAATGTGTATAACTGTCACTAGCATAATTGTAAGTAGAATTTAAGGCATCATAAACATGGGCATCTTTTTTGTTACTACTTGTATAATATTCACTATTGAAATCGATATTTTGTATTGTTTCTGTTTCTTCATTTTGTACTGTATTTATTTTGTAATTATTTGGATGGCAATTTTTATAATTTATTTCAGTGTTTACAGTTTTTGATAGATTATCATCATTTTTTTCATTTTGAGAAATATGAATATCATTAGCATAAAAAGAATTACTATCACTATCGTCTTTCCTATTTTTCGATAATAATTCTTCAGATGTTGTATTTAAAAAAATATGTTTTATTTGAGAATCCTCGCAATTGTTTTTCTTAGATAATTGTGAGTTTTTTTTAGTGATATACATTTCATGGGCTTCTTGATTTTGCATTTCTATATATTTTAATGTTTCATTCCCAATTTGATTATCAAAGTTTGTATTATTATTAGATTTGTTTTTTCCTTCTTCATAAGTTTGGCAATAAATATTATGAGTATTTTCTTCATTTGAATTACCATTACAATTTAAAGTAACCATATTATTTTCATTTTTCTGTATATTTGATTTTTCATCATTTTTATAATCATCCCCAATTGTGTTATTTCTATTTTTTATTTCCTTTTTTCGTTTATTAGATGTTTCGATGGTATCCTTTTTATTTAATTGATCATTATGATTTGAAATATCAGTTGGTTTATTTTCTTTATTGAATAAATTCAAAAAGGCGTTAACATAAAATATATCTCTGTTGGTATTTTGATCAGGTGCTTCTTGAGTATTATTATTAGTATTGTTTTCATCATATGCATAATTAATATTTTCATTTATATTATCATTTAATATAGAATTAAATTCATCTTTCGCTTTAATAGAAAAAATATATGCATGGGAATCTGGACTTAAATTTTTGACCCTCCATTCTATACATTTTTTTTTTGCTAATAGATTTCCATATTTTAATGAAGAGAAAAATTTTTTATATCTAACTCCATCTTTATATACAAATGTTGACCACCCATTTCTTGTTGGGTCATAAGAAATACCTCTATATTTTTTTCCAATTAGTTGATTTGTTATTTCTAGCATTTTTTTTAGTTTTTTTTTATTTATATCATTCATTTGATTTGTATCCATATTTTGTGTTTTAACAATACTATTTGTGGCATTTTGCTCATATTTATCAATATTGCTACTACATTTGTCAGGGTTGTCTATCCCTACTTGAAAATTTTCTAAAGGCTTATTTTCTTCTTTGCTTTTTAAAAGATTTTCTGAATAATTTTCTATATATTCCTTTTTATTCAGCTCTTTTTCCATTGTGTATATCATTTTGTTTCTATATTCACTATCACGATCACTTCTATTTGTTGATATGCAGTTTTGGTTTTCTAGTATTTCATCTCTATGGTATTCCTTACTTATTTTATAATTATTATCATAATTTTTTGTAGTATCAGAATGAATTTGATAATTTGAAATAAATTCATCATTGCTAGTATTTATGCAACTATTTGTGATATTATTGATTGGGAAATTATTATTTTCATTTAAGTTAATAAATGAGTTTGTGCAATGATGATTAGAAATTTGAATTTCATTTTTTGTATCAGTACATTTTGCATTTTTAATCTGATTTGTCGATTGCATTTCGTTATTTTTTACATCATTATAATTCGTTAAATCATTAAAATAATTACTACTGTTGTTGTTATAATAGTTTGTGTTATTTGTTTTGTTCATATTAAATAATTGAGTATTGCTCATTCTATTATCGCAATTTATGTTTGATTCTGGAATATTGTATTTTTTAGAATTAAGATAAATATATTTATTTGACATTAAATTTTCAGGATTATTATTATTTAAATTTGTATTTTGTAACAACTTGGTATTATAATTGTCAATATGCATTTGCAAATCTTCTAAGGCAATGTTATTTATTTGGTCGCTAATATTCTGATTGAATGTTTGATTATTAATAATATTATTTGAAAGGTATTTTATATGCTCATTATGTTGATTAGTTTGTTTATCATATTTTTTATTTGAATAATAATTTATGTCATATTGATTTACTTGGTTGGATTGACTATATTGAATAAAATTATTATTAGGCATAGAATGTGTATTTAAACTGTTAGTATAATAAATATTATTTTTATTTTTTTCATTTTCCTCATTTATATCATTATATATAAACGAATTACTATTTATTTTATTTAATATATTATATGAGTTATTATTATCTACAAAATATTCAAAATATGGATTTTCTTCATTTTGGGAAATATTATTAATATATTGTCCAGAATTGTTTATTATATTAAGATAATTATTTTGATTATCATCGTAATTCGATTTTTTACATATTGTATCATCATTTATTTTATTTGCATTTCTCACCCTATGGGATACAGTCATAATATTTTGACTAATGTTTTTTATATTGTCTTCAGTATTGCTCTTACTATTTTTTATATAAGAAATATAATGTGAATCTTTACTATTTTGATAATTAGTTGTATAAGAAAAATTATCATTAGATGTATCATCTTCTTCATTATTTTTGTTATATTGATAATTATTATGATCATTTTCATTGCAATTGTTGTTAAAAATATTATTTGTAAAATAGTTGTGTTGCATTAATTTAGTGTGGTTTATATTTTTATCATTTATATTTATCTCATTGGATGGAAAATAATAATTTTCTTTGTTATCTGTTTGATGCAAATTATTTTTTTGATCGTTATAAATAACAAATTTTCTATTTATATTTCCATTTTTACTGCTATTGGCTTCATAACAATTTGGGGTAAATTTTCTTGAGTTTAGAAGACAAATTTCTTTTTCATTTTCAACTTTTGTAGGATATATTTGTTGATTTTGTTCTAAATTATTATATGGTAAAAAATTTGTGTCTATATTTATCATAGTATTATCTTGGTTCTCATTTTTTGAAAACATGCTATTTTCGGATAATGTCTTATTTGGATTATTTAAATTGGAACTTATACAATAATTGTTACCTGCTATATTAGCATCAAACTTTTCATCCATGTTTGCATATATATTTTCTGATTCGCTAATATTATAAGTATTATTTTTTTCATAAAAAAATAAATTATTTTTATTATTAAATATATTTAAATTGGTATCACTCTCTTCATTCTGATGTATATTAGGCATCGGTGCCAATGTGTCAATTTGTTTTGATTCGATATTATTATTTGGGCCCTCATATTTAGAAATATTTATATGATCTTGATCAGAAAATGATTTACCTTCACAAACTTCGCTTATCGGTATTAGCTGATAATTACACATTTGGTCTAAATTATTTAATTCGGGATGTTTATTTGTTGGATCGAAGTTTCGGAGTTGTGCCAAATTACTTTGACCCATTATCTTTCCCTTGAGTGAATAACTTCCATATTTCGATAAACTATTGTATATATTTTTTGATAAAAATAAAAAGTTTTTAAAAATACTATCTGCGTAATTTAAATCACATAATATACTAGTATTTATATTTTCATTTGTAAAAATTGTATTATTACTCATGCCATTCAATATTTGTTTATTTTCTTCGATATAGTTTTTATTATTTTCGCTAAAAATTGTATTTGAAAATAGTTTAAATATATCATAATTTTGTCTACTAGATATATCAACATGATTGTCATCATATTTGTTCATATCATCAAAATGAGCAAACTGTGTGTTTGGTTCTCCAAATTCATTATCCGAAACAAAAGTATTATTAGCTAATGTCATATAATTACCATATACATTTAAATTTTTTACTTTATTATATACTTCTTTCAATTCATATTTGATTGCATCCAAAATTTTTAGAGAATCATTTTCTAACATTGAATCATTCATAGTATACAATTTTTCAAAGGGACTAATATTATCATCAAGACTATCACTTTTTCCATCTTTAGCATTAATATTATTTTTTTCTAAATTATCATATGTAACTATTTGTTCGTTTCCCTCAATGTTATTCTCACTTGTATCAACTTTATTATTTTCGTTGGGTTCATTTGTTTCTTCATTTTTTTTTCGGTTTGATATATGATCATATATTTGTTTTCCTGCAATATTATTTTTATTATCATCATTCCCAGCAGCAACTGTATTTTTATCATGTGTATGTTCACCATTGGGATCAGAATTAATTTGATCAATTGTAAAATCAGAATCAGAACTTATATAACATGTTTTACATGTATTCTCATTTTTTGATTTAGTTATATTGGAACATTTTTCTTTTTCCTTATCATTATTTATATCCTTTGGAAATTTTATAAATTTCGATATATTATTAACTGAATCCATTATATTTTCCAACTTTTGATTTATTTGAAATAAATGACGTTCAATAATATAAATATTTTTATACCCTCCTTCATTGGATGCACAATAGCTATTTCTAAGTTTACTGTGATCATCACAATCTGCCGATAAAATTTCTGAATCTTGAGTTAAAAGTATATCATTATTATTATTTTGTGTATCTATATTCTTTGTGGATTTATTTAGCAAAGTTCCTCTTTTAATATACTGATATGAGTGTTCTTTCTCATTCATTTTATTTTCATGAACGCAATAATAATTTAACGAATCTGTTACATGTTTTTTGGTATATCCTCTTTTTTCTGAATGATTTACTTGATCATCATTTATTTGTAATAATATGTTAGAAAAATTGTAGATGATTTTTTGATATATTATATAAATGGTTAAATGCAATTTATGTAATTGAGATGCATATTTTTTACCAAAATATAACCATATTTGCAAAGGTGGGAAAATAGGAGGTTCTGGTAAAAAAATTGATATTAATTCTTTAATATATGAATATTTATCATTATAATATGAAGAATTGTATATATTTTTTATGTCATTTGAATTATTTTTTGATAATATTTCGCTAGCTAATATAAATATTAAATTTCTATTACTTAATAGCTTAGTATATAATATGCGCAATGACTTAATATAATAATCTACATAGGAAAAATATTCTTTTACTTTTGGACAATTTTTTAAAAGCTTTTTATTTTTCATATGTTTTAAATTAAATAATACCATATTATCTATATCATTGTTTTGTTGAGTTATTATTTCTTTATTTTCACATCGTTCATTTTCAAAAGTGTTATTACATTCTATATCTTCATCATTGGGTTTGTTGCTTTGACTATCCACATGGTTAATCTTCCCAGTATCACGCATATTGTTTATACTGTTTAAAAATGATTGTAAATAAAAATTGTAAATATTTTTTCTGTGTTGCTCCATATCTTCAAAATATTCATCATTCTTATTATACGCACCATTATGGTCATCTTTGAGTAGACTAAGTTCATATGAATGAGTTACGTCATTATTTTTATTTTCGCTTTGTTTATTAAAATTAACGAAATTATTGAAATTTTGTTCATTATCTAAATTTATGCAGTTTTTAAAATAATGGGAATTTATATTGGCATCCTCTTTTTTAATATTGCATTCTTCTAATTTATTAACTTGATTATTTTTACCTGTTTCTTTTTTTGAAGGTAGATTTATAAAGCGAGAAGTTTGTACAGTTTTTTCCGAATCAATATAACCATTGTGCATATTAGATTCTTTGTAATCATTTTGTTCATATTCATTACTGTTAGAATAATTTTGTTGAAGAATTTCAGAAGAATTGTTATTGCAAATAAGTTTATTATCATTCCAATAATTAACATTTTCTGTTTTTTCCATTTTAAATTTGTCTGGTGAATTTACCGTATCATAATTAAAATTATTATATTTATTATAGTTATTATATACTATATTTGTATAAGCAGAATTGTTTAACTCGTTACTATGATTAACAAGTTTCGGTTTATTTATTTGCATGTTTTTTTCTCCATTAAATATATTCAATAAATTTTTATGTTGATAATATTTAGGATTAAAAATCGCTGTATCAATTTTTGTATTATTCATTTCTAAATCACCATTATTAATTGAGTTTCGAAATTTGCTATCCATGCCCATATTACCAAAAATTGGCATATTGCTATTATCATTTACATCGTTTCTATAAATTGAAAAATTATTAGAATTTGGATTGTTGTTATCTTTGGCCTTACAAGAATTTGTTTGCCCATTGTGAGACACAAAATCAAAGCTATTCTGTAAATTACGTTTTTCATTGTCATAAATAATATTATTTTGGGTAGTCAATATGTTGTTATGTAACAAATCTGTTTGTATATAATTATTTTTGTTAATTTGTTGTCTCATACTATTATTGCTAGCATTCATGATGTGATTAAAACTATTAAATGGGCTTACTATTTGAGGTAATTCCATATTTCTAATTGTTACTTCATTTTTTAGAGAATTTGAAGTTTTGTCAATACAATTATTATTCCCTAAACGATTGACACTATTTATTTTATAATTATTTTCATCAACATAATTATTATCATAATCAAAGAGGTTAGATGATTGATGTGATAAAATTTCTCTATTTATATACAACGGATTCCCAGGGTTGTTTACATAATAATTATTATTATAAATAAAAGTGGGGTCCCCTTCAATAGTTTTGTTGCTACAATTTCTATTTTTAACATTATTGAAGCCAAATCCATTTCGGATGTCACTAACATTTGCATCATCATATGAATCACATTTCATATAATCAAGGTAAGGATATGTAGAGCACATTTCAGATATAGAAGATTTATTATATGGTAAAAAATCATTTCCATTTTTTTTTATTATATGATTATTTGAAGTATCAATATGATTAGCCATATTAGTTGGATATTCATTATTATTTATATAATTAATAAATTGAATGTTATCCAATGTATTTGTATTTTTATTAATTAAATTATTTTTATTAAATGGATTATCATTGCTTTGAGGAATTGTTAACATATTTATATTATCACTTATTAAATTATTTTTATTTATATTTAAAAATGTATTAAGATTTACATTACTTTCATTATTACTGCTGCATGATTTTCTTATATTATTCACTTCATTTATATTTACATAATTATTCTTTGTATATATATCATTTTTCATATTTTGTTCATTTTCTTTGTCGAAAATATTATTATTCTCAAAAAAATTAGAACTTTTATAATTAATGTTACTATTCAATAATGGCATTGTGCTGCAGGAAGAGTTTATATTTTCATTAATATAACCTTCACTCCCTTGGTCCACTATTTTATTTTTTGTTATTTCTTTATTATGCTCATTATTTATAGAATAAAATCCATTGTTGTTTGAAGAATCATTAAAAGGCAATTCATGGAAATTTATCACATTTTTTTCTTGATATTTTAAACTGTTAAAGATATTGTGCTTCACTTGGTTACTTCTATTATCTTTATTAGCATTTTTGTAATTATCATCAATTTTTGCTTCAAAATAAACATTATTTATTTCGTCTTCACTTAATTCTTTATAAATGCCTGTGCTACTATTTTCCCTCGTTTTTGTGGCATCCATTCCATTTAATTGGTTTTGCATTTTTTTTTTCATATATACATTTTTTCCCCTCTTCTTGTCTTTTTATTAAACATAGAAGAAGAAAAAAAATAAGAAAAAATAAAATGTGTTTTATTTTTGTTCATTATGAAGTTATAATGTATGCTATTGTAATGAGAAACCAAAACATATAAACATAAATATGCATATTTATGTATATATATAGGGAAATATATGACAATTATTCCCTTATTGCTTGTTTTATTTTAATATGCATATTTTTCTCTATATAATTTTTTTTTGAAAAAATGTTGATATATTATAAAGTCGGAGTAATAAGAAATATTTCAATCAATTTTTTCTTATATATGGAATTAAAAAAAACCATGATTTAAAGGAATTATTTTATGAAAATTATTGTTTTTTATGGTTTCTTTTTAATAGTTCATGTTTTATAATATAATTTTTAATATTTTTATTTTTTTTTTATTAAGCAAATTTTTAATAACAAATATGAAAGGAATTTTTTCGAGGTATTTTTTTTAATTATTTTGGCTACGCATACTGTCCTCTTTTTCTTCCTATATGTGGAACAAACAAATTCCTGCAATCTCTTTTTGAAAATGAAAAAAAATGAGTAATACAATTTGGATATTTAAAAATAATTTTTTTTATAAAAAATATTCTTGAAAATATTATTTCATTTTATTTTTCATATTTAAAACATGTTTATTTTATTGAAATTTTGAATGCATCGTTGATGTATATATATGTTATATATTATTAAAATTCAGATTTATACAAACATATGTTACATGAATATAATATGTATACTTCTTACGCATTTTATTTTATAAGATAAATAAATAAATTTAAGCATGTATAAATAACCATTCGCTATGTATATGATATAAAAGTATGTCAAATAAAAAAAATATTACCACTGTTTTTTTTCTATAAAGCTTAAATTTTGAAGGGATTATAATAAGAGGTGGCAACCTTGCATTATTTTTACGTATTTGAAAATATATGATATTATATGTCTCTCCATATATTTTTTGTGTATTAACAAATCATTTTTTCTTCTTTTTAATATATATGATGCATAAGAAAAAACCCTCATAATTTTTCAAAATGAGAAAACGGTGATCTATAGAACAAAATGCATTTAAATATGCAACTAAATGGATATAATATGTATATTTATATGCCACTATTTATGTAACCTTCATAATGATAAACACATTAATTACCCCTCTATATGTTTCTTTTATAATTATTCAAATCGAAACTTGAATTTCTTGTATATAGCATAGCTTTAAAAATGTACCAAATTAAAATAAAGAGAATTGATATTTTCGCTATTTCTGCATCATTACATACATTCGTTACACGAAAAAAAAATAATGAAAACGTCACATAAAACTAGACATTATTCCCCCCAAAAAATATAATAATAAAACATGAATGAACAGATAAAATGTTAAAAGAGTTATGCTCAAATATTTGTATTATTTTCTGTATATAAATTGGTATTTTTACCTATATATTATGTGTAATTGAATATTGGTGGGTTTAAGACAATAAAATGCGAAATAAAAGTATTTTACTTATATTTTTTGTTAAATGTTATTGGTGTAAAAATAAAATAAAAATAACAAATAATAATTATCCTAATTTATAAGGAAGAAACAAAATATATCATATGTATGAACGTCCCTGTAAATTAGGGTTTATAATTTAATTTCAATTAGAACACATACGTATAAATACAAATATTTATTTATATAGATATATAGACGTAAACCTTACAAAAAAATTCATAAATAAAATAAAATAAAATAAAAACAGAGCATTCCTCCAGCACAGTTTGTTCTACTAGTGTTATATTAATGTGGCCATAAAACGATAATTTTAAGATATTTGTAAATTTTACAATAATTAAATGTAATTATGATGTAATACGATAATTTTTATTGGTTTTAAGATTAATTCTCATCTCGCCTGTGTAACGAATATAATGATAATATCACTGCATCTAACAACAATTCTCATAACAATATTATTTCATATATCAATGTAAAATATTTATGAATAAATTGAGATATCATATCATGCTATATCGTGTATGATTTTTCGAGAAATTCATAGGTTCTTCAACTATTTTGTAGTCCAATTTTTTCCCTAAGAAATTAACTTCGCTTTGCCTTTTGTTTAAACACCTAGATGGGTCTTCTTCATCGACATATTCAGAAGAAGATAAATAATCGTGTTCTGAACTAAATCTATAATCATTAAAATCATCCGTTTTATTTGAATAATTAATGGTTCGTTTACTTGCACTATTATTAGAAGAAACATATTCTTCAGATGTATTTTCTTTTGTTGTGTTTGTGCAATTTCCCTTTTTACTTTCTAAATCATAATAATTTTGATTTGAATTTAAGACTTTAGTTGGTGTTTCAAGATAATTATTAAAAAATTCACTAGTACTTGCACTTTCACGACTTATTTTTTTTAATTTTTTAATTTTAAAAAAAGGTGATGAATTCATAAAATTATTAAATAAGGTGTCATTATTTTCAGTACATACATGTTCTCTTTTCATTTTTTTTGTTGATAAAATTTGTGATGTGTTGTGGTAATTTTCAGATTTATCAAATATATTAGATGCTGGTATGTTATCTAACCCAGTAAAGCATTTCGTATCATTACCATCAAAAGATGAAGTTATACTATGACGATTGTGATTGTGATTTCCACTAATTAAGTTAGCATTATTGTTTATGTTCATGAAATTTTTATTGGTCCAATTGTCAATGTTATAATTATTATGGTCAAAATTATTATTACAAATATCATCTTTATAAAAAGAAAAATTTTCTTGATTATGTTCATTACTATAAAATAAGCTATATGCTTTTCTTTTTTTCTTTTTATTTAAGGAATAATTCGCATGTTCATTCATTATAACATTTATTAGGTTACTATTAAAATTATTAAAGCCAACAACTTTTGTGAGTTCATTACTGCTACAAGTATCTTCTATATCATTCCAATCTTTATAAATCTCAGGATTTTCAGATTGTCTAATCCAAGCTTTAATGTAGTTATCTTCTTTGAATTCTTCATGATTCAAATTATTATTCATTTTTATATTTTATTTATTCAATTGTTTATTTAGTCTATTATGATTATTTTGCACGCTTTCTGCAGTTTCTTGATGTTGTTTCTATCTATATGCATATATTTTTAGTATTCACTTTTTTATGTATAAATTTGTAGAATGTATATAACAATATATAATAAATTCCTTATTATTTTAACTAATTCATTATTGTCAATAAAAATTATTTAAGCAAAACTAGGAAAAAAAAATAATGTAAAGCAAAAAAATAGGATTTATAAAATTATTATTATATAAATAAATGGATATATATTTCCTTTTTAGTAATAATTTAATGAATATGAACAAGTAGGTATGTATCTAACCGTGAATAAAGGAATATGTACATATTAATGTATGTATAGATACATATATGCATATTTACATGGTCAAAAACCAAAAATATAAAATTAATAGTAATTAAACTGTGTCTAATAAGTTTATAATTTAAAACAACAAATATTTATAGAAATTTCATATTTTGAGCATAAAAAACTTTTATTAAAAAAAACAATGTTATAAAACAAAAATGATAAAATGCATTTATATATGCATTTTTCAAAATGGTGCAACAATATAAACTAAATATATAAATTTGTGTATTTTACAATTCAGTATAAAGTGAAATGCATTAAAAATATATATAATACAAAAATAATGAAATACAATGAAATGCAAAGTGGTCGTATATTACTTGTTTTCGATTGTTTTACTTTATTTTTTTATGGTCTATTCAATTATTCTATTATTATTTTTTTTTCACCGTGTATATTTTGGAATTTTATAACAATAACATGTAGTATATGCAGATATGCTTTATTTTTTATATATTTATATTTTTTTATGGTGCAAACATTTTTATTGTCTAAATTATTCTGCAAGCATGTATACACAATTTTTTTGTGAAAATACACATACAAATACAAAATGTATATTACTAAACACTCTTGTATCTATGCACGAAGATACATTTATATCTATGCAATAAATGGTTTGTACTATGTAATGATATGAATTATATCGATGCAAAGGAATACAAAATATATTATATGCAATTGTTCACACGCATGATTGCATTGCATTTATACGCATGCATACATATTCACTAATATATATAATAGATATTTATACACACAATTATATATTAGTTGGCAGTTAAATACCTTATATTTTTTTGTACACCATTTTGAAAACATTATATTACACATTAATGTGCTGATATATATCTTTATATGCATTTATCCAAACATGAATAAAGTATATATTATTATAATCATCTAGTAATATACGTATATATATTATGCATTTTTTACTTTATATTAATATAATTGCATTTCATTGTATAAAATTAAAGTTTTTTTAAAGTGATACTATCAAAAAAATATATATATCAGAATTGTAATCATAAAAAAAGAAAAAAAAATGTATGGCAATATTAACTAAAAACACTAAATTATTTTACACGAAAGTAAGATGGGTGCCTAATGTATTTTTTTTTAAATAATGAAAAAAAATGTGCATAAACTCCAAAAATAAAATATGCATTTATAATTTTGCATATATGCAAACTGTATAAATGGAAATAAAGCATTACGATAAACCTTTATGGACAACAATACAATGGATACAAAATGAATGTTTTAATAAAATAAAAATATATTAACAAAAATGATAAAAAAATAATAAAGAAAAAATATACATTTGTGTATCTAAGTTTATAGTTCAGACAATGTTAATTTTGGTTCACAGTGACATTTAATTATTTCTTTAGTCTTATTGTGTAATAAACTTTTAATATATGTTGGTTAACTATATATATAATATTTATTACTTTTCATTCAATATACAAGTACAAGAATAACTTATAATTTTTCTAATGTAAATTATATTAGGATTTTATGTTATGAAACAATAGATTTTAGTGTATATGTAAGTAGTATGTATGGTTGTATGTATCACCGCATATGTTATATATAATATGTATGTATTCTCTTGGTTTATGTATAAATAAATAAAACATAAAATATTAAAAACGTCTTATCAATTCAATTATTTGTGGTTATCTTAAGCAAATGTTTTATTGATGTAATACAACTCATGTTTAGTGAAGGGACATATAAATTAATTTTATGTTCACAAAGATATATTCTTAAGTTTACTTGACTTCGTATTTAATTCAAATGTACTTGAAATAACACATATAATGTATATATATTTTATATAAATGCGTATAATGGTATGTATATTTTTTTTTCATGTATTATACAATAATTTTTATACTTAATTTTTTTTCCAAATGCACATGTGCATCATCCTTTTACTCCATGTATTTTTTATCATTAAAATAAAACATATAAATGTATTTATATGCATAATAGCACATACGAGGTAAATATATAAGCCCTATGCAGAATGCATAGGGGTATGATCATTTAATGTAATCATTTTAACAAATGTATAAAAAATATGCACTTAGATTTATGTACATGTATGCAGCTCTTAAAACAAACAAAAGTGCGTAAAATTACAAATATATAAACATGTAATTAAATATGTATATGTGTATTCTTTTACATAAAATGAGGCATCAACAAAAATATACAAATCACAATAAAGCAAAGAAAAGGAAGCATAACATAATTATTATGTGGTGTTAATATGCGTATTTATTAGTAGTGTTCTTTAGGACACTTCCATTGAATTATTTTATTAAAAAACAATTTAGCTTTCAGAATACTGAAAACCAAAACATAGCACATGATAAAATGCATAAAAAGGAGAAAAAGTGTAGTATATAAATATATACTGGAATTTGTTTTATATATCATTTTTAATTATTTTTTAATATAAAAAAAAAAATTTTAAATGTATATTTTTAATTAAATTTATCAGCGTATTGTTGGCTGTATTTTTGTGGGCTTTCATTATGGTATCTTTTAGCAACATATGTTATTTGGATGTTTTAGGACAAATAAGTATTTTACTAAAAACAATTAAATATATAATTAACAAAATTAAAAAAATATATATTTTGGTCTTTAATTTATACCCTTATATTTTAATGTTCAGGTTTTTTCAATAAATTATTTTTTTTTAAAACATAAAAAGTTAAACAAATATATGAATATGAAAACATTAATAGAACCTATAACGCAAAATATATTTTTATGATTTATTTTTAGAAAATATGAATTAATAGCATCTGCTGTGTCACTTTATTTTTACATGCGCCTTATAAGAATTAATTAAAAATTTTTCATATTTTTATTATTACTATTATTTTTCATATTTTTATTAACTACTATTATTTTTCATATTTTTATTAACTACTATTATTTTTTAATTATTATCATTATTATTTTTATTATTATTATTGTTATTTTCCTGTTATTTTTTAAGCAATTCTGGTAATACTTTTTGGGGTATAACAAAAAATATGCATGAGGGTGATAATTTAATAAAAAAATATTTAAGAGATAGAAAAAATAGGGATGTCATATCTGATTTGGTTTAGCAGTCATAATAAGTATGACGAATTAAAAATAATTGAATTAAAATCGTTGCTAGAAACATTTGGTTATTATTGTAATATATCCTTAAATGGGGAGGAATTAAATTTAAAAAAAAATAAATATGCGGGGGAAACATATATAAAAATAAATAAGTTAAAGGAAAATGTTTCGATTGAAAATATATGGGAAAATGCCTTATCAAGAAGTATTTTAATAAAAGGGGTTATTGAAATATGGGGGGAAGGGTATACGTATAATGAACTATTAGCAAATTTAAAAGCAAAAAATGACTTATTTGAAAGTACTTTAAATAATAAAAAATGGTGTTTTCATTTCCATGCATATGGTAAAATAATAAATCAAGAAGAAAAGGTAAAAAAAATGGATATGTTTAATATTTATGTAGAAAAGTATAAAAATATAGATATATTAAATCCACATGTTCAATTAGCCATATTTGAAGAGTATGATAAAGAATCTAAAGGAATTTTAAATAAAATTTATTTCGGTAAATGTATTGCTCTGAGGAAGTTTAACCCATCATTAATTTATAATAAAGATAACAATAAACATGCTTGCAGTAGTAATAAAAAAGAATGCGATAATTGTAATAATGATGTTAATGAAAAAAAAAAGGTTGAAAATAACAATAGGAAAACATGGTGGGCCCATTATGCCCTAAATAAAAGGCGTATATTAGGGCCAACTACAACTGATAATGAATTAGCTTTTATTATGTGTAATATTGCAAAAATAAAAAAAGGAGATATAGTATTAGACCCTTTTGTTGGTTCAGGAGGATTACTAATTGCATCTTCTGTTTTTAATGCAATATGTATAGGTAATGATATCGATATAAGATTATTAAAGGGTTATAAATTATCTTATTTAAACCCTCGCATGAAACATAAAAGTAATAAAAAAACAATATTTGAAAATTTTAAACAATATAATCTAAATAGTCCAGAAATATTAGTATCTGATAATTCTAATCCTGTTTGGAATTTTTTTCATAAACCATGGGTTGATGCTATAGTAACAGATCCACCATATGGAAATAGAGCAACTGTTCGTATGTCTATAAAAACAGAGATTCCCCCAAAAACGAATAAAATCGAAAATGAAAATCTCAGGCATATAACTAATGACAGTATTTCTAATAATTATGTAGACGCTCTCCAAAATAATAGTAACTATATTGGGAATTCAGAAGCTACTGATAATATTATTGTTTCTAATTCTGTTGCTGAACCTAGTAATAATGATAAAATGAGCAAAGTAAAATCATTAATAAATACTAAAACGGTTACCTATTCTTGCGCCTTAGCTGTAAAAGACCTTCTAACCATCGCCTCGAAAACACTTGTTGACAATGGTATGCTTGTTTTTTTATTTCCAGTGCAATTTGAAACAATGCAAGAAGAAATGGAAATACTAAAGCATGAGGATTTATATTTAATATCATATGGTATGCAAGAGTTCACCGATTACTCTGGTAGGCTCATAGTTGCAATGCAAAGGAAACCTAGAATTTACTAAGTACACATAACTATGCATATATGAGGAGAGCGAACTGGCACATTGTTATTACTAATTTAACTAAGCGAAACAACAAAGGGATTTTTTGTTCTATTTACTTTTCAAATCATAATATGTGTAAATGAACAAAACAATATTTTTTTGTTAAGAAATGTGTCGTTGAAAGGGCAGTCATTGTGCCTATAATTATTGTTTGCATATATATATATTTGCGTATGCATATACATACGTGGATATGTTTTTTTTGTGAGTATGCATGCAACTATTCAAATTTTTAAAGATTGCATGTACATGGTTTATATTTGTAGGTATATATATTTGTTTATTTTCATTTTTTATTTGTCCATACTTTTTAAATTAAAACATAATATGTATATAACTGTGCAAAAAATAAAAATAAAAAATAATATATATTTATTATTTCATTATTTTATGCCATTTTTGAAAAATTCCACTTCCATAAGCATGTAATAAGAATGCAAAAGGTTCACATATATGTGCATTGCATATATGCTTGTTTATTGAAATATGCGTTGGCAATCACTTTATATAGCATTAAAAAATTTCTAAATAATTTGTAAAAATAAAAATATAAAAAAGGATAAATACAAACGAAATTTTCCTTTATAAATATCTTATGTATTTATATTAATTTTTTAACAATGCATGCATTGCAAAAACACACACTGGGTAAAATATATATGAGACCATTGAAAATTCGTATGGGTATATTATTTATATGCAGGCATTATTCATTATATGCGTTTCCAAGTGACAATATATTTATAAGTAAAAAAAAAAGAAACGCTATATTAAAAATCAAATAAACGAGGAAATATTTGTAAATATGTTCAATTTGTATTAGGTTTTTGCAAATGAAAAGAGGGAAAAAAAAATAATCATCACTGCCTTTCTTTAAGTGTGTTCATTGCAAAGAAAAAATAATGGATGCAATAAAGAAAATATCGAAAAAAAAGTATAAAAGTATATATCATCACATATATGTAAGGTTATATGCATATATTTTGTGAATATTTATACGTAAACAATAATACGATATGGTGATGAAAAACAAATATGGGAAGGTTAAAAGTGTAACAGAGGAAAGTCATTTGCTTGATTATGCTTAGTGATTAGGAAACGTATAAAGCAGCTCTATGTATAGACGTAAAATGGGCTTGATGCACAATGAGGATAAACAGGTGCAAGGGTCAAGCTGCTTTAACCTATACACTGAGCATTCATTAATTATATAAATATTTGTATGTATGCATGATCATATTTATACAATGTAAGACATTATTATATGCCGCATGGAAAATGTGTGATGAGGAGAATGAGACGATGTATATATTACATACAATAGTACTCAACAGAGGTGCATAAACAAACAAATAAATAACATAAAAAAAATTAAAAAAAGCAAATGGAATAAAAAATATTATAATAATGGGATGTGGTTCAATATGTAAGAGTATGAGTGAAACGAGTAGGGAATGTTTCCCTCTTCGAATCATAGCAGCAGCAACAGTGCCCCTGTTATAAATTAGACAAAGCGATAGATCCAGGTGTAAAGAAATATTTTTTAATATTTTCTGTAATTTCAAAATTAACATTGTGTTTTTTCCACAAATCATTTAATCTATTTTCTTTATTATTTTTTGCTTGTTCATATTTGTTTGAAATATCTTCAATTTTGTTAGATAAAGGTTGCAAGAAATTGAAAAGGTTTTTTTTTGTCTTTACTGATAGGTTCATATTATCTTTAACAGCAAAACATGGTTTTACATGAATATCTGTAACGTATTCTGGTAGCATTTCTATTAATTTTACTATTAATTGTTCATCCATTTTGAAATCCTTATTACTTTTGTATTTATCTGCAACTTTTTTAGCAAAAGTTTTTAATTCGATTACTGTACATGTTCCCTCAACTATAAATTGATCATGAATAATTTCTGCTATCCATTTTGCATTTTCGAATTTTTTTTTTTCAGTAACTAATAATTCATACTCTTTATCAAACTCGTCTTTGATCAATTTTATGACATTTTTTTTATGGGCCTCTTCACGTATTTGCTTCATATTGTCTGTTTCTCTTTTTTTTGGAGATCCTTGTGAAGCAATTGAATTAGAATTATTACTATTATTGTTAGTTGTGTTAAATAAAAAATTTGATTTTCTTTTATTTCTTCCTAATGGAGTTCGAGTTTTTTCCTTTTCCATTTCTTTAATAAAACTTTTATTTTTTTTTAAATCAATAGTTGCACACTTTATTGGACTGTCTTGTATGACAATAAAATCGTCTGCATTGCTTTCTTGGGGTGTTCGAGCTAATTGAGCTAAGATTTTATTTTCTTCCAAAACGACAGATGGAAAAATAATTTGATTAAAATTAAAGAGTGAATGCCACTTTTTTAATTCTGAATATTTAGGAAAATAAAAATCTGGATTAATTTTTTTTAATAATTCTGTATGTTTAATATTTGCCCAATTAATAATTATTCTTTTTAGCATCTCTAATTTATCAGATGATGTATATTCATATATATTTTCACATTTTTCTGTATGTTCTCTTATTTGTATATCTTCGATTTTTCTTCCAGTAACATAATCTGTATATATTTCATGATTAGCTTCATATATTTCCTTTGTTATAACTACTTTATTTAATTGAATCAAATTCGGAGCAATCCAAGCTAATTGTTTTAACATTTCTCCAGTAAATATGCAAGATGGATTTAAATTGGCAATTTCTTGCTTTATCAGTCGATAAAAAACTGGTTGATTTTTTTTATTACGTCTAGATATAATAATTAATAAATATTGATATAAATTTAATAAAGTAATAGGTGTTTTAATTACATTTTTATTAAATATATCATCTAAATCTTTTGAATATGGTTCGTAAATAGTTGTTATTGGGTTTTGCTTATGTTTACATAATTCTTCCATTATAATACATTCATTTGTTTTATTAGTATCTTTTTCAGTTTTTAAAACTGGATTTAATTCATAATCTATAAAATTAAATTTATTTTTCTTATTTCCATCAGTATCATATTCACTGTCTTCTTTCTCATTAGCTTGAGTTTTAGATTTTTTATAACTTCTAATAGGACTGCCATTATTGCGATCTTTTTTTTTTGTATCATTTCCCGATAATGCATTTAACAATTTTTTTGTGCTAAGCTTTGGACTACCATCACCTTTTCGTTTTTTGCATTTTGGAGATTCTTTGTAATTATTTAAAAAAGAGCTGTTATCATAGTTACCATAAGTGTTGTTATGTGCTAAATTTCGTTCATTACTGTGATGGTTACTACTACGAATTGAAACGCTACTATCATTTGAGTTTCCAATTGCCGTAGTATTGGTAGTAATACTTGGGACATTTTTATTAACTGATTGTGAGACACCTCTTTTATTTGGCCATAAATTTGTTTCACAAACTATGTTAAAATTTTCAAAATATTTTCTATCATTATCACCAATTTTGTGTTTTGATTTTTTACTATTAAATTCATGTTCACTTATTATACAAGCATTATTTTTAAAAAAACCTCTAAAATCTTCATAAGTCATATCAGGGTTTTTTTCGCCTGATAATGGAAATTTACTAGGAGTAAATGTTTGGGATACAAATTTTGGTGGATTTACATAATTATTTATAGTTATACATTTATTTCCTATTAAACTTTCATCAGGATTTATCATATCCATTTCACATGGAGTTTTATATTTTTTTAAAGTCGATGGATTATCAATTCCTGAGTAATAATTATGGCCTACATTACTTTTTTTAGGAGTTCCCCATCCATTGTTCATAAATGAAGATGTATTATTTTCTATTTCACCATTCATTTTATTATTATAATCAAAATTATTATTTATATTTTCACGTGAATTACTTGTATTGTTATTATTCCCTTTTTGTGGATATTCCTTTTTTTCCATTTTTTTATTTAAATTGATATTATCCATAGATTCCGATTCTGTCAAATTGTTGTATATTTCATCATCATCTTTTGAATTCCTATTTATCACTTTATTGAATTTGCATTCATCAATATTATATCTATTTTCTTGACCTCGATTTCGTCCTTTTCTTAGATTTGCATTTAACTCTGTTTCATTTATACCATCCTCGTTGATATTTCGTTCATTATTTTGATCCCCTATATTTTCTTTCATTATATTAGTATAATTTGTTACAACCATGCTTTTTTTTGTTTTATCAAACGCCCGAGGAGTCATAGACTCTTCGTCAATAATTCCATCATTCATATCCATATCAAGATTGTTTAGTTTTGACGATCGTATTGGTGTGCCGGATTCCGAGGTCTTATTATATAATTTAGTTCCTATTGAGATTTTTTGTTTTATTGTGTCCATTAAATTATTCATTTTTTCTACTTTGTTTAGGAAAAATTATTTACATAGAACGGGTTAAAGGAACATGCATAAATATGTTTTTTAAGCTATTTTTGTATCGATTATATATATATATTGCATGCATGTAGGTAAATATTACTTCCCTTTTATATTAATAATATGTGTGTGTTTATTACACTTAAAAAATTGTATTCTGAGATATAATTATCATAATTTTTCAAATAAAAATAACACCAATCTTACTATAAATGCACATTTTCATAATCTGTAATATATATGTGCAATTACTGAGTAATCTTACGAAATAAAATGTGTTAAACTGACATTTGCATTATAAATAGCATTGAAGCAAGATTGGGAAAAAAATAACGTAAAATAAAAAATATATATGTTTAAATATATGAATTAGTATTTTAACGCATATGCGCGTGTTTGTCATATCAATTCGTTATTAATGCGGCAAAAAAAATACGCATAATTTTAGTCACAATTGTATCAATGCGTAATAGGCCTATAATATTAAGTGTAATTTCATTTATTTTTTTTCTTTGCTTATTTTATTTTTTAAACACAATATATTTATTATCTATCTTACTAAAGTTAATATGTATAAGTAAAAAACGACGAAGAAAATTAAATCCATGTTTAATCTTTTGGATTTTATGTAAAAAAGGATATGTATGAAATTTTGTAAATAATCGGTATATATACATATATGCATGTAATTGTATTAATTCATTAATGATTAAAAACATAAAATATATAGCATTTTCCCCTTTAAAAGAAAATATAAATATTAAATAAGCTTAACGAAAGAAAAGGACATGCAAATATATTATAATATATATATATGTGTAATATGTTACATTAAAGTAATACGTTAAGTTAAAATGGGCTACACTTTAATTTTTGTTTTCATTAATTACTTCAAAATGTACTAATAGGATATAATAAATGCGAATAATGCAAATAATAGCGAATTAAATGGAAATATATGCGAATAAATATGTGTATAAAAATAGTGCATAAGTGTATAAATGAGTGTAAAAAAATAATTATACATATATACACTTTTTTATTTTATTTTTTTTACGAAATACAATTTTTACATTTCTCTTTAAAAAGAATACATAAAATGAATGAAAAATAAATATAACTTTTTTAATACAAAAAATGTAAGTTCGTGCAAAAAACTATAATAACGTAAAATGTATAACGTAATATATTTTACTTATACATATGTGCGAAACTTAAAGAAATATATTAAACGCCTTTTTTGTCACAAAATACACTGTATTATTTAATAGTTGCATACAAATATACACTAAAACAAAAAGGATAAAAATAATAGGATATTTTCTCGTACTATAATCATAAATAAAACGGAAAAAATATAATAGATACAAAATAATTATATTTTTCATAATACTTGAACATATTCTTACTAAAATTTTATGCTTTAATAAGCTTATATATTTTTTCATTAACGAAAGGGTAAAAAAAAACTGTTACGCTTTTATTATATACAAGTTTATGCATATTAGCGCTGTACATATATATTATGAATCATTTGTGTACTTTTGTAATTTTTTTGTTTTTACAAAATCGAGAAATTATTATTTGTATTTTATAATTAAATAATGATTACTGCTTGTTTGGGGGGTATTCATTTTAATAATATGTTATCTTTCTTTTTCCCCTCACATTTTGAAAATATTTGAAAAAATTAAAACGATTTTTTGTCTTTCTTTTTATTATAAATAAGGGCAATTTGAATACTTATATTGTAAGGGAGAAAGAAATGAAAAAAAAATCATGACTTAATATTATGGATTTTCTTAAATTTTTCAATTAATTCTTCCATTTAATATTATTTTTAAACATCTACATACTCACAAATATATATTAAAGGGCGGCACATTGCCCCATGTCTTTCTTTCTAATCGCCGATATATATAATATATATTAAATATATAATAGATAGATGCGAAACAGCAAATTTTGAAAAGAGAAATATAGATAATGAAATGTAGTTAAATGTGTAAACAAAATAAAAAATTATTTTATCAATTAATTTTTCCTCAACACATAAAAATTTGCATTAGGCATGGTGGATGAGAAAGTATAATTTGTAGCATTAGTAAAATATTTATACTTATTTATTTTATTAAATTAAAGTTTTATTATGCACATTTGCTATATTTTTTATTTCTGTGTATTATTTCTTCGCTATGCTCCCTTTCATACTTCTCTTATTTTTAAACTTTAAATTAATATATTTTTATTTTAAATGACTACTTCAAATTATTTTAAATGTGAAAATAATATTTGTAATGAATCAAATAACGTGTCAAAATATAACTATGGCGATGATGTTATCGAACTTGTGAATTTAAACAGCAATGGATGTAAACCATATAATGCAAAAGAAACAAATAGTCTTACAAAACCCTCGAGAAACAAAGCTAACTACAACAAATTTAAGGAATCGGATAGTGACGGTAAGATTGGAAAAAACGTAAAAATGAGTAAACTTGTAATCGTGTATACATATTGCTTCAAATGTGTAAATGTTTATATAATATTGTTTTGTTTATTAACGTTTTTTTATGTTTTTTTAGTTGAAGTAATTGGTGATATAAGAATTTACAATGACAAAATAGACGAAATAGAGTTATTAAATAAGGATGGAGAATTAATTAGAGGTAAAGGTGTCTATTTTGAATATTATTTAGGTTGTATAGAGACAGATTCTATTATATTATCTAGTGAGATATGCGATGTTAAAAATGATAAAGATATAAGTATAAGTTATGAAATAACACCCAAATCTACTAAAAGATCGTATTCTCCTATGTATAATTTAAAAATTAATGATAGTTATATTAGTTCAAATGATTATATAAAAATAATAGGTAGAAATATACAAAATAAAACGCAAAAAGGTAAAAAAAATGTGCCTCAAAAAAAGCAAAAAAAAGAAAATAATAACGATAGTTCTACAGTATGCTATGATATACTATCTCGGAAAAGTAATAATAATTTTAATGAAATATTATCATCAGATAAAAAATATGTAGAAATGAATAAATATAAATGTGAAGTTTTAAAAGATATTAATGAAGGACATCCATGTATAAGACTTAAACATAATAATAGAGATATATCAAAATTAAAAAGCCATTTATCAAAAACTCTAAGCGTACTTTTGGTATTAAATGCTATAAGAATAGAAATAAAATTAGAAAAAGTATCATTATGTGATTTTAAATTTGGTGGGAGTTTAAAAACTTTTGTGCATGTTATTTTATATCCTGATTCATTTAAAATAGATGTACATAAATATCATGAATATAATTCTTTAATCAAATATAGTGTAAATAATTTATTTAAAGAATTAAAAATTGCACCATTAAGATTGGCAAAAAATGTAAGCTCCGATTCTTTTGACGATTTAAATACTAAAATAGTTACTGGAAAAAACTTTACAAAAAATATTGATAATTTCTCCAATAAATATGAAAGCTCATCAGTAACTATCAACACTAACAACGCCTTTTATTTAGATTTTGCATTAAAGGAGGGGACACAAGGTATTATAATTGAGATGATATAGTATATGTTCATACTTATATTTGTCTACAAAAATGTAGACAAATATTATATCGAATTTTTATTTAGTCTCAAGTTTATTCTTTCAAATTTTTATTTCACTAATTTTTGCCTCTCAAACTCCGTAGGTTCTTCTACCATATCTCAAGGAAAGGAATACGAAGAAATTTTGGATACAGCAAGCGAAAACGAAGTAGAAGAAAAAAACGAAGACACAACGAATCTGGTTTTTTCCGAAGAAAAATATAGAGGTGGGTATTTACTCGAGGAGTTTAAAGAAATATATCCAAATAGTGTTTATTTTAAGCCCACTCTAAAAACATACCAAGCAGAAGGAATATGGTGGATGTATTTAAAGGAAAATCCACCTGAATATCTGAAGGAAAATATCTTCAAAGGGGAAAAGAAAAATGAAATTGACTTGGACCAAATTATTAGAAGTAAGAGTATATATAGTGAAATACATGTATATAATGACGTATATATAGATAAAGAAGTACATATAAATAGCGATGTATATATAGATAAAGAAGTAAATGTAAATAAATACATGCATAATTGTGAAATTTATTTATTGGATATGAAAACAGAAAATGAATCTTCTAATCCGAATATAAAAATAAAAGATGAAAATGACGAAGAATATGGTCACATGAACGAAATGAAGAATAAGGAGCTAGTAAAGACTGAAGATTATAACAATGACGATGATAATGATATTCGAAACAAGGAGCCATTAAATCCTGTGTGGGAAGAACATGCATTTATACCTAATATAAAAATATATGAAGAAGGAAAATTAATATTTGTATTAAAGTATTTTTATATAAATAAAATAACTGGATGCTTATCTTTGACATATCCACAATACGTTCCTCAATTTCGAGGTGGAATTTTAGCAGATGAGATGGGTTTAGGTAAAACAATACAAAGTATAGGTTTAATAGCACATGATATTTATCAAAATAAATTACATATAAAAAATAATAATATAGAAAATAAAAATAATATTACATATTTAATTGAAAATACAATAAAGGGATTTGCTTACAACAAAGGTGGGACATTAATAATTGCACCTCTTGGTTTGATTTATCAATGGAAACAAGAAATAGACAAGCATACAAAAGAAGGTTTTATAAGTTCATATATATATTATGGAAGTTCAAAAGATATAAATAGCGATTTATTGTCAAAATATTCAGTGGTCCTTACTACATATTCAACTTTAGTTTCTGAATATAAAAATACATGGAATAAAATACTTTCTAGCAAACCCACTATTGAGGTGAAGGGAAATGCAACTAATGTGGGCAAGAGTGAATACAACATAGAAAACAAATTCTCTTATACAAAATGGGCGAAAGAAAAACAAGAAAAGGATGAGAAACCAGAAACCGTTGATAAATTTGAAGAAGGGTCAAACAATGGGCAAGGAAAAGGTAATGGAATTAAAAAGAGGAAATTAAACAACTTTTTTATGAAATCATCATTAAATAATGGAAAAAATTCAATATTATCTTCAACTGGGGATAAAAAAACAAATAAAGTATTAAATAGTATGAAAGACTATCCACTATATAAAATAACATGGAGAAGAATAATAATTGACGAAGCTCATGTTATAAAAAATAAAAATTCAATTCAATCAATTGCTGTTTGGAAATTAAGAGGAGAAAGGAAATGGTGTTTAACAGGAACACCTATACAAAATTCTCTATACGATATATTTCCCTTATTGAGATTTTTAGGAATAAAACCATATGGTAATGTTGAATGGTGGAATAAAGAAATTGTTGATTATGTAAATCGAAATAAATTAAATATAGCATTAGATATAGTTAGAAAAATATCTTCTCCCATTTTATTAAGAAGAACAAAAAGTTCCAAAACAAAAGAAGGATGTAATATTATTACTTTACCTAAAAAAAATGTACACATATTAAAATTAAAGTTTTCTTTAGAAGAAGAAGATTTTTATCGAGCCATATTTTATAGAAGCAAAACAAAATTTGATACATATATGCATGATGGTAATGTATTAAGTCATTACTCTCACGTTTTACAACTCCTTCTAAGGTTACGACAATGTTGTTCCCATCCTCTGTTGCTATTTTCAAAACCATTTTTTGAAGAGTGGAATGATGAAGATATTATAAATGGAATGTATGAAGAAAACTCTAGAATAACAGAATCTTCCATTGATTCAGCAACTGACAAATCGAGTATCTATGTAAAATTATCAAACATGAAAGTAGACGATACATTGAAAAGTGATACAGTAAAAAATGAAGTATTGAAAAAGGATACTTTGATATACAACTTTTTGCAAAAATCGTCGAATTCGAATAAATTGAGCAGTGAGTATGTAGAAGAAATAGAAATGCTAAAAAATGGTACAGCTATGCAATGTGTTATTTGTTTAGAAGATTCGGTATATCCATTAATCAGTAAATGTTTACATATAATGTGTAAAAAGTGTGCAGATTTTTATTTTAATTTAACACAAATAGCAGAAAAAAAATGCCCCGGATGTGATAATTATATAAGTTTAAAATCGTTAAAAACTTTACAACAAAATAAATCACCTTTAGATGATTTTTTAAAAAAAATGAAAAAGGATAATTTTGTATATTCTACTAAATTAAGAATATTATTTGATCATATAAAAGAAGATATAAAAAATGAGCTTCATGTAGTTGTATTCTCACAATGGATAGGGTTTCTTAAAATAATTGAAAAATTATTAACACTTCATGAAATACCAAATAAAATATATGATGGATCATTAACATATGAACAAAGGAAAAGCACACTTTATTGGTTTAACATTCAAAAAGGAAAAATATATCAACCAGGAATTGGATTTTGCCAATCAACTTGTGATATTCCTATCGAAAATGAATCAGGAAAGGTTTTATTGTGTTCATTAAAGGCTGGAGGAGTAGGATTAAACTTGACAGTTTCATCAAAAGTATACCTTATGGATTTGTGGTGGAACCCAGCCATTGAGGATCAAGCATTTGAAAGAATACATCGAATAGGACAATTGAAGGATGTAAATATATACAAATTTGTTTTGGAAAAAACAGTAGAAGAACGAATTTTGCAAATACATCAAAGCAAACAATATACAGCTAATCAATGTTTAGCGCAAGTTGGAAATAAAATAAGTACAGATGTTAATTTAGTTACACAAAAACTAGGAATGGACGATTTTATACTTATGTTCAAGGATTGGAACTGATCAATAAGAGTAATAAATTCGATAGTGCAAAAAAAAAGGAGAAACACAAAATAGTAATAAATCAATATAATCGTTACAATAAATTTAAAGAGTTATGAAACATATATACAATATGATAAATTAGTAAAAGGAATAACTGCGAATTAAGTTATTCCATATTAATTTTACTTTTGTGTATATGTATTCACCTTTCTAATAAACACAATTGTATGATATCAAGCATTACCTACCCACAAATGGAGGGTGGTGGTAATATAATCGAAATATATAATGAATTGCCGCTAATATGTGTTCTTTGAAAGGGTTGCATATGCTACTGTTTATTATTTTATTGCTATACTATTTTTTGGTACAATATATTTAAACAAATAATTCATTATTTTAAAAAAATATATTCGCCTCATTGTGGATTCAATATATCATCATTATTTTAATAATGTAAATAAAGCGTTTGCAATTTTTTTAAACATTATGTATGCATATATTATATATGAATAATTTTACCAACATATTTGCTAACCTTATCTGTGCTCGATAACTTTAAATTTCTTTTGAATATATTTAATTAAAATATATAAAATAATATATATATTAGTATGGAGATAAAACTGCAAGTTAAATAATAATTCAATATAAATTAAAAAAAAAAAAAATGTCTCTACTCGGCACAATGTTAGCAAGTTCTTTAATTAAAGCGCATTTTAGGTGTTATATGGGTTAATAAATATGCATATGCATTGATTTATGTGTATATTTTTTTTCTTGATGATAAAATTTTTCTACCAATAAAGGATAAATTTATGTATATATATTTCTTTTGATGGTCATCAAAAATGATATTTTGTTTTTTCCTTTAACTGAATAAATTTGTTTTTGTATTTATGCATACATTTATACGTGCAAGTGCCAAAAATAAAAAGAACGAAACATAAATGTATAATATCACCATTGTTACAAGTAAATGTGTTGGTTACTGAATCATAAAACAATAATTTGTGTAATTTTTCTTGTACTTTATATAAATGTAAAATTATCAACAAGTAAAAAATTGAATGTTTTTTACTCATATATTAATGAAACGGGTTTCCGAAATGAAAAAAAAAGAGGAAAACACCCATACTATTATGTTAAATATAATATATGTCAAAAAAACGACGGGAATAGTCAAAAAATTAAAAAAATAAATATAAATAAATTGCACGAAAGTAATAATAAAAGGCCAGAAAGAAAAATAGACGGTTATGAGCTAAATATAAGAAATGATAAAAAATTTTCCAAATATGCAAAAAAACCAGCAAGTCCTATGTCCAACTTATTTTACTTTTCCCCATTTAAAAACATTATAAGTAGCTTTGAACCAGTAAATTATGATATAAGAAAACAATTAAGAGAATATGGTTTTCAATTTACTAATGAAAAAAGTGATTCAAATATATTCCCATCATTAGACGATATTATTAAAGATGGTGATCCATCCACTAATATCCATTTATATCGAAGGAAAAAATTAAAAAGTTTATTATATGGAGATCCATTAAAGTTTGCTAATACCAAAAAAGTTATTGAAAAATATAATAAACAATTACCGCCAGAAAAACAAATTGATTATGATTCATTTAATTGTGATATATTTTATGTGCATTCGGATGGAACAATTATGAATATTGAGGTAAGCATTATTAAAATAAGTAAAATAATAAACATTAATAAATTATATTCTTATATATTATTTTCAAAATTATATATGTAGACGAAAAATTGTTTATATTTTCGTTAAAACATTATCCTTCTTCCTTTTACTTTGTAATGCAATATTTTTTCCTTTTTTTCACACACAGGAAAATAGACCCCCATATGATAAAAAATTAGAAGAAAAAGAAAAAAATCAGGAACCAAGATTTATTATAATGGCTCAGGTAAAAAAATATAATATAAAATATAGTAAAATAAAATAAAAACGGAAATACCTTTTATCTATAAATACTATTTAAATATCTGTATATATGTATGTTCCCTTTTTTTAGGCTGGACATGCCAAGGAACTCAACTTAAAGGTATAAATAAATATCAACAATAGAGCCGTATACACGTAATTATGTGTTAATTATTTTGCTTTATTTTTTCTTCATTTATTTGCATTTTTTGTCATTTTTAAGGTTGGGGATAAATTCCCGATTGTAAGCGAAGAACATAAAAAAATGTTGTATGACAATCATTTCGCAAAACCTAAGAAAATTAGAGACCCCCTTGTTTTACCTGATGGGCGAAAAATTCCTTGAAATCAAAGCGATATATATTAAGACGATTTTTTACTCAAAATGAGCAAATTAATGTGTGTATATATGCATTATTTGATCGTACTGCATTACCGCTTTAAATATTGTATAAAAATATTTTTTTTTATTTGAATTATTTATACATATTCCAATAAATGTGTCTAGCTATGTTTTATAGCTACACACGAAAAAAAAATTAATTAATAAACTATTTAGTTTTGTCTCTACATATAATCTTACTCAGTTGTCAAATATGCGGATAATTTGAGTTTTATATTTTTTAATTTTCTTGTAAAGTATCTCTATCAAGCACAAATGGCAACTGTATATCTCTTTGTTTTGGAAAATTAAAAAAAAAAGATCCATCATACGATGTTAAAGGAGATATTTCACAAAAATTATTATTTTCTTGGGTACTTTGAATAATATTAAAATTTTTTTTTATAAGCCAAGATTTATGTAAATTACTTAAGCTTATTTTAGCACTTAATATACTATCACCATTATTATTGGTTTTTATTGGATTAAATTCGTTATCACAACATACTTCATATGCTAATATTTTCTTAGCATATTTAAAAATATCAAAAATAAAATATTCATAACAATATACTTTTGATTTAATAAGTGTATTATTATTTGATACACTAGACGTAAAATTATAGTATTCTTTTTCTCTTGATATTTTATGTAATTCCATATTATTATATATTTTATTTTTAACAATATGTTGTAAAAAATCTAAGGAAAATATATGATGACATATATTTCCATATTTAAATAATTCTGAATTTTTTAGAATATCTTCACTTAGTTCAGTATATTCACACACACAAAAAGGATTGTCCTTATCATTGTCTTCACATTTATTGATATTTTTATTTGCATCATACATTTGATTTTTTTTTTCTTTCATACAAAAAATTCCAACTGCCTCATTTTCTTTTTTTATAATTGCTTTATTAACAATATCACAATTATAGAATGAGCATAACCCTATTAGCACGGGATCCGCTATTTTATTTAATATATTATCAATGCTTACAATTTGAATATATTTAACATTTTTATTTATCATATCATTAATGATCATATTATTATATAGTGCCTTAAAAATTGTACCGTTTCCCCCTGGGGCTGTTAACACAGTATTATGATTTTTCATAAGAATATCAAAATTAAAGTTGGTAATAAAGTTATTGCATTGCTTAAAAATTTTAACGTTATTACTGTTTATACCAAAAAAATTATTGTCTTGTAAATATTTAATTGTATGATCATAAGTAAAATCAGATGTCATAATATAAATATATATATTAACTGATTCATTTGTGTTTTCTAAATATTTGTAATTTACATTTTTTCTATCATTTATATTATTAGAGTCATTTTCTTTTTGTGAAAGACAATTATTTGTTCTATTATTGTCACCACATTTTTTATAATCATTGCTAATATTTTTATCGTAGCAATTTGTATTATTATGGAAATTGTTGTTATATGGTTTTATTTCATTTTCAAAAAATAAAAAACAATAATCTTGCAAAAATCGAATTTGTTCAAAATAAAACTGAAAAAATGATTTATTAAGTATAGGTGTTATTGGGAGCAATCCTTTTGCCTTTTTTAAATGAAGTCGTGATCCCAACCCCCCTGCTAAAAATATGACTGCCACTTTATTTTCTTTAATACATTTTAATCCTATTTGTTTTAATTCGTTATTTATTTTATCATTTTTATAAATATTTTTAATTATTGTTCCATTTTGTAAGTTTTGGTGTTCATATATACTATTATTAAGGTTGATAATATTGGGAGCGCTTATCTTATAGTTCTTTATTTTATCGTCTTTGTATTTTAGTTTGTTTAATTTTTCTAAGAATTCTTTTAAATCATTTAAGTTTATATGATCAATATTATCAATATGTCCATCTTTGAAATGGCTTCTTAAAACTTTCTGATCATATTCCTCCAACAGTTTTAAAATTTTCTCCATATTATATGAATCTATTTCTGTATTTGTATGTGTATGTTTGTGTATGTGGACCTAAAGTTCAATTTAATGATTTAGCTTATATAAATAGAAATAAATGATCTAGATTTCCATCCTTTGGGCTCAATTATATAAATGTGATGTATTCTGCAAACAGTAAGTCACAAATCGTAGGTCAATGATGAACGCCTGAAATGAGCATAAGAAATGAGTAATAGAAATAAAATTAGGGAGTAAAATTTTGGCTAAGATGGTAATAAATATTATTTTATTATTTTTTTTTATTGGTTTTATTTTTCAATACAGATGCTGGAAATATTAGGATAACGTTTTACTGATAAATTATTAATTTTTTTTTTATACATTAACGACTTTTGTTCATATTTGTAGGCACGTGTTTCAATACGCGAAATATATTTTCGAAATTGTTTATACATAAAACAATCATAAAATAATTAAAAATGTGTTATTATAAATAAGAAGGCTTTGAGGGGAATATAAAAAAAAATTAACAATAATTTTTCTATTAAATTGGGGTTAAATGGAAATATACGTATGTAAAATAGTAAAAATGGCACGTTTTAAAACGAATATGTTAATTTTATAAATCATCTGGGTATAATTCAATATTATTCCCTGTGATTAGCAAAAGGGACATTAGAATTAAAAAAATGAAAAGTCAAAATTTTGGGACACAATGAAAGCATATAATTGAAATAAAAAAAGAAAAAAAAAGATGAACATAATGCAATATTGTGATGAATGATTAACTTCATTCCTACTCTTCATATTATTGTGCATCAAACATAAACAAACATAATGTATGTATATATGGTTAGACTTGTTTGTGTCATTATTTCATCCAATTTACATGTACACAGTTCTTAATACAATATGGGATATTATTTTACTCTTTTAAAAATTACAAAATTTATACCGAAAAAAACATAAAAATGCACCACTATATATTGCCTAGAATATCATTATGTAATAACCTAAACTGGGTACATGCTTGTATATGGAAAAAAAGTGCTCTCTAATCTTTTTATTCTGAATATTTATTTTTTTGTTTTTTTTGTGCACATCAAACGGTTTGATTATTTAAATATTTGCAACCAAAACGGAATGTCCAAATCTTGGAACAAGTAGAGGTGGACCAATTTGCCATTCATTTGTATCTGGAGAAAAGAAATGACAAGAATTAAGAACATCACCATTTTCACCTCCTGTAATTATATAAGAATCGGATAAAGTAGTTGCACCAAAATTCATTTTTTTTTCAGGAATTCCATTTAAGAATTGCCATCTTTTATTAAATGGCTGATATTGTTCAACGGACTCTAAAATATTATGTTCATTATCAATACCACCAACAACATAAATTTGATTTAGATAATTAAAAGCTGCCCCTGAACTTCTAGCTTCTAATAATGCATATGGGAAATTTTCCCATTTATTCATTTTTTCATCATATACTTCAATAGAATTTAATCTTTCTCCATTAGCACCGCCTACAACATAAATTTTATTATCAAAAGCTACACACATAGCGGAAGATCTCGGGGTATTTAACGGTGCTACTTCTATCCAAGCTTTCATTCTATGATCATATGCCTCGACATTAGGTATAATAGATGATCCGTCATAACCACCAATACAGTATATTCGCCCATTTGATGTGATACCACAATTATTTCTTCTTGGAATATTTAAATTGCTAGATAAAAACCATGTATCTCTTAATCTATCATATACTTCTGTTTCAAATAAAGCTTTATAATCGTAATTATTACCACCGAATACATATAAAAAGTTATTTAACACTGCACTACCAAAATATGCTTTTTTAGTTGACATGGGTGTACACATACGCCAGCATTGTTGGCTTATATCTAAAAGTTCCATAGAATTTAAATATTCAACTCCATCAAAACCTCCAATAGAAAAAACTAGGGGGAATGGTAAAAATTTAATACCATAAAATTCTGCTTCTTTTAATAATGCTTCACTTTCTCCTAAATCTTTAGGTATAGGTATGGTTAGTGGATTTCTTAAAAAGTTTAATATAATTCTAAATAATTCACTATCACGATCTAAAAATATTCTACCTTGTTTATCCCTTGTTATATGATATCTTCCACTCAATAGTTTTTCAATAAATGAATCTTTTTGTTGAGTTAATGTATGTCTAGAAGTTTCAAAAAGAGCTCCTCCTACATTTATATCTATCATAGTTTCAGTTGCTATATTAGCATCTACAATTTTTTTTTTATCATTTTCAAAATTTTTATATTCTTGAAAATATTTTTCTTTTTCTAAATAAAGTACTAATTTTATTTTATCAATTTCTTGTAAAAATCTTAATCTTTCATCATCAAATCGTTTTCGATGTTCTTCTTTTTCTTTTTTAATTTGTTTATAACCATTAGATATATCAATATCTAATTTTTTTCTTTCATCTTGTAATTTTTGTTCTTCTATAGCTTTTCTATTTTCTATTTCTTTATATAATCTTATTCTTTCCATTTCTAGTTCTTTTTTATCTTTAAATAATTTATCTTTTTCTCTTATAAAATTCATTTGTGTTTTTTTTAACCAATTAATAAATGTAATTCTAAGATCTCCAACCATATTTTCAAAATCACTAGAATCGCTCAATTCAGTTTCAATTATTTTTTTTTCATATGTATCATTAATATTATTGGTATTTTTATATATTCTAATATTATGCATTGTGCTATTATCCTCATTCATATTTATTGAACTTGCTCCTGAATCCATAAATATTTCTTTTTTATTAGTTGGTGCACCAGTACTACCATTAATATTATTGTTTCCGATTTTTACATGCATATTTTTGTTACCACCGTCATTTGAAACAATGTTATTCCCATTTAAGTTATTGTTAGAAACATTTAAACTATTCAAATCTATTGAATTGTTATCTTTGTTCATTGCCATAAATGCTGAATCATTTTTATTCAAGTATTTATTTAAATACTTATTATTGATATTATCTTTAGTTATATTATTTAAATTTTTAGAAAAATTATTGGGTAAGAAATCATTTTTAGAATCAAAATTAGAATCAAGAACACTTAAATCTATGGATTCTAATAAACTATCCTTTATATTAACAAAACTGCTATTGTCTTCTATTTTTTCATTTTTGTCACCAGTTAAGTTCATATATAAATTTGATTCATTTTCATCACTACTCATATCTCTTTCTTCGCTATTACTGTTCGATCCAGATTCTCTCTCGTATGTAACTGAAAAGTTAGAGATACTGTTTGACTTTATTTTATCATCCTCCATCGTCTATTTTACAGTTTTTTGTGATTTAGCTATTAGTTATATATTATAACAACTTCATAAACTATATTTTATCAATATAAGTTTACGTATATATAGATATATATGCATTCATATCCTACCCAAAAAATTAATACAAAAGTATGCCAATTTTAGTCGTCTGTTTTTACGAGAATTATATATTTTTCTTAATTTTAGTTTTCTAACAGTTATATTATTATATGGGTAAATGTTCGGAAATTTTTATATACAATATATATTTTTTATGAGGAAAATCAAAAACATAAAAGATATGGCATAAGAGCTGAAGATATCTGCCACTATATATATATACAAAGAAATACTTTAAAACAATTTTAAAATAATATATTGACGATATTCCGCATAAATAATAATAAAATTTTTTTTAATATTTATTGTTTCCTTTTTCATAATATTACTTTTCATTTGAAAAACTCGCACAATTTTCATATATAAAAAAACAACAAATTATATCTATAAATTTTATATATGAATACAAAAAAATATATATTTTTACATGTAATAGCAAAAACGAATATAAAAATATATATTACATAAATATATATATCAAAAAAATAAAATACGCAAAATTCGAAAATATGATATATGAAATTCAATTTAACTATATAATTTTTTTATGATAAACATTTATTAATAATATTATTATTACCTCAATTTTTTTTCGAATATTATAATGATATATTTACCATAATGTTTATGGCAAAGAAAAAATATTATTGTACTATATTAAAAATACATATGCATAACATGTAGTTTTATATTTTTTTTATTTGTTTTTTTATGCCACTGCCTATTGCATTTATCTTAATCTTTTATTATTACAATTTTATAATAAATTAGTAAAAAAAAAATATACATTTGTATTTATTTAAAAAATAAAAATGTAAATTTGTATTCCAAATAATAATTTGTTACAGCATAAAAAATGAATAAATAAAAAATGTGATAAAGCATCTGTATATATATTTCATGAAAGTACATTCTACGCTAACCTGATTCCTTTTTAGTATTCTGAAAATAAAAAAATAACAAAGCTAATAAGTAAAAACAAATAGAACAATCTAGGTATTTATATATGTTATCCTTTAAATACTATAAACGATTCCTTGGAATATTCCTTACAACATAACTTGGTTATTATGATTCCATATATATAGTACTTTATTATTATTTCTTCAGTTTTTATTATTTTTTAAGTATTAATTTTTAGTTGCATACTGTGGGCTAATTTTTTTTTCATCCTCAAATGCTAATAATCTATGATAAAGAACGTGCTCAATGCTTTTTGAATTTTTCTTTTTGGGTTGAAATTAAAACAGTATAATTTTTGCATGTAAAATAATAATAGTATCTCAAAGATAGAACAAATAACTAGAATTATAAATATACTAATATTAGAAAATGGCATATTTTCAATGGGTGATTTTTATTTTTATCATATGGTTATATATATGCCATAATAAATAGAAAAAAATAGAAACTATAAAATTTGTATGTAATTTTTTTCCTTTTTAAACAATTATTATAGAATATGTTCTTATATTTAAATAGGCATGGTTACACAGTGTCTCTCTTCATTTTCCATTCATTATCGAAATTATAAATTAGCATACATTTAATGTGTATATTAATTGTGGTCATTTCATAATTTTTTAAACTAAAAATTCGAAAAAAGCAAAAAAAAATATTTTATAAAATTAAACCATAAATCAGCATATTAAAAGATGCAAAGTCATTTAAATTTGCTTTTCTTTTAGTTTTTGGTTGCTATTTTGTGTTTGTCTCCTACATTTCTATATTTGTGCTGAGCATATTATATACTTAGATAATTGAAAAAAACAAAACAAATATATAATTGTCTCGAGTATTACGTGATAATTATATTTGTAATTTTTTATTTAAATTGATCAGTAATTCAAAAATGTAATTTACAAGGCTAAATAATAATAATCATAATTTTTATTTTAAAATTATATAATAGAATAAAACAAAAATAAAATTAATTTGTTTTGACAAAAAAAAAAAAATACATAAAAAAAGAGAAAAAAGGAATGCTGTTATTTTAAATTAAAACATATATTTTATAACATTCTCAAATAAAATAAATTTTAAGGATTTATTACACAAATAAATGGGTAAAATTATAGAACAAAAAAAATATGGGGCATAATGTATATACATATTATGTACATATAATTACGATAAACTAAAAAATAACAAAACATTATATAAATACAAAAAAAAATACAAATGTATATTTGTCTAATATCTCGGGTTTAAATAGTAAGGTGACTTGTGTTTAATAAAAGAAAGAAGAAGGGAAAAAGCGTGAAGAGCTACTTCCTTAGATTCACATTTTACTAATTTTGAAATATATAAATATTTTTGTTTTTTTCTTTTTTTAAGTTGATATTTTTTGGGTTTTTTATGCTCTATTTTATGTTTTTCCTGGTGATGCTGATAAATATATTTTTTTTTTTTATTTATTTTTTTTTCATTTTGAATGCCTTTTGTTTGCAATGTGAAAGTTATATCCCTTTTATTATCATTATCGTCTGAGCAACTTGCTTGCTTAAAATAATAATTATTTTTATTAGAGCTATATTTTTGTGCATTTCCACTATTATTTTGTTTATACTTTGTACAGCTTTCTCCATTTTCCATATTATTATCACGTTCATTAATTTCGAAAATTTCCTCGTATAGCATATGTTCCTTTTTAAATGTCTCCTCAAAATATTTTTCGTATTTGTTTTTTTTAAAGGTCTTTTTAATTTTACAACTAATATCGTCTTTTTTGTTAAGGTCATAGTTAATAATTTTATTTTTATCATATTGACTGTTTTCTTTATATGCAGATTTATATAATATTCTTATATAATAGGATGGGGTGAAATCCAAAAATTGTCTATAATGTTTTGGAGTAAACAGATTTTGTAAAAACGCCCATTTACTATTTTCATCGTTTTTTTTATTATGATCACTATTCGATTCTTTTATTTTTTTATGACTACCTCCTTTATTTTCATCATAATTTTTATATTCGTTTGATTCACCGAAATCGCCATTTTGCTCAGCTTGTTTTTCCTTACAATTTTCAGGGTTTATAAATGTGCATTTTTTCATTTCTCCATTGCCTAATTGAATTAACAAAATATCTATCTTGATAATCCAATTAATATATATTGACCACAGCAATTTATCCTTTTCGCAATATCCAATTTCTCTATTATTTACCCATAAGAAGTTTTTAATTGTATTAGAGTTATTATTTTTTATTTTGTATAATAGTATAATAGCTATAACATTTTTTTTTAATAAATCTTTTTTTTTTTTTTTTTTTTCATTTATGATATAACTTGAAAATGATAATGGATATTCATAATTAACAAATTTTGCGTATTCTTTTATGACACTTGTTTTTGGTGGTCTGACAATAGATTTCATTGGTAACGCTTGTATTTGATTTAATGTGCCAATAAATAAAAACGTAAAAAATGAAAGAATGCCATTAAAAAAACCAAAAAATAAACTACTAAAAGAACTAAATATTGCAAACAGTAATAATTTAAAATTTGTGATAGATATTTTTAATTTCCCTTTTTTTTCATTCTTTCTAAACCCTCTATTTCTTTTTTTTAATGCTATATATGGTTTATAAATGATATTAAAAAAACTAATTGCTAAAATGTGTAAAAAAGATTGACAACCATAATATACCCCTTCTCCTATATTTGATGGTTGATCTAATATTTCGTTTTGAAATAAATTACTATTAGTTATTATACTAAAATTATCAGCATTTCTTGAAAATCTTTCAAAACAAGTATTCCAACTGGCACAAAATCGACTTACACCTTCTAATATACCTGCCAATATACTTTTTCCAAAACGTCCTATTATATTTAATAAAAGTATGCAAAATAATAATGGGAAAGAACATGAATCAACACTTTTTTTTAAATCGTTAATAAATTGCTGATAACCCTTTTTCCAATGCTTATAAATACTTAATGGATTTCCTATAAAATCGATTGCACCTAAAACATTAAATCTTTGATTCATTCCATTATTTATATAATCGTTCATAATTTCGTTAAGCATTAAAGCATATAAAGACCCGCACATATTTTTTTTTATTTCTTTTTCAAAATGTAAATGTGCATCACTAATATTTGGTATATTCATAATTAACAAAGTTAATGCATTCATTATATTGGAATCCATTATTTCACTTTTTTTTTCATAACTTAAACTTTTGTTCTTTATATTTATTATTAATTTTATTTCATTTATTTCTAATTTTGATATAAATATATTTTCAAAATTTGTTAAATCATTCTTCATGTTAATATTCTGGATTATTTTTAAAATATTTTTTCTATTATTTAAAACTGCTTTGTAATTTTTCATGTATGTCTGTAAATAATTTACATTTTCTTCGTTCAGTAGTACGGTTTGGTCAAAGTTATCGATTTTATTTTGGGTCTCTTTGTTATTTTGAGGATTTTCAAGCAGTTCATATCTGCCTTCATCATTTTGTTGAATACCCTTTTCAATATCGTTCTCCACATTCACAACTAAATTTTTATATTTCGAATTTAAACCATTTTCAAGAAATTTATCATTTTTATTATAACTATTATTATCATAACCATTATTGATATTCCTTTCATCACTTTGTCTATTTATATTGCTGGTTATTTTCCTATTTTTATCTTCAGATATAATCGAATAAATGCTATCATTCCCCCAAATTGAATCCATTTTTTTGTCATCACACACCGATTTGGTTAACATGTTATTTGAGCTTACCTTATATTTAAATCCTATATCATCTACACTGGCATGTGTTTTTTCTAATTCTTTGTATTGGCTAGCCATGGTTAAATGCGTTCGAATATCTATTATATTATCGTTCATATTATAATGGAGTAAATTTGTTCCATTATATTTTTTATCATGCATATTTTTATATACATCCTTAAATTTAATGTTAGCTAGTTTTTCATATAAATAATAATCTTTTGATATGAAATGCTTGATCACCCCTTCCAATGGACCAATATTTTTTTTGTATTCTAAACAATCAAAATTTGTATCTTGTATTTCTATATTTTTTTCGACATTAAGAGAATTATAATCATTTAAATCATAGTCTAATATTTTTAAAAGTTCATCAAATATTTTCAGCATTTCAATAATAAAATAAGAATCAATGTTTATACTCATAGGTGATAAATTTACCTTTATTTCTGATAGCTCAAGAAAGTTTTTCATATTTCCTTTTCTTTTTTTAATAATTGTAATACCAAGTATAGAATTATATTCAATGCAAAAAAACGATGGTATATAAATCTTATAAGAATTGTATAAAGGGTTATTTTTATTAGTACTAATTAATAGATGACTTTCATCAAAACATAAATTATCATAATCTTTATGATTGTTGAGTTTGTTCTCTTTATCATAATATAAGTTATTTAATATGTTATAAGAATATCTTTTTGAAAATTTTTGATTACTATTGCTCGTATAGTAAATATGTGATTTGTTTAGCTTACTATTGTATTTTTCATTTTCATATATTGTTTTTTTATTATCGTCATTATTTTTCTTCAGTTTATCGATAATACTTATACTATTGTTATACTCTAAATTTATATTTTGTTCATTTTTATTTTCTTTATTTTTTTCCAATTTGTGTAAATCTGGTATTGGTAACATGACATTTTTGTAATCGCTATTTTTTGTGTGGTTATCTATTTGCAACCATCCAACATTTATGTGCAATAATTCATTTTCACTTATTTGTTTATAAACTATTAAAATATATTCCATAGATAAATATAGTATTTCCTCTAAATTATGATTACTAATGCTTAACCCTAATCCTTTAAATATAAAATGTGCAAAGACATTCAAATTTAATGTTATATGCTGTGATTTATCTAATGTTTTATTAGCTTTGTTTGAATTTAAATATTTAATAGTATTACTAATATATGTATTTGTTTCCTTTTTATACAAATT
Source organism: Plasmodium berghei ANKA (assembly GCF_900002375.2). Classification (NCBI taxonomy): domain Eukaryota; phylum Apicomplexa; class Aconoidasida; order Haemosporida; family Plasmodiidae; genus Plasmodium; species Plasmodium berghei. The sequence continues at coordinate 2,148,727 of NC_036171.2, forward strand.
ATTTTTCCCGTTTTTATGAAATAAATTAAGTAAATATTTAAGTTTCGAGCTCTCTTTTTTTTTTTTTTTTAAATTCGATATATCTTTAGATTTCGTTGAAAGAAATTTATTCAATTTTTTATTCTTTCCTTTTATATATATATTATTTATTTTATTTCTAATAAATTTATATGATTTTATTAAATTATGATTATAATTGTTATTAAATGGTATGCTACTAAAATTTAAAAGGTTATTTATTAGGTCATTATAATTCTCAAAATATAAAATTGTTTTTCCATTATAAGTCTTTTTAGTACACGATACATATATAAATGTGTTTCCTAATTTTAGATTTAACAATGTTATATTATTTGAGCTTTCTAGGTCAACTGTATCTATATTTCCATCATTTAATTTTTCAATCTGTTTTGAAAAGAGTTTTAATCTAAAAATTTGATCATTTATGATTTTAGCATTTTCATTAGACTTCACATAATTAGTAGAAAGAAAATTTAAATAATTTATTTTATTTGTTAAATGATTTTTCAATTTTTTTACATATTTTAAATTTGCATATTTATTATTTGAATATCCGGTTAGCTTATTAATTCCGTTGACTTTTTTTTTCTTGTTTTTTTTTCGATTTTTTTTTTTACCGCCCTTATTTTTGTTTTTTTTTGTGCAGGATGCTAATATACCTATTTTCAATTTCGTTTCTTTATATGGATTGTAAAAAGAAAAATTAAGTGCATAATTTTTAAAAATTTCATCGAACGTTTTTTGCTCCTTTTTCGGTATTTTGCGTAACATTTCTGAATGTTCGAAAATACCGATTTGTTTTAAATTTAAATCATATTTAGTTAAGTTTATTAAATAATATGGAACAACATCAATATCTTGAAAACGAATAAATTTGCACCCTTTAAAAGTTGTTACTTCCATTGAACAGCATGAATATTCATATGGTATTTCCTTATATTTGATCAATTCGTTGTATATGCTTAAATAGTTATCATTTTTTTTATCATTATTTTTTAATAAATAGTTAAACATTTTTAGCTTCATTTCTTCTTTTTTAAAATTGTCATATGATACTACAGGATGACGAAAGTAAACTATGCCTACTCTTGTTAAATCAAGAGATTCTGACCAAAATAAAAATTTTAAATCATCAATTTTTTTCGATTTGTTAACACTAGTATTATTTTGTTTAAATGTGTTTCGGTGTGAAATTGTGTCTGTTTCACTATTTGTATCAGTACTAGAAAAAATATTTTTTGGTAAAAAATTGTTATTTATATTATTCAAAATGCCATTATCATTCTTATTTATGTCATTATATTTATCATTATTCCGAATAATATCATCATATTTTACAGAATTAATATTTTTTCCTATTTCATTATATTTTCCCATATCAATTAATGCACTTAACTTTTGCGATAAATTTAATATATCATTATTTCCAATTTCTTTGTCAATTGTTTTATGTTGTGCATCTTTATTAGAATTAGTACTATCATTTTTTTTTATTACATTTAACATATTTCTATTTTGCTTTTCTAATCTTTCTAAATATAACTCCTTTTGTAAAAAATCGTCTATTATATAATTAATGGCATTATCAAATACTCCACACATTTTTAGCAGTGCTTTTTTTTTTGATTGTGGATGAAATTCTACGTGTTCCCCTGGTTCTATTGTATTATATTTAAAATAAGTATAATTTTTTATATATTCTTGAAAAATTATATTTGTTTTTGTATTATTTATAATAACAATGTAAGGTAATATCTCCATCACGGTTGTTCTGAAAAAGGGCATAGGTGCAATAGACATATAAATACTGTATTTTAATTGTGGAATGTTTTTACTTCTATTATTACATTCTAATCGAGTTATTGACAAGTCTGTTAGTTTGAAACTTTCTGATTCTAATGGTTTGTTAATATTACTTCGGTAAAAAAAACAATGTTGCTTTTTATTTTTTTTGACGTCAATAAAAATACTTGCTTTCTCGTATTCTATTTTTTTTGCTATATTATTTTGTCCACAATCGTTTTCACAATTTATTTCGTTATTTTTTTTTAATTCTTGATTTTTTGTACCATCTTGCCCATCGAGAATTTGTTCATTGATTGCAGAATCGTTAACTTGTGTAATTTCATCAGATATGCAATTGTTGCTATTGCTTATGCCCTTGTTTTCTGAGATTATTGCGTTATTATTATTGCTGTTATTTGTATTACTATTTCTGGAATTGTCAATGTTATGATCAATATCAGTAATGTGGGTTATTATGTTCCTATTGGTTTGATCAAGGCTATTTCTTGTTTTTTTCAATATGTTTTTTTTAATCATGTTCTTTTTTAATGGGTAATTCATCAAATTTTTCACTTCTTTTAACGTTTCAAGTGGTATAACTACTTTGTTTCGATACGAGGAAAATTCACATGATAATAGTTTTCTGACGTATGGTTCAATAACAATTTCATTATTATTACTTAAACTTTTTATTTTAATAGGATAGTTTAATCTATTTATGACACAAGCCGAAACAAAAAATGTGCATGATAATATATATGTCCCATGATGTATTTTCTTCAAAGATATATCTTGATATCTATTTTTTGTCGTTTCATAAAAATCATTGAAAATTGCCCATATGGTTAGCTTATTTTGATACTCATCATATTTTGATTTTTTATTATGATCCAAATATTTATCCAAAACATTTTTTTCATCTATTAATGAATCAATGATTGCCTGTGCATTATCTGGATTTATTCCAATTGATGTTTTGGGTGAACTTAAATCATTCGTTTTTGTTAGTATAGCGTTTTTGTGCTCATTTTGTTTAATAGAACATTTCTGAGAATTAATATCAGTACTAAGAACATTATTATTAGTAGTAGTATTTATGCATTTTAGATTATTATTTTTGCTCAATTCATTTTTATTTGCGATAATGGATTCTTCACAATCAAGGGTAAAAAAAGAATCGATATCATTTGTTATTGATTTTTCCAAAATGATTTTTTCTCGGCCCTTTTTATTAGGATAATTAATTGAAATGGGCTTTGAATAATATCCGTCAAAAGATATATTAGCAGTAATAGGAATAAATGGAAGTCTTATACTTTGTCCTGGATCAATTTTAATTTCGTAAATATCTTTATCGATTTCATTTCTTATATTTACAATAAAATTACTTTTTTGCAATAATGGATTTCTTTGTGCATTTTCTTCATTTATATTTTTATATATATAAACATTTTTTTTATTCGTAATTTTTTTAATAAATAATTTTTTATCATTCATCATATTAGTTTCACTACTTTTAGGATGCATTTCGTCCTCATGATTTACATGGTATGGTTTATTGTTTTCATTCCATAGACTTTCATTAAGTTTGGCAATAGAAACAGCAAGTTGTTTTTTTCCTTCACTTTCTTTTCCCTTTTTCGTTTCATCATTATGTTTTTCATCCAATTTTTCCCCTGCGATTAACGTGTTTATATCATTCAAACCACTGTTAAACGAAGATTTATTGTTATTATTATCGTGTGTATCAATTTGATTCTCTAGATTATCAAATGTATTATTTAATTGTATTTTATTTATTTCATGATCATCATTATAAAATGTTCCATGTTTTTTATCATATGTGGGTGTGTTTTCAGCATTACTTAAGGCAGTGTTTATAGGATGACCAGTATTGTGATTTTTATTTATACTTTCTAATGAAAACGATTTGTCAATGGTGATTGAACTTTGGTATTCAATTGATTTGTCTGTCGAATAATAACTTGAAAATGAATTCAACGTTTTTTTAACTTCCTTTTTAAGTTTACTATGATATATTTCATATTTAAAATGCATAGTTTTTGGTAATCCATTGTTAATCATTAAAGAATGGTCAATATTAATTTGATAAAAGTTATGAGCATCTTTTTTATTTAATACATAATTTGGATTATATACACTAATGATAGTTGCAGTAAAATATAGTTCTTTTAAATTAAAATAATTTAAATTATAATTTTCAATAGAATTAACATTATTTTTATCGTTAATATTAATGCAATTTTGACTTATTCCATTATAAACACTCTTTTTGATACAATTTCGATTATTATTATCATTTTTATTGATGCAACTTTGTGTTAATATTTTATTTTCATATAATAGATGATTTTTTAGTCTAATTAAATTTGGTTTAAATAATTTTAATACATTAGGCAAAAATGGGGATTGGTAATTTAGAATATTATCAAGTGTATTTTTTGTACATATATAATCAGCATTATATTTTTCGTCTAAAAAAGCATACAAATTCGTATTATGTATTTTTTCGTTTTTTATTGATAACCATATAAATGCATTTTCTGCTACTAGCCAATATAATGGTACAGGAATTAATTTATCAGTATTATTGGATATTTCGATTATATCTAATCCATTTTTATTTTCATCATGCTTTTTAAAATATTCATTTAATAATACTTGCTCATCATAACTATCTTTATCATAATCACACAAAGAACTATCATAATTGTAGCTATTACTTGTTTGTGTATCAAAAGAAAATATAGAATTAGACAATGAAGATAAAGTGATATAAGATAAATTTGTAATTGATAAAGATTCAGTCGATATTTTTTGTTTGTGTGCATCCACTGAATTAGGTGATCGTTTTAGAAAATTGAAAAATGGATCATTTATAGACATAATGTTTCTATTTAAAATCGTATTTTTTCTACGAAATTCTTGACTTTTATTATTGCAATTTATTTGTTGATATTTATTTATTTTTTTTTTCATTATATTTTTAGTATACACTTTTTTAATTTTTTCCTTAATCAATTTTTTCTTAAGTTCATTTTTTATTCTTTTTTTTTCTTTGTTCCTTTTTTTTGTTTTTTGATTTTTATATTTTAATGGGGCCAACGAACTGAATTTTATGTCCCCAGATATGTAGTGTTCTATAGCAGACAATTTCATTAATGGGAATATACTTTTAATGAATTTTCTTCCACACATATAAGTCTTATTTTTAATAAAATTGTTATTATCTTCATTTTTATTTGCACAATATTTGTTATTATTCATATATAAATAGGTGTCATTATGGTAATTTTCTTTTTCTTGTTTAATATTTCTTTTTTGGCCTTCTTGTATAATATCATTTTGATTAACTGAATTTATTGGGTTTATTTTTTGATTGTTATAATTATCATCGCCTATATTATTTTGTATATATTTTTCAATTTTTTTGTCAATTTTAAGTGTGTAAGTAGGTGGTGGCGAAGGAATGTTATTGTACTTATGAAAATATTCTTTAAAAATTCCATTTTGATTAGTATTTCCTGGAACTGATTTATAGATATAAATCGGGAAATCTGTATTATTTTTAATAGCTAATATTGAAGATAAAAAAAAATCACATTCATTTTTTTCTTCATGACTAATTTTATTACTTGTTCTAAAAAATATATATAAATTATTGCGAGGCTGGGGTATATTAAATGGTTTCCATGTATATTCTTTATTCGTGATATTTTTTTTGGGTGTATAATAATTACTTGGATATATAGTATGGTATTCACTATTTAACGATAAATTCTTTTCGACTTCTAAATATTCTTCATTATATAATTCTTGTTCAACTTGTTTATTAATATTTGCTGGTAATACTCTTTCGGGTATTACTAATCTTATAACATCTTCATTAACATTTTCAGTATTTAATATATTAGATGGTATATCATATACATAATTAAGTAGCCTAAATCTAATGAGGAAAAACTTCACTTTACCATTTTCATATGTGGGTAAATCAAGAGATTCATTATTTCCTAAAATTCTCCATTGGTATTTTATGGATTTATTTGTATTCTTATTAAAAGAGTCATTAAATTTTCTATGATTATTCTTGAAATGTTTGCTATTTGTCACATTTTCAGATTGTTCATAAATTTCACTATATAATGTATTTTGTCTGATTCTATGATTTTCTTTTTTATTATTGTAGCTTTTAGGCAATTTTTTCTTTTTATTTTCATCATATATTATTGTACTTTCACGATGATGCCATTTATTGTCCTTTTCCCATTTTTCTTTCTTTGTGTCATTTTTTTCATTTATCTCCTTCAATTTTCTATTGTCATCACATTTCATTTTGTCAATATTCGTATTATTGTTAAAAACAGTTGAAGAATAATTTGATTGCTTAATTTTTGATAATTTATTTATAGTGTTTAAAAAGATGGTGTGTCTATTTAAATGATTTTGATGATTCAAAATGTTATCTGGATTATTGTTTTCAATATTCATACTAGTATAATCACTACTTGATAAATAATCTTCCTCATATATTGTGCATATAGCTATAGGTTGCCCCAACAAATTATTTATTTTACAAATGTGATTCATTTCTGATATTTTTTTTTTTTTGATGTAATTAAATAATTTAATATATAATAAATTCTCTGGTTTTCCACGTGAATTATCTAAATTAAATCCACTTTCATATTTTTCTAAATAATCCCCTGGATATTGACATGAATATTGGTAATTTCTTAATAATTTTTCTAATATGAAATCACCAAAAATGTATGTATCTAGGGATTTATTTACACTATTTAAAACATCGAATTTATTATATCTAAAAAGTATATTTTGATTTGTAATGATAAATGCATCTTTATATTGGTTATCATTCATTTCTTCATAAAAATTTCGTAAAATAGTTGATGCATGTGCATCGTCTATTTCACTTATATTTTTTTTCTCTGTTATGTTGTCATCATATTCTGGTTGTAATAAATTTTCGTGAATATAAGGATTCTTTGATGAATTGTTATCAACTTTTTCGGATTTTCCTGTGTGTGTTATTTTTTTATTATTTTTTCGATAATATGAATCACTCATATGCTTACCCAATAATAATCGTGTTCTTTGTGTTATTATAGAAAAAATTACACTACAACATAATGATAAAATATTATCCAAGAAGTTAAGATTCATATTAATATTTATCCATGAAAAATAATAATATAAATGAATTGGAGAAATTAAATCTTTTTTAATTGCTATAATTTCTGTACACATAGGTTCAATAAAAGTTTGATAAGAGTTTTCTTTTTTGTTAAAATGCTCACAATATATTAAAAATTCAATTTTACATTCTATATTATTATTTATTTTATTGTCATTATTTTGTTTTATATCTTTAAGTCTGCAATTATTTTTTAAAAATATATTATTGCCATTCTCATATTTATTATTTCTTCCATTTAAAGAGCCAAAATGTGTTCTTTCGTATGTATGCATATCTTCATCATTCTTTTTTCTAAAAATAAATTTTTTAAATAGCTTTTTTACTTCAGCATTAAAATGTTCTATGTTTTTAAAAAATTTGTTCTTATTGAATATGCCCATTCTTCCCCCATTTTCATCATTATTACCTAAGTATTTATCTTTTTCCTTTTCAGAGTATTCATCTGCATTTTTGCTTAAGTATATTTTATCATATATATTTTTATTCACCTTATTAGCTGATTCACATTGAAATTTACTAGAAAATGCTACATTATTATGATTATTTTCAAAGCTGTTTTTATATAACTTGTCTAATGACTTACTATTGTTTTCAGATTCATTACATGTGTTAAAATTATATAATATATGAGTGACATCTTTATTCTTAGATAATATGGGATGACAATTATTATCACATTTAATTGCGTTATTATTGAAATGTATATTTTTTTTATTAATATTGTTTGAATGGTTGTCACAGAAATAATATGGATAAACTGAATACACTCCCTTGTTATATACATCACCTTTGGTAATATTATTTTCTGCTATAAAATCTGGCGTATCGCTTTTGAAAATCATATATTTATGTTTATCATTATTATTATCATTGCACTTATCGGTACACCTACTTGCAATATGTATTTCATTAACCTTATTTATACATACGGTATCATTATTATAAAATTGTTCTTCACCATTTGACCTATAATTAAGGCAATATTTTAAATCGGAATAATTTATATCGGGATCATATAAATTAGTGCCATTTAAATTTTTATCACATTCATTTAAGGAGGAAAAATTGGCATTAAAATATTCTATAACAAAATTTAAAGAACACCTATTATACGCTGTATTAGAATCCCATATTTGAAAAGTTATTACATCAAATCCTATTTGGCAATCTATTTTTGTGTTTTCTATAAAATTCATTATAAGAATGTTAAATGTATTTGCATCTAAAATATTGTACGCATCTCTTGCGTCTTCTCGTTTATTTTCATTATGATTATCATTATATTTTTCATTTTTGTTGTCAACATTTTTTTCCATAGTATGATTTATGAATGGTTCACAATTTTCCTTATGGCACACTGATGCATTTCTTTGGTAAGCATATACACTTTTGTCATAATTTTTTTCCTCATTAAAACTTGAAGCTTTTTCAATTATTTCAAATTTTGAGTTTTCATAGATGCCCCTTTCTTCTTGTGGTGTAGCTTTATTTAAACCGAAACTAGCAAATGATTTGCTCAAATTATCATTTTCATATAATTTATTTTTTTTTTGTAAAATATTTTTATTTGAAAATAATTGAATATCACATAAAGAATGGTCACTTACATTAATATGTGTAGGAACGTCACTAATATCAGAGTAAAAAATATCATTCATCATATATTCCGATAAACTGTCGTCATAACTGCTATGTTGTGAATTAATTCTGAAGAAAATTTCGTCTTCATTTTCAATATCTTTGTTAGAACATATTTTTGTAAAATAGTTGTAAAAATCAATGACAATAGTATATAACTGATGTAATAAAGTCAACATATGTGAATCGACATTTATAACAATAGGTTCAAAAGAAAATTTCATATCAATCCCTTCAACCTGATTCTTGTAAAAAAAAATTGTTTTTTTTTGAAAATTTAAACTTGTTATTTTATTAATTCCTAAGCATCGCATTAGCAGTATTTCTAAACTGGAAATTTTTATCTCTAAATTCAAATTTGCTCTGCATGGTTGTAAAATTATATTATTATACGGAATATTATTCCAATCAATATAAGCTTTTAAGAATGGATTTTTTGTCACGGGTTTTGAAATTGCACTAGTAATTTGGGAAAATAGTATATTGATATTTATTATGCATGGAAGTAAAGATGACATCGAATTACCCCACTCATTTAGTTTATTTTTATAAAATGCATTTACATTTATAACATTATTTAAATTAGAATATTTTAAAATTTCATTTGTATTATATTCCAATTTAATTTGTTCGTCATTTTCCATATTCGATGTTTTTAAGCTACTAAAATGCTGGGGGTTAACACATGTATTATAAGTTGTTAAGCTACTTATATTTTTCTTGTTATTATTTTCATCTTCTATTATTCGATTATTATTTATTTCGTTTTCCTTTATTTTTTTTTCATTTTTATTATACAATAAAACAAATATAACAGATTTAAAACACCCTTTTGTTGCTAAAACGTATGGATTTTCTATATTCACGTTTTTGCAGGATTTTATTTTTTGATATAATTTATTTTTCTTCTTTTGTTGTGGTTTTTCACTATCATTTTCATCATGATTCATTTTTTTTTTTGAACTATTCATATTTAATATCAATCCATTGTTACTAATCGTGCTCTTTCTGTAACTTTTTGAATATGCTTTTCGTTTATCCTTAATTTCTGGGTCCTTTCTTTTATTATTACTTTTTTTTTTATTTCTCTTATTTTTCTTATAAGAATAATATGCATTGGGAGTATTATTTTCCAATAAATAAATTTTTTTTCTTTGAGGTATTCTAATAGGTTCTAAGGATATCCAAATTTCAGAATAATTTATATCTATGTCTATATGAACATATGGATAGTCGTTTGCTTTACACAATTCTTTAGTATATGCAGTATAATCTAAGTTTATTAAATGAAAGCAATTGTTGCAATTTTGTTCACTACTAAAATCATCAAAAGTTACGAATCGATCAGTATTGTTAGACAATTGATTTGAATAATTGGATATTCTAATAAATTCATCATTTTTAATCACCTTATTAGTAATGCTATCTCTTAAGTCATATTTTTGTGGAATTTTTGAATTTATAATTTTATTTTCAACACCTTCATTTGTTTCTATTTTTTTATCTTTCACTATCTCGCATGTATCTACAGATTTTATATTATCATCATATAATACTGCATATATGTGTTTTCTCGAATTTATTTTGTTAAAGGTATAATTAAAAAAATAATTTTCATGAAATAATATATCTTTTATTGTATTATTTATATTTTCAGTATTATCGATGAATATAACACCGTTTTTATTGTTATTATTATTTTTTAAATTGTTATTATTGGTTAAAATGCAAAAATCATTTTGTTTGATATCCAAATCTGTGTATTGTAAAATATCCTCGATATCATTTTCATATGCATTATATAAATATTCACAATTTATACTATTTTCAAATTTTAAGTTATAATAGTTTATTAAACTATATATTAATATTTTGCAATCTTTACATGGTAAGGAAATATAATTATTTTCTTTATTGTATATTATATCATAGTTTATTTTTTGTAATCTTTGTAAAATTTCTAAATGTTTAATTTCACTATTATTTAGCCTATTAATTATTTCACCATCTATCGTATGCAATTTTGGCAGCATGTCGTTTATATTTATTATCCATGTCATGCATTCATCTATAACTTCCCAAAAAATCATTATTTTATTTCTATTTAATATGAATTTGAATGTATGATTATTTTTAAAAATCGACCCAAAATATAATAAGACTAAATGAGTTTTCCTTAAATCTGGCAATTCAATATTACTTATAGAATAATCTAAAAATATATCCTCTGTTTCGATATTATTATCACATTTCTGTTGATACAAATCGTGTAAAATATTGTCTGAAGTTATATTTGTATTTTTATTTATACCTCTATTTTCATCGACATGTTTTGTTTTATTATTGTTTTCTTTTTTTTTCTTTTCTATTTTTTTCTGTCCAGAATTTGATGTATTTTTTTCAATGGATTTTGTATTTCCATGATATATGGAACTCATACATAATAATGTAATATTCGTTTCATCTCTTATTTCCATGTTATTCATAGAATATAAAACATAAATAGAATTATCTTTTTCAACTCTTGCAATAAAACATAGTTCTGAAAATATAAATGTATACATTGGAACACCATATTGAATATTATTAAACATATTTTTTTGTAAGCAATCATTTAGTGTAATAAAATTATGACTATGTATAAAATTATTTTTATTCCATTCATTATTATTAATCATATTTATATCATGTTTTCCTATAGCATTATCAAAATAGTGTATATCTGTTTTGTCTAATTTCGATTTGCTTGAATTATTAATACTTTGATGCATTAATGTGCTTTTATTTTCTAAATATTTATATCTTTCGTTTAATTGATAACTGTTGTTACCTTTCAAAATATTCGATTTATCTTGAACTTTTAAAGGTGTTTTCCTTTTCCATAATCTTACAACTATTTTCTTAATTAAAAATGAAAAACTGCAAGTTATTATAAAATTATTATTAAATATTTTTTTTTTAATATTTTCGATGTCTATTAACATTTTTTGCACATTAGTTTTTTCATTATCATCTAATGATTCATCACTATCATAATTTTCTAATAAGTCATCCCAAGAATCATCATCAGATGAAATATAATTTGGATATATTATTTTTTCTTCTTTTTTCCATTCATTCTTTCTTCGTTTTTTTTTTTTAATTATTTGTGTATTCATATTTTTTATCATATCTATTCTCTTCGTTTCGGTTGTTTTGATAAGTCCGTTTTTTTTGTTATATTTTATTTTACTTTGGTCATATAATTCATTACGAAGAATATTTTTTGTTGATGGAAATTCATTGAAATAGTTGCTATTTTTTTCGAATATACTATTTTTGTTACTAAATATAACACTGTCAGAATAATTACTATGTTTTAAATAGTATTCATCATTTTTGTGTAACAAAAATCCCTTTTTATATAATTCAGAATCAATATTTAAGTGTGGTGACATGTTTTTTCGTTGATTTTCTTTTAACACATTAATACTATTGGGGTATTCTTTTATATTCATATAACCATTTTCTTCTTTCTCATTATTACATGATTTATATTTCGAAAAAACACCTGGTTCGTCAATATTTATTAAACCTTCACTATGGAGTTTAGATATTGACAGTTCTTTAGTTGTTCTAATGTTGGTGTCACTCAAATATCTAACATATGTCCCTTTCTTCATGGTATCATTCTGGTAATATATTATTTTCTTATCTCTTTTATTTATTTTTTTTTTCTTTCTTTCTGAATTTTTTGTTTCCAATTTTGATTTTTTCACATTACTATCTAATGTACCACCTTTTTCGTTTTGTGATTTATTTTTAAATTTTGTTGTCTGTTCGCTCTTAGTACTACAAAGAGCATTTAGTTTTGGTATTTTTTTTTTGGAATATATTTTTTTTTTTAAAAGTTTATTATTGTCATTATTAATTGGAAAATATTTATTATAATATTTAATGTTCAGTTTAGATAATGACTCTATTTTTTTTTTTAAGAATAATATTTTTTTTTTTTTGTATGATAACTCTTGTGTATTATAATGTTCATATATATTAGATAAAATTAAGAAAAAAAATTCTATATCATAATCACAAATATTTATATTCAAGTCTTCTTCATTTAATTTAACTATAAACATGGGATATAGTGGATTGAATTTTATATGGCATAAGTGAATTATGCAAGATGTTTTTTCACTCATTGACAAAACATAATTAGAACTATTATTATTGATGTTGCAGTTATTTTTTGTTTTATTGTCCAGATTAGTGTTTCTATAATTTTTTGTTTTTTTGTGATTGTCAAATCTATGTATACTATCACCATAAATTTTATTGTCATAATTATTGTCGCCCATATGAATATAACTGTCTATATTGTATGAGCTAGTAATACTTCTCGATATTACTTTATGATTTTTATATTGAATGGAATCTTCGACAATTAATTCATTTCCATTTTCGTCAAGTTCGTTACTAGTACAACTTTTAAAAAATTTCAATTTATATTTTTTATTTTTACTGCTATTATTATGCATATCATAAGATGCTATCTTTTTACTATTGATTACTTTATCTCTTTCACCTTCTGGAAGTAAAGAAACTTTTCCATTGTGTGATTCAGGACAACTTAATGATCTTATGCTTTTATTTTTTCGATTTTTTACGAGGTTATATTCACTGAGTGAGTTATTGCCAAATGAATCGGTTTTATCTGCTTTGAGATTAAATATTTCGAATTCATTTCCATCATTTCTACTGTTCATATTATTATTTTGATTATCTTCTGGATAAAAATTATCATAGCCATGGGTAAAATTGTTTATTTTTGATTGTATATTATGCCTAATTTCGTTATATGATATATCTTCCTTATTATTACCACCATTGTTTGAATGGTTTAATTTTAAATCGAAGTTTAATAAGGAATTATTATTGTTTGATAATAAAACATTATTTTTGGAATTAAATATTTTGTAATACAATTTTATAAAATGATTATCCAAATAAGTATTATAATATTTTGCAGAATTATCCCAATTCAGAACTCTTTTTAATTGTATACCATCAAATTGAACAAAGAATGAATCATAAATGCTTCCTTTTGCTAATGTTCCATCATATTTTGGTAATCTTTGTGTTAATTGACTGACAATCTTCAATGGATTAAGATCTAAACTATATCCTTGAATTTCAGAATTTTTTCCAGATTTTGTAATAACAAAGGATAATACTTTTTCTAATTGCACATCTAGAAACACATTAGTATGTTTTGTATAATTATCTAATATATTATTACAATATTTTGCCCCCAATTCTAAAAAGTATTCTTTTTTTTTAAAAGAAAATATGTTTTTTTTTTTTGACAATACTTCTTTCTCATCTAAGAAATGAAAATAATCATCAACAAAAGATTTAATAATTTCTGCATTTACGTTAAATATTGAATAAGCGCAATTGTGCAAAAAAAAACGATGGTCTGGTTTTTCTAATATTGTATATGATTGATTATCGTATCTTAAGTATATAGATGGGTTTGATAATATTATGTCATCTAATTCAGAATAATAAACATTGTTTTCTCCTTTTGGAAAGAAAAAAAAATTGTCTTCTACTAAAAATTTTAATTTTTTTCTCAAATTACCAAAATATTGAACATCAGGTTGATTTATTGTTTTTTTATTATTATCTGTTTTTTTTCTTTTTAGTATATTGTATTTCTTTAAAAATGCAAAATAGTTCATATCAAAAAGAAATGTTTTGCGATATTCATCATAAGTATTTTTTTTTTCGGAATTTGTTAATATATATAATACATTTACTTCCGGTTTTATATATTTGTTATTTAAGTTATTAGTTATAAGAAGTATAGTTAATGGATATAATTCTATATCTATAGAATTTTTTAACTCATGGGTATTTGATATTTGATTGTGATAATGTATACAGTTCATTAATATGGCATATGTTTTAACAAAGTTAACTGTTCTAGTATTAACAATCTTGGATGTTTCTATTGTCAATAGAAATGTGCTATTAATTATACATATATCTAAACATATGTCTATAGTAAAAACTTTTTCTCTAAAAGAATTTTTTATCTTATTATAAGCTTTTTGATTCTTCATTAAATTTTTCAAAAAATTTATACTTTCATTAGCTACTTTTTTGACTTCTTTATTATGATCATCCTTCTTAACAGCATTATTTATCTCATTAAATTTTTCGTTTATATATTGACCAAAAGTTTCATTCTCGTTAGCATTTTCACATATTTTATCAGTTTCCATCTCATTTATTGGGTCTTCTTTTTTTAGTTCTACTTCCGTTTTTAGTGCTTGCAACTTACAAAAGGCCTTGTTTCTTAACAAATTAATTATGTTAATAGAATGGATGCTTTCAAATTCTTCACAATATTTCTCTGCTTCAATTTTTTCCTGCTTTGAAGAATGGGTATCTAGTAATTTTAATACCCAATTATTTATATATGAAATTTCTTCTTCATTGGTTGCTTCAGTTTTTTCAAACTGAGATAATATTCCAGTTTTCCAAGTAGAATATGTAATAAAGTTATAATTCAACCATTTTACAATATTAGACATTTGATTATCTGAAAAAATTATTTTTATATTTTTTAATGTAAAAAAAACACTTAACCTAGGTAGGCATTCGTCATATTCATTTGTACTTCTTTTTTGAATACCCCAGCTAGAAAAACACCGTGAAAATGGTAAATGCCCATGATCTGTGGGAATTAAACTTAAATATATTTCAGCGTGTCCATCAAAAGAATCCGGGTTAATAATGTATTCATGTTTTATATTTTTTATTAATCGCAAAAATAAGTAAAAAGCATTTAGCTTTTCTTTATTTATTTTATATGTTTTTTCGTGTAATAAATAAATTGAATTAATTTTTTCCTTCTTTTTTTTTCGTATTTTTTCTTTTATTTCGTTTTTTTTTATGTGCTTATTAAATTTTACTTGTTTTATAATTTTCTCTTTATCCTTTTTCTTATTTTCCAATTTCACATTTCTTTCAAAGTTATTTATCATACTGTTATGCCTGCGGTAATAAGAAGGTGGTCCTTTGAATTTTATTTTATTATTACTTTTTGTTCGTATGTTATTTTCTGGGTCACTAAAAAAATTTAAATAAATATTATCTCCGTTATTATAAAGACAAGAATTGTGAATGTTGTAACGAGAATTTTTTAAATTATCAACAGTATCATAATATTCATTACTACAAGAACCATATTTAGTCTGTATTTTTTTTATTATCCCTTTTTTATATTTATTTAGATTTTGTTTTTCATTATTATCAAATTCAATATCATTTGTGCTTTCTTTAGCAGTGTAATAACCATCACTTCCTACACTTTCATGTGTATTACTTAATTTATCACTTTTACCATCATTATTATATTTTTTCAAATTATTTTTTATATAATTTTTACTATCAGAAGATTTTATCGAAAAAAATGATAATGTTTTATCTATGTAACTGAATTCTGCGTTATCTGAAACGCTTTGTAATTCCTTAAATTTTAAATGGTCATTGAGGTCATTGTTACTTTGTATATAAACATTGTTTTCCTTTTCAATTGAATCACATTTTAATTTTTTTCTTGGTGTCTTTTTATTTACATCTTCGCTATTCATATATTTATTCCTTTTACGATCGATTTTTCTTTTCACCAATTCTTCCCTTTTATCCTTAAGTTTAATATGTTCAAGGGAATCAGCAAAATTTATGATGCATGCATTCCAACTTATATTGTTATCAATACTCAAATTATCTATTTGCGGGAAATTTTTATTTTGACTTTTTGAAAAAATACTAAAGTTATAAAAACTGCTAATAGGCAATGTGTACTTTGAATTTTGCTTATTATCTTCATTATTTTCAAAATTATTTATGTTATTTATCATATCACCATTTTTATTTTGTGTATTATTATTATTATGAGGTAATTCAAATATTGCATCGTTCCCTTTAGGAAATAATGCATTTTCTTTCGATTTATTATTAATATTTAATTCATTTCTAGAATTTTTATAATAATTACGTTTTATAATATTTATAACATTTTGGAAATCATTCAAATTTTCTTGATTACTTTTTATATTTTTTTTTTTTTTGTTATACTGCTTTTTATTGATTTTTTTCCTTTTCCTTTCTTTTTTGGAAGCGGTGTTATATTTATGTGATGTGTCAACTGTATTAAAATTATTAAATAATAGATTATTCCATTGTGTATATTGTTTTTTGTTCATAATTTTTTTCATATCTAAACTATCCATGTATACCCCCAGTTTTTTAACTGTTATCATATTTATCATTGTATTATTAACTAATTCATTTTTTTTTGTATAATATCCATCTCTTTTAAATGGTAAACCTTCTTTGGGTAAACTTAAAAATAATTCTTCAATATTTATTCCGAATGCAAAGCAATTAGATGGATTAGTTGTAAAATCTTCTATTCTAATTTGAATATTTTTAATAGATATATTTATATTATTTATAAGTGACAAAAGCATTTGCCATATAACTCCTCCTTCTATAGAACAAACTATAGCTCTATATTCCGAGGACAACAATGCATTTTTTTTATTTTCGATATATTTTTCTTTATATAACTTGTCATCTAAGTATTTAGATGGGATGGTTGATAAAACGATAACGACGTCTTCAATATACACATTTATGGGATTTTTCATAAAATAAAAAAATGGTAAATTAATTTTAAAATATCCAATACACCCGAAATTCAATCTACATGGTATATCAATTAAATCTATAACAGACTGTTTGAGATGAATATTTGTTAATTCCAATTTTCCTGTTAGTAAATCACTTAGCCCATATTGTTCATCATTTAAGCCATAAATAAAATTCCCCAATATTTTATTTAGGGTGTCTGAAAGAAATTTTTGAAACATTTTTACAAACCTGTTTTCTTATTATCATTTGGAATGGGAAACAATTTGAAACATTTCGGATTTTTATAAATATTTTATTTTTCATCAAGGAAAATTAATACATTTTTTTTAAGTTATGTACATATATATATATGATTATTAACACTTGCATATATTTATGTAGTTATATATTGATTTGAAAAAATCTGTTAACAATTTTCAAAAAAGAAAAATTGGTAGTACTGCATGAAAAATATGGTATTCTCCATTATTTTATTATGATTCAATGTATATAAATATACTGTATAAATAAAAATTACAAGTTGCATACACTCACAGATTTGTTTATTATTATTTTTTATTTATTTAGTTGCATACATCCTTCTCAAAGGGAAAATTTATATATTTTATAACTTTAAATTGTAAATTCATTTTTATATTAATATATGATGATATTTTTGCTGTATATTTTTAAACCTTTGAAATTTAAAATTTAAAATATTTATGTTATTATTTTTTTTAGTGGAAAGTGGACAAAAAAAAATAATATAATAAAAATATGAAGAAAACTGTTAATTGTAAAAAATTGTGAATCTGTCTTAATATAATTGCTTTCAATGTTAAACTATAAAAAAATTGTATACATGTATTTTTTAGTTAATAAAAAACCACCTTACAATTTTTTTAATCTCTATCCTTGCACACAATCTTTTGCAAGTACATAATTTTTTAACTGTGCATATGATAAAACAACTATGTTTGAATGTCGATAAAAAAGTATACTATCATTTTAATATTTACATATGTTTTTTTAGATAATTTTGAATGTCTATTATGTTAATAAAAAAAATTAATATTTAGCTAATTGCCGTATAAAAAAAAATTGAAAACAAAAAAAAAACTAACTGCATATAAAGTATGCCAATAAAAAATTGAATAGGAATTAAAAACAATTAAATTTATAAGAATAATTGATAGAATAAGTGAAATAATAATTATGTTAAACATTCGGTATTATTATAATTTTCTATTTTTTTGTGTGATCCATATTAAATTTTTATTTATGTGCAAATTCTTTCACGCTTGCCCTTTAATTATTTTGTTTTTTTTGAAATAACATAATCATGGAAAGGAAATCAACGTAAATTACGAAATATCCATTTTTTAATCAAAATAAAACAATAATAATAATATGAAGGTAATGGGAAAAGCAAAAAGAAAAATATAAAACGAGTTTATGATTATTTTAAGATGAGGGCAAATCCGTGTATATGAAGGGGATATAATGAAAAAAAGTGATAGACATTTTTTATTAAACTAAAATGACATAATAAATACCTTAATATTTGACTATATGTATATATTTGGGTGTAATAAAATTACAGTATAATTTATTATAGATACTGTCTTAGAATTTGATGAGTAATATTAATGAAATATAATCATATATATTCTATTGCATATCAAAAATATTATAATTTTGTAAACACTTATGATTTTATCTATATCTAGTTCTTTCTATAATATACTTAAATAAGTGATATAAATTTTGTTTATTATGTGGCATTTATTAAAAAGGATCGACCGCCAAATTTGGGAATATCATAAATTTTTTTTTCTCATATTAATATTTATATTCATTAATATCATTCCATGACAAATAATTATTATAATCTTCCCTATTTACAATTGTTCCTTTATAATAAATTAACATTTCGTCATAATCTTAAACTGATATTTTTTTTATATATAGGCTGCGAATATTATATATAATATTTATTAGATATTATTACGGTACACTATTTTTTTAAATATATTTCATTCTCAATAAATGATTTTTGTTCACCTATGTTTTTTTTTCTTTTATTTGGTATTATTTTATTTTTTTTTAATTATTAATTTATAAATTTCGAACATTTTAAAAATCCCTATGCAATATGATAAAATGAATTATTAAATGTTTTACAATAAAAAAAAACGAAGCGTATTTTAGCATTTCCAGAAGTATGTTTCATTATATTACATATGTTATATATTTGTAAGCATTTGATGTAATTCCAATTTGGTTTACACATGTATATAAGCGATATATGTATTATACATGTGATTACATGTATTTATAAGGGAAAATAATATATATGGGGATGAATTTGATTTTTGTATCCTGTAACAAAAAAATTATAATAATAAAATAAATCGATAAAATGAAAATTAGTGATGTTATAAATGACTATAAATCACTTGAAAGTAATAAACTGAAAAATAGTGATATAATTAGCAAACAAATTAGCAATGATCGTATATTGGAAGAATTCGAAATAAAAAATAAGATAAGGAAAGTATGTCTAGGTATTCCAACAAAGGATTTAGAAGTAAAAAATATTTTAAGATTGTTAAAAGAACCTATTTGTTTATTTGCGGAAGATAATTATGATAAAAGAAACAGATTAAAACATATTTTAGTCACCAGATATGATAAATTGATAATAAAAAACAAAGGAGAAAATATAGAAGTCGAAGAATTTAAAAATATTTTAAAAAAATATTATATTGATTTTAGTAAACTTTATGATACAACTTCACCAGAATATCAAAAAGTAAATGAACTTGAAGATGAATTGCGAAATAAAGGAATAAAAAAAGATGATGCTACTACAAAAAGCGGTATATCTGATAATATATTAAAAGATAAATTTTACACTGAAAGTACAGAAGAATTAAAATTATCTCGTATAAATATAACATTAAAAACGTTACCTAGAATATATTTATATAAAGAAATGATAAATAATTTTCAAAATAAATATTCACGAGAACAGTATGAAAATTATATTAGTTCATATAATGAACATATAAAATCAGAATTAGATTTATATATTTCACAATTAGGAGATAGCAGACCATTAACTATGGGAAAATTTTCGCCAGATAATAGTGTATTTGCAGTAAGTAGTTACAATACATATATAAATATATTTAATTTTAAAAATGATAATTATAATCTTGTTAAAACGCTTAAAAATGGTCATGTTGATAAAATAAATTGTGTTGAATGGAATTATCCAAATAATTATTCATATTACAGTACAACTAATTATACTGATATAAATAAAAGTGACTTGTTATTGGCTTCCTGCTCATCTGATAAAACATTCTGTATATGGAAGCCATTTTTATACGAAACAAATGATGGTAATAATTCTTCTGAAAATTATTCTAATCTATCCAATAAAAGTGACCCCAATGATAACAACGATGGAAAGAAGGGGGGGGTAAAAAAAATGAAAAAAAATGAAAAAAAAAATAATACCCAGGAAAATGCGAACGAAAATGATGAAACTGGTAGCGAAGACATAAATAACAATGGGAATAGCAAGCACCCTTTACTATGTAAAGTTAAGGCTCATGATGATAGAATAAATAAAATATGTTTTCATCCTTTAAATAAGTTTGTATTAACATGTTCAGAAGATGAAACAATAAAATTTTTTGATATCGAAACACAAAATGAATTGTTTTATCAAGAAGGTCATAATTCTAATGTATATTCAGCTACATTTAACCCATACGGAAATTTATATTTATCAGGCGATTCAAAAGGTGGTTTAATGCTATGGGATATTAGAACAGGAAGAAATATCGAAAGAAAACATATGATTCATAATAATTGTATAATGAATATAAGTTTTAATCCATTTATGCCAAATATGTTTTGTACATGTTCTTCTGATAATACCATCAAAATATTTGATTTAAGAAATTTCCAAGTTTCCTGTAATATATTAGCACATAATAAAATTGTTACTGATGCGATTTTTGAACCAGCATATGGCAGATATATAGCATCAAGTTCATTTGATACTTATATAAAAATATGGGATACTGTAAACTTTTATTGTACGAAAATTTTATGCAATAATGACAATAAAGTCAGAAATGTGGATATATCTCCTGATGGCAATTTGATTTCTTGCACATCTTTTGATAGGACATGGAAATTGTACAAAATCGAAGAATTCGAAAAGGATAATATTATGTCGGATTTTTTTTAAAAAACATACAAATTATTATGTTTTAACGTCAATACGAAGATATACATAAGAGGGGATATAAATGTGTGTAAATTTGAGTGCGAACATTTGTATTAACTCTATTTTTCGCTTTTTTAGTCATGTTTTTTTCCTTTTTTTCGTTTTAACATGTGGTATATATTTTCTCAATAGAAAATCCTTTTCAAATACACTTTGGAAAAGTTTTCTTATTTCCAAAATGCTCACTATTTTATCAGAGTTGTTTATTATATTTTAGTCACGGTTTTACGTGCACAACAAATATGTATATATTGCATATTCATACATTTATTATTATTTATATTTTTTATTTTATGTTCCTACATCTATGCAAACTAATTTGAAGGTTTCAAAAAAGAAAAAATAAACATAATTTTATTAACACTACTTTAAAAGATAAATTCTTAAACAATTTTATATTAAAAAATATAATAAACAATTAAAAAAATATAATGAAGATATTCCATCGAATTAAAATTGCGAAAGGAACAAAACACGTATATACCATTATAATGCGACTATATTTTTTCTATAAGCATATAGTTCTCCATTTTTTGTAATTAATATGTTTGAGTATGTGTAAATTTTATCTATTGATAAAAATTAACCTATTATTATTTTGAAAATATGAAAAATTACATATATATAAAGGCTATTAATTAAATCTACGATTTGATATTTTATTATATATTTCCCCCATAGTTACGTTTGACACATTATTGTATTACCATTTTTACTAATCATTAATTAGCTAATTATTTGTTTGGACGATATATAATTAAATTTGTATTCACCTATATGGTGATTATCTTTGGAATGTTAATATGGCTTGTGATAGATAAATAAATAAATAGAGCCATTTGTTCGTATTATATATATGTTATACTTTTTTTTGAAATGTCAATACATTTTGAATTTCCGAAATGAATTTTTTTCGTACAAGAAAAAAAGTATATTTAACCAATGTGTTTGCATATTCTTGTGATCATGTATTTTTTAATTTGAATAATTCAAAACGATTTGGAACATATGGGGCAGTGACTAGGAAAAAACAAAAACAGCGAGAAAAATATTATGAAGAGAAGTATAAACATAATCCTAGTTTGATTCCAAAGTATTCAAAGGTTAAAAAAGGAAGTAGAGGTGGATGGATAAATAATCCTTTAAAGGAAGTAACAAAAAATAGTGGGAGTAATACGATGTATGAAAAAAAAATTAAAGAAGAGATAAACGAGCATGAAAAAAAATGCATAGATGCGCTTATAAGAATCAGAAAGGAAATGGAAATAAATGGAAATATAAACAATTCATCAAATGACATGAATATTTATGGTGGCTACACAAATAGTGCATATAACAACAATAAAATAACATGGGCAATGGACAATAAAAATGATGTTTCACATAGTTACGGAAGAGAACGAAAAAATAAACAAGATTTGAAGGAATTTGATAAAAGCAAACCAAACAACTTTGATATATTCTCTATATGTGATAGTTTCATAGATAAAAAAAAAGAAATAATTAATAAAATAGAAAATCCCGAACATTTTGTTGATAAACATATAAAATCATTGATAAATGAATATAATAACATAAACAATTTACATGAAAACTGTAATGCAAATAATTATCCAAATATACGTGATTATATAAAGGAAACAGGTAAAGAAAAGATAGAGAGAAAAAACAACAAAAAAAAACGAAATAATTTTATAAATAGTTTATCAGAAAAAAATTTAAACGAAACTGGCAAATTATATGGTATATCTAATGGTGAAGAAAGTTATAAAACTTGTGATAATAATGTTCTTGAAGAGGAAAATGGAGTAAAGGTATATGAAGAAACGTCTGGCAATATCTTAACATACGATGAGCCCAAATATGACAATTTACAAAATACAGATGATGAAAATACGACGAAAAAACTTTATATCGAAGATATATTAAATTATATAGATGAGAACGAATTCGATATTGGATATTTAGATGTATTTACAATGCTGAGTACAATCGATAGAAATAAAAAATTAAGTTTTTTCTTTAAAAATATAGAATCCGCATCTTTTATTCTATATAATAATTGTATTATACCTTCAAAATTTTCTGAAGGAACATTACATGAATATTTACACACTAGAAATAAATGTAGCTTATTTGATAAATCATATCAACTTATTATTAAATTATATGGAAATGATTGTTTTTATATTTGTAACCAATTCATATCAAATGATTTAAATGATATGAATAAAAATGATGTTTGTTATACATGTATATTAGACAATAAATCATATATTCTAGATATAGGGTATGTATTAAAAGGTGATAATGAAATCGTATTAATAACATCTGGATTTTATAAAAAAGGGGTATATGAATTTTTAAGTGACTATATTTTATTTTGTAAAGATAGTGGTATGGATATTAATATCGAGGCAGATATGAACAAACGAGTTTTATCCATACAAGGCCCAATAAGCAATATTGTATTTAACGATGTTATGGAATATTTCGATTTACATAATCAGGAAGAAAGTAAATTATATCTCAAAAATGTTATGAATGATATTAACATTTACGCAAACGAATCTGTAGAAAATAATAGTCAACGTTTGGGCATCAGTGATACCGATTCTGACAACATTGCTAACAATAGTGAGAATAACTGTATCCATGGTTTATACTTCAATAGAAAAGGAAATGAATCAAATTTTTTTAATATACCATACATGAGTTTTGAAAAAATAAATATAGTAAAAGAAATAAAAAAAAATAACAATATATTCAATAGCCGAGAAAATAGTACTAATATGATAACAGAAAAATGTGAAAATAAAGATGAATTAAACAAATATGAAATATTATGCATAAGAATAGGAGATACAGGAGAAGACGGATATGAATTTGTTGTAGATAATAATATAAGTGATAAATTTGTGAAATTATTTTTAAATCATAAAAATGTAAAATTAGCTGGAGCATATGCTCTAGATATATTAAGGATGGAAGCAGGTTTTCCTTTATATGGAGTTGATATTTTTAAAAATACAACCCCTATAACAGCATCATTAGCATGGACGTTAAAATATAAAAAAATAAAAGAGCGTAGTGTTTTTGGATATGAAAATATTTTAAAAGAGTATAGTATGAAATCAAAATTTTTAAGGGTTGGCATCATATGCAAAAAATTGATTTTTAAAACTTGTAAAATTTTATCATATCCATATAAAGAGCCAATAGGTTATATAACATCTTGCACATGGAGTCCAGTTTATAAAATGAGGATCGCTCAGGGGTATATTAAAAGAGAATTTGCAAAAAACAATGAAAAAATACTCATATCCATACCTATTGCTATTCCCGAACATTTTTCAAAAAAAAAAAAATATAAAATTTTAAGGAGCAGATCTTCACACATTTTTGTGTTAGCTCAGGTGTGCGCCTTCCCGTTTGTTGAACATAAATATGGAATATAAAAATGAAATATGAATTAAAGGAATATCAATGTATGTAATAATATGTTTACAAGTTAGTGTTTGCATATACCATAGTAAATTTGGGAATTGTTTCGTTTATCTGTTATTTTTTAAATTTTTATAATATTTTTTTGTTTTGACGCATTTGTTAATAACCTTATGTAATTTATGCATTCATAATATATTATATATATGCACTTATGTCTACAAATTTATACATTGCATACTTTTCTCTTAATTTTTTATGAGCATAGATATTTTAAAGCTATGATACAAACATTTTTTTAATATTACAGAAAATTAATATATTTAAAAATGTGTAAACACTTTTTTTGTAACAATAATATGTAGTTTTAACAAGGAATTTATCACCAAGGGCTTGGGAACAATCACATGGAGTGATATATATATATTATTATTTAATTTCATTTATTTATTTTGCGAACATGAAGAAAACGTAAATTTAAAAATATTTATTACTCACATGTTTAAAAAATTGTTATGAATTTATTCTTTCCTACATCTGTATATATATATGTTGGGGTGTTATTTATGTTACTATTTGTCCATTACAATGATTTATTCCGTTTTTCCTTTCATAAAAATCTTTTATTGATAGAGCGTTAAAATAATTGTTTGAATAATTCCACTTATTAAAATTAATTTTACACATACAATTCCGTTTAATAAACTCCAAATAAAAAAATTGCTTCAATTTTCCTCATAGTTTCCATAATTGTTTAATTCCTTTTTTCCGCTCTATTTATTTGATTTTATTAACCACACGAATTAATCAGACTGTGTAAAAG
Organism: Plasmodium berghei ANKA; assembly: GCF_900002375.2. Taxonomy (NCBI): domain Eukaryota; phylum Apicomplexa; class Aconoidasida; order Haemosporida; family Plasmodiidae; genus Plasmodium; species Plasmodium berghei. The sequence goes on from NC_036171.2 coordinate 2,174,674, forward strand.
AAAAAAAAATGCGTAATAAAAGAAAATTATTTATGTAATTTTTTTTACAAAATCTACACATTAATAAGTACAAACAGTATATTAAATAATTATATAATGATTAATATTTTATCAATCCAATTTACAGTGCTCTATCTATATATGGTTAACCGAGGATTACGAGCTATACAAACACAAACGATGGTGAATTATCCAAATTTAAAGAAATTTAATGAGAAAAAAAATCAATAACATGAAAAATATAAATATAAGTTTCATAGTTTAGAATAATGGTTTGTATATAATTCATTATAAATTTTATTTTCGAAATATTTGTAAATTATAGAAAAATTATATCTGAATTGATAACATATATAATTTATTGGAGCATTTTAATGGAAACAAATTAATAAACGTAAATTATGTAAATTTGAGTGAATGTTTATAAAATAATTCTAAAGATTATAACATTAGCAGTATTATTATAGGAAAAGTACATAGAAAATAAACCAAAACAAAAATTATTGAATAATAATTTATTAATACATATTTGTATAACCTAGTATCAGTTGGAATAATAATTTTCATTGATTTTAAATATAATCGAATTCACATTGTATATATTAAACAAATTCGAAATTTTTTCTATTGATGTTGCGTATGTATATATATACTCTTATATGTATATCCGAGTGTATACACATAATTAGTCTTTTGCATATATATTTATACTTTTTACTTATTCTTTATTATACTGAGGTTTTTTTTTCAGAAATAGACAGGCATATATAGAGTATATATTGGGGCATGCTGTAATATATTACACTTATGCTAAAAAAAGATGTATATTTTCTAAATTTCTAAAAAGATAAAATAAAATACTATGTACATATGGGTGCATTATCCTCAAAAGCTACACCAAAATATGGAAATTTGAGTGAATAGGAAGTGAATAAAATAAAAAATAAACTTCATTTAATCAATAAAGAAATAAATGATAAAATAAATATCGCAGACTTTATATTTGGAAATACAAATATATTAAGACCGTATATATATTTAGTATTAACCTCTCTTCATGAATTACATAAACAAAATGACGAAAAAAAGAAAGCCAATAGAATAACTATGAATTTAATTACGCTTTAAACATATTATTTAATAAAAATTGTAAAAAAAATAATAACGAAACCTGTTTACAAAATATAATTAATATATTGTCATATATTCGAAATTCGAATAGCCATGATATTATAAAAACATTATTTACTAGTTTTTTAAAAAATGATAACCAAAGAAACATATTAATATCTGCCAATTATGATATTTCCAATGATAAAATTAATAATAGTTTAAAGGATAAAAGCAACCCCGAATTAGATAAGGAAAAGGGAAACACCGATATATCAATAAAGGATACTAGAACGTGTAGTGAAATAAATGAAAAGTTTGATTGTGAATTGGAAAAAAAATAGATTTAATTGAAAATAATTTGTATGAATCAAATGAAAATATTATTGATAAAACAGAAAAAAATGCATTAAAAAATCAATACCCAGAAAAATATACACTACAAGATTTAATATATGTCGGAAAAGCGTTTCACCATTTATTTGCATATATGTATATTGAGGAATTATATTTATTATCTTCTAATAATACATTATTAAATCTTAACAATTGTAATAAAAATATAAATAATTTAGAAAATAAAGATTCCATAGATGATTTGAAACAAAATGAATCAAACATATATTCCTTACCATACAATAATAATAATAATAATAATAATAAAGATGTAAACCTTTATTTTATAAATGATCCACTGAAGGAATCACACATAAAATTAAATTTTAAAAATATAATTATGAGCTTAAGATTATATGTAAATGAAGTTTGTAATAATAATAATTCAAGCTTTTCATTAGCAGTAAAATATATTAACTCAACATTTGTATATATGAATAATAATTGTTTTATGGCTACATTTAAACATTTTATGGATAGTAATGATATTTCATCTAGTGAACCTTGGAAAAAAAACGAAACAAATTCGAATAATTTGATAGATTTAGATAGTAGTATAAAACTTGAAGGCGATTTAAAAGATTTTGATGAAGCATGCATTAAAAGTTTAGAATTAATATACTACCTATATAAAAATAAGGGAAAAAATGGAAGTACCAAACAAGGGGAAATGACGAAAATTAAATTAATAAAAGCAATAAATATGAAAAATCATCATCAATACTTCAAACACAAAATTTAACAAAAGGGTTGCAAGGTGTATTTTTAAATAAGTAGTAGAATATTAACAGATGAAATAGTATTTGCATTAAGGTAATGTTCATCATGTTTTATAAATAATGAATGGTATAAATTGTATGCCTCATGAAAAGAAGGAAAAAGTTTTAATAGATTTATAAATTCGTTTGTTTATTACCCTTCACCTATAATTATTGTATTAAAAACAAAAGATAATCAAATACTTGGAGGAGTGTGTACTACCCCATTAAAAGATTCACATATTTTTTATGGGTCGTCAAATGATTTTTTGTTTTCTGCCTTCCCAGTTTTTAGAGTAATCAGATCGAGTAATATGTGTTCAAATTATATTTATTTAAATAGCAAAAATAACTTTTACCCTAAGGGTTTATGTTTTGAAGGCAAAACAGAATGTTTTCGACTTTTTTTAAGCAACAAATTTAAAAATTCATATTGTACTGAATCGGATTACACTTATGAACGTGGTCATATATATTTCCCAGATTACCAAAAAAAACCAAAAAGGGGATAATGCTGATAATGTTAATAATAAAGAAAATAATAGAAAAGACACCCCAAAAAATATTAATAGGAATACAGATAATTATTATAATGATGATTTAATATAATAATAGTATAATGGCTCTTCATTTTTATACAAACTTTCTATCAGTGAAGTTGAAGTATGGGGGACGGTGGTGATAAAAATTCGTTAGATGAACAGCTATTAATGCAAAGAAGTGAAGAAGCTTCGAGACAAGAAAGAATAATGGTTGATAAAACAAAAATTGTTCAAAATAGTTTTGATAAATAATTTTTATTTCCTAAAGTTTTTACTGGAGGGAAATATGAAAAGCTTTCTAATGACACGTAGTTGCACACCCTAATAATTGCAATAAACCATACTAAGTTTTATTATTTCAGTATAATATTATGCAGTAACAATGTATATACATATATACCGATTATTTGTTCATTCGTATATTTATTTTTTCCTCTATTCGAAAACTTTCCTTTTACAATAATTCGTTACATGTTGAAATATTTGATAGAGATTTTTCCTCATTAATTTCTACATTCATTTTAATTTATTACCTAGAAAAATTTTTTTTTGTTCTTTTAAAGTTTCCAAATTCGAAGTTTTGATTTTTATTTATTTTGTTTATGATATGTTATATTGTTTTATTTTTTATGCACTGTTTTATATTGTTTGATTTAGTTTATATTTTATATGATGTTTAATTTCACTTTGTTTGATATTATTTGGTTATATTTTTCGAAATTGCTGAAAAGGATGCATATACAGGTTTTCCTCAATATAAAGAAATATTTTTTCGTAATATGGAAAACTGAAAACAAACTTCACTGCTTTGCAATATAATTTAAATTTAATTTTTCTTTGTGATGTTTATAATTGTTAAAGATTTTATAAGTAATTTCCTTATAATAATTTGAAGGTATATATGTAATTTATGGCTTTTCGAGCTCTTGTTTTCATTTTGTAGAGATGTTAATTCTTTTACTCACAAAAAAGTAAATAAACCAGAGCTAGTATACTTATGCAGAAAGACAACTTTAAATTATATTATGTATTGTATGGAAAAATTTTATGTTATTGCGATTTTAAGTTTCCAAAAAGGAAAATAAACTAAATTATAAAACTACATTTAACAAATGCTAACCTTTTAGCAATTTATATATATATTGTATTTGATAACACACTCATATATTTTTCTTATTTTATGCTATTTTTTAAAGATATATATATAAATACAAAGAATAAATAAGTTATGTTTTGAGTATAACAGTTGTTTACATTTATATTTATAATAATATTGTAGTATGTCATATAAAGCAATTGTAAGTTTATATGTTTGGGTATTCTAAATGTGATGAATAAAAATATAAAAAAATATTGATATATTTTATTATTTATATAGTAAATATATAATATTGTGCTGAAAAAAATACACTAGGATTTTCCTTCTGTTTCAATACCCATAGTTTACAACTAAAAAATAAAATATATTGAAATTACAAAAAAAATACCTATACATCATTTATACAATACATATTTTTTTCAATTTACGTTTTTTTATGTTTGTTGGTTTCTTTTTCCATTTATTTTTAGCTATTTCTTTTTATTTTCATGCGTATTTACGTTAATTGCAAGCAATATAAAAAAAAATATATATAATATACAATCGGAATACTAGTTTTGTGCCATAGGCGTTAAAAAAAATATACTATGTATATAATAAGGGATAACATAGCAAAATACATAAGCAATAATTAAATTAGCGTTTATAAATTAATAAAAAATAAAAAAAATAATCCCAATAAAAAAAAAAATAAAAAAATGAAAATAAAATATTAAGTCAAGAATTGAAGTTAAAACAAAATAAACTTGAATGAAGAAGAAAGGAAAGTATTGAACTAAGTAATGAATTTAGTATAGAGATAAAAAATGAATACTATATATATGAATGAGTATATAATATTAATAAGTATAAAACTTTAGTAATTTTATATAGTTCTAATTATTTTTAATTTGATTTACTGTGATAATATAATTATTTCATTTATGTGTTTACATATATATTATATGCATAACATACATAAACGCAAAAGGGGATATACGCTTTTTATACATATAAAATCCATTGATAAAATTGTATGTTGATATTTGTATATATACACATAAAACTATATAAATAAAATGAAACTTTAGAAGGAAAAAGTTTGGAAATGATTACAATATAATTTTAAAAAATATATTAAAGAAGAAAAAAACATTCAAAAAATATATGCCCATCATCTGTATAATATAGTTTATATATATTTATTTTTACCGCCTTATGTTATTTATTCATCCCTTGAATACGATATAGTATATATATGCATATTTTGACGCTACACATTTATAGAATAAGATATATTGAATACACTGGCTAATACACAATGAAATTGAAGTTGTTGTGCTATATTATTATTTTTGGTATTTTAAACAAATTGAATCTTGTAGATAGCGCATCATTGTTAGGAATTGATTTTGGAAGCGAATATATAAAGGTGTCAATTGTATCTCCAGGGAAAGGTTTTAACATATTATTAAATAATCAGAGTAAAAGAAAAATAACAAATGCTTTATCATTTGGAAGTAAAGTTAGAACATATGATGAAGAAGCAAAAATATACAGCGGGAAAAATCCCCAACTAACTATATTGAATAGTAATAATTTGCTAGCATACAATTTATTTGAATCGTTAAAAAATAAAGAAAACTATAATATTGAAAATTTTGGGGATGATAATGAAGCTTTTTTCAGTGATATAAATAATTATAATTTTGAGAAAGCTGAAGATAATAATGGTGTATCTAGTGATAAATATTTTTCCTATGATTATGTTGTGGATCATAAAAGGGGTACAATCTATTTAAAAATGAAAGATAATATGGTTTTATCATCAGAAGAAATAACTGCAAATATTTTGGGTTATATTAAAAAATTAGCTTATAATCATCTAAATATTGATTATAAAAATAAAAGAAACGTAAATGTCAATATAGGTTGTGTTATATCAGTTCCTTGTAATTTTCCACAAAGAAAAAAGGAAGCTTTATTAAATGCATCAAAAATAGCAGGGTTAGAATTGATAGGTATAATAAATGGAGTAACTGCTGCTGCTATACACAATGCCAATGATTTAGCATTGAATACAACAAAATTAACTATGTACTTAGATGTAGGAAGTAATAATATTAATGTTGGTATTGCAAGTGTAAGTTATGTTGAAAACAATAAAGTTCGTACTCGAACTATTAATATGCATGCTTGTGAAGTTTTAGAAAATAACTCAGGAACTAAAGTTGATATTTTGTTATCGGAATATTTAAGAAAAAAATTTGAAGAAAAATTTAATGTAAATATAGAAAATGATAAAAAAGCTATGAGAAAATTATTAACTGCAAGTAATAAAGCTAAATTATTATTAAGTGCCAAAAAATCTACTGATGTATTTATTGAAAGTTTATATAATAATAAAAGCTTACAAGAAACAGTTACACGCCAAGAATTTGAAGATTTAATTCATGATGTAATAATGAAATTTAAAATACCTATAAATAATGCTTTACAAAAGGCATCATTTGAATTAAAGGATATTGAAGCGTTAGAATTAATAGGATCTTCATGGAGAATTCCTAAAGTTTTAAACGAAATAACTAATTTTTTTGATCCATTAAAAGTTGGTATGCATTTAAATAGTGATGAAGCTATAACAATGGGTGCTATATATATTGCAGCATATAATAGCGCGAATTATAGGTTAAGAGGACTAGAATATACAGATATAATTTCAAATGAATATCGAATTTTAGTTCATAAGGAAGAAGGCGAAGACACAGATGAGGATAGTACCAAAAACGAACCCAAAGAATTAATTCCATATTTTTCTAAATATCCAGTTAATAAAGTTGTCATATTAAAATATAGAAAAAATTTACAATTTTCAATTTATGAAAATGGAAAAATGATATCGAAATATATACTAGGACCAACAGATGTGGAAATAAAACATGTTGAACATTTGGATGAGGCCAAAATTCACATAAAATTTAGTCTCGACAAATTTGGTATTTTGAATGTAGAAAATGTATATTTGGTATATGAAGAAGAAAAGGTTGAGGAAAAGACTGAAGAAAAAGTAGAGGAAAAAACTGAAGAAAAAGTAGAGGAAAAGACTGAAGAAAAAGTAGAGGAAAAGACTGAGGAAAAACCAGAGGAAAGGACTGAGGAAAAACCAGAGGAAAGGACTGAGGAAAAAAAGAAAAGTATTATAAAACACAAAATCGCTTTGTCATATGAAACGAAGTATATAAAACCAGTACCACTAACAGCTGAAGAAGTTAAAGAAAAGAAGGAAATTTTAAAAAAATTCGACGATCATGATATAAATGTATTTTTGAAATCAGAAAGAAAAAACAAATTAGAATCATTTATATACGAAACAAGGAGTAAAATGAAACAAGATAGTTATAAACAAGTATGTAGAGAAGACGATTTAAAACAATATTTAGACAAATTAGAAGATTATGAAGAATGGTTATATATTGAAAAAGATGAACCGTTAGAAAATGTAAATAATAAAATTAAAGATTTAGAAGACATATATTTACCTATTAAAGAAAGAGCAGAAGAATATGAACTTAGGGGACCACTTATTAAACAAATAGATGAGAAAATTAAAGATACAAAAGAAAAATTGCTTGGATATTATGAAACAAAACCATGGGCTGAACAAACCCTAAAAATGATATCGAGTTCATTAGAAGAAACAATTAAATGGTGGAACAATGCAAAAGAAGAACAAAGTAAACTAGATAATTATTCTGCACCATATTTTAAAGCTAAAGATGTTGAACTAAGATTTAGCGCTATAAATGCTTTGGTTAAAAATGTGGAAAAAATTAAACACCTCGTTGACCAAAAAGAAAAAGCACAAAAAGGTAATAATAGCAATAATACTGCTAATAAGGAAACAGAAAATAAAACTGAAGAAGGTAATGATTCTGGAAAAGATAACAAAGCTGATACATCGGAAGAAAATCAAAACAAATCCGAGGATAATTTAAAAACAGAGCAAACTAGTGAAGAGAAGGGAAAAGAAGAAGAAAAAAAAAGTGATACATTAGAACAAACAGATGAATTATGATGTAGATAAGTAAAATATGATAATTTTCTTCTATTTCGAAGACATAAAAACGTAACATAGCTACATATGTACGATATATATTATACTTTTTCTTTTCTTTTTTGGTATGCCAATGAATCTCATTTTGCATTTTTGGCATAAATGCTTTATATTGTTAACAAAAATTATGAAAGAAAAGGGGGAAATTAATATATCAACACAATTATATGATATATATGTTCTCTTACATTTTAACCGCTTTCACCTATGCGCTCATTTTGCACAGGGTTATTAAACACATATTTTTATTTATTTCTATTGGCCCAATTAATGTTGCTTTTTTCTATTTTTCATTTCATTTGTTTTATTTAAATATTTACAACAATGTTGTATGTGAATATTTTTTCATTGGTGTAAAAACAATGCCTTTTCAAATTTACAATAGTAAATTAAATATGAAGAAAAAAATTTATTTGCATAATTTCTTTTATGAAATGTGCATTCCTAGCAACTATATTACATAGTTATACACAGCTATGTAGATATTAAAAGTATTTTATTCCTTTTTTTTTAAATGGTAAAATGAATAAATTTATTTTCACTTTATGGTACACCAAAAGTATTTATTATTGCCATTATTTTACTATATTTTATAAAATTATAATTTGCTTGAAAAAGATATGTATTATAATTTTTTTTTTATATTTAAAAAAAAAAAAAAAAGGTTAATGAAAACATAAAGAAATAAAAAAAAATTAAATATTATTCAACACAATTAAACAAGTATTGAATATAACAATTATTAGAACAAACATATGCATATATGCGTACATAGATATGTACCTATATAAAGAATATGAACGCGGGTAATAATAACAATAACATTAAATGCGTAAGTAAGCACATATATTCAGTAGGACAATATATGGAGGTATGATTACTATGATTTTTTATTAATAAAAAATAGAAAAAACAAATACACATAGAAACATACACAAAAGCCGATGAATTATGTTAAGCTATACCAAAAACGGGAAAAAATTAAAAAAATATTTATCATAAATATCAAACTGTAAATAGTTGCATTAATATTGGGTATACTCCCTTTCAAAGAAATATAAATTATTGTCATTTCATTTTGTATTTTTTGCCAAATATACACATAAATATAACAAATATCGATAATATAGAATTGTACTTCAAATGAGTGCACACGTATTTGTGTAGGTGGTGATGTTACGAATAAGAATTATAAAAATAATCACACACAATATTAAATTATTTTGATATAAATATACAATTCCATTTGCACATTAAACATATAAAAAGAAAGGCAAAAGTTTACAATAACTACGCATACATATATTATTCCTCCCCAATTTATGCTACTATAAACGTGTGATTTGTCTTCATATACTGCTATGCTTATTATTATAAAAAAATATCCAACTAATACACATATCTTCTCCCATTTTGACCTATCAAAGGGTCCTTGTGACAATTACTCAAAAAAAATATATATAGTTTTAAATTTTTCCAATGCTTATAATAATTATTATAATTTGAGAATAAGCATTTCGTCAAATAAAAAGGTAATTATGAAAGTATAAAAAAAAAGTGAAATAACAAATAGATGGAAAAGAGTGCATTGGAATAATTTGCTAATATAATTTTATTTGCACAAAGGGAAAAAATTAATGTAACAAATAAAAACTACTTATTCCCATGTCTTATAATAACATATATCTGGTAAGAGGTGTATGGTGCCTATTCTTAAATATCATTAAAAACTTGATAGTAAAAATAATTTTTATTGTGTGTGCTGACTTATAATGATAATAAACTAGGGTAATTGCAACGTTTTTCCGTTATGTATATTAAACATTTTATAGAAAATAATATATTTTTATAAGTGCTTATTATGTCTATATGAAATAATAATATATTACTTTCAATATCATTTCTAATAGAAAAATTATAATTATTGTTATAATTCGTATTACATTTATTCATGTCTATGATAGTACTATCTGGGTAATTATTTGCATTGCACTATTTTGCAAATCTTATATGTTAATATTTTTCCCTTAAAATGTTTTTTATTATTACACATATTTTGTTTATCGAAAGAATATAGAATAATATTATGTCTATGCAAATAATCTTAGTTTCATTTTTGTCTCATATTTGTTATTTGACTGACCAATATAATTTATATATTTCATTAATGAAATATCTTTGTATTTAAGTTTTGATTATTCACCATTAGATACGTATATATATATACATATATTTTTTTTTTCTTCGTCTTTCATTTCACTATTCATATTGTGCATATTATAATTATTGTCAATGTGATTGAGATTTATTCCTTATTCATATGAGTTTATGGAATTAATCTAATTGTATGCAAATTGTTTGGAGTATTTTGGAGTAATAAAGATTTGATAAGATTATTGTTGTCATTGTTGATACAAGTTGCATTATTGTTAAATGAACTATTTTCATTCTGGTTTGTATATAATATATTATTATTGTTAAAATTACGAATATCACTAACTTCGTTTATATGGGTTGTTTTATTTACACAATTTTTTGATATAATCTTTTATTATTAATATTGTATAATGACAATCCATTATTGATAGTGTTCATATCATTATTATATTGTTTGTTTAGAATTGCATTTTAAATAATTCTTCATTTTTTTTATTTATATTATAAAAAGATTGTAATGAGAAATTTCCATTTAAATTATTTTCAAAATTTGCTTTATTTACGGGATTATATATACTTTTATCTAACCAGGTATTGTGATTATGATTGCAAGTGGTAGTTGTGTTATTTTCAATGTTATTATTATTACAATAATACCCAGAATTATTCATTCCACTTTTTATGTAAAAATTTATTAAATTTGAAGCTTTTGAATTGTTAAAAAATTCGTAATTTTGCATATTTATTTGATCATAATTAATATATTCAGTATTTGGGGGTAAATTTATTCTGTCAAAACTGTTATATGACCGTGATAAACGTTGGTTTGCATTATTAGAATTACAATATAAACGTTCATTTTTTTTTTTATTTACAAAAAAATTTATATCTCTATTATTTTCACATAGATAATTTCCATGATTGTATATATTACATAAGGTCGGATCGAATGGTGCATTAAGACAATGCATATTGCTGTTACTATTACTACTAAAAAGATAATTGTTGCATATATTTTCATTATTAATATTATGATTTCTAGCACAAAGACCAATATTAAATTCATTTTCTAAGTTTTTTATATTATGACTACTACTACTACTACTAAAATTGTAATTTATTATATTATTTCTAATATGTTTTTTAGTATTTTTACTTGCACTGATATCTCTGTTATTTTTTCCATTTGTATTATCACCATAATAATTTCCATTTGAATTTCTTCTTTTAGGATTTACACTATAATTATTTCTGTTATTATTATTTCCTCTATTATTTCCGTCGGTATAATTATTATCGCTACTACCATTATCATTGCTATGATTTCGACACCCCTTGCAATTTCCATTATTTCTATTATTATTATTGTTGGTATTATTGTTATTATTATTGTTGTTACTATTGTTATTATTGGTGTAGCTACAGTTATTTCCACTACAGTTAGCTCCGCTATTACTATGATCATCTTCGTCATTATTATTAACATTTATATGGTCAGGTTCATCGGGGGTATTTTCTTCATCATTTTGTTGATCATTGTTATTTTGATCAGATTCATCTGAATTTTGATCATTAGTAATAGTATTATTGTTGAAATTATGTATATGTTGATGATTCTCATGATTTATTTGTTCATTTATACTTCCAGTAATAGGAATATTTATATGTTCATTAATAATCGTATTATTATTGCACGCTTGAATATTGTCAAAATGGTTTAACATTGTAATATCGGGACAATTTAATTGCGAAGATAATTGTTGATTATTCATTTGTTCGATTAAGTTATAGCAATTTCTAATACCAAATAATCTGTATTCATTTTGATAGTTTAATAATGGTGTTAAATTATCAACTCTAAATGAATTTTGTATAATATTCGTTTCATTTGGAAAATTACCAAATTGATTTGGTTCATAATTATTTCGGCCAAAATTATTTGTCACATTATTTGTGGCATTGCTGTCAACATTATTAGTTGCGTTAATGACTGCATTATTTTCTCCTGATATATTATTATTTATTTGTAAATTTGTGATGGGATTATTTTTATCATCATTATTTGTAATTTCAGATGTATTAATAACTTCTTTATTTTCAATAACATCAATTAATCCACTTTTATATGGAATATCTTGATCAATTCTAAAATTTACAACACTTCTTCCTACTTGTAATGACATGGTATCTTTAGTAGATATTTCTCTAGCTTTTCTTAAAGCTACTAAAGTTCCAAATTTCGAATTATGATCTTCTAATTTGAATAGCCCTTCTTCATATTTTATAGTAGCATGATATCTAGAAATAGAAACATCAGGTATTCTAATATCTGATTCATGGCCTCTACCTAATTTTAAATGCGTTTTATCAGCAAAACTTATTAGATGTACACCTTTACTTGTTTGCCCTATTATATTATCTAATACTATTAAAGGTGTTTTTAAATTGGGGATTTTTACTAATTGTATTAATTCGTCGTTTTGTTTTATACTTTTGGGATATTTTGTTTTGCATAATTCACAACATATATCTTTTATAAATATTGAACCAGAAAATAATTGATCATTTAAATTTAATCGCCCATTTATCCACTTTCTTAAACATAATAAATGTGCATACTTGATAGAACCCTTACAATCACATGGACATATTAATGGGTCATTTTCTTGACTCCCTTCAATTAGGCAAATTCGGCATTGAATATTAGTTGAATCTATAATTGCTTCACATTTTTTAGATGGAATATCATATAATTTTAATGAATTTAATGTGTCAACTGATTCTATAAATTGACGTACTTTAAGTCGAAATCTCCCTAATTTTATGATATCATTTTCATGTAATGAATAACATTTATCAGGTAAATTCTTCACAATAATCCACAATTTTTTCACATTGTATTGGCTATTTAATGGATGTTCTGCTGGAGTTATTACATACTTATCTAATAAGGATAAAAATTATATAAAATATAAAATGAAGAAATGAATAGAAATAAATAATAAAATATATACATACAATATTTTCTTTCTATATATCCATTGTTTTTTCTTTTTAGTTTACCTTCTTCTGGCCGCACTGATAAGAGATAGTCTTGTGCTGTATTAGGTAAACTTTGTGGATTATCAGCTACACAGGAAACCTGTGCTTTTGAGCGAAATAATTTTATTGGCGATGAAATTAAAAATGTTTTTTTATTTACTTGCTGAGCTTCATAATCAAATAGATCATGGCTATCTCGAGTCCATGTTTTTGTTTCAATTCTCAACCTATGCAAAAAATAAAAAACAATTATGTGTACAATATATATACATCTATGTATTTGCACATATTTTTAATACGCAAGTGTGTATGCACTACTTATTTAAGTAAAATGTTATTATTATGAAGTAAAATAATACTATAATTATTTTTTTCTAATTCTATTCATGTTATGGGATATATTTTTTAATATCCATAAAGAGAATTAAAACGCAAACAACAGCATATTTTACTCGAACAATTTAATAGGCGTCCATGTGCATATATACAATATAAACATTTTGATAAATACATATTGTTAGTATAAACAATACACTTTTCATAAAATAAAATGCAAAATCGGTTATATGAATGTATTACATTTTCCAGTTATTTTATTGAATAATTTGAAAATTTAACAAAGCCGCCAAAAAATGAAAAAACAGAAAAAAAATAATATATATGTTCTTAATGATTCATATATAGATATTTATCTACTCGAAAATATATATAGTTTTTTCTTTCGTTTCTGTGTTTTCAGTTATTAAAATAGCAACTTGTTAAATTTGAAAAACTATCATTCCCCAATTAACTAAAGCACATGCTCTATAATTGCCCCTCAAACATATATATATTTTGTCCTTTGATGATATTTCTGTTTATATTTTATATATCTTAAAACGAGGAAAATCAAACTCTAAATAACTGTTTATCGTGGTGTATTTGTTTTTTGTTTTTGTTTTGGTTTTTGATGAATATGTGTAATGTGTATCTGATATTTGGTTTTATACTTTTATACAAGTTTATCAATTAATAAAAAGATACAAAAATATATTCTGAAACAAAATCATACTTAGACGTAATCTAATAAATTCCTCGCACCAAAAAATATATAAATATAAAATATACAAAAAAAAATATATGTGCGATTAAATTGGCCTAATGTTTCTGAAACAAAAATTATGCATGTGTAAAAGTACAATTATCCATTAATTTTTTACAAAACGAAAAAAAAAATTGGGTATTAATAAAAATTACATGTGCATATATACAAAAACAAATAAAAAAATATGAAAATAAAATGAATAAATAAATTTATGTATTTATATATTTATACACATGTGTGTACTAAAATATTCATAATAGTTCTGTGAAAATACTGGCTTGTATGCAATAATATATGCATAAAATACTAATAAAAAATATATTCCTATTAAATCAAATACTATTATGCATAATTTTATTTACATAACTATGAATTATAATTGTACTACTCATTTTTTACACTTTGCCAAATATATAATTATCTATGCATAATCATATTTTCATATTAATAAAAATAAAATTCTTATATTTATTTTCTTATTCGAAAGGATAATATGTATAAGTATATGTGTCAAATTACTAACAATAATATAATACAAAAATGCTTATGAGATACTCATGGATCATTAAAATATAAAGTATAATCTAATATATATAATAAAAGACGCACCTTTTAAAAATTATAAAATATTAAAAAGTAAAATAAGAAAAACTAAGATACTATAACTTATGCTCCTAGTTATAAATAAAAATAAACAAAAAAAAAAAGAAGTTATATGAGCAAATAATATGAAACTATTAAATATATGTGTGTATATTACTATATATATAAGCTGCAAACTCACATAATAAATATCAAAAATTAAAATGAGTTACACATTAAATTCAACTAAATAATGCCATAAATGCTTTAAGTTCCTATATTACTACTAAAACATATATAACTGTGTGTAATAACAAATATATAAATTAACTTTATCAGAAATATTTTTTCGTTTTTTAATGCAATATGGTAATTTTCATTATATGAACAAATTTATGTAATAATGTTATATTAAAACAAACACTTAATATGTTACATAAAAAATGGCTATAATCATATAAATGTGTATAAAAAATTATGTAATCATTTATAATGCTATGCATATATTTACACCTATGCTTGTATATTTATAAATTGCGTTACATCATTTCATTTCAATGTATAATTGCAAATTAAATAAATGTGAATATACTTTATAAAATCAATGACTGTATGTAACTAATAATATTTAATAGCTATGTATGTACAAATAGAATTTCACACAATATACATCACTTTGTTTTTAGTAGTTTTAATGGTATATATAAAAATTAAAACATATTAATATTAGTATTTAAAAACGACCGTATTGTGTTAGTTGTAAATAAATATGTAATTGTGCATAATGTAAATTTTAAAACATTAAAATTCGAAATTATATATATAAAAACAAGTCTGTGTGTATGTTATATATTTCGTATTAAAAGACAACTATATTTTTTGTTTTTCTACATAAATGTTGATATTGATTCTTATCTAATATATTTTAGGTTATATTTATTTACTCACTTTTATGTTTTTGCTGTAATTTTTGATCACTTTGTTTTTCTTTATGGTATTTATTTATTATTATTGTTTATTATTTTTTAATTTTATTTTTATTTTTATGTGTTTTTTATCATTAAATTATTTACTATTTTATTATTTTTACACTTTTCCTTTTCTATAATTGTGCGTTGTTTTTTTCTTTTTTTCATTAGTAATAATTATGATTTTTTTGTGTTCTATGTATATGCACATTGTTTGGGAATTTTATTTTATTATTTTTTATTTGCAATTACTCTCTATTATAAAAAAAAACAAAAAAATGGAAATTACATGTGTGTAATTTTTTTTTTAATTTTTATAAATATTTTGCTCATAAAAAATCAATAGAAATTTTTATAAAAATGGAGAACGTGTTAAATTATTATGCACATTTTTAATAATTTTTACATTTTTCATAGTGCATGCTGCATACATTAATATATGAAATAAAAAAAAATTGTAGATATGATGGTGCATCGATTTAATTTAAAATAATAAAATAACAAATATAATAGAATAATTATGTATAATATATTTTATAGAAACCGATACATAATTATTTTTATTTCCACGTCATTTTTTCCCATTATAGAAATTTGGACATTCATTTTTTTTTTAAATAAAAAAATACACAAGTGTTGTATACGTATATATATAGTACTATATATTGTTGTTTATTTGTATTTTATAACATATTAAGTATATATTATTTCAAAAATTATTTTCACAAAATTAATAAATTTATGCTTGGTAAAGGTAAAATTGGTATAATATATATTTATTGTGCATAATTGTCTATTAGTATTTATTTAATTTATGAAAGTATTATTATTTTAACATATTTCAATAAATTTATAAAATGTTATATAAACGTAATATTATGAATGATTAACTTTGTAACAAATATTATTCAAGTGTCAATATATTTTATGTTGATAGTTTTCCTGAAATTTGCTGCTACACGTGCTGTTGCGTCCTATTTCTTTGCAGTTCTGATATTCGTATAATATATATGGATGTATATAACACATTATATAATTAAATTAGTATATTTTTCTTCGTCGCATGGTGGTACTGGTATTTATAATCAAAAAATATTTCCTCGGTTTTATTTTTTATGATGAAATATATAAAGGATTCATAATAGCGCTATTGCTAGTAATAATAATTTTCTCTTATTTTTTTTATAAAAATATGTTGCACATATTGAAAAGAATACTAAAATGAATGCCAACAACATTTAAAAATAATTATATAATTTTAAATTCATAACTATGTAAATGTATAAATTTTATGCATATATATGTGTGCTGTTTTTTTTAGACAGGTAATTAATTTTTTATTCTAAAAGTTTATATAAATTGTTGTATCTTTTTTATTTAAGGCGTTGTATCAGTTTTAAACATTAAAAACAATATACCATATATATATAAAGTAATAAATTAAAAGAAAAAGCATTTTTTGCACAATTGAGTATTTTGTTTTTATGCATAATATTTAAACCCTTTTAAAGGATATTTTAGGGAATTAAAAAAATAAAGTAAAAAATATGTGTGCATATAGTACTGAAAATGGTAAAAATTTGCATACATTTATAATTTCTTAGGTACAAATATATATTTAAAAAAAAATGTGAATGGTAAAATAAATCAAATAAACAAGTTACTCACTGGAGCTGTTATTATTATATGAACCATCTGTATATAGTTCATATGAATACCCACCAATAGTATTGAATGGTATTTCATATATTTGATTTCCTACGCGAATAGAAATCGAATTAACGTATATATAAAACTCATTTGGATCATTAACCTCATTTTGAGCTTTATCATTATTATAGTTAATTATTTTATTTATATCAAACCAAATATTATCATTTATATTTAAATTATTATTTTGTATAAGTGCATCTAAACTTGTATTTGTATATGCTAATGACATATGACAGGTTCTATTAGTAGAAAAAATATCACATAAACCAAAATTGGCTAATATACTGTTAATTTTTTCCATTATGGAATTTAAGTGGATTTTTTGGTCTTCTTCTTTTACCGAATAAGCACAAAAATATTTGGAGTTTTTTTGGCTTTTGTATAAATCAACCGTGTTTTTAAAAAAGAGATAAAAACTGAAAAAAAAAAATATATATAATATTACAATTCGTGGATTCATAATCTAATGCATGATATTTCCTAGCATTTTATAACTCCAGACATTCATACTACATATAAAAATTATGTTTCCCCATTTTTGAAGTATGAGAAAACACAAAAACCTTTTCTTGATAGATATTTAAAAATAATTACCATTTTTGTGTTTTTAGGCTTTCTCGTATTTTTTCAATAAACGGTTCAATCATATGCCTCTTTATTTTCAAAGAATCTGCAATGGTTATATGTAATATATCCATAGAATTGTTTTGTGGTGTTTGCTTAAATCTAATTTGATCATCATTTAATTTATGTAGCTGGTAAAAAATATGTTTTTTAATTTCACTCTCCTTTTCTTTTTTTTTATTTTGAGAGTTAGGTAAATCGTTATCATTTGTGCTTATACTCAGTTGTTTTTCTAGTAGTTTGTACAAGAGGCCAAAGCAAAATTCGCATTTTTTTTTAATATCTTTGTTGCATTTTACTGAATAAAAAATAATGAAACATATATAAAAACATATACATAGTGTACTCTCATTGCATATATAAAATGGAAAGATAAATTAGGGTTGATACTAATTTGTAATATTACTCAACAATGAATCTATATGTATAATATATATATGCGCGTATGCATAAAACATTTTAAAATTATAAAATTCTCTCATTTTACTACCTGGAATGTAAATGTACGAGTAATAGTCTCCATGATTAGACATTTTGTTTTATGTTTTCAGTTTATTTTTATTAATCCCGTTTTTTCTCATTCATATTTGCAAAAAAAAAAATAAAAGATCAGATGCTCACCAAAATATCTTTCGGATTGATGAAAAATTATATATGTTAAAAATGCATATATTTAATAAGGAAAAATAATAAATTAATAAATAAATAAATAAATATATATATATATATATATATATATATAGTTTATATGTGTACGTGGTATCATATTCACTATCTCGTATTCATTTAAGAATAGGAATATGCAGAAGAAATTATACTTCTATGTAATAAAAAAATATTGGGTATACATAAAACGCACATATAAATGATAATACATATTCATGGATTTTATGAACTATTCAAAAACCAACAAAATGAAGATTTTAGAGCCAAGAGAAAAAAATGGAAAAATAAACATGTGGAATATACATATATATTCACGACTATGGAAAGGCATGGACACCATACCCTCTGAATTTTAATCATTTTAGCTTTAAAAAAAAGTTGTATATTTTATTTTGTGGCCCCAATAGGTAGGATATGCATCTGAAGGTGTGAATGAATAATAGTTTAAAAAATGTAATTATATTTTTTATATTTTGATTTCATTTTTAATGAGTTTATAATTTATATCAAAAAAATAAAAGAAAGAAAAAGATATACAAACAAATATACACATATATATTTAGTGTAGTATTCATTTTTCCAGAGAAACAAACATGAAATTTCTTGTTCTGTTTTTTAGTTACAGCATATTTGCTCTGCCTTATTCTAATTTGGTGTACGGGATATCAAAGGATAGAAATTGCTGTGAATATGGAAACTCTGTTGATAGCAGTAAAATGCTATATATAGCTGGATCAGTAAGAAAAAGAAGAAAAACATTTGAAAAAAAGATAAATGTTTCAAATTTTGAAAGGGAAGGAAATGCAAATGGATATAAATATATTGACAATAAAGGAATATATGCCACGAAACAAAATTCGGAATTCGATGAAGTTAGAAATAAGGAAGCAAATGAGAACAATAAAAATGGCGCCATTACTGTAAATAGAGAAATCATAATTGAAAGCGAAAATAAAAATAATAACAATAACCAAGAACAAAATATTAAAGATTGTTATACTAACGAAAATGCACAGAATGACGGAAAAAATAAAAAGGTGAAAATACCGAAAGTTGGAAATGCAATGCCAGAAAAAAAACCTGACTGGTTTCATGTCCCTGCACCAAATGGTGAAAAATATAAAAAACTAAAATCAGATTTAGGTAAATTAAAACTTCATACAGTTTGTGAAGAGGCACAATGCCCTAATATTGGAGAGTGCTGGAATATAGGAACAGCTACTATTATGTTATTAGGTGATACATGCACACGAGGTTGTAAATTTTGTTCAATAAAAACTTCATCAAAACCACCACCCCCAGATATTAATGAACCTTTTAACACAGCTAAAGCAATTTGTGAATGGGATATAAATTATATTGTTTTAACTTCAGTTGATAGAGATGATTTACCTGATGGTGGTGCAGACCACTTTGCTAAAACTGTAGAGTTAATAAAATTTTCAAAGCCTAATATTTTGATAGAATGCTTAGTTTCCGATTTCCAAGGAAATATAGATTCAATAAAAAGACTTGCATTAAGTGGGTTAGATGTATATGCCCATAATATAGAAACTGTTAAACGTTTACAGAAGTATGTAAGAGATAAAAGAGCTAACTATGAACAATCACTATTTGTATTGAAAAAGGCAAAGGAAATTAATCCAAACTTATATACTAAAACTAGTATTATGTTAGGGTTAGGAGAAACCCAAGAAGAAATACTACAAACTATGAAAGATGCTCGATCGAATGGCATAGATGTTATAACATTTGGACAATATTTAAGACCAACTAAAAATCATCTAAATGTTGTTGAATATATTTCACCGCAAATGTTTAATTATTATAAAGACGTTGGTTTAAAAATGGGTTTTAAGTATATAGCTAGTGGTCCATTGGTTAGGTCATCTTATATGGCAGGAGAATATTTTATGAAAAATATGGTGGAAAAGGGAAGAAATCAAAAAAATCAACAGATTAAACAGGTAGAAGTCAGCAAATAAAAAAATATAACAATTATATCATGGAAACCTTTTTTTTGCTGTTCTATATTGAGATGAGTTGATATTAGTAACAGAACTGGACAAACTTACTGAATGTGTCTAGAGGGAAATAAAACACCGCGAAATCAGCGTCTTCATTCAAGTGCATGCTTTTTTAGTCAATGTGTTTGTTCTGATGCATGCATAATTCTTGTTTGTACTCTATGCGCATTATTTTTTACTTATATGCATAAACAGTTTTTTTTTCAACTTATATGTTTTTTATACGTATATCAATGCCATATTCCTCCAGTTGTTTAGTTAATTGAATTTTTGCACTAAAAGTACTTTAGAGTTCAAAGTTTAAAAAAATTAAAAAAGGCATAGTAAAAAACAACGAAACAATAAATATGAGATCTTATTCAACAAGTTTGAAAATGAATAGTAACGTCCGATTCGTTTTCCCACCATACTGGAAAGTTATTGCTCTAAAAACTCCTGTATGATGATGGAACTTTTAGTGATGATTTGAATGTCTGGGCGTCTCTGTAATATAAGTTTAATTTTGTTTAAAGGTATTTGGAAATCCTTAGATCGGTTTTCTAGAGACATAAAGACATCGCTTATGTCGTCACAATTATAAGTATCACTTAGAAGTGAGCTAGTTAATTTTGTAACTTGATTAATCCAATTATTTTTATTTGGTAATGGCATTTTTTTATTTTTGACATGGTTAATTTTATTTTTTAGCACATCAGTGTCACATGTTAACAATTTTATAAGTTCATGCAAATAAGGCATGGAATATAACAAAGTATTAGAGTCGCTAAGTTTAGTAATATTTTCTGTTGTTCTGCTTAACTCATCTATTTGCTGTAAAATAGTATGAGAATTTCCAAGAAAAATATTAAATGTGTCTTGATTGTGTAAAAATGTAACTCCTTGATCTATTAAAAAATTTATAATAGATTGGTCCAATTTATGCAATACTTTATTAGCGATTTCTAAAAATATATAATCAAATACAATTTTTTTAATTTTATATAAATTATTTAATATATATTCATGAAAAATATTATGAGCAGTAAATAAATTATAAATTCGGATAGATATAAAATGATAGAAAGCGTCTAAAAAGTTACTAAGCATTTTATTTTGTAATGAGACAAAACTTGATATCATTTCTTTTATATATTTTTTATATTTAAAATTAAATAAATAAGTATTTATAGAATATATAGAAACATATAACAAACAAGTAGTAGTACATTCACTAACTAAATCATTAATATTATTCCAATGTTTACGAAATTCATCTTTAACAATTATTAATGTGTTTTTTAAAACATTATTTATATAATCTTCCATAAATTCACTATTATTTTCAAAATGTAATAATCTCTTTGTTATATTTTTTAACAATTCTATAAATATATCACCATATTCATTTATACAATCATTTTCTTCTAATATTATATTATTTTTTAATTTAATACAACAACTATTTTCAGACATATCATTTAGTATATTAGAAAGAAATTCGTTTTCTATTAATATAAAAAAGTCTCGAACACATATTCCTCTAATTTTGATACTTTCGTTAGAGTTATGTTTTTTATTTTTGTTCATATTTTTTATTGATATATCATCATCTGAATAGTTGTATTTATTAGTTTCGTTTCCTTCTACTACATTTTCATCTTTTACAAATGTACCAACTTTTTTTAAATTGTGTGTAAGATTTATAGAATCTGAATTATTATCAAACGAATTATGCACAGATTCGATATTCAATAACTCAACATATGTATTTGTGAAAAAATCTTCCAATAAATATTTACAATTATAATTGTCATATACAAACCATTTATTATATATCATAATAATATGATGGATAAAATTGAAAAACGATTTTTTTATGTCATCTTTATATTTTTCATTCAAATAATACATGTTAATAAAATACGAAATTCTACTTAGTATATATAATCTGCAATCTGCAATAATTTTATAGTTTAATTTTTTCATTGCTTTTTCATAATTTATTATTTCATAATATATATTTCTTTTTTCTTCATTTGTCATATTGTTATACATTACGTAGTATGTTCCTACCCTTACCTCATTAGAATTATTTTGTGTATCAATAAATTTATCAACATTATATTTATTACCTTTATCTCTGTTTTTATGGATATCCATGTGATCAGGCTCATAAATTTCATCACAATTTTTTTCGATCGTTTCGAAAGTGTTATTCCCATTCTTATGATTTTCACTGAACTTTTTATGCATGAAAAAATCTTGCAACGCATAATGAAATATAACGTTTTTGTTTAAATCCATTAAATTATCATAATTTATTAACATTTTAAAAATATAACTACTTATAATAGATTGATAGAATAAATATTTCAAACCCCATTCAGGTTTTTCAAACTTAAACAACGGACTTTCATGATTTTGGAAAAATGATCTAAAAAACTGAATTATTATTTCGGCCATTTTATCAACATAGCTCATTGAAGGTTCACATTTTTCAAAAGAAAATGGCATAATCGGATGATCATATTGAGCATCTTCATTATCATTACTATCACTATTACTACTGCTGGGTTTTTTATTTCCATTTTGTCTATTTATATAGGTTTGTATTTTTTCAATTAAATGCCAACTAAATATTATGTTGACAAATTCAAAGCTTTCTTTTTTTATCAATGAAATGTATGCATCATTAAATATGGTTGAACTATTAATTGAATCTATAAATGTTTTTTTTTTTTTTTTTAATTTTTCTTCAAGCAGATATGCGGGTTTATCATCCGTATTGTTATTGTACATTGGAGGCATAATAGAAAAGTTATCAGAAAGAGTATCTAAGTTAAGGATATTATTCATAGGGTCGAGTCCAGTATTATATGTTGTATCTTCCTTTCGATTTTCTGATACTACAATTTCCTTATCAATTTGATTTTCAATTAGCCCGTTCATGTTATTTATAATTTCTTCAAGTGCATCAATAGAAACATGAGAAATATTGTTTCCCCATTGTATACTTGATAATAATAACTTGATTTTATTAAAATAATATTGTGAAATTAATGTTATAATAAATTGTATATCTTTAATTATCACCCATTTTGTATTTGTTTTAAAAATGTGTATTTTTTTAACAACATCTAAAATTAGGTATAATGAATTATCATAATTTCTATTAACTGCAAATTTTTTTGCTTTTTCTAAATTACTTAATGTATTTTTTATCGAAATAAGATATTCTTTTTGTTTTTTTAATTTTTTTATTATTTTTATTTCTTTTATCATATGCTCAATTATATTTGTGTTATTACTTTCTTCAACTATTTGGTTATTTTTTAATTCTTTTTTTATATAATATATTTTATGTAAATTATCATTTTCAATTTTTATTTCACGCCCTGCTTCCATTTCTAGTTGTGTTTTTATTTTACTAATTTGGGATTTGCTATCACATATATATATGTCAACATTTTTATAAATATGTTCAATTTTTATATCTTTTAACTTGTCACTGTTAAGATATTGTCCAAGTAATAGTATATTACCAGAACAGTATTTTAAATATTTATTATTTTTTAAGAATATATTAACTGTTTTGTTTTCATTTGTGTTATTCCCATAACCATTGATGCATATTTGATTAAATAATACCTTTCGATATGTTTCGTTTATCCCATTTTTATCATCACAACTTTTTTTCCCAAAATAAATATTCTTTTTGCTTCTTTTTTTTAATTGTTTTTTTAAAAAAATTGATAACACTTGTTTTATTTTCTCTTTGGTATTTTCAGTGTCTTCTATTTTTTTTTTTTTTTTTTTTTCCTTATAGGATATCGCATTTTTTAAAACCCTTTCAATATTGTTTTGTCTGTACTCATCTTCGTTTTTCTCTTCTTTCTTTATTTGGAGTGTATCCTTTCGATCAAAATAACTAGCGATGAACATTTTACTGATTTTTCGCTAGTTAATAAAGAAAAATATCACCTTGCTTATTCTTTTCTTAAGAAAAGGGTGTGAGAAATATTTATATTTTAATTAATTTAAAATTTTAACATTGTAGTTGTAGCTCTTTTATTTTAATTTTTTATACATATATGCCTATATGTTGGTATAAAAATTATATATTAATTGGTTTATGTAGTTATTTTCCACGGTGGCGTATATTTAAAAAAAAACATATATTACATATTCAAGATTTGGCCGTTTATGCCAATACTCAATTTGCTTTTTCTCTCTATATATACAAGGGAAAAGTGTATTGTTCTGCACACTTTTAATCATTCCCTCTATTTAATGTTCAAAAAAGTTTATCAGTGTGATTAATAACTTTTTTGTTAGTTCCAATTGCCAAGTAAAAAGTATTAAAGCAAAAAAATAAAAAACAGAAAAAATCTTTTTATTACTAAAAACAAATTATTAAAACTATAAATATACTGATATTATTTTTAACAAATCTAATTTTTTTGGTGGCTTTTATAGGCAATTTTTTTGAATTATAAATGGGCTTATTAATGCATATATACATACGCGCATACATATATAAATACAAAATTATAAAAAAGTGTGAAATATCACTTAGCATCAATCCCGATTTATGTTATATTATATGCAACTTATTTCTCTAATTATTAAATTAAAAGTTTTTTTTTTTTTTTAATTCAGGAATATGCTTTGTTACATTTAAAATTTGTATAAATATATAGGAGATAATGCCTCAATAAAATACTAAGCATTTTTGGAAAATGGAATTTTTATTGCATATTATTCTTCACACAGTTATTTTCATTAATTATTACGCATATATGTGGTTTAAATTGTTTTTCTTTATTTCGTGCATTATTTTTTCATTATTTTATAATATTTATGATTTATTTGGTTTAATAATTGTTTTTAAACAATTATAGCATTTCATCATATTGAAATTTCTCGAATAAAAAAAAACAAAAATAAATTTGTGTATATTATTTTGTTTACATTTTTTGCGATTTTGAAAAAAGAACTAAATGGTATATTTCTTTTATATTTGTTTTCATCCATATTTTGTCTCCAAGTTGTAAATCTTTTAAATCACATGCTTTAATGTATCACTTTTTGTCTTTGTTAAGTGTTAACATATATATATGTCGGTTTGCATTACTATTGAATGAATAAATAAATATAATATACTAATTTTTATGCGATATATACAAAATGGGTAGGATCATTGATTCGATACTTTCAGGGGGCGTTTTTTTAACAGCCACATTATTAACATACAAATATCTTAAAGACAGAAAAAGGAAACTAATAATTGAAGGACAATGTGAAGCTAAAAATAAATTCAATATCGATCTGAATAAAATAATAGAAAAAATGAAAAATAAAAATATTATAAATATTGATGATATAAATGATGAAGAATTGTTAGTAATTTTATTTACAGCAAAAACATTTGAAAAAATATTAAGAGATAAGAAGGACTCCAAATATTTGAAAGATAAAGTTTTCTGTAGCTTATTTACCGAACCAAGCACACGAACGAGATGCTCTTTTGATTCTGCTATTTTAAGATTGGGTTCAAAAGTAATAAATATTACGGATGTAAATTCAACTTCCTTTTATAAAGGAGAAACTGTGCAGGATACTTTTTCTGTTATGTCAAAATATGTTGACGGAATTATATACAGAGATGCCTCAAATGTAATACAAAAAATATATTGTGCATAATCCATTCACACGCATGCATATATGTATGTGTATTTAGCAATTATGTGTATTTTATTTATTTACTTATGATTTTTTTTGAAACTTTAACAGAATAATATCGAATTGGCAATTGAAACATCAAGTAAGCCAATAATCAACGCGGGGAATGGAACTGGAGAACATCCAACACAATCACTTTTAGACTTTTATACAATATATAATTTCTTTCCATATATTTTGAATAGAGATCCAAACAAACAACTTAAGGTTGCATTTGTTGGTGATTTAAAAAACGGAAGAACTATTCATTCTCTTAGTAAATTACTTAGTAGATATAATGTTAGTTTCAATTTTATTTCATGTAAATCATTAGATATTCCTGATAATATAATAAATATTATATCTGATAATTTGAAAAAAAATAATTTTTATGACAATAATTCTATAAACAAATATGATAATTTAGAAAAGGGATTAGAAGGTACTCATATTGTATATATGACAAGAATTCAAAAAGAAAGATTTTCAGATATGAGCGAATATAACAAATACAAAGATTCTTTCATTTTGGATAACAACACATTAAAAAACACAAGACCCAACGCCAAGGTATATAATATATACATATAACATATTTTTTTTAATTTGACATTTTACATAGACAGTACAAAATGACATATCTCTTACATTCGTTCATATATTTATTTTATGTTTAGGTCCTTCACCCCCTTCCGAGGGTTAACGAAATAAAAATAGAGGTTGATAAAAATCCTAAAAGTGTGTATTTTTTGCAAGCTGAAAATGGCCTATATGTACGAATGGCGTTATTATACCTTATTTTCTCATAAATATGTTTGTGTGAGAATGAACACAAAATTAGTAGAAGGATAGGAATAGACAAATAATAGATTTTATTTGTATAGTTATGGATACTTATATTTATTTAGTAACTTTTTTTTAACTTATATTTTTTTTTAATAATGAATATATAGATAATATGAACAAAAATCATACAACTATTTATGTATATTTGTTCAAAGATATATAATATATCAATAATTTTCTTGTTTTTATATGTATGTTTTGAAAGATCCATGTTTTTATTTAAGATAATGAAAAATGAAAAAAAATAATATTCACATTTTTTAAATATTTAAAACGATAAACAAATGAATATAGTATAATATATATAGAATTGTATTCTAAACACAATTATGGTAAAATATTAATTTATTAGTATTTCTTTAATGTGTCTTTTTTGGAGAGGATACTGTTTTTTAAAAGAAATAACCTAATTACGAGTATATAATAGAATACTAAATAATTGGTATGTATGCATAGCTTATCATTGGAAAGATACAACAATATTAACTATATATTTAATAGCCATTATAATAGTTGGTAATATATTTATTATAATTTAAAAAAGAAGAAAATTTATTCAATAGCATATTTTTGTCTAATATTATCCTTAAATGGATAAGCATATTTATAAAAAATTATTTTTTATATATTTTTTTGCATTATACAGTTAAAAAAAGTGTAATGAAAAATGTATTAATTGACAAAAGGCACATTAATGAAGAAATGTCTGCATTACTGTCAATGTAATAATCCAAAAAACAAAGCAATACTTTTTTCACATTTTTTTTCAAAAGAGGTAATTATGTATACTTTTGTGTGTTCGTGTGTACGAATTATTCATGGGACATATATGAATTGTATAATAAATTTTAAATGCACATATATTTCCAATTCATGTGCAAACCTTTTCCATATATTCTACTGATGTGATACGTACTATAAAGTTGATATATGTATTAAAAACATATTTAAATTTGTTAAAAATTATGAAAATACGTACACATACAATTTTTTCAACAAGTGCGAATATTTTATTATTCATTTATGCATATTTTCATCACAATGCTTTTTCTCATGCTATAGTTTTGCACGATGCATAGAAAAGTATAAATAAATAAATAAATATATATATATATATATATAACATTGCTTTATTATTATATTATTTTTTATTTAACTATCGAACAATTTTCCTTCAAATATGTAGAACATGATATGTGTCTCCATTCCATATAGAGAAATTAATTTTTGTGTTTCAAAGTATATACAAAATATATTAAATATATATAGTTATTCATATATTTTTCCCTTTTAGCATTCTTATTAGATACTTTATTTCTTTTCGTAAAAGTTTCACATATTATAATTACCACTTTAAAAAGTTAATGCTTGCATTGTAATTTAAAAAATTATCATTAAAGGAAATAGTCACGTATTTTATTATTATTGCATAATAAAAATTAATAAAAAAAGCAACATGAAAAAAAATATAGCGTTATTTTAAAAAAATACATATAAGCGAAGAAAAAATGTATAAAATACCAATTTCAATGGAATACATTTTTATGTTTTCTCTTTTTCTCTATTAAATACATACTCATATATATTTATTGTTAATACTTCATAGATTTTTTTAATAACTATAGATATTTTTTAGTAAAATTATTCGGTATATCCTCCTAAATTTTAGCACAAAAAACAACAAATAGAATTATAAATAATATTTATTTATAGTTAATCCATTTAGCTAAATATTCGTTTATTATTGTTCATTAATACATAGTAAACAGTGATGCTAAAACTATAATTTATATAGCATAAAACTTGATATGAAAAATACCCATTTCAAGTTCTTGTTTCATTAATAATATAAATATAAATATATTTTCTCTTTTTTACATAGAAAAAATGAATATCTTTAATCATATATATACGTGAATTTAAATATGCTTATACAATTTTTTTTCTATTAAATATTTCCGAAAATTGTATAGATATATCATATATATAATATTAAATAATTATAGGTATAATAATATCCTATGTATGCCCTTTCGGGCTAATTTTTGAAAAAAATAGCACTTATATGTCATAAAATATATATATATTTTTGCATTGGTATATAATATTTTTACGCAATACATTATTTTATAAGTTTTTTTTTGTCTATTTCATTACATTTTCATGTAAACTTAATTATATTAGTTTATATAAATAATAATAAATTGTATGTTACTATTTCAATGCTATAATATATGAATTATATGCATAATACATTATAATACATAGCTATATATAAATGCATAATTTTTCATAATTTTTCATAATTTTCCAATAGTCGAAATTTATAAAAATTGTAAAATAAAATAATATTTTATATTAATATAATAAATGTTTTTAAGTTTGATATCGTTCAAAATAACAGTAAATTAATAGGAATGTAGTAACATATATATTACAAAAAAAACATGATAGCAAAAAAAAATAGATAATAACGTGATAATAGAAAATAAAAAAAAATTCTATATTATATTAAAGTAAATTTTTAATTTCTAAATACAATAAAAAGGGAATTAAAAATATATATAATTGAAAAAAATATATTTATACTATAAAGAGGATTATTATATAAAAAATTGAAGAACGTTGTTAGTAATAATTAAATAATTTATGAAGGGGAAAATTTAATATTATATAATAGAAATATGAAATATACGTTGATATAGTTAAAAAAAATATATTATATAGAGAAAGTATTACAAATATAAATTTGGCAAATGTGCGTAGAGTTATTTTTATAAATATATATATATATTAAGGTAAAAATATATATATATTGATTAGCGTTTTCAAGGAAAAGCCACCAAGTGTAGAATAACATTGGAGCGTTTAGTACAAGTCGAATAAATTTTATAGAGTATTGTGTACAGGCGTATATTCGTGTAGGCGTATGCATATATATGCATAAATTCCCCACACTAAAATATGCGTGTACGAATATTTACTCAAACATAGAAATATCTAAAATGACATCAAATGAAAATGACACTTGTCATATAAAATACATAGGTGTACTAAATAATGAAGAATTGAATGTAGATGATTATACATATAAAAAAGGCATTAAAAATAACTATTTGCATAAAAATATTGGTATATTGAACACATGCGAAAAAAAAAATGTTTCACTTTTTCAAAGAATAAATAATAAAAATATGGAAAGGCAATATAAGTATATGCTGTATGCATTGAAAACACTTAATATTCAAGATATTAAGAATGATGACCGTGGAAAATTAAAAAATATAATAAAAAACTTGCATTATAAGCAGTTAATAAATGCTAATAAAAATATAAAAGATGATAAATATGTTATGATACATAATAATGATAGTTTATATTATGATTATTTATCGATTTTTTTTTTGAATAACATAAAAAGCGAAAGAAAAAAAAAAAAATTAGATGCAAACTTATGGAGTAGGCATGCAAATAATTACGATAAAATCATTATGTATGTAATGAAACATTTAATGAAAAGGAAACAGAAAAAAAAAAAAAGAAAAAAAAAAGAAACAAATAATCAAGAATTCGAAAAAAATAATTTAATGAAAAAAATAAAATTTATATTTTTTGAAAAATTGATAAAAAATTCAAATCAAAATGAGCTAGTAAAATATGTGTTCATCATGGAATATATAAAATATATGAGTGACGATATAATGGATCAAATTATAAATCAAATATCTCATAGCTTGAACGATAAGACCAATCGAATGAGTAATAATTTGATATATTCTGAAAAAGGAGATAACGTATATCGTAACAAACGCATAAATATGATGCTGATACCTGATATGGAACATTTTTGGAAATATTTTAATCCAAATGATGGCAATAATACTATAATGGATATAAAGAAAGCCATAAAGGGCAACCTTGAAAAAATAAAAAGAATGTTAATTCAATATGTGTGCAATTATAGTAAGATTCAAACATCTTGCTATTATAATGACGAACATAATCATTATAACCGCCGTAGTAAATTCGTAAAAAGTAAACCTTTTAGTAATAGCTGCTACAATAAAAACAATTTTGGTAATAAACTAAACGTCCGAGATATATTGAGCGTAAAACGAAATGATAATTTAAAGCCCA
Organism: Plasmodium berghei ANKA; assembly: GCF_900002375.2. Taxonomy (NCBI): domain Eukaryota; phylum Apicomplexa; class Aconoidasida; order Haemosporida; family Plasmodiidae; genus Plasmodium; species Plasmodium berghei. Next base: position 2,206,218 of record NC_036171.2, read on the forward strand.
AATTTAAGATGCTAAAAAAAGGGACAAAAAAAAATTTGAATAAAAATATATCCCATCGAATAAGTGCAGAATATTATAATAGAGAAGAAGAAAAAAAAAATATAAAATATGAAAATAAAATATTCCCTAACGATGGTAGTCGTATTGCTAATTATTTAAAAAATGAAAATGGTTCAAACATGAAAATTTATTTATATCCTTATATATATAAAGATATGATGAATTTTTTAAATGCATATCTCATGTTTTCTTTTGAGATGCTAATAAATTATTATGTTTATAAAAATATAGAACATCGTTTTGGAGATCGTTACCAAAAAAATATTTTAAAAAGAGAATGTGCTAATAAAAATGTTAGTTCTAATTATTCTACTAACCACCACAATATAAATACTACCAATGAAGATAATAATTTAAATTGTAATAAATTTATATTGGTAAATAAAAATTCATTTGCTTGTAAATTATTAAATCATTATATTTTTTTGGAAAAAGAAGTAAATGGTCTTTCTTCTAATGCGATGGATATATCATCAATTGCTCCAAAAAATATTGACAAAGTAAATGGTTCTGGCAAAATATGTTATATTTATCAATTATTAAATAATTTATCATGGAGCAATACGTTTTATAGTAATCGTCTTAACAATATATCAAACAAATATGAAATCGATCTCATTCATAATAAGTTTTATTATGATTATTGTGATAATTTTATCGGAAATAATATATTTCCTAAAAAAAATAGTTATGTATTTGCGTATTATAAACATTGTTCTACTGGTGGAAGCAATCATTGCAGCAGTGATGGGGCAGATGCAAATAAAAATAGTAGTGGCGGAAATTCAAATGAACATCAAAAATATACATATAATAATAATTGCAATGATGGAGGATGTAACAACAGTAGTAGTAGTATTGGTGGTAATAATGGAAATGAAGGGGATAAAGACAACAATAATAATGAAGATAAAAATGATGGGGAAAAAAATGAAAATGAGGAAGACGATGAAAAAGAAGAAGAAGACAATGAAAAAAATGAAGAAAATAATAAAGAGGGACAAAAAGATGGTAATAATAGTCCCCATAATAAATGTATAGATGAACATGAAAATTATTACAAGTTAATAAAAGAAATAGAAAATTTGGAGAAAAACGAAAGTGTTAATGAAACAAAAAATGAGACTAAAAATTACGAAGTTTTAAATAATTATTGTGAATATAATAACAAAATAAAATCATTAGATCCAGACAAATCAATAATAGGAACTGAACAAAATTACATTGAAAAGGAAGACGATATAAATAATAATCAATTATTGCATAATACCTCTCCTAATATGGGGCATCCGTTAAAATTACCTCTCCTACCCGAAATGAGTCACCCAAATTCATTTTCAATATCTTCCCCTCGTTCGCCTGTACAATGTGGGCAAGAATGTAATATAGGTGAGGGTAGTAGTTATGATATGAATAATTGCTCCGTAATAAATTTCAACACAACCAATGGTTCAATGCAGCAAGAAATCAAACCCTGTTCAGGAAAAGGGAGCCCTATCCAAGTAAATGATCCCGATTTTGAAGAAGCATGCGATATTAGACTTATGAATAATGCAGAGAATTTGAAATTTTCTCAATCTCCTCCGACAAGTTCATTACATGCATCTACATTACACTTAACCGACGTGAATGAATTAGTTTTATCACCTACTCAACAGTTATTATATTCTAATAGCCCAATAAAATCACCCAATAATTTTCCAAGTGCAGGGTCACCTGTTTTCGATGCTAATTATAGTGAAGAACATATGGAAAAGGTTGCATCTAACTACTTGGCTTCTTCTCCTTATAGACATGATATATTTTCTGAATATGGAGTATTGGGTTCTTTTTTTGAATCATTAGAAGAACTAGAAAGTAAAAGCGATAATAGTGAAACGGGCAGTGGTAATGAAACATTCAATTATAACTTTTCTTTAAATGGGAATACAGAAGACGATAATAATAATAACAAATCAAAAAAGGGGAATATTCAAAGAGATGAAGTTATTTATAATTTTAAAAAAAATAATAAAACAAAAGTTTTTCATGCATGGTGTAATAAAGGGGAGCACGAATTAAATTATGATAATAAAAAATTTAATTCAGTTATAGACTGGATAAATTATATTGAAGATTTAATGTCAAATATGGAAATAGATACTGAGTTTGACGAAAAAAATAATATGGAAATTGGTAGTGATAATATTGGTTTTATTGGTAATACGGGAAATGGTGAGGGCAATATAAACTCTATAAACAATTCTATGAATCAAAATGATATGATTGGAAATTATTATAACCCTGAAAAATTAGGCCAAATAAATATGAACAATACATATGAGAATAGAGATATTTCGTCTGGCTTTGTGATGAATAATAATAGCAATATTAATGAAACAAATTCTCTTATACATAACAATGCAGATGAATATTACAATAACGAAAGGGGGGATATTGGCAATATAGAAGAACATAGTAAAGGAATGGATGGATTAAGTATGCATGTAAATATTATTGAAGGTAATAATTTTGATGTGAATACATTTGATGTGGGAAATTATGACCAAAATAATTTTAATAATTATTCTCAGAATATAGTAAATGATCAAGTTGATAAAGGAAATATATATTATGGTGCTAATAATGAAGGTTCTAATTTTAGAAATCCACTAATTCAATATGGATGTGATAATAATAGCAATATTGGTAATAATAACTATGGAAATAATTTTGAAGGAGAAACAAATTTACTCCCTTTTTATAACAATGCAGAAGATAATGTAATTTATAATACTAATGAACAAATACAACAAGAAGGGAATAATGATTTTTTTTCAAATTTTGAATTAAATGATAATAAAATAGCTAATGGAATGCTTAATGGCGATATACATGATACTAGCGGTTTTATATGGGATGATAATAGAGATAATGAATTAAATAATAATGATGATCCGAAAAATTCCAATATAAATTCTGTTGGAAATCCACTAGGAATGGTTAACACTGAACATTTCGATTCTTTTGTTGATTCGAATCTCGATCGAGGATAGAAAAGGAATAAGCAAGAACATGCAAGTTACGAAAGAAAAAAGCAAAATAGTGAAGAAAGAATAATGAGTACATATTTAATTTTTTTTTTATCTGGTATTCCCTTTTTCTTACCCAAATATGCGTCTAGACACGTATATTGTACATATATACCACATTTGAGAAATTCAAAACATATATGCATTATACATAATACACATATTGTGCCGAGAAAACAAACAATGTACAATGTTTTGTACGAATTGATACGGTCATCGTCTACACACGTACAAGCATGCACATATATATAATTGCGCAATTTCGTGCATTTTTGATAAATGCCATAAATATTAATTAAATGTATGATTCTTAGTTTATTTTATATGTTTATGCCCTTTATCCCAATTACACTACTCTTCTTTTTATTTGCATTTACTTTTGCTTATCATTATGGTCATTACTACCTATTTATTCTACATAATTTGAAAAGTTAAAAATTTTATAAATATAATATATATAATTAACTCATTTGAATTTGTAATTAAAACGATACTATGTTTTCATTTCGTTTTTTGCATATTTTTTGCTACTTTGCATTTTTTCTTTTTTTTCTCTCTTTTTTTGTGTTATATTTTGCAAATTTTAAAAACTATATTATCACGAAATAAAAACTATATATTATTTAAAAAGAAAATAAGCATATATTTACTGAAGTATATACAAAGGAACTACACATATATGTTGTTTATATATGTATATATATATAAACAACATATATGTGTGTATGCACACTATTTTACTAATTTAGACAACTATTGAACTAAAATATAATTATTAAAACATCGTTTCATCGCATAAACGACTAATAAAAATAATTATAAATTCGAATAGTTATGTATGTACACTAAAATAACAATTTTAAGTTACGACGCATATATATTTGTTCATTTGCTCCGTTACATTTACGAGGTACAATGAAATCAAGGACAAATATATATTGCGCACATTATCTAACCGCAATTATTATATACATGAGATAGTTTCTATTTTCTTTACTTATTTTTTGTTTAATTACAATTTTTTTATTATTGTTGTTGGCGGAATATATATAATATATTCAATGCTATAACATTTCCGCTTCGTCATATATATATGTGAATAGCAAGATATAAATATCTGATAAAATATAAAAATGGAGAAAATCGATAATATAAGGAAGTATGATAATTCTCTGTATATAAAATGATGATATAATTTACGTTAAAATATTTTTTGCTGATTTATTTATTTTTTTTCCAGAAAATATAATAAATACTATGATATAAAGCTGGAAAAGTTCAAAAAAAATGCCTTTGAAATTATTGAGTATAAGGATAAGATAATAAGAATGCTATGCGCCATATTGGAGGTGCAAGGAGTTACAACCGTAAACATTAAAGAGTTTGTTTCAAGTAATACATCCTTTATATATATAGAAAGCTAAGAATAATAAAACCCACTAAAAAATATTACATTAACTAAACAATGCATTCAATAACCATTGATTTGTGTAGGTACCACATATCAAATAAAAGACCACTTACTCGAAAACAGTGAATATGAGTAATACGAATGGAAAAAATAAGCGATAAAAAAAAAATATATTCTTTATATCTGTCTATATTATTGTTGTTTTTTAAATTAGACTAAAATCTAATAAAAAGAAAACATCATCTCGAAAAAGAACAGTAATAAAAATGGAAAGAAAAATAGACTGAGCATGCACATATATGGGAAAAAATAACATATAAATATGGATATTTATATTTTATAATTATACAGAAATAATTAATTTACGTCATTCTCTTATCTACATGTTTTTTCTAAGCTGATAAATATTCCAGAGTTCAAAAAGTCAAAAAGAAACAAAGAACTAAATATATTTTCAACTCCAATTAAAAAAGACGAACAATCATATAAAGATAACAATTTATCTGATTCTGTTTTAAGTTCTTATAAATTATCATTAAATGATAAAACCTCTGAAAACAAGATAGTGGAAAATGTAGTATCTATGCATAACAATACAATGTTATCTCTATTAATGTTCCGTTGAGCATTTATCAACTTATGTCTCAATATTTTCTTCAACGTTTTATTATATATATATATATATATACCGCTTTACACTTCTCAGATAAATTCGAGAAGCCTTTTTGTTAGAGAAAGTAATTTGGAAGATCTTTTTATCTATCTCCTCATTCCGTATCAGTAAAATTATAAAATATATGCACACATGCATATAAATTAATTTTTTTTGCTTCTTATCTTTAGTAGACATAGAACAAGATAGGGTTCAAAGTGAAACTGAGCAAGACAGTTTTAGCAGCAGTGACCATATAAATAATGGCGAATATGACCAAAATTATATAGAAAGTGTAAAGAAAAAAATAAAATTAAAAAACAATAATAACTTAAACTTATTAGAGCAATATTTATTTGCATGATTGTTCAATTATATAAATTGCTTTAGTGTTCATAAAAATTTCATTGTTTAAATTGTTCCTTTTTCCCATAACATATATTTATGTTTATATTCATTTTCTTCTTCTTTTTTCAAAAAAGCATAAGAAATCGGTAGAAAACGCCAAAAACCCTGAATTAAAATTCGAGGATGGTTATAAAACAAGTGTTAGAAAAGAAGTTAATAATTCGAAGATATTATCCAAAAATAAAGATATCTATACAGAGGAGTGTCAACTGGTATATTTTATTTGAATAAGTAGATAAAAAACATATGTGTATGACATGTAAATACATTAAAAATGTACGCATTCCTTTCAAACTTGAAATTCAGTGTTTAATGCCCAATACGGAATCTTTACATGGAAACTTCCCTCCTGTTTTTTATAAGCTAAGTTGCGGTATTATATTTTTTTCATGTTATTTTCAAGTATATATATGATTTATTTCCTGTTAACACTGTTCAATATATGTAATAATTTTATCATCATAATAATTTTTTTTTTTTTCTCAAGATCATATTTTTCATTTAATGTGTGTCTATGAAACTGTAATAAGAAGAGAATGTAGAAAGGTATGGAAAATGCATTTAAGTTCGTTAAAAATAATGTTAGCTACATTGCAGAATGTTATGATATCTTATGCTCGAAAGAAAGCAAAAATCGATGGTTATATAATACTCGATCTACGTCTGAGTGATTAATATTGTTTATTTTTTCTAAATACTTTTTAAACAAATTTCGTGATTGAAAAAAAATATAAAAAAATTAAAGTTAATTAACATAAAAAAATGATTCATTAATATTATTAAAAAATATATATGAACTATAACATATATATATATATATATATATGCATATATTTATCAATGCATTTTTTTCTTTTTACTCCATTATAGACATGTTGTATTTGTCACGCCGAATTAAGTGAAGGAGACAAAAGTGAAATAATAAATAAAGTAAAACATGAAAAAAAAGAAAATGACAAAAAGAGCAAACTCTTATTTAAAGCCATGAAATTGCAAGAAGAAAGCAAAGATTAAAAAATAATAAATTTGCAATAATACATATAAATCGATTAATACCTAATATCATAGCTTATTCTATAAATGCTTTCTAATAGTTGATGTTAATTCATTACTTGTAACAAAATGCTCATTTTTTGCTAATATAACTTTATTTTTAATTATGATAGTTGTGGGTAAAGCTTTTATAAAATTTTTTTTTGCAATTTCTTCATTATTGTCAATATCAATTCTTATTATGTGCACTTTTTTTCCGAAATTTTTTTCCAATTTGTCCTATTATATGAAAAAAAAAATAGTTACATTAGTAAAAGTGATAATGATAAAACATTGGTGAAAAATAACAAAATATGAATAGTTAAAACTAAATATATGCTTATAGCCAAATACATCAACAAAAAATTAATTATTATATATATGCACACATATTTTATTTTTCTATATTACCAATTCTGGTCCTTGTAACTTGCAAGCGTGGCACCTGTTAATTTGAATTAAACATAAAAAAGGAAAATAATGAAGTTCGAAAAGTGTATGAAAATTAAAACACAACTCAATAAACAATTTACAAAACTCAAAATGTAAAAATAAGTATAATTTTCAATGTGTGCATAATATATGGCATTATAATATATATGATAAAGTAAGAGACATCATGTATACTCATATATATTTTTTATTACCATTTGGCATAGAAATACAAAACAAATATAGTATTCTTCATATTAATACCCTAAAAAAATATAAAATAATATATAAATAGTAAATAGGCGAATAATTAAATATATACATATATATAAGAGGGAATTGGTATTATTTCTACGTGCATAGGAGACTGTGGGAATAGTAACTTCCTTTACCATTACATGCTCACACCCATCAATTTTGTATTTTAATAATAATGCATAAATTTACAAACTTGTATTTATACATGTATATATATGAACAAATTATGATGTGGGTAAAAGTGAAAAACATAACATGAATATAATGGTACACGAAATTGTAGTTAATGTTTATATTCAGTGTTAAAGTAACAATAAGAAAATATATATAATACATAACGGGGAAAGTAAGCTATAATGCGCATTTATTTATTACATTTATATAATCCGTGCTGCTTTGTTCCAATCTTGGCATCTTGTTGTACATACGCAAAAAAAATTTATCATATTTATTCAATGCTGTTAAAGGGCTTTCTATTGGTGATAATTGGAAGTCTTTAATACAGTTTACATCCTTAAAGCAAAAAAAACTTATAATAAAAACTACTAACGCTAATATGTGCTTCATGATGAATTTCTATTATAGTTTATTTAATAATATAGATATCAGGAAAAAATATTATAACGTTAAATAAAAAATTAGCGAAAATGTTACTAAATATATTTATTCATAAGATCAATATTATTATGTATATTAATATAATACGAAAAGGAAAGAAAAGATAATTAGTAATTAAAAAATTATATATAATTAAAAATAAAATATAAAAAGGCAACAACAATATAATATAAAAAAAATGAAAAATCCTAAAAAAATATAAGTAAAAAAAATATAAAAATAATTATATTAATAAGCGTGTATTATTATATATATATATATACATAAATAGAATAATTATTAATATAAAACCCCGGTAAACAAACATCCTGCTTTGCTATACCTATTCTTAAAATTTGCTTTTTTCTTCTTTTTCTTTTTCTTTTTCTTTTTTTTCTTTTTTTTTTCTTTTTCTTTTTTTTCTTTTTTTTTTTTTCTTTTTCTTTTTTTTTCTGTTTTTCCTTTTTCCCCTCTTGTTTTCGTTTTTAAATATATACTATTTCGTTAAGCTTTTTATACGTTTGAACCCCAATATATAAACAACTAAGAATAAAATGCTTTTTGTGCATGCGAAAAAGGGTGTATTAGTGATAACTTCATCCGCTCCAAAACGTTGTTATTCCAAATTAGAACGGGAAAAATCCACATTAAAATATTCATTACATATTGTTTATATATATATATTGCCATGAAGAAAAAGTATATATATATTTTTTATATATAATTATGTTGTAAGGCCCTTTGAAAAAAGGCAAAGGGAAAAAGTTTTCTATGGTTACATTTTTTTATTATATATTGATTATATTTTAAATTACATAAAACACCTTTCCTATATTTTAAGGTTTTAAAAAAATCGATAAAATGATAAGGTCGTAATTTTACTAGGAATTGCACAAAATGTGTTTAGGGTTTTTCATTAGTTAATTGTGTATGCTATACATATATATAACATGTTTTATCGTATAATTGAAAAAAAAATAGTGAAACAAATGCAAGGTGACGTAACATGTTTTGGTAAACAAAATACACAAAAAGGAAGCAAGAAAATAATATATTAAGTATATATGAATACAATATGGATATATATATAATGAGTTTTATATGATTCAAACCAAATAAATAATACGTAAAAATGAAATTGCACACAAAAATTATATATGTTCCCCATGCAAAATAATATCATGCATATGGTGGTTATGTTTTTTTTCTTGTACTATTGCAAACCCGGTAGTGCTATTTGTCTTTCACTTTTCCATTTGTTTTAAATTGTTAATTTTCATTGCATGGATTTTTGCGCGTCTTTGTGATTTTTTATATTGGATCATGTATAATTGTTTGGTTATTTGTTGTATATTTCGGTGATCTAATGAAAAAAAAGATATAGTTTGAAGCTTTAAGGTTTTTATGAAATCTAATAAATCTCGATATGTATTTGTGTAATCAAGGTAACCATTTTGAATAGATAATTGAATAAAGGGATAATAATTATAGTTATTATTTATTTTTCTTTGATAATAGCTATATATTGCACCGCCTAGTAAACCAAATAAGTGTGCTGACCATGCAATACTAAAATTATTTTTTTTGTAAAATAAAAAAATGAAATTTGTTAAAATAGATATATGACATAATTGTAGAGCTGATAGTTTTAAATAAGGAAACGGGAATACAGAAACAAATATTTCATTTGGTTTGACTACTGATAAAATATATACAAGCCCCATTATAGCTCCGGATGCACCTAAAAGTTGAGCATATCTGTTAAGTAAAATATATGGAATAGTTGACATTACAGAAGATAAAAGGCAAACATTAATTATATCTTTATTTGTAATTTTTTTTTCTAAAATATTAGATTTGTAATTAAAAAAATAATAGTAATTTGTTTTTTTTTCTTTAATTTCTGGATATAATAATGTATTAGTAATTGTATGGAATGCCCACATATTGAATAAAAAATGTGGCAATGTCATATGACTAATACTAGCTGTAAAAATGGTATGATAATGTTTTTTTTTTATATTTTCATATGAACAAATAAAATGTCTACACATAAAATTGTAAAATTTTTGATTTCGAGCAATATCACTCAATCTCCAGCATAAAAATATAACTCCATTAGCAATCAAAAAAAGGTTGTTTCCACTTAATAAATTTTTTCGATATAAATTATTTTCAATTATTTCTTTAAAATTTCTTTCTTGTGATGGGTCTTTTCCTGTGTTCCCGCCAATGGAATTCCCCATATTATAGCCAAATATTTGATTTCTAATGACCGTAAATTCATCCCTTTTGTAATTTTGTTCGTTTTTTTTTTTTTTTATATTATTTATTTTTATTTCATAGATGCTTTCATCATCTACATTGCTATTATTTATTTGCTCGCATATTAAATCATCATTATTATCATATCTTTGATTGTTTTTATCGCTGATACCTGGTCCATCCTTTTGTAACATATATTTGTTCGTTTGTTCAGGTCTTGAAAATACATTTATCCATTTAATAAAATTGGGAATCATTTCATTATTCTGGTATTTATTTTCATATTTCTTGGTATTACCTGTTAACAATTTTTCTTTTGGTGTATATGCATCACCCTCTTCCACCTTTTTGTTACCCTTTAATTTATATACATGATATAAATAATCACAAGCAAAAAAATAAAATGAGCTAAAAATAATAAGCTTTATTCTTTCTTTCAGCTTTATATTTTTCTCCTTTTTTTTAATTGCATTTTCTTGTATTTTGCTCACCACTTTGGTAAAAGGATGAAAATGTTTGATTGTATTTATATGTAGAAAACGATATTTAAAATAATTAGTTCTAAAATACTTATAATAATTAAACATTTTAAATTTTTACGTCATTATTTGGATTATGTATAACATTAAAATTGATGTTTTTTTTTTGTGGAGAAACATATTAATCTTCAACTTTTATTTTTACAAAAAAAAAGGTATAGCGTTTTTTTTACAATAGTGTTACACCTTATAAGCGAAACACTACTTATTGAAAAATAAAAATTATAAAAAAATGGCGAAATTAAAATATAGTACTAACGTTGGAGGAAAGATAATCGTATCGTTTAAAAAAAAATGTAGATATAAATAGTAATAACTACAATAACTAACGTTGATAATTATCTAAATATATATAAACAATTTTTTTATAATTTTTTGTATCAATATATATACTACCATAATAGTTAATTTTATTAGAAAAAAATATATTAATAAATGAGGAGTGTAGTGTAATATATAAATATACATATTAAAAAAATCATTTGAAATTGAAAAATTTGGTTATTTAGTTTTATATGGATATTTATTATTTCTTTTTTGGGGGGTTAAAAATAGTGACATTACACATTTATTCCCTGTTTTAAAAAGAATGAGAATAATAACAAAGGCGTAGAATTATTTGTTTAGACTTCCAAATAAAGAACAAATTGAATGATAAGACATGTACATGCCAATTAAAAAAAATATACATATATATTAGTAAGGTGTATGCATGGGAAATATCGTTTCTACAAAATATTATAAGTTATAATTTATTTATTCGTTTTTGGCACAAAAAAATTTATGTTTTTACATTTTTTTAGTTTACTTTTCATTAATATCGTGTGTTATGTTTAATGTTTGATCATGCAATTTTGAAATTACAAAAAAAATATAAATATATAAGTGATAAAACAGTTAGGCAACTCATCTATTGAATGATGGCATGATATCACACAAAATGTGCCTATAAAAAATAGTAGCGAATCTTCAAAAAAATATGATTTTAAAAAAATAATTTTCTTATTTTTTTTCACTATTTTGAGCATTACAAATATGTCAAAGTATGTGTAAATATAACTAAAATTTAATGACTGAGTTAATTATTTTTTTGTAAGTTCCTTTTCTGTATGTTTATAAAAGAAGGGAAAAAAATACATGAATTATTTGATACAATATATACATAAAAATGGATATGAATGCAGAACAATCCATTGATAATCCAGTTTCCACAAATGCAATTATATTCACACATGATTGTATAATGTGACAATAAAATAATGGTTATATGTTATTATATCATACGAATCGACGGATATTGCAATGAATTTTATCCAGGGGATAGTAAAAAAGTAAGAATCCTCCTAGAATTTTCCCGGATACTGCGAAAAAACTTTTAAACTTGGATCGCAAAGGGAAAAAAATATAATAATAAAATTAACAATAAGATAAAATGATCATATAAATAATAATAAAAATAAATGCAAAAAAACATAAAGAAGAATAATTTAACAGTAAAATGATATTTATATAAGGACAACTGCCTATGTTAAAATGTTGCACATCCAAAAAAAATTACACTAAAACTGGATATATAAAGGCATGATGCTGAGAAACAATCATCAGCATACAAATAGATACGCACAATATATATATGTGCATATAATTTGTTCAATCATTTGTTAATTACGTAGTAGGGGGTGTATTTTCCAAATAATAAATTTCTAAAAAAACCATATTTGACATTTGGGTGATATTCTTTGGGTATCTGAAAGTTACCCCTTTTCATTTCGCAGGTCTCATAAGGTAAACTAACTTTTTGATTCATTTTGCAAATATGTATTTTTTTTAAATAATAATAATACAAGCGGCACAATAACTAGCGAAATTATCGTACTAAATTAAAATATAATAACGATAATATAAAAATGTAACGAATAAATGTAAATGTTTTAGTACAATTTTTTTTTATTGATAAAAGTCTTACATATTTGAGTGAAACAAATAATGCATTTTACCAAAAAAAAAAAATATAATTATTTTTACATTTTTTTGAAATGTATTATGATTATATATTTCTTAAAATGTCATATTATTTGGAGGGGAAAATATATATTTAAAAGGGTTAGTGGAAAAAATAATATATATGTTATTATATATAATACTTTTTTGTTATCAATTTAAGAAATGCACATTAAAAAAATATTATAGCATGAAAAAAAATTAATAGTAAAAAAATAAAAGAAATGACAACAATATAAAAACAAAAAAATATAAAAATTAAAATAATTAAAATAAATAATCGAAAAAATTTAAGTTAAAAACTGATTAATTCGACACATAAATCTGACGGAAAAAATACCATGAAGGCAAAATGAAGAAAAATAAAAAGTAATTGCGAATAAATTATGTATACATAGAAAACATGTGAACTATTTATACGTAGATATTATGCGTGATGAATAATTTTTGACTAAAAATATTTTGAAAATATGTTAAAATGTAATGATATATAGTTACATATATGTAGGGGAGAAAGCCATATAGTTTTAATAATAATTGAGGGTATAAATTGTTAAAATTAAATTAAATTAAATATTTTCATCGTTTTAAGAGGTTATAATATTTTCTAGTACACATATACGTGTGTCGATATATATATGGGTTATATATATCCGTGTGAATCTGTATAATGCGTATTTTATGAATAATATCATGTACATCATATTTTTAGCTATAATAGACACTATATGTTTTATCTTTTTGACACACAACGATAATGGGAAAGGCTGCAATGCCAACACGTAAAATAAGTATATATATGGATATGCTCCTTTGTGTTTGACCTTTAAAAATCCTTTTCGCATTTTGATGGGTAGACAATTTGCCGAACAAACGATAATATGAATTAGTTTGCTATTTTTTAAACGGGTTTTAAATTATATGCATTCTATGTGCAATCTCAATATCACTGAATATTCTGCACCTTTCTAAATCCATTAAAAACTTCACCATTGGTTGGTGTATTCAATTCGCTAACGTCTTTTACATTAGTGTTCCATTTTATGGAAGCTTTATTATTATTATTAATATTTTTATTTGAAATGTGTGTAATAGTTGGATTTTCAACTAAATTAGCATTTATTTTTTTGCTTTTTTTTTTCGCTTTTTTATACTCCTCATTTTCCTCTTCTTCGGTCACTGTTATGTCTGATAATTCTTGGTGAAATCTTATCTTTCGTTTTTTTTTAATTATTATTTTTTCCCCTTCATCAGTATTTAATTCTTTTCTGTATATCACGTTATCAATTTTTTCAAGAACTGTCAAAAAAATATGGAATAAAATATGGGTCAATATTAGGTATGCATATTATATGTGCAAAAAAATAAGAACGAAGAAACGTGTGCTTACATAAAACTATAAATGTGAAAATAGTATATAAAAAATAATCAAACTATGAACATGTAAATACAGGATAAGAAGCGTAACTTCTTTTTCATTTTTATTAATGTCGAAGTACTTTGCTTCCTTTTGGCTTCATCTGCAATGTCATATTCCTTTGGGAATTCACTTCTATTATAGGAATTTTGCATATAATTATTATTTGCTTTTAAAATGTCATCATTATCTCTGAATGGTTCATACAAAGAATTTTTAATTTTTTTTTTGAAACTTTTACTACTGCTAGCTGAACTATCAGATTCAAAATCACTAAATTTGACATCACCTAAACTACAATTTATTAGAAGTTTTTTTTTTTTTAATAATTGTTTTTCTCTTTCTAGTTCTAATTTTTCTCTATTTGTTAATTCTTTATTAAATTCTTTTCCTTGATATGTAAATTTTTTCAAAAATATATCTTCTTCTAATTTTTCCATTTCTTCGTGATATTTTAGTTTTATAACATTATTATCGCTATTGCATTCTTCATTATTTATGAATTCGTTAAGGCTATAAAATGAAGGAAAGCATATTGGTAATTTATTGATATAGGAGGTATATTTCTCAAGACACATGGTGATTAGAATATGTACAGATATAATGCATTATCCGAGTAGTGTGCACATAGAAATGAAAAAAAAAAACTATAATTATAAAGACAAACTTACCCTTCATTGTTGTACTGATCATCATCCTCAAACTCATCTTCGTCATATTGCTCCTTCTTTAGAGCCTGTGCTCGTCTTCTCTCTTCTGGATCTTCTATATTTTCGTCTTCACTTTCTTCTGCTTCCATTTCAAACATGTTCTTCATTCTGTCAAGCTTCATCCTAATAAATGTGTTAAAAATAAAGAAATTTAAAGAAATAAAAATGAAAAAATATCGTTGTACATTTGTTCTGATGGATTATGCACAAATATAAAACGAAACACAATTTATGTATTCTTTATAGTGTTATACTTTTTTTTTTCATCCAAATATCTCTGTCTTTCAACAATATCTTCAATATTGTTAGCTTCATCCTGAGTTTCATCAAATTCATTTAATTTTTTTTTCTTCTTTGTTTTAGGGATTTCTGCATCTAAGTCTTTTTCGTCATCTTTTTGATAATTTGTTTTGGTTTTAAAAGAATCTTTATTCTTGTTTATATAATAAGATTGATTATTTTCAGTTTCGTTTTTTTGATTATATTTGTTTTTATCAGAATTTTCATTTGTGTGATTTTTTTCATTAATGTTATCTTTCTTTGCTTCACTTCTATGCTCATTTGGATTTTCATTAGTTTGTTCCACAATTTGCTCATCGTCAAGTATTTTTTTTTTTTTTTTTGTGTTTATTTGTAAATATTTTATATCGTCACTTTCACTGTTAATTTCCGCTTTGTCTTGCTTGTTGTTTTCCTCAATTATTTTTTCTTCTGCTTTATTTTCCACTTTTACATTTTGAGTATTTATTTTATTTTTACTTAAAAAATTTGTTAATTTCATTTGTTTGATGTCTTCATTGGAGGATATTTTTTTTATTTTTTTGGTTAACTGTTGTTCGTTTTTTTTCATTTCTTCGTAGTCCTTGCTCGTGCCATGCTTTAAATCGAATCCTCCCACAGAACTCTCCCTTGTCGCATTTGAAGTGATTATTTCTCTTTTTTCATCCCCTTTAACGTCATTTGTTTTGGCTATCTTTTCTTCAGCCGCTTTAATGCCATTTATTTTGGATACCTTTTCTTCAGCCCCTTTAATGCCGTTTATTTTGGCTACCCTTTTTTCGAAATCTGTTTCTGCCTTTCCTACTAGACAAACACTTTTGCTGCTGTCAGGTTGATTGATAAATTCCTCCTTTGTAAAATAAAATGTGGTGTCCTCAAACTTTCGTTGCTCAGTTACTAAATTCGACATATTCCAGATTTGAAATTTGTTGAGCTCATTTTGAATATTCCACATGTCTTTGTATTGATCCAGTAACCATGGTTGGACATTTAATTCAAAATTGATTGGATGATTATCATTATTTTTAATAATTTTGAGAAGTCCATAATTTTCTGCATATACCCTTCTTTTACTATATTGTAATTTTTTATTTATACTTGGAAATTGTAGAAAATAATTTATTAAGATATTTTTTTCATCAATATTAGTTGGTGGTTTTATATATACTAAATCGTTATTATTTGATTTGTGAAATTTATGAATGTTAGGATTAGAATATTTTGGTCCTTCTCCAAAGTATTGAGCAGCTGATTCTAATAATGAATATACATTAAATGTTTTTTTGTGATCTTTTTCTCTTTTTTTTTTCTTCATTTCTTCTATAGCTTTTTTTTTTCTTTCTGCTTCTTCTAGTTCTCTTTTTTCAGCAACAGATATTTCAAGATTATCTATAAATTTATCTTCGTCATTGCTTTCATTTTTTTTCAAGGATTTTTGTTCTGTTTCATTCCCGTTAACACTACTATAGCTGTTAATGTTATTATTACCCCCCCCACTTCTATTATTTGGTTTAACATTTCGTTTTCCAATTTTTAGTAATTTTAATTTCCCCCATGGATTGTCTACTAGCATATCCACCTTTTTCTTTGGATCTTGTTCGTTTAATTTTTTATTAATATGGTAAAACATAGGATGTAAAGTAAATCCTCTGATATCTGGATTTATTGATTTGGGAATAATATAAACACATGGCATATCTTCTTGTACATATCTCATAGATATGCATAAATTTAAATAAAAAAACACCTCCCTTCTTTTTATTGGTTCTAATATATTCATTTCTTTTATCTTCTCATTATTATCCTCTACAGTCGATATATCATATATATTTTTTTTTAAATAATACACATATTCCTTTACTGCTTTAATTTGCTGGTTACACAAATTCACTAAATTATCTATTATTATTAAATCTTTCTTTTTGCAGAATATGCTACTAAGGTCTGAAGAAATTTGTTCTTCAGAATCTTGGGAAGGTTCGTTTTCATTTGGGTTATCTGCTTCTTTTTTTTCTTCTTTTTCTTCGTCTTTTTTTAGTCTGTCTGTCTTAACATTTATTCCAGCTTCCCCATCTATGTTTTTATAGGATGAACCTAACTTGCTTAGTGTAATGAAACAGTTTATTATGCTTCTTTTGTTTTTAGTTAATTTGTCAAACCATAAAAGCTCCATTTTTTTTACATCATTTTTATCCATATTATCCAAAATAATGTTATTTTCAGTTAGAAATGTGTCCTTTTTATTTAAAGGAATTATAACTTTTAAACTTTCAAAAATATATTCTTCGATATTATATTCCTTTTTTAAAAATGATATATAAATTGATTTTAGTCTTATCTTATCTTCATTCGTTTTTACATCTTCCATTAGTTTTGAATTTTTTATTTTATTGTTTTTTCTTGTAGTTTCATTTATTGCATTGTCTATAGGGACATTATCTTCATTTTTTTTTTTTTTTTTTTTTTTTGTTATATCCTTTTTTTCCTCATAATCATCATCATTTTCATTTGCTGTATTACTATTTGTTTTCCCTTTTTCACTTTGTGTGTTATTTTCCCAAAGATCGTTTTCCTCGCTTTCTCTTTCCATTTCATTTTTCATTTCTTCTTCAATTTCTTTCTCTGGGTTTTCACCTTTCCCCTTTCTTTCTTCTTTTCCTTTTTTTATTTTATTATTTTTTTTATCTTTTTTCATTTTCTTTTTTTCTTTCTGTGTGTCTACTTCATCCAGCTTATGATTCTCATCAATTGTATGATTTTCATTATCATGCGTTTGTTTTTTTGAATCAGTATTTTTTAAAATAAAATTTTTTTTGTTAAACTTAAATGCTTTTATCGGTTTTTCTGTCTCCTTTTGGGTATCTGATTCGTCACTATTTTGTGGATTGAAACTCTTTTTCAGTTTTCTCAATTTTTTTATAACTTTTATTTTGGAACCGTTATCACCGTTATTATTTTCGCTTTCCTTTCCGTTTTGATCATTACTCACAACCCTATTTTCATTGTTTGATTCGATCTTCCCCTCAACGGGGTTTCCCGACAAAGGTTTGGAAGAGGAGAATTCTAAACCTGGCTTATCACCTTTGTCGATCAATTTATCTTTATTTTGTATTAAGCTATTATATATATCTTGTTTTGACTCCTTTATCGATTCGTCTTCTGATTTTTTACCTTTTTCTTCTGTTTCTTCTTTTTTATTATTATCACCTATCACGTCTTCATTGTTATAATCATTTTCCTCTTCATTTTCGTCTAATATAAACTTCTTTTTTTTAAAAATATTCATCATGAATAATTTTTTTTTTCTACAGAATAATTAAAACAGTAATTTTTCTGATTTTTTTGTTTAAAAGCATAATATAATAATTTTGTTTATATGCATATTATAGCATCCTTTGTTTTTGGAATAAAAAAAAAGTGTGTGAAAATGAGGTTAATATTATGAGACTGAGGGCAAACTAAACAATCACGCGCTATAAAAATTGGCAATAAAAAAAATTCCTTCAAAAATAAGAAAGGTTAAAAATGTGATCTAGTTTATCCTTTCAAAAATGAGATAGAGCCAATACAAGAGGCAAAATAATTTATTATTATTTATTTTCAATTAATTTCATACTGCATATTCGATTAATAAGATATATTATGTGTGCGTATATTTTCTCTCAAATTTAGTAAGGCTTAAATAATCCTATTATTGGAAGACATATATGTTATTTTATAATTATAAGTGAAAAACAAAAAAATTTATTATTCGTTTTTTTTCACAATAAATTTACGATACTGCTTTGCTATTTTGTTTCAACTTTTTTGTTGCATACGTTTTGCTTTGATTTCCTTTTTATTTCTTTGATATTTTAAATCATGATGAATTAATACAGTAGTCTCAAAAAATATATAACTGTATATATGATATATATTACATAAATGTGTCAAAAATGTATGAAAGTAAAATTAATGTGGGAAAAAGCGATAAGCATTGGCTTACACCTATTATATAATACCATTTTAAGAATTTTCATTCAGTATTAATTGTGAGTATTATTATATTTTCCATATATTTTCCCCAAAAATCAAAATAATAAATAATCACAGTTAAATAATAGTGATGGTATTATAATTGTATATTTTTTTTCGCTGTATTTGCTCTCAAATTAGCGAACACAAATATGCTCATATTTTAAAATCATAAGAGTGTAATTAATCAATTAAATTAAAAAAAGGAGAATTATTTGGAAGTTAATATGGGTCATCAATTTTATGCGTTGTATGCATTTTTTTAATATTATATGTACATATTTTTCCTCACATAAAGGCAATTATGAAATGTCAATTATTTCGTGTGTAATTAAAGGCATACAAAAATTATTGTATATTTATTCTGATTAATATATGTAATAAAATGTAATATAATAATAAAACTAAGTATAAATTTTGAAGTAAAAAATGAGAATATAAGATAAAAATAAAAGAATAATAATAGTATTATGTGGGGAGAACCTTGTGAGTTGTTTAAGGCATTTATGCTAAAAGGGGAATTATATATATTTTAAATTATATCGTCTAGCCGTTTGAACACTGAAATACACCATTCTTTCTCCAAAAGGGTGAACAGGAAAAAATACCAAAATATGTTATCCTTAAATTTTCATAAAAATATATTTATAACATCCTGAAAAAAATATTACTTATATTTGCATTCTTTCAATTTCCACATGAAAATAAATTAGAATGGCAATTATCTTACAGAGCTATCATTTGTCATTTTTTATTTAACCATTATTTTGTTTATTCCCTCAATTATTTTTTTTTTAAGGTTTTATAGTAAAAAATTCAGTATATGTATAGAATATCGCCATTTTGAAAACAGCGAAGCATTTATGCAATGAATTATATATACTTTATTAAAGAGAAAAATTAATTACGAAAAATGCTTCTTTTATAAACCATATATGTATATGCATTTAATATGAACAAGGGAATTATGCAACTTTATGATATGGCAGAAAAATACAGAAATATTCAAGTGTTTATGTTTTGGTATCATTTAAATCTTTTTAATATTTTTTAAAGTATATAAAAAAATAGTATAGTCGTTGAAGGGTGAATATGTAAACCATTTAAATAAATGTAGGATATGCATATTTTAAGCCATTTTTTGTAAAAAAAAATATTAATTTTGGCTTGCATATTAGAATGTAAATGTGCTTATATATAAATGAATGGGCGTCTGAAACTGTTTACAAATGTTCCCATAATGAGCATGTATATATTAGAAGATGCATATGTACGTATTTATATCGACAGCGACTTAATAAACAAAAATATATTATGCTAAAAAGAGTAAATAATGAAAAGTCTAAAGCTAGATAAAGGTTTAGCTATATTTTGTATATGCATATTTATATTCATAAATAATGGAAAGAATATTTTCGTTAAAGGTAAATCACATTTAAATATTTCAAAATGCAGGTGTTGCCCTAAGTTTTTTAATAAATATATGAATTTAATGATTAATATAAATAATGGAGAGAAAAAAAAAAGGTATAAAAACGGACTAATAGAAGCACATAGTAATTATGAAAACTCCTACAATAATAATCAAATAAGTATGTCGAATAAATTTATTAGGAGACACACAAATCGTTTACTAATGGTCGATCCCAATAAGCTTACTAATAATACCCCATTAAAATCTAATAATAATATACAGAAACACATGAGAGCTAAGTACAATTTAGGAAATGCTAATTATAGGATACAAAAAGAGTTACATAATTTTTTAAAAAATCCACCAATAAATTGCACGTTAGATGTTCACCCGAATAATATTCGAATTTGGATTGTAAAATATGTAGGATTAGAAAATACAATTTATGCTAATGAAGCTTATAAAATAAAAATAATTTTTCCTAATGATTATCCATTAAAACCTCCTATTGTTTATTTTTTACAAAAACCACCTAAACATACACATGTATATTCAAATGGAGATATATGTCTAAGTTTATTAGGGAATGATTACAACCCAAGTTTATCGATTTCCGGATTGGTATTATCAATTATATCAATGTTATCCTCAGCAAAGGAAAAAAAATTACCTATTGACAACTACACACACGCTGACGCAAAACCTGGAAGCAGCCAAAACAACTTTCTCTACCATGATGATAAATGCTAATCCATATGAAATAGAGGAATATATATTTAGGGAGAGAAAGATAGACGTTCAAACGAATCTCGTTTTACTTATTGCGCGAAATTAGTGGTTATTAATTTTTTTTTATGAAAAATTAATATATTTTACTAAAATGTTGTATATTTTAATTTTTATTCCACAAAATATGGCAACTTTTTCGTTTTATTTCTTTTGTATATTAAATATAATTTTTTTTATCTATTTTTTAATTTACCTGAAGATATTTTATTTAACAATTTTTATATGCATATATCGAAGTTAAGTATATGTCTATATTATATGTCAAATTCAACATGCATATAGTCATTAATTTTATTACTACAAGTATTATTATCTTACTTTTTAATATTGTTTATTATATATTTTTTATTTATTTATTACGAACATGTTTACAATTTTTTTTCGATTTTTCACTTATGAAAAATTTTGAGAAAATATATTTCTTTAAATTAACAATTGTTTTGAAATATGTTAAAATGACTTATAAACGCAAATAGAGGAACGCTGAATGCCAGCAATGTTGGTTTGTATACAAATTACAAGGGTATAAAACAATGTGACCCAAATTAATATAATTACACGTAAAATATGTGAAGTAATGGGGAATATATAATAGACGTAATATGCATATATTTATAGACATAATTTCCAATTTTTTAAATTCTCCATTTCAATTGATCGTTTTTAACTTTATCGTGTTTTTACATATATTTATTTTTTATTTTTTTAATTGTTTTCTTTCTTTTTTTATTCATTTGCAAAATATAATTTTAAAGAAATAATAAAAATATTGTATAGCGCATAACAGAATGCTTAACGAAATATGTAACAATAAATTAGGAACATGGAAAAAATTCGAAAAATAAATATCAATTTTTTTAATATATAATTTTTATGTTATTTTTATGTAACTAATTTTTTGTCCCCCAATAATAAAAGAAAATATTGAATAATTTTGGATTTTATAACACTCCTATATTTTTTTTATAGAATAAAAAATTTCATGTTATAACAATTTTATTGAACCGATTAAAAATAAAAATATTCTACAAAATAATTTAATATGCATATATATGATAAATAAAAAAAAATTCTTTGAAAAGTTTTATAATTTCAATTATGCGATTGTTAGACATTTATGTTTACAACTTTTTTTTTGTTCATAAATTATGTGTAGAATATATATTTTGTTTATTATATAATGATGACATGTACATAATTTTATACTAAATATTTATATTATAGGATGACTGTTCATATAATTTTTAATAAAAAGTTTTTTTCGTTTATATAATTTATTAGTTGTATTATTTATTGTGATGTTAAATTTTTATTAGTATTATTTAATAAAAAATTGTTAATTTTTTTGTGTGTTATTTTTTATTTTTTTTATTTTACAATTTTGCCAACTATTGCATCATATATAAACATTTCAGTGTATATAGAATTGTATACATTTAAAAAACTATATATTGCGTGATATGTCTTTTTAGTGTTCTATATTCATTTGTGTAAATATCGTTTTTTAAAGGGTTCTTCATTATAAATATATATTGACACAAATTACATTAATTTATATTATTAATACATAGTTACGTTTTTTATTTCTAGCGTTTATGACATTTTGAAATACACATGTGCCCAAAAAATAATGTGAAAAAAATAAATCATATATTTTTTTAAAGTTTAAAATTATAAATGTTACGCCCATTCATTGTGCGCATGTGCATATTTTAACTCATGTATATTTTTATTTTTATCGTGATTGAATATTAATGTTTATTGTCGTTGATTCTTTTGATGTTATTAATTATACAAAACTATTTATGACAGCATAAAATTACGTAATAATCTCAAATTTCATTTGGTGTACATTACAAAAGACAAGTGTAAAAAATTAAATTGTTATATAATATTAATATAGTGAGTAATAATCCTATTAAACAGTAATGAATTATCATTAGTAGAAAACATAAAGTAACGATAACCATAAAATAGTAATGATAATAAAATAAAATATTTTATAATATTAATCTTTTCTTTGTTAATGTATATTTCGTAATAGTTAGTTATATTCCCTAATTTTTTCGCGTATTTATATTTTAGACAATACACTTTTCTACAATCATATATATATATGAAATATATAATTTAAAAAAGATATAACAAAATTATTATAGTTACTAAAATTTATAATTAATCAAAAATGGCCAATGAAACAGAAATAAACACCGAAAAAGTCTGTAATGTGGATAATAGTTTCGATGAAACTAATGATACACTTCCTGATAACAAAAAGGAACAACATAATATAAGTTCATATTCTAATTCGAATATTGAAACTCCCCAACCTCAAGATAACGAATATTCTTATTATGCTAATACTGAAGTAAATCAGCTTCAAAATAATTTTCCATTCAACTTTGGTTGCACAGGAAGCCTATTTAATAGCAAATCTCAAAATACAAAAGTGTTTACTCGAAGAGTAGATAATAAAAAAAAAATTATTAATAATAAATCTAATTCTCTAAATAGTTCATTTTCTCAAAATTTTAATCCTTATAATGCATACCCAAATTATTCTTTTATTAGAAATAATGCAGAAAACTATGACTATGGAATAACCATGAATCATAATGGTTTTGACCAATTAAATAGAAAATATATGTATGATCAACCAAGTAAATTAACGTATGGATATTTATCCGATAGCATTAATTATTCCACTAATAACCAATGTATGAATCAAAATAATGGATATATGAATATTCCATTATGCTCTAGAGATTTCATGTATAACAATGATGCGTGTAATTTTATAAATGGATTTTACCCTCTAAACCAGGTAATTTCAAAATAGAAAAATATGCCAAAAGAAAAATAAATAAAAAAAATAAAGCAAAAAAGTACATACATATATATATATATGTGCAATAATGTTTGTTTAAACGTATTTACACTTGTGATATAGCTGGTCCATATCCTACATACGTATTTATTGTGATATTGTGTTTTATAATTATTTCGTTTCATTCCCCATTACATTTAATTATGTGTTTTCATTTTATTATACAGGATGGATTTAATGCCAATTATGCAATAACCGAATCGATGGATGTAAATTGTGAAAAAATTACGAAGGATATTTTAAAATGTTTTCACAATATTATAAAATATATATATAAAGTACTTAAACTATCTTTTACTAAAATAAATAAAGATTTAAATATAAAAGACATGCATTTGAGCCCATCAATGCCACCTGCTCATGAAATGGATATGGATTGTGATATTTGTAGAAGTAAATATGGACATATGGTATTAAATTCACAAAACAACGATTATCTAAAAATTTTTGAAGGTGAGGATGGACCCCATAATTTATTTACACGAATTTTGGAAATAATAAATAATTGGCTTGATGCTAAAGATTATAATGATGTGGATTCATTGAAGGAAAAAAAAGCCGAACAAATAATAAAAGCATATAGTAAAGAACTCGAGCAAAATTATTATCAAATTAATAATTTCCCTACAACAAATGATGGAAAAATTGAGTTGCCTCATTTTAATAATTATGGTAGAACTAGTGCCATGTTTATATAAGTTTGTTTTGTGTATATTGGATATTCGAAATAAGTTAGAGTAATATAGTACATCATGCACTAATTTACACAGCACATACTTGGATGAAATATTCATATCAGCTGAAACAATAATGATGGAGCATGCGAATTTCATAAATTATTTTTTAAAAGAACAAACCACATTGTATAGAATAAACGGCATCATATACATCATTTTTATGGACTCACACTTCCTTAACATTCTGCACAAGTGTTTTCATTAAGTTGTATAACTTCGCTATTTTGGCATCACAAGTATTTATCTATTTATTTTGTTCATATTATTTATTTGTTTTACCTGTTTTATTTTTTGACTGTATTTATTCCTTTTTTAACTGATTTTGCAAATTTTAGCTTTTTGCTTTGTTATTATTCTTTTGAATTTATTTTAAAATTGACTTTAAAATTTAATAGTAATTACAATAATAATAGCAATAATAGTATGGGAAATAATTATTAAACTGTCGTATTGGAACTTTTATTTTCTTGAACTTTTTATGCAACGCCTGATACTATTTTTTTGCATTTTTAAAATAGTTTCATAATATCCGAGAATATATGCATATAATGAAACAAAATTCATATAAGGTATCTTGAATCGAATATAATACAACGTAGTTAGTTGTGAGAACTCGAAAGGGCTCTTTGGAGATGTGTATAAAAAGTGAGTGAATAAATTCAAATGCACAGATAATAAAAATTGGTATTACATATTTAAGGTGATAGTAATAATTGAAACAATTATAAATAGTAGAATAAATTAGTAAAAAGTTTTAATGGGATAGGAAAATATACATTTTTATTATTTTTACATTATATAATAAGGATTATGCGTATGCAAACATGCACACATATACGCATGTAAGAAAGGTAAAAAAATATATAATAAAAAAAAATAACTTTCATAAGAATAAATTATTTTTATGTAGAATGTTCTTGTGGAGCATAGTTGACCCAATTTTCGTTGTATAATTTGGTATCAGTTGCTTGAACGTCGTTTTTTTTTTGATTGATCAAAAGTTTTAATTTAAGGTTTTCGTTTATGGCATCTATAAAATCTTCAGTAAATAGATAATCTTTTTCAGTAACATTTTTAATACCTTTAATACAAATAGCTAGATCTTTAGGCATAAGTCCATTTTCCACTGTTTCTATACATGCTTTTTCAAGAGCATAACAAAATTGTTGTAAATTTTTATTTTGGTCTAATTTTGCTCTATGTTGTAAACCTCTAGTCCATGCAAAAATAGATGCAATAGGATTAGTTGAGGTTTTTTCTCCTCTTTGATAGGCTCTATAATGTTTAGTTACGGTACCGTGCGCAGCTTCAGATATGCAAGTAACCCCATCGGGGCACATTAATATAGAACTCATTAAACCTAGGCTTCCATATCCTTGTGCAACTGCATCTGATTGTATATCACCATCATAATTTTTACACGCCCAAACAAACCCTCCTTCAGATTTTAATACTTGGGCAACCATATCATCAATTAATTTGTGCTCATACCACAAATTATTTTGTTCATAAATTTTTTTAAATTTTTGTTCATAAATATCTTGAAATATATCTTTAAATAGTCCGTCATATATCTTAAGTATAGTTGATTTGGTACTAAAATATACAGGCATTTTTAAATCTAATGCATATTGAAAACATGATAATGCAAAATTTTTAATGGATTCTTCAGTATTATACATACCTAAGCATACACCTGGAGATTTAAAATTGAATATTGTCTCTCTAACAACTGGTGAATTATCATCAGGAGTAAACACGATTTCGAATTTACCACTTTTTGTTACTTTTAATGATTTTTGTTTATATTGATCGGCATATGCATGCCTTCCTATTATTATAGGTTTTTTCCAATTAGATATAAGTTTAGGAACATTTTTAATTAATATAGGAGCTCTAAATACAGTCCCATCCAATATATTTCTAATTGTACCATTTGGACTTTTCCACATTTCTTTTAAATTAAACTCTTTTACTCTTGCAGCATCTGGAGTTATAGTTGCGCATTTTATTCCAACACCATATTTTTTTATTTCTTGTGCTGCTTCTAATGTTATTTGGTCATTTGTTTTATCTCTGTTTTCTATAGATAAATCAAAATATTTTATATTAAGATCTAAATATGGTAATATCAATTTTTCTTTGATATCTTTCCATATAACTTTAGTCATTTCATCCCCATCTAATTCAACTATTGGGTTTTCCACCTTTACTTTCCCACTAAGATTGAAAGCGGAATGCCCATTGCTTATATATCTCTTTGTAATACGGTAGGCTATATATTTTTTTAGAGACTGAATGCTACGTTCCATTATGATAGGATTAATGAATGTGTATGGAAGTAGTGTATGTACATATATGCACGTATTTTTAGATTTGGAAACGTATAATATGACTATTTTTTGTGTATGTTATTATTTGTATTTTATATAGGAAAGCAATATTATAAGAAACAGTAGAAAAAAAAATGTAGAGAGAATATAATTTTATTTAAAAGAAAAAATACATAATTTAAGGCTATTCAGATAGAAATAAAAACAAATGAGGGAAAATAATGTATATTTGTCAAACGGGATGCTACATATTTTTTTCACAGTTTTGCTTTTTTTTTTAAATAGCTATATTATATACTGTATTTGTTAATAAATGTCGTTATATTGCTTGATTATGGATTATCTTTTTGTTAAGGGTGTTATTTTTTATGAAATATGAAAAAGTGTGTAAGAAAAGGTAAAAAATGTAAGTATATATATATACATATATGTATACATTAGAAAAGTGGATATTTCGTACTAAAATAAATGGCAAATGTGCAATATATAAATATCGTAATTGATGATACATGCCTATAAGAACTTAATTTTGTTATATAGTAAACATAATTCATATGAAATAAATGTCGTAACAGAATGTTATCTAATTTGTTTTCTGTTCCTGCATATTCACGAAGACGATATTTTGTTCATTTCATATGAAATAGGCATACTATAAATATGCATATATTTTATACATTATTATGATTTATTTTTGGTTTCCATAAAATTAATATTCAGCACATATATATAAGAAAAGTATTTTTTTTTTTCGCAGCGATACCTGTATTTATTTTAATGGCAATGGCTATGTGAAATAGTTTGTACTAAATATACATTATGCGTACATATAAAAAAAATTTTAAGTTACTATGCATGTTATATATTATTATATATATGATCCATGTAATTTTTTGAGATTGTAAGAACTTTATATTTTTTTTTTCAATGGCGGTTTTAATTCTCCAAGGACGTTTGAAAAAAAAAAATTATATGGAATATTCTAATATTCAAACATATGTATTATACACGTATTCATGACGATATGTAAAATAATTAAAAAAAAAATAATAATAATATTCCGTGTAAATTGTTTATTAATATTAGTTTAGTAAATATATGTTTTAGCATACGTTATATGTTATTTAATTTTATTAAAGTTATAATTTTTTTAATTACAAGGTGAATGAATTATTAATAATAGAAGCATATGCTATACATATCGAAGTTTATTATTTTTTTTTATTCACATTTTCATATTTATTTCCACTTTTAACTTTTTTATTTATTACTTTAGTTATATATCATCCATCAATATTCTATCTTCGAGTTGTTTTATCCACAAATGTGTGTTTGCCCTGGTTTATACATTTTAATATAAGATATTGCTTTAATGTAACTAACATTTATATACTTATCTCACTCGTGTTGTTTCTTCATTTTATATATATATATTCTTATAGTAGCATAATTTTATCATTATAAAGTTTTGTAAAATACTTGTATGTGTATAGTGAAAAAAAGAAATGAAATTGTGTTTTAAAGACTACACTATTTTGTATATATAATAAAATATTAAATTTATATCCATTATATTATTTAACTATTCCTTAGAGTTATTCACTGATACTTCGTAAATATTTTCTTTTTTTTGGGAAAACTCCCATATTCATGTGTATTTATCTATGAAAAAAAATATATGCATGCTTTAATTTACAAGCGTTTATAATTAGTATATCTTTTTTATTTTTGGATTGGGTTAACAACTATAGAATACAATGTAGCTATGTAATTGTGCATTTTTGTATATGCATGCATATATATAAGTACATTATATTATATATTTTTTATATTATTTTTGAAAAGGAACCTTTGATAATTTTTACAATATATACCGTTGTTCAAATTTCTTGGCCTCTGTTCATAAGTATTGTTCATTTTACTAGTTTGGCTAGGCCCATATGTGCGTCACAAATATTTTTGTAAAATTATATAATTAAACATAAACAAAAACGAAGGTATTGCTATTAGCATGAATATTTTTGGGAAAGATAAAATGATAAAGAAAAACGATGAAATAAATAAAGATGATGAGGATGGATTTTATGAAGAGAAAAAAAGTTCTACTATCTATCCAAATAGAGAGCTGAATAATGCAGATAATGTGAATAATAATAGTGTAAATAAAACGAGTGATAACTATTTGAGCAATTTACACGGAAAAGGAAATTATGAAATTCCAAATAATAGAAATTTTTTTAACGAAAACTATAGAGGAAATATGATGGAAAAATTATACTCTCAACGGAATATAATAGGTATGGGGTTTTCAGAACAAGAAATAGATGATGAAGATAATTATGATGATATATCAAGTAGTATAAATTATGATTTAAATGATGATAACGGATACTATTCTCTAACAGAGGGTTATAAAACCAATTATATTATGGAATCTCTTTTTGATAAGAATTCATTTGTATATTTTATGGTACCTTTTAATAAATATAGTTATACAAATTATTATAATAATTGGAATAAAATAAGTTTTCGTATGTATGCTTCACTAAATTCAGTTGTTACTGATAAAATTCCAAAGAAAAAAAGGAGAGGAAATAAACAAAATTTATTTCTCAAAAATGTAAATGGATATGATATTGGTAGTGATAGTGGCGCTGGAATTGAAGATGAAAATTTTAAGAACCCATTAATTAGCATTATGAACAATTTTTTATATTTTTTGCTTTTAAGCGAATTTTTAAATTTTAACGAATTATTTAAATTAATGCCATTATGTAAAATATCATACGAAATTTTTAATAAATATTTTAGTATCAATGTACATATAAATCCATTTAAACAAAATATTAGCGATATTATAAACTTTTTAAAATTAAATAAAGAGTATCAATTTAATATTTCACAACGGCAAAAAAGTAAATATCAAGAATCTGTGTGTGAAAATAAAAGAGAAATATTAAGCACTAATAAACATAGTATATATGATACCACAAATAAAGATGAAGCACGTGTAGAATACACGCCTTCTAATACTAACAACATGAAGAAAAACGATAATATAAACAATAATAAGAATATCAATGATGAAAATACTATATTGAATAATTTGTCTGATGATAAGACTGAAGTTAACAATACCAATAATGAGATAAATAATGAAGAAAATGCAGTTTTAAAAAAAAAAAAAATTATAACTAATAATAGTATCAGTATGAGATATCTTTTTAGTTTGTATGAATTTATGAGAGTATATTTGAGCAAGTATAATAGGGGAAAATTATATTATAGTATATCCGATGAAAAATTTAAATATGACGCAAAAAAAGAAAATTCATTTTTTAGAGATATATATCCTTATGGTAATAAAATTTGTTCATATGAATATAAAGTTAAGCTAAAAAAATATATACAAAGGAGATGGAATTTGAAAGGAAATTATGTGCATGAAAATTATTTTTGTCATAAATCAAACTCTCAAAAAAATTTAGGTGTATTAAAATTAGTACATAATAGAGAAAGCAAAAAATATCCATCAGGCACTTCCTTTTTGTCAGTAGATAAATCTGGTTATATTAATACATGGCAAGTTAATCATACCAATTCATTATTACCAACGTTTTTGAATCAATCACAATTGACCCTAAAAAATAATACTAATATTAGTGCCACAGATGTAGTAAATTTAGGGGGTGATAAATTTTTACTCTCTGATTTTTCATCTGTTTACAGTTTTTCCCTTGACGAAATAGGTAAGCTCAAAAAATTAAAAAAAAGTAGTAAACTATTTATTGTGTGAATATCTCACATGTGCTTGTCTTTGCATATGTATACAAAAGTTTTCATTAAGTTTTTGAATATTTTCATTTTTTTATGTGTTCCTATAAAATTTTCAGATAAAGGTGATACAAATTTGGTGAAACTTATCGATATAGAACTAATGGGTAATCATAAAAATGAAAATATAAAGAATATAATAATGTGTGAAAAAAATAAATGTTGTGCTGGTTTAACAAAAGCAATATGTCATAGAATAGACCTTGAGGTGAACAAAATAGAAAGCAGTAAATATCTAATGGAAAATTTACAAAAAATAAATAACTTTGATAATAACACTAATATTGTTTTAACCCCAAAAAATATTTTAATTGATGATAAAAGATTAGCTAATTATGTTCCTTATGTAAATTATAATTTAATAGATTATGAAAATGATAAAAAATATTATAATAGTGATAATCATTTTGTAGATATTAATTTAACTGGTATATCTTTAACATCATTAAATTCAAGCAATTCTATATATTTATTTGATTTGCGTTACAAATATCCATCAACTTGTTTATATTATGAACCCATAATTACTGAAACATATCGTCTTAAGGAGAATGAGAAATTAAAGTATTTAAATAAATTAAAATTAAATTATAATTCTAGACATTATCTCAGATTCAAGAAATATTCTGGGTTACATGACAACATCATATTGTACCCTTCTGTTGGAGATCCTAGCCAGAGTAATATAATTTGCGAACAGAACCGTGATAACACTACAAATGTAGGTTATATTGATGATGCAAATTATGTGAAAAATAAAATATTTTCTGATGAATCATTTATATATACTATAGTTAAAGAAATAAAAAAAAAAGAGCTCGATAATTTACCTAGTTCCTATTTAAATATGTGGAGATGGTGTGATAAAAGACAATTCAAATCATTTTTTCATTATCATGAAGGTTTAATAAATAAGAGAGATGATGGTAATTCTATAAGTGTTCCTAATTCTTATTATCAAAAAATGACATTTGATTCAGTATATAAATTTATAGATTCAATTAATCATCTTTTTGTTACATATGAAAATTCAAACTATATCCATTCCTTGATTTCACCAACTTATGGACTGGATATAAAGAGTTCTCTAAAAGAAGTTCCTTTGTGTATACACCCGACTAACCTTTGAAAAATTAAGATATAGTAATTAAAGAGGGGTGTAAATAAGTAAACTATAGAATCGGTATTTTCGAGGCAGGTACATATACATTTTGGCGGTATATTTTTAATGCCATTTTTTTAATTCATTTATATATACATGCTTTTCTTTTTCTTTTAAATTATTATTAGTTTATTCATTCATTATTTTATTTTTTTATTGACAATGGAAGCAATAAGTGCATCCTTGTTATTAGTGTTTATTTAGTTAATTTATAAACGAAAAAAATGGGCATGTTTATCATTTTTTCATTAACTCTGCATTTTTTTCATATTAATGTGAAAGCTGAATTTTGTTATTATTTTCGTCAATTTCGTTAGTTACAAACTTACGCAATGCGTGCTTTTTTAGATATTCATTTAAAATTTACTTTAAAATTTTATAAAAAAATAAAAAGTGAAAGGGGAAAAAAAAATAATATAAAAAATAATTGATGGACGCATTTTTATTAGAATTTATTGTAACTCTTTAAATGATTTTCTGAGCAAACAACAAAAAGTGGTAAATGGCAACCCCCTATTCAAGCCATTTACATAATCTTCAAATTTGTTTATTCTTGGTATTGTTTCAACAGCTAAAAGCAAGAATGGTATGATATGTTGATAAAATCCAAGAAAATGAATTATCAAAAGAATGAATAAATTAAGTATATAAATAATAAATAATATATGATCACAAAGTATATTGCTTTATATTTGTATGTATGAAATTTCTTATATCTAATACTAATATACATTGTGAAATAAGTTAGAGAATTAATATAAATATATTTATAATTGAATACATATGTATATTACCTTCATACATTCCATCATGTAAGGTTATGGAAGCTCTGTATTTTTTTTTAGGGTCGGATATTTGGATGTTTGAAAATTCGATTATAATTTTGTTATCTGTTAAGTATAATGAAAGACATATGTATGTTCTTTTTATGCACAATAAAACTTAAATATGAAAACTAATGTATGTGGTACTTATTTTTTTTTTGAGACCTTCAAGTATTATTTCAAATCCTAAAAGATTATAAAGTGTTTCCAATTTCTTCGTCCATTCATTTTGGATGTGATCTCTATGCAATTTAACGGTTTTATATTCTGCGAAAATGCACAAAAAATATTAAAGAGTACATTGCGAAATATTGTAAGTTCATCGTATATATGTATGTGTATTCCTATAAATATGCATCATTCTGGATATATAGCGGTGTTAATATAATTTACCTTGCTTAGAGGCATCGAAGTTTTTGAAAATTAAGTTGAGTTGATAATTTACTTCATCAATTAGTTTAGGATATTCATCTAACTTTTTTTCTTCTTCCTATAAAGAAAGCGTCGAAGCAAAGCGAAAAAAGCCATGAAAATAAATATGAATATATAGGTGTATATGAAGGGAAAAAATACTATTTCATTTTATTCTATTTTTCTTACTAAAGCGCTTTCCTTTAGCTCGGTTACAAGAACAGTGTTTGCCTCAATTTCTATATAAATAATTGTAGTAAAAAACAAAAATGAACTAGTAAATAAGTAAATATATATATAGTGGTAAAATACAATAATAAACGAAGTGGCATTATAAAAAATGTAAAAAAATAATAGTAAATATAATAACAAAATTTGCAAGTGTACCATAAGTTATTCTATTTATCGACTTTTTTTTTTCTCTTGTCTTATTTTTCATGATTTCGATTTGTTCTAAAATTTCCAAGAAAAAAAAATAATAATAAATATATTGGTTTGAGAAAATTTGCAATTTTCAAATATGCTATATATAAGACAATGGAAGTGTATTGCTCAATAGCTAGCTATCTAAATAATCAAGTAAATACATAAATAAATAGATGCATGTATGTTCACACACACACTAATAATGGTTATATCTGTATTCTCTCAATAAATCGTACTTTTCTCCTGCTCTATATATGATATTAAATCATTATACTGCTCTTCATTGTTATCAGTAATTTTATTTAACTGCAATTGGAGAGTTTTTTTTACTTCGCTACTATCTAGTAATTCTTCCATTTGGCATATTTTTATTTCAGTAATTATATTTTGGTGTGACCTTTATATTGTTATACTATTATTTCTATTCCTATTTGTATTATCACCCCGTCTAGGTATTTTTTTATTATTTTTACAAATAAAGTCCCGTAATATATCGTATAGTTTAAGATGAAATATTAACGGTTATGATTGGGCAGGATATTACGCTTTATTGTATATGAATACTGTGCGTATTATATATAGCTGTATATAATAATATATATACTAATTATACATATTTTTAATGCTTATATGCACGCATATATATTATGTATAGATATATTTATAATAGCCCTTCTCACATTTTCCCAAATATTTTTCATATGCTTGTATTCACGAATTAAAAAAATTACTAAAACATTGTTGCCAAAGATTATATTAAAAAAAAAATATTAAGTTGTAGCATAAAAGCGTTAACAGAAATATATATAAAAATGAAATGAAAATAATAAAGCTTGCAAAATTGATAAATTTATAAAACTAATAAACTGATAAAATTTACATAATCGATAAACTTAATAAATGGTTAATTCGTATTTTATAATTTACGATATTAAAATTATTTTTGATTTTGGAGGGAAAAGAAAAGAAGCAACCTTACCATATATATTTAATAATAGTCCAATCATACAAAGCATATATATTGTCTTGTTTTTTTTTTTTATCAATTTTTATCATTTATATAGACGAAATTCAGAAAGGAAAATTAATTTATAATTTTTGTTCATAAACTTACAACCTCATATCATAATTTTAAATGAACGAAAAAAAAAAATTAATATAAATGTAAGAAATTACACAATGCTTTGCATATATTGCTGATATATTTTTTTCACTGATTTTTTACTTAAGCGAAGATATATGCATAACACAATAAAAAATAATATAAAAATAATATTATTATGAAATAAAAAATATAAAATAATAAATAAGTAAAATAAAATGTGTACGTTAAAAATATCAAACGTAAAATGCAAAATTATGGGGGATGATATAATGGCATAATGAATGTGAAAAATGGCCGGAGCAATAAATTGCTTAAAGGTTTTTATCTTTTTGATTTTTAATTTTCGCTTAGTGAACGTATTAAGCCCAAAAAGAGGGAAATATCATGAAATAGAAAAATAACTTATAAAATTTACTTCCCTCTATCCGATTTTAATTATTACTTTGCAAGGATATTTCTTGCATTTCTATTTTTTTTAACATGTCTTGTAATAAATTTGCATTTTGACTAATCTTCGAGTTTACAAGGTCTATGTTTTTTTGTGCTTCTTCTAGGGTACTATCTAATTTCGATTGTTGCTTTTCTAAATCTAAGAAAAAAATGGAATCAGTAGCAATATAAGTAAAAGAGGGTATTTAAGTGCGCAATATAAAAAATAGTATATTCAAAACAATTAATGGAAAAAAGGAATAAAACATTCGAGCTTATGTCGAATTAATTGTTTTTTTTCTTTCTATACCATCTAGTCGTGTAGAAAACGACTGGGCATTATCATGTATTTTCTTCAATTGTTGAAGCCTGGATAAAAGATTAGGAATCATATGATGTGTTTTTTTCCAGACATCTAAAATTTTAAAAAGTTCATCAATTGATTCTTCATAGTTTCCCTTTTCTTTTGTTATATTTAATACATCTTTTTTAAACTTTTTTAAATTTAGAAATTCTGATTGAAGATTTTGCATTTTTTTTTTTACATTTTCTAATTTACTAGAATCTAATAAGCTTAATTTATTATATAAATCTAATATGGCATGATTTAGGTCATCATATGGAAGCATAGACATTTTTTCAACTCCTAAAATTTTTTCCATGTGTGCAATTTTCCTTTCAAGTATTAGCAAATCTTTTACTTGAACATCTTTTATTTCATCATTTTTTTCTTTGGCACTATTAAGAGTATATATTCCAATTTTTCTCATAAAAGAATCAATATCTTTTATTTTTTCGTCATCAGAAGTTTTTTCATCGTTTAGTTTGATAAAGTCATTGAAAGTATCATCATTTTGCAATTTTTTTAGCATTTCATAAATAATTTCCCCATTTTTAGAATCATTATTATTAGTAAATTCCTTTGATATATCATTTTGCTTTTTCACATTTTTTTTTTTCAAGATTTTGACTAATTTATCATCATTTAAAATGTTATTAATATCATTTTTGAGTGCAAATAATTCTAATAAAACTTCGGGGGGTTCTCTATTATGCATAATTTTTTTGACAATTTGTTCATGCTCTATTAGTTCGTTTTTATCTAATTGGTTTTCTTCGTTTTTTTTGATACTAGTATCACCATTTTCTGCATTTTCGTCATTTTGGTTATTTTTAGCTATATCGTTAATATATACCATCATATCTTCAATTTCACATTTTAATTTTTGTAAATATGATAACGGATCATTTAAATAAGAACTCAAGTTATTATTATATTCATAATTCGTTGCGTCATTATATCGAATTTTGGAAGGGTCGATTTCTACAATAACCCCATTATTGTAACATCTAAATGTTTTGTTCTTATAAAATTCGTATAAATATAAAGGTTTATTGTTTTCACTTT
The DNA here is from genome assembly GCF_900002375.2 of Plasmodium berghei ANKA. Classification (NCBI taxonomy): domain Eukaryota; phylum Apicomplexa; class Aconoidasida; order Haemosporida; family Plasmodiidae; genus Plasmodium; species Plasmodium berghei. Next base: position 2,243,123 of record NC_036171.2, read on the forward strand.
CATCTAAAATTGCATTATTATCATTATTGAAAATTTTAACATCATTTTTATTTCCATTAAGATTAGTTATGAGATTGGCATTTTTTTCATCTAATGAAATACTTTTTTTATTTATTATTTTTTCTCCGTACTCGGATGATAAAATTTTATTTTCTATTTTTCCATTATCTTGTTTTGACACAGTACTAGATAAATATGTGTCTAATGGCGATGAATATATGTTAATATTAATTTCGTCCAAAAAATGTTTATTCATGTTAACTATATCTTTATATAATTCAGTAGAATTATTATGACATATTGAATAATTCGATGTATCAGGAATATATTCAAATACATCTTTTTCTTGAGATGGAAAAACGAAGTTTCTCATGTCTACTTTTATGTTTTCCTTTCCCAAATTCTTATTTTTATTTATGTGTAACACATCTTCTTTATTACTAGTATAATCTGACCCAAATAATTTACTTATTCGTTTTTTGCTCATCATTTGTTTGTTTTTTAACTTTATTCCCTGTGTAAAACTACTATTATTGTCATCATGTTTAAAATGATACGAATCGTCAATTTCATGCCCCTCCGAAGCATATTGATTCTTATGAATATTTTCTTCGATATCATACTGAGTATTCATCGATCTATCTTCTACTATATTTTCTTCATTTTCTTTTACTAATGGCGATTGTGGAGAAATTAACTCCTCTCTTTTTAGAATATTGTCTATATTATTTGTACTATTAATTGATTTTACATTTCCCTCATTTTTACCCTGTATCCTATAGTTTTCCTTCTCATTGTGCTCGTATTTTTTACTATTTTCATTTTTTGCAATATTTTCAGATTGGTCACATTGTTCTATTTGACCAAAATCGAAAATATGAAAATTTTCTTTGCTTTGTTCTTTTGAGGTTTTTTTTTCAATTTTTTTCATGTTTTGAGAATATATTTTTTGTTATTTTTTTGTTTACTTGAATTAGTAGTGGATATATAATTATCTAATGTAAGCATTAAATATATGTATATTATTTTTTTTTTAATTTTGAACAAATTGAATAAAAATATAACACATTAGGCATATATTGTATAAACTTAGGTTGAGGAAATTATAAGAAAATATATGAAATATGTATGTTTTTTTCATTATAATGCATTTTATTCTTATATATTGCACTATTATATTATATTTGTAATGCTTTATGATGTTATATTTTTATTTTGTTCGTCTATGCCATTTCATTTTGGTATTTTATTTTTAATTTTTTTTGCATTTTTACTTAAGAAAAAAAACTGAAAACTAAGAAAATATATTTATAAAAAAAGAAAAAGGCCGCGATAAATAAAAATATATATATTGTATACATATGTAGCCTTGTGCAGCAACTTAGCAAAGGGTTTGCAGTATTGCTATATGTTTATGTAATTTCTCTATTTTCCATATTTTTTAAAAAGGGTGTAACATATTTTTTATACAGTCTACAAAATTATATTAAGATATATTTATTGTATTTAAAAAAAATATAAATATACAGTTTAACCGTTTATATTATTTAATATTACACACAGTAGTGTTATAAAAATATATAATGCTCAAAAAAATATTCTTATAAACATAAACCTTGTCATATGTTACAGTCTTTTATTGAAGATTTATTATATATGCTTGTAGAAAAATAGACATTTGTTATTCAAACTAATATAACAATGATTTTTTTTATATTACAAAAGGTTAATTTTATAAAGTTATTTCATTTTTTCATAAGTTCCTGAAAATTACTAACAGGAAATAAAAATTTTATTTTTTTTTAAAAATGCTTATAAAATAATAAATAATTGAAAGGATACCCTTGTACTTAATTATTCAAAGACTACCATAGTTAACAACACCGGAGTGGATTAATAAACAATTTCATTGTTAAAAAAATAAAAAATGACGAAAAATATGTTGGTTATATGCGATAAAAACAATGTTTATTTTTATTATTAATTTTTTTAATGATTATATTTCTTCATATATGTATGTTTGTACAACTGCACACAAACAAATGTACGAGTTGTATATGTATAGTATTTATAAAATATATATTTATATTTACATGTAACTATTTCATTTTATGAATATTGCCTTAGTAGTAATCGAAAAATTAGCTATTCATTCAAAGTTTAATACTTTTAAGCGTGAGCAAACAAAAGAATGCGAATAAAATAATAATAATAATAATATTAAGGTAAACCTAGTGATAATTAAGTTTCATTGAAAAAAATAATTGTAATTATATGTAAAGCTAAATAAAATAATAAATATATAGCATTTTGTTTTTAAGCAACTCTTAAAAACACTGAAACAAGTATAAGGTGTCTAAGGATGCGATTTTAAACGAGTATACATTTTCCCCAATTTTGATAAAATGCAAACCCTTCCATATTTCATGCTAAAAATAAAACAATTATACAGTACATACACATGGATATATGTAAATGTATAACAATTATTTGTATTGCGAAATTATAAATTAAGAATATATAATTAAGGCTAATACAAAACTTTATAAAATATAATTTTGAAATAATATATTATATAAAAAATATACCTCGACAATTTCAAAAAATAAGTACAAAAATTATTACTATAAGATAATGTGCTTTATTGAAAATATGGATATATATGCATTTTTTTGTTAAATTACACTTGAGAAAATAAAAAAAAAAAATTAGCAAAGATTAAAAAATTGTAATTGCTAACAAGTTTATGTGAATTTTCTAAAATTGAAAAGCAAAAAAATAAACGTTTGTAAAATTATATGGGCACATTTATAAATCATTTATTAACAAATAACGCACAAGATCTGGGCAATACGTGACAAAAAAAAAGAGGGAATATGAATATGAAATTTGTTCGCATATAATAATACTGATCATGAAAAAAGAATTTTACATATTTTTAAAAAGAAAAAGATATTAAGATACAATTGCAAATTTATATTTACATTCATTAATTTCCATAATATTAATACTTCTTTGCATATTATATATACTATATATAATATGCATTTTTTCTTATGTTTTTTTGTTTAAATGTTTGTTTTATTATTTGTTTTAAAAATATGTTTTAATAATACATAACTGCCATTAAATAGCATACAAGAGTATGCACTAATTAAAACTCATTATATTTATATTAGTATACATATATATATACATAATAAAGGTGGCGCAATTATATAAGCTTTACAAGCAATCCTTATTAACTTAGGTTTATGTATATATATTAATATATATATCACATACCTTTTGTTTTTTTTTCCACGGAATATTCAATATAGTTATTGATAGATTATATGTCAACACTGAAAGAGACGGCAGAGAAACACATAGAAGGACAAACATAAGGTAATTTTATATTATAATATGAAAAAATAAAAGATAAATATTTTATAAGTTTAAAATTAAATATAAAAAAAGTGAATGCTAAAATGGAATATTTCAAATGCAAAAAATAAATTCACACATACATATACATATATTATAAGTACATATGTAATGCTACAACATGCATATTTTGGGCAATTATGAAAATAGTACATATATATACTTATGAAAATTCAATAATGTGGAAAATTGATAAAATATAATTAACACATTTATATTACGCTAACACTTTTATTTTGTATATTAATATCTACAAAATGTATGGACATATATGTATTCGAAAATAACATCTCAATTTTTTTTAAGTTGTAATAGGTTTACTACAAGACGAATATTTTTAAATAGGGCAAAGATGGGTAAAGAAACAAAAAAAAATACGAATATGCAATGTATATATAATTGTGTAACACTGAGGAAGTTTTGGTATTCCTCAAATATGTAGCATGCATTATGCATATATACATAATATTATAAATTTGTTGATTGGGAATGTTATTAATGTACATTTTTCATCTAAAAAAGTGTTACATTAATCCACCAAAATATTATGGATAGCTTCCTATATATTTAACGATGGAATGGATGTCCCTAATTTGACAATCACAAATTTTATATTATGATTTTTGTATTTCATATGATAAAATAATGCTAAGTTTTTTATAATAATAATTATAGTTATGTTTTATATTTTATATATTTTTTGTTTGTATTCACTGCATTTAAATATTTGTAAGCGCGTATATCATTCACTATATTTTTGTTGACTGATTTGCAGTGAGATTTTTGAATTTGCTAAAGCCGGCAATGTTTTTGTTGCCGGAGGTTCAATCACCTGATAGGAAATTGCCATTTAAGGAGAAGTTATTATGGACCGCAGTATCATTGTTTGTATTTTTAATATGTTGTCAAATACCGCTATATGGTATAATAACAAGTAAATCAAGTGATCCGTTTTATTGGATGCGTGTTATTTTAGCATCAAACAGAGGAACATTGATGGAGTTAGGTATATCACCTATAGTTACTAGTGGTATGGTTATGCAGCTATTAGCTGGTTCTAAAATTATAGATGTTGATCAAAGTTTAAAAGAAGATAGAACGTTATTTCAAGGAGCCCAAAAATTATTAGGATTATTAATAACGCTAGGTGAAGCTATTGCTTATGTCGTTAGTGGTATATATGGCAATTTATCAGAAATCGGAACAGGACATGCTATATTAATAATTTTACAATTATTTTTTGCTGGCGTTGTAGTTATATTATTAGATGAGTTGCTACAAAAGGGTTATGGTTTAGGTTCTGGTATATCATTATTTATAGCTACAAATATATGTGAAACTATTGTGTGGAAATCCTTTAGCCCTACAACTATAAATACAGATAAAGGAATTGAATTTGAAGGTGCCATAATATCATTAATATATTGTTTATTTACAGAATTTAATAAAATATCAGCTTTAAAAAAATCTTTTTATAGAACTCATGCTCCAAATGTAACAAATTTATTAGCTACTATTTTGGTATTTTTAATTGTTATATATTTACAAGGATTTAGAGTAGATTTATCTGTGAAATATCAAACTGTAAGAGGTCAACAAGGAACATATCCAATTAAGTTATTTTATACCAGTAATATACCAATTATATTACAAACTGCATTAGTATCTAATTTATACTTTTTTTCCCAAATATTATACAAAAGATTTTCTAATAGTATACTAGTAAATATACTTGGACAATGGCAAGAAATCGAATCAAATGGCACATCTGTACCTATAGGTGGTATAGCATATTATATATCGCCTCCAAATTCCTTTGCAGATATAACAAATGATCCATTTCATACACTAATATATATTTCATTTGTTCTTGTTTCTTGTGCCTTTTTTTCAAAAACATGGATAGAAGTATCTGGAAGTTCTGCTAAAGATGTAGCTAAACAATTAAGAGATCAACATATTGGTATGAGAGGTCATAGAGATACACCAACATCTTTAACACGCGTATTTAATAGATATATACCAACTGCAGCTGCATTTGGAGGTATGTGTATTGGCGCTTTGACAATATTAGCTGATTTCCTTGGAGCCTTAGGTAGTGGTACGGGTATTTTGCTAGCCGTTACCATAATTTACCAATTTTACGAAATGCTAGTCAAAGAACAAGAAAAAGCCACCTCCCTGTTTTAGGCACATTACTCGTTCATGCGTGTATGTATCTGCTCACATTTTTCGAGATATATCGTGTACCATTATTGCATATTTATGTATATAATATTTATATGTAGGTGTATATATATATTTTTTATAACCTAATTTTTCTTATTCATAAGCCCCTTTTATTAATTTTCCATTTTTTTTTAACTGTCATTATAGGAAAAATTATTAATACATGTGCTTATATAATATATACATGCAAATTTAAATGTATTATAAATAATAAGTAAATATACATATGAATACCCTAGCGAATTTATTCAATTGTCTATCACATACATAATTTGCATACAAGCATGTGCTGTATGTATATATTTATACGTCCAATTATTATTTTTCTTACAATATTTCCTAGAATAAAATTGTATATGCATATGTATATATATATATATATATATATATATATATACATGTTGATTATAGAGCATATAAATTTTCTTATATCTCACCTTTTTTTGAAATATTTGAATAATTATATAAAATAAACGAAAAGATATGAAAAATTATATTTAAAAAAATAAGTAAATTGCACATGCTGAAAGGATTTTTTAATTTTTGTTATTTTTACGTATTAAACGCCAAAGTATATTAAAATTACATTATGATGTTTATATAGGTATATATATGTGTGCATGTTGAATAATCTGTATATAATATGTACTTTATTTAATTTAAAATTGTTTTTTATATCAAAGTTTAATTAAAAACAATTAAAAAAAGCATGAGATAAATAGAAATGGTACCAACGTTTAAAAAATTTATAAGTTTCTTTAGTTGTAAAACAAATGGCAGCTGTTCGAAAAAATTATATCACAGAAAAAATGAAAAGAAACAAAAATAAACCATATATATATATATAATACAATTCATATGTAGATGGCTTTATTATTACAAAAAATAGAAACATTTTCAAAAGTTGTTTTAACAGATTTATACAAATAAACTAAAGTCTATTATTTCGAAGGACTGGATCATTTCTGTGAAGATATTAATATCTGGGTTTATATTTAAATCGTTCTTTGGTATATTCCATGTGATCAATATATCAGCATTATATTCTTTATATGGAATTATACATAAATATAACAAAACATTTTCATGCATTTGCGTATTACATTTGGTTATTTTTTGTGCTCCTACAACTAAAATATAATTTTTTTGTGAATGTGGAACAGATTCATTATTTAAAATGATTTTATTTTCTAAGCTAGTATTTTCATTTGCTAAATCGTCAAAATAATATTTTCCTTTTTCTTTTATATCTATATCTTTATAACATACAATTTCGATTACTAAACAATTATTATTGTATTTATGAGCATATACCTCTTGATTGTCTGGTATTGTTCTATATTTTGATATATCTATGTAATCATTAGGTATATTCATTTTAATGTATTTTCCAAAAAAGTAATTTTCGTGCAATTTCTTCATTTTTAAACCTTCCTAAGGCATATACCAAATTATTTTGTATTTATATGTATATATATGCTGGCTTTGCACTGATTACTAATTTTAGCAATGTATTCAATACAAGATTCGAGCAGTTCCTTTACATAATAATAAGCATGTTATACATAATGTGTTTACACATTTTTTTACAACAACAAACGAGTATTCTTAATATAAAATTTGATAGTTGCACATAAGGTTTTAATTCCGTAATTTCTTTTGCATATAATATTTGTTTATTAGTATTGATTTAAGAAAAAAGGAGAAATGAAAAAAACAAGTGAACGATGAATGAAATAAATTGATAAAAATCATGTATAATAATATCGGTATTTCATTTAAAGCACGTAGAATGCTTGTAATACCTTATTAGTTTAAAGGGGGAAAATGAAGTATGCATATTTTTAAAAGGATATTTTACAGAATACCGTAAAATGAATATGTACTAAAGAATAAATATTCATGTATATTATACCTATTAATATACGACACATGTAAAAATGAGATCATTTTATTTTTTATGATTTTTCTTGTATATAGCAAAAAAAACATGCAAAATAAATTTATATTCAATCGAGTTGTTTATAAGGTGTATGGCTTAAATAATATTTCTAAATGAAAAATTGGAAAACGAAGAAAAGAAACAAAAATAATCATCCACTATAAAAATAATACTACCTTTACTACTGCTACTTCTATACTATAAACATGTAAGAAAAAAAGTAAAAAAAACTTATGTTTTTCTACAATTTATTTATAATATCAATTTGATGCAGACTATTAAAATAATTCTAAATTTTTATTTCCAATATATTTTTAAATATATTTTGAATTTTCCCTTCTTTCTTATATTTTTGTTTTTCTTTACTTCTCTATAAAATATAGAATATTTATGGCAATATGCACATATATGTATTGTATACGTGCGCAATATCCAAATATGTAAAATTAAAAAAATTGTATTATATGTATACATAAAAAATTTCACATAATATAATATATTTATGTATTTTATAAGCATAACAAAAAATGTACATAACATTAGCTTATAAATGGTCTCTATAAATTGCTGTTAAGCAACGGGAAAGTAAATCTGCTTTTGCATGAAATTTTATGCATATATATATATATATAATTAATGCATATAATATATGAATTTAAGGCACATGGGAAAAAATATTCCCCTTTAATATTAGTATTAATAAATTTAAAAAATTATATCTGTAAAGTTTACAAAATAATAGTATAGTATTTTATCTAAAACAACGTTATATATCTTATATTTTATACATAAAAAATATGCACAAATAAGTTAAAAATTTCCCTATTGTTTAAAAAAAATAATGGAAGCATTTTCATTAAATTCAAAAAAAATAATTAATAATAATGGTACATAGAATTTTGTATACATAAAACAGTGGTAGAAAATTAAATGTTTTTAAAAAAAAATTTTATTTTACAAGCTTATCATTTATCTACGTTAACATTCACGTTTTATTAATTTTTAAAGTGTCAACATATTTTCATTATTTTTACATATATGTATGTATTGTTTATAATACTATAAGCAAATGAAATTTGGTAGGTCGTGCATACAATTCGTAATTCAGGGATATATACAAATATATTTTAATGTATAATTAAAGAGATTAAAAAAAATATACCATATATTTACAAATAATTTGTGATATATATAATAATATATTTTTTCGCGATTTTTTGTTTATGCTCGTATAGAGAAACCTGATTTCAAATTTTGTTATAAAATTAATTTTTATTTATTGTAGCGTTAATATAGCTAAAATATATATATAATATATATTTGTTATTTTTAAAAATTTGTTAAATTTTTATACTAAATTTATTCGTCAATATGCCTGGTAGCACAAAAAGCGAAACTAAATTAGAGAACGGAATACGTATTAGTTATAAGAGCGATGCTTTAGATTACGTCTACAAAGCAATTGTTTTATTTGAGACGCATGATGAAGTAATATTATCAGGGGTTGGTAAAGCCATAAGCTCAGTTGTTAATGTAGCTGAGATGATAAAGAGAAGAGCAAAGGGACTTCATCAATTTACCCAGTTATATGAAAAAGAGCACATAATTAAAAGGTACGCCTTTAATTTCCATTATGTTATGCATATTATAATGTGTTAATTATTTTTTAAATCAAATTTTTTCATTTTGAAAAAATGTAGCATCTTTTCCATTCACGTTATAAATATTTAATTATTTTTTTTCTTTATTTTTATTTCCAAATTTAAAGAGAAGATACTACTGGTTTAAAAAAAAATAGTAAAAATGACGACAAAAAATCAGGAGATGAAGAAGAAAGTGATAAGAATAAGGAATCTTCTAACCGAATTATTGAATTTAGTACAACTGTCCCATGCATGAAAATAACTTTGTCAAAAACTGGTGAAAATATTGATAAAGATCAAGTAGGTTACCAAAAACCATTAGATGATAAGGATGTTAAAGCTATGACACCCGAAGAAATATTAAAGGAAAAGGCTTATAGAAGAAGATGTAAGTTTTTTTCATTTTTCGTGTGTAATGACAAATTGTATATATATATATGTGTATATAGCCATTTATTTATTTTTGATCTATCTATGATTACTTCATACATACTTGCCCCTCAAAGGCTAAAATCCTCATTAAGATATATATTCTACATATTTTCATTTCTTGCATTTTTTCATTTTGTAACCTTTATAGATAGGAGAGGTAGAGGTGGTGATAGATATAGGGGATCCTATAGAAGACAATATTATGACAATTCCATGTGGAATAATAGAAGATATGAAAAAAGAACCAATTAAAATAATTTTGTAGCTTAATTTTCATAGCATTGAAAATAAGCAATATGAAGAAGACTCCTATCAGTATAAACTCATATGCATATATTTTTTATTATTTGATGATGCTTAGAAATTTAAATATGTGAATTTTGATTATAAAATGTGTATGATATACATATAATGACTATTTAAATAAGTTCATTATTTTTATAAATAGTTCTTATTATGTTACGATGTAATTTTGAAAGAAACCCCAAGTTAAAAATGTAAAAAAAAATATAAAAATATAAAAAAATCGAAAAAAAAAATATATAAATTAAAAAATATCGATATGTGAATGCATGTATGTAATGATAATCCTTTTATTTTTTTGATGTTCTTAATGCATAGTGAATAAAATTGTGATTTTTTTATTCATATAAAACATTATATTAAAATAACAACATTTCTATACTTTATTAAATTTATTATAATATTTAAACATTAAATATATATATCATTTAATGATACTTACGTTTTTGATTAGTTCACGTAAAAAAACAAGCAGATATTATATATATATTCTACAACAATAATTAGTAATTTTTGTAATATGTGTATAATAGAGGTTGTGTTATCTTTTCAAATTATTTATTTTACTTTTTCTTTAAATTAGGGAAAGCGTAGTTAAAAAATATCAATAAACAATTGAATTATTCTTTTTTAACTCATAAAAGTTTTACACTTTCATGGAATAATAGTGATGAAAAAAATGAATATAAAACGCTATGCATTTTTATGAATGCAAATTTATTTTTACTTATTTAATTCGAATAATTTTAAATGTATTTTTTTTTTCTTTTCCATCCTATAAAAATTATTTTATATATGTATATATCATAATTCATCCCGTATGTATATATATGCATACATAATTTCCATAAATTTTTGTTAGGGTATTATTTATTTAATCTTAGTGGCATGTAGTTCTTTTTTTGTAATGTATAAATAAATATTTATATATGTTACATAAATACTAAAATAAAATATGCAATGCATTTTTTTTCGTTTTTATAAAATCGTTGTGAATGGTAAAACAAAAGATAAACCATTTTAACGACGTTTTAAAATCCTTACAAAAGAAAACTTAACGAAAATCAAAGCATGCAATATGTGTTTATATATGCTTGAAATTATGATATAAAAATAATAAAAAACATATCATATGCATTCAATAAAGAAGATTAGCATATCATGTAGCTTGAAGAAAAAGTATATATTTATATTATATATTTACTGTGCTAATTATTAGACTTCAAAATTGAAGGCATAAGATAATTTATATAATTTTTTTTTTAAATGCTTACCATTTATTAGAAAAAGAATATTAATAGAGAAAATGTAATATAGATAAATGATATTAGTTTGATATAAAAAATGCTTGAATCATTGGTTGAAAAATTATTAAACAAATTTCTTGCACCATATGTTGAAGGCATTGAAAAGAATTTGCATTTGGGTGTTTGGTCAGGAAACATAGTTCTTGAAAATTTACACCTGAAACCGCAAATAACCGAAATATTAGACTTATCTTTTAAAATCGTACATGGAAGTATAGGCCAAATAAATATTCAAATCCCATGGAGTAGCCTTGGGAAGAATCCGGTATGTGTGTTTATTAAAAATGCACACATATATGTAAAACCACGACATTATAAAAAAAGTGAAAGTGTTTTAATTGATGAATTGCGAAAAGCAAAAATGCATAGACTCGAGTTATTAGAAGAAGAAATATCTCTAATTAAGCAGCAAAAAAACAAAGAAAAACCAGCTGAAAAATCAACACTTATATTTAAATTGTTAAACAAAATTATTAATAATATTCAAATCGATATACAAGATGTATTTATTCATTTTGAAGATATTGAAAGAAACTTTTTCATTGGATTTATTTTAAAGTCTTCTTCTGTAAAAAATTTAAAAAAAAAAGATGAAAGATCGTCTGAAACGAATAATGATTCGGAATCTAAGAAATTGAATCATATTATTGAATTTAAAGGGCTATGTATTTATAGTAATAGCAATACAAATAAAAAAAAAAGAGAAAATAAGAAAAGTAAAAAGAAAGTAAAAAAGGAAAACGCAGTGAAAAAAAAAAATAGTAAAGATATTACTCACGAAACAGATCGGATTAATAATAATCCTACAAATGATTATTGTAAAAAAGAAACCCAATCTGATACTGAAAAAAAATTTAATGATAAAAATAATGGAGAACAAAATGGAGGTTCAGCATCACCAATAAATGCTGATGATAAAAACTCATCTAAACAATATAATAATGATAATATAGATTATGAATATAAATTGAATAATGATCATTTCGATAATGATGAAGGAAATGATTATTTAAAAAAAACGCTAGCTAATATAAATTTATTTTATAAATCTGATGATCATAAAATGTTAGATTATAATAATTTTGAATATTTAATTAAACCATTTGATTTAGTTTTGCCTGTTGAACAATCTAGTAATAAAAAAGAATTAAAAGCTCGATTAGAAATAAGTGATAAATGGGAAGGTATAACATTAACAAGAACTCAAATTACAAAAATAATTGAAATAATGAGCGAAGCGAATAATTCCCGAAATGAAATAAATAAATTATTATTAAAACATGCATCTACTGTTAAGTTAGATGTTGAATCATTAAGAAATGAGACAAAAAACGAATTTATAAACTTGTATAATAGAATTTTAGGCGAAGAATATAATATATCAAAAATCGAATTAACAAAAAAAGAGCAAAATCGATTACAAATTTTATATGATGTGGTTGGTGTTAGACATTTAGCTAAATGGAGATTACAATGCAGAGATACATTAGAAAAAATAATAGAAGAAAAAAATTGCAAAAAAAAAATTTTATATGATTCTATATACAAACAGCAATCTTGGTGGTCTTGGGTAACAGGGAATAAAAAGGATATTGAAAATAAAGTGCAAAGCATTTTAAAAACTGAACAAGATTTTATAAATGAGCACGAGTTAAATATATTACAAGAAGCAGTAGTAAATGAAGATAATTATGATGTAGTTATTCCAACAAAATACGATTTCCAATTTAAACTTTCTAATTTTTCTATTAATATATATGATGATAGTAAGAAAAGAAAATATATTATAAATAATAGAATAAATAGTAAAAATGATGGTAAATTTAATGAACAAGAGCAAGAATGTATAAAGGGAGCTTCAAATAAAAATAATGAAAAATATAACGAGAATATTCATATGAATAGTGATTGTAATAATACTGCAAATAATTTAAATAATGAATTGTGTTTAAGTGTAACTAGCGAAAGCTCATTAAGTACTAATTCAAAGATAAGTTCTCTAAACAACATGCACCGAAATAAAAATAAATTGAATTATAACGAAATAAATATATTGTCAATAAATTTTTATCAAATATATTCTTCTTTATCATTACAATCAGTAGTTGATCATAATGATAATGATAATTTCCAATGGAAGTTTATAATTGAGCTACAAAATTTTGTAGCAAAACATAGAAATCAAATATTTATGGAATTTCGAAATACAAAAAATGTATTTTCACATAACATGAATAATAAAGAAAATATTTATCAAAATCCGATATATCACTCCTTATTGTATAGTCAAAGTTTATGTGCATATTTAGAAATCAACCATTTAGTTACCGAAAAAGGGAATACATTGTCTACACTTTTACGATTGAATCCATTAGAGCTATATTTATCGCCTTTACTTATAAATAATATTTTATCATTTACATTCCCCTTAATGGATATAATTAATAATAAGGATATTAATTCGACAAGAAGGTACAAAGAAAAGGTAGAAAATGCACTAGTCAAAGGTGAAATCGGAGAAGACGAAGAAATAACTGAAATAAATGAAGTTGTAGAAGACACTGAAAATGATGAAGATAATGAAGAAGCATTATTACATATTAAAAAAATGGAGCAATCAGAACTAATTGAGGGGTTGAAAGAAAAAGGAGAAAATGTTTATAATAGAGCAGTTCAACATTTACCAGAAATGTTCGAATTTTATATTCATATATGTGGTCCAATATTACATTTTGACAATTTAACAAATGGTATAGTAAATCTACATTTAGGTAATTTAATTGCAAAAACAGAATATCCATGTGCTTATAACAAATTTAATTTAATATTTGAGTTTAATGAAACCCAAATAACATGTTTGAAGACATCAAATTTTAATCATAATAAATTGGAATGGCATCGAAGAAAGCCTAAAGATAATAGTAAAAATACATATTCAAACACAGAGGGAAATGTATCTGAAATAAAGGGATTGAATGATGGTAAATCATTTGATCGAGATGCTGACCAAATAAATAGTGGTGAAAAAGAGGGCAATAGTCTGGAAAACAACTTTTGCAATAATATAAAAGATAAATATATCGAAGATGATAAATTTTATATATTACAACCAATTCCAGTTAAGGTATATGTTGAGTACGACTTAAAGATATTAAAAACGAATATAATATTAGATGGTATATTTTTTCAAATAAATCCTGATGCTGTTAGTATTATATTAGCAGTACCAACATCTATCACTAGATATTTGACACGTTTTTATTCTAAAAATAAAAAAGAAGATGAATCATTTAAAAATAAACGAAAAAATAATGCCGAAAAAAAGTGTATCGATGGTAAAGGGGATGAGAATGTTGAAACAAATCCTCAAAATGCATGTGAAAATGATAAAATAAAGAACAATAATGTGAGTACTAATTTGTTGGATGATAATATTAAAAAAGAAGAAACACAATTAGAAGTTTGTAATATAGACAAAAAAAATAAAACTGAAGAAGAATCGTTTTTATATGATATAGATTTTTTGATAAAAACTTCATCTTTTTCTATTAAAAATAGTAAGAATTGCGATATACTTAAATATGAAGCTTGTGGTATATCATACAAGAATTATTTTCAGAAAAAAAAAAAAATTATAAAAATAGAAATCGAACAATTATGGATATGTGACCCAAGTAATAAACAACCAATTTTTTTTACATTAGCCAAAAATATAAATTCAAAAGATGCATATCCTTTTAAATATATTTCAGCATATTTAAAGGAGGAAAAATACAATAGTCTGAATAATATGAATACAAATGATATGACTAAAATATCAAATAGTAACAAAATGTTAAACGAATCAAATTTTGATACGAATGAAAAATATGAACATGGTGATAATAATAATACAGGACATTTGGAGAGGTTTCAATCTGCTCAAAGATTAGAGGAATTTATGCTATCGAATAGTAAGCTTAATGAAAATAGAAATATAGAAAACAATAAATTTTTTGAAATGCCATTTAGAAGTGCAAATAATTTTGATCATAAAAATAACAACGTTGATGGGAATAATGATATTAAAAACAAAAATAATAATAACGAAATGAATGACAATAATAAAAATGCAAATGTGAATGCAAATTGGAATGAAGGGAATAAAAATTGCTACCCATCTTTATACAAAGAAATGATGGATGCAGATAAGTTCGATTTAATAAATAATGAAGAAGTTGAAAATTTTGATAATTATGAAAATGATAAATATATAAATAAAGAAATAAAAAAGTATTTTAATGGAAAAATAGAAGATAATGATGATGACGATTTTATGGATGCTATAGAGGAAAAACAATTGTCTATAAATTTACAAATTATACAAAAACATAATGAAAATAATATTGCGCAAATACATGTTGATTTTATCGTAAGTGATATTGAATTACACTGGAAATATAAAACAATAAAACAAATTTTTAAAACAATGAAAGAATATAAAAATATATTGCAATATGGTATAGAAAAGGATATGAAATATATAAAAAATAAATTAAAAAATGAAAAAGAATTAAAAAACTATAAAATGTTTATTTCTGAACACACTTTAAGAAGTGTTCAAGAGACCTTAAAAAATGTAAAAAATTCTTTAAACATTTTAGACATAAAAGCATCTACACAAAGTACAGAATCAGGGAACAATCAAAATAATATAAATGAAAACAACACTGTTGAAAAAAATGAAACAATTAATCAAGGAAGTTTGCAAAAGTATCAGCAATTTGAGCGCTTCCCTGGTGAGAACAATAAAAAATTAAAGGATTTGAATATTTTTAACGAATACAACAATAAGGAGAAAAATAATGTGGAAAATGAAAACAACGACGTTATTCTTAAAAATGGATTAAATGGTACACTTCCCAAATTATTTGGAGAAGAAAATTCGTATGTAAAATATTTCTTTAATTGCTATGTAAAAAGTGCTTCTTTATCATTTTGGGAAAAAAAAAAAATTTTCTCAAAAATCCAAGTGAGTAATATATTTTATGAAAACAATATATACTTAAATTTTGATCAAAAAATGTTTATAAATATTGAAAAGGGAATTATTTCTATGAATGGTAAAAATATAATTTCTAACAACATTAATGACTATACATATGATTTATTTATATCGAAAAAACGAAAGGAATATATTGATGAATCTGGATATATAGAAAATGATATTAACAATGTAGAAAGTAGTAATCAAAATATTTTGAGTGGAAGTTCAAAGGACAATATAGGTTACAATGATGATGAGTATAGAACCTTGAACAATCGAAAAAATAGTAAAGATACTTTTAACTATATAACAGTAGCTAATTTGCCGGACGAAATAAAAAAACGGAAAGAAACGATGACTCCTAATAAGAAAAAGCAATTTTTATTTGTTGGAAATATAAACGTTTACAATGATAAAAGATATTACAATATATGCATGATGTGTGATATTTCAGGAATATATTATATTTTTTATTTGCGTGATTTAAGATTATTTTTAGAATATTTAGATGACGGTATATTAAATGTTTTCATTAGTAAATCGTATAAAAAAGTTGTACAAGTTGCTCAAGAAAAATACTTTTTATTTCAATTCACAATTGTGGATCCAATTGTTATAATCCCAGAGGATAAAAATATAATATATAATTACAAGGGTCAAGTAAAAGATACTTCTAAGTATGATAAAGATACAAAAAATAATGAAAATAATAGTAGTAATAATAACAATACTGACTTAAATAACGAAAACAATGACAATCGAGGCAGTAATAATAAGTGTATACCTTATATTGAATCGTACTTGAAATTCCATTTAAGTATGTTGAAATTTAAAAATGCTTACACCAAAAACTGTGCAGAAGAGATTGTATTAAGGCAAAGAAATGAAATAAAACAAAGGAGAATGAGAAAGGAAAAAAAACGAACAAAATACAAATTAAAAAAAAAAAAAGTGATAAAAAATAGTAATGATCAAAAAGTTATCAGCAAAGGGGATAATGAAAATGCTGGAGATGGTTTAAGTAATGATGAAGGAAGGAATAGCGCAGATAGTAAGCATAAAAAAAATAAACACGTGAAAATAAAAGAAGATAAAGGGGATTGTGACTTAATTTTAGGCAGAAAAAGTTTAAATAATGAAATGGATAATAGTCAAGGAAACAATAATATTAATATGTTTGATTCAAATAAAAAATATGATTTTACATTATATGTTGATTTGCTAGATATAGAAAGTATGGCGTGTGAAAATGGAGGGAGTAAAAATATCGAAGGGAATATTTTACACAAAATTGATATTGGATTATGCTTATTAAGTAGAAAAGATGAAATTTTTATATTTTTTAATGGTAAAGATTTATGTTTAGATTTAACTGTTTATCAACTTAGATTTTTATTAGATATAATAAATGAAAACTTTTGCTACAAGAGTTATTTCCCTATGTGTTTTATATGTGATAAAAATATTGACATCGATAATATGCTAGATGCTGAATTATTCAGGAAAGGGAATATTGCTTTAAACAATTTAAAGTACAAAGATGTAAATATTAATAATAGTAATATAAAAAATGATGAAGAAACTGATGAAAAAAAGCACCATATGACAAATAAAAATGATAAAGTTTCTGAAGATAATACTAGTGGAAATAATTCGAACTTTAATACTGAAGAGAATGATAATAGCGAAATGAAAAATAATAATTTTATTCTTAAAGATACCAACAAAACTGATGGAATTCGAAAAAACGGAACAAAGTTTTATGCATATATAAATTTAGAGAGTTTAAAAGTAAAAACCTCTTTTGATAATAATATCCCTGTTGCTATAATTACATTTCAAAACATTAGTATATCTTTTGAGTTAATTCTTTTGGACTTTTATTATATATATTTTTTCAATTTATATAGTACATCTTTGTATATTGATGATGTTAGAAATGGATCGGTTAACTATTACAAAAGAGTTGCTTATTGTTGCATTGAGAATGAGATGAATAAAAAACGAATCAATAGGACTACCAAATATGTAGGAAATGTGAAACTTCGTGAAAGGAGCTCTGATTTTGTTTCTCATACTGCTAGGGCAGATAGAGATCAGAATAATCATAATAATAGCAGTAATAATAAAATAAACTCGAACTCTAGCTGTGCAATTGAAAGTGGGACCTCGATAAATGGTCAAAGCAATAGGATTATTTGTAATGGCGCGAATCAAAACCTCGATGAAATATACGAAAATAATAATTATAAAAGTTTACTAAATTATGTGTTTGATAATAATGTTTTTTTAAATGAGAGAAAAAAAAATATAAAACAGAAAGGAATAAAAATAAAAATAAACTCATTTATAGAAGATTTATTACTAAGTATAGAATTAGATGATGCTTATATTTGTTGCTTTTTTGTTATATTTATAGACATTTATAAATTTTTATCAACTGGGTTTAATCTGAGTACATTGCATTTATATCCAAAACCATCACCCTATATTGTATCTAACAAATATTATAATAATAAGAATAGCAACATAAATAATAGTATAGATAATGGAATGGAAAAACTGGAACCAGAAAATAAAGAAAAATCAGGAAATTCACAATTACCTGAAAAGAAGAAAAAACCTAAAAACGAAAAGGAGAATATCAATTCAACAAAAATTTTAAATAAAGAAAGTTATATAAAAGAACTATTAAAAGGTGATAAAAATCAAAAAATTACTAACATAAATGAACTATTAAAAATGGATAATAAACCTATTCATATAGACTTTAAAGTAAATAATGGAAATTTTATTTTATTTACAAATTTAGAAAATGTAAACCATCCAATAATTATGTGGTCGAATAATTTTGTTTTTTCTTTTTCGCTATCAAATGGATGTATCTTATTTAGGAAAATATATGCAATCGATAGTAAAATTAAAAGGATTAATTATGTGAATAATTCTATAAGATTAAGCACAAATACGATTTCAAATTATTCTAGTATATTCAATAATAATAATAAAATGGACAGTATAAACGTTTCTAACCTCCTTCACAACTACCATAAGAAAAATATTTTGTTATGTGAAAATTTAAATGTAATTGGTGAAGCTATTTATGAATCAGTTGATACAAAAAAAGAGAACTATATAATAAAAAAAAATATAAAAAAAAAAGATCATCCTCAATTTATATCTGTTTTTGAAATTGATTTAAATATAAGTAATTTTGATATTAGACTATCTAATGATGATGTTGAGATTTTATTAAAAGCTTCGTCTACTTTATTTGGTGATGTACCAAGTGCTTATACAAATATTGCAATTGGCACTGTTACACCTCCTGTTATATTTATACATCGAAAAATTAAAAGTATATTTATGAGAAATAACATTTTTTTTATAAGTAAGGGTATGAAAGGAAAGCACGATACAATAAATGATTTGGAAATAACAAATTTGAATAGAATTAGGAAAATAGAAAAAGTTGGAAAAAAACAAAGAGATATATTTGAAAATAATTCAATAGTGCCTGGAAAAGAAAAAAATGAATTAAAAGTTAGAGATGATATAATAGAAGATTTTAAATATTTTGAACGTATAAAAAATAATGACTGCTCAAAAAATTTAGCAAATGGGAAGGATAAGAGAGAATTAATATTATCCGAATCGAGTTATAATAATAATATGGTTGAAAATTCTGCATACAATGGGGAATATGATTCATCAGCGTATTCTAATTCTATTGATTCTAATTTGTGGTATTTTGAAAGCAATACCTCAGATACATTACATTCGAAAATATTTACAAAAGAAAATGAATCGGAATTAGATACAAATACTACTAAAACGAACACATATAAAGATATAAAAATAAATATTAAATTGAATAATGTTAAATGTACATTTATTAACGATGTCAAAAACGCTATAGTTCCAATTATAAGGATGACATTTAGTATGGATATAAAATTGCGTTTTTATACAGATGAATGCTCATATATTATAAATTGTTTAAATTCGAATATAGAATATTTTAATAATTGCATTGGTGAGTGGGAACCATTTCTGGAAAAATGTAACATATCATTAGATGTGCATAAAGTATTACCAAGTGATATATATAGTGAAGATATTGAATCTATTAGAACCCCTATTAGTATTATAAAAATAAACAGTGCTAAAGCTTTATGGTTTAATATTACGCCGCAGTTGGTTAATTTGCTTTTTATGTTTGTTCCAGTTTTTTGGGAAAAGGTTCTTAATGGGTTAAAAAGTAAGAAGGAGGCAAATTCAATTAATCAAGAGCATATGCAAGAAAAACAAAACGAGAGCATTATGGAAAATAACGAAATTGAAGAGGCTAGTAAAAAAAGGAATTATGATAAGGGTACTTACGATCGAGATTTGGAAAGATTGTTATACAATCAGGATGATAAAAATAGTGTAAGTATATCAATTCACACAAGTACAAATAACGAATATGCCAGTGTAATGATTAATAAAAGAGAAAATAAGAAATCCAAAAGTATATATGAAGATTCTTCATCTATTTTTGATGTAATTCCCGATGGTGCAGATGAAAATAAATCGATGGATTTTCATTTAGATAGTTTTTTGAAAAAAGAAGAAACTGGAGAGGCAATATATCCAATCGAAGATAACTCAATTATATATTACGTTAATCTAACAAGCGATTATTATTATGCTTTTGTTATGCCTGATCGCAGTAGCGAAGATATGAAATATGACTGTGGGCGAACAACGATGATAAGAAATGGGCATGAACTGAATACGCGGCAAGATACAGTTAGAAGTTATAGTAATAGTAACAACAAGAAAGAGACCCTTGATACACACAAGGGAAAGAATAGAGATAGCTACGATAAAATGAACGTTGATTTTGAAAATGGAGAAAAAAGAGGAGTGAAATATAGATATTATAATAGTATTGAAAATGAGGACATTGACATAAGGCGATATTTACCAGAAGTATATACTAAAATAATAACTACTAATGAATTAATATCATTAGACGAGCTATTAGTAAATGAAATAGGTAATAATACATTAATAGAAAAAAAAGATTTATACTTATATTTGATACCTATTCCTCCAACCAATATAGTAAATACACTTCATGAAATGTTTATTAATATAAGTAAACGAGATATTGTTTTAGATTTAATGATAACAAAAAATACTCAAAAAACTATTGAAAATTTATTATCATACAATAATTTAAGGAATAGTAATGCTAATAATATTTTGATTGAGAATAGAGGTAATCTAAAAGATGGTTTATATTTTAAGGATTGCAAAGGTAAGGGAGCATACTACACAGATATTGCGTCTATTATTAGTGGAGAGAAAAAGAATAAAGATGATATAAATATGGTTTCTGAAAAATTTAATAAGGGAAATAAGTCGGTTGGCTATTTAGATGATACGAGCAGTAATGCTCCAACTTATGAAAAGATGGAAACAGAATTAGCAAAAGGAGAAAGTCATTCATCTTGTTTAGGCGATGATTCTTCACTTAAAGAGAAGCGTGATAAGTGCATCGAAGGAGATGAAAATAATGAGAGTGGACAGTTAGATAGTGATAGCGAACTTTATGAGGAAGAATATTATAGCGAAATAAGTAATGATGATGAGGATAGTGAATGGGATAGTGTAAATGCATATGATGGTTATGATAATAATACTGCTTTTAATATTATAGAAAAAGTTAACAAAAACAATAATATATATTACTACTTTAACAAAAAAAATATAAATAATATAAAAAGGAAGTTGTATAGCAATTCAATATTTTCAGCTAATAAATTTGTGGGCCCATTTTTAAAAAATTCAGAATGTGTGATGATAAATTTAATTAAAAATAGTTGTACTTCACTAAATACAGCATTGAAAAATAATAATGTAATTCATGTAATAAGTCCAAGCGATTATGTATTTAACGAAATTGGAGAAAACAATGATAGTTTTGGTAATATGAATAGTAGTAATAATAATATTAACAGCAAGAACAAAAAATATAATGGAAAAAATAAAATGGAAAACAATAAAAAGGACAGTAATAATTACGAAGCTATATTAAATAAGGAATATATCAACCAAGAAAATAAATTAGAACAATTAAACGAAGAAATAAACAAGCAAACAAATTTGGCATATAAATACAGATCGAAAAATAAATGTCTACCTCAAAAATCAATGTTCGAAACAATATGTGAAATAATATCACCTATGCCTAATTATAAAATATTATTTATGTCTTCAACGGTCAGAATTATAAATAAATGTGGTATACCATTAGAATTTTCATTTTTTGATACATTGAAAACTCCTATTTTATTAACATCATTAAAAAACAGAACGATAGACTCCAGCATATTATATCCTAATCATAGTGATTCATTTAAAAATTATAAAGTGTCAAATAGTTTAAATATTAATCCCAATATTAAAATAATACAAAAGAATACAAACTTAAGTTATACTGTTATATTAAATCATGGATATTTACTTTCCCCCCCTGAATGTGTATTTTATGGCCAATCCCAAGTATATTTATCATTTAAGCCTGTAAATTTGGTTAGGGACAAAAACGATTATTATTACATATCAAATGGAGCTAATATCCGAGATACCAGTAACAGTATGGAAAAGTGTAATATTGATGATACAAATGAAAATACTAAAAGAAGTAGTTGTACTGCTTCTAACGAAGACTATAATAATGATGAATATTTGAGCCCATCAAATTTTGAAAAATGGGAAAATGAATTATCTGATTGTTCTTATATTAACATAGATAATGGATGGTCTGACATTTTCAGTTCAGATATATCACAAGGAACGTATGTGAAAAAATGTAAAGTTGTTGACAATAGAAACATGAACGAACGAACTGGAATAGCAACATCTACTATTAGCAGCAGAAGTAGTAATAATAGCTATTTATATTTTTTAGTAAAAATTGAGCATAAAATAAGTGCATTACCAGCAGAAAAAAACATAAGGATAATTACAATATATCCACATGTTAGTATAGTGAATACTATTCCAGCGTTAGTAGATATTATTATGACTTCTGAAGCTACAGAGGAAACACAAACTAATTATATTAATGAAGAGAAGATAAGAATTGATATGTTAAAAAATAAGAAAGTTAAATTATTAAGGCAAAGTAAAGAAATAAGTTCTTATTTAAATAAAATAAATCATGTGAAACAAAACAATTCCGTTAATTCAAATACTTCAAAAGCTTTAGAAGCTAAACGTATGGTAAATAATGAAAGAGTATATATACATGAATATAATAGATTAGAAAAGGAAATAGGAAATATTGACCATGAGATAAAAATTTTGAAAAAAGATTTAGCAGCACGGGCATTGAATAACGGATATGTAAATAAACGATTAAATCCATTTTCTATTTTCTATATATATGAAATAAAGAAATATACGTGTCTAAATTTAAAAATGAAAATTGGAAATTCTCAATGTGAATGGTCAGATAGAATTCATTTAGATGAAGATGATGATGAAACAATGGCAAGATTATCATTAAATTTTAAAAAATTTGCATCGATTGAAGTAGAAATAATTAAAAACTTTAATGGATATTTTAATTCGTTAAATAGTATATTAGGAAATAAAAACCTATATATTTTTTCATTACCTAGATGTTTTATTGATAGAACAGGATTAGGTATTAAGGCAATAAATTCAAATAAATATTATCCTATAATTAATGGAATAACGTTATTAGGTGATAATTCTCAAATTGATTTATTATTACCTCATAAAACATACAATAATAGTATTGATGGTATTAATAATAATGGAAAAAAAACAAAACAAAGAAATAATTTTGATGATATTTTTAATGATTTTAACTATCCTGTTCCTTGTGATAACTCTTTAATATTATTTAATGCAAATTTACCTCCTATTGGTAGTTATACAGAAACAAATGTTGTATGCAATAATTTCTATTATACTTTTTGTTTGAATACAGAAAAAATAAAAACTACAAATATCCCATATATTATAAGTAGAATAATTACAGTTGTACCTCAATTTATTATTAGTAATAGGCTTCATTACCCTCTTTTGATTAAGCAGTTTCAATTAGATCAAATCCAGGGCGTTAGAGAAAATGACACATCTCCTTTATATTTTATCAAAAAGCATAACGTATTATTGTTCCAATTTAAAATGTTTGAAATGGGAAAAAAGAACAAAAATATAAATTATATTGAAAGCAATACTTATAGTAACAGTGGAGCTGGTAGTTATGATAATAATAAAAACGAAATGAATATAATAAATAAATCTAGCAAATATAGTAAAAATATGTTTTGGTCATCTGTAATATTCCCAAGTGAAAATTTTGTTGGATCAAATTATATGGTGCTTAACAACGGCGGAGAAAAAGACGAATCTGATGTATATGTTATTACTTGTATACCTAATATGGGTACTAAAAATATAATAATAGAAAAATTGGAGAAAAAAATAAATAAAGGATATATAGCGTATAATAATTCTAGCTTGGTTAAATATTTAAAAATTAGAACATTTCATGATGATGCCCATAATTTAAAAATTGGAAAAAATGGTAGCAATGATGGTACTAATAAACATTTGGATAAAAATCTTCTACTGAACAACTTTTTAAAAGCTAGTGATATGGAACATTATTTTAATGTTGAATATAATAAATATAGTTTTTTAGGTTGGGTAAACCCATTTATATATATATCAAGAAATATTCAAATAGAAATAGTATTACATGATATGAATATAATACCTAGAAGCCCGCTTATTTTAAAATTTGCTTCATTTAATTACTCTCAAAAAACATATAATATTAACTATTTTAATATAACATTTATTATTTCTATTGAATATATAGAAGATTTAATAAGTATAAAATTGACTCATAGAATTAATTCACCAAAGGGATTGTGTGATATTAATGAGATGAATATTATGGGAAAACATTTAAAAAAAAATTATATAAGCACTGAAACAAATACCGATAAAAATGTTTTGGCTATATCAGGGTTTAATTGTGTTGTGGATGGAAATGATAGAGATGAGAATGATGAAAAGAAGTATTCAACTAAATCATCTGAAATAAAGTCATATAACAAAATAGAAAGTATAGACAAATACGAGATAATGAATGATAATATTGGGACGCAGGGCATTGGAAATGTAGCAAATAGTAACAAAATAGGTAGAGATATCCCTTCTTATAATAAAAATAGATATATAGAAAAAAAAGTAATTGAGCAAAATGAATATAATTATGTTATGAACATTTCCGAAAGGGGAAGAAGTAGATACAGTGTCGAAAATAATAATAATAGTTTTTATAGTAATAGAAAAGAATTAATAAAAGTTATTAACAATACATATAAAAATGTCCATGTAATATTAAACCTTACACAAATTGGGGCAAGCATAATATCTAATATATTAAAAGAAGAAGTTTTTTTTATTGAGTTATCAAAATTATGTGCACTATTTTATATGAAAAATGAAGAAGAAGTTATTGATATAAAAATTACCGATGTTCAAATAGATTGTCAATTAGAATCATGTAAAAAATGTGTACTATTAGCAAATAGAGGGTTAAATTTGGATTCATCTTCTTCAGGAAATAATAATAATGGAATAGTAAGTAATACTGGAAGAGGAGATCAAGGAGGATTATATAAATTAAGAAATGGAAGTACGTCATATAATGAAGAAAATGAAAGAGCTGAAGCATATGATGAGGATGGTAATCGATATGGTTCCAATAATGATGTATTTTCCAAAAGTATAAACAATAATGATGAAAAGACATTTTTAAACGTATATGTAGAAAGATTATTTATATCACATAATGATGTTATATTTAAGAAAATTCAAGTATTATTAGATGATATAGAAATAGAAATGGATTCAGAAACATTAAATGGTATAAATTTGCTAATGGCTGAATATATTGAAGGTATAAATATTATACAAAAGAAAAATTTACTATATGAAGAAATTCAAAAATGGACTGTACTGCCAGTATATGTAAACTATAAATCACCTGATATTCCATTAGCTATAAATATCCAGTACATGCAAATAAATAAATTTACGTTAATAGTTTGGTGCTCATTTTTATTAGATAAAATGCATATGCTTAGTGACTTACTTAGAATCGGACTAAGAATATTAATGGTGTCAGGAAAGTTAGAATTATTAGGTGCACCAGTAACATTAAATCAAGAAATTTTTAATGATATTCGTGTAAGTATCAAATCATTTTATGCTTTATTAAAAGATAAATATAGTCACTCCATATTAGCTTGTCTCGGATTTATTGTTGGGTATAGTAGTTTAATAAATATACCTAAAATTCCATTAGAAATTGGTAGAAACACTATTGGATTAGCCGTATATGCAGTTGACAATGTTAGTGTGGGTATTGGAAGTCTATTATCGAATCTTACATTTGATACGGAATATATTAATAGAAGACAAAAAGAAAGAAATTTTAAAACGAATACTAATATGAAAGAAGGTTTATTAAGTGCTGTTAAAAATATAGGGGAAGGAGTTTTAAGTTTATCAAATATTGTAACTAAGCCAATTGAGGGTGCACAAAAAGAAGGAGTAGGCGGATTTTTTAAAGGTATAGGTAAAGGCGTCGCAGGATCTTTAGTCAAACCATTAGATAAGGTAGGACAAGCTGTTTCAGATGTAACCCGAGGTATAAAAGCAGAAGTTTCAAAACCAATAGGTGGGTATAAATATAAAACAAAAAGGCATAGAAAACCTAGAATGTTATGGGGTGAATATGGTAAAATAAAAGAATATAACACACAAGAAGCTGAATTAAGAGAATGTTTGGGATTGAGGTTTTCTGAAAATATAATGAAATGCTTAACTATACATAAACAACAAAATGACCCACCTTCGCATTATGCTTTACTATTATACCCTAAAGTTATTATTTATGCAAATTTATATGCAAACATATATCCCAATTCTTTTTCAAATTCGAAAAATAATAATGATTTTGCAAATGATAAAAAAGGTGATATTGTTATATGGTCTATTAAAATTGATGAAATTTCAGAAATTAGAGCATCGAGCCATGGTCTCATAATACGAACTACTAATGAGAATGTCAATAGTGTTTATAAAATACCTTGCAATAATGCTTTACTTATTAATAAAATATATAGAGAATTACATAACTCAAAAAATTCTATCAAATCGACAATTATATTGGGTAATAGTATTTTGTCTTTGCGTCCGCCCTTATAATATGAGGACGATATAATGATGGAGGAAAAATCACCAGGAATATCGTAAGATTATATCCTTTATGTATACATACCTATACAAATAAATTTTTCTAGAAATATGCAATGAAATATAAAAATGCTGCTTGATTCGGCATTGTTCACATTTTCCTCGCATATTTTTTATCATTATTTATTTTTTTCATTTTTTTCCACATTCTTTTTAATTAAATTTTTTTTTCACCCTCAATAAATGTCTCTATTTAAGAAAGATTCGTTGTGATTAATTTGAGTTAAATGGTATACAAAATAAAAAACACATGTTCTATAATATATTATTATACCCCTTGAAAATATATATTTTGTTTTGTTTAAATGCTGGAAAACTAACTGAAAAAATGGCATAGAAATGTTTTCTCAGTATGCACATTAAATAATAAATGTATGTATATATGCATTCATGTCACAAATGTGAAGAGAAGTATAACATTTATGGGAAAAAATAATAAAATATGAAATTTTAAAATGCAGTCAACATTTTTGTATAAAAATATTATTTTGGAGGCAATAATCTATTTGTTAAAGTAGGGGATATTTTTAGTGGTGTTGCAGCTATTTCTGTTTATATTATTATTTTTTTTTTTTCATTTTGCCATTTTTTCATTTGCTATATCCATCAAATGATAATAATTGCTTCACTAAATTTGCAAATTTCCTATATACAAATATCTTGCTTTCACAGTGAATTATTCCGTTTATTAATTTTTTATTTATTTATTTATTTATTTATTTATTTTAATGGGCCAATTTTTTGTGGATTATTATGCAATAAAATTAAAGCGTAAAGAGTGAGGCACAACTATCCCCGCATAATGTACGAATAAGCATAAATATATATACATAAATAAAATATGCATTGCCAATACATGTAAATAATACCATATTTCGTACATAAACGTAATTATATAATTGTTACTACTGTGGGTATATATGAATGAGCATAATGGATAATTCTTCCCATATAGAAAAAGTAAATTCGGCGAGAATGAGAAATAGTAAAGATTATCAAAGAAAAACGAATAAAAATGAATCAAAATTTCGAAATTTTTGTGGACCTACTAAATTTATGTTAGATGTACCAAATATAGATGATGGGTTGAAATTTTTAAAGCATGAATTGGATAGTAGTATCCTTGATTTTAGTTATAATACAATGTTTTTAAATGAAAAAATAGATCGATTAAATGATATTGAAAGCAACATGCGTATGCCTATGGAACTACCTATGTTGTATTCATTAAATATGGAAAATGATGAGGATATTGATAAATGGATCAAGGACCAAAATAAATGTGATAAAGAAAACGATTTAAAAAGCAATAAAAAATGTAATCATATTCATTTAACTGAAAAAAATAATGAATATTTTTCAATGATTCCATTTGTTTCTAAATTTGAAAAAAATGATTTTGACTTATTAAATAAAACTATACCTAATTATATTAAATATGTGAAAAATAATATTTTGAATAATGAATATAAAATAGGAAAAAAACATATGGGAGATGATATTCAAATTGATAACCCTGACAATGCGCTAACAGGCGAGGTCGATAAAAGTAACATAAAAAATAGCAAGGTTCTGTATAATCACTATTTTAAACACCCATTTAATAAATTTACAAAAGTAAAAAATATATATCCTATTATTCCACATATTTCTGGGTGGAAAGGTAAATATGTGCAAGGTGTTATGGAGATAGAAAGCGCAAATAATATGATGGTTATTAAAAAATGTGATAATAATATAAAATCTGTAAAATATAATGGTCAAGGAAACGACAACCAAGTAAATGATATTAATCAAAATGATGATACAGAAAATAGCAGAAAATTGCATCTCATTTTACACTTAGTTGAAAAAACACGAGATAAGCATGTATATGGGCTGTATAAAAACCAAGAAATCGATGAAAATAAAAAAGATAGGAACATAAATATCCATGATATGGACAATTTTTTGAGTGATGGCGTTTCCAATGAAAAACAAAATGATGTAATTGTTGACAAAATTGAAAAAATTGAAAATGGTCACAATGTAAAAAATAAAAAATCCACTAAGAATGACGCGAACAAAAAGGAAAATACTATCATTACAATGACAAACAGCAAAAAGAGAAAAATAAGCCTCAGCAAATTTCTCATAAAAAAACACATTTTAAAATTGCAAAAATTGGAAAAAATAAAAGCAGAAATGATGACATCTGGAATGGTAGTTGAAGGTGAAATAAATGAAAAAAGTGATTTATTATTTAAAAAAAATAAAGGGACAGAAAACAATGGTGTTGGAAATTTGTTAAAACAGGATGAAAACAATGTTGATAAATTTGATGAAAAAGAAAAAAACAAAAAAGAGGATAGTAATGAAGATGATCATAATAAGGAACAATCTGATAAGCAGGTAGAAGAAGTATATGAAAATGTACAATCCTTCAAATATGTGAGAGATTATAAATCCCCTTCATTTTCTGCAAATGAAAAGGATCAATTTTCATATATACTTAGCTTTTCAAAAAAACATAAATTAGCTTTTCTATTACCTACTATATCAAAAAAAATTATTTTTTCGAAAACTGGCCAACAAAAAAGAAACAAATTTATTATATTAAAAGAATGAGCCGTATAGATGATGGTAAAAATGGAGAAATACGATACATTAATGTATAACTATGAATAATTGTTTTGATACTTGGGGACATTCTAAACAATCGCAGATCGACATATTTAATTTTAGAAAAGTTACATATCTATTTGCTTCATATTCTTTCTTTTTTTTTATTGACAGAAATAAGAAAAAGGGAAATTCGAAAATTATTTATTTTCTTACAGGCAATATAAGCTATCCGTCTCTGAACATGCGTGATATCATTGTTGTTTCGTTTTTTTTTTTTAATTTTTCACTATTTGCTTCATAGTATATTTCATTACATTTTTTCCCATTTTTTTTAAGGCACTAGGCCTCTTCTCCAAACATATCTTATCAAAAGAAAAAATCATGCATGTATTTCCAGTTAAATGCATATTTTTGTCTTAACAATGCTAATCCTTTTCCTAGTACTAAATTAATTTGATATTTATACGCAGGATAAGAAGACAATAATTCTTCATATTTGCTTTTTAAAAATTCGATATGTTCATTTATATTTTGTATTTTAAAGGACGCTAAAACATGCGTTCCTGCTAAACCAGTAGATCGAGATGATTGTTCTAATATTTCATTAATATGATCACGTAAATCTTCCAATATAAATAAAACATCAAATAATTCATTAATTTTTTTTTTTTGATCGATTATAGACTTATCATTTTCATACCCTTTGATTTTTTCTTCTATATCATTTAATCGTCCTTCCCAAATTGGAACATTTAAAACCAAATTTACTGAGTCGTTCCAATTGCTTGTTATGATATTGTTGTACAAATTTTCCATATCTCCCTTTAACTCTTCTTTGCCTTTCACATTGTTGTATAAATATGTAAAGTAGTTTCTTTTATTGCCAGGAAAAAAAACTTTCTTCGTATTAATTTGATGACTATTAATGTTGCCACAATTATTAATTTTGTCTATTAAGTAACAGTATCCCCTATTTTCTTGAATATATTTATGTCCCTTACTATAAGGTGTATTTTTTACTCTCTTGAGATGCGCATATCGAAATGATGCTATCATTTTTTATGGAGTATTGAATATGTGATAAACACAAGTTGAGAGGGGCGTGCCGAAATTAAATAAAATCCTCTCAAAATTGATGAGAAGTGTATTATACTATGCACATGCTTATTTACGAGTACATGCCTAAGCGCTATTTGCTAAATTTTGTGATTTTTCATAAGAAAATTTATAGTTTGTGTGTGGAGAATATTACTAAAATACATAGAAAGCTGAATGAGAAAACATGGAAGAAAAATAAAAAAAAGAAGATAAATAGCAATAAAAAATATTCTCTAAACACATCGATTTTAACTACAATATTAAAAGGGTATTTAATTAATTTATTTTTTGTTTTAAGTATTCGAATTCAGTATTGCACGACTAGATATTTGTTTTATATTTTTTCAAATAGCAAATTATTTTATTTCTCCTTAAATTGATATATGGAAAAAAATATATAAATAAAAAATAACAGCAATAATAATAAACATTTGCCTTACATAATAGTAATATGCAATATATAGCTATATGTAATGGTGAGTGAAAATCAGTTAAATGTGGGGTAAAAAAGAGTGTATATACCTTTTTTTTAAAAAGAAAAGTTTTATCTGTGCAAAAAAAAAAATTAATTAAAATTATTAATATATGTGAATGTTAAGCATATGGATTTTTTATTAAAGGAATATACATACACAATAGGATGAAATATAAAATAGTGAAAAAAAAATTATATTGTAGATGGTGTATATTCTATTATGGCTTGTAACGAATATTCAAAAAAAGTTCATGATGATTTGAATACAAATCCAAACACAGAAATAATTGCATGCACACGTTCATGTACTTGTTTAAACGATGAAATGCGAAAAATGATAATATACATTTTCTGTAAAATAAAAGAATACGCTACACACTACTTTATAGCCACATAAAAAATAAGGGAATAAATATAATAAACAATTTTGAGAGAAAAGCATAATATGCGGAACCAATTTTAATATTCATAAAACCAGTTATTTTATCCATTTTACACATACATGTAAAAGATGCTGATTGAGGTATTGCTCCAACAATTGAGAAAATTCTAATTTCATTATTTCCATGTATATCTTCATAGTATTCTATATTTCCAATATTTAATTGTGAATCCAAATAAGTAATTTCCGAAGATTTTAATTCATTAGTTAGTGGCTTATATATTTGGAAAAAACAATCTGGAATTATAGTACCAGGGCAACTAATACCAATTAAATGGTCATAAAATGGTTGTGATATTTCTACATTACAATTAATATTTGTATTTTCATTATACTTCAATAAATTCATATTATTAGTAAATGTGCGAAAAGATAAATCTTTTGAAAAATTACATCCGTATATAACCTTTTCATCATAATCTGGCTTTACTACAAGGGTATATATATTTGCTTCATCAATTTTACATTTACATTCAGCAGTAGCATTATTTGATTTTACATATATTGGGGCTTTAAATATTGCAAAATCTTTGTGGTAAATAATTTTATTAGTTTTATACAAATCTCCATTTTTACTTTCGTCATTTTTTTGAAAACATTTATTGTCAATTTGTTTGCACGCTAGCACTAGTAACTCACCTTCTTTTAATCCGATCTCTAATTTATAATTTATAAAATCATTTTTGTTATATGCATCAAACAAGTAAGGGTATTTTTGATCTGTTAAATTAACAGATACTATTTTATGGGGATATTTTAATACAGTTACATGCACTAATGCACTTCTTCCATCAATATGAGATATAACTTGTTCAGTATTATCACAAATGCAATAAAATTCTATATCTTTATTATTAAATGGCGATATTTGAATAATCCTTTCACTATAATCTTGATTAGTATCATTTTCTTCAAGTGTATATTCTATTAATCCTGTTTGTTCT
The DNA here is from genome assembly GCF_900002375.2 of Plasmodium berghei ANKA. NCBI lineage: Eukaryota > Apicomplexa > Aconoidasida > Haemosporida > Plasmodiidae > Plasmodium > Plasmodium berghei. The sequence goes on from NC_036171.2 coordinate 2,276,358, forward strand.
ATTGGTATTTCTGTTTTTCCTTCAATATCTGAATATACTTTTGCAAAACAATTTTCTGGTAGCAATTTAAATTTAGATTTTGGGTCATCCTGTTTAGGTATAATTAGTTTTATTTTATCATAAATAAAATATGAATTTATACTACATATTACTGATCTTCTTTCAACAATATCAGGTTCTAAATTATGAATTCCTTCGGTGGAAAAGTCGCATTTGTATCCTAAAAATCCGGATGTTTTTATATTCAATTCATCTGGAGAAACATACTCATTTTTACCAACTGACGATTTTATAACTAATACAAAATAAAAAAAAAAGTAAAAAAAAAAAAGAAAAAAACGGCTGTTCCCAAAAAAGTAGAGCATTATTAAAGAGAGAAAAGGGACACACACGGCAAAAATGCAGAAAAAAATTACTCTTCTTTTACTTCACTACATATATTCACTGATTTATTTGCACTTGATAACTTTGATGTGCGGGGAAGTGTGCGTGGGTATTGACGTATGCTTATATATGCCTTCTTCGTTTTATCTAAGCTTAAGCAATATTATACCCATAGTTTTGTATGATTTTCGATTCGTTCAAAATACCATACACATGTATGTATGAATGGATATTTATTGAATAAAAATATCTTTGTGAATTTCGAAAAAAAAATAATGCATATTTTGAGAAATATTTTTTTATGTCTATTATTCCAATAGGCTTTCCGCGAAAAATTGGATCAATACATGCACAAAAATATATAATAACATGCGCATATTGTAGAATGAATTCCCACTATTGATAGTTTTATATTATCAGTTCATAGCAATACATGTAAATAAATATATATATAATATAACTAAAAAAATGATGATGGATGAAGAATGACCGTATTTCTTACTTAACATGCATTAAACGATGCGCATATAAATTCATAAAAAATATATTACCTACATTTCATACCTAAATTAATATTATTATATAAACATTTATTATATTATTGTGATGCGATATAATTTTAATTAAAAAATAAAAATATTTCATATCTCAATAATTTTTTTTTGAAGAATTTAAAAATACAAGAAATAAAAGCTTGGGAGTAACATATATGTTTTTTTCCCCTTTTTATATCTATTTGAATGACTACTATTATTTTTGTCTAATTTTATCATTAGCGTTATGTGGATTTTGGATATTACTTTCAAAAGTACACTAATTTTTATTTTTTAATTTATTTAGTTCATATCTACATTTTTTTTATTATATTTGAAAATATTTAATACGATTATTAGAGTAATTGGATTTAGAATGTATTAACACACACACACATATATATACGGCTATATGGAGGTATTTTATTTCTCCCTGTTAATATTTCTAAAAAACTAACAATTTTAAATATTATAAAAGTTATGGATTTTATTCCTAATAATTAAATTGTTTAAAATATATAAAAAAAGATATTATGTTGAATGATTGGCTATTGAGGATAGTTTTTTCATCAATAAAAAGTTTTATGTATTAAGACGATAGAAGCAGATCAATCTGAATATATAGATGCACATGGATATTGTTTTTCTATAGTAAATAAATTTATATGAATTAATGGAAAAAAGTTGTATAAAATTGAGCATATAAAGTGTAATGTATAAAATGTTGAGATATTCCAAATATCCCATTGTTGTGCATTCATACCCATACGAAATGTTACTATGAATGGAAATAATTTGTTTACTGTTTATTTCTTTCCACTAAAATAATGATATATTTATCATAAAAATATTAATTTAAAAAAATAATAGTAATAATTATTTGCATATTTGTATTCCCTTGTGTCTGATAACGTGATTGGCTCTCAAAAGCTTTGTTCATTGCTCACATATATACATATATTTATTTTTTCCCATTGGCATTTGCCATCTAGAATAAATAAAAAATCGAAACAATGATTGATAATAAAATAAAGCTAATAAATATATTTTTGGAAGATGATATTTTTAATTCCATAATTCCCTTTTTTCCATCATGTTCACAAACACATCGTACGGTTTCGGATTTCTCAGGTATAGTTGGTATACCAACAATGTGTGCAGAAAGTTTGGCATTGTAATAATATTCTATATCAACAGTTCTTAAAACATCATCTAATAAAAACGTTTGAAATACATTATTTCCGTTTTTATATTTTTTTTCATACAATACATGTTTAAAACAATGAGCAGGCGTTAAATTGTATGGGCATTTTAATCCTGCGGCATTACTGTTTTGACCTCTACCTATATGAACAGTGCATATTTCTTCATCATTATTTATTTCACTTAATGCAAAACCATTTTTATATAAGCCTTTTCCTTTAGGTACTGTAAAATCGCATCCATCTATGTTTTCTGTTTTCTTGGCCTTAAATACAATATTTGCAATGCCACCAACATTGCTAAAAATCAAATGGAATTTGCAATTAATATCTTTGAGAAATACTGTTGGCATTCTCATAGATAAATTATAATCCAATGGAATAGATATTTTCATATTAATAATTTCCTTACAATTAAAGTTTGTTCTGGTTTTACCATCATATTTTAAATGAACAATTTCTCCCTCTTTTAATTCAATAACTTTATTATCAAGTGAACCTACTTGTGTACTACGAGTAATATGATAAATATTTTGTGGAGAATTTTGTTGATTGTTTAGAATAATTTTGACTAATCCTAACTTTCCTTGTAATTTTATATTTTCTCCATCATTTTTAATAAGCTCGCGTTTTGTTTTGGAGTTATCACACCTACAATATATTGTTTTATCAATATTATATAAACTTGGAATTAATATAATATTTAAATCAAAATCACTAAAATCTTTTGATATTGAATATTTTTCTGGAATTTTAAGTTCTTCTAATTTGTGTGCGCTGTCTTCAGATTTATATGGAGAATATAAATTTGACGAAAAACATTTTGACGGTACCTTTTCCATATGCTCATAGTCGTTATAATTTTTTTTGGGGCATACCAAGGCAATATAATCTGATAAACTAGGATTATTTATTGTACATCCTACTTCTTCAATATCCCCAGTTGTGTTTATACTTGGAAGAACATTAACTAATGGGTTGAATTTAAAATCACAGACATATCCATTAGGGAATATAATATAGCTTAAATATCCCTTTATAAGGTAAAATACAATTATAGAAGCCCCTGTGAAGCCCTTCATTTTGCATAGTTATGGAAAAGACGGTCAAATTATAAATATATAAATATAGACAACGAAAATGTGTGAGGTGTCTTTAGATACAGAAAACGGAACGACGTCGGGAAAGATTTAAGCATTTATGAGTATATTTTGTATATTTGTACAAGTTTAAGTGTGCATAATAGCAATTATTATTTTTTTGCGTACTCTTTAATAATTTGCAATTTATTTGTATTTCCTTATTGAAGGAATATTATATATATATTTATACAATACAAAAATTGCATTTATCACTTTGTATTTTTACTATTGTATTTAAGTATTTTTTGATAATTACAATACATATTTCCCGTTAAAAATTAATGCATGGTCTTTTATTTTTTATAAAATAATGAAATTACATGCTCACTTATTTTTGCGTCACTATTACGACGTTGCGTTACTGTACTAGAGTTGTGACGTTAGTGCATCATTTTATTTTTATTTTATTTATATATATTTTTTTTAAATATTTTTAATATTTTTGCGGTTTACCAAATGCTATAAATTTTATCTATCATTATTTTAATTTTATTAATCTTTACTAAGTATAGATAAGATTTTTCAAAAATTATAATTTTTATCATGTGATTATTTTTAGTTTTATTTACTGGCGCTATAAACATTATATTATCGTCTATACACATAAGCTCACAAATAAAGTTCAATATTCCGATGCTAAATACGTTAACCATTTTCACACGTACACATAATCAATATAATATAGAGTTTAATGATTATCATATAGGTTAACATGTTCTCTGTGACATACTTTATATGCTATTAATATTTTATTTTTTTTAAACATATTTAAAATTATATATTTGAAGAGTTAGGTATATACAGACACTTATATATACTCTGTATATTAAAATAAAAATCATATATGCAAAACTTAAGTAACATACGAGTGTGCTTTTCTTACATATAATAGTATATGGAGCACGACTATTTAATATTTAAGGTATTTAATAAATAGCTTTGTTTTTTTACTTAATATTTGATACTGTTTCAGAGAGGATGCGAATGTTGTTATTTTCAGCTTAGCATAGTTCATTTTTCTCGCACTTAAACTATGTATACTATAAAAGGATTTATCCATTGTAATGCTATTCTTTTTAAATTCAAATATTTTTATAATTACAAAATTTTAAAGGAAAAGAGATTAAGAAACGCACTTTTTTTATTAATATAACATGTAATATATTTTTCCCAATATCAAGCTGATTTATATAATTAATATATTTAGTGTTTATTGATCGTTGATTAAATTCAATGTTTTCTTTTGCTTAAATGTCTTTATGGCTATTTTTTGTAATTTCAAAAATGAAATGTTTACCCTACTAAAATTTTAGACATGAGCTTTAAGAAGAGCTTAAATAAATTTCTTGCACAAATCAATGTAGAAGCAAAACAAGTGTGACACAGAATAAATGAATGTGAAAAAATTTGGATATGTATATGCGCATGTATGTGTATAAATATGCTTTATACATACATTAGCTTATGTATCCTCGCTTAAAAGATAAAATATGGCTATTAGTATTCAATTAGGGAATTGGTAAAGGGTATAAAGCGCAAATGCGTGATATGCTAATACGTAATATTTTCGTTATATACAATTAAAAAAGTAAAAATAAATAAAATAATAATAGTAGTAATAATATATAAATTTCCAAAAATAAATAAATAACGTAAAGAATATCGAAAGGAGAAATAAATTTTATTCACCAAAATATAGGGCTGCATATAATACATAAAATTTGTAAAGCATATGCGTGTTAAAATTAAATTAGAGAAATATTTTGTTTATAAAAAAATATAATAGTTATCTAAAATAGTTTTGTATTGTGCGTGCATATGTTCTTATACATAAAAATTATTGACAATAAACTATTAAAATTGAAAATCATTGGTATTTTTTTATTTATTTTTCCATTTTTGTTTTATTTTCCAAAGAAGCAATAAAAAATATATATTATATATGTGTGTATACTAATAATTTCGGCTATTTCTCGAAGTCTAACAAGTTTTTAAACATTAAATAACAAAAAAGGTTAAATATTAATAAATACAAAAACAAGAAAATCCAGAAAGAATGAACAGAAGTCCAATATTATTTGAAGAAAATCCAAATGGAAATGAAAAAAAAAAGAGAAAATTTTTTGAAATTGACGCAAATAATTATGAGGCCAGTTTTTTGCCGAATTATTTAAATCAATTTAATAATGATCAAATGATTAGTAATCAAATTGGAAGTAATGATGCAAGGTATATACAGCATACTTGTAATATAAATAATCCCGCAGATGATCATATTTATAGAAACATATGTAATGAAAGTAATAATTTAAGTACATGCAGCACAGATAATAGCTTAATAAACCCATACAAACAGAACAATACTAAAAACGTAGTATTAAATACTATCAATAGTTATAATAAAAATATTCAATTTGATAAAAGCATATTAATTAATAGCATTGATGTTCTTTTAAACTTTATGAATTATAACAATTTAAATGAAACAATAAATCATGAAATACTTCACGAAAATTTACTTAATTTACGTTTTCATATTCTTAGTTTAAATGATGATAAATTTAATCAAAAAAAAATAACAGAATATTTTATAAAAATGTAAGAAACAAAATTATATATATTCTTATGTATTTATTTGTGTATACACTTTAGCTTTTTTTGTAATAACTATGATTGAATTATACATCCGCACAATGTGTGTGTATATTAGCATATGCTAGTAAATGGAAATATCTATATATATACGTATGAGTGTATATACATATATACGCATATATAATGAATTAAAATTTAAAGATCATCACAAAAATAAATGTAAAGTAAGCAAGCAAAGTCATAAATTTCATATACTATGAATTTTTAATACATTATACAATATGCTTTTTAACAATTTTGTTACATAATTTGTAATATATCTTTATATTTTTTTTTAATTTTCCAAAAATTAACATAAATTTAACTTAGTTATTATGTAAACCCTAATTGTTTGGTCCAACGAAGCAAAAGCACAAAGGCCTAACTTGTCCTTATTCCAATCAAATGAAATTATTGGTTGCGTTGAAACATTTAGGTGATTCAATTTCTCTAGTTCTCCTACTATTCCTTTTTTGTAGCCTTTTATCTCGTCAAACACAAAATTTTTTTCTGGATTAATATATTTATATAAAATTAGCTAAAAAGAAAGAAATGAAATATAATCAAAACAATGCACGAATAGGATAAAAGTTGCATAATTTGTTTTTTTCCTAAATTTGTATAATTTTTACATTTCCGTCGCCCCCTAAGCAGGCAAAAATATCACGGTTTTGGGGTAAAAATGGTGTATCCCAACATGTTCCTATTTTAAAGATTATATATGTATATTTATAATATCAATTTTTTATTTCAATTATAGAATTTTGAATAAACATATATGATATACTAATATGCCTATAATAAGAGCTTATTCCGATAATGAATATAATTTAAAAAAATATACAATTAGGTTAACATTTATATTAGCGTATAATTACATTAGAACACTAAATAACTTATTTTTTTATGATATAATTATGTGTTTATTATACTATGTGTAAATATATGGATAATTTTTTAATATAATTATATCAAACCGGAAACCACTTGATCTTTGCTGTGTGAATATCCATAACCTTCACTATAGACATCTAAATTAAATATATAAATATTTCCTTCTAAAGTTGAGCAAATTAGTTTGTTTTTTTTTGTGTCTTTTCTGTCATAATTAACCGAGCACACTCCATTGTTAACATTAACCTTGAGAAATATACATATATGCATTATGCATCCATATATTTACATTCCCCACAGCTGTTTTATGCATGCGTTCCAATGTATGCATTCATACTTTTTAATTTGTGCAATTTTAAAAAATGATTATTCCTATGTTATTACCTCATGCTCAATTGATACCATTTTTAAGTCAAAAAATTTTACATCCCCATTATCGTAACCTGCACATATATTTAGATTTTCATGATAATTCCCACTAAAGGTGTTTTCTTCAATGTAATTATTTCCTAAATTAGAAGAAGATCAATATAATTTATATTGGTCCACAAATATGTATATATATTTATGGGTATAATAATGTGCACTTTCCATTAGTTATGTTGAGTTCCATTTAATAACATTTCTAACCTGTTGAAACACACCAACAATCAGGAATATAAGGTGAATCTTTTGGAGGTTCTAAACTTATAGCCTATGATAAAAGGTAAAATTCGATAAATATTATTACGCATAAATGAGATAATCAAATATATCTTAGAAAAATTTAAGCAAAGTTAATACTTATGTCCATATAAAGTATAAATAAAAAAGGGGAGGATGTGGTACTTTGTTATTATCATTATTGCTACTGTTTTTACTATTGCTCTCATCTTACGATATTCATTTTGTTTTATGGAAGTTCATTTATTATTGTTTATATGGTTTGTATTTTTCTATTTTATCTTACTTCATTATTTGTTCGGATGTCGAAGACCTTAACTGATCCATCCCTGCTTCCGGTTACTATGATGTTATTATTTTTGGAATTTTTACAATCTATTTTGTTTATTAATTTAGTGTGTTTTTTTATGCTATAATATTCTTTAGACATATTATTAATATCATAAAGTAATATGCTTCCATCAAATGATCCTAAAAGGGAAACATTTCCGAATAAAATGTTAGAGAGTAGGAAAGCGACACATGGATATACACATTCCTCATTAAACTTTTTTTTATTTTAGTATCATTTATTTGATATTTGTTTATTATTATTTTATTTTTATTTCTTGCCTACATACCGCAAGCAATTATATACGCCCCTGAATAAGAATAAAAGGGAATAATAGTTTTTATGCCATTGTCCGTTTTGCTGTTCGATATACAAGTAAATTTCCCTTTGTTTAAATTGTATATACTTATATATCCTTTTTTATCCAGCCTTTCCCCAACAGAAATTATGCTAGATTTTTTATCAACCCACTTTACATCGTATACAGTATTGTCGAAAGAATGATTTATATGCTCAATTATTTGAGGTTTATTTTGGGCGTCCATTACTTTAAAAATTTGTAGAGGAGAAACACTATATAATATGCCACTTTATTTCAATAACAAGGGAACATATATATGCATATTTATTATATTACATTAATTAAAGAAAAATTAAAAGATGGTCGATGGGAAAGGAATAATTTTCAGTGAATTGTATTGTCATTACAATGTACCTCATAAAAAGCGACCTCTTAAAAAAAGTGTAATATATATACATATATTTATTTGAACGTGTTTCCAAGTTTGTTATTTCTTCAATATGCATTAGATACTTTGCGAAGTGAGAAATAACAAAGCACTGGACATATGCAAATAGGAAAACTTCAAATGCGCATTATGGTACTTTAAATGAGCCAAAACACTTATTTTTTTGGAGTACACAAATGAGTGCAAATATATATTCCCATTTATAATTCATTAGTTCATTTATTCATTTTTCTATAAAAAAAATACGGATGAAAATAACAAGAAGGCTATAAAAATATGAGCTTTAAACATATTTGGTGAAACTATGAATATACAAAAAACATATATTGCATATCACCTTTCATTATATTGCAAAATTACAAATTTAAAAATATCATAACATCTATACGAGCTAATTCGATTAGGTATATATGATATATTTTTTAATATTTTTTTATGCATAAAGTATCCGGTTTCATATTATAAATAAAAAAGGATAAAAGTTAAAAGTCCGAAAGAAAAAATAAAAAGAATATAATAGTATAATGAAAATGTATACATATATAAATTTTTCGAGAATTATAAGTTCTTTTATATATAGTATACGTACGGTTTGTATGCATACAAAATAAATTACACTAAAATGTGTATGTGCATCTAAGGAAAATAAGCAAATATTAAATACAATGGATATCCATATTTTAGATAGTGAATATATTTGTATTTTATTAGCAATATCTAGATCATTATATATTTTATTGTAAAGGTTTATATATTAGGGCATATACGAATAATATGCATCTTCTTAATATTTATGCTTGTAATTATAGTATACCCAAAGAAAAGATGCTAATATGTCAATTTTAAAACCATTAAAATCCCTTTGTAAGGGAGAATTTTTATAAAACGATTTATTCGCCCAAAAATGTTTTCTATCTCTATATATTATACACATGATGATGTCCATATTTATATCGATTACTTTATATAAGCATTTGCACACAAATATAAGAACGAGTTTTAAGGAATTTAGAGAAAATGAATAGAATAAGAAAAAAATTGTCAATTATGCCTTATTATATATTCTTATATATTTTTATTTTTTTATTGTTAGTGTGTAATTGATTTTCTTACTTTATTTATTGCTCAATTTATTCATTTATTTTTGTTTATTTTGTTTTGATTTCTTTGGCTTTTATTTTTTTTTGAAAATGATTGTTTTCTCATATATATGTGTGCCAGCGCAAAAATATAAAGGTTTTTAATATATCCCTTTGAGGGGATGGAATTTATATACTTTTATCAATTCCATTACCAGTTTAATTGATACGCTTTTTAAGACTAACATTTGAAAAAGTAAACATAAATAATTATATCGACTCATGTTTTACTTTTATCAATAATTTTTGATACATTAATATTTTATTATTTCCCAAATATAATTAAGAATATTAAAAAAATTACACATATTATATTTATTTTTTTAATATCATAGAACTATTTGATAAGATTAAGACATATGTTGCATATTTTTACTTTAAAAATGCTTATTATATACTACTAATTATGTATTTTTTTAATTTACAAATTTAAAGAGAAAGATGTTTTGACAATTTTTTTACAGTGACCATTTATATGGTTTTATGTAACACACTTGGTATGATATATTATGCTTTGATTTAGGCTATATATATTACGTCTTATTTCGCGTTCTTTTTATTTCATATTTTTTTGTATACATATCTTTTATGGATACACATAGTGGGACTTGTGCATTTAAGGGTGCCGAGTTAAAAGGAATAAAATAAGTGTATCCAATAAAATGATTGACGAAAAGGAGGAGAAAAAGAATAAAAGGTAATTAAAACATTGTCTAGCTTTCATGGGGCGTATAAAAGTTCTAAATGTGGCTGAAAAGCCATCGGTTGCATCAGCAATTGTTTCGATCCTTAGTAAAGGGGAAAGTAATAAAAAAAAAAGTTATAGTAAATATAATCCTGTATTCACATTTGATTATAAAATGGAAAATGAAACATGGTCGATGTTTGTAACATCTGTAACGGGTCATTTAACAGATCAAAAATTTGATGATAAATACAAGAATTGGAATAATACAGATCCGCATGAACTTTTTGACGCTAAAATAACTATATATATAGACAAAGATAAAAAGCCTATTGAAAATAATTTAAAAAAATATTCAAAAGATTGCAATGTTTTAATTTTATGGTTAGATTGTGATCGAGAAGGAGAGCATATTTGTTTTGAAGTAATAAATGCATGTTCTGTTACTAATAAGAAGTTAAAAATTCACAGAGCTCAGTTTTCAGCTGTTACAGAAAAAGATATAAAATATGCAATTAACAATTTGAAGTCCCCAAATAAAAACTTGGCTCAAAGCGTAGATGTTAGAAGAGAAATTGATTTAAGAATGGGTTCCATTTTCACTAGGTTTATGACTATTCGGTATTTTAAATTAGTACAAAACGACACAAAAATTATTAGTTACGGACCATGTCAATTTCCTACATTAGGATTTGTAGTAAATAGATATCTACAAATAAAAAATTTTAACAACGAATACTATTGGACTATCAAAATGGGATATCTATATCAGGATAAAAATAGTAATAATTCTAATCTCTTTTTGGACAATATTGGGAAGAATAAAAAAGAGCGCGAAAAAAAAAAAAAAAAAGGTAAAAAAAAAAAAAATTGCAGCGATTATTATAGTAGCGATGATGATGCAAATAATAGTTATGGTATAAACAATAGACCATATTCATCAAACACAAATTACGTTGTAGATTTTACCTGGTCTCGATTAAAATTATTTGACCATTTAGGAGTTGTTTTAATTTATGAAGACTTGTTAAAAAATCCTTTATGTAGGATATCAAACATTTTTGAAAAAGAAGTAAAAAAATATCGACCATTCCCTCTAAATACATTACAAATGACTAAACTGGTTTCAAAGTATTTTCATATATCTTCAAAAGAATGTATGAATATAGCTGAAAAGTTATACAGCAAAGGTTATATTAGTTATCCTAGGACAGAAACTAATTATTTTGTAGATTCTATGAACTTACGAAAAATCATACACGAATTGAAAAAAAATAATATTTTTGGTAATTATGCTACGAAATTAGCTGAAAAAAATAGTTGTAAGCCTAGAAAAGGGAAATTAAATGATAAAGCGCACCCCCCTATACACCCAGTTAAAAATATGAACAAGGCAAACAATGTTGATTTTAAAGAATGGAAAATATATGAATTTATTTGTAGACATTTTTTAGCTGTTTGTAGTGATGATGCAATAGGTTTTGATACAAAAGTTGTTGCTAATATAGGAGAGGAACAATTTTATTGCAAAGGATTAAAAATAAAAAATAAAAATTATCTAGAAATTTACATATATGAGAAATGGAATGATAAAATTTTGCCGCCTTTTCAAATTAATGATGAGTTTTATCCATATAGTTTAGTAGTCGAAGAAGGAATAACACAACCACCAAAATATTTATCCGAATCTGATTTGTTGTCACTTATGGATAAATATGGTATAGGAACTGATGCAACAATGCATGAGCATATAGAAAATATTCAAAAACGAAATTATGTTTATAAAAATTCTAAAAATTTATTTATTCCAACGAAATTGGGAATTGCATTAATATTGTCCTATAAAAAATTTAAAGATATAGGTGTAGATTTAACCGAGCCATCTTTAAGAGCTAAGATGGAAAGAGACATGTTTTTAGTAGCTTCAGGTGAAAAGGGAAAAAATGAAATTATAAGAAATTATATTGATATAATGAAATATATATATCAGGAAATATACAACAGGATAGATTTACTCGATGAAAATATCAATTATTATATAAATAATCCAAAAATACAGAGTTAGAATTATTCTATTCATATATATGTGCTTATTTTAATTGCCAAAAGACAATTTATTTTGAACAAATATTTTATTGTTTTGAAAATGCTCATAACTCTCTCCATTTGTCCACCATTTATTTAATTAATTATTTTTTGAAATTAACACATTTTGTTTTAAAAATTTAATGGTTTTATTTTTTATATTATATGTATACTGATGACAGTAAAGATATAGTATATTTAAAACTTTTTAATACAATTTATTTTACTGAAGGGAAATAACAGAGGGTATTGTGTTTTACGGATTAAAGATCACTAAAAATAATCAAACATATTTTTAATATTGTAATGGGAGTATAAAAAATTCCATTTTTTTGGATTTATTATATTCGATATATAAACATATGTATAGATATATAATTAAATATACGTATATAACAAAAATCTCGAATGGCTATTGCTGCTGATAGCCAATGGTATTTTTTTATTTAATTTTATTGTTATTTTTGATAATATGTGATATATTAAAATATAGTGTACCAAAAAATTTTACAATTTTTTATATTGCATGCACATGAATAGTTTTTAATAAATGTTAAAAAACCGGAAACAATTAAAAAAAATATTCTAAAATTCGGAAATGTTACATTATAAAATGCAATTTGTATATACAAAAGTAAATAAATATGGTTATCCCACATATATACATATATATATAGTATTAAAAAATAAACTGAATAATAAATAACACCAATCATAATAAAAAACGGTAACTTAGACGATATTACAATATTAGTATTGATGATAATAAATTATATGTTTAATTTTTTTATGACAATTAAATATTTTGGCTTTGCAATTATTAAAACAAATATATATATATATACGAATTAGTATATAACTATATGCAAATATAAGCATAATTTATTGTATTACCGTCTTGAAATTTCTGTAAGCATATATTTAGGCATATTAAATTATCATATTCAAAATTGTTTTCTTTTATTTCATGATTGTTCGGTCTTTTATTATAAATAATTTTGGTTTATGGATATGATACTCATGGAATTTATCTTTTAATTACATTTCTGATTGCATGCAATATTCCGATCGAATAAGTACATCCTTTTAATTAGAGGCACACATTGATTTATTTAAACATAATATGATCACATATGTAAAAATAAATATACATCAATTGTATGCTATACTGTATGCTTTATTGTTTTTTTTAATTGTTTAAAATTCCAATTGGGAAATAATCGTATAAGCATGTGGTTAGCATACCAAAGAATAAACCAAAAAATAATGATACAACCATAATTCTTGAAATTGTTTCTATATCTTTTTGGTGTTTTACTTTTTTAAGCTCTTTAACAAATACAATAAATGGGACTGTATTAAACCAACCATTAGTAAAAGCAAGGGCAGCTATACAAACGCATTGCTGAACTATATTTGTAAAAAATGAACTTGAAATTACTGCATTTAATACAAACCATGGGATGAATAATAAACGTAGGAAATTACCAATTAAAAGAGTATTCAATGAAAATGTGAAATATTTGAAAATCTTTATATGGGTAAAATTTGGAGGATATCTACTAATAAAATCAAAAACTTGAAACATTCCTACTATTATAGTAACATTATTATCAGTCATTCCGTGTTTTTCTTGCCATTTTTTATGACCAATTCCTGGAAATAATTGTAAAGATAACCAATTAACTAAAAATATAGATAAAATGGCTTTATAACCATCTTTAATTATCTCAATGAGTGGTAATCGACCTTCTTTTTCCTCTGCCTTTTCAATATCTGTTGAATCTTTATTATTGTCATTTTTGGGGAATAAATCAATATACAATACACAACAAACAATTGTGATAATTAAAAATATTTCGGAAATACTAAATAAACATAATAGCTTGGATTTATTTATTTCATATATTTTTTCGTCTGAAACTATATAATCTAGAATTAAATTAATGCAAAATATTAAAACTCCTGACATTCCAATACCTGCAGATATATATCCACTCATATTACTTTCTTTAGTTGTTCCAATAGCAAAAGCAATAGTTTGAGCTATTCCAGCCATTAGTCCAATTGTTATAAAAGCTGCTAAACAGTATGTATCAAATGCAGAATCAGAAAATGTTTGATGCGCTATCTGAAAACCAGCACATAATAAAGTCAATACTCCTAAACTAGTTGGTAACAACACTCTTGGGTAATTTACGAAAAGGGCTAAAACAGAGGAAGTTAACAAACCTGCCATCTGAAATATATTGTAAGTGATTTTAATATTTAACCCCAATGCTGAATTCCATACATTTAAGCAACTGACACCAATTAATGCATATGTCATTGGCAAAGCTATAGACCTTGCCGATTTTTGCGATGATTCTTTGTTGGTATTATTAGAAGCACCTAATATACCACTAGATGACTCTTTAATTTTACTCATCTTGACTTATTATGGAAAAATAGAAAAAAATAATTAAATAAATATATTAAAATTCGCAAAATGTTTATATTTTTTCTCAAATAATATTTGGGAAATATATTTAATAATAGATGCTATAGTTTTTTTAAATGTTTTAAATAATTTTTAACAAATTAAAAAAAAACATTGATAAAGTATTTTAATTTTAACAAATTTTATTTAAAATTAATGTTTATGAAAAATGGAGAATTCGTGATATTGTTATTTTGCTTTTATTTAATTGTTAAGCTATGGCCAAGATATTTTAGATAATATTATATAAATAACTGCACCATAAATATATATAATCGAATATTTTTTGGTGCTTTATAAAAAGTATTGACTTAAAAAATGTTTTTCGGTATGAATTGAATTCAAATAATTAAATTAATAATGTCAATAGTAGAAAATTATACCCAAAATAAAAATAAACTTAAAAAAATAGTGAAAGAGGAATACATCGGTGAAATAATAACAACCCCAATTTTTTATATTACATAGCTGTGCTCTACAATGAAAATATGGAGTCCATAAAACAATTAATTAGTATGTTGCATGTATGATTATACACAACTTTTGTGAATATAAAAACTTCAAAGTTTACAATTAGCCATTTTTTTAGCATCGCTACTTATGCATGAAATTTTATAATATTATAAATACAGTATATATTTTTTATTATATAATAGTTATACTGGCATTATTTATATTTGGTGACTTGTAACGAACTTAGTCATGAATATAACTAATTAATAATAACCCCCTGAATATACATAGGATAAATATAACGATGGACAAATGCATAATTTTTCAACTTGATAAAATAAATAAGGAGCATTATAAATTTATTTTTATATAATTTATAAAATTAGTTTTCCCATATTTATTTTATTTTTTTATATAATAGTTTTTTTCTGTTCTTTTTGGTATTCTACATTGCATACAATTTTTAAGTTGACGTGGTAAATGATATCCTTTTAATGTAAATAAATTAAAAAATAATAATAAACAAAATGCAAGGTAAAACCATATTACATGCATCAATGGAAAATAATATATTATATGCGTATATATTATTATGATATATATTTTTCTACATTTTGATGTTTATATTGATAATCTATAACGTGTTATTATTATTTTGGGAATATAGTCATGTAAAAAAAAGAGTATCAAAAATTTAGATATGTTTTTAGTTTATAATATAGAAATATTTCCAAACTTTAGAAATAAATTCCTCTCTTTGCTTATAAATTCGTTAATATATGTAAATATACAAATATAATTATAATATGATAATTAAGATATTAAATAAGGATATATATGCATTCATTGTATATCATAGGGGAAACATAAACTATTTGAACTTAGGTATATTAATATACGAAAATTAACTTTGTATTACTATATGTATCCTTTTATTAATTTTATATTGATGTAAAATGTTTTATTCATCTACTATTTAAATATGGTCTTATAGATACCAATGTCGAAAACATATATTTGCAATAAACCATTTGAAATGTTAAATGATTTCGATATTTAATAGAAGGGAATAATTTTCTGAATAATGTATTTATAAATCTTTATACTATTGTAATAGATTATATAATTAATCGTCGTAGAACATTATAAATACAAATTTATAATTATTGTTTGCGGGTTTATTTAAAATAAAATTGTTAAATGGCAAACAAACCCGATATTAGTGAAATAGAACTTCTGAACGTGTGTGACGCCATTTAATTATCGTTGTAAATATTTATACATGCATATAATATTGTAATATTTATAATTGTATATTTAAACCAATAATATGTTTATATTTTTTTCAAATAAAAATATCTTTATATAGGGCATAATTTGATTTGTACTGTTGTAACATGTATTACACAATAAAGAGGTCTAAAAAATCGGATAAATGAGGGCATAAGCTTTCAATGGTTATTTAAATTCACTTTTTTAAAGAATACTATTGCATAGCTTTTTAATCATTGTAAGACTATAACATATGATCATATATCTGCACAACTATTGCTAATATATTTAAAAAATTTTAAGCTATTAATATTTTCTATATTTGTGGAAAATAACTATTAAAATGGTTTATTGGTTACTTTATGTATGTGCTTTTATATGAATATGCACACAAATAAGTATATAGTTCTAAATATATTTTTTTTGTGACATAAATTATATAGCATTTAAGGTATGCATTAAATGAAAATATATGCATTTGTTTTTCAGTATATTATTATTTTTTTGCATGTATTTTTCATTTTAAAATTTAACTGTTCATTTGTTGCACAATATAAAAGTATATAATTGTTAATTTATAATATTTATAATCCTATTTATATTTTATTTTTATTTTTTTCAAATTTATATGATTTTTTAAAATGCTAACCTTATAAAGGCTTTATTCATAAAAATAAGCATACACATATTATAAATATATTTTTGTTTTTAACTATTTTTTTGGTATATTTATAATTCCAGTATTTTTGAAAAATGGTGAAAAATAAACGAAAGGGACAACATGGAGACGATGTGCTAAGTAGCAATGGAGAGAACGAATATAGTGAAGAAGCAAAGTATACGGGAAATATTAAAGACGAAGATTCAAGGAATTTTGAAATAAGTGACTATTTATCCAATAAAGATAATTCAGGTGTTTTAAAAAAGTTTTTCATATTTGTACTATTAATTATATTATCACCCATAATTTTAATAGGTTTATACAAATACTTATTTATATTTTGTTTGAGAATGACAAAAAATAACGCTTTATTATATAGTATATATTTTGTGGTTCTCTATATATTTTCATTAACAATATTTTATGCTTATTTGGCCTTTCAAGAAGACAACCGTTATTTAAATATCGAAAGAAATAAAAAAAAGATCATGTGAATATCTCAATGCATATTTTTTTGTTTTGTTTTTATATTTATGTTATGTAATATTTTAGTAAAACACTCGACACATTATTGATAATTATGTTAAAGGGTATATAAAATAGAAATTAATATAAACTTATTGTAACATATTATATGAAAATAATTATACTTTGCAATACTTTTCCATTTGGATACTTATTGCCATCCGTACATCTACGTATTTATTTACCATTTTTGAGCTTGGTATTTTTCTCCTTTTTCCATTTATGTATGAAATATGTAAATATTAATAGAATAATATATGCGATTTGTC
Organism: Plasmodium berghei ANKA; assembly: GCF_900002375.2. Taxonomy (NCBI): domain Eukaryota; phylum Apicomplexa; class Aconoidasida; order Haemosporida; family Plasmodiidae; genus Plasmodium; species Plasmodium berghei. The sequence continues at coordinate 2,294,458 of NC_036171.2, forward strand.
TTTTTAGTAAAATAAAAGTGCAATGTCACATTTATACTCCTGTTCTATTTGTATTGAATGAAAATAATGTGAGCTTACAAATATATATCCCATTTTATTTTCCTTATAATTTTTTTGTCTATTCATATTTATTGATATATATATGTGAATAACTGAACAAAATTAAATAAACCTTATAATATGCAACATTAATATTTAGTGATATTAATAAAAAAAAATAATTCAATGATGCATTTATGCATACATAGAATATTTCTTAAAAATGTAATTATAATTATTTGCAACTACCATAAAATTATTTATAAATTGAATTAAAAATGTGAAAATTATGAATAGTTTTGTGCTGTAAATAATTTATATATAAAATGGAGAACGATGAAAAAAATATATACATAAATAATTTGGTAAAAATGAATAAAAAAATTGTGAAAAAATCTATAAAATTGTAAGAATAATGATCGTGTACATAAATAAAACTATGTGTATAGTAACATCATATAATTAATATAATGTTATTACCACAATTTTACTATTATTTTGCTTTCTTTTAGTATATGTATGTTATAAACATGCTTATACACATTATATAATTCATAACCAATCTTGTTATAAGGGTATATATTTTTTTTTCTAATAATTCTCTCGATTTTAATATATGCATACGTACCCACGTACACGCACACACAAGCATATATATATAGTGATATTTTTATAGTACATATAGTGCATCTTATTTAGTTACATAACTTTATATTTTTATTTAATGTATTTTTATTTTTAATTGTTCTCTTTAACACGATCTCACTCATTTTCTCTCTCTTTTGTTCTTTTAATTACAAACATGTAAATTTAATTATTTTATATAATATATATAGCATACAAACAAAAATTTACTAATTTAGTATTTTTTTTAGTGAATACTATATATATAAATATAAAGAAAAAAAGAAACAATAAAATAAAATTATCCTACATGTATAATATATTTTTATTGTTCTTTTTCATTATGATTAAAAACTTGAAGTCCAGTTGTTTCTATCCATGCATCTTTAAAGACATTTTCATCATATGCAAAATTTAATCTAGGTGATGGGCCATGCCTATATCCAACAGCAAGACCATTTAAGATAGACTTTGCAACATCTAATTTAGATGCATTGCTATGCTTAAATGCATGCCCTGAGAATAAACATATTCTGCATGTATTCATTCTTACATGTTTAATTTCTTCTCTTTTTACTAATCCGTTATAATCACATAATGCGGTCATTAAGTTTTCTGCTGTTTCATGCACAGCATCTAAGAAATCTTCGACGCTACTGAAATTTTTTCCTTTGGGTCCTACAACATAAACCATACCCATATTTTTTTCTTTTTTATGGGGGAATTTTTTTTTGAAAGTAACAATAAAAACGGATCCTGTTGTATTATCGCTTCCTTTTTTAAGACTGTTTCTAACTCTGCATAATGCTAATTTTACATCGGGATATTTTTTTTCAACACTTTCATATAAAATAGATTTAACTTCATCATCGGGTTTTTCGCTGTTTTCCTTAACAGCCTTGCTTAATAATTCCTGTAAAACGATAAAAGGAAAGAATATTTTATTTATATAAGCATGTTCATGTTTATTTATTTATTGTGATCATTAAAATGAAGGATGTGTTCATTTTTTTTCATTTTCTTACTTTAAACAGTGATTCGTATTTATCAACTTCGTGACCATGTGAAGATAATAATTCGGAAAAGGCGGCGTTAATACCTTCTCCTCCTACATGTAAATTATTATCCCCTGCATTGACTGAGCATATATATTCATTGGGTGTTTCGTCAAAAATAGGAGTAAATTTATCAGGTTTTTCACAAAAACTGACATATCCTGGTGATATTCGGGATCCTTTAAATTCTGGATGCTTTTCCATATATATTTTTAATCCAGGTGTATATGAATAATTGGTATTAAAATAACTATAAGATGTTTCGATTTTAACAACAGTAGCAGCATTTTTAGATTGTAATGAAGCTTGTAATTGTACACAAAGTGGTAAAGCATCTCCTAGTCCACTAAGTATAATATATCTTGTGCCTCCTGCTAGCAATTCCCTTGCAGTTCTTTCTAAAAATCTTCTAGTCCTTTTTACTGATACTAATAATACTTTTGAATTAGGGAATTCAGTTTCATCTATACTGTTTTGTTTTTGATTATTTTTCTTATTATTCTCCATTTTGTTGAGTTTCGCAATAAATATTAACTATAGGTATATACTATATTATATATCTGTATTTATAGAATATATATATATCTATCAATTGATGATATTTCGAAAGTGTGCCTATATATATAAGTGATAGTTATTATATAAAATATGGTGAACTTTTATCTATATACTTGTCAAAAAAAATATAACTTTGTAAAAATATTATAAAATAAAAATAAAAAACAAACGAAGTATAAATATAAAGGAGTAAAATTGCGCTCAAGTATATTTACAATTATATCAAAAAATACATAATTCAATTCACAGGATATTTTATATTGTGCAAAAAATCAATTATTTTAAACTATATGATAGCAATATTTTATTTGGGGATTTACATTAATACTGAATAATAGTTATGTGCATCATACTATAAATAAATAATAGAGTCCGGTACGTATTTATTATACTATAATGGGATATTATTTATAAGATATACAGTATACTATAAATGTAAAATATTATATACATAATCATAAAATTTGTATTTTCATGTATATTAATTTTTTATAACTAAAATGTATATCCAAGCATGTAAAATTGTATTCCTATTGGAACCCTTTTATTTAATTTTCCTTCTACATGTATATAAATAAATTAATTTTTCTTATTCCTATTTAATCGTTTTTTTAATTTTGTTTGCTTATATAATTTTTAATTTTGCATCCTTTTTTCTAAATAGTCGGTATTTAATATTTTATTGTGCGTTCTTGGCGCTTCGTTTTTATTCCCTTTATAACATTATTTCGCATATCACGCTTATTTACGAAAATATGGAACTTTTCTAAAATTATGTTTTTTTTATGTTATTTGAATTATTTTTTCGTTTATTATATATATAAATTTATATATTTTTTTTTGTTTTCATATACATTGTAGGATTTTTTAATTTTTAATTTTTATTAAAAATTATAATAAGTGGGTGTATAATATACTCCATATGTATATAACACTGGTAGTATTTATTATAAAGTAATAATAACCGGGCATAATACTAGCATGTACATACATATCGTTTTTTAAAAATATTTTTACGTGATGTATTCTCGCATCCTTACATGTGATAATAAATAAGTTCTTTATATATATTTATTTATTATTATTCAATTTGTATATTAACCTATGATCTAGCATAGGTTTCTTCGATTTTTCATTAATTTATATGTTTCCTTTTTTTTTCTTTTAATTTCTTTTTGTTTTCCCTCTATTTCATATTTATTTATTACAATTCAATAAACCTTACACAAATTAATGCTACTTTATAAATACATGTAATGTTTTCTACAATATTTTTTTACTTATATTCTGTTATATATTTTGTAAATATGTTAATAAACATATTTTATAACATATTTTTATTATACGCTTTTTATTTTATATTATATTTATGTTATTAAATGCCCCTTTTATTATAAATAAATAAATAAATATATATATATATATATATTTATTTTATATACAATGTTATACAATTTGGGCATGACTAGAAATATAGATTTTATTTTCATTAAGATATAATATATTTTTTACAAAAGTGTGCTAGTCGTTTTTAACATTTCTTTTAAGTATATATATTTTATAGATTTGTTACATTATTCTTATATTTTAAATAAGCAGTTTATTGTAATGGCCCTTATTAAAACATTCAACACATATGATATGATATATGTTTTGTCTTTTATCTACAAATAGTGCATTGATTATACTAAAGTGTATACACACATGCTCTTCGCGGTTATACAATTTTATTTACACCCAATAAAATGGAATAGAAAGGCGTTTCACGCATATACGAATTATAATGATTATACGAGAAATAGCCCAATAACAGGTTTTTATATAAATGTAGTTAGTGGTATTTCAATTTTATATGTGAATGGAAACATACGTGTGCAGTTGGGGGTAAAATGAAAATTTAATAAGACAATAATAAAATAGTGCTTTTAAATAAGGATACAAAATTAAAAAAATTAAGTTAATGTACTAAATTTCTATCATGATCATTCAATATATTTGATCTTTATTTTAATATTCATTTTACCCTTTTCCAAATAACTTATAATGCTTGCGTTATTCCTAAACGATTTGCTAAAAAGGGTGTAACACAAAAGGAAAATGAATATTTTTATTATATTATTACTATTCAGGGTTTATATTAAACATTTTTTTTAATAAGTTGTTACCATTGCTGGTGTTAGAAAAGGGAAAAAAACTTATGCATATTGAATATTAATAAAAGTGTGATAATAGTAAAATAACTATGAAAAAATCCAGATAAAGTTCATTGGATTAAAATTAAAATGTAATGAAAAAGAGGATTGCATATTCTGAATTTTCTACACACAGTAGTGAAAGTGTGTATGTTTACATTCATGGGTATATATATATATAAATTTAACCATTTAAAATACCTTGGCAATTTATTTAAATATTTTTATTTCGGAAATTATTTTATAAGGATTAATGCATAAAAAATATATAGAAAAATAAAATAAATATCATTTGCAGCAAAAGTTTATGCACTAATGATGTACGTACATCACAATGCAATACAATACATACATATATAGTAAATATGTCTGTTCATATTGTTTTTTCGTTCTAATTTGATGAGTATATATATCTACGCCATAAGATTTCCTTATAAAAGATTCTTAATTATACTATAGATCATTTATATTTCTCTTTTTGTTATCCAAATTAATATAATATTTTTTAAAAATGAATACCATTTTGTTTGTTTTTATTTTGTATCTTCCTTTGATATTATTTGGTAAGGTATAATGATTATTATATATGTTTTTTTCTCTTTTTTCTCTCCTTTTAGGGTACATATCACAAAGTGTAATTTGTAATAGACATCATTTGAAATGCTACATGTATTTTTACATACATGTCATTCTATTGCATTTAATTATGTTCTATTTCATTTATATAAAAATATATTTAGAAAAAAAATACATTACCTCGTCACCAAATAATAAAGAAAAATGTATGAACATGTTTTTAAGGAGTTTATAGTATATCGTTAAATAAAATATCCTTTGATGAAGAGATTAAGGAATATTTAAATCACTTCTTAATATTAAGAAACTCACAAAACGTATGTTAAAAGTATAATATATTTTTTCTGTGTTTATATCAAGTATTGTAAATGCGCATATATATATTTTACCATTATAATTCATGTACGCATATATAATATTTTTGGAATATTTACGACGTTTTGTGGAATCTTCAATTTTTAGTATTGTGAAGGGAAAAATCTTCTTTTGGCCCCGAACTTAGTAAGAGAATTGTGTCTATGCTTATAATATATATATTTTAGATAATATCCAAAAATATATATGAAAAAATAAATAATAGAACGGAGAATATTCTATTGATATAAAAGTGTGGCTGAAAATATATACACTATGCATAATTCAAATAAACTACTTTTTCAGGACAAATATAATAATCTAAGCAAAGTATTAGATATTTGCGATTATAAAAAAACATGTGATTATATTTCCTATTCAGATAAAAGGATATTGCGAAATTCTATTTTTTATGAAAATGATAAAGAAGTGGAAAATACGGGAGCAAATTGGATTTGCTCAGGTTTTGCAAAAACAACATATAAAAATACATGCATATAGAAATTATGCATACATATTACTTTCATAAGCCTATTATTTTGTTTATGTGCCATTCTTGTTTTCATATGCATTCTTGGTTTAATCTATTTTTATTTTATTTTTTTTATTTTTTTGAGAAATATTCTAACAAATTTACTTTATTTTTGTAAGGAAATAAATGGATATCTGCTCGTCCTCGAAAATATTGGGTTAGAGATATATGTTTGCACTATTTTCAACTGACGGCTGATTCAACTAAGTTATTTTTCTACTTTAATGTTTATATATTTTAAAATATATTTATTTGATATTAAATTGTTATTAGGTAACTGCTATTAAGGGCATCCATATTAAAGGTTTAAATTTTTTAATATTACTTATTCTTCTCAATTCATTGAATTGTTATGTCTACGTCCATTTGTCATTTTAGTCATTTTTATAACAATTCTATATATTTTATGGATATTTTTCTCATTTTTTTGGCAGATCAGATGAAAAATTATAGCACAATTTACATGAACATGTCAGGGGTATCTTAAAAGTGGAATATAAGAATTAATAAAAAGATAATAATCAAAAAATACATGGTAAAAATATGATGTTGGTAATAAGATATATTTTACTTTTTCTTTATATATGCGTCATTTATATTAGCAATGTGACAATAATAACATCCTACTGAAGATTTCAAAGGACATATCTCCAAAGGAGGCAGCCGAAGAGTAATATTTAAAAAAAGACAACGAGATAAAATTTAATGATTAAATAGCAAACAAATAACATTTATCATATGTTCTCAATATTAATTGGGCATATTTATATTTTTTTTATGGGTTTTGGTGAATATTATATTTAGGTGTAACCGAGTTCCAAATTGTGAATATATTATTTTGGTAAAGGATAAAATTAAAAATTAAGTTATCTCTTAGAAAGACATATATATATGTACAATTTTATTTTCCTATCGCTTTTTTTTAAAGGATTATAACAAGAAATTAGGGAGTGAACAAAATGAAAAGCACATGTCTATCCTTTGTTCTCGTAAAAGAAATAAAATAATCTTCATTTTATGCATAAATAATAAAATTTTGCTATATACATATATACCAATTCTCTCATTTTTTACATACTAGGCCCCCCTATAAGTCGAGTTAGTAAATTAGGTTTTTTGATAGCAGGTAAATAAAGAACACCATATAGTGTTAAACTGTGTTTATAAAAATAGAAAGTGCAAAAAATTAATATATATATTACTAAACATTTTTTATACCATAGAAAAGAACAATGCGAATAGGCATAATATAACGAAAAAGAATAAAAATAGGAGAAAAATAATAATAGTAATATTTTTAAAACTCTAAGAAACGTTTATATTAATGGACATAGAAACGCATGATAAATTTATAATGTTTTGGATTAAATAGAAATAGTAACTTTTTCATCTATATTTTATTAGATTATTTTGCATATACACTAAAATACATTTTTTTAATTATTTTAGAACAAACAACAAACACCATCGAATGGGTCAATAGTTCCAGATGGTACATTTCGTTAATTTTATTAAATTAATTTTTTCCATATTTTACCATGCACATATACGTATATATATAATACTCTAATGTATGTATATGTTTTATATTTTATATCTTAGATAACTATTACAATTATAAAAAGGGGGACATTGCTTATGCACAATGATAGTAGACGATATAAATAACTTTAATTATTTATGTTTATAAATACCCTTGTTTTCAATTTTATGAATTTATAATTTTAAACTTATACGTACATATACGATATTTTATATTAATATTTGAAAGGAAGAAATTCGTGCTAAAATTAAAAAACTTTTTGTTCACAGAATAGTTGAAACGATTGAAAAAAAAATACAAAATAAAAACCAACAAACTGACAAATTAGCTAACCGTTAAACTATAGTTAAATTTTTCCTCATAACGTTTTTTTTGGCATGTTCACAAGAATAAAGAATTATAATGTATTGTTTTTTTTATACCAATGTGATGTAATAAAAATATATTTGTATTATATACTAAATTTTTATGTTTCACTAATATTTTTTTTTTTTTTGGAGAATTTCCTTGTTATAGTATTTATGGATATACATGCAACATTTGTTTTAAAAATGAAAAAAAAAAACGATATGAAATGAATATGACAAAATAAATATATAAAATGAAAAATTGTTTTATATGTTTTGCATAAATATTCAATGGGTGTGTGAAGATAGTTTTAATAAAATTTGTTTATGTGAAATTGGAAATAATGGCCAATACATATTTTAATTTGTTACAAATATAGCTTAAATTGTGATAATAAAAATGTAAAATAATTTCCTATTATTGCTTTTAAAATTAGCTCAGTAATTATTTGTATTTAAAACAAAGAACAAAAGAAGAATGTAAAGGAAAGTAACTATTTCAAATTAGCTAATGAACAAAAAACTGTACATATTTAAGTATGCAATTGCATTTATTTAAATTTTACAGCTAACAATGACACGGGTAATTTTTATGGTATTCGGGTGCGCTGAGTGCTTACATCTGTATAAATATAGAGAAGTTATGTAAATTAATCGTGAAGGTTTGTTTATGTATGTATGCAATGTAATTTCATAGAGGATATTTATTATATTGACTATATATGATGCATATAATATTATTTGGTTGGGTCAAAGCAATCATATAATATTTTTATTAAACGGTAAGAATAGTTTTGACTCATCTGTTGAGGCAATGTTAACGATTATATACATTTGGAAGTTATATGATAATTGGTTAATAAATAAGCTGTTTATACTAGGAAAATAATTATAATTATTAAAAAAAATACCGATACATTTTTTACACTAATATTTTATTATTTATCCTTTTATTACGAACAAAATTATTTATTTATATAAAAATATATATATATATCATAAATATCAAATTTTAGTGTATTTTCCCGTTTTATATTTTTTTTACGAATTTATAATTTGGCAGTAAAAAAAAGTATTTTAATAAGTGCATTTTTTATTATATATATTATTATTATATTATTACTTTATAGTTTTATATAAATGTTTTAATAAATTCATCTATGATATATAAGAACTATACATAATTTTTTAATATATGTGAATATTTATATACTAATGATACTACATTAATAGGATTTTATATGTAATGTGCATACATATGTTTATATATATTTATTGTATACATATTACTTGAATTATCTGAAATAACGATAATTCATTTTGTTATTATTTTTATGAGTTTTATTCTATTTATTACATCTTTTCATTTTTTATTTAATTTTTATACAATTTATTTAGGCGTACCAAATTATTTATTTTATGAATATATTTAATGAGACCTTAATATAGTAAATGTACTTTTTCCTTTTTATGTTGTTTGCATTTATAATTATATCTTTGATTTAGTAAACAACAAGTTCCTATATAAATAGGAATTTAATTATTTAATTTAAAAAAATTACAATAAATGCAACACATAATTTCCATCTTCACATATTAATCATATTTTATTCTACTTTTATAATATAAAAAAATATTATATTGTTTACAACTATAGAAAAATGATATAAAATAATAATTTTTTATATGTATTAATATTATATTATTATTAATATCATATATTTATTAAGATTTGTACATTATCCATTTATATATGCATCTATAAGTATTGTATAACAAACCTTTATAAATGAATTTTTGTTTTCGTGCGTAATATAAAAACTATATATTTGTATATAATTAATTTGGTGCGGTTTCATTTTTTTTACGATTTAAAAAAAAATATTTTTTGAGCTCTATGTATAATTACATTTGTATTACATTCTTGATGTTTCTTTCTTTTTTTAATTTCTGATTTTTAAAATGTAATGAATAAACAATATATATAAATATTAATCCCGTATTCAAATTTAGTCTGATAACGCATATTTATCCTACTCTATATAATAGATATATATATTATCTTTTAACCTTGAATGTGTATAAAACAAGTGCGTATGAACCGTATATAATATGTTTATATATACCTATACATGTGTTTGTTTTACAAGTTTAATAGTTTAAAATATTGTGTTTTTTATTAACATATATTGAACATACCCTAACTCAACATTGCGATTTGTTAACACATCTATATTACGAATATATTTAATTTAATTGCCATGTATTATATTATTCATTCATATTTACCTTATTTAAATTTTTCTAAAAATCCTAATTTTTTGAAACCAAATAAAATTTGATATATACTTTATTTAGATGTGTAGTTCTTTATGCACATATCAGGAAAATACAATATATAAATAAATGTAAATAAATAAAACACATATACATTTGTAAAAAAAATAAAAAAAAATGTCGAATGAATTTTTAGTTGATACAATTTATAATCATGAATATTTGAAAAAGGTTTTAGGCTTAATAAAAAGTATAAAGAAAAATAATAAGTTTGATTATATTGAAAAAATATATGAGCAATTTAATATAGAGGAGAACGAAGAAATATATAATAAATTTTTCAATGAATTGGAAAACATAAATAATAATGGAAATATAAATAGTAATAATAGACGACGTAACGGAAATTATATAAATAAATATGCCTCTAATTATAATAATGTAAACTGTTGTAACAATAATAATCATCATTGCTCTGGAAATCCTTCGATTATTCCTGAATATGATAAGGATGCTAATAGCTATTTATCAAATAATTCTGAGGAAATTAATGAATTTGATATAGACTCATATGATTCATCATTTGAAAAAAAAGCCAAGGAAAAAAGAATATATGTGGATGGTATTTTTGACCTATCTCATTCAGGCCATTTCAATGCTATGCGACAAGCCAAAAAATTAGGAGATGTCGTTGTCGTTGGAATTAATTCAGATGAAGATGCTTTAAATTCAAAAGGAGTTACTCCAATATATACACAAGAAGAAAGAGGGGCATTAATAGCGGGTTGTAAATGGGTTGATGAAGTTATTATAGGAACAAAATATAATGTAGATATGGAGTTATTAAAAAAATATAATTGTGATTATGCAGCTCATGGTAGTGATATTGCGTATGATCGTAATGGAGTATGCTGCTATGAAGATGTGCAAAAAAATAATCGATTAAAAGTATTTGAAAGGAGTTATGGAATATCGACTACAATTATTGTAAATCATTTGTTACAAATCGTTAGTAATGCTAATAGAATTGGCTCATCTCATATACATAATCTAAAAAATAATACCCTATTAGATGTAAAGGATGAAGAAAAAAATAAAAATTGTGATGCAAATAGTATGGGTAGCCTTGAAAATATCGTTGATAATATAAATTCTACAGAAGATAAAACAAATTTAAAAAATGGAAAAAATGATTCAAACGACATAGATAACAATAATATCAAAATGGTAAAAGGTGACAAAAAAAAAAACAGTGATATGTCATCAAATATAAAAAGCTTAATGAATAAAAATAAAGGCTATATAGCAGCTTCACAAATATATTTATTTATGGAAAAACATGAAAAAAAAAAACATCATAAAGTTGTATATGTAGATGGATCATTTGATATGTTCCATTTAGGGCATTTAAAAATTATAGAAAATGCTAAAAAATTAGGAGATTATTTATTAGTAGGAATATATTCAGATGAAACTGTTAGAAAACTCAAAGGAAATCATTTTCCAATTACATCTGTATTAGAAAGGACCTTAACGGTTTTAGCTATGAAAGGTGTCGACGATGTAGTTATTTGCGCACCATGGGTCATAACAGAAGGTTTTATTAAACGCTTTCAAATTGACACAGTTGTTAGAGGTTCTATATCAGATTATAATTATTCGAGTTTTGGTGCTGACCCATATACTATACCTAAGAAATTAAATATATTTAAGGAAATTCCATCAGCATCGGTATGAATCATATGCCTATTAAATATGGAAATGCTTAGAAAAACGTGCATGCATATATGGCTATCCATTTTATATGTATTTGGAGTGGAGCATGTATTTATTTCTGTAATTCATATGCTCATATCGACCAAGTGTATAAATAGATGGATGTAATGCATAGATATATCCCCGTTCCTATACATATTTATTTTTTTTTGCTTAATAATTTCATTTTTTAATTTTTGCAGGATATGACTACCTTTGAAATAATTAATAGAATTGAAAAAAACAAACAATATTTGTTGAGCATCATCTCAGCAAGGTAAGTATTTTTGATATTTTCCACGATTTATACATTATACTAGATATATTTTTTGTTGTTTGTGAAATTGTATAATTATTAATTTAGTGAATTTGTTTATACCTATGCGTGCATACTAAACTGTAAACATTGCTTCATGTTATTTCTCTTTTTGTAGAAAAAAGAAAGAAGAAAACATTTGGAAAAATAATTCGTATACTTTAAAATAATTTATATAGACGCATGTCATATATTTATGCATAGATATATTGGAACGACATTTTTTAAAATTGACTTTGTGAATATAGATATATTAATAAATATTAAATCATTTATTGAAAAAAATATTATTATAAAATCAAATTAAAATTTTATGCAAAAACAAAGAAAAAAGGAACCCTCATGTTTTTTTTACGCTCTATATTATTATATTTGTTTTTAATATTTTTAATAGTTAATTTAAGAATTTTGTTTCTTTATTTATCTTTAACTTTAAAGACTTCATTATATTTTATGTCATTGCATATTTTTTTTTATTTATTAACTATACACATAATTTGCGCAAATATTTTTACATACGATATATGCCAGTTCTTTAATGATTCACATTATTTATGTAGAATTATTAATATTTATTTTTATTAACTTTATGCACAATATTATATATGTTCCACATTCTATAAAATTTATATTATTTGTTTAAAAAAATATAAAAACACAAACTTTCTTTTAAAAATAAAAGATAAGAATTATGTATTTATAATAATTCCATGGGTTTATATCCAAGTATTGAGGATGTTATTAAAATATACTAGGAAAACATTTCCAAAATATTATATAACACTATATTTGTCGAAACAAATAAATAAATACCGAACAAAATTATAACTAAAATATTATATAAATATGGAATATGTATTAAATGATGATGAAATTAAAAAGGTAGTACAAAAGAATGACGCATACTACTCTCTTATCGAATTAAACGACGTACTATATTTAAATAATAAGTTATATAAAAAAATAGAATGCCTTCAAAACTTGAGCAATTTAAAAGCATTATATCTAAATAACAATGGTTAATGAAATATAATAAATGAGTAAATAATCAAACTAAATGAATAAATCAATAAAATAAATAGGCAACGAAAAAAAGTATAAAATGAATTAATTTTTTCTTTTCTATTTGAAATATTTGAATAATTTTTTTAGCATTAGAAAGGATTTGTGGATTAGACAGCTGTGTAAACCTAGTTGCTCTGTTAGTTCAATATACAAATATGTGAAACGTATATATTTAATAAGCTAATTCACAATATTAGACAAAAATAACACTTATCTACAAATAGTTATATGAAGAATATGCTTTTTAGGGACTATTTTATTCCATTATTTTACAAATTATTTTTCCACGTTTTACATTTTTCTTTTTTCTTTTTTCTTTTTCCTTATCTTAACCATAAAAAGTTATTTAAACTCCAACAGAATCTCAAAAATTGAAAATTTGAGTTCGTTAAAAAAATTACGAATATTAAATTTAGAGGATAATTATATTAATGTGATAGAGAATTTAGGTAATTTCATGGTTTTATTATTTCTACTATTAGGAGTTGTGATATTTTTTATAAAATATATATACTATTGATCAGATGATTATCCTTGTTATATTTTTCATGTTATAATATATTTTTTGCTGATAGAAAATTTGTGTTATCTTGAAGACCTAAACTTGAGTAGCAATTGCTTAGGCGATAAGGGATGCTGTATGTTATCACTTTTAGAAAATAATAAATGTCTCAATATTTTAAATCTTAGTAATAATAAAATTGAAGAGGATATTTTGGATAATCTTTGCAACCTGAAAAGCCTAAACATTTTATATATAATGAATAACCCAGGAGTAATACCTTAAAATGATATACATTTTGATTTACATACAAATTATAATGAGTATATAAATTATAGTATTATATGCATTAATATATTTATTAAAATTGGTGGAGTATGATTATGGTACCATAGTTGCAACTCCTCAAAATAACTTGGAAGTGGAATAATTTTCTTTGTTCACAATTAAAAAAACAAAAATATTATTATTTGCTCATTTTATTTTATAATAAGTTTAATACATGGGTAATATTTTATCGTACATTTCATTCTTTTTCAGTTATCAAAATATAAAAATTACCGAAAATTATTTTTGCACACATTGAAAAACTTAACATTTCTGGATTATAAGCCAATTACAAATGAAGAGAGAAGGTGATATTTTTAACCGTTTTTTTTGTTAGTTTTTATGCATGCAACATTATGGATAAGCAAACCAAACAATGTATATACACACGAATTATATATGTATGTATATATATTATTAAAAATAAAACAGGTGTGTTAAAGCCTTTTTTGCGTATGGAACGAAAGGAGAGCAAGATGAATTAAAAAAGATAAAGCTAGAACAGAAAATGGAGCATGAGCATTCAATTGAATGTATGAATTTATATACCTTATTTATTATATATATTAAATATTTTTAAGTCTTAAATGTATAGTTATGTCCATTTAAGCATAATTTGAATACAACTGAATGTATTTATGTGCTACGATTTTCAGATTTCAGAAAATATTTGATGAATAAACAAGATGGAGAACAGTGATCAACTTCTCAAGGATGTATATAAAATCCGAAGGATATAATCGCATTTTTCTTCAACGTTTAAGTTCTTCCACTGAACAAAAAAAAATAATAATTTACAAATTGTGTGTAAATATATGTATATATATTTTATTTATGTATTTAAATCGTTTTTTTCAGCATTTTGAATTTGTTCATGCATTTCTGGACTCATAAAATAGTGCTAATTTTGTAATAGCGCTATATATATGTTAATATTTAGCATGGACAGTTATGGAGAATAAAAAAATAATATTGAAATTTTTTGTGTGTATATAAGTTACCTCGCTCAAAAATAGTAGTGATGTTGTATATGTTTTTCTGATATTTTCGTAAACGTAGTGACTCTCATTTATGAGAATTTTATAATCCTGATTTTCGTCACTAAAAGGGAAAAAAATGAAATAAAAAATAGGATGTATTTATTTTTGGGGAATTAAATTAAAAAGAATGAATTTTATATAATGTATCATGTTGTTAGCATATTATTTACACATTTATTGTGACTAATTTTTATAAATATTATTATTTAAAAAAAATATTGAAGTATATCTCCTTACAGTAATGCATTTTCCTCGGGAATGCATAAAATTGCAACATTTTTATTTTGAATATCTTCAATAAGTAAGTTATACTTTTGATAAAGGTGAAATACGTTTTGTGGTATTTCAATAGAATTTATTTTTTTAAGGTCATTAAAAAAATGAATAAAATATATTTCTGTTAATGTGGGTGTAAGAAAATTAAGATTTAAAATTCTTAAAATAGTATTAATATCAGTATAATCTTTTGACGCTGTAAATAAATTTAATTTTTCTTCTTCTTTTTTATACCAATGATAACATGGTAAATTACTTAAAATATAATTAATATATTTATTATTTTTATCAAAAGAAAGGAAATAAAAATTAAGAATAACATGCACATAAATTTCATATAATCTACAATACTCCTCATCATTAAATGATAAACTTTCGCTGTTTAGACATTCGTTAATTAATTGGAAATAATATGATTTTATTATATTGTTATAAAAATTAAATTTGCATAAAAAGTATATTATATTCAATTTATGAGTCAATGATAATTCGTATTGTTTGTTCTGTACAATTGCATCGTTTTTATTGTCATCTTCATTTTGTTCATGTTGTATGTGAATTAGCTCAGTATGATTATTTTTATTGTTATGACCATCAATAGTTTGATCGTCTGTAATATCATCATTTATTTCTTTATTTATCGAATATTTATTGGTATTATTATGAATATCCTTTTCTGTTTTTTTTTCTACATTATTAAATACGCTATTATCGTAACCTTTTTCGTTATCTTTTTCATACTCAATAATAGGTTCATTGTTTTGATCAGGTATTTCATCCTTTGAATTGCTTAAGTTATATTCCAAAATATTATATGCCTCTTCAGTGTTAGAAAATTTGTCGCTCATATTAGAATCATCGATTTTAAATTCATTCATATAATTTGTGTATCTTTGTGCTATTACAAAATTGAGGTTAATGATATCTTTATTTTTTATACATAAAGACAAAAGTAATTCGTTTGTTTTGACAGCATTTGAAATTATAGTAGTATTAGGTATATTTTCCATTTGCTGATATATAAAATTAACGTAACGGTGTAATAAATTTCCAATAAATTGTTCGTTTATAAAATTTAATTTCAAGTAAAATTGCAAAATAATATGAATAAAATTAAGATTAATGTTTCTTATATGAACATTATTTAGTTCATTATTTAATATAATTAATGGTTTTAAATATTTGTTTGATAATGAATATTTAATAAATATTTGTGTAGCTTTAAAATAATCTGAAATATCAAAAAAAGGAATAAAATTTTCCATAGTTTTAATATAATATTTTATTAACATGTTTAAATAAGAATATTCTGATGATATATAAATATTTTGATATATACTTTTAATATTTAATAGCTCGCTTGTTAATAGTCTAAATGCTTTTATATCGCTTATTTCATTTTTACATAGAATTATATTTTTTAAACATAATGTTAATAATTTTATATAGTTTGCATCATCATTTATGTTGTTAAGATAACTTATAAGATTAATAATATTATTTATAGAAAGAAAATCTTTTTCCAAATTCTGTTTTATATCTTCATTGTACTTGTTTTCATTATTTAGCATGAAATTTTTAATGTTGATATCATATTTTATTCTACTTTCAATGATGTCATATATTATTTTGTGATTTATTTCAGTGTCCATTTTTCGAGAGTTTGGATGTAGACAAAAAATTCCGTCATTTTTGCTATCAATATTCCTTATAATATTTAATTTATCGAAAGTATTATTATATGTTTCTGAGATAACTTTGTAAGAAGCTCGATCTTCTATAGTATCAGAATATACAAGCATGTCACTAAGGACCGGATTTGCCAATATATCATCTGGTAATTTGTAGGTTATGCCAATACTATTTAAATTTTGTATCGATGTTTTTGTGGTTGAATAAGTTTCTTGGTTTCTTTTTTGAATAAAATGATTAAAGTTAATTTTAAATAAATTAACATTTTCAAAATGGAAAAATTTTAAATATTTTTCTATAATATGTTTAGTTTTATATTTGCTATTTAGAGATAAAAATAAATTTATTGTATTTGTAGTAATATCATAATCGTAATTAATATTTTCAAAATTCGATGCATATATATTGTGATTATATAAATTTAAATCATTAAAATGTTTTTGTGAATTATCTATATTTTTTCTCAAAAATTCTTGACTATGAATTCCTCCATGAGTATTATCATCATTTAAATTTACATTATTTTCTATCATTCCATTATTTTTGTTATTTGTATATTCTTTTTTTTGGAAATTATTTTCGTTTATTCTTTTCATTTTTGTAATATAATCATCAAGATATGTATCACTAAATTTGTATTGATTAAGGGTATTTTTATTAGTAATATTTGATGAAAATTTTCCCAATATGTTTATTTCTTCATTTTTCCATTTGGTTTGTAATAAATTTTCAACGCGTTTTGAAATAAAAAAATCAATAAATGGATGAAACATATTTATTTGGTTCATTATATTAATAAGAACATATATATCAGATATATCCAATTCATATAAGTGTGTAAAAAAAATAAAATAATTTATTATTTGATCTTTAGTTAATTCGTCATATTTTATAGATATATTTTTTATATAATCCTCAGAATTGTTTACAAATTTTTTATAATGAAATGTATATATATATTCATAAATATTTTCCAAATTTATAGAAGCCACATTTGCGTTATTGGAAAGCTTGCTTGGTATCACTTCTCTTATTTTCATTTGTTCATTTTGTCTTATTTTTAATACAAAATCTTCATTCAACTCGTTGAAAATTGGCAATGATGTTAATCCAATAAAATCACTGGTGCTTATTATAGTAACACTTTTTTTTGTTTTTAAATTATTTTTGATTAAATTATCCATATGTCCATTTGGAAAAATATTATTCTTCATCACTTTTTTCGTCGATTCAATTTTAGCAGAATTATTACTACGCAAATGAGGCGATTGAACTTGCTCATTTTTTTTCTCTGTTTTTGTTGTGCCCAAATCAAGCAAGTTTTGCAAATTTAACTTATCATTACTTTTATCTAATTCATCATTATAAAAATTGTGGGGATTTAGTTTGTCTCTATTCCTAGAAGAGTATATATCACGCTTTAATTCAAACATATATTTTTTTGGTAATACTTGAATACATTTAATTAAAGATAAATATTCTTTGAGTGTATATAAATTGATGTTATAATAAATTTCGTTGATAATATAATTTACAATGTGCTTACTATCATTTATTAAATTTTTTCCTTTTTTTATATCCGAATAATTTTCAATATTTTTCATATTATCAATAAGATTACAATATATACTCAATATGTATGGATAGATATTGTTAGGAAAATTTATTTTGTGTTTAACAAAATATTTAGTAAAAAACGTTATATTTTGTATAATAAAATCATTCAAATAATATGAGTTGCTTTTTATTTTGAAAATAAAATTAAGCAATGCTGTATTTTTTTCATTTTCGAGAAAAAATTTCATTTTTTTTATTTGCATATTATCACATAATTTTAAATGTGCTTCTTTTAATTGTATAATAGCGACTAATAAGTTGTAGAATACATAATTATTAATATTAGTGTTATTAATGTCTGTTTGCGAATTGAATTTATTTGTTGCATCGAAATAAATGTAGTCGTTTTTTAAAAAAGTGTAAAAGTTGTTTTTTAGTAATGTGTTAGAGAAAAATGATAAATAAGAATCGCTGATAAAAAGATTATTTTTTTTGTTTTTTTGAGTTATATTATTTTTTCCTTCTTTAAAATTATTCAAAATCGGGGCATATCTATTATTATCTCCATTAAGCTTTGTATAGCTTTGTAAATTTTTTATAGACGTTATGGCATTATAAGAATTATTTATTTCTACAAACATATCTGCAGTTTTTATTTTTGAAAATGCCAAATTCATGAGAACATATTTTATTTCATAATTATTAATAAAAGATAAATCTCGATATATCAAACTTAATAAGCAAATATTTATATTTTCATTTTTTAAATAATTATAAAAAGATATTTCTTCCGTCAAATATTTCTTAAGTTCCATATTAATATATTTTTCAACATTTTTTGAAAGGAAATTTTTGTATAATAAAAACATAATATATTGTTGTTCAATTCCTTTTTTGGGATTTTTTTTTTGGTTAACTTTTATTTTCTCATAAATTCCTTCCAAACATGTCTTAGCCTGTTCATAAATTTGTGGAAATATATTTTTATTGCATATATTTATTAAGTATAGTAGTATCTCAATTTTTTTATTCATATCATTTGTATCATTAATATTATTAATTATATTTTGAAATAGTTTGCTAAATTTTCCATATAGTTTGGTCTTTTCTTTACTGATTATCTTATTAGATAGTTCTTCATTCTTATTTTTTCCAGTTTTTAAAATTGTTAAGTGCACATTTTTATTCAACCATTTTAATAATTCTGAAGCATTACTAAGGTTGCTCATTTTGTTATTTATTATATTTAAGAAATTTTCATCTTCTAACGAATTTTTGGTATCCTTATTATAGTAAAGAAAAGTATGCAATAATTTCTCAATTTCATAATTTGATTTTTGTTTAGGTGTGTCATTGAGTTTTTTATTTCTATTGTTTTCATTTTCGATATCGTTAAGAGAAAGATAATTTTCCTTTACTTGTGAAATATAGTTGTTTATAATAAACGGATATGAATTATAGAAATAATTGTAAAAGTTATTTTTTTGGTTAACAAATATATTATCTCTTAAGTGTATTTTTAAAATATAATTAGTTGTTTTTATTAAATTTTTATTTTCATCATGATATTTGACCAAATAGTCATTTTCTATGTTTCTCTTAGCATTTCCATCGTTTTTGTTATTGCTGATAAAATTATCATTTTTTATATCCTCCTTTGTTTCCACACTTATATTAATATTATCATCATTTTTTTGGATGGATATATTCGTAGTTTCATACCTTTTGGTGCTCAGAAAAAATAACTTACTTTTTTTTATTATTATTGCTTCGCTTCTTTTTGGTAGTAACATATTAGTTTTCTTCATTTTGAAATAGCTATTACTGAATAGGTGCCAGAGTTATGAGTTATGAGGCGTATATATAAAGACGTATATAGAAAACCATATACATAATAAATATATGGCATATTGTTCTCATTCTTCACACTTTATACGATTATTACTCAGCATAGTATTTGTATCGCTAATTTTATTCCCTTTGCATTACACAATATATTGAAGTGTTAAAAAACATTAGGGAAAATTTTGATGAACATTCTCAGAAAATATTCATAATTATATTTTGGTACTCTGTTATTTCGTTACTTTTGTATTTTATGCATTACTAGTTCATTTGCTTGTGTAGCCATAAATTTGCCTATTATTGTTATTACATATATTTATTTATATATATATGATAGATATTTGCTTCCTTTTGTTTCTTTACTTGAGCCCACTTATTTTATTTTATTTTCTATATTTTTTTTGGCATTTTTCGATGAAATGAATGCGCATTTGTTTACGAGTAATTACATTTTTTTTTTTTGAAAATTATCTTGCTCTATAGTATTATTTTTGACATTTTTTTTTGGCGTGGTATCGTTTTGTTCAGTTCACATCTTTCATTTTATATATTTTTGGAAATAATTTTTATAAAACTGAAAAAATGTTTTTTTTTGAAGTGCTTAATTCTTACCAATTATTAAGAGTTAAATATATGAAAAAAATATATATAATAGCTCGAAAATGAGTATATATTATATGTATTTATGAAAATATAGAGAATTGCAGATTAAATGTAAGGCCAAGCTTCAAAATTGGTTAAAAATAAAATTCGGGAAAATTATTACGCATAAAAAGGATAAAATATATTGGCATAAAAACGCTATATATTTAATATAGGAAATTATACATACATGGTATATATACTGGCTATAGACCTTCATATAACAATTTAAGGATGAAATATGTTTCAAAGGTGCAAAGAACTAAATTCAGAGTAACTATTATGCAATTCTTGAAAAATATATCACAGAGTATGCACTATTGAAGTAAATTTTTTTTTATATTCATATCTTAAAGGGAAGATCATATAAACGGGAAAATTATTATAATATAATAGGTTACTAGTTATTGAGTAACTTCTATAATAATTATTAGTGACCCATGAATGAAAAAGATACTCTAATTTGAGTACAATAAATTTTCAAATGCAAATGGAATTGTCACACCATGTTTCACCTACAAAATGATACACACACATAATATGCATTTGTTTGACTTTGAATAGGGTTGTTAGTCTATAGTAGAAAAATCGAATAGGTTTTTAATTAAATATGAAAAGGCACTATCATTAAGTATAATATCAGTTTTTACACATTTATTGGTATTAAAATTATATTCATAATTCTTATTATTATTATTAGAAATTTTTATATCATTTATATTTTTATTATTAAGTAGATCGCTAGGTGATTCAGTGTTTATATCATTCCCTATTATAATATTGAGGACATTATTTAAATGTGATATTTCATGATTTGTATTTTTAAAATTATTTTTTATACAAAATTGCTTTATTAAATGTTGAATTTGTATTACTTTATAGTATAATTCGTTCCACATTACCATATTTTTTTTTAATACTGTTTTATCATTGTTTAGATTAATAGGCATATTTAATATCTCTTTATATACTTCACTTTTTAAATTTTTATACTTTTGAATAATATGAATGATTTCTTGTATCCAATTGTTATTTTTTTTATGATTAGGAATAAAAGAGTGTAAACAATTTGTATTGTATAATTTATTTTTAAAATATTCTGTCTTGGGCATGTTTAATCTAGATTTAATTAGTTCGCAGTTGTATATGTCATCATATATTTCAGTATGTTTTTTATCTGCAAAATAAATATTTTTTGAAAGAAAATTGTTAAGATTTGAATTTATCTGTGTTTCGTGTATTTCTTCAGGTTGTGTTGTTTTGGTTAGGAAATTGTCGAAACTTTTTTTACTTTCCTTTCGAATATCATATGTTTCTTCTTCTTTTATCTCGGTGTGTGTGTGTAAAAAATTAAAAAAATGTCCATCCTGTTCATATTTATTATTATAATAATTAATTTTATCATCAAATAAATAATAATATTGCTTATTTATTTTATTTATAAAATTTTCGTTGTATAAATTGTTTATAATTTTTTTCATATAATATATGTCTATATTAGAATTTTCCATATGTTTTGGGTGTACTTCATTTAGCTTGTTTTTTTTTTGATGATTTTTTAAAAGTTCATTATATTTATTTTTGATTTCATTTTTCTGTTTAGTAATATAAGTGATTTGATTTAATGCTTCACTTTTGGTTTTTCTTAAATCGTTAATAATATTTACATATTCATTTTTTTCCTTTTTATATATATCTAGATCAATTTTTATTTTATTATACTTTTCTTCTCTTATACTTAATATGCTTATTTTTTTGTTAAGTGTTTCTATCAAATTTTTCGATTCATTTAATTCTTGTTCAAAATCTTTTATTATATCATTTTTTTGGTCTATGTCGTATTTTGTATTATTTTGATTTTCTTTCGAGATTTCTAAATTGTACATTTCTATATATTTGTTGCAAATTTGCATTAGTAATAATTCGTCTTGTTTTTTTTTAACAAAAAATGAATGTGTGCTACATTTTTGAAAAACATTTTCTAGTTCTTCTAGTACGAATTGACTAATACTTTGTATTATGGCACTGGATTTACGATAAATTGAAGTAGAATCTACAATATTTTTTCTATTTTTTTTAGAATTTTTATTTTTTTCATCATTGCTATGTGGCATAATGTCGTCTATCATGTTGACAAGAATAAGTTTATATTTGGTTGCATATGTGACAAATTTGTTTGATGAAAAATTAAATTGTTTTATAGAGCAATAAAAATTTAAAATATTATGAGGCATTTTAATTAATTTTAATGTTTCTTCGCACTTTTCAATAATTTGTTTTTGGATATATATATCTATATAGTTATAATATTCAGTATATATATCTTTGTCTATTATTAGTAAAATACTTGCTGCAGTTATTGTATTTAGAAAGCATATGATTTCAACAGAGGATATGGTTTCTTCTCTCGTTTTGTTTTCTTCCTTTTCACTCCACTTTATTTCTGTCTCTTTTTCATTGACATTTTGTTTATTTATATCTATTTCTTCTTCTAATTTTTCTTCCATTTTTTCCCATTTATTCTCCTCTTTCTCACCTCGTAAGGAATGATAAAAGTTCATGAGTTTTTCTGTTAAAAGTTGTAACATTGAATAATCAACATTTTGATTGAATAATTTAATTCTTATCTTTTCCATATATTCTTCTAGCAAGTATCTAGATAAAGAATATATGTATGAGAATTTTTTATCATATAACAATACAAAATGGAAAAAAATATTTGATCCTTTAATTATTTGTATATATTTTTGAGTATATAATAAAAAATGAGAAAGCGCCATAAAAAAATATATTGAAAATCGTATACTACTTTTTTCTAAATTTTCTAAATAAGAAGGATTATGTAAATTATCTATTACTTCTTTTAAATAAGTTTCATATATATATAAAAGAAGTTGAAAAGTTATATTTGCACATTCAAAAATATCATGAATTATTTTAATATTACAATATAACACTTGAATAATATTTATCGAGTTTATATTATTACTATTAGTAAGAATATATTTATCCAAATAATCTAATTCTTTATTTTTATAGTCATTTAATACGATACCAGACACCGATAAATCAATTTTTTTAATTTTTATTTCAGAAAAATTATTCGATAAGACACATTTTTTTATTGTCTCAATATATTGTATATAGCTATCTTCTTCTTCCTTTTTTTCTACATGTACACTAAACAAGTTGTTTGAATGGGATGACAATTTTGATTCCTTCGAAAAATTGTGAGTATTGTGGTTATCGTCATTATGATTATTCCACAGATTAGACATTTCATTACTTATCCATCCAATTTTATTTATTCCACTTACGGAATTAATAAACTTTAAAAGTAAGTTCATACAATATTCAGCCAATTTCCATTTAGATTGATAATAATTTAACAAAATATTTGATGCAATAAATTGTTCTAATTTAATTTTGCATTCATTGTTACATTTTTCTATATATTTTTTTTTTTCTAATTGGTCTCTTAATTCCTGATTTATTTTTAATGTTTCTAGTAATATTTTTTCTTTTTCTTTTTTATATTTTAAAAATTTTTCATTCATATTATTAATTGCTTCGTAATATTTTTTAATTTTTTTATTAGCTAATGACAATTTAGCTACAGTTTTTTCTAATTGAGTATTAATGTTAGAATGTACTTTATTATTTACATCAATTAATTTATCATTTATTTTTATTATTCCTTTTAATAAGGAATTATCATTTTTTGTTACCAAATCATTGTCTATCATGATATGCATGTTGGTTTCAGCTTCCTCTTTTTTTTTTTTAAATGATATATTAAGATTTTTTAATTTCTCTAAAATTTGTTTGTAACAGTTGATTTCTTTATTTTGTTTATTAATAATTATTTCAAGCTCTTTGTTTTTTTTTATTTCCTTTTCTTTTTCTAAACTTAAAATATTTACTTGAACGTTCAGAAATTCGCATTGTGTTGCCTAGTAAAAAATAGGGATTCCCCAAGATTCACAAATGAAAAATATATCATAATATATTACACAAAAATGTGTATTCAAATATAGTATAAAAAAGGTAAAATAGGCAATTAAAAATATAGATATGTACAAAATAATATTTTATGTATGCGAAATAATTTTCTTACCATATTATTGTATTTCAGTGCAATGTCTTTCCTGATTATTTCTTCATTTTCGTCTCCTTTTGTCTTATTATATTTTTTTGTGATATCTTCTAATTTTTGCTTTAGAACTAGATATTCTGAATCCCTTTTCTCATATTTTTCTATCCATTTATCTCTTTCCTTAAAAAAAAATTATATATAATATTATAATGGATATATTGTATATAATACGGAACTTTATATACTCTTATATTGCAATTTTTTTTATATTGTTTTCTATCCATATATATTAAGAAAAAATTAAGAAAAAATTACTTCTATTAAATGGTTAACTTCTATATTTCCCTAAAAAGTTACAAAATAAATTGATGAAAAATTGTGTTGTTTATATATAACTTGAAAATATTTTATTATGTTGTTAGAATCTTTTATGTAACAGTTTCTTATAGTTGTATTTTGTGTGCAATATGAAGCATATAGCAATTGAAATGGGGCAGTTTATAGAAATGTGGATATAATATGAATAAGATGTGTACGTATCACCTCAATTTTTTCTAAATAAGTTGTATTGTTTGATGTGAAATAATTGCTTTACGATTTTCTTTATAACTTATCAAATACACGCATAATTACAAGTGTATATAATCCATGTACTGGCGCACAGATATGGTGTTTATATATAATTTATGTATATATATGTACGCATATGTTAATTATTCTTATTATTATGATTATTTTTTACCTTTGAGCTCATTTTCTCACCCTAACAAGACAAGCTCCTATGCTAATTGGTATATATATTTTTTTTGTTAAGGACGTATTTTTAAAAATATAAAGCAATAATAGTAGATATGCTATATTTATTGTGAAATAATAAAGTATAATACTATACGAATTTGTTCATTTTATTTAATTAAAATACTTTTTAGATATTCTATATAAGTTATAAATGTGAATTTAGGTGCTTTAAATTTTAAATGCAAAAATCGGAAAAGACGAAAAAAATATAGCATAATAAAATATATTTAAAACGCTAAATGAATGATAAACCATGAATAAAACCCTGAATTATTCTCTTAAATTTTATAAAACAAATAAATTAATTATAAATGTTTCAAACAGTATATATATTTATCTATGTTTTAAGCTACATATAAATATATATATTTTTTTAGGAAATTTAATTTTTACAACATGTATATATTATATTTTTTTTACACCATTTTGCATATTATATACATGTATTATATATATAACTAGACAATATGTGGCGCATACATGTGTATCTTTTATTTTTTATTATTTTACGCATCTCTGGAAATGCCGTGGCATATACAAGAATAATACTTCGTGATTATTATTTTAATTATTTTTTTTTAAGGGGTAGCATAAATACTTAAATAATATATTAGATACGTTTATTTATGGTCTAAAAGTAAATATATAATAAAATTTAAGAGTAAAAAATTATAAAATAAACAAATATATATATATATAAGGGTTTGATAAACTAAAACACACACATTTAAGGTGTAACAAAAATCAATATTTGTATAATATGAAAATATAAAAAAATACATATTTTTTATTTTAATATTTTCTATAATATTTAATATTTTATGCTAATCTTTATATTTGATTTTTCTGTTTTTTTGAATATAATAATTCTGAGCCCAATAATGAATATACGAGGCAATTAATAGTTGGATAATTTTATACTAATTCAATGGGGTTTTCAAAAAAAAAAAAAAATGATTTTACTACAAGTAACAGTTCTAGGATATTTAAATACAGGGAAAACATCTTTGGTTAATTCTATTATGAATAATGAAGTTTTCAACATTTATATGCATACAGAGATGCCAATGTAATACAATATAGACATATAAATATGCATGATGATACTATACCCATATACAACACATATATGCATATTTACACACGTTATTAAATATTAAAATGGATATATTTATTTTCTTCTTTTGAAGGATATATTATAAAGTACACAGAGAAAGAAATCGAAATTTTTGTGTTGAAATTGAAGACACGTCTGTTGATGTAAATGTAAATATTTTTATGGATATGCTAAGGAAAGAAAGTATGTACTTATGTTATTATTTATGTTTACTAATAATTTGAAAATTAGACCAGACTGATTGTATATTAATATGTATGTATATATTAATATTGGGGATATGTGATGTCAAAAATAAATGTGCATCATCAAGGGGTTGTTACATTATAATATACATGGGAAATATATAATAGATATGTACACATAAAAAAGAACTATTCTGGTATATATTTTTTTTATTGAATTAAAAAACATATTTGCAGTTAAAACAAATAAGAATCATATGGCAAACCCAGTGTTTAGCTTATTTGAAAAGCCAACGATTCCCTTTAGTCATGATGATCAGTATAATTCAGTTTGCTATGGTTATAATAAATTTCAATATTATTAATAAAGTTTATAAAATTGTATAAAATTTTATACTTGAAGAATTACATGTTTATTTGTATTGTTTTTTTCCCGTTATACATTCATTAAATACCATAATACATAAATATATAACATAAATAATATATTTAGGAAGGATGGCCTATTTATTAGTGTTCGATTTAACTAATCCATCAACATTTGAATATGTTAAGATGATATATTTAAACATGTCCAACGCATATAACCGACTATATGTAATTTCACAAAAATATTAAAAAATATAATTTTTAGATCTAATTATTTTTTCTTTCCTTATTAATGTTTTTATTTATTATTTTTTTTAAGACACTTAAGCCCTTTATATCTCTTGTTGGGAATAAATACGGTATGTTTTCTCAAATTAGTGAATCAACCAAAACCTATATATATATATACATATACAATTACATATTTTTCTATTAGATTTGATTAACCAAAACAGTGAATTACTGAAGCAGGCGGAAGATTTTTCGTAAGTTTTTGTTTTAGACATGATATTTATGTATTTATTTACATTAATTAGTTTGTACATTCATATATGTAACAATCTATATCTTATTACTTCATTTATATTACTCGATTAACATATATGCGTGTGTGGATATATACATTAATAAATGCACACACAAGCCTTCTTTTCCTTTCCAAAAAGTAATGAACACATGGTCCAGTTATGGCTAACATCAGCTTATACTGGAAAGAATGTGAAAAAGGTAAAGTAGTTATTTGTTTGAAATTATTATTTTATAAAATGTGGAACGCCCATCAATAAGATATACACAATTAAATATGGATATTTTAAAAATCGTCTTTGGTATTGCGTTTTATGTAGTTTATTTTATTTTATTTTTTACAGCTATTTGTACATGTAATTAATATGGTGTACAACAATACAAATCTTTGGAAATATGACGCTGACGATGTAATAAGAACGAATTAAAATTATTTATTAAATATATACAAATAATAAATAATGTTTTATTTATTTATTTATTTATTTATTTATTTATTTTCAGTCTATATCAGAATCTTCTGAGGATTGAGATTTATCATTTTAAAGACGTTGCTAAAAGTATGTTTGAATTGTTTTCAATCTTTAAAATATTGAGATTTAAGCCATATTTTGAATATATATTTTACATATCTCCCTTTTCACATATTATGAATTAGAAAATAAATTATAATATATATATTTAAAGAGTATCATGTCAAGGGAAATGGTTCATAGTTGCTTATATTGTTTATATATATAATTGACAATGTTTATATGTATATATTTTTTCTATACTTGTATATATTTCAAACATTTTCGTTACATACTGTTTCAGTGATGCCGTGGCCTTAATATAAAATATTATATTTTTGAAGTCCTGCTATTGTTAGCAGAATTTGTGAACAATTGATAAAACGCAATTAATAATATTAAATATAATAAATATATATGTTTATGTGTTATTGATTAATTTTCATATTTATTAATTTTTTTTGTCTCCCATTTTTTTCCGACTTTTATAGTTATACAATATTCATGTTTTTATGTTATTTATTTAAAAAAAAATAATTTTTTTAAGCGTCTTTTTCATTACCGTTTACCAATATATTATAATATTTATTATATTTATATGTTCATTCATTTATACCATTTTTTTAATTTTAATCTTAATTATGGTACTTTTTAATGCCATTTTTTTTATAATTTAATCTTTAAAAAATTATTTAAATTTTTAAAAAAAGAGAAAAAATAAAAAATTTGATGATATTGAAAGCAAAATATTATTGCATTAAAGGAAAATAAACAGAATAGGAAAAAAATGTAGAAACAAATGAATAAAAAACGTCAAATATAGTTAAGTAAAACGTTCCATTTTCGTTCGTTCGTTCTTTTTTTAATTTTCTTGATAAATTTTGTTGTTTAAAATGTGGATAAACAAAATAGGAAACAAAAGTGCATCCTTTATAAATCACAAGCATTTTCATCCAGGTACATATTTATATATAAATACTTAAAACGTAGAAAACTTATGTAAATTTATGATTGCATTGTATATATATACATACATAAGATTACTTGCGAAAAATGTCTATCTCACCAAAATAAATACTCATAAATTTGGTCCATCCATTTTGTAAACAATATAAATTAACTAGTATTCCCATTTGCACACATTTATAGGAAATATAAAAAACTTAGAACGAGTGTGGCTAGCTGAAGAAAAAGAAAGGCTAAGAAAAGAAGAAGAAGAAAAATATTTAAAAAAGAGAGAAGAACAATATAAATTATATACTTTAAAAAAGCAATTAAGACAAAATGAATTGAGTAACAAAGATACAGAGCATGATATTCTATATGACATTAACAAAGAAAATAAAAAAAAAGAAGTTAATTATAACAATAAAAAAAAAAATGAGAACAATGTGATTAATTCTTCTATTAATAAATTAGTTATAAAATCGAAATATAATGAAAATATTTTTGTAAAAAATCATAGATCTATTTATGGTTCATATTATGACCGAAAAGAAAACAAATGGGGATATATTTGTTGTAAACAAACCGATAAAAATATATCCTGTACAAATAATACATTTGATAACAAAAATAATCATTCAGACGCGTTGCCTGTTAAAAAGGGTATAGAAAAAATAAATGCCGATAAAAGAAAGAAAAAGAAAAAGAAAAAAAAAGGCACATTTGATAATAGTATAACAGCGTTTTTGAGTAAATTATAATGGTGTTTTTCTTAGTACCCGTTTATTCGTCTTTATATTCATTTGCTTGTTTGTTTTTTATCACTTATTCCTTTTTTATATTGTTTTATTTGTTACTTTTTTGGTGCTGTCGAATTAATCATAATATAATTTGACAGATAAACAGCTTGTTTATATGAACTATGCGATATACATGTATTTTCCATTTTAATTAACTTTAAAAATAAGCCTATATAAAATGAGATAACACAAAATTTCATTTATTAATGATATAATTTATTTTTAAAAAATCGGGGCTATTTATTTTTAATGAATTTGTGATTTTTAAAAGGGTTTTAATTGTTTGTTGTTAAAATACTAATGGAGGTAGCCTTTCGATGATCATCAAAATGACATCGAAATAGCAACTAAATATCAACAAAACAATAAATGAAAACATAAATAATGGATCAATATATACCAAAATAACAAAATACAAAATAACAAAAGGTTTTGTACATGAAATGTTGCACATGCTATTATTATTGGGGGAATAATAAATATTTTTAAAAACAGGAAAAATTTTCAAAAATTATATAAACAATAATATATGTAAATAACTTAAGGGGTATTTACATAAATTATATAAATATGAATTAGTCAAAACTCGAATTTTTTTGCAATCTTATAACGGCATTCATATAATTTAGAACTATTTTTTTAGGGTGCATTGTTTTTCTGGTTTCTGTATAATTTTTTCATTCGTTTCAAGACCCTAGAAAAAAATTAATATAATTATGTTTTATTTGTAAAAATTATTTTATATGAATTGGTTTAGTGTCAAAAAAATATAATAAAAAAAGGAGCATATATATGTACTATCTTTTATTTTAACATACCTTAGCTCGCCTAATATAATTAACAATTTCTGTCGATGTATTATAAGTCACTTTAGTATCAAAATCTTCGTCGTATATTATAGCAGAAGAATCATTTAGTAAAAATATATCTTCATCTAATTTATTCCAATGACTAAATTGAATATCATAAATTACATTCCCTGAGCATTTAGATCGCAATTCTTCTGCTAATTTAAAAGAATTAAATAATGGCAAATAAGCATCTATAAAATATAGGAAATAGCCATCTTTAATTTCTTCTGACAATATAGAGCACCTTCTTTTTAGTAAAACATTGTATACTTTTCCTAATACATTACTTTCGCATGTTAAATTTAATCTTAGCATTGGCTCAAATATACGAAGTTTACTTTGTTGCATGGAAGTTAAGCATGCATCTTTCATTAAGCCAATAATATTTCCAGTGTTTATTTTATTTTCTTCATCTTTGTTGCTACCTGTAGAGCCACTAGTATCATCCTCTTCTTCTACTGTTTCTCTTTTTAAGTTGGAATATTCAAATGGTGTATCTGTGCATTTTTCATCTATTATCAATCCTTCAATGATGAAGATAACTCCTCTATTGAAAAAAGTGAGTTATAATACAAAAAGATAAAAAAAAATAAAATAATAATATAAAGATATATAGTTAACTCGGTTGTAAAATAAAAGACTGAACTTTACGAATTTACACATGTGTATACAAATATATAATATGAACGTAAAGCACGTCTCTAATTTCCAATTATGCAATTTATAATTTGCTCGTTTATCCGTTTTTATATTTTTATGATTTACCTGATTGGCTCCTGAGCTATAGGGCCATACTTGGAAGCGAGTTTAAAACCTAGACACAAATTATTCAAATAAATGTTAATATCACTATTATTTTCTGAAATATATGTATCGATCAAAGATCGCTGATTAATTGCGTTTTTATATTCTTCATTCGTTATGATATTATCATATATATATTCATTATTGTCTTTTTTTTTATTAAGATATTTTTTAATACATAATAATGTTATACTTCCATTTTGAACACAAATGTCCCATAATTGAAGTTGATAAGTTTTATTTTTTTTTAAAAAGTTGGTTTGATAGTCATCTTTTGTTATAGGTTCTGTTTTTTTTATATTTTGAGCAAAACCATTATTATTTTCTTTGTGTTCGCTATTTTCAAAATAGGAAATTTGGTGCATCTCGGTTTTTGCTTTTTTAGTCTCGTCTAAAGGCGATTCATTTTCACCAGTAAAAGTTTCACAATTAAAATTATCAGAAAAAAAAATATCATTGATGCATTTTTCTAAATTTATTAAACATTGTTTATACATAAAGTCTTCATTTTTCCCAGAAAATGTATTTTTACTATAATTTAAAAAAGTGGATGATATTCCTCTATTTTCTAGTATTGCTTGAATACTAGAATAATGCTTATCAAAAAAATGTATCATTTTTTCTGGCATGTTTAATACACTTAAAAAAATATAAAAAGAATTATTATTTAGTTTGGTACTTATAATATTGTTACTATAATTAAATAGTATGTTTAGAAATACATTATCTTTTTCTATGTGAATATGCTTAAATGGAGTAGAAGAAATTAGTGTATCGTTATTATTGGAATGAATATTTTGATGATTCTTACATTCTTTATTCATATTAGTATTGTCAGTATTTAATAAGTTTTTAAATTTTTCTTTTCCATTTTCTTGAGTTATGTTATTATCCTCATTTTGCTTAGAAAGTGTCGTCTTTTGTACTGCTTCATAATAAGAATGCAATTGCTTCATATTATCATGAACTATATTTTTCTTTTTCTTCACTTTGATATTATAGTTGCATATACCTTCCCTTATAGATATATTGGTGTCTGATGTTTTTATTTCTATATTACTATATATGTTAACAAAATCAGATAAACATTTTTGCATATGAATTTCTCCACAAAATTTTAATATATATTCACCTCTTTGATTAAAATCAATATCTATTGATGTGTCACATGTGTATAATAAGATAAGACCACGAAGAAACTTATTCATATCTTGAATGTTTTGGGGCTCTATAATTGTATGCAATATTGTTGAGCATGTATCAGAATATGATAATATAAATGAATCAACATTTTTTTTATTTGACAAAGTAATATTTTTATTTAAAAATATACCATCATTATTATTCATTAGAAATATATTATGCTCTTTATTGTTTTTTTTATTTTTTATTAAATTTATTACAGTATTTGATAAATATTGCAAATCCCATTGACCATTCGGATCAGTTGTATTTTCATTTTCTTGCGAATACATTATGCCTGAGTTTTTTACACTATCTTTTATTTTATTATATTCATATGAAGTAGTACATTCAGATTTGTTTATTATTTCACTTTTTATTTCACATTTGTGGTCAGAATTTTCGTAAGTAGAATGATTAATGTTGTAGTCACTTGGTACATTATTAAAATTGTATATATGTTCATTTTTTATTGACAAATAAATAGCAACAATATTACCTGCATATGCCTGTTTAATAGGTAGAAGATCTCCTCCCATGCATATATAAATTTTGTTTATCCTTGTTTGAATATTTTTTCCACAAACATATAGAACCATATTTTCATATATAGTTCCAGAGTATATTTTGCAAATCGATAAAAATGTATTTTGGCCATGAAAATCTTTAAAACCTACTATTGTATTATTTTGTATATTAGCACATATATTTTTTGATATATATATGATAGTAAAAGTTTGATCTGATGCACAATTTAACATATTTTTATAAATAGGATTATTATATAAGGATGGGTATATTTTAAATAATCTGCTTTCACTTATATTATTTGATGATGGGAATATCTCAATGCATGCATTAAATATAGATCGTGAAAGACTTAAAAAATTTGACATAATAGTTGTTAATATAAAAACATTATTTTCATTATTATTTTGTTTAAATTTACTATTTTGTAAAAACTGATCAGAAATATTTAATTCTGTACATAATTTTTTTATTTTTTCATCATCTCTATTTGTAATAGTAATATCATATATTCTCCATAGAAAATCTAGAACAACTAATGAGAATAAATTTTTTTTTTTTTTTTTCACTGTATTTGTTCCCCCACCGGAAGGTAATATATTAGTATCATTAGGAATTTTTAATATTTTTTTTTCTTTTATATTAAAATAATATCGATTCCACATATACTTTTTTATTTTATTACAATTATTAATATCAATGTTCATTTTTTTGCAAAATAAATAAGTAAATATATTCATGTCTACACACCAGCAATGTATACTACTACATAATAAGACATTTCCTTTTAAAGTCGAAAATGTATATTTTTCTAATTCTATTGTATTATTAATATCTTCAGTATCCATATTTTGTTCCATATATAATTGATATATATAGGCATTTACATTTTCAATAATATTATTAATATGTTCATATGCATCCACACTATCCATATTTTTATTTGTTATCAATTTATCAATTTTATTTATTACT
This sequence comes from Plasmodium berghei ANKA, assembly GCF_900002375.2. NCBI lineage: Eukaryota > Apicomplexa > Aconoidasida > Haemosporida > Plasmodiidae > Plasmodium > Plasmodium berghei. The sequence continues at coordinate 2,329,259 of NC_036171.2, forward strand.
AATATACATTTAACCATTTCTTTCCAAGTTTGTCTTAAAACTATTTTAGTTTGACTACATAATCCTTCAATACAATCAATTAAAATTAAAGCACCGTCACAAATTCTTACACATGTTGAAACTTCTGAAGAAAAGTCAACATGGCCTGGTGTGTCAATTATATTTATTAAATACATATTTTCGTCTATTGAATTTTTTGTTATTCCATCTTTTTCTTCATTACTTTCTTTTGGGGGTATCGAACTGGGATTATCTCCCTTTGTTGTTTTTTCATTTCGAGGATTAATAGATTTTTCTGTGGGCATATTTGTTTCATCATTTTCGTTAATTTTTTTTTCAGCAAAAATTGTAGTATTTGAAAACATTTCAGTAACGTAATTTTTATTATAAGTACACTCTAAAAGTATACTGGAGCTTTTCATGGTTATTTGCCTCTTTTGTTCATCTTCTCTGTTATCCATATATTTTACTTTTCCTATATTTTTTTCGCTTATAATTTTATTTGAGCTGATTAAATTATCAACTAGCGTCGTTTTCCCATGATCTACATGGGCTAAAATGCAAATGTTTCTGATTTTTTCATTTTTGTTAAGGTATTTTACTAAATCCATAATATTTAAAACAATAAAAAGAAAATATGAAATAAATAAAACAAAAGGGGAAAATTTAACTTGTAAAAATTTGCAAAAAAAATATACAAAGTTGTGCTAACTATGGATTGAAACCCTTGAAAGTCTACAAAAGCTAGTAAGTACAAACTAAACACAAATTATGAAATAAATGTTTGTAACATTTTGAAAAAGTACACCCCAAAAATATAAATAAACAATAATATTGCAAAATTTCATCAAACATACATCAGCCACATTATTCTTTAATCATATTTCCATGATTTCTGTGAATATATAATATAGATATAACTATTTATTCATTCTCAATAAGGTGTATCCACATTTATATGTACATAATTTAAAGTGTTATATGTATAAATATATTAATTGAATATACAGGGATAGCCTTAAGGCCCTTTTTCCTTCCTATGACTATTAATCTTTTACTGCTTTTTATTTTAAATTTTGATTTTGTTGTTTTATTATATTTTATTTTATTTTATTTTTTTTTTTAATTAATATATTTTAATTATTTTATTTTAATTTTTTAGATGAAATATAGCATTTTATATAATACCACTTTGCACTTTAACAAAAAACATTATATTTTTATTCGCCATATGTTAAAAAATAATATTTATTTAAATGCAACGTTAGAAAAGTGGGTAATTATTGTAATGTAAACAATAACAGATAACCGAATGATACAAAATAGTAATATAAACAATGATCATTACAAAAATAAAATTTATAACTCATAAATTTTCTTTAAAATTGTATATTCGTTTTTGCTTTAGTAACAATAACGCATGTTGCTATATATATATAATATATTTTTTTTTATTAACTCGTTATATAAACTTGGTGAATTAAATTATAATAGGCAACGGAAAGACGGATATTGGAAATAACAATAGTAGAAATTATCATTATATCATAATAATTATATTGCTCAGTTAAAAGGGAAAACATGAAAGTTGATCTAAACTTTATTGTTTTATAATTATTTTTATACTTTTTTCTTTTAAAACATTTAAAAGGTTATAAAGTGTAATATGAAATTTTATGTGGATATTATTATATATATATATCAGATTAACTCCACACATACTTTCGGAAAAAATATGTATTCGTATTATATGCATATGCTGATGTACAAATATCCAGATAAATGCAACAAAGACATAAAAAAGAAAATCCTGATGATTTTTCAAACATATTTTATGTTTTTAATTTTACAAAAAAAAAAATTTATAATAAAATTATAGAACGAAACAAATAGTATCTTAACACACAACAAAAATATTTATTACTACAAAAAAAAATATCCATATGACTGTAAAATTTATAAGGATATATTTTGCCTATTATTATTCTTCATTATTAACCTGCGCTTTTTTTCCAATTCTTTTTTTTCTTTTTTTTTTGCAAAATTTTTTTGTTTTTTCCCTCCTACATAGAAATATGTAAAGAACAAAATGATAAGAAAGTAAATAAGTGAAAGGTTAAAGAATTAGGAAAAGTAAGTAAATTGAAGGGAGTTAAAAAATATATGCATACAGATACATGCTATTGTAGTGTAGACATATCACAACTAATGATTTTATATCTTACATTTATGAGTTTGCATAAGTAATCGTTATTCATTTCATATGTATTTAAATTATGCTTCGAATATTTGTTAACTATTTCTGTTGGGTTTCCCATATATATATCAATACATTCATATATATAATCATAGTAATTAAAATTGTTTTTTTTCTCTTCTTTTTTTTCTTCGTCTATTTTGTTTTCCTTTAAATTATTGTCGTCGATTAGATCACTCAGTCTATGAAATGAAAAAAAATAAAAAGTTTGAAAATAAGTTTAATAAAAAACAAAATTATATTATTAAATATGTAGATAAATCGAAATATATCGAATTTATACAAAAATGTGGATAGTTTTTTTTTTTTTTTTTCTTTATATTTACCTCTCTGAGCTCAAATTATAATTCCCCATAAGATTAGTCACAAGATTGTTGAGAATAACTATAATAAAGCATTTTATTTTATTTAAGTTTGGGGTTATATATGGTGTATTAAGAATTTCCTTTTCTCGAATATTATCATCTTCATTTGTTATTTGTTTTATATGCTCATCTAATAAATGGAAATAATCGGGTTTAACTTTGTCGGCATCATTACCAATGTTAATAGTTGATGATGTTATAGAATATACTCTATTTATGTCATGAATTAATATAGCTATTTCATTGTATGTTGAAAAATTAATATATGAAATGAGATATGTTAATATTTGTAAATATAAAAATAGGAAATAATTTACAATTGTATATTCATCAATAATTATATGTTCTTCTAATATATTATTATATTTTTTTTTTATTTTTATATATATATTTTCCCCCGTGTCTTTATTGCATAAATTTTCATAATTTGTAGTACTATATGCTATAACACTTTCAAAATTTATGCTTTCTTTGCTATTCAAAAGTTTATTTGAACCATTCCTTTTATTTTTTCTAGAATTTAATCCTTTTCTTAACTCGTAACTATTTTCTTTTTCATTTTCATTCTCATCATATTTTTCGTCGTTCTCAGATGTGTCAAGATTTTCATCAGAAGAATTTTCTTCAAAATCGTTGGATGTTCTTTGTCTATCTTGTGGAAAATAATTTTTGGAAATATAACAATATATATCTTTAATAGAACATATTTGAACAGCTCCATTTTTACTATACATTTCCGTGTATATGCTATCATTATAATTTTGTGGTTCTGTTTGGTTGTATTGGGGATATTTTTGATTCATATATCTAACGAAACTTATAACTTTTTCGTATAAAACAAAATGAGATGTATTTTCTATTTGCTTCAATATAATTTTTAAAAACATTATTTTTAATTTTTTTGTTTCTAACTTTTCATAAATATCGAGTAATGTTTTAAAAAAAATTGGTTCCATTTGACTAAATAAAAAAAATTGATTCATATTGTCTATATTTTTATAATCTTCATTATTGGGATAATTTTGTTTTCTATTTTTAATGTAATAATTTTCAATAATATAAAATAGTAAACCCTGTAAACATTCTGATAAATTATTTAAAAAATTATAATTTTCTTTTTCCATAATAAAATTAATAACTTTTTGACCTTGCAATTTTAATTTCACATCTGATGAGAAACATAATGGAAAAATTGTAGGGCATATACTTGTACTTTGTATAAACCCTTCTCTATATAAATGGTTTAGAATTTGCACCCCTAAATTTTTTATATGATTTAATTCTTCTTGGGAGCAATCTAAATAATAAAATTGATTAATTTTGATAATTTCAACAATTTTTTGTGTAAATAAAGAAGCTAATAATAATACATGCATGTTATTTTTATTTTTTGTCGTATTTGTTTGTTGAGAAAATTTATTTTCATTTTCATGACAATTATTATTGATCATATTTTTATCTTCATTGTTATTATTGATTTCTTTTTTATTTGTGATTTCAATTTCCTTATTTTTTTTTTGTATAAATTTTTTTTTGTTATCAAACTGTTCAGTTTTTGATTTATTTACATGACTATTTTCTGCATCATATATATCTTCTTCGTCTCCAATTTGAGTTTCTATTTCGGCATCATTGCCAATAGATGCTTCGATTTTCATTTTATTATTTTTGCAATCTAATTTATTTATTCCTTTTGAAATATTATTATTCTCGTTGGATTTGTAATCAGTGTTTGCAAACATAGTTGATGAATTTGAAGCCGAATAATTTTTGTTACTATCATTAAGATATATATCGGTAGAATTTGATTCTTTTTCATAATTTTTGGATTGTATTTTATATGTTTGATTTGTTCGTTTTTCTTTTTTGTAATAATTATCTTTATTATTTCGTCCTGAATTTCCTTGTTTTCGTTTTGTTTTGCAATTTAAGTCATTTGGTTCAACGCGGTCTAATACATTTTTGTTTTTATTTGAAGAGTTTGTGAAATTATCATGATTTTCAACAGAATGTGTATAAAAGATGTTGTCCTTATTGTTGAAAAAATGCTCATATGCCTTAATAAGCTGAAGTAGTATATAAAGAAAATTTTTTTGTAAAGATGGATTTTGAGAATTGATACAAAAAAAAAATAAATTTCTCAAATTTAAATCATTAATATAATGAGAGTTATGATAATTTGATAATATCTTACTTAAGCATAATAAAAAGAATGATTTACATTTAATATCATTAGATATATAAAATAAGTCTATTAATAATTTTTTTAGAATTAAAACAACATCATAAAATTTATAATTACAGATATCAGCAAAAGATTCAATTTTATTGATATTAAACTTTTTATTTATTATTTCTGATATTATTTCTTTTTTTAATTTTAATATATTCCATTTTTTAATATAATCCATTTGCTTATTATGCATAAATTCGAAATATAAAATTCCATTTGTGTATATTTGGACTTTTTTATTAAGATCAGATAATTTAATATATTTTATTTTTTTATCATTTGAATATTTGTTAGAATTTTTATTTTCATTTATTTCATCAATTAAAGTTGCATGAATTTTTGTATCTATTTCGTCTTTGTACATATTATTCAAAATTATTTTGTTGACATTTATAAATTCCATAATAACTGATATTAACCAAGTATATTTATTTATATTTAGAATATCATTATGTGATATTGAGAAAATTTCAAAAATATATTTTTTGTATTCGTTCAGAAAACAAATAAAATTTTCATATGTAATATCTATAATATTACATAAGAAAAAGTTTTCTGGATTTTGCAAGTTATTATTTTTATCGGTATCTTCAAATCCTTGTGATTGAATTTGTTTTTGAAATTCATGATCTTCAAGTTTTTCTTTTTTATCTGTATTTTGGTTATCTTTTTCATTCAATTTTAAAAGATGTAATTGACAAAGTTTAAATTTGATAGCAATTTTATCTTCTTCAGACATATAATAGAATTCCCTTACAAAATCGTTAAGTTGGTGTATATAATTGTTAACTAAAAAAAATAGCTTATATTTATACAAAGCAATAAAGCAATCTTCTATATAATTTTTAAAATATGAAAAATTTGAAAAAATATATGTGTGTAAAGAACATAATAATTGTACATATGATCTTGATATAGATATATTATTATGATATAATAGTGTGTTATTAAATTTTATTTTTTTTAATTGTAATTTTAAATGTAAATCCAATTTACAATGTGGTATAACAGAGGATAATAATTCACATATATCTTTTGATACATCATTATTATAAATATATAAATAAAAAAAGGTCAAATATTTTATAAATAGATTTGGATATATTTCGATAATTATATTAAAAATTTTTATTATTTTTTTTGTCTCATTTTCGTGAATTTTATTTCTTCGTGTTTTTACGAACAATGATATTAAATTATAAATCCATACTTCTAAAATATATTTTATACATTTATTTCTCAATATTTCTATATATTTATAATAATTGTTTATATATATATTGTATATATTATTTTTTGTTTTCGTTAAATAATTTTCTTTATTTTTTAATTTTTCTTCATCATCACTGCTTAATTCGTCTTGCGAATTGCTATCATTTAAATATTCATCTTCATCATTGTAGTTGTATTTGATATTATCATTTTTTATATCCTGTTTACTTCGTTTATTTTTTATTGCATTTTTTTTTTTTTTTTTTTTTTTTATCAATTTTTTTTTCTTTTCTTCTTTTTTTTTTGTTTCTGGATTATTTTCATCTTCCTCGTAGTCTTCACCATTAACATTATATTTATTCATCATATTTTGCATTATGTTTAATTTTTCTTCATATTTTCTAAAATTTTTATCCATATATTCTAACATTTTATTTATAATATTTATATCATGTTTATTTTTAAAAACATATAGTAAATGAATAAATAAATTATTTATATCTTCTTCTATTTCTATATATTTATTATTAGTTTGATCATTAAATGTTTCGGCATATATAAATGTGTCATGTCTATCATACTCTATTTCTTGAGATAAGTTTTCTGAATAATTTTTTTTTTTGCACAAAGATGTTGTAGATTTATAATTTTGTTCGTTTTCATCTGTTATATTGTCTTTGTTTGGAATTTTGGTAATTCGATCTTGCAGATATTCCATTTCTTTTTTTTTTTTTGAAAATGCAAAAATGTTTATGAAAAATATTTCAATTAATATTTCTAAAACAGTATTTTTCATTGTTTCATTATCAAATGGTGATGCATATCGTTCTATTAAATCGTTTAATATTAACACATTGTCAGAAATAGAATCATTTATTTTGTTTTCTTTATGGAATTGTTTATAATTATTTTCTTCATATTTTGTATTATCATCCTGTTTTAATAGGTTATACCTTTTTATATATTTGTTAAAATAAATAATATATTTTAAAATTTTTACGCTAATAATTCTGACACTAATTTTTATATCTTTTGTGCATCTTTTAACAGATTCAATTATTTCATCTGTAATATATTCGTTTAAATTTATTTGACTATTTTTATGATTCCATTCATATTCATTTTCGCTAGTATTATTTGTAGCACTATCTATATCTTTACTTCGTATATTTTGAATTTTATCAGATATTTGGCTAATTTCAAAATCTTTATTTTTTTTCTCATTTTTACGATTTTTTAATAAAAAATTTTGAGTAGGTTTTAGGGTTCTATTTATTATTATGTTTACTTCTAAAAATGATTTACAAAAATTATAAAAAATACATAAGGTATATTCTCGAACTTTTAAATAGTTATCAGTTAGACAGGATAAAAGAATATTTTGAGTTTGCTTACATTTTAAATATAAATAATTGTCATTTATTATATTATTAATTATTGATATACTATAGTATCTTAAATTTTTATTATTATTTTCGTATAATATATAAAATAATTGATTGAACGATATTGTAAAAAAATCATAAAAAAAAAAATAAAGATATAATTTCCATATATGACTTATATATATATCAAAATTATACATATCGCCTAAGCTTAATATTGTATCTTGATTTTCTTTCACATTTTTAAATTCGTAAATTAATAGATTATTAGTTTTTTTTAAAAATACGATTTTTTCTTTTTCTTTCATTTCTGAATCTTCATTTTTTTCTCTCATTAATTCGAATATATTTTGATCACTATATTGGCTGGCATGTATGTCTTTACACATTGTGTTACTTATGTCGCTGATTTTATTGTTTCTATTTTTTTTATTTTTTCGATTTGTTTGATTTTCTTTTTTTTTTTTTACACTAACGGTTTCTATTAATTTATGATCTTCTGAAATATTGTCCAAATTTTGTGAAACTTGAGAAGTGTATATAAAGTTATTGTATAAAAGTAAAATATATGTATATATATTATTGAAATTTTTTTCAATGTTTTCATTTAAATTGTCTTTTTTAATATATATTAATAAGTAGTAATAATAAATGTCAAAAATATTCAAATTGTTTAAAAATTTTTGCATACAATAAAATCCGTTTTTTTTTTCTTTTTTTCTTTTTAAGCTTATATTTAAAATACTATTATACCTTTGTGTTTCTTTTATAATAAAAGATTTAGTATTATTTTTTATTTTACAATTATCACAATTATATTTAAGAAATTTAGAAATATCATTATTATTACCACTATTTTTATTATCATATTTATCCCTTTCTTCTTTCTGTGCTATATTTTGATACTTTCCTCTGATATAATTTTCCTCAATTTCTTGAGATGCTTCATCAGTTTTACTTTCTTCTAAAGAAAATAATATATTATTATTTTCTAAATCCAACTTATTAAATCCTTTATTTATACAAGTTATATGATATAATTGTTCACATATAGAGCATAGAACGATTTGTTCTCCCTCTTTCTTTTCATGACAACATTTAAAATTGTTTTTTTTTTCTGTATCATTTTTTTTGAAATTTTCATTATCATTTGATATGCTAGTGATATTTATGTTGTCGGTGCTTTCATTTTGTTCATTTTTTTTTTGATTTTTTTTCTTCGGATTTTTTCCTTTAATGATTGCCTTTTTATTTTTAGCTGTTTGTGTTAATTTTTTACTTTTCGAATCTTCTCTATTAAGGATTTTGTTGGCTTTTCGAAAAGATGGGCTAAGTTTTATTTCTGAGTCATTTTGAATAGGATCTATATGATTATTATTATTATTATTATCATCTTTAATGTTAAGAATTGGTTTTATAAATTTGTTGTTTTTTGTTTCGTTATTAAAATTATAGAGTAAATGAAAACACGAATTATTAATATAATTGTATATACTAAATATATATTTGATCATATATCTGAGTATAAAAAGACAAGTTTCTTTAATATTATTTTCTTGTTTTTTATTTAATATATCAAAAAAAAGATGAGTTAAATTTTTTATAAACATTGTACTTAAACTTAATAATGGATTATCACAGCATTTAATTAAATCTAAAACTATAACTTCTAAAATATTTCGACCATTTTTATTATCATCATATAATATTTTTTTTATTATTTCTATTAATATATAATTTATTATATTATTTAATCGCTTAAAATTTTGTTCCATCATAAACTTATTAAGTGCTTCTTCTGTTGGATTCTCTAAATTAGCTATTTCAGTTTTTTTCTTTGCTTCATATGTTTTTAAACTTTCCTTTTGATATGTAATGTCAAAATATTGGTCGATACTATCAGAATATTTAATAGGTGCAATTACTTTAATGGTGTCTCTATTTTTTTTCTTTTTATTGTGGTGCATTATTTTCATATCATGGGTATCATTTAAATTATCATATTCATAAATGTCTGATTTGGGCTTTGTTTTTTTTCTCATCGAGTATTTTCTTTCCACCGATTTATGCAAGTGTTTGGAATTATCAATATACACGTTCTTATCATTTATGAAATTATTATTATTTCTTAATTTGGATACTTTATCACTATTTGTAGGCTTTCCAACTAATTTTTTTTCCAGAAATATATCACTTTGAAGAATTTCGCTATCATTTTCACTAGTAAAAATACTAAAATTAAATGAATCGTCAGAAGATGAATTTGAATCTTTTACATGTTTAATTTCTGTTGTTTTTATGTTTTTCTTTTTAAGTTTCAATTTATTATTATTATTATTATGTTTTTCTCCTTTTTTGCCTCGAGAATATTCATCATAAAAATTATATTCTTCATCATCTTCATCTTCTTCATCTTCTTCATCTTTGTCAATGATTCTACTATAATCATGAGATGACATAGAATATATTTTTTCTCGTTTTTTTCCATTTTTGAATTTTTTTGATACATTTTTATCAGTTTTTTTGTCGAGTTTATTTTGTATTTTTATTTGTTTGAACTTTTGTTGTAATATAAATTTCTTTTTTATATCCCCATAATAAAAAGAGAATGATTCAGCAATTTTAATTATAAGGAATATCGATAAATGTATGTAAGTAGAATTAGTATGACTGTTTTTAAAGTTTATTTTATTATATTTAAAATCGATAGTATTTATATTCATGATTAAATTGTCCAAAATATACCTTTTCATATTTTTCAATTGATTAGTATTAAAAACCTTTAGTAATAAATTAATAGAATGAAGTATAATAATTTGAATATTGTAATTTGTCTGAAATGTCAATAAACACAAATCCAATAAATTAATTAATACTGTATCATATTTCTCAATATATATATATATGTCATATATATATAATAACACTTTTTCATATATCCAAATAAGTTGTATTAAAAACTGTTCATGAATATTATAAAATTGAATTATTTTATTTTTAATTTCATTTTCACATAATTTTATTATAATATTTTTAAAGTTTGTTTTTAAGTTTATTAATATGTGTTTATTTATTTCTTCAATATCAATATAATTTTTAAAGAAGGTAAAATTTAATAAAAGTAAATATAATAAAATGTTGTAATTTCCATAAATTATATCACTAATATTATTTGTGTTAGTTTTTTCATCAATTGAATTATTTTTTAAGTTGTTTTTTTTTGTATTTGTTTGTCTATTTTTTTGAGAATATTTTTTTGAAATTTTGTTCATATTTTCATCTTCTGTATTATTCTCTAATTTTGACTGAATAACTTCATCTTCTTCCTCATCGTTAATACTGTTCTCGTTTCCATATTCATCTAAGAATGATGAAGAAGAATTAACTTCTTTATATTCCTTTACAAATTTTCTATAACTTATTTCTCTATTAGTATAACTATCAATGTTTGATAAAAGTTTGTCAAACAATATTTCTATTTTTCTTGTATCTGCATAAGTTAAATCTTTTTCACATTTTAGACATATTTCTATAGATGATATAATATTTTTTAATTTCTTATTTCTGTTTATATCATTTGAATCTAAATTTAAAAAGGATTCAATATTTTGTTCAAAAAAAATGCGCATTTTATTATCATCATCTTTATTTAAATTAATATAATCATTTTTATATTTTTCTGTTTCTTTATTTTTTCTGTCTTTTAACGTATATAATATTTCATCATCAGTTTGGTCTAGTAATTCAGGGGATTTGAAAATCTCTAATTCTTTTTTTGGTTCAAACATTAATGATGATAATGGTAAAGATTTATCATTTTCTATAAAATTTGAGAATTTTTCTTCATTTATTAGTATTCCCCTTATTGATTTTTCTTCGTTTTCTTCATTCAAATTTGGACTTATTTCTTCTATTATATTAATGTTGTGATTATTTATTTTATTTTCATTTAAATCATTTTTGTTATCTTGAATAATAATAGAATTGTTGATTTTATCTATTTTTTCAGTATCAATTTTATGGTTATCATCTTCTGTTTGTATCTTTGCATTTTTGTCCACAATATTGTTCATATTTATGGGATTAATGATTTTTTCTAAAGTTTGATTTTCCTCTTCATTTAGATTTGGGGCCATTTTATGAGTCTGTGAATTTCCATTGATGTTCATTAAATCATTATTATCTATCTCAGTTATTATTTCATCCGTTTTTTTTTCAAATTTATGTGTTTCTAAAATGGGAAAAAGCTTATTATTTTGATGTGGTTCTATATGTATATTTTTTTGAACTATATAATTAGGAGCTGGGTTACTGATATTCGGCCAAATATCCAATTGACAATTATTTTGAGATAAATAAATATTATTGCAATAATTCGATTTCTCAATATTATAAGCATGTTTTATATTGTTAATATTTTTTTGGTTATGAAATTTTGTTTTATAAGCAAATTTAATCATATCAATTTGATTTATTATATTGCTATCTATATAATTCATATTTTGAGGATCATTAAATTGAGAAAGAGGTACACTATTATGAGCTCGATTTGGAATTTTTTGAAAATTAAAAAATTGTGAATCATTAGTAATATTAGGTCTGTTAGTATATATAGATTTGTAATTATTATTATAGAAATTTGATCCTCTATTATAATAATTATGAAAATCGTTATAGTAATTGTTATTATTATTGCTATTCGAATTGATATCATTGCTAGTTCTACTATTTGGTCGAAATAAATTTTGGCTATTTCCATGAGTGTTGTACACCACCCTATTATCACTGTGTCTTTTCCATTTTTCTTTTATATTATTTTGAAATTGATATTCTGAAAAATTATATTTAAAATAATGTTGATCCGAATATTTTTGATTCAAAACTTTATTTTGAGAAGAAATATTTTCTTGTAAGCCTGATGAATTATTTACATAACATAAATTAGGATTATACAAATTACAACTTTTTTTATTTATTTCATAATTTGCATTATTATTATCTGTATATTTTCTTTTATTTTGTATATTTTGTGATTTTAATATTCGAAGTGCTATTTCTTCTGGGGTTTTAGCGTTGACTAAGTTTTCAACATTAATTTTGTATGAATTTGATACATTTAATATTTGTTCATGTTCTATAGCTATTTGACCATTTTCTTTTTTTGGGAAATTATTACTAATATTATTATTACCGTTACTATAAAAATTGAATCCCTCATCAATGTTGGCATGAACGTAATTTGAATTATTTAACCCGACGGTTGTCGGAACGATACTTTTAAACATATTGGTAAATCGGGTTTATGGTATTTCTTTTTATAGCTATCTATATAGCTATCTAGCTATATATGCTTATATATATATTAATAGCAACTGTGAAATGTTATAAATAGCCACTACACACGTGTATACGCATTTACACGTTTAGAGTGTATACATACGTTCTATATACTCATATATTTTTCTGGAAATTTTGTCACATATATGCAAATTTATGATTTTCCAATATATGGGGAGTTGTGTCTGTTTTTGATGGTATTTTATTAGGAATATGATGATTTTAATTTTTTGGAAATTTTATGATTTTTGTGTCAAAAATGTTTAATCTGAAATGGTGTGTAACGTATGCATATGTTTATTTTTTTTAAATCACAAAAAAAATAATAAAAAAACAATAACAGATTCAAATAAGGGTTGAGAATGAACAAATGAAAGTATATTTTACTTGGGCATAATGTATATAATACAAGTTCAATAATATATACATTAAAATATAGATAAATATATATGTGTGTGCGAAAATGATGTTACTCGTTATTAATTCTATTTCCCCTTTTTTCCTTTTACTCTTTTTATATTATTCATTTCGTAACCTACATTTTAATTAGGGTTAAAAAAAAAAAAATGAAGATACAAATTTGATATATAGAAAAGTAGTTTAACTTTGGAGGCAAAAATAAATACCTGATTCATAAGAAAATTACTTTTACTTTTTTACTTTTTCACTTTTTCTTTATCTCTTTCTATATTTTTTTTTTTTCAAAAATACTAATCACTTTATTATCACAAAATTTTTCATGCACAATTTTTTATTAAAAAAAAAGGCAGATATAATATTTTAAAATGTGTACATATAAAAATCAAATAATACGAAATAAAAAATATGTATAATAAAAACAAGTAAAAAAAACGAAATAAATAAAGAATAAAAAAGAGACGATCTTTATATTGTTTTTTAATACAAACAATTTTCTTTACATATAAAAAAATGTTAATATCATTATTAAACAAATTGGAGATACAGTAAAAAAAAATTAATAAATAAAGTTTTTATTAAGATTTACAAAATATATACGAAAAAATAATATTGTAGATACGAAAAAAAAACATGTCTGCTTTTTAATCTGATTGTATATCAAAACTAAATGTGAAATAAACTTTTATTTTTTTTTAAATAAAATGCTTTTAAGCATATTACAATAATAAAATTGAAACTTTGCAAATTGTTTAATAAAAATTTTATGATTTTTGAATTTGTATATAATTTGTGTAGTTTTGCTATTCCATGTAATATAAATATTAGTGGTCGAATAAAAATAAACTTTTATGAAATTTGGTGTAATTTAGGAATGATAATAAAAGTGTTTTATTATAGGGGAATAAACTGCATAATTTTTATTCATTAAAAAAAATGTACCTTATTAATTTGTAAAATTGGGGAATAGTTTTCTTCTATATGTTTTTTATTTCATAGCAATCGTTTAATTAATAAGCTTATGTGTTTATAATTTTCATTTTTTTTCTTCTTTTCCCCTAATGTATTTACACTAATAAAATACAGTAAAAGATATATAATTATTTTACTAAAACATTGCACATGAATAACTTACAGTTTCAACACAGACTTTCATTATATATAATTATTCATAATTCCAAACACACTATAACATTTTTATAAGTATAATAAAAATTATATTTATTTCTTTGACATGTGTGCGTATATTTTTTTATTGTAATTTCCTTCTATTCTCGTAAAATTTTCAACGTGGTATATTCACATAATAAGCATGCACATATACACTTATAATATAAACAATTGAATATAATTATGTATCAACATTTTAAAATGAATTTGCAAAAAATACTTAAACATTTTTTAAAACTACGAACAATTTTTTGTAAAAATAATAAGGTAAAAAACATAATGTATGTTATGAAACTTCTTACCTTTATAAAAATGTCGCTTTTAAATGATATATCATAAATAACTTTGGTAATACATTAAGCTAGCTAAAAAATTTTAAAATTCTTATTTTTTTATTTATTGAAGTTATGATTAAGAATGTATTTTTATGGATATAAAATATAATTAATTTACTATTATAGTTATTTTATGAGTATATGTATGTATAAATATGTATGCATTTTTTAAATCCGTCCCAACATTATTTAAGGTTTTATAAAAAGGGCGTAAACATGTTTTCTTATTTTTGACATTCACTTCCTTAATATTAAATACATTACAACTACTGATACCTTCCCCCCCCAAAAAAAAAAAAATATCAATAGTAATATGGATGATAATAATAATAATAATAATAAAAAAAAGAAATAACATCAGTACTAAGAATAGTAAAAATAATAGTAGGTATAAAAGTCGTAAAGCATATAACATGACAAAAGCTTAATGACTATAATATAACAATTGATACTCAGGAAATATTTTATTAGTATTATTTTAGAAGATTAAATAAAAAAAAGTAGAATTATAAAATGAGCAAATGCATATGATAAATATATTAGCATACAAATAGAAGGTAAAGATAACAAAATGTTATGTGAATATATATGATAAAATATTCTAAAATGAAAATATTAAAAAAAACATATATTCGTATGCCGATAAAAGAAACTGCATATTTTTCTAATTTGTTCTGATTCACATATTATATTAAAAAAACAAAAATACACAAAAAAGGGAAAGAAAATAAATATAATAGAGTGTAAAAGGGAATACAATAATATACAAAATGAAATTAAATGAAGAAAAAAATAAAAGTCCAAAACCCCAAATGGAACCAAAAAACATTTCTCATAAGATGAAGAAATTGCATCATATTTTGAATAACCCAATTATAGATATAAGTATGAAAAAATAAAAAATAATAATGTGTTCGTATGTTATTATATGTTACATATCCCAAGTTTGATATGATTTATTATATTCAATTCGGAGAAATATGCTACGTATAAACACGTTAATATATAGTATGTGTGAATATATTTCCACGTATAAAAATATATGTATAAAATTTTTGATGACAATATAGTCCATGTGTTAAACAAATTGACGCTCCATAGTTTTGCGCACACATATTAAATATAATTTTGTTTTTTATTTATATACAAAATAAAAAGTATATCATATATACTATTAAATAGATTCTTATTGAAATGTTCATAAGTAAAATATATAGTGTTAAATTTTTTTTTTTTTCACCAATTTTTAATATAGATGAATTAAAAAATATTTTATGGGGGGGAATAACATGTGAAGTCCCCTTTATTATACGAGAAAAATGCTGGAAATTAGCACTTGGGTATTTACCATTAAATAGAGAAGATACAGAAAAAGTTTTAAAAAAAAAACGAGATGAATATGAGAATTTAGAAAAACAATATTATAACAAAAACAAATTATCAGAAGATGAATTAAAAATATTAAGACAGATAAAAGTAGATATTCCTAGAACCAAATCATGTTATAATATATTTAATAATAATAAAATACAGCAATTAAGTGAACGTGTGTTATTTATTTATTCTGTTAGACATCCTGCATGTGGATATGTCCAAGGAATAAATGATTTAATAACACCATTTTTGATAGTTTTTTTAAGGCCTATAATTTTAAAGAAAGAAATAAATTCTGATGATATTGATAATGTTTCAAACGATGAATTAAAAAATGTTGAATCCGATTTATATTTTTGCCTTTCTAAATTATTAGAACAAATTCAAGATAATTATACCTTTGGACAACCAGGAATACAAAGAGCTATAATCAAAGTTAAAGAAATTGTCAAAAGAGTTGATAAATCTTTATTTAATCATATTTATGATAATAATATAGATTTTATTCAATTCTCATTTAGATGGGTAAATTGCCTATTATTACGAGAGTTCCCAATTGATATATCTATAAGGTTGTTGGATACATATATTAGTGACATATCTGATATTTTTACAGATTTCCATCCATATATATGTGCTGTTTTTTTAGTACATTGGTCTAAACATTTAAAGCAAATGGATTTTCAACAAATGCTATTATTTATGCAACGTTTCCCAACACAAAATTGGAAAATTCAAGACATCGAATCAATCTTATCAGAAGCTTTTGTTTTAAAAAATGCTTTCCAATCGTCTCCGAAGCATTTCTCTTAGTTTATTTTCCGCTTAAAAACATGTACACCCATATATATATATATGTGTGTGTGTGGGTTTATAATTTCTTTAGTCTGCTAATATGTGCTTGTTGTCACTTCATAGATATACGCATTTGTAGATTTTGTGCATATTAATAAATATATGTTTATGAAGCATTTGAAAATTTGAAAAAAAAAATTAAATAATAAAAAGGGAATAATGTTAATAATTTTGTGCAAAATGTTTTAATTAAACGTTTTTAAGTAGTTGCAAATATATTATATGCAACGCATTTTTTTCATTGCGTTGGATATTTTATGTCAATACTTTTTCTTCTTCTTCTTCTTATTATTATTATTATTATCATTTCATGATATTTTTATTAACTTGTTTTACTTATCTTATGATTATACATTGTTAATAAAATATTTTTAAAACATTTATTTACCGAGCCGTTGGCACAATATTGCTTGGTAAGGCAAAACTGTTATCATTTTGTTAAATAGGGTTATGTGTGTTTTGTATATAAACGGGAAAAAAAATAGATTATTTTTAATCCATCAAAACAATTTAATTGAATTAAAAAAAAAATATATATATATATAAGAATTGTCTTGATGTTTAATTTTTTTTATTTGCCTTAAAATAAAAAATACATGAATGTGCGCTTTTACAAATACAAGCATTATTAAATCATGCACATTATATTTTTTGATGTTTTTACATGGGAAATTGTATTAAATGGCTAATTATGTTCTTATATATAATGCATTTTCCTATGGAAGTATATATGTTTTGTAAGTATTGTATAAATATAAAAAAAAGGAAAAAACATATCGTATATATTTTTATACCCATTAAACCCTTATAAAAATTTCCATACACATATACAACGCATTTTGAATGGTGTCTTTTTTGGTTTCAAATAATATTTAAAAAATATTTTTAAAAGTTATTAAAAAATATATACATTCCTGTGCGTATATTAAAATAAGTTAAATGGGAATATTCCATTTTTATTTATTAAAAAAAAATTTGGAATAATATATAGCATAATTTTTTTAAATATATTCATCATAATATTAATTTTAAATATCCATATAAAAAAAAGGGAGACAAAAAAAAAATATATAAAGTATAATAACAAAGAGAATGAGAATAATATTATTCTCTTTCTAATTTTAAAAGACTAATAAAATAATTTTTTTTATGTAAAGTAAATGAATGTGTATAACATGCATATATATAACTGTTCTACTGTTTTTTTTTGCCGTATAAATTTATGAGTATTTTAAATGAATAATTATCTTAATATTTAAATAGTTTTTTTTTACTTTTCTGATTTTAGCTTATTTATAAATTTGTTGTTGTCTATCTTCGTTTATATTCACTTTTCGATTTACTTATAAATATATGTATGATTTTTTTTTATGCCACTGAAATTATTATATTTTGAAAATTGAAAAATGAATTTTAGAGAAAAGGTCTTTAAAAAAGAAAATCCAAAAGAAGTAGTATATGAGTGAGCCATATACAATAAAAATAAAATAATTATTATTTATTACGACACATAATAATGTCTTTATGTTAGTTATTCTATAAATAGTGGGTAACTGGATAAATTATATATATTTTTTTTTTTTAGAGGATATGGGAAAATAACTCAGGAAGTTAAAACGGATAATAGAGAAAAAACTTCTGTATATGGTACTTAAAAAATATGTGAAGATTTTTTTAATATATTATTTTAATAATTTTTTTTTTTTTTTTCTTATACATACGTTGTCTTGACTTTTGTTATTTACGATTTTTTTCTTATAGAAGATGAAAATAATTTATCCAAGAAATTGCCATTTTTTATGAACAAAAATAATAAGGTGAGTTAATTAAGAGATTAAAAAGAGAAAAAAAAATTAGTTGTTTATTCAATTGAAAGTTGTTAAAGATAGCGAATAAAATTGATTTATCATGGTTTATTTATGCTACCTTTTTTCCATTTATAGTTTATCCTATTCTATTATATTTATTTGATATGTCCACTTCTTTACTTTTTAGGATATATATAATTTTTCATTGAACATTTCTGAAAATGATATAAATGTATACTCTTTGTCTAAATATGTACAAACATGTTTAAATATAAGTGTACCTATAGCGATTCGACTAACTTTATTATATATATCTAAACAGAAGGAATTGTTAAAGAATTATTTAATTTCCATTATACACATGATTAAAGGTGTTACTGTTTTAAAAGTAGCAACAAATGGAAAATTAAAAAAAAGAACATTAAAATTTAGTTCATATAATATAACTATACTAGGATATTGGTCAAGGAAAATATTAAATTATGATGAAATAACGCAAGTAAATATTGGATCATGTTGTACAACTGAATTATCTATTTTTGAAAAAAGTTGCCCAAATTATGTAAATCGAATGAATTATATAGTTATAAGAACTTCAGGCAGAAGCTATAGTTTTTTATTTTTTTTAGATGATGATATAGTTAAAATCATAAAAGAGTTATCTGTATATAATAAATTATCAAAAATATTAAAAAATGATAAGTCTTGCTTATACATGAATAAAAAAAAAAAAAATTTTGATGAAAAAAATAAAAACCAAATAGAAAGCAATGATAATCGAGGCGTATCAAATACTATAAATTATATGAGAGAAAAATTAGAAGATTTTAGTGATAGTGCTATCAATTTAAAATATTTTTTATTATCTAACATCAAATTTGCACATAAAGAAATTGTAAATGTTAATAGCAAAGAAGTAAAGGAAATTCTCAAAAAAAATAACATGATATATTTTGATACATATGACTTTCAAAATAAAAAAATTAATTCTTTATTTTTATTTTTGCAAATAGTATTAGATATATATGGGCCTGATATATGGCTCACATCCAAATTTGACGAAATTATTTTTACACATTTAAATTGAAGGTATTTCATGTATAGTTTTAAATTTTGGTGATAATGAAATATAATTGTGTGTATAAATATATGAGTATATATTAGTTTACGTTTTCACAACAAAAACCTTTTTAAATTTATTTGTATATAAAAATAAAATATAGAATATAAAATAAAAATAGGCATGCATACATATATATAATATGCATAACATATTATGTAATATTTGTAAAAATATGCATATTTTTTTTTGTGATTTTTCAAAACTTTTTAATATATTATTAATTTTATTGTAATTTTTTAAATTCTCTTTTCGGATTCTTCACATTCTATTTCCCTTGTGTCAGGGGGAACCTTCCAATATATTATGCCTAGTAAAAATAAAAAAATTGGCATATAAATATGTATGGGCTTTCATTTATATTATATTTTCACTATTTAAATTATAATTATTTTACAATTTATTTTTTTATATCATCTCTTACTCTCATCCTTTGATGTTGAAATTATAAAATGATTATCATATGTGAATAAGCATTTATTTATAGCATCATTGTGGGCATTTCCTAAAAAAAAAAAAAATAATTACACATAAGTACGGAATGTAGGCCATTAAAATTGAATGGAATTTTATTACTTGAATTATTTTGACTGTAAAAAATTATACCTATATATAAGCATGTGCAACTTTTGAATTCATATAGCCTTAATCTACAATCATCGGATCCTAAATTATGAAAACATTTTTTATTGTGTGCAAATATGTACATATATATATAGGAAAAGGTGCTATAGAAGGTTTTAAATAAAATATGTAGTAATTTTATGTATATATATTTTTCCTGTAAAAAAACAAACCTGTTATAAAGTATTTTCCCCTATCATCAATATCAACAGAAAGGATATTATGGTATGGGGAATAATAAAAATGTTTGCTAACGTCATTTTTTATTAAATCATAATACATAAAAATATTGTTATTTCCACAACATAATAGAATATCATATTTATGATTTATAGCAATTTGCTTATATCGTACATTATTTAAATCTATTATTTTTTTAACAATTTCTTTTTCTTCGATATTGTAAATAGTTATTAGCCCGTCTTCACTGCAACTACAAAGCTGTTAAAATAGACAAGAAATAAAATGGATAAATAGGTATAGATATATGAAAATATGCGTGTATTTATTTATATATAAGTTAATGTTTTATTTTGCATTTTAGTTCTTTACATATTTATTTCTGTAGAGAATAATTTTGTTAATTATGGAGGTATGGTAGTTTATTGTGTTTATGTTAACATATTTGTTATTTTGAAATTTCCAGAATTTTATATCTCCATTATTTCCAGCAGTTATTAAATCATAGTTATTATAAAACATTAAGACATTGCAATAATCATAATGGGGTATAATTATAATAGTAACTATTTTCATATATTTTGATGTTAATAAGTAAATATTATTATGCATAGATAAAGCAATATATTTTCCATCTTTTGTTATTTTTATATTATAACATGTTATATCTTTAATTATTTTTTCTGGGGTTCCTATATCTATATTTGTATTTTTATTTTTTAGTTTATTATTCATTTTTTCAATATTATGTTTATTTATTTTACATATTTTTTGATATTTATCTGTAGGTATACTTAAAAATTTTTTATCATAAAAAATAAATTTGCCTTTACTTATATTTTTTAAATATATAGCCTTTTTATCATAAAACATCCATGCCATAACATTATTCGAACTACATGTATACATGATATAATTGTACTTTTCAGGAAAACATAAATCTCGTATATAATTATTATGAGCCAGCAATAAAACGTTATAATTATTTGTATTCATGTCCATTACATATATAATATTTTCACACACACTAATAAACAGTGTTGATTTATTTCGCATCTGAATAGAATTAATTGATCCGAATATTTTTGTCTGTTTAATTATTTTCCTTTCTGGGACATTTATCAAGCTAACATATCCATCCCCACTACCTGTTTCCAAAAAAAACGATAAAAATTAATAAGCAACAAACAATAAGCAAATAATTGAGTGAATTTTCAAAGCGAATAAATTAATTTCATTTTTGTTTCCAACCTGTTAAAATCGTTTGATCGTCTAAAGTTTTTACTACATTTATTCCATTGCTGAATAAATATTTTTCAGGTATGATTTTTTCTAATACCTTTGACTTTATGTTCACTACTAGAATATCTCCTATGAAAACAATGATAATATTTTTTACATGTTCGTTCATATTTTTTCACATTTTTTACATATTTGTTTGCACATAGTGATTGTAGACCAGGTTTACCTGTTGTTGTTCCCAAAAGGGCTTGCTCGTCATTTTCCTTGAGTTCTAAACAAATGAACTTTCTTTTGTAGATTGATGTATTTATATCTTCATAACTCATTAATTTTTTTGTAAAATCATAGTTACAAATTCGTATACTGTTTAATTTGGCTTTAAGGATGGTGCAAGAAATAGAAACAAGAAAATGAGAAAAAAATTGAAAAAAAGAAGGAAGCAAATTTTCTCGAAATATTTCTACAATTAATCAACTAGAATATACTTGTCTAGCTAGCTATTTTAATAATTATACTTTTTTTAACCTAACCTATTATAAAGTTGTTCGTCTTATGGAAAAAAGACACATTGGAATACGGGAAATCAGAAGATGTTTTATAAATAAAATACTGATTTTTTATTTCAGTTAAAATTAATTGTTTATCATCTTCCCCACCAGATGAAAGTATATATTTTCCATCGTTGCTTATTGATATATCTTCTGTTTTAAACTTATGTAAAGATAAAATGATTGGCTTGTTTTTATTTTCAAAATCATATATACAAATAGTTGACATTAACTTACTTTCTTTACAACAGCAAATATATTTTTGATTTTTATCAATGTATAATTTGGTTATTTTATTTTGATCACTTTTAAAAATTGTTCTATTATTATTTGCAATATCTTCTTTTATTATATTTGTACCAATTGCATAAATCATAAAAAAATCATATTTTAATTCTTCTTTTTTTAATTCATAATAATTATGATTTATATCAATATTTTTTAAATTATACACACTTTTTAATTTTTTTTTTTTGGCATTTTCTATCATCTCTTCGTTTTCTATACTTTTTAATTTTTCTAAATATAATTTTTTATCAATACATTTTTCTTTCTTAACTAATATTAAGTTATTTGATATATTCCCATTGAATCCGATATATGAATCTACAACTAGTTCTTTCTCCATAATGGCTGTCTAGATGTTTCTTTTCCTATTTGTTTGTGCATATATATAAAGAAGGCCCTATAATATAAATTTATGGACAAATCTTATGCATAATATATATTTTTATTTCTTTATTTTTATTCCATACCGCGAATCTTTATCAGTTAGGAATAATTTATTTTCTTAATCTAACTAGATGTTATACAAACTTATACATATGTATATGTGGACATGAAACATACTAAAAAATGTAGATTAACAATATAAATAATATATATATATTTTTTTGTATAATTATTTATATATTTTTAAAAATCTTGATAAACAAATGAATTAATTATTTATATTATCTCATAAATATGTATGAATCAAATTGGAAAAAGCATATACATTTTTTAAGTAGCCATTTAACGATTAAATAGATGTATGTATTGCTTTGAAGCGAAAACTTAGTGTCTATCATATTTTCAATTATTTTTTGCATTACACGTGCATATTCTTATAATATATTTATACCGGCATAGAAAATAAAGTGTCCTAAATTATTATTCGGCACATGCTTGTGTGCATTTGGATTTCGGACATATAAATAGCGAAGAAAATGGAGATAATAAAAAAAAGAGAATTGATAGGCATAAAAAAATAAAAATTATTAAAGCAGCAAAATACGAGAATGCTATGAATTGTGAAAATGTGAAAATATAAAATAGAAATTTAAACGGTGTGCAAATCGAAAAAAAAAAAATAAATATGAGGAGAAAAACAAAAAATTTCCATAATAATATTAAAAAATATATATATATAATATTGTGAAATACAGTTAATTGACATAGGAATATTATATTAAATTATGAAAAGGGAAAGACATGTATAAAAAAAAGGGAAAAAATGTAAATATAATTTAAAATTAAGAGAAGTATATATGTTTTATTTCATTTTTTATTTTTCTACATTTTTTATATTAAATGTCTATTATGATATGCATAATGAGCATTTTCAAAAGTTAGTCAATTTATCAGTAAAAAAAATATTATAAAATGAATGAAGAAATTTCCAAAAGACTATTTCCATATGACTCTAAATATTTTAAGGAAATTTTCGACAAATATATAAATGATGATGATTATAAAAAAGACTTAAAAGCTCTTAAGAGCTCTGAAAATTTAATGGACGAAATTGTTAGTAAAGGAACTGGACTAAATTTTTATATAGAAAATAATTTGAATGATAACTTTTTAAAAGAATGTAAATTGCCATTTTTTAAAAAGTTGTTAAAAATATTACAAGAAAATAATAATGAAGAAAGAGAAGAAAAAAAAATAAATGAAAATAATACAACTGTAAAATTTAATGAATTTGAAGAGGAAAATGAAATAAAAGTAAAAGCGCAAAAAACTTATAATTTAGAAAAAATAAATAGTGTGCCACTGAAATCGAATTTGGATAAAAAGACTAGTAATGATGCAGATAGACAAATTATAAAAGCTCAAGATTTATTTGTATTTAATAAAAAAATTAATATGATAAACAATTATAGGGTTTATAGATATTGCTCAAATGTAATTCAATCATTACCTTCACTTACTTATATGTCTGTAATCAAAATATATTTTACAAATTATCCATTAAAAATATTTTTATCCTGTATTTATTTTTATACATTTGTAACATATATATGTGACCGTAATAATGTAATAGGTATGATTTTTTATTCTTTACATTTTTTGATTATCATTTGTTTTATTTTCCATCACAATTTTATTGTGGTATATATACACATATAAATATAAATATATACATGTGTGTGAATTTTTCTCCCTTTTTCAGAATTTTTAGAATCCTTTATTTTTCTAATATTAGTAACAGCGGGTTGCTTTTGTTTCGCATGGGTGCATTACATAAAAGAGAACCGAATTAGTATGATAACATCAAAATATAATAATTATAAAGAAAATTATGTGTGCCGAAATTTCTTAAAAACCCAAAAGGAAAAAAAAGAAGTAAAGAATTTTCGATTTGAAAACAAAAAAACAGTTGAAATAAAAAAGTATTCGAAATATTTTTTTTTAAAAAGTTTTTTAACTCGAATAAATGAAGAACTATATGATTATGAGACTCGAAAAAATGGGAAACTTTCATGTTATATGATAGAATATTATAAAAAAAATGATCAGGAAGTAAATAATGGAGTGAGCTTAAGTAATACCAATTCAGTTATTATAGATAATAATAAAAAAAATTTAATAAATGGAAAAACAGATGATATAGAAACAAAATATGATATAAATATGTGTGAAGATATAAATAACAGTTTATGTAATTTTGAATTAAATATAGGAGAAAATATAGGAAATGAAAATGAATTATTAAATTATATACTTTTCGGAAATAATATATATAGAATTAACAGAAAAAATTTACTAGTAGGTGATATTATATACCTGTCTAAAGGAGATATGATACCAGCAGATGGGATATTAATACATTGTAATAACATGATAGTAAATGAATCTAATATATTAAAATATAATACAAAAAAATATGTGAATAAAATAAGTTTAAATAAATATATATATGAAATGGATAAATTGAGAGAAAAAAATATGGGTGAGTTAGAAAATGAGATAAACCAATTAGAAAAAGGGAAAAAATTAAGTTATTTTCAGATATTAAATTCAAAAATTAAAACACGATTTAAAAAATATAGCGATTTTAATAATAGAAAAAAAAAAAATGTCTATCCAAAATTAGAAGATATATATAATGATGATAAAGAATCAGACGATGAAAATAATAGGGAAACATGTTTTACAGAAATAAATGGGAAAATAAATCAGATTAGAAATTCGAGTGAAGAATATAATGATAATAAAATAAAATCATGCTATTCATATTTTAACATTTATGAATATTCCCCATTATTACTTTCTGAATCAGTTGTTACAGAAGGTACAGGAATAATGGTAGCAACTTGTGTTAGCAAAAATAAACAAATGTTTCATAGTTCAATAAAAAGAATTGAAGAAAATACAAATCTCGAAATAGTAATAAACAGTTATTCAAAAAATTTTGTTATATTAATATTATTTTGTTGTTCTTTATGTATACTTTTTATATTTATTCATTTTCTGGTAAATTTGATAGAAAATAATATGCAAACATATTCTTATAATTTATTAATGTTTTTATTAAATACTATTATAATTGAAATTTTAAAATATTTATTATTATCGATTGATAACATGCCTTTGTTATTACAAAACTGTATATCTATAAATTACAAAGAAATAATGGATGAATGTTATATAATTAAAAGTAAAAATATTTTTGAGAAAGTTTTACAGACAAATACAATTTTTATAGACATAAATAAATATATTAATTATAAATCTGTTTTATTTTTTTTCAATACTGAATATGTTGTTTCATTTAATATTGATCTTATATTTTCTCAAATTAATTTTCAAAATAACATAAAATCGTATACTGAGTTTGTAGAAAATGAACAAGGCCAAGAAATATGCACACATTTATTTTTTTCATTACTAATTCAAACTATTATAGCAACTAGCAACTTATATATATATAACGAGGATTCCATGGATATAGATTTACACTTACTCGATTGTATAAGTTCATTAAAATTAAACATTTCACATTATTATATTAAACATAATAATATTCTTAACATTATTTCAAATAAAAATTATTATGTAATATCTTTTGTTTTTTCGGATCATTCTTATATGAATAAAATAGATGATTCAAAAACGAACAAAAAAAATCATTATAAAGATCAACTCAAAAATAAATCAAATGTGCTAAGAATATTTATAAGAGGGAAATCAGATGTGATATTACCCATGTGTAGTCAGTATTTTGATGGACAATCTTTTTGCAAGTATGTATTATTTCATCAATTCCTTTATAGTTTGCTATCATTTTTATCATGTATATATACACTACATATATATTTTTTTTTTTTGAATATGGGTCACTTTGAATAATGTGATATTTGTCTTATCCATGAAATTTTTTAGTTGAGTTTCAAATGTATTGTTTAACTTTTTTTTTTTTTTTTTTTCAGAGACATAGATAAACTTTTAGAAAAGAATAGACAAATTGAGGAAAGCAAATATGATCTAACAATTTGCTTTGCATACAAAGAAATAATAATAGGAGAAAAAGAAAAAGAGGATTTATTTTCATATAAAGAAAATAATGGATATAATTTAGAAAATATGGAAATGGATAATAATATGAACAGTACATATTTAAAATATGCAGAAATGAATGATTTTACATGTATTTCGATTTTTGTTTTTGAAAAAACTATTAGTAATCGATTTTATGTAGATTATAAAATTATAGAGTCTAATAATTTACATATAAAATTATTCACAAAATATGATGTTGAAAAAATAAAAAAAATATTTAGCAATTTTCCTGATTTTATTTCAAAATTAAAATTTTATGATTCTAAGTCTATGGCCAATGTGATAAAATCAAGATCAATGTATGAAGTTAATATGGATAGTAATATGAATATAAAATTGGAAAACAAAAATAGTAATGAAAAATATAATAG
Organism: Plasmodium berghei ANKA; assembly: GCF_900002375.2. Classification (NCBI taxonomy): domain Eukaryota; phylum Apicomplexa; class Aconoidasida; order Haemosporida; family Plasmodiidae; genus Plasmodium; species Plasmodium berghei. The sequence goes on from NC_036171.2 coordinate 2,356,916, forward strand.
TAATATGCATTATATTAATAAAATGGAAACAAATAACCAAAGATTAGAACATATTTGTGTGGATAATAAAAGGGAAACAAAAGACATGAATATTACAAAAAGTATTTTAGACAAAGAAAATGAATGTGAAAAATATAATTTAAAATATAGTTATAATAGTAGTTTAGTACAAACATTTATAAATAATGAAAGTATGAAAGAATATTCATTTTTTTTAAATAATAATGTATTTTGCAATTGCTCAAAAAACAACCTAGTAAATTTATTATATATATCAAAATCATATAAAAGAATTAATTGTGTAGTAACAAATAATAATGATTATTTTGTGAAAAATAAAGAATTATGCAATATAAGAGTTTGTGATATAAGAAGTAAAGATATTGTAAAAAATAAAAGTGATATTATATTATTAAATAGAAGTCTATATGATTATATTAAATTGAGATATTTTTCCAATTCTATGCTTATGAATATCAAATTATTTATAGAATATAACATATGTTTATATATATGTATTGTTGCACTTTCGATTATTTCAACTCTTATAAATGGCTTAGAATTTTTAACTACAGTTCAGATATTATATATATATATAATTAAAAATATTATATTTCATTATATTTCATGTTATAGAAAAAGTAATTATTGTGTTGGAAAAAAACGTTGTAAAAATGCTAACTATTCTTATAATGTGTTTAGTAAAGATGAAATAAGTAGCTTAATTTCCTCTATAGTTTCAAAATTAATAATATTGATAATCATATTTTTATTTGGACATATATTTATACCAGAAGCGTCTTGGGATTTTGTAAGTGATGACATACGAGAATTTTTTGAATTTTCAGAATTTTCATTTTCAAATAATCTAAAAAAAAAACGTTATTATAATACAATTAGATCATGTATACGTTTTAAAAAAAATTTAGAAAATATAAAAATTGCGAATAATATTAATATAAAAAATGATTATAGAACTATAGAAGAATGGGAACATCATATAAGTCCTAACAGGCATACTACTATTATTTTTAATGTTTTTTTTCTTTTTTTTTTCTTTTCATATATATATATTTATATTAAAACATTTCTCGTTGAAATTGATATGTATTGTGAACAAATTAAAACAAACAAAAAAGAAAATCATAAATATCTTTCTTTATTAAAAAATAAAACATTATCCAAGGATATAAATAACATGATAAAGGAATTTAAATTTGATGAAGATAACATTAAAACTACAAATGAAATACAACTCTCAAATATGAATGAAAATTGTCAAAAATTATATTGTGGTGATGATTCATGTAATTATTGTGATGGAAATAATAATGAAAAATATATGTCTGAACATAACATAAATATAACGGAGAAAAATAATGATATAGATATACAAACAAATTCGTTATATAGTATTAAAAATTATATTAAAGAAAAAGTTAGTTTTGTTGATACTGATAAAAATAAAATGTTATTTGATTGTCTTATTGGAAATTATAAAACAATTTTATCTTTTATATTATTATTATTATTACATATTATTATAATACAATATGGATCTTTTGTATTTAACTTTCATGTAAAGGGATTAACTTTAGTTCAGTGGGGAATCTGCTTTTTATTTTGTGTTTTAGATTTCGTGCTTTATTATATTATATCATTTACTAACCTATTCAGAATGCCTACTAATTTTATCAAAAGCTTTCATAGTTTAAGCGAAGCTCGGAAGCGAACAATGTAATTTATACAACAATAAAATCAAAAAAGGAAAAGTAGAGCATTGTTGCTTGTGCATATTTCATTTTATGGAGGCAATATATTATGGATATTTTATATTTTTAATTATTTTTTTTTTTATTTATTTCAGGTTTGATGCAATGAATGATTACAAAAGGAGCTATATATCTCAAAGATATAAATACGATAGGAAATTGTAAGAAATAACAATTTTAGTCGTGTATTTTTTTTTTCATTTTTTTTACAAAACTATAATAATTTATTTTTGTACTTATTTAGAACAACCCAAAATTGGATATAAAGATTATGCTAATGTTTTTATTAAGAAATCCTATACTCATTTAGAAGAAAAAAAAAAGTGATAATTCGGATTTTTCATTTTGTTAAATTTAGCCATATTTTTATTTTTATCATGTTTTTACGAATACTTGTATAATTCATATAAATTCACATTTTATTTAACACTGTATAATGATTAAACTAAAAGAATTTAAAAAAATATGACTTTTACTAGTTTCTAGTTATAATGGTAAAAATAGACGAAAAAATTGGTGATGAAATGCACACAAAAAAATAAATAAACCATAGCATGTGCACACATCCTAAAAGATAATACAAAAAAAGGGTAGTAAAAAAGGTAATAGGTAATAAGCACATTCGTCTACTCCTTTAAGGATTTATGAGGTTTATTTTTTTTTATTGAATTTATAAATTTCTTAATTTCCATATTATATAAATTTATATAATTATTATAGTTGTTGTATGATTTTCTTCCCAAACAATTTAAGGCAACATTATTTTTATTTTTTGTGGATAATTTGTTTTTTAAAAAAATATTTCCTTGCTCTTCATATTCTTTAAGTACCCATACATGATCGTCATTAGAATATTTTATTTTTTTTTTAGCATTTTCTTCTTTTCCATTTATATTTTTTTTCATAAAACTTAATGAGGTAACAAATTTCGAAAATTTTATATTCTCTTTTTGTTTATCTTGTAAATCAGTTTTTATTTCTTCCATTTTGTTTACTTATTTCGCATTATAAAGATTACTAGCCAAAAAATGCAGCTGTTTTATATGCTATTTATTTAAGAATGGAATAATGCTCTGAATAGTAGTAATAATAATAAAGAATGTTGTAATAAATAGTTGTTACTGGGAATGTTTTTATCCATACAATATAATTTATATGATAAATTGTATAAATAAATATATATTTATTCTTGTTATTTAATTCAAATTACAAAATAATTCTTTCTTTTTCCGCTTTCATAATACGGAACTAACAAAAAATTGATTAAATAAATATAACACGAAATATGATAATGTAATTACGAATATATATGTTTATTTACAATTTCATATTTTCTTAATTAGTCACAACAGAGGTGCTATGGTTTAAAACATTATCATTTTTTTTTCTGAGAGGGTTGCTATATGGAAACATAATTACAAAAGCTTTATTCTTATTTTTTTCTTTTATTTTAGTACTTTGTAGAAAAAACAAACTTTTTATTGCAGTTTTTTTATATTAAAAAAATTAATGTACGTCATTAATTTTATATACTTAATTTTTTTTTATATTCTTTCTCATTTTCCGATATTTATTTATATGGAAAATTAGGAAATAAAATAATAATGTATAAATAATAAATACAATATTGCTAATTAATTTCAAAGGAATATGTTATAAAATTGTGGATTTTTACATAATTCCAATTTTTTAGGAAAAATACAAATTTTTTGTCTTTTCTCCATAAATATGTATTTTTGTTTAAGCATATATTTATGAACACAAATTTATTTTAAGAGAAAGTATTTCATATGAATAAATATATACATATCAGAAAAAAATTGAAAAAAAAATTTTAGTTTAAGGAGGTGCTACTATATTATATTTTTTTGAAAGGCTTTATTCATGTTAGCCAAAAGAAGAGATCGAGGATCTGGAATTTTTTTTTTTTTTAAATTATTATTAGTTTGAAAAGAATTATCATTATTTTTTAGTAGCTTTCTTTTTTCTTGATTTATAGAGGAGTCATTATCACATGTTATGCTTTTTAAAAGGGTTAATCTTTTCTTCCTATCAATTAAATAAGTGAAAAAATTAAAGAACAAGTGTTATGATATTTAAGGGGAATGTATAGATTGCTTCCGAGAATGTATAGTTTATTTATGTAGTATTTATATGTACGCACATATTTTTTGAAATATTGTCTTTGGTTATAAAATTTGTTAACGAATTTCGTGAATACTTGAAAGAATAATCAAACCGTTCGTTGCTATAATGCTATAATTAATTATATAGAAAAAATAAAATATGTGAAAATGTGGAATCCTTTTCTAAGTATAATATTATTTATTATATATTTTTTTTTTACATAAGGGTTAAAATCGTCGACTAAAATTAAAAAGTTCATAACTTCTTTTAATTTGCTATCTTCATTTTTTTCATTTGTGATTGTATCACATCCATATGATTCTTCTACATTAAGAGAATATGTTTCCTGTGTTGATAATCCCTTTATAATATATTACAAAATAGTAAAAAATTTAATGGGATTAAAAAAGTCACTTGCACGAGTACACACACACACATATATATATATAATGAGTTATATAAATATGACTATGCATATAGAACTAAAATAATTAAAAAATTATTTTTTTTCAAATAACTTTTGTGTGTGCAAGCCTTACATGCAAACATAAGTTCGTTGGGGTTTCGTTCTTAATCATTGGTGTCGCTACCCATAAAAATCGAACTTGTTGTTCACTATAAAAAGGAGAAAATAAGCATAATTATATTTTAATCTACTTTATTTGAATATACTATTTTTTATATTATATTTTTTACTGTGTTTTTAGATCAATAGGGTTTATATTAGACCTTAAAATTAATACTTGGTCCTGTAATTATATTTGTATATATGTTAAATTTGTATAATATAGTGCTTTGTTATTTTTTATTATAAGAATAATCAGTTTAAATATATACACACTTTGTGTGTATGTCATATATATTTGTGGGCATTTTTTTACATTTTCGTATAATTCTTTTGCTAAAGAGCTTATCGAAATTAAATTTTGTTTATAAGAAAAATCGCTGCTTAAAAAAATCGGTATCCCATAAATCTAAAAAGATAAAAATTAAAATAAGCAAAATAATTTAGTTTGTAAACAGGCTTAAAACTACATGAACAGGTCATATAATATATTTACATTGTCCTATATTATTCCATTTATATAAATATTTATTATATGTTGCGTACAAATTTTGTAATATATTAATTTAACCATATGTTGAGATATTCCCTCCTTTAAGGCACGAGCTCTTATATCAAATTCAACAATGAAATTTTTCAATCCAGAAAAAGCTAAATGATCAAGTTCAGTTATTATAGGCCTGCCTTGGCATTTTAGTAATGTCTGAAAATAATAATATATTTTTAATTAATATTTTTTTTCTTTCATTATATATAATTTATTTTATTCGTGTAGTATATTTTCGGAGAATATGTATTATTTTACACTTTTTATTACTATTTTATTTTTTCAAATAACCTCATTTTTTAATTTTAAGGTAAAAGAAACATCAAATTTTATGGCGAGAATTTCCTTTGATATTTGCAAAATACTAATTTTGTTTAATTCGATATTTTTAAAAAAAAAATTTGGATATTCAAGTAAATTAGAATCAATTTGTTGCATTTTTGCAACGCTATCTATTAAGCTGTTTTGAACTACACAAAAAAAGCATAGAAAAAAATTGGCATAAAATATTTATGTATTATTTACATATATTCACACACATATATATATTTGAATAACCATTGAATAGGTAAAATTCGCTGGAACATGATCGAAATGCATCCCCAATTAATTGTAGCTTGGAAATGTTATTAGCCCAATTATAAATATTACTTGAAAAAATTATAATTTTATTGCATTCTTTAATTCTCGAAATATCTAAAGGACAATCATAAGGATAGTAAAAAAATGTGTATATACTTTTATGTGTGCGAATTAAGAAGAAATATATTAAATGTTTGAATATGTTACAATTAAAAATTGAACATACTTTTCGGTGTTTTTAAAAAGGTGAATAAAGGATCTATAGTAGTTTGTTTATCATTTATTAAATCTTCATTATTTTTTTGAAAATATGGAGCTATATTTTCTATGCCACTCTTTACATTTTCATAATTAAACGGATCGGTAAATTTTATAATGTCTATATAGTCAATTAGGTCTATATAATAAAAAGATAATATGATAGTAAAATTAAAAAAAAAAAATAGCCATAGAAATAAGCACAGTTAATATGTAGGCATTAATTATATGTTTATAGACAATATTATGAATGTATATTCATATATATGTTTTGTATTTTTTTTATGAGCATACTTATACAAATCAACCATATTTTAATATTCCGTGATTCACTATTAATCAATAAATCGTGTAACGAATAAATCCAATATTTAAATAAATATTTTTTTTCTTTACTATTAAAATTATAAAGTCTAGTGTCACAAACATAGAGAATTTTCATCTTTTTTTATTAATAGAATATTTTACCAAATCCTTAAAGTTTTTGAATTTAAAATTAAAAAAAAATATGTTTTTAGTTTGTCATATAAAAAATATGAGTTAACACGTCGATTTATGCATGTACACACAAATATATGTATTGTAATATTTACCAAAATTGAAAATATGGAAAGTAAAAAATAGAATGTTATGTATGTATGTATGTATGTATGTATGTATGTATGTATGTATGTATATAGAACGCGAATGTTGCTGCCTTTTATATTGAAATTAATTTTTATCATATGGAAATAAAAATAGAAAAAATGACGGATATGTTTACAAGTAGTTACAATGAAACATACAAATAATAAAGTAAACAAATAATAAAATAAAAAATCAAGATAATATAAAAATAAAAACATGCACACATGTATGAATATACATATGCATATTTGTCGATACAAATTATTCAAGTTTAATTTGATGAATATTTATTTGGTGTGGATTAAAAACATATTAATTAATTTTTTTATAAATTTCTTCTAAGCTTTCATGTGTCAATTTGTCTTTAAAGTGGTTATATATACCTTGGCCTATAAAATTGTTGGATAAATGTATATATATTAAATTGAAAAAAATATGTATTTTTTTCCTTTTTAATTTGTTATTTCATAATAATGTATATAAAAGGCATTAAAATTTTTATTTAAATAACTAACACATTTAAATTATATTTATTAAAAAAAAAATGTAAGCATATTCATAAATATATATAACTCAATTTTTATCATTACTTATTTCGGTAAATTTTTCTTTGAGAAAAATATTTTCAAATTCTTTTATAGAATGTCTTGTGATAAATTCCACTTCATTTGGTTGGGGTATTGTCGTAAAATCTGGGTCTATAATTGTGATCTACATGAAAAAATAAAACAAAACAAAATAAAGGATATAGTTGAACTGAATAAATAGTGAACATATTATCAACAATATTAATAGCTAAAATAAAATGCGGAAAGATTTTTAATATTACATAAGACATAGCAAAGGACTTTATATATTCACTATCACATTTAAACACCCCCAATTCGAATAGCTGTTCAGGTTTTTTTTTTATTCCACTTTCTTCTTCTAATTCTTTAATTGCATTGTCTAAATAAGTTTCGCCTTTTGCTAATACACCTCCAAATCCAATATTATAATATGATGGACAATAGTCTTTTATTTTTGATCTTTTATGGATATATATAAAATATTCATTATCTATCTTAGTGAAAACAAAAATTGATGATGATCTATGCCATAAGTTATTTAATCGCATATCTTTACGACGTATATAATTGATAAAATTATTTTTTTCATCAACTATAATTACAAGTTCATCCTTGTTATCTTCAAAATTGGTGTTAATTGTATCATCCATATTGTTCTAACAAAGAAAAAAAAAAATATATATATACATATATATATATATATATATACATTTATGTCCTTATAAAAGAGTAAACATAAAATATTTTTATGATATATATATTTTTTACAAATTTGATGCTACTACAATGTGAGGAATATTATGATATAAATATGGAATTGCAATAATAATGTGTAGTTATATTAAACAGTATATTTTATTATTATAAATATAGATATTTTTTATATATTTTACATTATTTTAATGAAGTATTGATAAAGTTGAAAATATTGCAATTAAAAGGTTAGCCAAGAAAGAAATATAAAGCATAAAAAAATATTCTGAGATATCGGTTTGTGCTTTTGATAATTTAAAATGAAAAAAATGAAAACGGTATAAATTGTTAATAAAATTGTATTGTTATTATTAAATCTAATTATGTGCAATTGTATTCATTCAGTTTATTTTTTCTCAATTCTCGCAAACTTTTACATTTTTTTAGTGGTTAAACCGAGATGATATTATATTTTTTCATTAAAATTTTGTATAAAAAAATGGAGAAAAATGTTATACAATGAATTTGATCACATAATAATATATTTATCACCTTCAAAATTAAGTAATATATTTTATAAAAATATTTTTTTTATTTGGATTATTTATTTTTAAGTATATTGAAATATATTCGTAAATGCAGAATGCTCATTTACTGTTGATAATACAGTTTCAAAAATATCATTAAAAAGTAAATGAAATAAAGTGAGTAAAATAAGGCATAAAATTTGCAATGTCAAATGCGATAACGAAGAATTCAATAAGTTGGAAATATAAAAATCTCAATAAAAATAAAAACGTATTAGATATGTATATGTACATATACAACGAATGAATGGTATTTGTGGTGGGCCTATGCGTTATTTTATTTTTTAGTTCCAGATAAATTTTGTGGATTTACTTTAGTAGATATAATAGACATATTCTTTGATTTCCCATCAGGTATTTTTATTAAATGGAAGTGTTTATTTTCAGTTATTTTATCAACAATAAAATATCCTCTTCTTTCAAATTGGAATTTATCAGAAACTTTAAGATCAATTAAAGCAGGTTCGGCATATGCTACTGTTTCAAATTTGCTATTCTGGTTAATACAATTAGTCCAATCTTCTTTATTATCATTTTCAAATTTATCAACAGTTATTAAATGATCATATTCATATAAAGTACAGTTAATTAATTTATCAGGAATATAAGGTAACCAATGAATTTTTTTTTTTGTAGTTTTAAAATCACCGTCAAAATTAGATACAGCAATAATTTCTTTTATTTTATTAACATTATCTGTATCTTTAATTATTTCCTTAACAATAACATTACCTAACTTAATTAAAGTAATTTCTTCATTTGCTTCTATCATTTGGGCATCTTCTAATTCGATATAAATTTGTTGTGTATAATACATAGTGCATGTGCCTAAACTTTTATTTTTTACATGTAAATCTCGAGTTTTTTCAATAATTTCATTTTCTTTTAAATCAGTTAATTTTAAGATAACTCCATTATTCATATCAACAGATGAAAATCTAGGAATATTAGGATCAATTATTTGTTTATTAATAGACCACAATTTGTCCCATTGCATTAAATTTCCAGCTTTTGATGGGCCTTGTTCTAATATGAATTGAAATAATGCTTCTTTTGTTAAACCTCTTCTTAATATTCCTTTTATGGTTGGCATTCGCGGATCGGTCCATCCATCAACAATATTATTTTCAACAAACCATTTTAATTTTCTTTTAGACATAACAGTTTTAACAAAAGCTAATCTACTAAATTCATATATATGTACATTTCTTAATTCTAATGTATATATAAACCAATTATATTGTTCGATTCTATCACTATATTCATTAGTTCTTAGTGCATGTGTTACACCTTCAATTGAATCTATAATAGGGCATGCAAAATCATAAGTTGGATAGCATTTATATTTAAATCCATGTCTATGATGTGGTATATCAATTATACATCTATATAATACTGGATCTCTCATACATTTATTTTTACTGGACATATTTATTTTTGCTCTAATGCAATTTTTTTTACCAATATCTGTACCATTACGCATTTCTTCAAATAGTTTTAAATTAGTTTCAATAGAATTATTTCTATTAACTGATTCAATGCCTTCCCCTCTTTGATTTCTCATTTCATCAACATTTGTATCATCAGCATATGCCTTATTCATTTTTATAAGTTTGATACAATATTCTTCTAATAATTGGAAATAATCTGAAGTATAACTTATTTTTTCATATTTGATACTTAATGTTTCTAAATCTTCTATAATCGAATTTTCAAATTTTACATCCTCTAAAACTGGATTTGTATCATCAAATCTTAGCAACATTTTTCCTTCATAAATATTTGCATAATAATTATTTAAAAATGCAGCTTTTATATGCCCAATGTGTAAATAACCTGATGGTTCAGGTGGAAATCGAGTAACAACTTTCCCTTTTTCTGCATTTTGCAATTTTCCTTCATAAGATGACAAAGATGTTGCGCCTCCTTTTGTATTAGTGTGATCTGAATGGGCAGAATATTTGTTTCCATTATTTCCTAACCTTTTACCAGAACCTGCTGTATTGAATATTTTTTCTTTTACTTTCAAGTTTTGTATTAATTCAGCATCTGTGGCTACATGATCATGTAATAAAGCTTTGATCAACCTAAACCATCTATTAATATTTTTATATTGTTTTGGATATTTTAAATTCGTAGTTATATTACCACTGAAATATTTGTGCATTTCATAATATATATATATATCAGAAAGTGTTAAATAATGAAAAGATAAGAATGTGTTAAGATATAAATGTTTGTTAATATGTTCACATATAGGTATTATATTTTTTTCGATATCTTTATTTCGTAAAAAATCAATCCATTCATTATATTGTGCTTGGAAAAATACATTGGTTATTATATTCCTATTAATATTTTCTCTATAGCTTGTAAAATAGTATAAATTTGTTTTTAATAAAAAATCGAGATTTATTGCAAAAATTTTATCACTACTTGTTACACTATTATTAGTATTAGTGTTTTTTCTAGTTTGATCAGATACAGTATTTCTTACAAATTCGACTTTTATATCTTCTACGACTGTTTTGTCATTTATAAAATTTACGCATATTTCTTTGATTTTTTTATCGTTCAGATTGTTGGCTGTTTTTTTTTTAATATTATTCTGGTATATATTGAATACAGTTCTACATAAAAATGGGTAGTTCTTACCATAATAAATGTTTATTTTGCTATCTTTTATCATTTTTTATTATTTTTTTTTCTATAGTTTTTTTTTTTTTTTTTTGATGTATATAAATTATATATACGAATGTATTAACACTCGAAAAATAGAATTTAATTTGGCTAGTAATACATTACTGTTTTGCCTGCACAATGCAGGTTGTCTGTTCTAATAATATTATCCAAAAAGAATAAAAATATTATATAGGAATATGCACAAACGCTTGCATATATAACGCAAATAATCTTTTAATTTTAACAAACTTAAGCACATAAATTGATTTTATTATTTTATTTGATTATTTTCGTGTTTTCCTTCTTATTTAACCTGGTTATTTTTTTTACTTTTTTTTTTTTTTTTTTTTTTTTTCGCTCTTTATCGTAGCTAGTGTAAAAACTTCAAAAGAGTAGCATTTATTCAAAGGATGTGAATTTAATTAGTTTTATATAATATAGAATGAAGAACAAAAAAATAATTACAGCGAATTGAAGTCATAAAGTATATTCATATAAAAATAATATTTATGTATATAGAATATATATTAATATAGGCTTGTAAATAAATATATATAATTATTCGTATATTATAAAAAACGTGACACTAATTAAATAATAAATTGTGTATTGCTAATAAAATAATGCATATTTATTTTATGTTCTATATTTCATAATATGGGGATATATTTATAGAAGTCAGGAATATTATAATATAAATATAGATGATAAATAAATAAATATATATATATATATATATACATAGGCTTATATAGCAATTTAAACGTTATTTTTTTATGAGCATAGAACGCTTATCAATTATAATTGTGTACTACGTTGGGAATGTTTATATATTTTTTATTTAATCACTATATCCATTTATTATAGCAATATTTATTTGAATAATTATATTTTTTTATTGTATATCTATAACATTTTATTTATTCCATTTTTATTCTATTTTTACTCCATTTTTATTCCATTTTTTACTCCATTTTTTATTTCATTACTGTGTTGTTTCCCAAATATTTTAAATATTAAGAATATTTATATTTTAGTTTAGTTCCCTTCTTATAAATAAAAAAGATTGAAAAAGAAAGTAAAACAAAACGCAACGGCATATTAGAAAGCTGCCGCTAACATAGTATAGGAAATAATATGTGATTTTCCTCGATAAATTGTTAAAAAATTGAATAAACATTTTCATATATTCATATACATTATATTTGGATTATGCGAAACCCGTTGAGCATTTGATTACAAACACAAAGGGTATATCATACTTTCATTTTTTATTTTTTTAAAAAAAGAGAAATGCTTTAAGCAAAATAAGTTACACACGTTTTTACAAAATATACATAATAAAAAAATTAAATAGGATAATAGTGAAATTTTTAAAAAAACAAATAAATATTAGAGTTCATTAAAAATAGTATAATATGTAATAAGCATTAATAAAAAAATTTATGACATATAGATTAGAGTTTATTATAATTTTATTTTTATAAGTTTGAGATTTATCAGTAAAATTGTAGAATATGGTAAAATAGGTAAGAATAAATAGATAATGAAAATATGTAATTTGTGAAAAAGACAATTTATATGATAAAAATAGTGCATATGTGGGTCTACACATTATGCTATAAAATATGGTTATTGATTTTATATAAATATAGGAGATTAATTTGGAATAGTATACATATTTATATATAATAAGAGTTGGGGTTTACTTTTGTTTTAAAATGTGTAGCGTTTATTTTTTTTTATATCATTGATTTTAAATATTGATTGCTAAAATGTGAATGGATAATATGGGGTTATATTGATATAATTTTGTTTGTGAAATTTCATTTATTTAAAATTTTTTTTATGTATTATTCTTATCGGGATAAATATGTGTTAATAATAAAAATAAGAGCATATGATACAAAATAAAAAAAAATATGCATACACATTATTATATAGTATAAATCAATATATGAAATTTTCTTGAGCGCATAATATATGCACATATCTATTGTGGAGATACAAGTTAATTTTTTTTTATAAAGAATTTTGATTTTTAGCGTTAGCAAAATTTGGCAAACTTATTTGATATAACATGAGGTTTTATTTTTACATTATCTTCATATTGCTTTAAGATAATGTTTAATAAAGTGTGTTATAATATTAAGGACATTTTATGATATTAATATTTATTCCCTTTATATGCCTAAATTTTTATTTAAAAATATAGGGAAAATCCAAATATGGTATTTTGAGCTATATTTATAATTTTTTATTTTAATTTTATTTGTATGTGTATAATATTAGTATCATTATACTATTGATATTTATTGGGAATATAATAATATTTTTTTATACATTTTTGGATTTAATTTTTTTTCACAAATTCAATTTTAATACAATAAATAGGATAAAGGGCATTTTTTTAATGAATAGAAAAAAACTCAATTAAATAAAAAATAATAAACACCTTATTTGTGCAAATATATATATATTTGTATGTCTAGAATTTTGTAAAAGGAATGTGAATAATATGGTATATATACATTTACTGTATATGTAGTGCATGAATTAAACTTAAAAAAAGTGTAATTTATGAGAAAGTTGAATAGTATAAGTATTGAAATCCAAATGTATAAAAATATGTAAGCAATGTGTGCTTATATGGATTAAATATGAATAACTTAAGTTTATTAAAAAGATGAATAAAACAAACCTGTGTAATTCTTTGATGCTTTTGAAAAATTCTGATAAATTATTTTATGATAATTTAATAAATTTAGATGAGAGATTAAAATTGAATAATAATTTTAACGAAAATAGATATAATGAAATTTACAATAAAAAATTTATAAGAAATAGTAGACGGTTTAAAACTGAACCATCTAAAAACTTTAGTGAAAATACAAAACGCTCAGGTTACTCTGTTTTCTTTCAAAATATATTTGGCTCTTTTTCAAAAAGTGTTTGTTATAAAGAAAATGTGGAAAACGAAAAAATCGAATTAAATGAAACTGATACAGAAAAAAGTGAACAAAACGAATCTCCAGATTTTCAAAAAAAAAAAAAAACTAATGATATATTACGTAACCCAAATTATTCAAATAATAATAATAATAATAGCACGTTATGTATAAATGATTTTCCTAACCATTTTGATACTAATTTATTGAATAAACAACATGAGCTTACTGGTTATACTGAAATAAATCATAAAAAAAATGATAAATATTCTATGAATGATGAACTAGCGAATACAGAAAAAAGTGATGTATATATATCAAACCAAAAGGACAACTTAAAAAAAAGTATAAAAAAAAAAGAGAAAGAAATAGATATATTAGACAACAAAATGGTAAAAAGTTGTGTAATATCTGAAGTATTTTTAAAAAAAAATATAAAATCATTAATTGTACATAATACAGGGGGAATTGATATAGAACTAATTGAAAATGAAAATCCTGAATTTTTATATCATACATATACAGGAAATAGAATATCAAATATATATTATGAATATGAAGTTAAACTTAAGGATAAAGATAGCTATAATGAAAAATGTAATGATGAAATAAAAGGAAATAATAATAATAAAATAGTTTGTAAAGAAAATGACGAAAATAAATGGGGGGATTATTTGAATAAAAAAAACGAAAAAGAAGAATTGAACTGTTCATATGAATGTAATAAAAATTGTGATATAAATTCATCTATATCTAGTTTATCAATAAATATATCTGAAAAACATAAATATAAAAAATATTATTATATAGGTGAATCGTTTAATAACATAAGAAATGGGTGGGGAATGCTAATATATAATGATAGGGTTATATTTGAAGGGGAATATAAAATGGATAATGCTATAGGATATTTTATTAAATATAATGAATATTCAACAGAAATAGGATTTAGAAGCCCTATAAGTATAAAGTCAGTTATTATTATGAGTGATCATGATAATTTTATAATTCAAAATAAGTGTGAAAATTTAAATAATAACAATAATAATATAGATGATAATACATATAATAATAGTTATTGCATTGATGACTTTGGGAATAGCATAAATAATCTGACTGAATATAAAATAAGAAATAATAATTTAGAAAATATACTTATTTGCAATAATGAAAATAGTATATGTAATAATACCTTTGCAAGTTTTGAAGAAATGTCTAATTCAGAAAAATTAAAATATAAAAATAATGCATATTCTTATTATAAAATAGACAAAAATTGCAATAGTTCATTTGAAAAACATCATAATTCTATTAAAAAATCTTGTACAGAATTTTATAAAAATAATACTTTTTCAAATTTAAAACAAAATAATTTGAATAACAATAGTTATATCGGTATAAAAAAAGCTATTGAACCTAGCTCAGCATGTAATATAATTACAGGAAATAAAGTGAATAATTTAAATGTTATATCTAGTTATATTCGAAAAAATAGTAAACATAAAACAACTCCAGCCCGATCCTTAAATTATTTAAAACCTCCTAATATGAATTTTATAAAAAATAATATTTTTTCAAATAAAAATATTACAAAAAATGAACAAATATTAAGAAAAAAAAAAAAAAAAAAACAAACTCCACATACCTTTACCCCTATAAATATTATTGTAACCTCATTTGACACAGACGATGATATAAGGGATCCTGATTGTATGGATGTTGGTATTATATCAGAAGAGGTTGAAATAAAAAAGGATAGAGAAATTCAAGCATGTTGTAATGATTATGAAAATACTATGACTAAAGGTATAATAGGAATAAACGATATAGACAAGATAAATAATGAATATAACGAAACTAAGAAATATGAAAACAATTTTGATATAATTAATGAAGGAAATGAAAAAGTAAGAAAAAAGACTTTAGGTATAGAAATCGATGATGAATATAAAAATTTGATATGCGCAAATATAAATAATGATAATTTTGTAATTAAAAATAATGAAATTGCGACATTTGATGAATTTATAGAAAATCAAAAAGTCAATACTGATCAGGAATGGAGAAATAATATGATGGGGAAAATAATATGTGAAGAAAATTTTAAAGTGGATAAGGCATTAAATAATAGCAACGTTTTAAATGAAGGTGATTTTACTATTAGTACAGATGCAGTAGATGTAGATAATGATTATGCAGACATTTTAGAACCCACAATCGATAATGATAAAAATTGCAACAAATTAGAAATAAGTTTAAAAGATAGTTGTAATATGGAAGAAGCAAAAAAAGGCAAAAATGAATGTGAAAATAAAGGTGAAAATAGTAAAAGTGATGAACAAAATAAAGAAATAAAATTTCGCAAATTTCTAAAAAATGAAATAAGAAAAAAATTAAGAGGTGCTACATTCCCAGAAACACATGACGATAGACAAAAAAATTGTTTCCTTTTTATTGATGATTATTTAACTTCGAATGATTACAAATTTGATAAAATAAGTAATGATATTAGATTAAGAGCATCTGATTATAATAAATGGTCAGTTAATATGTTATATAATTTTTTAAAAATGATAGGATTAAAAAAAGAAGCTTACTTATTTAAAATAAATAAAATTAGAGGATATCATATATTAAAACTAACTGATAATGAACTAAAAAAACTTAATATAAATAATCCATATACTCGAAAATTTATTCTTTCTGTTTTTCGATTTTTAGTTAATTCCATTGACAATGCAGATCCATTATCATTAAATTTTAACACAAGCAAAAAATTTTCTTTTAATAAAATTAAAAATATTTCTAATAATGATATAATTATATTAAACAAAATAGGAGGTGGTAGTTATGCACAAGTGTTCAGAGGAAAGTATAAAGGAAAAACAGTTGCTTGTAAATTGTTTTTGTATAATACTAAAGATTTAAGTGAAGAAAGTTATTGTGAAAGTTATATATCTACTCCAAGATCAACTCATCAATATATTTTTCCAAAAATTTTCAAAAGTATGACAAGTGCAGAATCCGAAATAGGAGATGTGAATCATGATATTGAAGATAATATTAATTTTGAAAAATATGTAAATTCAATAAAAAGTTACACTGAAGTTTCAGAAAAAAATGATGCAAACATATCAGAAGAAGTATTAACTAATTTATGTACATTACAAAGAAATAAAAAAATAAAAAAAATGGCAAATTTAGAAATTTTCCGATATTTTCCAACACCCATAAAATATCGAAATTATGAAGCAAAAATTTTATATTCATTACAAAATTGTGAGCATGTCATAAAATTATTAGGAGTTTGTAGTTTACGACAAGGTGAAGAATCATTAATTTTACAATATTGTTCAGGAGGAAGTTTAGAAAAATATATATATTATGATGAAAGGAAAAAAATAAATAAACAAAATAAACATTTATCAAGGCCGCAAGTTGTTAAAATTTTTCAACAAATAGCTAAAGGAATGTATGAAATACATTCTAATAATTTTTTTCATCGTGATATTAAATTGTCTAATATATTATTAGATGAAAATAAAAATGCTTTTATATCTGATTTTGGATTGTCTACATATTTTTCATTAAATGATAGTCCAAGTGCATACGCTATTTATGGAAATATTTTTTATGCAGCTCCTGAAGTTTTAAAAGGAGAGGGGTTTTTTAAAGAATCTGATGTTTGGTCATTTGGAGTTAGTCTTTGGGAAGCTTTAACAAAAAAAATAGCATATGATGGTTTATCATCTTCTGAAACTTTTTGTAAAATATCATCAGGGGAATTACATTTGCCAATACCAAATGATATTCCTAAAGATCTATCTGATTTGTTAAAAAGTGTTCTTGAATATGATTTTACAAAAAGACCCCTATTTGATGTTATAGCTCGAAAGTTAGAACATATATGGGAAGCAGCTGAAAAGCAATTGCACTTTGATATGATTTCCTTTTTAGATGGATGAAGTTAAGAAATAAAACGCATGCTTAAAAAAAAAAAAAAATAATAAAAAAATAAAATAATAATAAAAAAAACTTTCTTTATTCGAAAAAATTTGTCGAAATAAAGAAAAAGGTATATACTAAATCGTATGGTTTATTGTTAAATAAATTAAAATAATTTTTGTCTAAATATGAGCAAATAAAATTCATATATGTAGTATAAGTATTTTTAGGGAAACTTTTAGTGTGTATTATCCCCAATTAATAATAAAACGTTGTCTGGATATATAGTGTTCATTAGTATAAACTTTGTATATTTTTATTCTATTTATTCCAATATAAAATACATATATCAATTATATATTTTATTGGAAGTGATAGGAAATTATTGTAGTATTTTATATTATCTTTCTTTTTTGTTTTAATTTTTTTTTTTTTTTTTATTTCTTATTTTGTGCACATTTCTATGCAATATAAAATATACATAATGTTTTTTTTTTTTATCATGTATGAATACAACTTATGTATCATTTTTTTGCTTTTTTTAATATAAAAAAGATAGATTTCCAATATTTTTTAATTATCCTGTTGTTAATTTATTTTATATGGGTATATGGTTTTATATATTAAATTTTTATTTTGTATATTTTAAGCAACATGCGGCAAACACAATTTTCTCCAAATAAGGTAATAATCTATATATCATCAAATTTCAATAATATAAAAATAGTTTGCATATAATTATAAAATTTTGATATTATATAAAGCAAATGAAACTTCGATTGTTTTGCTAAGTTTTTTTAAAAATGTGAAGAAAATACAGTTGTTTGGGATTTTTCATATATATAATGGGAATTTAAAAAAAAATATATGGCAACTTTTAGATAAATAAAATATCATATTGTTTTAAATATAGAATAGAATGTATTTAATAATTATAAAAATATATTTTATGAATTGAAATAATATATATATTCATTTTTTTTCATATATGATGGTTGAATTAAGCAATGAAGAAGCCATAAGGTTTTTAAAGCAAGCATTAAATGAAGTAATAATAATTAAGAAAATGTACACACAAAATATATTAATTATAAACATATAAACATTATTTTTGCTTAATTGCATTATTATGATTTGTTTGTAAATTTACAAAATAAAGAATAATTATTATTTAAATTTCGTTGCAATAGTAACATATATAGACATAAATTGGAATAATATAATTATTTATTTTTACCCTTCTTTTAATAGGGTGAAAAAAGCTTAAAAGTTGAAACTAAAGAAATGCCAATATTTTGTTTATTGATAAATGAAGAAAAACAAATAATATCAAGTTCTTATAATTGCACAAATGAAGCAAAAAATGGATGTAGACATTGTGAAATAATAGCTATCGATAAATATATTTATGGGGAAAATTATGAAAAAATGAAAAATAAAAATTTAATCAAATGTTTTAATAATAATAATAATAGTATAAATAAATCTTTATCCAATTATTTTGCTAACCTTGAAAATTCTGATAAAGAATTTTGGGATAGTAAGGAAAATACAAACTGTACTAAAGACGACTCTATAAATTTTGAAGAAATACAAAAAGAAATAACAGAAAAAATTCAAAAATTAAAAAAGTTTACTATCGTTGTTACATGTGAGCCATGTATAATGTGTGTATACGCCTTGAAGTTAGTTGGTAAAAAAAAAAAAAAAAGACAAACTTACTATGAGGCATGCACATTGTCGTTTTCTAAACTCATTTAACTGTTCTATTCTTAAAATGACGCTTAAAAAATTTTGGGGATTATTCGAAATTGCACAATGCATAACCAACTACGACTTTTATTTTTAAATTTCAGGAATACAGCACATTTATTTTTGTTGCTTAAATGAGCGATTTGGAGGATGTGGATCTGTACTTTCGTTACATGAATTGTAATAAAAAAGAAAAAGAAAAAGAAAAGGAAATATGTAGTATGTGTATATGTTGTTGTATTCACAATTAAAGTGTGTGCAAATCAATAAAACAAATCGAATAAATGTATTTTTTCCTAATTTTTGTTTTAAACTTTTGAAGATATGAGAATATGAACATACATTATATAGAATGTAATGATTGCACAAATAGAAGTATTAATCTTATGAAGTTATTTTACAAAGCTGGAAATCCATCAGGTTTTTTTTTTTTTTTTTTATTATATGTGAACACATTTGTTACTAAAGTTTATTTTTGTTTTTGTTTTTGTTTTTGTTTTTGTTTTTGTTTTTGCTTTTGCTTTTGTTTTTGCTTTTGCTTTTGTTTTTGCTTTTGTTCTTATTTTTATTTTTGCTTTTATTTTTGCTTAGCTCCTGATGAAAAAAGAAAAAGGCCTTTGGCTGAGGTTTCCCTTGAATAGTAGAATAATATTAATAAGCTAATATATTATATAACATGCTTATTATATTTTTTCAAAATTTGGATATTTTATTTTATTTGATAATTATCAAAAGACGGAAGAATAAAGGTTTGTTATATTTGTGGAAAAATATGTGGGAAAAAATTAAATACATGTTTAACGCCAAAAATATAAATTTATTTGTAATTAAAAAAAATATTATAAGAAAAAATAAACTAAGAAAATATTAGCTTATTGATACATTAAAAAGGTTAAAGAAATGTATAAACATAAGTGTTAAAAAAAAATTAATTAAAAACAAAATTTAAGAAAATGTAATGAAAATAAGAATATTGTAATAAATAATATAACATAAAATAATACAATTATTTTTTTTTAGTTTAATCAAAATAAACAATAAGACACACGAAATATTAATTGATCGGGATTTATATATATTATAAAATGGAAATACTGAATGAAAAATAGTTTGAAAATGTAGGACAATATGTTTCCCTCTTTATTTTTTATTTTTTTTCTCGGCAGAAATGTCAGAAAACATATTCCTATTTGCATATAGCGCATCAAAGAATGCGTTTATGTATTCGTTTATGTCATATTTTTTAGTTAAAAAGATATGTGTAAGCTCTATTTTATTATTTTGAATATACTTTTTTAAAAACATATTATCATTTTTTATTATATGTATATGACGATCTTTAAATTCAAAAGCTGTTGAAAAACCTTTTTCGATTATAATAAGAATCCATATTTTTATAAGTAGCTCTATAAAAATTGTTAATATATTTTTAAAAAACTTGTTTGGAAGCTGAGTAAAAAATTTTTCTATAGTATCTGGAAATATAGATACGATATTTGTGAGGTTGTTTACATGAAAAGGTCTATATAAATTATAAAATAATTCTTGTTGAAATTCATAACAAATGATTCGTATTGACAAAACTTTAAATACATGATATAAGAAATTATTTAAATTGTTTTTTATATTATCAATAGATGTATCTAAAACTCCAAGTAATGTTTTAGTATAATAATTTTTTTGTAATGTTTCTTTATTTATATTAAAGTTAATATAATTGTTAAAAATATTGCTTATTTTTTCTACATTTTCTGTACGTGTACATATATATTTTAAAATATATCTCTCAATTTTTTTTCGGATCTCAGTTATTTGATTCATAAAAAAACTTATATTCCATATCAATACTAATGATTCAGACATATCAGAGTCGTTAAAAAAATAATTTATTTCTTCAATTATATTTATTAAATCTTGACTTATCCATTTTTTCCCAGAATCTTCATTTTTTTCATTCAATTTTTCTTCATTTTCTAGCTTTTTATTACTGGTATTAGTGCCATGATATAATGTTGACAAATTCGAAAATTCATTAATATCATCTAATATTTCTCCCACTTTATGTTTTAATTTATTTACATCTAAAGCTTCGTAATTAAATAAGTTATAAAAAATATTTTTTTTTTTTTTTTTATGTTTAATTCTTTTTGTTACTTCATTAATATCACTAAACTCTTGTTCAAGATTTTCATCATACATTACACTCTCTTTTTTATTATTCAAAATGTCTAAATCATTTTTTTTAAATATGTCAGGAAATTTGTTTAATTCTCTATTTGTGTTCGAAATATTATTGCTGTTCATATTTTTTTGGGTTTTTTTTTTCCCCCCTATACTTATATATTTATCCCATTTAATTTTTTGTCGTTCTGTAATATTTAATAAATTTTTAAAATAGTTATCTGCATATTGATTAAGCAGAGATATAATAAACGAGGAATAACGTTTTTTATAATTTTCACAATATTCAATAATAAAATTATTAAGAAAATCCAAAAAGGGTATCATAATCCATTCTATTGGACACTTATATTGAAAAAGAATTTCTAAAATATTTAAAATAATTGAAAATATATCAACACATGTTGAATTATATATAATATCTGGGCTATTTAATGGAACTAGCTTTTCATTTTTTGAGCATTCATATAATAATTTTTTTGTATGTTTTAATCTTTTATCTATAATTTGTATAAATATCTTTTCTAATTTAAACATCAATTTTACCATACATGGATTATTTGAGTTAGAGATAATTAAAGATAAGTTTATAAATATATCTTGTCCATTTTCTTTTCCATTTTCTTTTCCATTTTCTTGTCCATTTTCTTTTCCATTTTCTTTTCCATTTTCTTTTCCATTTTCTTGTCCATTTTCTTGTCCATTTTCTTTTCCATTTTCTTGTCCATTTTCTTTTCCATTTTCTTGTCCATTTTCTTGTCCATTTTCTTTTCCATTTTCTTTTCCATTTTCTTGTCCATTTTCTTTTCCATTTTCTTGCCCATTTTCTTGTCCATTTTCTTTTCCATTTTCTTTTCCATTTTCTTTTCCATTTTCTTTGTCTATTCGTAAGTTGTTAATTAGTGAACTTCTATTTTCATAGTAATGGATTATTTTGTTTTCAATCTTTGAATTTTGTTTGTATAAATTTTTAAATTGCTTGTTAATTTTATTTTGATCAAATTGGTGCACTATGTTATTTATTGTATCGGTTCTACTATTTTCTTTTTCTGTTTGTTTAAAATTTGAATCATACTGATAATTGTTTCGAATTAAGGCTCTGTATTTTTGATAGTAATTTGTTTGAATAATAATTTCTTTATTTATCAAATTAAAATTATACAAAGAAATAATAATTGATAAAGTTTGATTAAATAAAAAATCTGTATTTTTTTTATTATATTTTAAAAATTTTAAAATTTCATGATATAATGTTTTATTTGCTCCATATAAAACAATTAAAGGGTGTTCATCTAATAATAAATATTCTTTCCAAATTTTTGAAAAAAATAAAATTTCCATAACTATTTCGTTAATATATTTATTAACCATATCTCCAAACTGATTAAATATGAGTTCATAAATAAAAGTCATTTTTTCATTTTTTTCATTACTTTTATTCATGTTAGTAGAATTATCAATACAATTATCAAACGGGTTTATTTCATTTTGTTTGTTATTTGAATTTAAAATGTCGATTTGTAATTTTTTTTTATTTTCGTTTTCTACTTTCTTTGATTCCTTCATTTCAATTTCATTTTTTGTCGTTGAAAAAATATTATAAAAAATATTCTTAACAGAATTATAAATAAAGAATTTAAAATAATTTTCTATTTCACATTGAGTTAAAGATTCTGAGCTTACTTGGTCGTATTCTAGATTCATAGTTTTGTTAAATTCATTATTTTCCCCTTTTATATTATTGTTAGGATTGGAAAAATTAGATGTATATTTTTCTATTGCTTTAGAATTTTTGTTAATTGTAGATTTTTGAGATTCTTTAAAAAAATTCCCTTTTTTTTTTTCATCCAAATTGATCTCACTTTTATTTATTCCAAAATATGTCTGTATTATTAAAAACATGTCCAAAACATATGATAAGGAATACATATCAATAAATTTTCGATAATTAGACAAAATGAGTATTAAATGATTTCTAAAATCACAACTTATCATTTTCATAATTATAACATCTGATATTATTTTTTCAATTCTTGTTATATTTATTAACGAGAAATTACAATCGTCATTTAGATAATCTGGATTCAAATTTTGATTTTTTTTATGAACGTTCATATTATTATCATCATATACACTGTCTCTATATGATTGTATATTTTCTAAACTGCTATAATTACCAATTAAAGAATTTCTTTTAGCTTTTTTTTTATATGAATTATAATCAAATAAATAATTATTATCATTTTCGTTATTTCCATTATTATTTTCATAATTTAATAAAATTGAATCTAAAAAAAAGTCATCAAATGAATATAGCTTTTTGTTCATATAAAAAGATAATATATTGGGAATATAAGGACTAGCCCAATTTTCAAAATTATAATAATTATAATATAATAAAATATTTTGGTATCTTTTTAAATATATCATATCATTAATTTGTTTTTGTTTTTTTACATAATTTTCAATTAATAATTTTTCACAAATTTCATTGAGATTTAAAACCTGAGTAACTAAATTGTCTTTTGAGTCATATTTTCGAAATTTTTTTTTTTTTTTTTTTACATAATAATTTTTATATATTTCATTGGATATATTATCTAAGCTTAGCATATTTCCTTTTTTAGTATATTGTGATGTCCTTGGGACATTTTCCGAAAATAACTTACTATTCATATTTTTTTTCATTTTATCTTTAGTATTAACATATCCATAATTTGAAATGTATGATTCTAAATTATTTAAATCGACAATTTCATCACATTTTTCTAATATATTATCATCAATAGTTCTATAAAATAACAATTTATGAAAATTTTTTAAACTATAATAAAATTTGGTAGCAATTTGCAAAGTAATAATATTTTGTGTTTTTTTTTTTTGATCTCTAATGTTTGGATTAATAATTGAACTATTATTTATTTGTTCATATTTTTGATGTATATTTTGAGGGTTCAAAAATAATTCTATATTTCCATTTAACTCTTTATTGGGCAATATAACTAACATATTTTTATCTAAATATGAATAAAATAAATGAATAAAAAAATATAAAATAAAAGTAGACATAGGAATTAATGTTGATTCGTTACCATTTTCATATTTTTGATTTTTAGATTTTAATGTTATATCATTTCCTGTTTGTAAATAATATATAATAAAAAAAATTCCTTGTATTATATATGGTGTATCTGAGTATATATTCATTTCTGAATTTTTATCAATTACACAAGACATATAAAAATATAAAAAAAAATGTAATAAAACTCTATCTATAAACCAACTCGAAAGTAAAACTGTTTCGAAATTTAATTTGTAAAATATTTTATTTTTTGTTTGTTTTGAAAATCTATTTTTTAATATATTGTTAGACTTATTGAGACAAACATTTTCTACAATAAATGATTTATTTTTTAAATCCTTTGGGATAATAATAGAATTGAAACTTTGAATTGAATTGGTTAAAAATTTAGAGTTATGTATTTGATTGCTTTCTTTTACCTCTTTTTCAAAAATTTTTTTAATTAACTTATCATAGTTAAACAAATTGCTATTTTTACTATTATTTTTTTTATTCATTTTATCAGATGAATTAGTAAAAACGGAACTAATATTTTTTTTGATTTGATTATTAATGTTATTATTTATGTGTAATTCATTTATTTCCTTAGATGAGTTTATTTTGCTTATCATTTCTTCGTCCTTTTTAATATCAATACATTGACTAAAAATATTTCTAATTTCATAATCGTAATATTCAATTTTAGTAAAATATTTAATCATATTTGATAATTTATTTTTTTCATCATATTTTCCAATATTCCATTCATTTTGTTTTAATATGCATTTTAATTCAAAAACAATACGAAAAGATTTTATAAAATTTTTTAATAATAAATTGGATATAAATATAATTTTTTCATCTTTTTCCAAACTTTTAAAATCGATAAAATTGGTTTGAAAATATTCTTTTTTATTTTTGTTCATTTGTTCAGAAGTATTTTTCATTAAGTAATATTCCTTTGTATGTTTTCTCTTTTTTGAAAGAATATAATTATGAATTTTTTGTATTTTTTTTTGAACATGTTTAATATATTTTACAAAATTATTATTTTCAGTACTTTTGTTTAAATAACTGAAATATTCTTCATTTTGTTTAAACTCATTAAAAATATTATTAACATTGTAAGGATAATATGAAAAATTAAAATACGGAATAAACTTAATAAATCGATTAAATTTTAAATATAAAGAAATGTAAAATATATGCAATTGTCTTTTTATCCATTCTCCATAAATTGTATAATCAGTATTAATATTCGAACAATCATTATTAATGCGCCGAAAGTTACATGCTCGTATTTCCTTAATGTTTATATATGATGTATATTTCAAATCAAGAGTGTCCATAATTCGAACAATTCTAAATCTTATATCTAGAATATGAAAAGAATAGGCATTTCCATTATTTAGATAATAATTAGGGAGAGTAAATAAGGTAATTAAATTATTTGTTCTTGAATCTAAATTTAATTTTATTCTAAAAATACTTAATATTCTTTTTATTAATAATATATTTTCCATTTTTACATTTTCTATATAATTCATATATTGAAAAAAATCATCACTTTTCTTTCCATTTTTGTAAAAAGACGAAAAATCTGATGAAGTATTTTTATTATCATTGAATTTTGGGGGAGCGTTATTATTATTGTCTATTTTTCCCATTTTTGTATAATATTTTGAAGTATTTGTTTTATTCATATTTTTGGAGGGTTTGTTCATAATATTTTTCTTTTCTTTCCATTCTAATGTTGGTAATAAATGTAAACATTTTTTGTGAAACCTTTTATATAATCGATTAGTAACATTACTTTTCTGTTTATCATCAAAAAATAAATACATATTTAATTGAGAACATAAAGAATAATATACAAGAAGTATCGATTCATATGCCAATAGTTTGTAATCATTTTCATTTATATCATCTTCTCCAAAATCCAACGAATTTGTGTATAAGTCATTTATAATATTATTAAAATATGATATGCTTTTTATACCTTTTGGAAATTTGAAAGGATACATATAATGAGCTTCTTCGTGAAAATATCCTCGAAAATGTGTTATATCTTCGAGGGTATTTTCGCTTGTATTAATAAAATCATCATTTTCATTTTCACTGTCACTTTCGCTATTAATTTGGTTATTTATTCCCCAATGCCACTTACGAGTAAAGTATCCTTCACCAATATTACTAAACTGAAGTAAATATTTCTCATAATTTTTTTGTCTATTTTTAAAAAATGTTATTATATTTTGTTCACTATCTATTTTATTGTCATTTAAGTATGTTTTAATATGAACATCCATGTGTGCATTTTTTTTTTTTTCATTTTCACCTTGCTTGTGCAGGTTTTTGGTACTTTTTATATGATCATGTTCATTCATATAATTTTTTTTAATGATTATAGGGATATAAAATTTATCGGGGAATTGACAATCCCTTCGTGAGTTAGCTCTATTTGTTTTGTCTTTGTTTTGTTTATAATTTTGTTGATCTTTTTGTACCTTTTTTTGTTCGATTTTCTCTTTTTCATCTAAAATTTCCTTTTGTTTATTTAATGAAATATTCTCACTATCAATCAACTCCCCTTTCCGAAAATTTGAACTAGCTATAGATTTTTTTTTTTCTGTTTGGCTATTTTTTTTTCCATTTTTAGAACTATTACTTGAGGATAATTTCTTGTATGGATATAACATATATTGTTCTTCTTTAGTTAATATATCATATTTTTTAATTTTTTTTTGTAAATTATCTACATCTATACCTTTATTTAAAATGCAACTTAGCCAATTTTGATAATCTACAAATGAATCATATGAACTAATATCATCCGATTTCTCGAGCAATAGAATATTAATATCAATATGTTTAAGAGAAAGAAGTTTTATAAATGTTCTAATACTTGAATATAAAATTTCAATTCTATATTTTTCTCTTATTTCAAACTTTTCCAAGTAAAGATTTTTTTTTTTGTTAGAATTTTCATTTTCTTTTTTTTCATTATTCGATTTTTCAAGGGTATTTTCATTTGAAATGCCATGACCATCCTCTCCAGTTAATTCTTGATTTTGTTTTTCTTCTTTATCACCATATTGATACGTATCTTTTTCTATTCCTTTTAAACACAATTTGTGTTCCTTTAATTCTTCAATATCATCATATAAGAATTCAAAAAGTGATTTTTTTTTATTTTGAATAGCTAATATTCGTTCTTTTGATTTGGCCAAAAGAAGTTTATTGACATTTTTCCCAAATTTTTGTGTTAACTCTTTAAAAGCTAGAATTTCTTTATCCAAATTAATATTTAATTTGTTAATTTCTAAAAAGTGTCTTTTATATTTTATATGATTTAAATATTGATTTGAAAATTCCTCATTTTCTAAACACTTTTTTAATTCGATTTCAAAATTATTTAAAGGTATGTTATCAATAAATATTTCATTGGTTTGATCTTGACTTAAATTAGGAGATTTGGTAATATTCTCAGAATAGTTATTGACACTTTCGATTTTATTATCAGCATTCTTTGGTTGATCTTTTTTGTTTTCAACATTATCATCATCATTATTTATCGAAATAATGTCAGTACATTTTTCAACGGCTTTTTTTTTCTCGTTTTCTTTATATATATAATTAATACATTCAATTCTTTCATTTTCTTCTTCTTCTAATTTATGAACAATCTTTTTTTGGATTTGATCACTTAAGGTTAAATTTTCTTCCGAATAAATTTTTATAAGAGATATTACATTAAGAAAACATTTTGAAAAATATAAGTTTTCAAATTTATCATCATCATCATTATTGTTTTTATGGATATTTGATATTATTGTATTTCCATCGTTATGTATTTTTTTTAACGAATTTCCAAAATCCTTAAATGCTAAACTTATATCTTCAAAAAACTTCTTTATATCTCTATTTTCCTTTATCCCATGATAATCTTTATTTTTTAGCAAATCCTTTATATTTTCAAAATCCAATATACATGAGCTGTTTAAATGCAGCATGATTTGCAAAAAGGATATGGGAAAAAGGAACCATTAATATACAAAATACTGCTATATGTGTGAAACATTGCATATATATTATTTTTATTAGGAATGCATTATATTACACATATATTTTCACAATATCCTTTTAGGTTTAAAAAAAAAAAAAAAATTGTTTTTTTTGTAAAATTTTATGTTATATGTACACACACAATTGTATACATTTTTGTAATAAATTTTACAAAATAGGGAAAAAATTAATAGAGAAATTATGGAATATAACAAAAATTAACATAAAAACATAAATTTGTAATAAGTATATGTAATCCTTAAAAGGACGTGCTAATAAAATGAAGAAAAATTAATAAAATAAAATAATAATAGATTTAATATCATGCAAAATAAATTAAATATGTGAAGTATATCTAGTGTTACACTTAACACTGCATCATTATGATATAAACAAAATATTGTGTTATTAATTTAAAAAAATTATACTTATATTTTTTTAAATATTTAACTCGGTTCGTTTTTTTTAAATGCGTAAAAAACTGGAAGAAAAAAAGGAAATTAATTTGAAAGCAAATTGCATATATATTGTTATACTTTATGAATAAAACACATTTATTTTTTGTGTATAAATACTAAAGTTATTTTATTGAAAAATAACGTGCTAGGAAAAGTATATGAAAAATACAAGTATTACAAATCAGTAGTATATCATAATATTAAGTTTTTGAAAGAGAGATTGAAAACGAATGTATTTGAAGTATACTAGCATGCATATATATTTTACTACACATTTTTGAGAAAAGTACTGGGCGTACAATTTTATTTATTTATTTATTTATTTTTTATATTTTTTGTATATATGTATGTATGTATATATATGTACAATGAAATACAGAACATATGGAACGAATATGTACTTGTGCATGTAACTATCTAGGGGAGTATGTTCGTAAATAAGAACAACTCATATAGAAGGAATACAAAGATATTATATTATTTTTTTTTTAATATTATAAATAAAAAAAATGGATCCATTAATGAAAACTACTGAAACAGAAAACAACTTTTTCATAAAGTCTTTCTTTGAATCCTTATCAAATTTTGTAAAAAATGTAAAGATTGAAATTAAAGATATATTTGAATTACTTAATTACCCATGTGTGTATCATAATAATAAAAAAAAATTTAGCATTAATGATTATGAGGATCATAAGAATTCAATAACGACAAATATTATAAGCAAAATTGACAAAAAAAATATTGATAAATTTCGACAATATCAAAATAAATTAGAAAAAATTCTAGAAAACATTAAAATACTTAATGAAAAATATAAAATGGATGTACCATTATTATTCATTATTGAAAATTTAATAACATTACATTTAATTAATGAATATAAAATAAATAATATAGTAAAAAAAATACAAGATCACAATATTTCTATGCCTGAACTGAGTAGTGATTTACCAAATGATTTAATACAAACTCTCGAAGTAGAAGAAGATGAAAACCAAAATGATTTATATGATAGAGTAAAGGAAACAAATACCTTATCAATCAATAGTTATGCAGTTAAACAATTGATAGAAAATGCAAATATAAGAATAAACTTTTCAAAAATAGAAGAATCAAACAGAGAAAGGTATTTTAATACAAATCAAATAAAATACAGCGCAAACTATTTGAATAAATCATATGATTCTGGTATATTTAAAACCGAAAAAGATGAAAAAAAACTTGATGAAATTAATCTATCAGAGGAACAAAACAATCTTATAGACAGTATGATTAAAGAAGATGAAATAAGTAGTATACACCATACAAATGAAAAACAAGACAATTTTAATACTATCCCAAATAAAATTGATGAAAAACAAAATATTATTGAAAACATTGGGTTGTCTGAGGAAACACTAAAATTGCTTAACTTATTACCTAAAAAGAAGAAGGAAGAAGATAGCTAAAAAATAAAGAGATGATAAAAATATATAAAAGTAAAATAGTTACGTGCATGTAAATAAATGGATTAATTTATTTTTCTGACCAGAAAGAAAAAAAATAATAATAAAATAAATTATGTGTGTGCATGTATATATTTATTACATACCTAATTGATATTATAATATCTGAATTTTTATAATATATCTTTTAATTTTATAACTAATTTATTTATTTAATTATGTATATATGGTAATATTACATTTATAAATTTAATAATCCACATATTTCTACATTTAACTATATGTAATAAAATATTAACGCTAATAATTTTTTTATTTTTTTGTATTCCATGTTCATAATTTTTTTAGTTGAATGTTCAACAGTTAATAAAAACTACTTTTTTAAAATTAAAAAAATATTAATAATAATATAATTTTGTCAAATTTTTCTGAACAGACATATTTTAACTTAAATTTGATTATTAACAATTTTTTGTCTGAATATTAATAAAAGTAAATACACAAAAGTATAAAACAAAAAAATAACTAAATTAAGAATACAATAATGAATTTTGATTTTAGTTTGCAATCTTGTTGTGACAAAAATCAAAATACAACATATATAGCTATTTTATGTTGTATATTAGTAAATATAATATGCTGGAAATGTAAAATTTTAGAGCCATTTAAATTGTTGACTGTTTTTTTGCATGAATTTTCTCATGCATCCGCTTGTTGGATAACCGGAGGCAAGGTGAAAGGGATAGGTTAAAAATGAAGAAATAAATTAAAAAAAAAAATTTGAATAACACATACATATATAATGATGTTCATCGTGTATAATTGGATATATAAATCTATTCTGTTTTGCTCAGTTTCAGTTAACTTTTATTTTATGCAGCATGTGTGTATAGCAAAATGAAAATTTTCGATATGAACAATAGCATTTATGAGTATTCAAGTTTAAATGTTTAAATAAATACATATTATATATATATATACACACATGTTGTACCTGATTTTTCTATTATATGACATATTATATATATTTCCTTTCTTTTCAAAACATATAGAGGTAAATAGAGATCATGGAGGTTGCACAAATACAGTAGGTGGAAATATGTTTTTAATTCTTCCAGCAGGATATATTGGGTCATGTTTTTATGGAATGTTTTTTATTTTAATGGCATATATTAACAAATGGACCTTATTATCATCAGCTGTATTTTTATCTTTTTTATTATTAATTGTATTAACATTTTATGCAAAAAATTTTTTTTTACGATTTCTTTGTATTTTATTTTTGGGTATAATAATAGGAGCATGGGGAATTGGTGTATCTTTTAACGAATCAAAATATTGGCCTTTAAAAGTGATAATGACTTTTATGGGGGTATTAAATGAAATGTATAGCATGGTTGATATTTTTGATGATTTAATTACAAGAACAACACCAGAATCTGATGCTTATAAATATGCAAAATTAACAAAATGCAATTCTAAATTTTGTGGAGTTTTATGGTGTGTGATTAATTTAGGTTTTATTATTTTGACAATGTATTTAATAGGTGCTATTCATGTAAAGCCATTTGAAAACTAATATTATTTTTCCTCATTATTATTTGACACAAAAAGGCGTTTTATTCTTAATTTGTTTACTACTATTTAATTCCGATGATAAAATTTTTATATATCCATTTAAATTTATGTTTTTACAACTTGCCTTGTTAATTATTAATTCGTTTAAAAAAATTGAAATGAATAAAATTTTGAGATGGCACTTAAATGTGAACAAATAAGACCACCTTATAATAAAGGGCTACATATCATATATGAGAAAAATAAGCAAAATAGTTAATATAATTTTTAAAATAATTTTTACTTTTACAAAAATAAATGGACATAAAAAAAGTTAATAAATAACATTTTTTGTGTATAGAAAAATGAATTAATTTTATGGGGATAATTCGTTGTACTTTGTAATAAATTTTTAAAATGATTATAATTTGTTTGGAAACAAGTCGCATATCGACAATTACCTTATCAAAAAATGTTGCAACAATTTTATTCTTAACTCTTATGTAGAAGTTTTAAGAAATGTGATTTTAAACTAATAAATAAATATAATTAAAAGGGAGAACGTGGGGGAATATTAAAAAAAAATAATATTTTGAGAATCTCAAATATATCATTTTGCATATATAATAAGCCTTTGCCATTATTTTTATATTTAAATTATATGACGAAGGTATTGAAAAATATTCATGAAAAAATAAGCACGTGCTTAAAAGAAATATAAAATTGGTGAGGATATTTTTGGAGCTTTTCATTTTTTTTCTATTTATAAATATTTTTTGAAGGTATATGAATAAAAAGTTTTACGAATTATTAACTTGTCGTTACAATTAAAGAATAATTTAAAATATTATTAAAAGTTTATATCAATCAAATGGAAAAATAATTTATACATATTTACTGTGATGTTATTTAAATGTGAAAATTTTATGATATAATATTTTTTTTGAGTAATATGAAATATGGGCAAGTTGTTGTAGGGCCCGCGGGAAGTGGGAAAACAAATTATTGTAAGTTAATGAAAGAATTTATGAAAATAAAAAAACGAAATTGTTATGTTGTTAATTTAGATAGCGCAAATGAAGAATATTATTATGAAAAAAAAAAAAAAGCTATAAATACAACTTCAAATATTGAAAAAGAATTAAACGATTATTATAACACAATATATGATATAGATATAAGAAATTATGTAGATGTAAATAGCTTAATGGAAGAGGAAATGTTAGGACCAAATTGTGCATTATTAAAGAGTATTGAATTATTATATGAAAATAGTAATTTATTAGAAGATGAATTAAATAATTATGATGATGATGATAATTATTTTATAATTGATACTCCTGGACAAATAGAATTATATACACATACAGATTACTTTAAAAAAATTTTAGATATTTTTACATATCAAAATATTAAATTAATTGTAGTCTTTTTAATAGATATTTCTTTTATTAGTTCAAATACAAAACTACTATCAGCATATTTGACAAGTTTATCAACAATGATAAACTTTGAATTGCCACACATTAACATATTGACAAAATGTGATCTTTTAGTAAGCAAAAATTATTATGAAGAATTTAAAAAGTTTAAATATAATAATAATTTTTTTTTTCAAAAAAAGTTGTATAGAAAAATTAATAAAAAATTAAAAAAAATTAAAAATAGCCAAAAAAAAAGAGACGGATTTGATGATGATCATAATAATAGTGGTGAAAATTACGATGATTCATTTTTCAAAGAACTCGAATATATTAACAATACTGATGAACTTTCCTTCAAAGAAGAATATATTTTGGGTTCAGACTATACAAGCAGAAGTGGTTCTAGTCTTTCATATGCATCTTTATCAGATGGAAAAAATAAATATGATACAAATTTATCAGAAAATAATAGTAGTGATGTTTCTGATGAAATTGAAGAAAAAATTTACAAAAAAAATTATGACAAATTAAATGATATATTATCACTTGATCCTCATGATATTATTATAACAGCAAGTAAATGTATGTCTAAAAAATATTATAGATTAAATTCAGCTTTTGCTAATATTATTGAAGATTTTAACTTAGTTTCATTTATTCCTTTAAATATATATGATGATGATAATGTAGATTTTATTATAAATTCAATTGACGTTATAATTCAATATGGAGAAGACAAAGATGTCAACGATAATTATGATATGTAAAAACATTTTAATTTAATTTAAAAAAATAATATCTAAAAATATATTATCATTGTCCAAATCATTATTTACCATATAAGTTTTATTCATACATTTTCACTATTTTAAGAATAATTATAAAATTTGCTACATTGATATTAGGACGCCCTTGATGTAGTGTGTATTGAATTGAAAAGGATAGACAGGTTTTTTAAATAATATTTATTATGTTTGAGTAGTTAGTATATCTAAAAAATTATAAAAACATAATAATAGGAAACACAAGAAAATTAGGCAAAATAGTCAAAGGCGTGCATGGATAAGATATAGTACTAAAAAAATACAGAAAAGAAAGACAAATTACAAATCGTCACTTTTTATATTAAGCGATTTAATGTTATACGGATTGACACCTAATATACCCACATACTTGTCCAAAAGATAGCGTGTTATTTCTGAAAACACAATATTAATATCTTCAAAAAATTTTCCTTCAATGTTTAATATAATAATATTATTTTCTATATTAATTAATTCAAGTATACTATGCTCAGTAAAATAAAAAGATTTTTCTTTTTTAAAATTTTCTAGTGTTTCTTTTACTTCTTCTTTTGTTGGTATATAATTATATTGATTTCGAAAAATATTTGAATTAGTTTTATTATTTGATTGAATATTTTCTTCATCATTATTTTCTCTTAAATTAAACTTTTTATCTGATATATATTTTTTTTTTATGGTATGTAAAAAAAAAGTATTATTGTTTTTTAAAATTTTGGAATTTATTGCAAAGTTGTTGCAAAGTGAATTATTTTTCCCTTTAAGAAATGAGACATTCCAAGACAAGCATTTTAAAGTTATTGCCGAAAAAATTAAAAAAAAAAAAATTATTATTTTCATTATTACATTCACTAAGTTTAACGATGTTAATTGAAAAGTCAAATATATGGGCATGTACTACACACATATAATATATATATATCTAATATATATAATAATATGTATATATAGTATATGTGTATATATGTAATATACATTTATGGGTCTACAAAATCGGCTAAAAAGTAATACAGTATTAATATAACCCTTTTTCTCCTATTTAATAAAAAAAAATTATCAAATTTAAAAAAAAAGAATAATATGTTGTATTATTTCACTTATTAGTGATACTCAAAAATGTTTTTATTTTTAAATAATTAGCTAGTAGCATTAGCTATTTAGCTTTTTTTTGTAAATATCAATATTAACATTTTTTTATATTTTTAAAAATTAAAAAAAAAAAATAATATTAATATGTTATTGTTAAAATATTATTAAGCTATTTATTAGGGGTGTGCTTATTTTATAAAACGATATTTTAAAAATCGTATGTCACATCACTATTCATAATTTCTACAAAATGTTACAATGTATGTATAGAGGTTATCACTATTATTATCACGATTGTTATCTTGCTTGTTTTTACCCTTTTATTACTTAATAGGTAATATTTTATATGACCACTTTTTTTTTTTTTTTTTTTACTAGCCAATTGGCATTTCATGAAAATATACTTTGGAATATTGGAAAAAAAAAATTTTAACTTTCAAAATGTTTATAGAACGAATTTATAATTATATTTTATATGAACTTTGATTGTTTTGATTTATTGAATTTCCAGCTAAAGTTCTTTGCATTTTCGTTGTTTTATTTATACTTTTTTTCAAATTTAAATGCTCCTTTTCCAATGCTGCAAAATTCTAGATATATAAAACAATAGTAATAAAATATATATATATATATATATATATATATATATATATATATATATATATGTGTGTGTAAAGTTGTTATGATTAATGTATTTTTAAAGTATGTGGCATAATTTGGGTAAAGAAATAAATGGATATAAAAGTATGTATGTGTATTACTTTTTGAAGTAACTTGTGTTTATTTTTTAAATGTGTTAATGTTAAATTCTCACTATTGTTTATTATTTCCTTTATATTGTCCTATAATTTTTATGAAATATGAAAATAAATTGGAGATGTTTCTTTGTAAACCTATTATTAGTGCATATACACACACACGTGATGTTATTATTACATATGAAAGTTGTAATACCTTTTTTTTTTTAATGTTTTCTTCATTTGATTTAATCATATTATTAATTTGAAGTTCATGCTTTAATTTTACTTGTTCTTGTTCTTGTTCAAATTCTTTTAATTTTGAAAATAATTTATTTAACTGTAAACTAAAGGAATACAAAATTGACTTATGATTTATTAAATTGATAAAATAGCCATCAAATAGTGGCCTATATATATACACATATAATTTTTAGCATTGTATTATTAGTATAGATAGATTTTTATTAAAAAAAAATAAATTTTGTTTTATTACTCCTTAGAAGATATTTGTGATCTCAATTCAGTATGCGTATTTTCCAATTCTTTTAATTTTTTTACATTTTCCCTCTGAAAATGTGCATGTACATATAAGTATATATAATTTCGAAGGCAGACTGGTATAATAAACATTATATTATATTGTATTTTATTATATTTATGTTTAACCGTTTTGGTTTCGTATAGCTCGATTTCTTTACTGTATTTATTTTCCATAATTCTTATTTTTTCTTCTGAGCTCATCTTTTCTATGATATATATATATATGGAATAAAAATGGAAATAAGTAGACATATATGTAGGTAAACAAACAAATGCATGGATGTATGGTTGTATATTGGGAATGTGCTCAACGATATATAATAAAACATATTTTACCATTTTATCATTCTTTCATTTTTTTTAGCATATCTATTGAAGTGTTAAATAATATTACCTTGCTCTTTTTCCTTTTTAAGGGTTTCTATTTTTTTCTTATAATTTGCGTTCTGCTTTTTTAGAATTTCATAGCTGTTTATTTTGTTAAAAAAAAATATAATTTATGTAAGTATCTATATTGAATTAGTAAGGAAGGAAAAAAATATTTATAAATATTAATAGAAATAACATAAATGATATTGTTTAAATAGAATATATTTTGGGGGGATTATTTTACTTTTCTGTACAATTTTGATTATTTACTAATTCATCAGTGTATTTAGAAATATACTGCGATAGCTCTAAATTATCTAAAGTTATCGGGTTGACGAATATGAAAATGTAGATATATTTAGAATGTTAAAGATGATACATGTATTTGTAATAAATGACTAAAAGAGACGTACATCAAGATATTTTGTTACATTTCTATATGCATACTTTTCCTTTCCCTTTTGTATTTTTCCTTAATGTAATGAATGCTTTTCAACGCATCAGAGAGGCTTAACTCATTTTTTTTTTTTTCATCTAAAATATGTTCATATGATTTTTCTAATTCTATACAACTCTTTAAAAAGTAGTTAACGTCAAATTTGCATAAATGGCTGTCTTTCATATTTGAATGGTAGGGAAATAAAATAAAATAATTTTTACAAAATTAAAAGGGTTTCACAGCTAGTTAAGAACAATTATATGCAATGAATTTCGATTTATACGAATGATTACTATTAATACAGAAAAAAAAGCAAAAACAAAAATGTTTAACCTTAATGGTGGATTAAGTTTTACAATAATTAAAAGTATTTTTATACAAGTATAATTTTTTGGGGGTGTATATACATTGAAAATTTGTCCTTATATATTAAAAAAATTGTAATAATGTGTAGACATAAATGCTTGTATGTATGTATGTATTTAGTGGTGTTATACAATTTTAAAGTGTAGCAAAATTGTATAAAATATCCATAGTTTATAAAAAGGTTTTAAAAAAAAAAAAAAAATATATATTTCTTAAAAAAAGTTGATATTAAAATGCTTTGCAATTAAATAGATTAACACATTTTATCAGTTGCACAAATAAGAAAACTTAAATGAAATGGAGTATGAAACAATATAAATGATTGTTGTTATGTACCTAAGATTAGTAGGGATTCAAATAATTATATATATTAATGCGTATATTATCAAAAATATCACATATATATATATATTTTGGAAAAAAAAATGTGCATTACTACTAATTTACTGGTTTCATTGTAGGGAATAAAATGACATCTTTAATACTATTTTTATTTGTTAAAAACATTGTTATTCTATCAATACCTAGTCCTAACCCCCCTGTAGGTGGCAATCCATATTCTAAAGAAGTACAAAAAGCTGCATCACAATGAAAAGCTTCAGTGTCACCTTTTTCTTTATCTTTTTGTTGAGCAGAAAAACATTCTTTTTGCTTAAATGGATCATTTAATTCTGTATATGCATTTAATACTTCTTTTCCACATATAAACATTTCTAATCTTTCTGTTAATCCTGGTTTTGATCTATGATACTTAGCAAGAGGGCTCATAATTTGAGGATGCTCAATTATAAAAAATGGTTTATTTTGATAAATATTTTCAATAAAATGTGATGCTAATTGATCTAATAATTTTGCAGCAGTAGGTGGATTAGGCATTTCAATATTATTTTCTTTTATTATATTTATCATTTTGTTTATAGTTTCTGTAGAATCAAAAGGTTGTTCTAATTTCACTTTTGTAATTTTTTCTAACTCTTCAACTAAAGATATTTTTGGATATGGAGGTGTAAAATCAATTTCAATCGGATCTTTTTCAGGTCCATCTTTATTATATAATATTTTGTATGAACCAAATAAATGATATACTAATTTTGAAAAAAAATTTTCAGACCATTTAATTAAATCATAATAATCGGCATATGCCCAATAAAATTCACAGGATGTAAATTCAGGATTATGTGTATTATCTATTCCTTCATTTCTGAAAACTTTTCCAATTTCATATACTTTATCTAATCCACCAACTATTAGCATTTTTAATGGTAATTCAGTAGCAATTCTTAAATATAGGTCGAGATCTAGGTCGTTATGATGTGTAATAAATGGACGTGCACTAGCACCACCTGCCATTAAATTCATAGATGGTGTTTCTACTTCCATAAAACCTTGATCATTTAAAAAGTTTCTTAAAAAGTTAATTATTTTAGTTCTAGTAATAAATACATTTCTAGTAGATTCATTAATAAGTAAGTCTAAATACCTTTGTCTATATCTTATTTCTGTGTCTTTTAATCCATATTTCATAGGTAACATATGCAAACATGGCGATAATAATATAGTTTCTTTTGGGAATATACTAAGTTCTCCTTTTTTACTTTTTCCAGGAAATCCAATAATACCTACTATATCTCCTCTTTTTATTTTATCATAACATTCAACAAAATTTGATTTTTCTTTATCATGAAATGAATAATTAGCTAATACTTGTATTCTTTTTCCATCGCCCACTAAATCGAAAAATCTTAATTTTTGTCCAGAAGATGAAACTCTCATTATTCGTCCTGTTATATTTAAAATGGTTTGTTCTAAATGTTCGCCATTTTCTAAGTTTTTATATTTTTCAATAAAATCAGGGATACTAATTGTCCTTTCAAATTTATGTGGATATGTATTTATTCCTTTTTCTTGTTGGTTTAAAATTAATTTAGATCGATTTTCATAATATAATCTTGGGTCTAATTCTGTTTCATCTTCTTTGCTTGCATCCCTATAAAATGAACAACCCAAATAAAATTAAACTATGTGATAACTCCAGTATCTTAAATATAATTATAAAAATGTTTATTCATTATAATTTTATAAGCTAGTATATCCACATTTTTTAAAATGAACAAGTATTGTAAAAGATGAGGATAAAGATTTGCTATCAATTTTGACTTTTAAATATTACTACAATAAAAACTATATAATAACATAGTAATATAAAAGTTTAAAATGCATACATTTTTATTAATAAGTTACATAAAATGTAGCAGAATATGTATATAGTTTATACTATTTAGTATCAAAAAAATATGTATACATATATATGTAAATATAATAAGCTTACACTGGGGGGGGATTAGTTTTTTTTTGATTTGAAGTGACATGCTCTCTTTTTTCAGTCATTGTTGTAAAATGAACTTTGATAATATTTGCTTTAAAATTATGTTCGAATAAAGTAAGGAACTTATTATTAAAAAAAAATTGTCGATTAAAATTTTTATTTTTTAAAATAGATAAAAATAGTGTTAGCATATGCATATATAAATAAAGTAGATTTTGTGATTTATTATTATTTTGGGTGTTTTATATGATTTTTAATTTTTTTTTTTTAAAATATAAATATTAAATAAAGATATTGATAGAAAAAGGAATTATGAATATAAAGATTAATAAATGCACATATAAATATTCTCCGATATTTTTTTCACCACTTAAATATATATTATATTTATTTATACTATTTCAAGCCTTTTATTAAAAAAAACAGAGGTATATGTATATAAAAATATTTTGTTTAAATTAATATATCTTAATTTAATTTACTTATAATTTATTTTAAAACTTATATTTTTACTGTTTTTTCATTTTAACAAATTTTAATTTTTATCTTTTAACTTTTTATTTGAAAAAATCAGTGTATTATTATATTTCACAACTATATATATCATACTTTTAATTTTTTTTTTTATTTGTTCTACACCTTACTCACCCCTTAAATTTATTGTTAATTATGGATAATAATGAAGAGAAATTTAACAAATAAATATGTAGAATATTAAAAATTCAATTGTTCTTTTCATTTTTTTTATACAAACTATTAAATAGTTCAATGTCAACATATTTTAAATTAATAAT
This sequence comes from Plasmodium berghei ANKA, assembly GCF_900002375.2. Classification (NCBI taxonomy): domain Eukaryota; phylum Apicomplexa; class Aconoidasida; order Haemosporida; family Plasmodiidae; genus Plasmodium; species Plasmodium berghei. The sequence goes on from NC_036171.2 coordinate 2,398,230, forward strand.
TATAAACGTTTTCTTTTAAAGGACATATGATATACCTCATCAATCCCAACACTTTAAATTTTAAAAAGAATTTTATAAAAAAAACTTATAAGACAGTGGGGGGAAATTTCGTAAATAAGTAAAAACATATATATGTACACTTATTTATAATATATGATGTTACACCTCTTTAACAACAATTTTATTTTTGATAACTCATTACACTATAAGCGCATTAAATTGAAATAAAGAAATTGCGTAACCATGGTATTTATATTTAAAAATATAATAATATTTAAAAATATAATAAATAAAACAATGCTTATGTGGTACAAATAGTTTGAAAACATAGTGAAATAAAATAATAAAAAATATGATAAAAAAAAAAATGTAATTTATAAGATAACACGGATATAGGAGATATAGTAAAAAAAAATTCGATTTTTTATCCATATTCTTATTCCGTTTTATCTGTTTTTCTGTAAAAAATGAGAAAAAATAAAAAAATAAAAAACGATTAAATTGTGGAAACATTTATCTATAGTACTATGTGTATGTGCATGTACATATATATCGATAAAAAAATCATGACAATAAATAATGTGGTGATGTGTGTTGCTTACGCCTCCATAATAAGGGTTATTGTATCCCCTTTTAACAAAATTTTCCCTAATTCTTTTTTTGTATTTTTTTTAACGGAAATTTCTTTTGACTCATCTAAAACCATGTTCATGTATTCGTCAAAGCCCTAAAAAAAAGATAAAAAAAATATGCGTATTATATGGACATATTCGTTTATATATGATGCATATGGGAACTTATTTTGAAATTTCAACATTTTTCTTAACTAACAAGAATTTTTCCTTCAATTCTAGTATGGGGTTTATCATATAGCCAAATTTGTACAACCGTTTGATTCGTAAAAAACCGGAATATTTGGTTCTAAAAAAAAAAAGAAAAAAGAAAGACAAGTAATAAATTAATAAAAATATAGTAATATGGCTTCAAGAAAAGTTACTACAAATAAAATGGAAAAATAATAATAAAATATGCTAATTAGTTTTTATTTTGTGTGAATATAGAAATATGATTACTATTGGTTGGGTCATAATTTTTTGTAATTTTTTGTTCGTAGTTGCCATTTTGCTTACAAAATATGTGTATTGAAAAAGTTAAAAAAAATTAATTAAAAAAAATATAGGATACTATTCAAGATGGTTTTATAGCAATTATAGTTATTCCTTTTGTGAAATAAGAAGGTAGATATATTTTATGTTTTATACATATGTATATATGTTCATATAATAAATGTATTACTACTAAGTGTATAGTTCATATTTTAAATATGTAAGAACAGGCATTATACAAAATGTATATATAATATGGATATTAACTATATTTATATGTATGCTTATTTAAAACGGAAAAAAAAATCATAAAGTTTATCCTTTTTCTTGTAAAAAAATGAAATTAATTTTCACGAGGAATTAAACTTTTATGCCGATTAATATATATATATTTTTTAACGAATTAAATAAATAATAATGATAAAATATAACTTAATATTTTTTATATTTCATAACGCCATAAAATATTAAATGTATGTATCCCACACGTATTAATTATTAGCAACATTAATGTTATTTTTTTTGTACGAATAAAATTTGTAGCTAAATTATTAAATATAAGAAAAAAAAAAAAAAAAAATAAATAAATAAATAAATAATAAATTAATGAAAAATAGAAACAACTTAAGTGTCCTTAGTAAAATATATATTAAAAACTTGGCGCTTTAAAACGAAATAAAAGATTTGAGATTGTTTAATGGAGGTACCCAAATATTAAAAAAATATTTATTTTTTGATGATAGTGATATAATACATGATGAAAAACAAAAAAGAAAAAGGAAAAATAAAAACAAATGATAAAATAAAAAAGAAAAAGAGTAAAAAAAATAATGGTAAAAAAAATACAGAAAAAAATGAATTACAAAAGTATATGGATAAACTATGGGGATTTAGTTCATCAGAAGATGAAAAAAATGTAGAAGAAAAACACAGAAATAGAAATATAACAGACTTTAAAAAAGAAAAAGAATATAATGATAATGTTTTAAAAAATAAATTATATGAGAATAGTGATAAGAAAAGTAATAACTTATTAATAAAATCGATGAAGGAAAAAAATAATATAAATATGTATAGTAGTGAAGTATGTGATACTGAAGAAGAAAAAGACGAACATACCGAATTAAATAGCAACGAACTTGTAGATAATAACTTTCTATTTAATTCTGGAAATTTAAAAAACAATAAATCAAACCAAATTCAAAAAGATAAAAAAAAAGTAACTTTTGATAAAACAACGGAAATTAAAAAAGATAGTATAATAAATAGTAACAAAAGTAATAGTTTTTATAAAAATCAGGATGAAAAAAAAAATAAGTTTGAAAATTCATCCTTAAACAAAATAAAAATAAATACAGAAGTCAAACACAAAGATATATTAAATAAAGAAAAAGAATATAAAGAGAAAAGAGAAATGAAAAAAAATTTTATGGATGCTGTCCATGAAATTCGAAAATTAGCCATACCACATTTAAACAAATTTCAACGAAAGAATGTAGAAAATCATCAAATTAAATTATTAGGTGGTAAATTTGACAAAAGCCAAAAAATTCATTATCCTGAACTTATGCAACGAAAAAAATCAATAAAAAAATATATATCTAAAAGAAAAGAAACTGAAAAAATATTAGGTGTAAAACTTCAAACGGGTGATAGTATTGACATGCATGATGTTCTTAGGAAAAAAAATAAAAATAAAAAATATAAAAAAAAAATAAACTTATTTTAACTATTATGTTTATAAAATTCTTATTTCAAGTTATGATATTTTTAAAGTAATAATTTTTTTTTGTAAATATAATTTTTCACATTTTTTAAAAAATTCTTATACTAACCAATTCAGTGAAATGTAAATATAAAAGTATACATATTTGTTTATTATTCATAATTTTTATATGCTTTTATTTATTTTTTTTATTAAATTCACATTTGGGATTATTTTATACCATCATTAGTTTGATATTGTTAAATTGTTTTTTATCGAATTATGAATATTTTTTTTAAGCATTAACAATAATAAAGTTGCTATAATTTATGTTTAAGTATTATTGATAAACAAATGAAGTTTAAACATTTTTTTTAATTATGCTATAGAAAATTTTAAATTAAGAGTTTTTTCTATAATTATGAAAGGAATATAAATCGAAATTTTGTTTATTTATTTTTGTGCATATAATATACCCATTTATTAGCTCTATGACAAATAAATAAATGAATTTTATATTTGTGTGTATTTGTATATTACACATTCACGAGTATGTTTCTTATATATAAAGGAGAATAATGAAATTGAAAAGTAATTTTATTTGTTAATGTTACGTTCTGTATATTGAAAGTAATGTGAACAAATATATATATATATAATGAGATAAGAATAAAAGGGTATGTCCATATATTTGTAGTAAGGAAATGAAATGAATTGACAATTTTCATAATTTAAAATATGAATGAATTCGAGAAATTTAAACGCCAAATTTCATTGTGGGGAAAAGAACATCAGGAAATTTTAATGAGTAGTTATATTTATTTTTTGGGAAGCGGATTAATTATTTTTGAAATTTCCAAAGGCTTAATCCTGAGCGGGATAAATAACTTAACAATAATAGACGATCAAAAGATATGTGAAAATGATTTAAAATATTACATGTTTTATAATTCAAGTAAAATAAATGAATATATATGTAATATAATAAAAGAAAATTTGTTAAACATAAATAAAAATGCTATTATTAAATGTATTATTAATAACCCTATTGAATATTTTTATAAAAATATAATAAATGATGATAATTATGATATATTAATATGTAATTTGTCTGTAAAAAATAATTTAAAGATTGAAAAAGTGTGTGCAAAATATAATAAAAAGGTAATTACTTGTAATGTTAGTAATGCTATAGGGTATTTAAATGTGAAGATAGGAAAACATATATATATGGAAAAAAAAAAAAAAAATAAATTTAATATAAGTTGTGATGATAATAAGTATTCCTTTTCTTATTATTATAACATAGCTTTATCATTATATGATGATTTAAAAAAATATATAAACAATGTAGATTATTCAAATTTTCAAACTAATGGGGAATTGAATAAAATAATATTTTTAGTTAAAATTTATCATGATTTCCCTTGTGGAATAAATGAAACACAAAAATGTCAAAAAATATTAAAATTTGTTAAGGACAAAATAAAATTAACAAATATAAATTTTGATAACTTGGACAAAGTGGACAATTTTATTTATTTATCGGATATAAAAAAAAGAATAAAATTGATTTTGCAAAATAATAATTATATTACTAAAGAAGTGTGTAATCATATATATATTTTTTTAATTGTCTATAAAAGTTTTATAAAAAAAAAAAATTATATGCCATATTTATATAATGACAACGACTATGACACTAAAAATGCAGAAATATTTCGAGGGATAGACGATATTAAAATTCTTTTAAAAAAAAGAAAATGTGAAGATGAAAAAGAGCTAAAATTGTTAATTATGAAAAAAAAAAAAAAATATAACTTTAAAAAAAATTTTGAAATTTCTCATTTTGTCTATTTGTTCTCAAATTTTTTTTATATAAATTTTATTGATAATGAAGAAATAAACAATGAAAAAGAAATATTAATGGAAAATTTTTTGTATTTTTGTTATTTATATGATACATCCTCTAATATTTCTTATAAAAATAATATTAGTTTAAATTATAATGAGAAATATTCTTTCCCTAGTCCCTCATATAGTATGAAGGATGAAAGGCATTTGATAAGTAATGAATTGGTACTTTGTAATGATAAAAAAAATTTGTTGAATTTTAGAAAGCATATATGTTTTAATAATATTAAAAAAAAAAAAGAAATAATAAAACAAAACTGTAGTTATAATAAAAAATATATTCCATTTTTTTTTAAAATAAATGATGAAAAATTGCAAAATTTGTCTTATGTTGATGTCAATATAAATATATTATTAGAAAAAATACAAATTGGTAATAAATTATTTGAAGATCTTAATAACCTTAAACACACTTGTTCAAATTATGTAATTATAGTTATTTCAGGATTAATAACACAAGAAGTTATAAAAATATGTTCATTTTATTTAAAGCCACATGTAAATTACTATTTTTTTAAGTCAGGTTATTTATGATTTGTGCTAGCTAATAAGTATGAAAAAAAAAAAAAAAATTAAAATAAAAAGTTTTTGCAAAGGGGCTAGTTTTGTATTATTCCAAACAAAACGGTTCATAAAATATGATTGAACGGAATTAGGATCTTTATCTTTGTCTGAATGCATAAAGATATATATATTTACTTATTTCATATATTTTTATTATTTTTATTATTTTTTATATTTTTTATATTTTTATATTTTTTATATTTTTATATTTTTATATTTTTATATTTTTTAAAAATGTGTGCATGGAGGTATTTCACAAAATATGGTATGGGAAATAGTCAAGCATGTTACAAAAAATGAAAGACAAATTTAACAAGGAGTTAAAAGAAAAACGTAAATATATTACCAAAAAATTATGAAAAAGTATAAAAACAAAAACAGAATAAAACTAAAGAAATAATACTAATGTGAACAAAATGAGTATGTAATTAATTTTTCATTTTTTGTAAATTTCAAATCAAATAAATACTAAAAAAAAAAAAAAAAAATATAAACATAATTGGAGAATATATCAAATAAATATTATTTATGGTATATTTGTTATAGAGTTAGGAATATGATTTCGTTCATAAGATGATCTATAAGTTATACTGTTTCGATTATATATGACATGAACCGCAGGCTCAAAATGCATTTCTGAAAAAAAGTATATTAGAAAATAATTAGGGTATTCTTCAAAATTCATTTTAGGAAAAAATAGTTTTGTCGAATCATGCATAAATGTAATTAAACCAATATTAAACATTTTTTGAAAAGCATTATAATCAGTTTCATCTCCCCAATGTGAATGACCTGGTCTTGTCCTTTCATAAAATAATGCTAACGCTTTTTGGTGCATTGTTTTTGTTTCAATAAGTACATAATTATGTGTAAAATGATAATCATTATTGAGTATCGAAGAATAAGATAAATCATCCCCATGCAAGCTAAATATCAAACTATAGGTTTTTTTTTTATCTCTTTTTCTTATTAGTTCTTTGTTAAAAGTGGTATATACAATTACACCATATAAATCAATATTATGATAGCTTTTCATATTAAATGGATGAAATAATTGTTTTTTTATATCATTAAAATTAAAAAATGGAAAGACATCACCTCTTTTGGGAATGTCTTTGAAAGGATGTGAAGATAAAACTTTTGATTTTAATAATTTTCCTTTTAATTTTGGAATTAACTCTCCGGGAATACTATTATCTGTTATCTCAATTGTATTATTTTCTTTCAGTGATATTAATTTGAAAAAAATTAATTCATACACTCTGTTATTTAATTCATTGATTTCTTCTAAAATTTCATCACAATTATATTCTTCTATTGCTGGATTATTTAATTCATCATTTTTAGCATATGTTTTATTACGTTTTTTATCATATTCTTCTTTAGAAATACTATGTATACTATTAATGTAGTCATTAATGTTATCATATTCTTCTTTAGAAGTACTAGGTGCACTATTAATGTAGTCATTAATGTTATCGTATTCTTCTTTAGAAGTACTAGGTGCACTATTAATGTAGTCATTAATGTTATCGTATTCTTCTTTAGAAGTACTAGGTGCACTATTGGTGTCATCAACATCGTTATCGGATTCTTCTTTAGGAGTACTAGGTGCACTATTGGTGTCATCAACATTGTTATCGTGTTCTTCTTTAGAAGTACTAGGTGCACTATTGGTGTAATCAACATTGTTATCGTATTCTTCTTTAGAAGTACTAGGTGCACTATTGGTGTAATCAACATTGTTATCGTATTCTTCTTTAGAAGTACTAGGTGCACTATTGGTGTAATCAACATTGTTATCGTATTCTTCTTTAGAAGTACTAGGTGCACTATTGGTGTAATCAATATTGCTAGCAGATTCAAGTGTACTATTTATTTCTAATTTGGTCGATGCTTGCAATACTCCTTGATGATTTTTTGTTTTATGTTTTAAATCTGCAAGATCAATTGATAAATTTGGGGATGAGCGTGTTTGTTTTTTTTTATCAGTTTTTAATTTTTTTGTTGAATAATTTTGACTATTTTGTGGTGCGTCAGTGTTTTTATATGGTTCTTTATCACCTTTTCCCTTAATTAATTTCAGTTTTTTTTTGAGAAATGATCCCAAATCGAGGAATTTTAAAATTGGATAATTCGATTTCAGCATTTTAATTAGTGAATGTTTTTTTAAATGATAATTCGAAATTTCGAGACTAGATAGAATTTCGAGCATACTTTGTATGGATTTAGAATCTAAATCGTCATCTTTGTTATAACCAGGGAAATATTTAATAATGTAATATGTTGTTATATATCTAAGATCAATTGTGTTAAATAATTCTTGTTTAGGATACTTCCTTATAATTTCTAAATACCAAGGAACAAATTTGCTCTCATTTACATTTTCATTGGGAGTATAATTCAAAATATTAATTCCGTTGTGATGTAATAAATGCTTTATTGTATAAAAAAAGCAATCGCCATTTCCATTTATATCAACATGACATAATGTTTCATTATGTGGATGAAAATATGAAACCCAATTTGGGGATGTAATTCCATAATCACGTTTTAAACATAAATGTTCTAATTTACGGTCAGGAGAATCGAATACTCCACTAGCCTTATAAACTCTCAGATCTTTCATTGTTTTAATTAAATTTTGAAAAACTGGATCATTTTCTTTTGTTATTTGTTGAGCAGTTTCTAAAACATTTACATCACGTTTTGTTAAATAATCTGTAAATTTTAAATTAAATTTCTTATTATCTGGATCTATTTGAATTAATAAAATATATAATCCTGTAGAAAAACCAAAATTTATGGATATTGATATATCTATATATTTTTTAATCCTATAATACCCATTAAAATATTTTTCACGGTCTTCAGGGGTACTTCTATTCGATTTGAATATACTATTGAAATAAGCACGTGCCCCATTTATATCATCATTATATTCATCTAATTCAGACGATAAAACATATTTGTTGAATAAATATTTATAGTTATGATCTAAGAAAAAAAAAAAATCAATTATTTCTTTTTTAGAATTTTGGTAAAATACTTCATCAGATATATTTTTTACATCTAATGGTTTGAAGTTCTTTGTAATTTCTGTATCTTTAAGTTGTTTTTTAGAGTTTTTTAAAAAATCTTTTAATAGAAGGATCACATCGTAATATTCACTACTATACTCTATTGTAGAGTTGGTTGTATCGTATACTATTGCAACAATATTTGATTTTTTTTGTTTTTCCACACGATCCCTGCTTAATGCTGCTGATATTAATATAGTATGTACACATTTTGTATATATTGTTGCTAATATTAATGCGTAGAAATATAAGATTAATTTGTTTATCTCCATTTACTCAAATTTATAAAATTATATGAGTATTAATGAATGAGTTGCTTGTTTTATTTTTTATTTTTTACTTTTTTGTTTTGTATTTCTTAGTCTTTCCTTTGTCATTGAAAAGAAAACATATCTTCAATTCCACACTGTAACGAACTAAAAATAAATATATACATATAAATTTTCGATTTGTGTAATGTTTACACTTATATAAGTGTAGCTTTCCCTTTATTTGCCTATATATTATATGTATGTTTGCAACTGGTAATATTACTGAAACGCTTTAAAAACAATAATTATTTAAAAATATTATTGCAAATAAATTTTATACAAACTTTGCATTGCGCATATTGCCTATGAATTAACTAAAATATAAATACTAAAGTAGTTTAAAAAATTATGTATGTGAATTGTGATATGTAATTGGCTAATATTGAAAAACTATTTACAGTTTAAACAGACTTTTATCATAAAATATATTTTTTTAAATAAAGTATAAGGATAATTATGTTGCATATGATAACAAAATTATAATATTTTATCATAACCATAAAAAGAATTATTTAATTAGTGATAGATTAATTTTTTTCTTTCCATACTGAAAAAAATGTTATAATTTTTTAGTGCATGAATTTTGAAAAAAAATCCGTGTTGCAGTTTATGCATATTTATAAATTTAAAAAAAAACAAAAAATAAAAAATATTTTAGCATGTTCGCTCTATTAATTAGTTTTATTGTTGTATAATAATATTAGGGATAAAATAATAAAACATTAATAATTTGTTTATTTAATTGGAGAATTTAAATTAATAATTAAAATAAGTGTTAAAAAAAATATTTTTTTGTATTTTATATTCTTTATATATTTTTCCAACATACCCTGATATCCATTCATAGTAAAATACTAATTTTAAATATATGAATAAATCTATATATGTTGCTAGGAAAATGAGTTTAACATACTATTTTACGCTGTAATTGTATATTTATATTTATGTTTACATAATAATATAAGGTTTTAGGATTAATGTGTGGGTCTATGCAAATATAAAAATACTTATAAATAAAATTTAAATGCCAAAAATATGTATAAATATATTCCTTTATACATAACATTTTTTATAGTTTTGTTATTTGAATTTAATTATATGATGCACTTGTTTAATTTATAAAATAGTTGTATTTTCCTATAAAACACATGCCCACTGCTACACACTATCTAATATGTTGTTTTCCTACATATAAGTTGTAAAATTAAAGGAAATGATAAAATGTAGAAACAAATAATAAAAACAAACCAAATACTAAAACAGTCGTAAATTATCATATTAAATGGTCATAATTTTAAAAAAATAAATAAACGAATGTTTTTACTAAAAGACTTTTATTTTATTAGGTAAAGAGATAAACAGTTATTCATAAAGAAATACATATATATATTCGCATGTGGATTTATATTTTAGATTATTTATTCACACAAATATAATTAGTAAAATATTACAACCAATGTTTTTTTTTTGGGGGGGTGAGGGGAAGGAAATACATCATTGAACTATTAAAAAATAAGATTTTATGAACTTGAAAAAAATATTTTCATGTAATATGGAGCTAAAATGGTATTATTTATATTTGCCTGCGCATTAGTGCTTATATAAAATTCAAAAAAATATTTATAGAAATTTATGTCTATGAATAGTATACTATAATTAAAGACATATAAGCATCTTAACGTAACTATAAAATTTTTTATGAATGTGTACACTTTGGGAAAATGGAATAAAATTCCACGTTAAAATAATTAAAAATTTGAGAATTAATTAAAAAAAAAATATATATAAACAATTTTTTATAGTTGAATGCCATTGCTTTTTTTTGTTGATAAGATTTTGAATTTGTTTTTTTTATTTTTTTTATAATTGTGTCTAGTTATTTATGTGGAACATTTAGAGTGTTGTTAATAATAATTTAATTATTTACATGTTTATACCATGCGCCTTAATATATATATTTAGTAGTTTTTTGGGGTTTTATCGAAAAGTAATAAATATATTCATAAATTAAAATACGAACTAAAGAAACGGTATAGAAATATTACAAATATAAAAAATGTGGAATAAATATTTATTGCTACTTGTGTGCATTGTCATATGTATCCAAGGGCGCCCCCCTAACAAAATTAACAGAAAAGGAGTTGTAAAAAAATTAAAAAAGAAAATAAGTGGATATACTAAAAATTACAAACAATCATATTTATTAAAAGAAGATGGCGTATTAGGAAATTATAAAATAGATGCTTATGTTCATTGTGATTCTGATTTTGAAAAAGAATTTAAATGGAACTTATATAAAAATTCTCATAAGGCTAATGACTTTTCTCTAAGGCGTTGTCAATTAAAAAGGAAATTTAATAAAATATATGATGATGAAAGTTTTTCAGTTAAAAAATTTTTTTCGGATGCAAATATAATATATCAACAATTTGTTCGTAAATATTCTATCTATAAACTTATAATAAGTCTCAAAAAAAATCATCGCATAGAAATAGAAAAAAAGAATGAGTTATCAAATTCGATTATGAACTCTTTAAGTAGTTTGGTTGTTACTAAAAAAACCCAACTTACTTCAGATATTCCTAGATGGAGATTAAGTTTTAATTACATTACAGGAAAAAAAAGATTAATTATCATTGATCCTAAACATTTACCCGGAGTAAATATACGCATATATTATGTTATAGTTACCTATCAAATGTGTAAGTTTTTTTTTTTTAGAAATATTCTATGTTCATGTTTGTGTAATATATATTAAATATGAAATATTACTAAGCTAGCTAGCTATTTGGACTTTTTATGTAATTTTTTTTTTTTATTTTGATAGATTACTCACGATTGTTTAATACCATTGGTAATATATACATCCAATTTGAGGGAGAATTTAAAAAACATAATGTGGGATATTTCACTATGAATCCAATGTAAAAATAATTTTTTTTTCAAAGTAGCATTTCTTTATCAAGTTAGATGGGATATATATAATGTATAAACATTTGAGTGTTTCAAGTTTAGCCTTTCGAAACGATGGGATCTTTAATTTTTCATTAATTCAAAAGGTTTTGCCTTTGAACTTCTTATGCAAATTTTAGCCTGAATTCATAACATTTTTATTTTTATTCGTTTATACAATTTTATAATGCACAATTGTTTATCGCCATTTATTTTTTTACAGAAAATAAAGAAATCGGAATCTTGGAGTGTGTAGACTTCTATTGAAAATAATATTTCCATAAGAATGAGAAGGATGTGAATAAATTCAGATAATACCTATAATATATGTATTATCTATTGTATGTGCACTAATATATGAAATCTTATATATTCTTTGTGAATAATAAGACGTAGTATATAATTATATTTTTTATATTTTAATATTTTTCGGCTTTATGTTTTTTTTGGCCACTTTAGTATTTTGTATAAGACTAAAACATATGCATATATATCACCTTATGGTAAATCATAGTTTGTGTGAAATTCTTATAATTAGAATGGATATATTTGATAAAATTAAATTGAAAATTGTGGGCAATTATAGCTTGTTCAGATTTTTACTACTTATTTACTTGTTTTTTTTTTTTATCCTTGGCTTGGCATATTATATCATCGGTATGACTATGGTTTTGTGTTTTTTGTTTTATACTTATATGTTTCCTTTTTCCTTATTTTTGTATTTTACGAAACTTTATATTTTTAACCTATGATTATTTATATTAATATATCACATTAAAAAATATGCATATTATAATTTAGCATTTGATACACATTAATTATACTTATAATTTTAAAAGGAACAAACATAACATAAAAATGTGTTTGGCAATGAATAAAATTTGTTGAGCCTAACTTGCTCACATATATCCCTTTGAATTAAGTTCAAAAAATTTTTTTTTTATAAAAAAATGAAATAACAAAGTAATGAAAAAGAAGATGGTAAAAAATAAAACAGCAAATAAAAAATGATAAATTGTGACAAATGAGCTTTTTAAAAATATTAGCTTTGATAGTTTTGGTAATAAATGTAAAAAAAAATTTTGTTAAAAATAAAAAATTTAATTTTCCCGAGGATATACATAAAACATGTATTGATAGTAAACGATGTTATAGGAATAATAAAAAATGGATTATGTTAGGGAAGTATATTAAAAATAAATTTAATAAAGATAAATATTTTTACAGTTTTATGCAATGGAATAGTTCAAATTTTATAAAATATAAATTACTAAATAAATATGTAAATTTTGAAAGTAGTAAAATATTTAGTAGTGAACATAAAAGGAACAAAACAGATAATACTTTATCAGAAGGGGAAGAAGAATTTGTAAAATACCACCAAAATACAAATGAACAAAAATGTGAGAAGGAACAAAATGAGTTACATGAAATGAACATAAATTTAAATAATAAAAAGAAAAAGTCGATAAAAAAAGACAAGTATGGAATACCAGAGGAAAAACTAAACATAAGAAGATTGCCTAATAGTAAAATAAAATCAAAATATAATTTTTGTAAAATAAAAACATATAATGAAACAACTAATATAAATTATAAAAAGAAAAAAATATTAACAATTAATGAAGGAATACTTAAAAATAAAAAATTATATTCACCAGACATTTATACAAGACCTATGATGAGTAAAGTTAAAGAATCGCTATTTAATATATTAGTCCATTTAGGAGTATTTAATTTTAATAATATTAATGTAATAGATGCTTTTAGTGGAAGTGGGAATTTAGGTATAGAATGTATTTCTAGAGGACTTAGCAATGTAACATTTGTAGATTTATCACTAAATTCTTGTAGAACTATTTGTGAAAATTTAAAATTATGTAATATACAACATGTAAATAATAAAATAATTCGATCTGATGTATTAGAACTATTAAAAAACCCTTATAAATTTGATGTACTTGACAAATATAATTTAGGGTTTTTTACACCTCCATATGAGCAAATCATATATAGTGAGTTAGTGCATAGTATATCTAAAAGTGAATTGTTTGATAATGATGCTCTTATTTTTATTGAGTATCCTAAAGAAATAAATATGCTACCACAAAAAGTTGATAATTTAATTGGTTTAAGAAATCGAAAATTTGGAAGAACATATTTTGCTATATATGTTATTAACCATACAGGGAAATACGATTATAATATAAATCAGGATGAATTTTATCCACTACATTATAATAGGAAACAAAGACGCCAGGAAAAGTACATATAACTTTTTGTTGAAGTATAGAGCGTGTCAGATGTGGATATATTTTTTCTGTATGATATGTATAATTTATATACTTATGAAATATTATTTTTATTATTTTCTGTTTTTTTTGTATAACTAGCTTTTATAAAATAAAAACACAAATGACGAAATAGTTAATAAGTTTACAAAAATAGAATAATATAACAAAGTCACAACAATATATAATTGTGATATAAAAAATTATGAATAATTTGATTCGATTTGTCTTTGTCATTATCATGTATAACAATTTTTTCTTTTTGGTAAACAACATGTTTTAAAACATTCATTAATAGAACAAATAAGAATTGCTGTTTTTCTAAAGGAAACGTTTCATATTCGTTCGAAAATAAGTATATCAATTTTTTAATTATTTCATTAGTTTGAATTGTTTTGAAATTAGTGGTAAAGTTTTTTGTGGTAATACATCGATTTGTATTGGTATCCAGACTCGGAACGGAATTTCCAATCTTATTAAATGAAACATTTTCATCAATGTCCTTTTCGTGTATATTTATTCTGCTTTTGACTATGAAACAGTTTAACATATTTAATATTTTTTTATTACTAAAACCATTATTATTAATTTGTTCACTAATTAGTTTATAATAATTGTTGTCTTCTTTAACTATAGCGTCATTTAATTTTTGTACATTTTTTAATAAATTATATGTATTGTTAATAGTGTCTATTTGTTTTATTATAATTTTTTTTTCTTCTTCATCATCTATGCTTTGTTTTCGTATTAATATTTCATTAAGTTTATTGTTTAGCTCTTCCATTTTTTGGCATTTTATTAAATGTTTATTTTTATTTTTTAATAATTGATTTTTCTTTAGTTCAACCTCTTTTATGGATTTCTGTTTTACCTCTTCATATTTATTTATATTTTCTTCTACATTTGCAATTCTTTTGTCTATTATTTTTTTTTCTAATAACAGATTGTTATATTGTTCTGATATTTGTTTGAGCTTTATTAAAAAATTATTCATTTTTAAATTGTAGAGATGGTTAACCGATTAGTGTGTGTGTGTATATTTATTGTGAGTCGTTTTAAAATGCCTATTTTGTTGATGAACTTATACAAACAAGCTAATATGGTTTAACACGTTGGCTAGCTTAAGAAAAAAAAATTATAAGTAGCTAGCTATTAAAACAATTTTTTTTTATAAGTTTACTAATAAAATTATAATAACAATTTATAGGGAATGTAATAGTATTTAAAAGAGTTAGTTTAATTGTTCATTATGTTTCCCAAAATGTAGAATATATATAAGTTTGTTTTTTTATAATAATGTAAAAACTAAAAAATGCAATTTGCACTAAATAAACAAACAAATTAAAAGTCATATACACAAATAAATAATACTTTTATTATTGGCACAATAAAATACAAAGTAGTATATATGTGAAAGTATGCATATATATATAAAGAAAAATAAATTAAAGTGTGTAAGTATTATATACACACAGTTAAATTTTATTGCTATATAAGATTCAACAATATTATATGCATGTTACATTTATTAGATTTAAGATATATAGATTAATACGTATGTACACATAAAAATCACAACGTTTAAGCTATAATAAAAGTATATATAATTTAAATTTATATGACTATATTAAAATAGGAATATAACGAAATATTTTGTGTTCAAATAAATAAAAAATGCAAGAACAAAATATATATATATATATATATATATATATATATATACGAAAAAAAGTAGGACGAAAAAACAATGTGTAAAGAAATATATAAAAATACAAAGGTGAAACGATATAACATTGATTAAAGAAATCTCACAACATAAACAGAAGTTATTAAAGAAAAGGAATATATGTGCAAAAATTCAAATATAAGCATGTATTTTATTATTTTTTTCGTTTTACGTTTAAAAGTATATAAACTTTATGAATTAAAATTTGTGAACATAACGAACTATCCTATATATATTTAATATTTTTGTCTATTACAAAACTGGATTTTCATTTTTATTGTAAAATTGAAATTTATGAACAAATATTCTAGGTAAATGTGTAAAATATACGTGCTTTTAAGTTCTACCATTAAGCATATATATATGCATATATTTGTGAATCGCTTTTTTATAGTATTTGTAGAAATATTGTTAAGATATAGGGATGAGTCATAAAAGAATATTAATATTTTTTCGGTGGATTTTTCATGTATTTAAAAGCTAAATTTAAAATAGTAGTATAGTTTAATTTTGTGATGTTTTTATTTTGCTCCATTTGTGTTAAAATTAGATTTACTTCTTGAATAGACGATGATCTAATAAGCCTTGAAATTATTGCTAGGTTTTTTGCTCTTGTCATTCCATATTCTGAAATTTTAAATGGAACTTTGAATTGTTTTTTTTGATTGGTTTCCCACCAGTTAGCTACATAAGATCCTTGATAGAAATATACCCCTGTTGGTAATTTTTCGGCATTATTATATGACTGTTTTACCTTTTTTTTTTCAATAATTTTATTTTTGACATTTAAACTTTTTGCTTCGTTTTCATTATTTTTATTTGAATTGCTTGTAGACGCAGAACATATATCATTAACGGAATTTGGAATATTTTTAATATTAGGTTTAAGGATATCATTAAATAATTTTTCACTTTTTTGTGTAGTCCTAATAGCTTGAAGCATTTGCTCTTTTTGATCCTCTGTTAATTTATCATAATATTTTAGACAATTGTTTAAGTTACTTATTCTTAAATTTCTTGACAATATAGCTAATATCATACATTTTTCTACTCCAAATTCGGATATTTTATATGGCATTTTAATTTGTTTTTTCGTTTTATCGTCAATCCAGTTAGCTATAAAAGATCTGGACACTCTACTATAAAATACACCAGTTGGTAGGTATTTATATTTTATTAATCTATTCTCATTATTGCTTTTTTCATAACATTTATTCTCATTATGCATTTGGTTATTATTATAGTTTTTGTTTGTATCAAAATTGGAATAATAATAATTATTATTATCGTTGTTATAAGTATCTTTGTTATTATTGGTATTAAAACCAATGTTACCATTTTTAATCTCATTATTGTTATGAATAATATTATGAATAGACATATTATTATCTCGATTATTTATATGATCGTTATTGATATTGTTGTTATTATTTAAGACAGTGTTATCATGACTATTAGTTTTACTATTTGTAACGTCATTATCATTTGTTGTTAGATTATTATTAATGACGTTGCAATTATAGTTGGTATTTGCTTTTAATTTATTCCTATAACTTCTTTTCTCTAGATAATTAAGTTTTTCATATACATCTTCATTATTATGAATTTCTGTATTTTTTTCTATTGATTGATTTCTTTTTTTATTGATTAGACCATTGTTAGCATTATTAATAGATTGATTTTTTTTTAGACTAGTATTAATATTTTTATTATCCATATCTTGATCATAATTTTGTACACATTCTGAATCTGTCTTTTTTTTTAAAGAATTGTTATTTTCTTGATCTAAATATCCAATAGCCAATTTACAAAAATAAGAGTTATCTACATTTTTTAAATTCTTTAAATTCTTTAAATTTAAATAATTTTTTTTATCTTGATTAATTATTTCGTTCAAGGTTTTCCCTCTCCATTTCTTAGAATATAAAAGATATTTTTCCCCTTTGAATACACTACCATATAAGGTAGATATTAATCTTTCTTTGTCTCTTTTTCTTTTAGTTATATTATTTTTTATTTCTTCTTTTCTACATCCTATGCCTTTACTTATTATTTTTTCCCAAACTTTATAACATTTTTCAATTTTATTTTTATTTTTTGTGTATGTTAATTCGTTCTCATGTAAACAATTCATATTAAAATCGATTTATAGGTCAGTATGTGATATATCAACGTTGTTGTGTATTTTGAAAATATATCTCAGTAATACTCTGTTCATATGAGTATACACACACTTTTATTTTGTATAAGTGAGAACATATATGTGCATATGGATTTATGTGTGTTTGTGTATAACTTTAAGCGGGAATAATTTTGTGCTTATTACCTCTTCGCATTTATATATTTGTTCGTATAAGTATTATAAAGCATGGATTTTTTTTCAAATTTTATAATATAAATAAAATCATTTAAGCAAATTTTAAAGAAAAAAACGAGGAAAACAAAATTCCTTATAACCCATTTCTATATGTGAAGTTGGGAGTTAGCTTAGACATATATATGTATATATGTGTGGGTATATGCATGTATATGTGCACATATAATGAAATAAAAATTAAAGAGAGGTTAATTAAAGGTTAAATGCATATATACAACATTTGTAAATATTAATTCCGACTATATATTTAAGAATTTTAATTTAGTAAATTATATTTAACAAAAAACAAATAATAAAAATCTAAAGGAAAAAATAGTTAAATAAAAGATATGTATATGAATAATATACTTAAAAAATGGAGTGTAGAAAAAAAGATAAAATTATCATACCAAAGATCAGCATGCAAATGAAAAATAGTAGCAGCTTACAACTATACATGTAATATATAAATATATGTGTGTATATAAATGTACATGAACATAATAAAATTAACAATCTTAATATTTATAATATAGTTATAGATAAAACGTCTAATTTTAAAATGTAAATATTCTCACGAGAGAAGAAAATGCCCATAAAAATATATATTATCATAAAAATTATTTTATTATTTCAAAATTATACTTTTTTTATTATGCTTTTTGGGGGCTTATCTATAGCCATATAATATATATAATAAATAAATGTTTACAATTTTTTTTATAAGACACTCTTTAAATTTAGATAAGAATAATTAAAAGTTATAATTTTACAATATAATAAAAAAAAATTATGAGAAAAAAAACTCGCAATGTAACTGTAAATTTTATGTTAATTTTTTATTTAAAAAAAAAATATGTACAAAAATTATTAAAAGTTGTAGACAAAGGATTATGGTACTTTTATGCATTTATCTATTTATCGATTTACTATAAATATTATTTAAATTTAAATAAAAACATAACTTTATATAAAAAATGTAAATTATGTGAAAATATGTAATTATGTTATATATAGGTGTATAGATATGTATGCTGGCATGTTGCAACTGTGCGGACTAGCTATTTTTTGCCTTCATTAAAAAAAAAAAAATATATATATAAATAAAAAATAAAATATAAATAAAGTAAAAAATGAAATAAAAATAAAAGTAAAAAATGAGCTGCAGTGATCACTTATATTAATTTGTAGAATCTAAAAGTGAGCATAAGTATGTATTTGCATATGTACTAATATATATCTATATT
The DNA here is from genome assembly GCF_900002375.2 of Plasmodium berghei ANKA. Taxonomy (NCBI): domain Eukaryota; phylum Apicomplexa; class Aconoidasida; order Haemosporida; family Plasmodiidae; genus Plasmodium; species Plasmodium berghei. The sequence goes on from NC_036171.2 coordinate 2,417,482, forward strand.
TTTTTGTGTGTATTTATTTGCATATTTGTTTTTTTCATGTAATTATTTGTGCATATATAAAATTATAGTTGTATATATATCACCATACATGTGTAACTGGTGGTAAGAAAAAATAAGATTTAATTTAAAAAAAAATACAATTATGTATAATAATAGCTTTAAAAATATTTTAATAAAATTTATAATTCCAAAATAAATAATGTAAATATAACTAATGGTCATAAAAATTTGGAGTTAATTTTTTCTTTTTTGTAAATAAAAATGTCCTTATATGTTATAATGCTTCGGTTTATAGGGATATATGTATTTAGGTATTCATAAATATACATAATTAAAAAAAAAATGATTAAAGCATGTTCTCACATATACAATATTATTTGGGAATATTTTATGTAAGCATATGAATTAGTGGCACAATTATTATTGTATTAAGTGCGTATTTTATGTAGTCTTGGATTTGTATTGGTGCATCATTCTTTTGCCACAACTGTCGTTTTTTTTGTAATTTTTGTTTATGAATTTGAATTTATACTTAAAGTAAAAAATAAATTATATATCTTTTTTTGCGATAAATAGTTTTTTATGCACAATTTAGAAATATATTTTTAAAAAGATTGAACAAATTTACACCATAAATAAAAATTTAAGTCCATTAAAATGCCCATATGCTAAAAAATAAAAATACAGTGATGTTCATATTTTTTATATCGATATAATAATTATTTATATATAACAATATATTTTATTAAAATTTTTCAATTGTTCATGGAAGGAGAAGTATGGATAACTTAAAAATTTAAATACATAGAAAGGTTCGAATAACTAAGAAAAATAAAAAAGTAAACCAACATTAATGGCATCGTATTTTTTTCAAACGGTTTTAACTAAAAAATAAGAACCAGTGAATTATATTTGGCTATACATTTTTTTTTAGTGATTACAACCAAGAAATTAAACATATCAGCATACACGCATATTACTTGTGTGCATATATATTGCCCAAATTTAGTTGTACAGAAAGCCACTGTTCTTTTATTTAAGTGGTAATTATAGTGTATGTATTGTTTGATATAATGACTAGAAATATTTGTAAAAAAAGTATATTAAAAAAAAATAATGTAATTTTTTAATTAAAAACATGCCTATATGCATGTTCTTCAAAATATTATATAAATTTTCATGGGAATAAATTATAAACGTTTTAAATTTCAGAACAGTTAACTTTCGAATTAATTCAAAAATAATTGGTTTAGAATAAAAGAAGGAAAAATATATTTATGTATGTATGTATGTATGTATGTATGTATGTGTGCAAGTACAAGTTTATAACATGTACGCCGTTTTTTTTGAAATGATCTTGTTAATACTAAGAATTAACAGGTATATATTTTTATGGCTCAAAGATTGGTGTTAATAAACCATACTGTGTTAAAATAAAAATAAAATAAGAATTATGATTTGGGGTATTGAGAAATCATAAGGCGAGTATGGTCCATGAAGCTATACAAAGTTATGTGTCGTCTTATATATCTTTACATACATTCATATGGTTGATTTTATCATTATATTTTTATTGTAATTAGTGAAAACAAATCAGGGGTATACATATTTGGGGTATATGCCTGAAAAGGTTTTTATACTAGCCTAGAAAAATAATTTCTATATTTTTTTCTTTTGTGAAGAAATTGCTTAATATCAAGATTATGAGGTATACTTACGTTTGAACTATAAATTTAATTGATAAAAAAAAACTGATGGAAACAAAATTAAGATAATAATATGATTATGTTTAAAGTTATGTACCGAATAAAGGTATGCAATAGAAAAAAAAAATAAAAAGTTAATAATATATCCACTAATATTTAAGTGGATAAAGGATATGTTATTTTTTTATATATATTTTATTTTTTTTAAGAATATTGTGTAATATATATATCATAAATAGTTAGAAGTCTATATAAATGGATATATAAAATGGGGATCCCCCAAATAAGTTTGTAAATAGTATGCTTATATATAATAGTAATGAGCGAATTTTTAGTGAACAGTGTAAAAATTTTTTTTTTTTGCAAATAAATGAAATAAGAGAAAAAGAAAGAATTTAAATATGAATAAAATGAGTTATAAAAATTATATGAGAAGAAAAGGGATATAATAAAAAAGCAAAAAAAGGAACTTTACAAAGAAAAGGGTTTATGGGGAAAGATAAAGTTCATAAGGTTTGGAAATATATATATTGATAAATCAGGAGAAGCAAAATTATTTATATTAATGGAAAATGAAAGTTGTAGAATTCCGAATATGTATGCCATTAACAGTTGATGAATACCAAAAATGTCAACTTTATTTAGTAGCAAAGGGTACATTAGAAGATGCCGAACAAAGGATTAAAAATGCTGAAAAATATGGAAGTGAAAATAGTGTAGGTGTTATTATATTAAAGAATGAATCCTATGTAGAAAATAATGCATCAGGGCAATATACATTAAAGAAATTAAATATATTGCACAAAATGCCAAAATGGTTATTAAATTTTGTTGATAAAAAATATTGTACAATAGAAGAGCAATGCTGGAATGCATATCCATATATTAAAACAATTTTTCAAAGTAATGGATTTCCAAAAGGGAAAATTCAACTCGAGTCATCACATCATTCTGGTTTTGATACAGAAAATAATGCCTTAAATTTATCAGATGATTTATTAAATATAAGAAAAATTATATATATAGATATAGTTAATGATAAAGTAAGTTCAAAAGAATATAATAGTAATGAAGACCCTTCGCTATTTTTGAGTAAAAAAACGGGACGGGGCCATTTTCAGCAAAACTGGAAAGAAACAAGTGAACATATAATGACATGTTATAAATTAATAACTTTAGATATTCCTTATTTTGGTTTATTTTGTTCAAAAATCGAAAACTGGATTATTTCTGCGATTCGAGATAATTTATTAAAATATCACAGAAAAGCATTTTGTTGGATTGATGAATGGTTTGACTTAAAAATCGAGGATATACGTAACATTGAAAAAGATGTTCAAACAAAGCTCAAGAACTTTTGGACAGAAACGGGACAAGACGCTCCGACAGACAATATTTCCAACCATGTTGATAATAGCGAGTCAGACAAGGAAAGTGAAGAAAGTGAAGAAAGCGAAAAGGGTGAAGAAAACAATCGAAATACCAGCATATATGAATCCTTAATAAATGACGACGACTCAAAATGTGAGAGTTTCTCGAATATTAGTGATAATGAAAATATAAAAAATGGTGTTAATAAAGCAGATAAATATTCCAACAATATAAATGATAAAATTATTTTTGATGAGGCATCTAAAAATAGCATGGTATTTTCAAATATAAGTTTAAGTTATAAGAATGAAATGTCTGAAAATATGAAAAATCGAAATGATGAAATTCGAAACCAAATTATGAATAGAAATAATATAAAAACTTATTGTGAAAATCGAATTTATGATTTAGAAGGGTATGAAATAATACAAGGAAAAAGTGAAATAAAAAATAATGGATTTGATGAGAATAAAAATATGAACAAAGAAAAAGGAGATTTGTTTGATGAGATTGAGCCTAATAAAAGTGTAGATAAAATTTTGGTAGACAATGAAAAAAGAGAAATTATTGAATATTTTTTTTTTAAAAAAAATAAAAATGAATATGGTGAATATTTATATAAAATAAGTGATGGTATGTTTTATTCATGGAAATATAGATATTTTAGCATAAAAGATAATAAATTATATTATTATATTAATAATGAAAAAAATGATTTAAAAGGAGAAATAAATTTATTAAATGCTCAAATACATTGGATAGGTGAATATAAGGGTAGGAATAATGTGTTTGTAATTCAGTGTTTTTATAAAAATGTATACTATTTAAGTATAGATGATGAAATTCAGGCAAAAAAATGTATGATAGATATTCAAATGGCTAGTTTAATTAATGAAACAAATAATTCAAAGAATAATGTAGAAAAACAAAACGAATGTAACGATATAAATAATATAAAAGTTGAAAATTATAAAAATTTAATGAATACTTATAATGATGTTGAGAATAGTGATAATATAGAAAATGAGGCTCAACCTTTGAACAATTTAAATGGTAAAATAAAAGAAAAAAAAACAAAAATAAAAAATGAAATTAGTAAATGCTCTTATATATTTAAGAAGAATGATAAAGAAAATGAAAATAATATAAATGATCAAAATGATGTTAGCGAGCATAATACATTACAAATAAATAAAACTAATGAATATGATAACTTTGAATGGATAAGAATAACCCAAAAGAATAAAGTTGAAAATACTTCGATAGGTTTACAATTATTTAATAATGTAAATAATAAGAGATGGAAAACAAATGATAATTGGGTATATGATAATAATAGTAATTGTTGTAACGAATATGCTTCCCCTTTATTAGGGGATAAAAGTAGGAATACATTTCAATCTTTTAATTTAAAAGATATAATAAATGTGCTTTTTGGGAGTTTTGAGGGTATTGAAATATTTAAGATAAATAAGGATATACAATATAAAGGGGTGAAGGAATTATTACACGAACTTAAAATTGATTTGAATATAAATGATGAATTAAATGATCATTTAAAAAAATTATTTATTTTTAAAAAAAAACGAGGAAAAAAAATCGAGTATTTTTTATATATTATTTTAATTTTTTTGTTTTTCATATTTTTTCATAAAATTTTAAATTTTTTGTTTTATTTTTTTATACCTATATTTTTTTTCTTTTTGGGAGCATTTATTTATAACGATCAAATATGTTATTATGGATTTTTCAGTAACACCAATTATAGTGTGTATAAATGTTCCTTCAATATTCATTCAAATATAAATTTTGTAATGTCTATATTATTGAATAAGAACAAAATTCACAAAGGGGAATATTATCAAAATGTTATTCAATCAAAGAATAAATGCACACGTTATGTTTGTAGTTTTATATTTTTTTATGTCCCTATTTTTAAACAAGTATATGAATTTTATAGACCAAGAAAATTTTTTATGACAAAATATTTAGAGAAGCATATTAGAGAAGTTGATAAAATGAATGATCATAACATAGGATATGAAAAGTTTGTTATTCCAAAAAATGAAAATGATAAAAAAAAAATGCGTTGTTACTTCATTGTACAATATACAAACAAAATTTCAAAAGAATATTTCAATTTGATAAACTATGAAAAAAAAATAAAAGATGAAAATAAAGATGAATTTTATAAACAATTTATTTCAAATCATGATTTAAATGAGTATAATATGAATAAAGGCGATGAAAAAAATACAAATTTAAAAAATATAGAAGAAAAAAAAAAGGAAAATAATAATTTTAAATATAAAAAAATGTCTTCTATAGATGGTATAACTACTAGTATTTATAGAAAAAATAATACATTAAATAATAGTAAATATAATAGCGATTTTTCAACTAAAAAAATGTCTAGTATCATATTAGAAATGAGTAAGGCGAAAGTTGGAAAATTAATACAAAATTGTATATTTGGCTTGTTAAAACGATTTTTTAAAATAATTAAAAACACATTTTTTAATGAATATGTAAAGGGTGAAGGATTTGATATATATATAATTAAGGGAAAAGGGGATAAAATATGTAATATTGAATATTTGACATGTTACAATTATAAATCTGCAATTTTTAATAACTATTTAAATATTGAAAGATGCAAAAATGTGATAAGATTGTTCATGCCTAATGATAATAACAAAAATAATTATCAAAAATGTGAAATCGGTTTTGACAAAGATAATAAAAGCAACTTGTATATAGACGAGAATGAAGAAAATATAAAACTACTTATAAATAAAAAAAAAGATGAAAAAGAAATATGTAGAAATATATTTTTTAATATTAATAATGAAGATATATCAAAAAATATGATAAAATATATATATAATTTAACTAGAATAAAATATGCTAATACAAATAAATATATAGGATTAATAAAAAATATGAATGATATATTTTTTATTATTAATTTATCAAAAGTATTTCTTTATTTAATTGATAAAATTGAATTACATGAAATAAAAAATCCTAAAATAATAGAAAAATTAACAAATAGACATTCCGATTTTAATTTTTATTCAGATGATTTATTTATTAATAATGTTATTTATATATTAAGTGGATTAAAATTATTGCATAATACATATGAAAAATCATGGATTTTTCCAAAAAAAAACGAAAAAATTGAAGGAAAATATAATAATTCTTATATTGTTATAAGTATGACAAATGAATTGCCCATTACATTTTCAATATTAACTGAAAATTATAAAACAAAAACAAAATTATATTCAGATATACAATTTGTGTCGGACTCTACAATGAATGGAGTAAATATATTTATAAATAATGATATAATAATTAAAAGTAATAATAATTATGAATTAAAATTTGCATTTCCAAATATATCCTTAATCGATTTGATAAAAGGAAATCTAACATACACATTTTGTAACAATTTAGTTGCTACTGATAATTTGGGTAATTGGGCAAATATCAAGGTATATCATAATAAATATTATTTGTAAATTCTGTGTTTTATTTATGTATGGAAGTTTGAAATATCATTTCAGTTGTTATGTATTATTTTATTCTCCCCAATCATATATGTACATATATATACATTTGTTATCTATATATGTTTTATTCAGTTCATTGATAAATATACAAAATGTGGACAATTTTGTGGAATTATTAAACGAAATGAAGAAATTACCAATATACTGAGTGGAAATATTTTTGATAAAATTATTATTGATGATGATAAAAGGTGAGTTTGATATTTATGCAATTGGGGTTGATATGTCTATTGATTTCTTTTTATTTATTTTTACTTTATAATACATATAAAAAATATATCCTTACAAATATGTTATATATATTATTGTAATATTTTCCGATTTTTGTTATCTACTCTCAGATATAATAACATGAGTGACATAGAAATAGAAATAGAATATAATGATGACTATAATTCAACTAGGTAAATTTGAAATAAATAACAAATGCAAAATAAATTATAATAATAACAAATATGGATTGAGTATAATAAATTTTATTATTATATTTTTTCATTTTTTATATTCATAGATTAAGTGAAAATTATATCAAAGTAAGAACACTGATGGAAAAATATAAGACAAATTTGTGAGGAAAAGGTACGATCTTATAAGCCTGACCCTTTAAAAAGATCAAATAAAAATCAATAACAATGTGAATTATGATACACAATTAATTTCATAAAATATTATTTTTTCTTATACATTTTCGATCCATATATATATGGCCTATATGCATGCATTTCCCCATTCTAATTAGCCCCAAAATAATTAAAGATAAAATTTAATTATTGTATCATTTGTTTTATTTGTATAAAAAAAATTATTTTCAAAAATTATGAATGTATAAAGATAGACCATATTTCATTTACCAGAAAAGGTAATAATAATAAATTTTTTGGCCTATATAAAATATAGCTATACATATGCAATGTATTGTAAAAGTATTTATATATTCATCATATTAATTTGTTTTGTTAATTTTCATGTATATATAAAATTTTTCAAATTTTAGAAAAAAAACAAACCAATATAGTGTGTATTATATACTATTTCATGCTATTTCATGCTCTAAATTATATACCCCTACACACATTTCGTGGTCCTTAAAAAAAAATTTTAAACGATATTTTTATTATAGTCATAATGCATATATTTTATGTGCAAACACAAATAAGTATACATATATGTGTATATCCATAATATATGTTTTTTTTTATATAAATACACGATATAGCATATGAATGTTCTTACTTGATTGTAATCACACCAATTTAAATCTAATAAATTAACATTATAATAAATTTTTCCTTGAGTATCTTCAATGATAAAATCCCCTGAAGGAATAAATTCGACGAGTTCAATCCTAAAAATAAATTAACAAATTATTTTATATAATAATATGATCAATGTTATATTATGTGTTTTTTTTTTTTTTTTTGGAAATAAAAATTTTCATTTTTTACCCTCGACATTCAAAAGTGGCAAAGTCCTGCCATTCGTTACTAGTTGAGTCATAAGAACATGATTTTTTTGTCTAAATTTAAAAAAATAATAAAAAATAATAGTTGTCTAACTGGTGTGTAGGGAGTAAATTTGGTAGTTTGAATATTTATGCAATTTCATTTTATATATATGTATATGGAAGTTGGAATATATAGTGTGATAAAATTATAATACTTTTAAAAAAATTAAAATAATATTACATTTACAAAATTAATTGTTGAATATTTAGGATATTCTGTCCATTTAACGAGAAAGTTAGCTGTTCTGTAATTTTTTTTTTTAAAAATCGAACGATATATTTTTGATAAATATATTAGACAAATAAATACAAATATATATGTACATACCCCCTACTATTAGGTATAGCTAGCTGATCATTTTTGCTAAAAGTTATATTTTCTCGGGTCAAGGTTGAAACACTATCTCGTACTGGGGAATAAAACAGATGCGTGTTAGTATGTATATATATGTGTATATAATTATAATAAGAATAGAGAAGAAAATAAACGATAATATTTGCACTTTAAATGCTTACTATTGAAAGCCCATAAAAAGTCGTCATCACAATATATTTTTTTTACATTTTCAAGTTCAGCCTTTATTCGCAAAACAGTATTTTTCATTTTTAAATTAATTTGAAATTTTTTAATTATTTATTTAACTATGTTTAAATGAAGAGTCTATATTTTATCATAAATATGGGGGATATTTTCCCGCACAAGTATTTTATAATTCTCCTAAAATTCCACAAAATATGTAAGAAATGGAATAAAGAAATTATTTGTTTTTTCAATTTTTTAGTGATATATTTCTATTGAACTTCTTTTATAAAATATGATATTGAATGGTGATTTGTTTAAAAAATCGCATGCACATTTATTTGGTTATATATACAGTGTGTAGGTATGTCATATAAATGTATTTTTTTTTTAATTTTAAAAAGTCCCAAAAATATAAAAAAATGAACAAATATGTATGTGATAGATTGCAAAATGGGATAAATTTGATATATCACAAATCCTCAAATATTACAGTATACGAATGTATACATATATGAATATATGGATATACGACTATATGAATATACGAATATATGAATATGCGACTATATGAATATACGAATATATAAATATATGAATGCTTTTTTATATTATATTTTTTACCTTTGTCAAGATATGATATGGTAAAAGAAACGTATAAATAAAATTAGAAGATTGTTAACGAAATTAAATATTTATTTTGCTTATACTATTTTTATTATTCTAATTTTGTTTTTATAGGTTACTTTACTAAAGAAAAAATAAAATTATTATTTTTTTTTAATATCATAAAAATAGAGAAAAATAAAAAAAGAGAAACCATGAGAAAAAATGTGAGCAATATTTTTAAGATCCAAACATGGTTATATATTTATAATATATATTTATGCATTATGATTTTTTTTTTACGAATTAGTATGCTTTTTAAATATACCATTTTTCCTCAAATTAATTGTTCTTCATAAGAATGTTAAGATAAAAAAAAACATTTTTATGAATATGGATTAAGAATATTTTATTTTTTATTAGCTTTTTTTTAATTGTTTTTTACAATTTTTATAAGAACAATAATTTTGCATAAAACTTTTTGAAAAATACTTGAAGTAGTACGAGCCAACTGAGGCAGGATATAATCATAAGCATATGCTTGTAGATATATATGTATATTTACACATATATGTATATATATATATACATACTTATGGTATATATTTTCAAACAAGTATAAATTATATTTGAGGGATAAGTTTCATATATGTACATAAAAATGTGCTGCGATCAGAATGAACTAGGGAAGCATAATTATATATGCATATAATATATATGGTCATAACTAATATTTTCGTTTTTGCATTTTAATGGTTTATTATTATTGTTTTTTATTTTAAAAAATTGATGTATTTGATTTAGTGGGTATTAGAATAAATTATAAACAAGTATGTGCCATAATGAGTGTAAAATTTAAAAGGAAAATATAAAATGAACCTTTTTTTTCTAAAATGTTTTTCATTCCTCTTTTTTTTAAGTTTAAAAATAAAATGCGGCTGTTTGTGTTCTACTACCAAACAGAACAACCATTTACAAAACTTTTGGAAGAAATTTAAGGATTTGTTTGTAGACAAAGAAACTGAACGAAATAAAAATATTATAACATATAATTTTATAAAAAATAGTAGAGAAACGAGTTATAAAGATATAATAAATAATAATGAAAAAACTGGATATGAAGTAAATCACATTAATAGATTAATATATATTAATAATTTTAAGACATATATATTAAGTGCGTATATTCCATATATACATATGAGTGTTAGAGATATATATATTATTTTAAAAAAAATAAAAGAATTAAATTTTAATACAGTATATACGTTTTTATTTTGGCCAGAAAATGAATATTTAGAAGATCAATATGATACTAGTAATTCAAAACTTTTTTATTTATTAAACTTTTGTGCATCGAATGGACTTTTTGTTATATTAGACATAGGACCATATGTTGATAATGTGTATAATTCAAATATACCACCATATATTTTGTTTAATAAAAAAATTAACAATTATATTAACAAGTCATATTCTGAAAATAGGAATAAAGGACTGCATCGATTTTCTCCTTGGAACATATGGAAACGAAATAAAAAACAATACGAGGAAAATTATGATGATTTGAATAGTCTAAAAAAATATGATATCGATAAAATTATAAATAAAAAAAAAACTGCATATAATAAGAATAATAATGTAGAAAATAATTATATATACAGCTTATATTATTTTCAAAGAGTTATAAAATGGTTTAATTATATATTACCAAAATTAAAGAAATATGTTAATATAAACAATGGGCCAATTATATATATAAATATAGACAAAACATTTGATAATGATTATATGTATACAATAATTTATTTAAAAAGAAAAAAAAAATTTCAAAACATATGTAAAATTGAAGATTATTTTGGAAATGATAAAAAAAAAAGTGCTACGACATTTTTAAGTTGCGTTATAAATTTTTTTAAAAGGATAAGAAGAAGTTATATATTAACTTTAGGCTATTTGTTATATATACGATTTAATACATATATAAAAGTTATACATGCTTATGAAAGTGGGCTAATTTATATAAATGAAATTAATAAATTAGTACAAAAACATTTAAAAAAAATTAATATATTAACAACAAATTATCCATATAGTAAAGATGAATTTATAAATACATATGCAGGAAATAATTGTTATAATCATTTTTTGCAAAATAATTGGTTTGATAATGAATGTATAAAATTGAATAAACCTTGTATTTGGTCTCAAGTATGGACAGGCGCTAAATATAGTATACATAATGTTAGCTCACCATATATTTTAAAAAAGGAATTTGATGATCCAATACTTTATGAAGCATCAGAAATATCATCTTCAAATATTGAACAAATTGAAAAAAATGCAGAAAATTCTAGTATTGATGGAAAAACTGGTTTTATAAAAGATCATGATAGTAATACTGGGAATAAGATAGATAAGGATAAGGTTTCCAAACTTAATGCAGAATATTTTGGAAATAATAAAAATGATGAAAGCGAAAATGGTGGCAAGGCATCGAATAGTAGCAATGAGGAAAATGATGACGAAATATATTCAGATGATGAACAAACAGAAAACGAAAGCATAAGTGATAAAAGCAATGAAAGTAGCAAAGAAAAAAGAATTCAACACAACTATAACAGTTACATAGGATATATAAGAAGCTACAAAGATTTAATGTTTAACATATTAATTTTTTTAGCAAAAGGTGGGGTATTTATAAATATTTTTCCTTTCTATAGTGGAAATAACATAAACAACTTATATTCTTATTTAGAACATTATAGTAAAGAAACTGGTCAGCCTTTAGATATTTATTTTAATAAAAAAGAACCATTATATTCTCATATTAAAAAACTTTTTAAAATAATATCCAAATATGGGCAATATTTATTGAAAGAAGATAAATTTATACATCCTGTAAAAATATCAAATAATATGGAAATTTACGACTATGATGTTATAAAAATCATTTGCAATAATAGCATAAAAGGAACTAACTATTTCAGATTAGATCATTTAAGTTATAACATGAATAGCTTTAGCTGTATTATATATAATACAAATAAGAAAAAAATTATTTATGATTCATCCTATAATTATAGTTATGAGTATTCATATGTTAAAAAAAAAGAAACATACAAGCCTATTGATAAATATTTATACTCTATAAAATCTGTAAATGAAGGACCAAGCATGTGCCTAAAGGGGGACACTATAAATTCAAAAAATGATAAAAAAAAGAAAAACACAAAAGAAAAAAACATATATGAATCAAAAAATAAAAATTTAATACCAAAAAGTATAACTAAATATATTAATGTGCTTTCACGGGCTTTTCCAAATAATCATTCTCAAATTTTATACGAAATAAATGTGTTAAATCATTATTATATAACGTTGGATTTAACAAAATTTCAGTGGTATATCTTAGTAATGAAAGATAATATAAACTATGTGAAATTATTTTTAAGTAATCACAGTTTATATATATATATATATGCCGATAACAAATTTATATATGGAGGATTTAATGAGTATAAATATGTTGAAATTATAAATGCAAAAAATATTTACATTATTTGCACAAATTTGGGAATCGGGTTTCCAAAGAAAAATATCAGAACAGATTTTATTGAAAATATAAATTTAAATGATCTAAGAAATCACGATTATTTTGAAAATGATAATAATGATGGAGAAAATACTCAACCGAAAAATTATGAACAAAATAGCTATATTAACCTAAATTTGCACACACACAAAAAAAAAAAAAATAACAATGAAAAAGATGATATGAACGAATCAGGTGAAAAGTCCAAATTTAGTGATAATAAAAATAAATTCAGTAATAATTATTATAATAATAGTAATAAGGAAAAAGGTGTTAATATGGGAAAAGGTCCAAATGATGGAAATAGTCAGAATAATAAACGAAAAAAAAAATCGATTTTTGTTGATTTTGAACTCGATGAAAATGATGACAGTATTAATAGCATGTATGAAGAAAATATTAAGCATAATTATTATGAAAGAGAAAGTATAAACACTTTTATATTTATCGTTACACAAAATGAATACGATATATATAATTGTGTTGGATTAAATGGGGAAATAATGAAAAACGAAAAGTCTATAGAACAGTATAAAAATACATACAATATGCTTGATTTCTCCGCGTTAAAATATGATATACAAAATAGAGCATTTTCTAAATTTCGAAATAATGATGAAACAAATATAACGAACAAAAAAAATAGCGATAAAAATATCATTTTAAATGTAGATAAAGGGAACAATATAAATGATGACAAATATTCTACTCGAACAAGTAATATAAATAAAAATGTGAATTATAACATATCAAATTTTGAATTTTTAATGTCTAATAAAAAATTAGAAATAAAAAGTCTTACAAAAAATATTTTAAAAATGTGCTCATCAGGAGTTTTATCTTTTTTTTTTAATAAAATAAATTACTATTGTAAAACTGGAATATTTAAAATTTTAAATAGATTTAATAAGGTTAATAAAAATTTAATTAATTCCCCATTATCTTGGTATACATTGTTATATTATATTAATAACATAGATTTTATAAGATCAAAATACTTGTTAAAATTAACTTCATATGATGAAAAAACAGGTACAATAGATGGATTATTTAGGGGATTTGTTTATATTAATAATCATGTGTTAGGAAGTTTTTGGGTTACAGATGATAAAGTAAGTTATGAAAATGAAATTAATGAAGATAAGCTATTAAAAAAAAAGACAAAGAAAAAAAAAACGAAAACAAAAACAAAAAAAGAAAAGATGGCAAATAATGAAAATTTAATTACTATACCTTTAACAAGATATATGAGAATACCAACGGATTGGTTAGTTGAAGGAATCAATGTTATAATAATTTTTGATGAATTTGGAGGTAACCCATATAAAGTAGCAATTGTACAAGAAGTTTTACATGGAGGTGTATATAGCTTAACAAAAAAAGAGAAATATGTAAATTGGCTTTTATTGCTTTTTATTTTGAGCTTTATTGTTTTTATTATATTTTTTTGTTTTAAAGCATTAAATAATTATTTTAAAACTAAAGAAGAAAATGAGAGAAATAAACAAAATTATCAAAATATAATTGAAAATATCATAACACATAATATATATGTAAATAGTTCATATGATGATGCAACAGAAGAATCAAATAGTGAGCACATTCAAAATGTGAGTGACTTTTTGGACTCATAATTTTTAGCTTATCATTTTTGTTATACAAACACATATTAGAAGTGTAATTAGAGTATGTGTGAAATTATTTTTATAAAATTTTACACATATATGTGTAAGTGTTTCAAATTAAATTATTTTATACTTTTTTATTCATTTTTTTTGTTAATATGTTAATGTATATTATTATATAGGATTATTTCAGATTCATGCTCAAGGCATTTGTTTAATATAAATTTGTCTTTTAGGCTATATAATATTATCATACATACATATATATTTTTTTATAGTAACCCTTGTTCTTTGACTTTGCTTCATTCATTTTATATTTATTTCGTTTAGCTTTATTTCATACTTCTTCCCGCTTTTTTCAATATTAGATACAGTACCCATGCTTTACGGGGAGTTATGTATTTTATTTTTTTGAAACATTATATATGGGGAATGGTCATGTTTTTTATATATAATACATAAGTATTTTATCTGGATATTATTTTTGAAAACATAATAAAATTTTTGTTGGTACTTTTTAGTATATATTTTTATTTTATTCATTAATTATTAAAATTAATTATGTTTTAAACACTTGTTATAAAAACTAAAAAATATAATTCTCAGAAAAGTGTGGATATGAAAAAATAAAAGATAAAAAAATTAAGCATGTTTAAAACAAAAACAAAAACTAAATCATTAATTCAAATAAGTATATTCAATTATTGAAATTAGAGGATCGGAAAAAAAATACTGATAATAAATATAACGATGAAAATAATAATAATTATTCACTAAAAATGGTAAATATAATAAGATGTAAGATATTACAAAATATGTAAGCACATGTGTACATGCAAATTTACACTATATATGCAAGCACATTATACAGTTAAGGATTATCATTAATCACATTTATATTTTCGCTTTTTTTTTTAATTATAATATCGGAAATATAATACAATACAAAGTTAAAAAAAAATGGTATAATAACCATTATGAATATAAGCCTATATCTTACATCTTTAATGCATGATATAGTATAAAAAGTAAAAATATTAGTGATAGGGGATGTTAATACAAAAACAAAAATTACAATAAATTTTGCTGATAAAATTACAGATAACCATAAAATCAAGTTGTCAATTAAACTGTTTGAATTATTGCTTTCTGTTTTATCAAGGATATATATATCTTTATTTTCATAAATTTCATCATTTTTTAAATTATTATTTCCGTTTATATTAATGCATACTTCTTTGTTTAGTAATTCTATATTGAATGACATTAACTTATTTCTGTCCTGGAATTTTTCATTATTATTGTAGTCTATTGATTTGTGAATTTTGTTTATATCAATTGAATTGGGGGATCTCTGGCCATCTTCACAATTTTTATTAAATGAATTTGAATTTAAATCTGATAGTTCAATAATATTACTATTTTTATTAGTAGTATATTCATCATTGGTCATTTTGTTATTGTTTGGGCTAATAGCTATTGTATCAGTATTATTATAAATTAAATTATTGATAGATTGTTTATCATTACTATCATTATTTAAATCGAATGAAGGGTAACATGGTAATATGTCGCTGTGTTTATGCATTATCGATTTATATTTATTATGAAAAAAACTAAATTTAAAATATTTAGTTACTTTAAAAATATCAAGTAGCGTAGCTTGCAAATATAATCCAAGCGATCCATCCAAAATAACTTGAGTGAAATATATGGAGCATTCATCCATATTTACTTGGAATAAATATAGCAAAATTTTACAATGAAAAAAAAACATACTAAAAAAAATATTAAAAAAATGAATTACTGTATTTCCAATTAATAATAAAGCAACGTCTTCAAAAAAATTTAATAATGTTCGTCGTGGTTTCTCAAATATATGCTTTGCTATTAAAATAGATATTGAGCTAACTGCTAAAACTCCTTGAACTAAAAGCCCAAACTCCCCAGGCATTATATAGCAATGTTCGTCCATCTTTTGAAATATCTTTTAAATATTTGTTCCCAAATTGGTCGATCTTTATTTATTATGTCCTTCATGTTATTATATATTTATATATATACATATTTGCATATAGGCATTGATACACATATATATATTATAATACTATGTTATGTTAAATACACACACATTTCTAGAAATAGGTTTAAAATTATTTAAATATATATTTTTATTATCAAAATGCATTATAGAGAAGGTATAATTTTTTTAATTTGTTTTTGTATAATGTTAGTACTATACATATATAATATTATAAATTATATCAAAAGAATTTTAATGTATCGCCTTAACATCACATTAATTAATATATTATTATAGATATATAAAAAATTTTATTAGTTTTCTTTAAAAAATAAGGCATATATACACACAATACATACATATATAATATTTTAGTACAAATTTCAGCAAATACGAAAAATTTGGTTAGCAAAAAATAAATATTGGAAACTTAAAAACAAAAATTTTACCCCTTCATTTGAAATTAAAAAAATAAAACAATATCAAAACATTCAAAAAAAATATTGAAATAATAATGACATAAAAATATAAAAAATTAATTATAGGGGAATATATGATTCGTATTATGGCCACTTTTGCCTATGTAATAATATATATAATATAGAAAGAAAAAATTGTTATATATTTTTTTTAAATAATTAGTATGAGTTTTTTATTTTTAAAGGAGTTAATTATGGTATTATATGGTTACATATTTAATATACTTATTTGTTACGCTAATTTTATGCTCTAGCTATATATTATTTTTAAAAGCTATTTTTGTGTATCCTTTCTTTGCTATAAAAGTTATTATATAGTAACTATGCTGAATGCGGGAATAAACTATTATTCATATAGGCGTATGAAAATTTCTGAAATTTTTGTATGTATATATAATATATTATATACAATATAGCCATTTATGTTTATATATAATATTATTTTTACTGTATATTATAATGCTTATTCCTAAGGGCACTTAAAAAAACGGCTAAATCTTTATGAATATATTATAATGGGTATACCATATTATTATTGGGCACATTCAAAGCCCTTTGCTCTCCTTTTTTTAAGCTGCATAAATATGGCGAGCAATGTATTTACATATGTATGTAGTATTGGATATGCATATTATTCTTTTTTTTTAAGCAATATATACTAATTAGAAAGGCCATAATAATTAAATATTTTTAACAATTATATTAAAAAATATATAAAGTATATATAAAAAATGTACAATAAAAAACAATGGAATTTTTATATGCTTTATTTAACATATGTATATTTTTGTTTTCTAAATAAGCACAAAATTGTAAACGGTATATTCATATTTATTTCGTAATTTTTTTATATATATTTAAAACATATTTTTTTCATCTTTTCCTTATTTACTCAAATGATTTTTTAAATTGATTATTTTATTTCTCCCTTATTGTTTAAGAAATATGATTTAATTAAAAATTTTTTTTCTTAGTGAACTTTTAAAATAGTATTTTATTTTTGTAAAAGGCTTTTTAATTAATTTTTTTTTTATATATAAATATTTTTTGCAAAAATGGTTAAATATGCTAAACAAATAAGGAATCCAGGAAAATGTAAGGAAAAAACAAAATAAACTATTCAAGCTATTAAACTATTAAATAATTAAAATAGTTATCCAAAGTTTTATATAACATAAAATATGTATAGTTTTTTATGTTTATAAATAAGTTTTGTAAAATTGTATTATCGTAAATATTTTATACATATATACATATCATATTATGTGCCAGTTTTATATACCATATATATATGCATGACGTATTATATAAAATTCATGATGGAAGCCATATAACAATATTAATACTCATTTGTTCACATTTGTATTTATTTCAGGCGCAAAAGCTGCAGCTGTGGACTTAAGGGTTCACTTTAAAAATACTTATGAAACAGCAAGAGCTATAAGAAGAATGAATTTGTTAGAAGCTAAGAAATATCTAAATGCAGTTATTGAGAAAAAACGGTGTGTACCATTCCGTAGATATAATGGTGGTGTAGGAAGAACTAACCAAGCAAAAGAATTTAATCATACCCAAGGTAGATGGCCAGTAAAGTCATGTAAATTTCTTTTAAATGTTCTTGATAATGTCCAAGCAAATGCAGAGGTAATTTGAAAAATTGTAGATTAATTTTTATGAGAACATAGAGGGAATATATATGTGCATATTTTACTGTGACCATAATAGTGATTAGTTATTGCTGTTCATGTTACTATTATTATTATTTTTTTTTAATGATGAAACGATGACGAGTATGAAAAAGTGAAAATTGTTTATTATTATTTTTAAATACATGTTTTATGTAGTTATTAATATTTAATAAATGTATTTTTCATTTTTATTGCATGATTATTTGAGGCATTTGGCTGAAAAAAAAAAATAATAATAATAGTGATCGTTTTACTTTCTTACACCCGAATATATATGTACATATATAGAAGATGGTGAATTGGAAATATTTATGTAGTATGTTATATAGATAAGTGCGTGCACTATACCCTCTTATTTTATAAAATAATTAATATATGTACCACACTAATTCTTTCCTTATTTCTCATCTTTATTAACAGTCAAAAAACTTGGATGTAGGAAAATTAAAGATAATACATATAATGGTCAATAGAGCCAGACCAGGAAGAAGAAGAACATTTAAGGCCCATGGAAGAATTAATCCATTTATGTCTTCCCCATGCCACATTCAAGTAATTGCAAGAGAAATCACAAAACCCGCTAAAAAATCTCTTTTAACAAATAAGGAAAAACAAAAACAATTACCTTTCAGAATTACCTTAAAAAAATTAGTAAAGTTAAATATATCTCAGCAAAGAATTAATAAAAGTAAAAAATTAGCCAAATAATTTTGTATATAATGATGGATATATATATGTATGTATATAATTTATTTATGAATAATTAAGAATATATAAACTTAAAGAAAAATGATATCTATAAAAATTATTTTTTTAATAAAAAACTCAATCTCAATATATGTATATCTTTATGTGTGCATATTTTTACGAACATAAAATTATATTAAATAATATTTATAAAATTGTTAAAAAAATATAATTTATATAAAATTTCATTCTGCGGGTTTATAAGGCATAATATATATATAATGCGAAATAAGTTTATATTGGTTTAAAATAGAATGATATAGTAAAATATACTTTTTATTTTATGGGGAATTCGAATAACATATACTCAAATCGGTAATTATAAAAAAAGAAGCTAATAAAGGAAATATGTTATATTAAGTAATAAAGTGTAATAGCCTTTTTTCCATGTCGATATTAAATTGAGAAATATAGGAAATGATATATCATGATGAATTGTCACTTAAAAAAAAAGTTAGTAAATATTATGGGACATAAACAATTATAAACTTTTATTATCATACTATTATATAAATATTTATTATCATAATGTTGTATTAATTCGGTTGACAATTTTTTATTAAAAAAAAATTAAATAAAAGGTGTGCTCCCCACAAATTATGTATGCAAGCTTTGTATATTAGTTAACAATATTATTTGTTTATGGTAAGTCTTTATGACTATTTACATGCATATATTTTAGAAAAGAAAAAACAAAAAATAAATACATTGTAAAATTATACTCCAAAAAATAATGCGAAGCAATAAAAGTATTAATTTTTCTGTAATACATTAGCATTAACGTTTTCACCATTTGTCATTATATATATATTATATTTTTTTTGATAAATACGCTATTAGTGTGTGCGTAATACTGACGCATGTATATATATTTTTTTATATGGGTATAAAAGTTTATTAATAAAATAAAGTGTGCACTAATTGGTGATATTATGAATAAGTGCAGGGATGACAATATGCTTTTTTTAAGCAAACACGCGAAACCTGATTATCCGTGGTTAAAAATTAATTGAGCTTTAAATCCTTGTAAAATAATAATAAAATAAATAATAAGAGAAGCCTTTTTATTATATTGTAGATAAAGTACTAACATATAGTTTTCCGCCATTTGTTTTGTAAGAAATAAAAAATAATACAATTATATGTATCCCTAGTTACAATATATTCCCCATTTTTTTGATTAAATGTACCTATAAATATTTTATGTATTTATGGTACAACAAGCTTCACAAATAAAAATACAGAAATTTTAACTAATATATTTTGTGTTAAAATATTTTTTCATTTTTTATTTGAGCATTCATATATAAAATAATTTATATTTAACTTTTTATCCAGGTTTTCCATAAATTTATAACTTAAAATTTTCTTGTTTATCTTTTAAAAATCAAACACACAAAATGAATATTATATTAAGTATAGACCAAAGTACTCAGTCCACTAAGGTAATCTTCTTTGATGAAGAATTAAAGGTCTTACATATGAACAGCTTAAATCACGAACAGAAATGTTTTAAGCCTGGTTGGTATGAACATGACCCAGAGGAGATAATTGCGAATTTATATAAATTAATGAATGAAGGAATAAATGTTTTAAAGGAAAAGTATAAAACGGTTGTAATAAAATGTATAGGTATTACTAACCAACGAGAAACTGTTATAATATGGGATAAAGAAACTGGCAAACCTTTATACAATGCAATAGTGTGGTTAGATACAAGAGTAGAAAATCTTGTTACGGAATTTTCTAAAAAGTATAACAATGATTATTTTCAGAAAAAAACGGGTACATATTTTAATACATATTTTAGTGCTTTTAAAATATTATGGTTAATAAAAAATAATAAAACTATAAAGGAAAAGGTAAAAAATGGTACAGCTATGATTGGAAATATAAATACATGGTTGATTTATAATTTAACTAAAGGAAATTGTTATACAGATGTAACAAACGCATCTCGAACACTTTTAATGGATATCAGTACATTACAATGGGATCCAGAAATGTGCAAAATGTTTGGTATTACTAACATGTATGCTTTACCCGAAATAAAATGTAATTGTTATAATTTCGGTTTAGTAAAATCAGAAAAAGTGCCAGATTATTCAAATGTTCCAATTACTGGTTGTATAGGTGATCAACAAAGTGCATGTATAGGTCAAGCAATTTTTGATGAAGGAGAAGCAAAGTGTACATATGGAACAGGTGTTTTCTTATTAGTTAATACAGGAAATAAAATCGTATATTCTTCATGTGGATTAATCACAACAGTTTGTTATAAATTTAATGACGATGATAAACCAAATTATGCTCTTGAAGGTTCAATAGGTACAGCTGGATCAGGCGTATCGTGGCTAGAAAATGTTAATTTAATTAAAGACACATCTGAAGTAAATGATATTATGGAAAATTGTAAAGACACCGAAGGAGTTGTATTTGTTCCAGCTTTTGGTGGTTTATTTGCTCCAAGATGGAGATCAGATGCTAGAGCATGTATAAGTGGCATGTCTTTTAATACAAGCAAGGCGCATATTGTTAGAGCCTTGCTAGAAGGTATAGTTTTCCAATTAAGTG
This sequence comes from Plasmodium berghei ANKA, assembly GCF_900002375.2. Taxonomy (NCBI): domain Eukaryota; phylum Apicomplexa; class Aconoidasida; order Haemosporida; family Plasmodiidae; genus Plasmodium; species Plasmodium berghei. Next base: position 2,439,498 of record NC_036171.2, read on the forward strand.
AAATCGTAAATTCACTAACATCTGATATGGATATAGAAATGATTCATCTTTTGAGATGTGATGGAGGAATGACTAAAAATAAAGCATTTATGCAATTTAATGCAGACATATTAAATACAAATATTGAAGTATCCAAATATAAAGAAGTAACGGCTCTTGGTGCTGCTGTATTAGCTGGTTTAGGAGTTAAACTGTGGAAGGATTTAGATAGTGTTAAAAGTTTAATAAGAAATAAGGAATATACATTTAATTCCAATATGGACGCTAAGAGTCGAAGCAAGAAAATTAAAGAATGGAATAAAGCCGTTAATAAAGAATTGCTACAATCATAATCTTTATCTCATTTTTATTTTTGTTGTTTCCAATTTGAATTGGATTGTTTCTAATTTGTTTATATATTTTATTACTTTTTTAATGTAAACATATTACCGCTTATTTATCTATCATTTTATATTTTCCCCGTATTTCGTCATTTATTGCATTGTAATATATATATAACATTTTACAATTTATATACTTTGACGAGTTATAATTATGGGGAATATATATATATGCTGTTATAATAGTAATGATAGTATCAATAAAAACGTAAATATAATAATAATAATAATAATAATAGTAATGTAGTAATAAGTCATCGATGTGGAAAACGGAGAACATTGTGTTGTTAAAACACATGCTTAATTATTAAGGCATTATATGAAAGCGTAAACAAAAAATATAATTAAGTGTATTTCTATACTTATCTGGGTATATTTCCCTAATGCTGCACATAAGTACATAAACAAATGTATTAAAATATACATACGTTTTCATGTGTTAGACAAACTGAAGTTAGAGAGTAAATTAATTTTAATTGCGGAATGACGATTACATATAATGTAGGCAATTTTGTTTTTAATATTTTCTATCTAAAAAAATTGCATAGTTAATATGCTATCTTCAACTTGTTTAATGATAATATATTTTTTATTATAAATTGTGTGGTTTAATATTCATTTTAAATTCCGTAATATTAAAATGTATTATCATTTTGTTACATATATATTTATTTTACTATTATTTATTTTTTTGTTATTAAAGAAACACGTAAACAAATTTAAATAACTTTTAATAACTTATGGAGTTAAATTAATATTTTCCTAAATGTATAAAGGGATAATTAAAAGTATATTTCGTGGCATTACAATAAATGGGAACTGTTATATGTATGTAATATATAATATTTATATGTAAAATGATAATAATAAATAAAAAACCAAGGGGAATGTTTCCTACATATAAATAAAAAAATTATAGTGTGTGAAAAATTAATTGGCAAAAACACTTAAAGTACATTTGTATATTGTGAAAAAAATATAGATAAATATAAAATCAATGTAGTATAAAATTAACATTGTAAAAAATTAGGAATTTTGGAAAATAATTTTGTTACATATATATATGGAAACACCGAGGGAATTAGAATTTTTCTACATATGCAGTGTTATGTTGAGGTGTGGAGAAATAAATAAGAGATTTCAACAATAAGGTAAAAATATTGAATTTAATTTCTTTTGTTTTTTGGCACACACACGCCTATTCAAAAATTTTTAAATTATGTTTTTTTATTTGCTTTACTTTCATGGGTAACAATGGTTTATCTATTTTTATTTACCGTGACTACAAAATTGTATGTTATAAATACTATTTTTTTGCAACAAAACAAAAAATACCATCTATTAAATATTTATTGAATATATTTGTAATATTGATAAAAAAATAAAAAATATAGTACGGTTGTATATATATATATTAAAGAAAAATTTAATGTTCATTAATGTATATATAATTGAAGGATGCACGAATACAAAAACATAAAAAATGGAAGTTATATTTTAGTAATGTAAATAAATAAATATATATATTACAAAATATTAATTTTAGTTAGTTTTAACTAATATTTAATCATTAATTTTTATGAACAAATTTTTTTCTACATTTTTTTTTTTTACAACCAACACTTAGAATTTTTTTTTATTAACAAATCATAATTTTAGTTGCGTGTACTATTTATTAGCTATTTTGTTAATGTTATAAAAAAAAAGTTAAAAATATATATGTATTGGAGATTAATATAGTAACTATAATTTTTAATAAGGCAACACGCTAATTTTTATATGTTATATATATATATATATTTTTTTTTTGAGAATTGTTCTTGCCTATTTAAAAAAATATCGATAAAAAAAAGCCATAACAATTAAAATTTTTTTTTTAATATAATATTTTTCATATTTATTTTATTTTTTCCATTTAAAAAAGACGTTGTGTAAGTGAACTCTTTTGTTATTTCGTTATACTATATTCATTATTTTATTTTATTTATTTTTTGTATTATTTATTTATTTATTATTTTTTTGTTTATTATTTTTTTGTTTATTGTACAACATCGCTGAATAAATCAATAAATAGTTACTAGAGTTTTGTTGGAAAAAAAATATATATAATGATATTTTTCCAAATAGACAGCAATGTCCTATAAAAACATAAAAAAGTAGACATTTTAAAAATATATAAAATAAGAATATAGCATATTAGAATTAAGTATACTAATTTGTTTTAATATTATATATATGTGTGTATGTATGTGCGTATCTTTGTACATTGGGTGCACAGTTGAATGCTTAAGATATCCATTAACTGCTGAATTATCAATATGCTGAAAAATACCATAAAAATAAATAGAACAAAGCGAGAACAAGTAAAAAATCTTTTATTTTCGTTATTTTGTTAAGATATTTATCAATTATTTTCTCATAATTTATCTATATTTTTTGAGAATCCATTTAGTAATATTTTATACCATTTTTAAAAATTCTTTTATAGAGTAGGGCATTATTAGAAAAAAAATTGTCGAAAGATTCTGTTACGTCTACAAAATTTTGCGTAATAATAATAAATGCATGTATAATAAATATTTATATTTTTATATATGGATAAATCATAAGGGCGTAGCGCGGGTTTATCTTTTAGCATTACGCTTTTCTCCTTTTTTGCATATATGTCATTTAAATTTTGATAAATTTATAATAATATTTTTACATTTTTATAGGATTCATCTGAAGATCGAGAAGAAGATTCAAACAGTAGCAACAACATTAATTTAAATATATTGAAAAAATCAAATAACACAAAAATTTCAAATGCTGATAATACTGATTCATTTATTCGTAGCAGTAAGTCGCATTTGAAAAGTTTTTCTGCAAAATCTAATAAAAAAAATTCATATAAATTAAATAAAGTGATTGAATTGAATAAGAACAACGATATAGTTTCATATAATAACATAAAACAAGAACATTCGAAAAGAGAAGGCACCAATTTAGGTGATAGTATAATTTATGATCAGATAGAAAATAATAACTTTGGAGTATATAGTGGAAAGCCTCAAGAAGGTATAAACAATCAAATACAAAGTGAAAATCAAGTAGTATCTAATTTTAAAGAAAATAATAAAATATTTCTGAGGAAAGTAGCAGATATACCAAGTGGCGGGAACATAACAAATTTATCTCATATAACACCATCTGAAAAAGGCAACTTGATAAATACTGAAAATAATTTACGTAGTGATATTATTGTTAATAACAAATTGCCATATCCGTATTATGATAACAAAAGTAATTATTTAAAAAACGAATTAGATTATTGCAATATACCTGATACATTTAAATCATCTTCTATTATTGGTGCAAATTATAATACCACCAATTTGTATAATGATAGTTACTTAGAAGCTATTCACAAAGAAAGTTTGAAATTTTTTATGAATAATAATTTGAATATACACGAAAATAATTTCAATAATTACACTAACAGTTTAAACCCATATACGTTTGGTAATTACAATAACTACAATTTGCCTACATATAATAATAGCAATTTTAGCAATAATTTGAGCAGTGCTACGAGTAATAATTTTGATTTATATGGACATAATAATTCATTAATTAAGGAAAAATTTACCGCACCGCATTCAAATTTTAATAATATAGAAAATAAGTATAAAGATATAGAAGCATACAATAAGCCTTTAAATGAGTTATATAGTAACCCACATATAACGAATGAAATGGACTTTACAAATATGTATAATAGTTATACACCAATAGACAATAATAACACCAAAAAAGTTATTGATAATTCAAATTACATAATTAATGGAAGTACATCATTACCTATGTCAAATTTAGGGGCATCTAATTTTGGGATTACAGCCCCTGGAAATGTTTACGATAATAAAATAAATTTAGATGTGTATAATAATAATAGTAATGATCAGCATATTAATGCGAATGAAACCAAAATTTTAGAGCATATTAATAATGAATCTAGTAATTGTATGATTAAGGAACCTATAGTAGAAAGCGAAAATAAATTATTAAAACCTACAAATACAATATTGGAAAATGAAATGAGAAAAAATGATGTTACAGTATCTGAGCAAGTTAGTTCTCACACTGACTATTCCAGAGCAACTCACAGTTCGCACGTTGTTGATAAAAAAATAGTGCATGAAGGGTTTGAAACTATAAAAATCCCCAAATATCGTGAAGTAGAAATAGTTGAGAAAATTGTTGAGATTCCAGTAGTACACAAAGTTAACAAATATGTGAATAAATATGAAATTAAAGAAGTAGAAAAGGTAGTAAAGAAGCCAATTAACAAATATGTTGAAACTAAAATAGAAGTGCCTGAATTACATTTTCAAGACAAAATAGTTGAAGTTCCTGAATTACAAGAAGTTGTAAAGATTGTAGAAAAGGAAGAGGTGAAAGAAAGACTTGTATATAAGAATAAAATTGAAACAAAAATAATACCAAAATATATTGAAGTTCCTGTAATAAAAATAGTCAACAAATATGAAAGTTACGATGATATAGGTGAAGTTATAAAAACAGTGCCAGTAAAGAAAATAGTGGAAATACCAAATGAAGTAATAAAAAAAGTTAAAATTCCTATTAAAAAAATAATTGAAGAACCTAATTATGTCCCAATAATTAAATATAGAGATATTCCAATAGAAAAAATTAGATATGTTCCTAAAGTCCAAACAATTGAATTAGTAAAAAATATTCCTAAAATTATAGATATTCCAGTTCCAGTAAAAGTTCCCAAAATAAAAATAATAGATAAACCAGTTTTCGTAAATAAATATGTTGATAGACCTGTAGTTGTACCTGTTTCAAAAACAATTAAGCCAATATATAAATATGAAGGTAAAAAGGTGATAGAAATACCTATACATAAGCCTTACATTGTTACACACGATACAATTGTTCCTAGGTATGTTGAAAATGATATGCGTAATGGTAGATGCGAAGTATATGCTAGAAGATTAGACATAAATTCGTTGAATCCAATAATAAGAAATGAATTATTTAATACAGTAAATAAAAACAACTTTAATTTACAAAGGTCAATGAGTGCAAGTAATCTTTTAGGAAATAGAAAATATATTGGTGACATTTTCTATTCATCTAACAATATAAATTTTAATGGAATAAATAAAATTGATAGCAATACATTATTGCCAAACAAATATTCTAAATTAAATTTCGACAAAAAATGTGATTATGCTTATAATACAGGTGTACGAAATAATATGAGATATGCTCCTGGAACCATGTCTCGAAATAATAATATACATGCTAATCAAAATTCGAATGGATTACAATTTTCGAAAAGTTTGAATAATAATAATAATAATAATATAGGGATTAGAAATAATGTTTTTTTTAACTTTTCAAAAAATATTTGTCATTCTAGTAACCCAATAAAAGGCAGCAATAACAGTGGCATCGGGATTCCTATGTTTAATTCAAATGAAATAATTGTCAAAGGTAAAAATAAAAGCAATGTTATTAATGGTAGAGATAGAAGTGGCTTAGAAATAAATGGTTTTAATTCGTCGAATAAATTACATAGTGACAATAGTGGAAAAAATTTGAATTTTAATCACAATTCTCAATTTAACAAAAGTATGGGGAGCAATAATTATGGATATATAAACGATATGGCGAATAAATTTAAGAATGAAGAACAATTATATAAGTACCAGTCAGATACTCGAGAAAATATAAGAAGCAATGGTTACAGAAGTATGAATAATTCCAATAGTATACCCCCATCAAGAAATCTAAGCCCTAGTGTCGGATCTGTTGATGGAATTAGTACATATGTTGTTGAATATTTAGGAGATGATGAAAGAAAAATTAGCGATCGTAGTTTTACTAATGAATTAAATAACAATATGACAGAAAATATAGGTAGCAATTATTCGTTTAGTGGTGATATGCGTACATAGGAAAATGAATGATTTTTCTAGTTCATGGATGAAAATAGAAATAGAAATAGAAATACGTGGAAAAAAAAGAAAAAAAAATTCAGAAACATTATAATATATTAAGTGGTAGTTGTTTAAATATGGATATTGATTTTTTTTGTCAGTGTTAGAATGGATTGTGGGTGAAATGAGGTTTCTTTGTTTTAGTGCGTTTATTTCGTTAATTTTGTGATTTTTTCGTAACTGTTCTGAGAATTAAATGCTATTATAATGCAAAAGAAATGTTGCATAGAAATAGCGTAACCGATTTTGTGATTTTAGTAAAGTTTGACAAGAACAAGATGGGGTTTAAATTTTTGTGGCTTAATTTAATTTGTTTTGTATATATATATACAATAAATAAGTATATATTTTACTTTGTTCATATGCCAATTTGTTATAGTGTATAATTAAAATGTTTTTTTATTTATTGTGTGCCAAAACAACATGCATAGAAATCGTTTTTTACTTTAGCTAATTTTCGAAGATAATAATGTGTATGCACTCAATTATATATATTAGTGAGATATTCAAACATTTTTACATGCATTTTTTCCTTTTGTGGTAAGTACGGAATATGGTACTTATATTTATTGACTTTACTCATTACTAACTAGTTGTGAATATATAAATATAGAAAATAAGTCGATACTATATTCGATTGAGACTCGAAAAATTAAATAATTTCAAAAAAAAAAATTTAGCCTTTTTAAAAAATTAAATTTCTAACGAAAAAAAAATGATTATGTAATTTTTCTTATACATAAGATATTATTTATACCAAATATATTTTGTATATATTATAGATGAAAAAATATATAGAAAGATTATATATATTTCGGCTTGCGTAATTATGAGAAAATTTTAGCTTAATGGTTTGTATAATATAAATAAAACTAAGTATTTTTTTTAAAAGTTTGAAATAATACATAAATGTCGATGTTTATGTTAAAAATTTAATAGTTATTTATCAGTGTAAAACATGAAATTGTGTAACAATGATGTATGAATATAAAAAAAATTAATTTATTGCTTGAATTTATTATTTCTTCGTTATAAATTTTTAAATATGAAAAAAATTTCAAAGTACATTACTATTATTGCTATATTATTTTTAGCTCGATTTCTATGTATTAAGGAAAAAAAAACAGGTATAATTTTTTTTTTCGTGCTTTTACTATATATATAATTATATTAGTATGGGTCTACATAAAATAATTTTTAATGTTAATTTTGATTAAAAATTATTATTGTTTTATATATCTTTTATTATTTATATTTTAGATTATTAATTATTTTTTTATTGTTTTTGCTTGCTTTACCAAATATATAATGAGAAAAATAATATTTTTAATCGTTATAGTGTTATCCTTTTTAGGATTAATACAAAATAAAGGTAGAACCCCGAACAGAAATTCTAAAATAAAAAAATTACCAGTAATTAAAGATTCTACCAAATTGATAAGTATTATAGATAAAACACCTACAAAGCAATATATAACTTATGTTTATCACAGTTCTATTTGCTCTTATTGTTCTTTAATAACGGATGCTTTAAAAGATAATGAGCATGTTAAAATGATAAAGATTAATGACGATAGTAAATTAGAAGATTTGATAAAAACAGATAAACCTATTGTTGTTATATTAAAAAATATAAATAAGGAAGATTCAGTTGAGAGAAGTAAATTTTATTATGAGTTACAAAAAAAGGGAGGTAAAGTTCGTGTTCCTGCTTTAGAAATAAATAATCACATAATGTATGAGTCTAAAGAAATATTAGCATTTTATAAGCATTTACTTAGTAAATTTGAGAATTGAATGATTTAAATTATTTATATAATTAATTTTAAAATTATATTTATAAGGTGTAGATAAAACAAAAAAGTAATTGGTAGCTGAATAAAAAATGTTGAATTTTTTGAACATATAATGAATGTGTGAAGTGAGAAGATAATAAAATTTATTATATATTACAGAATTAAACAAATTATAACTTATTAATATCATTATTTTTCAGTATATAGGATAGAGAAAAAAGACGAAATATATTAAGTTTTAAGTAAATAGAAATGAAGAATTATGGAAAGTTTGTATTACTTTATGTATAAATATGGTCAGATTTCTCATTATTTCAATTTTTTTATTTTGTTGATTTTTTGTATAGTTTATTATTAATTAAAATATTTTCTATAAATTTAATTTATTAAAATAAAATGAAAAAAATAAATGTTCATGCTATATATAATGCAATTGTTAATTTTAATGTATATTTGATATTAACATTGCCTTCATTGTTATATATAGATAAATAATTTATTAAAAATTATTTAGAACTGTTTATGGAAGTAGTATATATATATATATATATATATGAGTAATATATTTTTCTAACTTAATATATTATGTTCATTGTACAGATATATATTTGTTTGTATATTTTTGATTACTATTTTGATAATTTTTTTAAAATAATAACGCTCGTATGTTGTTATTTTTCTTTCAAAATTTAACTCCATATTGAAAAAAACAAATTTCCTAACGATGATAAATTTTATATATTTATAATAAAAATAATAATTGTAGTGTATTGTTAAGGAAGTGAATAAGTGTGTATATAAATATATGCATTCATGAACATTTTTCCAATTTTGTTATATTCTTAAAATTAAAAAAAAATGACAAGTTCTACTAAAAAAATATAAGATTTCAAAGATTGTGAGAAATATGACACACATATATATATAATGTGAAAAAAAATGCATTTTTACAATATCATGGTAATTTGGATGAAAGAGTAAAGCTTTCAACATTGCACAGAAAAAATAATAAATCGTTTAAATAAGAAATAAGCATTTTATAAGTAATATTCAAAACAAATTGGTTATATGAGAAAGAACGAAATAAATATGTTAAAAAATAATTTAATTTAATTCAATTTAAAATGACATGAGTTTTCTTACCATCCATATTTGTCATTTGTTGTTCGACGCTTATTGTGATTAACCTTTTGCAATATTTCATACTCTTTTTCAACTGCTTCTTTAGCTAGCCAATTAATTTGATGTTTTCGTTTTTGATTTTTTCCATGAATAATAACTTTATCAAATGTATTATTTGCTGGATTATAGACTTTTGTTTTTATGTCATATTTTTTACTTTTTTTTTCTTCTTCTACAATTGTAGGTTTCCAATCTTTTAATATTTCTTTTTGATTTATTACTGGAATATTTTTAAACTCGGCATTAATTTTTTTATTATCTTTTGAAAAATATTGACTATTAAATAATTTATCAAAATTTTTATTTACATTTATTTGGTAAGTACTATTTATTGGTTGAGCATAGTTTGGGAAAGTGGAATTATATGTGCCTGTGTGTAAATAAGGGTTACTATAAATTGTATTACAACTACTGTTATAGTTTTGTTGATAATTCTGAAGATGATTATTATTTGGAAAATTTGTGGAATAATTATAATTTTGATATAATATATTATTAGGATAAGTTTGATATGTATTGTTCATATTATTCAATGGGATTGGGGTATTATTATAATTTGCGTTATATGAATTTTGTAAATTTGTCATATAATTTTGATTTGTTTTATATATTTCTTTATTAACATTAGGATTAGTGTTTGTATTTTTATCATCGTTTATTTTATTATATTCATGATTTTCTATTTTTGTATCGTCTTTGATTGAATTATTTTGATTTGTTTCTTCTATACTATTTTTGTTAATATTTTCATTATGTTTTGTATTACTGGATATATTATGATCAGTGTTTTGAGAATCATCACTACTTTCGCTACTACTCGTTGTGTTTTTAATTTGAGAATTAATTTTTTCGTCATTTTCAATAAATATATTTTGTTTTACTTGGTCATTTTGTTCATCACTAGAATCATAATATGCCAATAAACTTTCTAAATTTTTTTGTGATTCTATAATATTTGGCTGTTTTGTGATGAATTTGGTAATTTCTGTTTCCTTTATTTTGTCTTCATTATTATTTATACCTTTTGTTTGATATATATTTTCAGTGTTATTTTGGCTAGCCATTTCATCATGTGTTTTATCATTTTTTTGAGGGGATTCTTGGTGTTTGTTTTTTAAATTATTTCCTTCTTTAATTTGTTCATTTTCTAATTTATTTGTATTTTTTTGAGTTTTGTCAATTTTCTTTCCATGTTTAGCCATACTTCATTTTTTTAATTAAAAATAGAATATTTAAATAATATTTTTTTTATATAACTTGGATAAAATTCAAATGTTTTTTTTTATGATTATATGTATGTATGGATATTCCGATAAGTATACCTTATTTATATGTTATTTAATTTTTATGCATATTTTGTAGTAATAATATATATTTTTTCTTGCATAAAAATAGGATTATTAATTAAGTACACTTCATAGCTATTTTTCTTTTTTTTAACATTCTATATTAATTTGAAAAATAAAAATTTTATTTACTTATGAAATTATTATCAGCACAAACAATATGAGATTGTTACTTTTTTGATTAGCTTGTTTATACATTATATATTTTGTTCTTTTTTGGTATTTGTTTTTTCTATTTTTGTTTTTTTTTTGTGTTATAATGCTTTTAAAATTGGTCTTGTTTTTCACAATTAATATTTTTTTTATACACACAAAATGTAATTCATATTATATAAGAAGAAAATTTTTTGAGAATTTATTTTTCTTAAATTATAATTCAAACAATTTAAATAACTTTGATATAGATGGTAATAAGAAAATAAAAACCCTTGGTAAGAAAAAGAATTTTGTCATAAAATTAAAAAGTAAGGAATATAATGAAATATACCAAAATAGTAGAAGAAAATATAAATATATAGATAAGAAATTTCCAGCATGTTTTTTTTTAACTAATGGGAGAGAGCGAAATAAACTGGACATACAATGTGATGAAGACAATCATCATAAATGGTTTTATATTTCTGGAAAATATAAAAATAAAAAGGATAGTTTAAATATAAACAGCCGAATTTATTCGGGAACATTTGATAGTATTTTTAAAGAAAATTTTAATGAAAATGATAGACTAAAAAAAAGTGAACTAATATCAATTCTAGCATGTATATGTACAAATATAGTAATCCAGTATTTAAAAATAAAAGAAGAAAAAAAAATGGAAAATTTTGATTACTCTTTTGATTATAGTGTTATGAACATATTGAAGTTGGTAAACTTTGAATATGATGTTAATGAAGAAATTGAGAAAAAAAAAAAAAAAAAATATAAAAAAAAAAAAAAAGAATATATAGATAAAAGATATAGGACAAATGATAATGCTGATTTTGAAAACAATAAAATAGATAATGAATACACAGAAGAAGTAAATATAAATATAGACAATAAAAATACGAAAGAAGAAGATGAAAGATTAAATGAGTATATTAAAAAGTTAGAATATAACACGCTAGAATTAACTGAAATAGAACCATATATCGATTTATTTTTTGGAAAAAAAACTTATAAAAATATTTTTATAAAGCATAATATTGATATACAAAAAATATACAAGGTTTTAAATGAAGCACTTTTTGATAAATGTAAAGAAAAGGAAAACGTTATACAACTTCAAAAATTTGTTGAAGAAGAAGAAAAAACCTTAAAAAAAAAAAAAATTAATGTAAGAAATGCAAAAACATTTAATGATTATATGCACAATTTTAATGCTTTAGAAGAGAAACGAAATATTGAGGAAGTGGAAAATATACTTTATGATGATATGAACAATTTAATGGAAAACGAAACGATTATTAATGATGATATTGTAAAGAATAAAGAAAAGAAAAAAAAAAAAAAAAAAAGAGAAAATAGCCAAATTACAAAATGGAAGAAGGAAAATAAATATGAAGGAAAACTCGAGTTAGACTCTTCAAGTGATGGCGATGATGATGATGATGGAAATTGGGAAAATGAAAATGAGGAAACTGAAAATGAGGAAACTGAAAATGAGGAAAATGAAAATAGGGAAAATGAAAATAAGGAAAATGAAAATGAGGAAAATGAAAATAGGGAAAATGAAAATAAGGAAAATGAAAATGAGGAAAATGAAAATAGGGAAAATGAAAATAAGGAAAATGAAAATGAGGAAAATGAAAATAGGGAAAATGAAAATAAGGAAAATGAAAATGAGGAAAATGAAAATGAGGAAAATGATGATAATTATGAAAACAAAAACGACGAAAAAATAAATTCTCTTTCATACATTTTAATAAAAAATTGTAACAATTTAGAGAAGGAAAAAAACGAAGATCAAAAAGAAGATAAAAGTGATATAATTTTAATAAAATTTATTTATGATAATAAGTATAAATGTGAATTTAGAACGGATATAGGTGTTATAGTATATGACATGGAAAATGATCATTTTGAAAATCTGGATAAAATAAAGATGATAAATATAGGAAAGGAATGCAATGATAATATTATTATTAGTGGGGAAAATAAAGTATGTGAAAAAAATGAATTAAATGACGATAGTCTAAAGTTTATAGAAAAAATAAACTTATACGAATTATATTCCCTTCCATATAAAAAACGATATAAGAAAAAACAGAGAATAATAAAAGAAATAAATAAAAAAATAAATTATGACAATGTGGAAGAAAACGATAAGAAAGTATTGTTATACACATATTTAAGAATATGGAATGATGATTTACATTTTTATGAATTAAATAAATTTGATATTAAAATGTTTGAAAAGGATAAAAATAACGGCGAAGAAATTGATGAAAATATATCTTTGAATGGAAAAAAAAAATACAATTTTTTTCGAAATTATAATTATTCAGATAAAGAAGAAATATTAATTACAAGTGGCACATACAACAAAATAATTAGTAGCGAAAAAAATTTAGAAAAAAGGAATAAAAATATTTACGATTTATTAAGTAATGATGAAAATTTCTTTAATGATGATTTTATTTCATTTAATTTAAATTTATATATAAATAATAGAAAAGTAATAAACAATATTGAAGATTTAATAAACATTTTAAAATCGTTTAATTGCTATTTTAGCAAAAATATTTTAAATTATTTAATAAAAATAAAAAAAGAAAAAAATGAGTTTTTGTTTTTATCCTATAAACAATTTTTAAATAATTATACGTTTAATGAAGAGGATGAATTATTTAGTGTAAATAAAATTTTGGATAAATGTCGAATTGAGAATAGGTATATTAATTTATTTGGGAAAGATGAAAATGGAAATTATAGGAATAATAGATTTTCAAAATTATTTGTATTTCCTATAGCATCAAAATATAGGTTAAAGAAATATAAATTTATTAAAAATGTTAAATTGAATATATTTGATACTCGAAAAGGGATGAATTTTTGTGGTGAAAAACGAAGAAATGGTACTTCTATTTATTCAATCATTGATGATAATAAAAAAAACAAAAGAAAAAATCGAGAAAAAAATATGAAAAAAAATGAAAATAATTATATTACACAATTAATGGAAGATTATGATACAGATTTTAGTAAAAAAATAGATAATGAATTGATAAATTTTGAAAATATTAATAACATTATAGAATTAAAAGATGGAAATAAAGAAAATATTGAAAAAGAAAAAAACAATTCTTATTCAAATGATGATAAAAAATTTGTACAAAATGAAAAATCAAATATTGTGAAAAAATCTTATTTCAAAAAAATGATAGAAAAACAAAAAAAAATAAATGATTTTTTGAGTTTAGAAAATATGAAGGGAAATATAAAAAAGCATATTAACATTGTAGATTTAGATGGCGCGATTAAATATTTTACTAATGAAGAACAAGCAGGTGGGAAAAACAAAAAATTTGATAGCATCAATAATATTAATGATGAAGAAGAAAGAAAAGAATTTAATTACAATAAATCCCAAGATATTGTTGAAGGAATAAATAAAATGGAGGAAATCGAACTTGATGAATCTATAAAGAAAATGTTACAAAATAATAATATGCATAGATTAAATACAATAGAAACTGAAAATAAGATAAATATTGAAAAAAAAAAAGAAGAAAAAGAAAAAATTAATAACTTTTTTAAGGATATGAAAGCACAGGTAAAAATAAGTAATGATACGTGTGTAGGATGTGGTATATCATTTCAAACGATAGACAAAAAAAGATTGGGATATTTAAGAAATCATATATATAAAAAAGTAATAACTGATGAAGAAAATTCAGATAAAGATAGTATACTAAAAGAAATATATGAAGTAAATGAAAATTTTGACGAAAATAAAAAATTTGAAGAAAATGTTGACTTAAATTATAAGCTAGAATTTGAAGAAATTATAAAATCAACAAAGAAATATATTCAAAAACAAAATGAAAAAAATGAAGAGATCGAAATAAATGAGCAAGATAAAAAGGGAGAAATTTTCAATGATCATTTAATAAATAATAAAGCTATAAATAACACATCAATGAATTGTCTAGAAGAAGGGATAATGAAAGATGGAGAAAGTGAAATAGTGGATAATAAACCATATATATGTGAAAGATGTTTTGATTTGAAATATAAAAATAGGATAAAAAACAACTTAATAATTAACTATAGTAATAAAAATGAAATAAGTGCACATGATTTTGAAAAATATGTTATAAATATATTTAAAAAGAAATGCTTTATTATATATATAGTTGATATTTTAGATTTATATATATATTCCAATTTACAAAAATTATTTAAAATTTATAAAAAACTTCACTCAGATAAAAAAAAAGTTGAAGGATTTTATTTTTGTATTAATAAAATAGACCTATTAAAGGGCTATAAAGAATTTACTGTTAAAACCTATATTCATAATTTTTTGAAAAATCATAAAATAAACATATTATTTAATAATATATTTTTAATAAGTGCAAAAACTGGATATAATGTGAAAAAATTAATATACACTGTTTATGTGCGAAGTAAAAATGCTTTTATGAAAAAAAAAAAAAAAAAAAAAAAAGAAAACTCTGAAGATTTTCCATTATCAGAAGATAGTGATGAAGAAATTAGCAAACAAAATGAAGAGGCTGTGGTGGGTGAAAATGAGGAAACTGGAGATCAGAATGAGGAATATAAAGATTTTATGAGCGAATTATATGAAAACGATAAAAATGAAAATGAACATATTTTGAAAGAACATGGAAGAAAGAAAAAAAAAAGAAATCCCAAAAATGTGAATCTATACATAGTAGGTAATGCAAATAGTGGTAAATCTACACTCATAAATTATTTACTAAAAAGTTTAACAAAGGAAAAAAGTAAAAATATGAATAGTAATAATAACTTTTTAATTAGTAACAGTATTATACCAGGTACAACATTAAAAAATATAAAAATAAAATTAAATAACAATTTAACAATAAATGATACTCCTGGTATAATTTCAAATAATTCGATTTTGTCATATTTAAATTTTGACGAAATGAAATATGTAGTTTGTACAAAACTGAAAAAAAAAATTCCTTCAATTTATATTAATGAAAATGATTATATATTTATTGGCGGGATAGTATATATTAATATTTTAAATATAAAAAAATATTATTCTATTATGTCGTTTTTTATGTCTGATAAAATTCCAATTATAAAAAGAAAAAGATTTTCAAAAGATCCAAAAGAATTTTTGAAGAAAAAAATACAAAGTGGATATATTTATCCACCATTTTCAGTTGATAGATTTAATGAAATTAGTGATTTTAAAAAATGTCATTTTAATATAAATAATCCATATGTAAATACAGATAATAGTAGTTATGATATACATATTCAAGGATTGGGTTGTATTACTTTTTATTCTTTTCAAAATATCGAATTTGATTTATATACACTAAAAAATGTTGATGTGATCGGAAGGCCATCTTTAATGCCTTATCACAAAAAATATGGAATGCTCGATTTTTCAGTAAAAAAAAAAATATAAGTTGGATATTTTTAATAAAATTAACACAATAAGGGTGTATAAAATAACATAGTAACACATTTATAGTGTTATGGGTATATTGTTTTTGTATGTAATTATTAAAATGGGAAATATCCCAATAATTTTTATTTCCCTCATAAATGCCCATATTATTTTGTTAATTTTTGTTACATATTCATATATATTTTTATAATTCTTTATTTTGGTTTATACAAGTTATTAATTTTTTTTAATCATTTTTCAAAAAATTGTGTGAGTGTATATAATACGCATAGATATTAATGCATGCAGATATATTTATATGAATATGTTTTATGAGCTTATTCACGCATTTTGTGCATTGGTGAATATAAGCTTTTATTTTTTTCAATTTTAACCAAAACATAAAAAATACAATAAACAATAAAATATAAGAAAAAAATATAATTTTTTATAAACAAATTTAGGTAGTAAATATGTGTGCGTATATACACATAGGAACTATATAACTAACAAATCAGTATAATGAAAAACATATATAATTTTATAAAAATGGCAAATTATATTTATTAACAAAAAAATAAATAAAATATGGATAATTTATGAAATATGTTTGCATAATTATTTAAAATTATAATTTTTTCTTGACATTAAATTACATTATTTTTTGAGTTGTAGAATTCTTTATATGCTTCATTTTGATTCATAAGTTCAGAATGTTTGCCTACATAAATATTTTGTCCAGAAAAATAAATAATTTTATCCATATTTTGTAAATTATCCATTAAGTGAGTAATGAAAAAAGTAGTTTTTCCATAGCATAATTTATGTAAAGCTTTTTCTATTAATTTTTTATTTTCATTATCTAGATTACTAGCATGTTCATCGAGAATAAGAATTTTTGAATTTTTTAAAAAAGATCTGGCTATACATATTCTTTGTTTTTCACCAATTGATAATTTAGTACCTCTTTCACCAACAATAGTATCATATTTATTTTCCATAGTTAATATTTTATCATGTAATTCAGATTTTATTGATGCTTCAATCATTTCTTTATCAGTACATTGAAAATTTCCATATTTGATATTATAAGAAATAGTATTATTAAATAATATAGTATCTTGAGGTACTATAGATATATTTTTTCTTAGTGTATACAAATTGATATTTTGTATATTTTTATTATCTATATATATATTTCCTGATTCGATTTCATAAAATTTTAATAGTAATTTTGTTAATGTGCTTTTTCCTAATCCGCTTTTTCCTACAATTGCCACTTTTTCCCCATCATTAATATGACATGAAAAATTTTGAAAAATATAATTATTTGTTGTTTCTGAATTGTTAGTATCAAAATGGGTATTAACATTGTTGGCTATATTTTTTTTGAGCTCGTTGTTTAGATTGTTTTTAATTTCTGGATTAATTTTATTAGCATTTTCAATTGTATATAGATCATTATTTGGTTTTGTTTTCTCCGATTTTGTTTTAAATTTAGAAAAAAGGGCAACAGTGTAATTCCAAATGGATTTTATCATTCCGGGATTTTGTTTGATGTTATGGATTGATTTAGTATTTGTATCGACATGATTTATATTTTTTGTGAAATCAGAATGTTCATTCATTTGTGGGTATTTAAATGTAACATTATTGAAAATAATATTTCCTTTTTGAATATTATATTTATGACCATGATTAATGGATTTCATTTTTCTTATGAGTATTTTAATCATACACTCGATATCTACTAAACTTAATTTTGTTTCTCGATAAATAGTTCCGAACATATTTAATGGCATAGCTAACTGAAACAATAATGTATTTACTAATATTAGATAACTAAATGGGAAAACATCATTTGCTATATTTAAATAAGTTAAATATAAACATAAAAATAGATTAAAATTAAGAATCATTTGTTGTCCTAAATTTAGAAAAGATAAAGATTTTTGAACATTTATTGCTTCCTTTTCATATATTTTTTGTTCTTTTATAAATTTATTTAATTCGTGTAATTCATTGGTATAATATTTTACTTGTTCAACATTTTGTATAGAATCTAGAAATATGTTAAAAGTATTTTGTTCTGACTTATTCATATTTTTTCTAATAATAGTTCTTCTTTTTGTTACTAAAGTTGTGAATAATATATATAATAGCATATTAATGCATGTAACAGCAGAAACACTATAATGTATTTTATATGATAATATATATAAATAAAGAATAAATTCTAAAATAATTGGAATAATTTGAAATACTATTACATTTAACAAGTTTGTAATACTTTTGCATCCTCTATTAAATATCATAGACAATTCTCCATTTTTTTTAGATAATATAAAGTTTAAATTTAAGTTATGAATTTTATAAAAAAATAATTTACTAATAAATGTTGATATCCGTTGGCTTATAGTAGTAAAGACGCTATTCCTTAATTCGTTTAATGTTGATGATAAAACTCGTGACAAAATATATGCTGACAATATAATAACACATGGATCATTTGAAAAGGGTGCATTAAAATAATTGTTAGGTAAGTTTGTTTGTAAATTTACATTTTCAATAAATGAGGATAAAAGGATAGGAGTGTATATTATTGATATTTTTGAGCATATTAAAAAAGCAAAAGAAAGAAATATCTTTGCTTTTAATTCTTTATTTTTAAATATAAAATTTTTAAACAGATATACTAATACTTTTATGTTTATATTTATTTTGCTATTTTTATTTTCATAAATTTTTTCTAAATTATGCAAAAGGGTATCTAACTCCTTTGCATCGATGTTTTCATATTTTCTTGACGGATCGTTGTCTTTTTCATTATTATTATTATTTGTGTAATTATACAATTGAATATTTTTCCCCTTTTCTTCTTTATACTTTATTTCATGATATTGCTTATTTTCGTCATTACTATCTTCATTGTTTTCTTTTCGAGAATGTTTATTGCATTTTTTGTTATGTAGAATAATATTTTCTTCACCGTTTTTATCTAGATTTTTTATTTTAGTTCCAAAATTATTTCGAATGATTAAGGTGTAGAATATTGTATCATTTAATTTTTTGGTGCAAAGAATATTTTTTTGATAAAATATGTTATGTTTGCAGTGATATAAGTTCTTTGTTTTGTTATTCAATTTATTTTGTGTAACATTTTTAATCATAAATGTGTAAACATCATTTAATATTGATGAATCGTCTGTGCAATTAAGTGGATATGTCGATTGTATACTGGGAAAATTTTTATAGATATCATTTTTTGGTGCATATTTGGAAAGGTAGTTAAAGTTGTAATATAATTTGTTATTTGTTTTATTTTTATTTTCTGATAAATTATTTATTAAAATTTTGTTCTTGTTAATAATTGTATTTAAGTTGTTATATATATTATTTATTAATTTTGTTTTTGCTTGTTTTTGAGATATATATGAAGAGAAAAAAACGAATTTATTCTTAATTGGGTTAAAAATATGCGATGTTTGATTTTTCTGGTTAGTGTTACTAATTAATGTAACCAAATAAATATGCTCTGATATTTGATTATTTCTTTTGATATCTTTACAAGATATGAGAAAGTTTTTGTTTAAAGTTGGTAATGCATATTGACAAAAAAAAAGGTGTGATATTTTTGAACTTTTTTTTAAACAGTTATAATTATGCATATTTAAAAAAATATATTTTTCTTTACTCTTATAATTGTATATATGTATTATAAGAAATGTGAAGGTATAAAAACATTGTAGAAAAAAGTAACAAATACTTTTTTAACTCAATTTTGTTTTTTTATTTTTTAAACTATATTCAAAATATTAAAATACTTTGAATAAAGCAATCCCCGAAAAAAAAAAAAAAAATATATATATATATATAACATACAATATATATGGGGAAAATAAGACATTTAATGAGTTATAAAATTGTATATTTTTCCGGTTGCATTTCCCCTGATATTTTCATTGATTATTTTTCTTTTTATATGTGTGAAAAAGTGTCAAAAAAATGACTAGCGAAAAAATATATGAAGCAGTACATTTAAACAAATTAAAAAAAAAATATATGTAATAAAAATAATTAGAAGGAAATAAGCATTTATACATGTAGGCCAGTTTTTATGCAGCCATAAAAATAAATAAAAAAAAAATATTATATATATCTTAATTTACGAGGATAAGTTACATAATATAAAGGAAGCACCATTCAAAAAATATTATGCAAGCTTCTACATATGCAATATATGCATATTTAACTGAAAAAATGAAATAACAAAATAATATATATTTATAACATGGATACATAAATATAGATATACATTTATTGTTGTTATTTTTGGTTATTTTGTTATTTGGTTATTTATGTATTTAAATATATTTCATGGGAATATATATACGCATATATTAATATTGGCGTGGTAATCCCCTGGAATTTTTACTATAAATTGCAGAGTCGTGTTTGAAAAAAAATATATAGTGAATATAAGTTATATGTATATATAATTTTACATTTTTTTTAATGTAGATAAATGAATGGATAAATATATATATTTTTTTTTTGAACATAAAATTATAAAAAGAAAAATATGAAGGATAAAATGTGGTTTTATTCCTTTATATAATGCTATATGAATTATGCGCTATTATATTTTTCTAAATATATATTATTCTGTATACATGTTATAGATAACATGGTATTTAAGAAAAAGTGAATAATTCACGCAAAATAAATTATATATTTCTCAAGATTGCTTAATATCAATTATTTTGAAGCATATACAAATATATATATCAATACGCAAATAAATATCCAAAAAGGAATTATAAAAGATGTCATTATTTCAACCTTTAGAGTTAATAAGAAAAAAAAATGTTGCCTTACATGACTTTAAAGATTATTTATTTAACTTTAAAATTGTAAAAAAGGAAAATGCAAATCCGGGTATTAAATCAGTAAGTATTTGGAAGGAATATATAGTTATTGGCTGCAATAATACGGTAAGTAAAAACTATCGAAACAAGTATATATGGACAAATTGCATATATACATATATATTTATTTATTATGTATATTTTTATACGGTTATATATTTGTTCAGGTTTCATTACATAACATAAAAGGAGAATGGCTGCATAAAAAATACAATTGCAAAGAGAATATTAGCTTCTTAAAATTTCGAGATGATAAAATGTTAGGAATTGGTATGGAAAATGGCAATATAGAATTAATAGGAATATTTTTTTTTGATAAAATAAAAAATTTAAAGGGCCATAAATCATCAATTACTGATATGTGTTTTAGTTCTAATTTTCAAAAATTATATTCATGTTCTCGTGATTTTACTATTAAAATTTGGAACATATTAGAAGGCAAATGCGAAAATACGCTGGACTATCATATTGATAGTATAACTAGTATGTGTATGTATATAAAAAATGAAGATAATTATTTAATTAGCTCGAGTTATGACGGATATATTTATTTTTATAACTTAAATAAAAATGAGAGTACAAATAAACTAGAAATAAAATCACCTATAGAATATATATATATATATAAAGATAAATATATATTTGTTGCCGTAAAAAATGTTATCAAAATATATTCTCTCGAAAATATTGAATTTATAAAAGATATTACAATAACTACAAAAACTATATATTTTTTAAATAGTTTTAATAAATATATTGTAGCAGCTAGTATTGATACCATTATATATTTTATAGATCCCCAATTAAAACATCCAGAGGTATGCATATTAATATTCATGGGTGTATATATATTTCCACTGCCTTTTATTTTATCTATATGTCATTGTTAATAAAATAAATATAATAAAAAATATATAAATAACTTCTTAGTAAATAAATTGTATAGCATTGAGATGTATTTTATGTATTCGCTATTACATGTGGGGAAAGGAGACATTAATCTAAAATAAATTATTTTTCATATTTTTTTAACAGAAAATAAAAGTTGTAAGCATATTTTCAACTTCCTATATATCAAAATATGTATCAATGTATGAAAATACTATATGTCTAGGAAACAAGTAAGTTAAAAAAAAATGGATATATATTGGTATACATAAGAAATATTTAATTATTATATTTTATATTGGTAGTATCATTTTTTCATTACTTAAATAAATATATTTTTTTATTTAAATAGTATGGGGTCATGGGCTATATATGCATATTGTGAAAGTGAAAAAAAAACTATCAATAATAAAAGAAAGCATTCTATTATAAATTTGGAGGTAATAACAAATAAATATGTAATATTTAGCATTTTTTTCGGCATTGAATTTTTCTTATTTATAAGTATTTTATGATAATTATGTGAATTGAAATTTTTATCTTTTTTAAAACATTTTAATTTTTTTCGCAGGAAGAAAAACATCGATACACAAATAAAAATATAAATAACTATCTTAAAAAGTTCAGATACAACGATGCATTAATTGAAGCAATTGATCATGAGTAATATATAAATATATATAAGAAATATATTTGAAAAATATATAGTATTTTTTCATTTTTTTAATTATATAATTTCTATAACTCACTATTATATTGTTTTTTTCTTTAAATTTACAGAAGTTGCAGCATATTATCATTAATAGATTATTTATCCAAACAAAACATGTTGGTTGCAGCATGCTCTACATATTGTGAAGAGAGAATATTAAAAATTTTAAAGTTTTTTAAAAACAAATTTGTTATAGATATATTAATGTTTGAATTTTTGTTTTCCTTTTTAAGTAAGCCATGAAAATTAAGTTTACAATGATGGGTGTAACGGCTTTGTACATATATATTATTGCTATATGTTTTTACATGCACACTTTTTTGATTTTATTTTATAGGCGCGAATAAATGGATTGAAACTTCAAAAAATGAACAGATCTTGAATATGCTTCAGGACTTAAAATTTGTAAAATAAAAAACGAAACAAATTTAATGCATATATGATATTATTATGATATAAACTTATGCTATTTATTTCATGTGGCTTAATCCTGTTTAATTTATTTTGTTTTTTTCAATTTACAGGCTTTTAATAAAATGATAAGAATATCAGATTATTATAAGAACTTAAAAGAAATTGTTGACGATTTAAAAAAAAAGTAAATGTAAATATGAATGTATACGTCTAATATATAATCATATTTAATTTTTTGTTAGATTGCGTTATTTTGTTTACATAATGTATATATATCCTCGGTTTTATTCGTAAGATTATATTTACGAATTGAACTATATAATTTTTTATATGCTTTTTTTAAATATACTATATTTGAATATATATTTTATAAAATTAATATTAGCTATTAAAAATGTTTATAATAGTTGTTTGTTTAAAAAAATATTATTTTAATGAAAAAAACGAATTAAAATAGAAAAATTATTTTTAGTATTTATAAATTTTTTGAATAATGCATTTATATAATCATGTATGAAGCAAAAATGCATTTGTTTTATTTTTTCATTTTCATATATTAATGTTAATTAAATTGGAGCTTAAGTTCTCCACAAATGTGTATTTTTTGGATAGCTTCGAACTATATTTTTAATTATAAAACAAATTATATATATATTTCTTCTTATTGTACATATTTTTTTTAATTATTTGTTTGAGATAAATTAAGTAAAAAAACTTATTTTGTGAAAAATTATAAATAAAGTTTTCTGAATATTTAAAATATGAATTATTCATAATTACTTTGATATTTTTGTAATTCAATTTTTCTTTTTGTTCTAATTTGGATATATAATCATTAAAAGATTGTTCAATTATTTTATTTATGATATTTTTATAGAATATAATGTAGTTTATATAAGGATAATTAACAATTCCACATGTCTCATTTAAAGAATTAGGGTTTTCATAATTTTTTTTTTTTAATAAGTATTTAATACATATAGCTTGATAAAAAGTGTGGAAATTATTTTTTAAACTTATTTGATTTAAAAATTTGGTATAGGATAAAGTATTAAGCTGAAAAAAATAAATAGGAAACGTTATGCTTATATTCTTATAGTTTTTTGTAAATAATTTATGCGTATATAAAACAGATTGTAAATTTTTTGAGAAAAAAAGCTTCAAATGAAATTGTGAAACTAAGAGAGGAGCAAAATAGTATTTAACATAACAGTTATTGGTCATTAAAAAAAATAACTGTTCAATATCTTTATTTGACAGAAATAAATTGGTAATGTCAGTTTGCTTGTTTATTTCTTGGGTTATTAATAATTTATTAGTTTGACTTAAACTATTTTTTACAGAATTATCATAAATACACTTGTAGTTTTGATTAGCTATTGAAAGAACTTTTAAAAAAACGAATTGGTATTTCTTTTTATTTTTAAGATTAATAAGTTGATAAAATGAATAAATAATATCTCGTAATTTTATATTTTTAGTATGTTCTATTTTTTTCTGTTTGCTTATGTGTATAGTTGTGTGTGTATTATTATATAAGTATTTGTTTTGATCTGTGTTTTCTATTATGGATATATTTTTAAAAAATAAATAAAACCTTTTTAATATATTGTCTAACAGTCCAGTGGAATCAAATTTATGATATATAGAAAATATATTTCTTATAATTGAAATAAGAATAGATAAATCCTTGACATTTTTTGCCGATTCTACTAAATGCTCGATAAATGTTTTTTTATGAAATAAAACAAGTGAATAATTTTGATTGCTTTCTTTTTTTAGTAAATGATGGTAACTACTTTTATTATCTTTATTTATTTGGATAAACCTTTTTACATATAAATTTCGTATTTGGAATATGTATAATAGATCATAGGTTAATAATATTTTAGATATATTATTTAAAATTTCTTTTTTTTTTTTTTGATATCTTTTGTCGTTTAAAGATGTTGGGTGATTTTCGTTTTTATTTATCGTATAAAATATATTATGGAGAAAAACTAATTTATAATTATAACTAAATTCAAAGTAGTTAAATATAAATATATCCCAAATGTTTTGTAAGGAATAAACTAAGTTTGAATTATTTTTGTTAGTTTTTAAATGGTTTGATATTTTTCCTACATATTTGTTTATGTTTTCACTGCATATGTTTTTTTTTGTGTTTACTATATTTGATCCTAAGTAATGGTATATGTATAAATGTGTCAATTTGTTTATATATGTTTGTTCATCACAATATTTATATAATTTTTTCCTAGGTATTTTTTTACAACTAAAATTGATGAAGCAAAGATACATTGAATATATTAAAAATTATGTGTGATATAAATTAATATGACATTGTTTAGTAATAATTGTGAGAATGTTTAACCATTTGGTGATACTTGATAAAATCAAAGTGAAAGAATAACCAATTAAAATTAATCATAATTAACTATACAAAAAATGATGATAATACAATAAATAAACACCTCAATAAAATTGTAGCATATCTGCATATATTAGTACGTATATTTACAAGTATACGTGATAAAAAAAATATGAAATATAATTTATTTTACTATATACCTTTATAATATGCATATAAAAAAAATATATATAATAAAAATCACGCTTCTTTTTTTTTCTTTTTTTTAATATTATACAAAATGATGAAATATTATTTTAACTTTATGTGTTACAATACTAATGAATGTATAGGTAACTTATATGCGTATTTATATTAATATTTTTTTTACATTAAATTTATTCAATGGTATTATATATATTAATGTAATATTTTAATGTATTTTTATTTTTATTGTTTTATTTTTTTTTAACTTTTTAGAAGGGTATAATAATTGTTCTCTCGTAGTATATAATGCTATATATATTACATTATATGTTTATATATATATAACTTGTTATTTATTACACTGACATTCTGTATTTTTTATTATATATTTTTTTAAGTAATGTAATATTTGTTTTATTCTATGTAAGTTTCGTCCTTTTTCAAGAATGGATATGGGTCAAAAAGCTTACATAACGATTTAAATACGAATTGCTTGGATATATAACCTAACTCATCTTAACACATATTTAATACGTCCATAAATGCATATACATAAAGACATCAATAGTTAATATATCAACACACAATTACATGCATATTTATATAAATTTATAAATATACTGGAGAAAAATGATAATTTAAGAAAAACAATATTTTATGAAAGATTATCATTTTTTTTGTTAATATATCCATATTCATGTATTTTATTATGTCATAATGTAAAAAAAATAAATAATTTAATATACTATTTTTTTCAACGCTTATTTCTTCCATTTTCGTTTATTTTTAAATACAAATTTTTAGTTATACAATTTGTTTTTTTTTTTTTTAATAATTATATGATATAAATGTGTGCTTTTAAACATAATGTAAATTGAAATGAGAAGAAAAAGAAACTGAGTGGAGAAAAAAAAAAAAAAAATAATTTCCTTTATTTCAAAGTATCGTAAATTTTATTTAGTAAAAAAGACACTTGGAAAACTTTTCGAGTAAAAGAAAAATATACACTTATATGTGTATAGTTAAAGATTTTTTAAAAAAGGTGTGCATTTCTCCACACTATCTTTTTTTCATCATTCCTTAAAAAAGAAGGATAAAACAAAAAAAAAAAGAGAATTGTAAATAAGCGAATAATGAATGACTTTAGTGGAGAATACGATTTTATGCAGAGAATCCACAAGATCGAAGGACATAACAACAATGATTATGGAATAAATAAAGATAATTTAAAAGGTGGAGATATCATAAAAGGTAAAGATGACGTATTATTGGAAAAAGAAAAATATGAAAAGGATTTTTATTTAAAAAGTAAATATGATAAATACAACAATACCTTAAACGGTTTTGAGAAAGATGACAAATTTTCGTATTTAAAACGACTAAAAAAAGAGAATGAATTGAAAAAAAGAGAAAGTAGTTCAAAAAAGAGTAATATCAATGAATTGGTAAAGATAAATGAAATAGTATATTATATACATGCAAATAAAAAGAATGTTTATGAATATATAACAAATCAAACTGATTTAGAAAATAATTATTATCAAATAGAAGAGAGACCAAATAATTTATCAAGAAATATTATAAAAAATAATGAAGAGTATATATATTTAAATGATAATGCATATTATAAATTAAAAATAAATAGAGACGAAAAAGATGGACGTGAGGAAAAAGAAGACGAGCATGGAATTGAATCAATGAATCTTAAATATTCATTAGATGGGAATAAAAGTACTATAATTGAAAATATCATAGAATCAGATAATATTTTAATACATATTTTGCATGTACTTTTATCTTTTAAAAATTGTGTAAAAGGAATTTTTTTATTTTTAAGTAAAATATTTCATTTTAATTTTTTGGATTATAATAATATAAAAAATTATTCACTAACAAATTATTTTGATCAAAATGTAAAAGAATATATGAAATATTTAAAAAAGCATGAAGATTCAAGAATAATAAATCACGATTTTCTTTTAAGAAGAAAATATATTACACCACATTTTATATATAATAGTGTGGATTGTAATTATAATACTAATGATAATGGTATTGTAATATTATCATCAATTTTACCATTTATTCATAGTTTTGATTATGATTATAAATTAAAAGAAACTAGAAATAGGGAACAGGATTTGGAGTATGTATTAAATGGTGAAAAAAAAAAATATTTTGGAAAAACAGGAATATTTGAATATTTAAAGAAAATAAAAAATATGTTTATTAATAAATTAAATCGTAGTATAGGAAATGATAATAATAATAATAATGAGAACGGCGATGGTATGGGAAATGATGAAGGAGCTTGGGGTAACGATAATAATGAATATTCTGAATTTTTAAAAAAATACGAAAATTGTATTAATGAAAAGGGTGAATTAATTCAAGATATTTTATTTGCTGGCAAAGCACAAATGATATTTATTAATTTTAAACAATTAGAAAATAATTTTAATAATATTATTGGAAATATAGAAATTAAAAATGAAAAAATACATGTGAGCAATTTAATTTTGGGATATGAAAAAAGAGAACACATAAAATATACTGATATATTAATATCAAATATTTTGAAAAATATAAAGAAAAAATATCCAG
Organism: Plasmodium berghei ANKA; assembly: GCF_900002375.2. Classification (NCBI taxonomy): domain Eukaryota; phylum Apicomplexa; class Aconoidasida; order Haemosporida; family Plasmodiidae; genus Plasmodium; species Plasmodium berghei. Next base: position 2,467,909 of record NC_036171.2, read on the forward strand.
ATATTGCTATCAATGATGAAAATCCAAAACAGTTTATATATGATGACAATGAATTTTCGGATAAACTTATGGGAGAAAATAATAATACATATGGAGGTAATCATATTAATAATATGAACAGTAATGATGAAAGTAATATATCTTTGACAGAACATATTGATAATAATATTTATAAGAGAGAATTATATAAATTATCTGATTTAAAAGAATATGTATATAGTGCACCATCTCATTTAATGAGAGATCAAAAGAATAATTGTGAATATGTTACATGTGTAAGTTTTGATAATAATTCTAACAATTGTAATTTAATTAATAATTTTGTATTGGGATATAATACTGGAAAAATTGAATATATATATGGGAAAATAGTTTATAATAATATTAGTCATTGTGATTTATTAATTGATTATTATTCAAACAAGAATAAGAAGTTTTCTTATGAATTGTGTAAAAGAATATATTTAAATGGATCTGTAATAAAGATTGGTTTTGCTCCTAATGTTTTTTTTTGTTTAATATTAACTAGTAAAACGTTATATATTTGTAATTTTTTTTATTTTTCCATATATGAAATTCCAAATGTTTGTTATAACTCTCGGTTTGTAAATTTCTTGTGGATAAATAATAATAGTTATTGCATTTTTAATGATAATGGATATATATATTTATATGAAAAGAATTCAAAAAGCGATGGATTAAACAGTTTTTCATTAGTGAAGTGTTTTTTTATAGATCAAAATATTTACTACAATTCAATTTGTGAATACCATTTATATAGTCATAGTATATATTTATATACTGGAGAAATTGAAAAAAGACGGCAAAAAAAGAATGTAACTCATTTTTTTAAGAAGAAAAAAATAAGAATGCACAAAAGATATAGTGATTATTTTTATAAATACGATTGCAATTTTATTATTATTGATTTAAACTCATATATGGGTAATAATTGTGAAAATAACAAAAGCAGCGATATGTTGGTAAGGGGTTTGTTAAAAGATAATGTGACAGATGTCGAAGGAAATATGAAGCAAATAAAAATATTAGAAATGTTGATAGAGAATGGAGCTAATTTAGAAGAAGAAGATGCAAATTTTGAAAATATGTTAAATATCAATATAAAAGATTTTAATAATTATATTTCGACTATTAAAGATGCCAACACTAAGTTATATATGAATGATAGTGGAGACGAAAGAAAAGATATGATTGATTATAACAAAGAAAATGATAAATTTTCTATCAAGAATATTTTTGTTAATTATATTCAAGATGTTAAAAGACACTTATATAATTTAAAAAATGAGAATATTGTTAATGTGCTGTTGCCAAGATATTATAGTTCTGGTGACGATTATAGTCATAAAAATTTTTTAAATGTTCGATTTTTTACTATAGAAAAATTGGATAATAAACATTTGATAGCTCTCGATACTGAAACAGATTATGTATATATATATAAGATAAGGAAAAATGTGCATTTAGATTATAACTCTATTGAAGCATTAAAAAATAATCCATATCAAACGAACCGTAATCCACTACATATGTTATATTCGACTTATATGAAAAAGGAACCTATACTCAAAGATGAATGGAAAATATATAATGAATATATATATGTAAATACAAAAAAGTTAAAGAAATATATTAAATATAATTTACTATATATTATTAAAAATCATAAAAAAATATTTTTCCCATTACATGTTTATGTAATAAATACCAAGTATAACGAGAATGAATATTTGTTATTTATAAAATGGGCTACTATAAAAAATTCATTTGTTTATTCTTCTTATAGTTCTTTAAATAAAGTATCTAAAATGAATGATTACTTTAACAATGAAGATGAAAAAATATTAAAAGTTTTAGAAAACCCCAAAAATATATTTTTATATAACATTAATGATGAAAATAGAAATGTTGGTGGTAGAATGGGTTATCCATATATGCCCAACAATGATATTTTACGATCCTTAAGTGGAAAAAATAAATATTATGATAATGATTATATGTCAGATAATGGGAATAATTATATATCATATAATAGAAGTGGTAATAAGCCAAATGAATATAGAGAGAATTTTTCTAATAAAATGAAAAATTTCACAAATAGGATTTCACATGAAGATTTTATGAGCAAAACCCCAATAAAAAATCCTGAGAGAAATTTTTTTACATCTGGAGTTGGTAATAATATGGGTATTAATGAAACCAACCCAATTTTATATAAAAGGCGTGGTAGATTTACTGAAAATGATATATATAATGAATATTATATGAATCAAAATAATAAAGATGGTAATTATTCGAATTATTTAAATGAAAATAAAAAATTAAATGAATCCGATAAAAAATGGTCTTATTTAAAAAAAATAAATATTTTTAGTAAAAAGGATGAAGACTTAATAAATGACAATTATGGTAATCATAGATCTAATTATAATAATATGGATCCCAAAAATTTACAATATAAAAATTCACATATGTATAATTTAAAAAATGATAATATTTTTAATGAGATGAAAAATTCCAATTTATATTCATCCCCAAATGATATAAAATTTAATCGATTACATGATAACCAAGATGGTCCAAAGATTCCAAATGGCGATAATAATATGAATGAGTATTATTATATGAATAATACAAATAAATATAAAACATCAAATATTAACAATAATTATGACTCTTATGTATTAAAGAATGATTTATATAATTTTAGAAATAATATAAATATAAATGAAAATAACAACAATGCTAATAATAATTATAGCTATGGAAATACAGATTTTTATAGAGCGCCTAATGATACATATTATAGAGGTAATCAAGAATTTAATGCAAATGTGTATAATGCTGGATATGGTTCAGATAGTAATCATATTCATCACGAAAGTCCTTATAGAAGTCGATTTAGAAATTATAGTTAAAATAATAAATTTGTATATGGGGCCATTTCGGTAAAAGTAGTGATGGATATGGTTATAAAAATGCGCAATGCATATGCGATTATTTTAAATTTAGTAACACATACTCAGTGTTTTTGTTAAGTAGGGTATTTCTCCAATTTACTTGAATAGCATGTTTGGCTATGTTGCCCATGCATTTTAACAGTGTATATATGCCAATATTTTCATTAATTTTGTGCATTTATTTTATGTATGAATTGATCATTTCATTGTATTTTTATTTAAATCTCTTTATTTTTTTTTTTCACAAATACTTCATTTGTAAATCGTAGAAAGTTAATTTATTTCATGCATTTCATTTTTTGTTTATGAAAATACATACATATATATATATATATATATATATGTATGGATATTAACATTTTTTGAAGAATATGCTAGAAAATGCTTATTTTTGATAAGCTATATCTTATTAACACAAACATATTACCTCTAAAAGATATTTTCTTTTTATTATTTTACAAATTAAAGGAAACAAAATAAGGTACGTGATATTTTGGAATATATTTATATTCTTAACATATTCATGTTTTCTGTTTGGGGACTATAAAAATTATGTAATGTGTAGATATATGAATAAATTACGGATTTGTTAAGATATATTTAGAGGAATATGTATTTTTATAAATACAACTGTGTTAAATATGCATATTTTTTTGTTAAGTTACAAAAAATGAAAAATGTGAAAAAGAACAAATGTATCAAATAAAGTCCATTATTTAGTTATAATGAAAAATAAAATAATAATAAGCTGAAAAATATCGATATTAAATTCATTGGTTCATAGTAATAACAACTTGAGCAATTTTTTATACTATAACATTTCTACCTTTTGTTTAATATATATATTAATGATATTGGAAATTATTACTAATTTTTATTCATCATTTTATTGGAGCTTTGGGTGTATTCCAGTTCATTTACCCAATTTCATATGCTTACAAATTTGATTTTGATATTAAACAATTTTAAAAAAGGAAAGAATCATAAAAGATAATTTGTTCTTAATGAAAAGCATATAAGAGTGTAAATCATTATTTTATAGTATAAATTAATACTTGGATAAATACAGACATACAAAATGAAGCGTTAAAATAATATTTCTTTTTCCTTTTTTACATTAAAAATGTTATAAGAGATTCTTAATTTCATGATTTCATAAATTTTATGTTTTGTTAGTATACTAAAAATATATAATGAAAAAAATGAAAAAAAATGAAAAAAATATACTTTAAACAAAATATATTCATTGATATATATTATTCACTTTAAGAATTATATAAAACTGACGATGTAAATACTTTAAATAAATAGTCATTACATATACATTTATTACATAATATGAAATATAAAATATATGTAATGGAAACATAAAAGTCCTTTTATGTATCTAATTTTTTTATTTAAACATCTTCCCGTATTATATTATTGACTTCTTTGTTTATATAGCTTATTACATAGTTAGTAGGCCTTTTAATATATCGTATCTATAGTTAAACATATGCAATGATACAATATGTTATATTTTGTGCGCATTTATGTTTTTAAGGGGAATACCGTGTTTTATTTTTCTGAATTTGTATCTTTAATTAAACACATAAGCTACTAATGATGCGCAAAATAAAATATTTCTTTTGATTTTTTAATCTTTTTTTTTAGATTTTGGGCGTCCTTTTTTACAACATATTTTGCATAAAGCTAAACAAAAAATAAATCCAATTAAAAATGATAGAACACAAATAAGTGCTAATGCAGGGAATGCATATTTATATATTCTATCAATATTTAAAAATGTTTCATGTACTAATTCTTTCAAAATATCAGCATAGCTAAGAGGGGCAGGTGCCTCTAACGGTTTAACATTTTTGTAGGATTCTAAAATAAAATTTTTTAATGCCTCTAGAGATCTATCATTACTTTTATAATCATACATTTTTCCATTTTTAAAGTAAATTAATGTTGGAAATCCTTCGATTTTAAATCGTTTTCTTGTTTTAGAATTTGTGGTTACATCAACCTTTGCTATATTTACAGCTCCTTTCATTTCTGAAGCTAATTCGGTCCAAGCCCTACTCATAGCTTTACAATGTGAACACCATGGTGCATAAAATTTTATAAACCATGATCCTGTGAAAAGAAAACAAAAAATTGATAATAAAAATTATATATCATATTTCAAAAAATAATAATAATATATACTCATTAGTGTTTGCAATATTTTTTATTTCACACACATTAATGAACAACCATAGAACAATATAAAAATATCAAAGAATAATAATTATGAACCACGTCTTGATAATAATAATAATAATAATAAAATAAATGTAAAAATCTTTATCGTTTTCAAAATAAAATAAAATAATATGAACATAATAAAAAAATAATATTAACCTGTGGTATTCCCGGTTGATATTTGTGTTAAACTTTCGAAATTTGTGTCATTTAATTCAATTACATCTTGAGCATAACAATAATTAAAAAGTGTAAGGAAAAGAAAAAATATGAAACCTTTTGCAAAACCTACCATTTTTTTTAAATTTTAATAAAAAACAAATGCTTTTTAAAAAAACGCCAAGTACTTAATGGTAATAAAATTGCTATAAAAATAATAATTATTAGGTCAAATGCCTCTAAAAATGTAATAAATGTATGTAGTTAATATATTATTTATTTTAAAAAAATAAATACATAATAAAATATTAAATAAATAATCTAGAACGTTGAATAAATACGATTTCGTATAAATTGCAATTTATAAAAAACATATTAATTTTTTTGAGTACATATATATGTGTATATATCCAAAGGTACCTATTATCATTCATAAAAATATTTAGGATTAATAATAATACATTAATAAATTATATTTTATACATGTATATTTTTTATTTATTTATGTGCATTATTTTTTGCCTATATTTTTTTAACAATTACGAAATGTACGTATTTATGTAATATATTGATATATTAATAAAGATGGTTGTGCGCCGTATTTATTTTATATATGTTCTTTCTTTTTTTTATGAAGATTCATTTGTAGTATTATTTTATTTACATCGTGCACACAACTATTATATATATATATATAATCAAGCACCATAATAATTAAAATAAAATAATAAATAAATAATACAATTTCAACTCAACTATTTGTATTTTTTTTATTTTTTAATGTCAAAAAGAAAGAAATCGCTTATAAATTATTTAATATTAAAATTACCTACTCATATTTTATTTCACTTATAAATACACCATAATAAAATATAATGAAAATTTACTTATTCACAAATTTTATATTCTTAATTAAACTAAATGCTTTTTTATTATTATGACAAATGAAAAAAAACAAATTAAATTGGAACCAACATATTAACCCTTTTAAAAAAATGTGTAAAAAAAGGATAAACATAAAAAATATATATGAGTATACAATGGTTAATTATTAACTATGCATTCGAAATGATAAGACATGATAAATAAAAAGCTTAATTTAAGCAACTATATAAATATTACATGAATAACTAAGAAAATACAAAAAGTCTTATACTTAACTATTATAAAAATATTGCAAAGAATGGAAAAAAAAATTAATATTAATATGAGTGTGCATACTATCGTATTAACAAAGCATAAAACTTGAGTGCATCATCATTTATTCCTTGGTATATATTTATAATGTTCTTGGAAAGCTGAATATTAAGAACAAAATATATATATTATATGTAAGTTGTATATATTTAGTATGGTGATTAAAAATATATATGTTGCAGAACAAACAAACAAACATTTGCATACAATAAAAAAAGACTAAACGAATCAATATAATTAAAAGATCTGAATTAAAAAAAATGTTTTAACAGTAGAATAAGTAGTAATATAAGAATTATGTTTAAGAAAACATACGAGGAATTGAAAAATTAGTAAATTTGTAATTGAAGTTATAAGTATATTAAATTGTATTTTGTCATTAAAATTGCATAATCCTTAGTTTTAATGTTATAAAACTTGTATAATTTCATTTGTTATTTTTAAATGAAAATGACAAAACTATATACATAGCAATAAATAACATATGTGTATATATACATTGGGATTATTGCGTATTCAAAATGAAAATAAGAAAAAAATGCGCTTAATAAATAACGACATATTAATTTACCCTAGTTGTTATAATATATTTTTTTAAACACTTTTAGAACAATATTTTATCAATTTTTATAAAATTATTTAAAAGACATGGTATAATATATAAAAATGAAAAATTAAATATTTTTTAGTCAAATTAAAAATTTTGTTATTTTAATATTTTCATAGAAAAACAAATATATATGTGTAAATGTTTGTGTGTCTGTTATTGGTTTGTTTCTTATATGCTTACTCATATTTCATGCGATTTATTTTTGAAATATTTAATCCAATAAACGATTCTTTTATTTGATATGAAATGGATATGTAATAGCTTATATAATGTTAATGAATTTTACACATTATACAATAATATGAGACGTGGGAAAAATTAAACATATTTTTTAAAATGCGTATAAATCTGATACAATATGGTTTTTATTTCTTTTTCATCAAAATTTGGAGAAATTAGTCTGTTTGAATGCAAGGTTATATTTACATAATGTGAGAGTATATATTATGTATACAATAAATATAATTATAAATCTTTGAATGTACTTTTTAATATTATATGATAAAATGAAAAAAATACGAACAAATATTATAAAATTTCATTTAATAATATGAAAAATATAATTTTATATTAACCACTTAAAAATTACTCAAAGATATTAATAAGAAAAGAATCATAGACAAGCAGTTAAACTAATTCAACTATACATGAGTGATAATGAATATATTAATAATTTTCTATTATTTAACTTATTGTATTGTCTTTTAACTATTGTTTTATATTTGTAATCATTAAAGATACTATAAGTGTAAAATATTTTTTACTATTATTCTTTTTAATGTGTTAATATGAATATATTCTTTTAGTAAATTCGTTTCTGACTTCAAATAGAAACTTAAATAATTATCATTATGTAAAATGTTTTTAATTTTAATTTTTGCTTTTGTTATTATATATTTGAATATTTTTTATATGAATAGACAATATCTATATAACACATTTTGTGAGTAAATGGATATAGAATATATATTGTTTGTGTAAAAATGTGCATATATTCCATGTGTTAGTTCGTACACATAAATATGTCTATTTATTTGCTTGTTATATACTTTATGAATTATATATAATTTTAAAAAAATAATAGTAAAACTAAAAAAAAATTCAAAATTTTATACCTATTACTTAAAATACTTTGTAAATGATATTTGTATATGAAATTATATGTGTAATAATTATGGATATGCTTGTGTATATATTCTTTTCAAAAACAAAAAAAAACATATTTTTTTATGCATGTTAATATACACGCCTTAAAAATTATTTTAATAAATATAAAAATATGTAGAGATAATAAAGATGTTTTGTATTTTTAAATGAGGTTTATATAATCTATATTACGGAAATTACTTATCAATGAATTAATACTTTTTTTCAATGGAATGGAATATTATTATATTATTTACAATGATAATTTGTTGATATTATTATTATATATATACTACTATATATTGTTTTTCTTGATAAATTTTATAAAAATGTCGTATAGGTGGGATGAAACAAAAATGTAAAGAATAGGCAAAAAATATGAACGATAATATATTATTCTTTCTGCATACATTAAAAAATAAAAAAATATTAATATATATATATATAACAATGCCTATATAAAAAAAGAATATACGATATTACTATTTTTTGGAGATAATATTTTTATATGATGCATGTACTGCATTCATGGTTATTATATGTCATGAATTAAAATGCTATATTTTGCACAAAAAAAAACTAAAAGATAATATATGAATTTATTTTTTATATTTTTGCACATTTGTTTGATATTATGATTATCATTAGAACAGTTGTGTAGTAATTGAATATATAATTTTGTTTGTACATTTTCTATAATAATAAAATAGTTTTATTGTTTCAAATAGTTTATTTAAGATTTAATAAAATTACAAGATATAATTTATATTATCATTATTTATATTTGGGTGTTTATATTAAATTGCTGAGATAAAACAAAATAACAAAAAAATGTGGTACCTCTCTCTATATATATATGTATTTTGAGCAGTGCGCCTAATCTGTTTTTGAGGTTTATCATATTGCATTTATTAAGCATTGATAATTAGTTGTTTATGATAAAAGTGAAAGTTATGATAAAAATACAATGAATCAAAAAACATTTATCTTCCATCATTTTGAACTTATGTTTATAATACTGGTTTAATAACATTTTCTATACAATTTTATTAGAAAAAATTAATATTAACATAATAATTTTAATATATATTAAATTTTTGTATTTTAATGATTATTCATTATAAAATTTTATGTAAAGAAAAAAAATATAGTGTGTTAAGGTTGATAAAATATTTTTCCATTTAAATTTGTCAAGATTAAATTGATCATAGCATATTTAATAGAATGTTTATTAATGAGAAAAAAATTATATATATACTGGTATACCATGGTTAACAAAATATATAACCTTAATATCGCATTTATAAATAAAAATTATGCTATGATTATAAAATTTTTAAGCTGAAAAAAATATGGGCTTTAATATTTTGTATTATATATATTTTTTTTAATATTTCACTACGATAAAATACTAATGGACGATTTCAGAAAATAATATTAATAACTGTAACATTAAAAAATGCAAAAAAATAATACTAAATATAAGAAATTATATATATAATGCTAATCATTTATACATATATATATATATAATTTATATTTCATGTGAAAAAGGAAAGTAACATTTGTCATATTTGCCATACTTTTAAAGGGGGAACTATTTTTTTGCTATTTTATTTTATATTTATTTTAATGTATGTTTTTCTGTTTTTACAGAAAAAAAAAATTAAGTAATAATTCATTATAACAGATTGACATGTTGATATTAGTTTTATAATACAATTTGTATGGAAATTTTAAATTATAAAAAGGATGAAATAAAATGAGTAAGAAATTGGAAAATAAAAAATCCGGTAAGAGGTCATGGATAAACATATTCGGTAAAAAAGGAAATGATATAGATAAATTCGAAGATACTAATGTTTCAAAATGTGAAAAACAAAATGATGATGATGATCAGAATTGTGATGAAACTGGATTTGTAATTAATCATATAGATTTTAATTTGTTTTGTATGAAAAATGAAGAAACTAATGATGATATAAATAAAAATTTTAATTGTGATAACGATTTAAATGGAGAAAATGTTGAAAGAATAGACGAAAACACTTTAAACTTTATAGGAAAAACATATGATATGTTGAAAATAAGAAAATTTAATTTCAATGATTTAAAAAAAGTTGAAAATTCTCAATATTTTGAAAAAATAATATGGTCAAAATATAACATGTATGACAATTTATATACATTAAGTAACAATAACGTTTTTTTTTTAAATGATAATGTGGTAGATAATAAGTTACGTTTATTATATATAAAACATATTTTATCATTAATTGTTTTAATTTGTTATAAATATGAAGAAAAGGGAAAACATGAAATATGGGATCAAATAATTTACAATAAAATCGACGAATTTGAAAAGTTGGTAGAAGTGGAAAAACATGGGCACATTGATGAGGATACTAATGAAATAAATGAAAGATTTAATTTATATAAACTTTTTTTAATACAAAAATTTAATAATTTATTTTACAACGTTGTGAAATTGATAAATTATAATTTTGTTTTCAATGAATATAGTGGGAAAACAAATAAAAATGATATTAAAGGGAATAGTGATAAAAAAAATGATGCTAATAATAAAGACAATTTTTATAAAGAAATAAAAAATTATAGGAATCGTTTATTTAAACTTGATTTTTTAGAAAAATCATTTATAATTCAGTTTTTTATAAACATATATTCAAGCATTGATAAGAAATTTCTTTTCAAATTGTGTTTGGAATTATGTAATCCTTATATATGGAAGCGTATAAATTATGATTATTTAAACTTTTTTTTGTTTAAAAAAAATAAAGATGCGAAGAATCTTTTTGATAATATATCAAAAATGATGGAAAAAAAATATTTGAATAATAAACAATATGATGAAATTAATGTATATACTAGTAATTGTAAAATAACTTTTGAAAATGATAATCATGATGCAAAGATAAATGAGTACGATGAAAATATTATATTATTTATAAATAAAAATGAGTTTTTTTACAACTTGATAAATTATTTTTTAATAATTTTAGATATTATTGAAAGGAATTTCACAGAATTTGACGAATTAAGTAGTAATTCGTCTATATCTTCATGTAGTGACAACGATATTGATGATTTAGAATTAGAAGAGTATGAATATAACATGAACCTTCTCAATTCTGAAAAGGGTCATAATATCAATAATTTAGAAAAAACAAATTTACCTAATAGAGAAGAAGGTGATTCTGGTTATACACGACTTGACGAAGAGATTGATAGAAATTATGAAGATCAAAATGATAATTTGGTGAAAAATATAAAAAAAAATAATAATAATAATGAAGATGTGGAAAATGACGATTCTATAGAATTTTATTTAATGCATGGTTTTAGCGATGATGAAAGAAACAACAAATTTGGTGATATTAATGAATATAAAAAGGAGGAAATATTAGAGATGTTTTTGAAGTATGAAAATAAATTGAAGAATAAAAAATATGTTACAAGGAACATGACAAAAAAAGCAGAAAAAAATAGTAAACAAAGAAACAAATATATAATACTGTTTGTTGAAAAATGTATTGAATTTTTTATCGACTTATTAAGCCAGCTTTACTCAAGAAGGATATTATATATTTTGATGAAATATTTTAATATCTTTATTTATTGTAAAATATCAATTTTAAACAAAAATAAAAAGTTTAAAGAATTAATAAGACTTTTTAAATATTATATTGAAATGTATATAAATAATTTTTCAGGAAATCCACTAACCTATTTAGAAATAAATAATGAACATTATAAAAATTTTGAATACTTTCAAGTTTTTTGCTATAAGCATTTTCAAAAACACGAAATATTGCAAAAATATTATTTAAAATCTGTTTTTTTAATGGATAAGAAAAAGGAATTATTAAAAAATTTTTCTAAATTAAAAAATGAAGAATTATTGTTTTTGTGTAAAAGTTTAAAATACATTGTTACACCCGATGGAGGGAAAGGTAGCGAAAACTCCACAAGAGGAATATTAAATAGCAATAATAATAATTACGTTTTTGAAAATATTAGAATATTTAATAAAAAAAATAAGTTATTTTATATAGCTTTATTAATGGAAAACTTGTGCTTTAAAAATAATATATTTGAAGATATTGATAAGCAGTGTGAGTATCCTAACGAAAAGGATTTATTTGAAAATATTTTAATTGATACAAAAGATGATTTAAAAGATAAAAAAAGAAAAAAAAAAAAAACTTTTCTTTATACAAAACCTTTGTTTAAATTAAATTTGCAATATTTATGTATAAATGATTATGTATTTAGAATATATAATTTGTTCAAATTACAGAGTTATCATGATATAAGGAAAGATATAATTGATTATGTGTATGAAACTAATCCCAAAAATAAAAAAGTGAACGATAATACGATATGTAAATATGTTTTTGAAATCGATGAAAATAACATTGACAATGAATATGATGCAGGAAGAGGAGGAATTGACCCCAAATTTTTAAATTTTGATACAAAAATAAATCCAGAAAATCAAAATGGTAGTAATAATATTACTAATTTTGAAAAAAAAAGAAAAAAAAATGATAATGAAGATTTGAAAGAATATAAAGTGATAGATAATAATGGAAATACTTCATATAATTATAAATTATACAACGAATATCAATTAAATTCCATCGTATATGATGTAAATAAACTTGATAATACATATTTTGCTAATGAAAGACGAATGAGTAATAAAATTGACTCTTTTAAGATTGTAAATGTTGACATTACTACTAAAAAAGTAACTGCTGAAATTTTAATAGATTTACAATATAAACATTATGAAAAGGTTTATAATGAATGGAATATGATTAGGCCTTCTGATATATTATTTTTGGTTAGTGTAAAAAATTACACAAATTGTTATAAAAATAAAATAAATATAATTGACGATAACGATTTAAAAAAATTGCTAGGAATTAATTATTTAAGAGGATGTGAGGTAATTCAATATGACAATGCTTTCGAAAATGGCGAAGGTGATGAAAATTATAAGGAATGCACTTTGAAAAAAATAACAGTATATTTGGATTATGCACAATATCAAAGAGATATTGTAGTTAATCCTGATATATATAATTCATTTAATTTATTAGTAAGACGAAAACAGAAGGAAAACAATTTTTATTATATCTTAAATAATATTAAAACTCTAATAATGAACCCAGATGATGCAGTTATACCATCATGGGTGCACGATATATTCTTAGGATATTGTAAGAATTCAATAAAATATTATCAAGATTATTTACCTAAAAAGGAAAATATGGAAATTGTAGGTAATTTATATAGTGACGACTCAGATGATGAAAGTGCTACTACAACTAAAAATAATAATGAGGATAATTTGTATATGAGTGTGAAAGGTTTAAAAAAAAAATTAGCTTACAATAAAGAGAATTTAAATTTTATAAAAAAAAATATTGATGATATTAACTATTTAAATACATTTTTAAACATTAAACATGCGCTTAGCACAACAACTGGTGCATATGTGTGTATAGACTTATCGCATATAAATATATCAAGTGAAGATAATAAAATAAATGTAAAAAATATAATAAATGAATACATTGAGCCATTGCTTTTGAGTTATGTTCCAATAAAATATGAAAATGAAAAAAAATATCTTCAAACAAATTCTTTACAAAAAAGTATATTGGAAAGTTTATATTATCATATTTGTATAATTAATAAGTACAAAATTAACGATATGAATTTTGTTTCTAAATTTACATCAAATATTAAAGCCATATACTATTATGATAATGAATTTTTTTTTAATTTTGAATTTAAAGAGAAGGAATATATTTTAATTTTGAACAATTATATTGATAAAGCTGTTCGTAAGGAGGAAACTGAAGAAATTTTAAAAAAAATTAAAATACATAAAGAAGTCAGTGAAGATAATTGTGGTATATTAATAAATGACAGTAAGGGAATAAAAGAAATATTTGAACATATATTAAATAATTTAATAAAATATTTAAGTATAAAAGATGATATATATAGGATACAAAATAATATATATGAGGATCCAAATTATCCACTTGAAGGTCTTTTAATACACTCAAAAAAAAAAAATAGTACAAATGTGGAACTATTTAAAAAAGAAAATAATAAAAATGGTGCTAAAAATAAAATAAATTATACAAAAAGGCAAATTGAATGCATAAAAAGTGGGTTATATGAAGGCATCACAATAATTGAAGGTGTTCCAGGTAGTGGGAAAACAAGCATATTAAATAAAATAATAAATATATTATTTAATAATAAAAAACAGGAAAAAATTCTTATATGTACACACAGCAACAGTTGCTTAAATTATATTTTTAATTTGCTTGTTAAGGAAAATTTAATTCATCAAAAATATTTGTGTAGAGTTGGTATGGGAGAAGTAGATATAGAAAATTTAAGAAATGAATATGAAGAATTGGAAAAAATGCTGTCAAAAAATGGGGACAATAATTTTGGAGCATCTCCTGACTCGATGCACAAATTAAATAATGTTTCTTTACATGATGAAGACGATAATTTTAATTTTTCAAAATATGGAAGAATAAATTATATGATTGATTTAAGAGAAAAATTGTTGAATGATGCAAATCTATTATCAGAGTCAACTAATAATAGTAAAATTTATAATTGTTTATCTGCTAATCAATATTATGAAAATGCTGTTAAAAAAAGGGTTTCAAAATTTTTAAAGTATGTTAATATATTTAAAAAAAATGAAGTTGAAGATATGGACACCATTTTTAACTCATATATTATGTCATGCATTGACGATCAAGATATATATAACTTATTTTTGTGCCCCAAAATATATATAAAAAACACCGATATTGTGGAAAATATTATATGGAAAAGTGAAAATGCAAATGTATACAACTATAAAGGGATAGAAAATCAAAAGATATTAGATGAGGATAAAGCATGTTTTTATTTTATACATCCTAAGGATCAAATTAATACATTAAATTTGAGCATATATAATGTTTTATTCCCTTTTAAAAAATATATAAATTTAAAATTATATAAAGTTGACATTGATTTATACTTGAATTATATAAGTATATTTGCTAGTAAAAATACAAAAAATAATGAAGAAAAAGAATTAACCGAAGAATATTCAGTAAAATTAGAAATTTCAAATAATAAAAAAAGTGATAATGGTATTGATGAGGAAGAAAATGATAATTGTGATATTAAAGAGGGGATCAAAGAAGAAAACAAAGAAAAAAATAAAATTGAAGGGAAAAATTATGATATATTTAAAGGTGATATTACAAATGATATGGTTTTTGGAATGAATGACGATTTTTATGTGAGTAAATGTTACATATCAAAAATAGTAATGATCTTTGAGCATCTGCATGATTGTAGACCATTTGAAATATTGAAAAGTCAGAAAGAAAGAGGAATTTATATAATAACAAAATTAGCAAGAGTCATTGCAATGACTTGCACACATGCAAGCATAAATAGAAGTAAAATAGCAAAGTTACAATTTTATTTTGATAATATTATAATCGATGAATGCACACAAATAACGGAAAATGATACATTTCTACCATTATTACTTCAAGAAAATAGATATCATAAAAGTAAGTTAAAAAGAATTATTTTCGTAGGAGATTCAAATCAATTACCTCCTATAATAAAAAATAAATATATAAAAAATTATTCTAATTATGAACAATCATTATATAAAAGATTTTTAAGATTAGATTTGCCATCAATTTATTTAAATGAACAAGGGCGTATGAGAAATGAAATATGCAATGTTTATAAATATTTTTATAGTAAATATAATATACAAATTGAGAATTTAGATTGTATAAATAAAGATAAATTTTTAAAGAATTTTAATCCAGGATTTACATATACGTATCAATTTATACACGTGGAATCAGAAGAATATACACCAGTGCCATATTTCTATCAAAATTTATTAGAAGCAGAAATGGTTGTTGCTATTTTTATGTATATGAGGCTGATAGGGTATTCGAATGAAATGATAACAATTTTAACTACATATAATGGGCAAAAAGAATTAATATTAGATATTTTAAAAAAAAATTGCTTATATAATAAATTAATCGGGGTACCCAAAAAAGTAACAACTGTTGATAAGTATCAAGGTAAGCAAAATGACTTTGTTATTATTTCATTAGTTAGGTCAAAAAGTATTGGATATATGA
This sequence comes from Plasmodium berghei ANKA, assembly GCF_900002375.2. Taxonomy (NCBI): domain Eukaryota; phylum Apicomplexa; class Aconoidasida; order Haemosporida; family Plasmodiidae; genus Plasmodium; species Plasmodium berghei. Next base: position 2,484,471 of record NC_036171.2, read on the forward strand.
AGAATGTTAAAAGATTGATTGTTGCATTTTCACGAGCAAGATACGGATTATATGTTGTTGGGAATTATAACTTATACAAAAAAAATTATGAATTTAAAAAGCCGTTATATTTTTTTAAGAAAAATAAATTAGAGCTTTCGCTACAAATGAATGAGAATTTTAATTCTATAGAAAGACAAATCAATAATCCACCAGTTATCATAAAAGATTTGAATCAATTTTACAGTGTTTTATACTCGTTATCAAATGCACAATTAAGCAATGATTCGAGTATTACTGAAAAAAATAAATAATATTATAAAGTAATAAATTAAATAAGACCCACATGATATAATTTTAGCATAGGCTCATTTTTCACTGCATTGTCAAGAAACAGCTTAAATTTTTAAAGATGGCTAAATACTTTATATTTTTGTGAAAATATTATATAATGTTGTTATATTAATGTTATTTTTTTTACAATTTTTTTCATTAAATTTTCTTTGTGTATTTGAGTATATGCTACTTATTATACTTTAACATTTTCTATACGACCCCATTTTTTGAGTTGATATATTGCTAATTAATTTATATATTATGTTTTTTATATGGATTGTGTATCTTTTTAATATTTTACACAAAAAATAAAACATATTGGTAAATGTGTTAGTAATTTCCATGTAATTTTTAAATATTCCGTATAAATATTAATATTTAAACATAAAATGTACATTTATACTTTTGTGAAATGGCATTTAACTTTTTTTTATTAACAATAGGAGGTATATATATTTTAAGCATGTACCTCTTTTAACTTTAATGCAAATTTAAAAAAAAATTTCAAAACCCTCAATATATCACATACAAATGAAATATATTATTAAAACTAAAAAAATTTTAAATTAAAATAAATGTGAGAAAAAAAACAAAAAAATGAAGAAAAAGGGAAGCTATATTATAATATTATTATAGAAACGGAAAGAATTAAATAAATAAAGACTAGCATATTTATTGATAAAAATGGTTTTAAAAATAGCAAATAAATATAATAAATAGAGGATTCATTAAATTTACATATGAAATATTTGAATAGAACAAGGAATAGAATAATATGTCATGAAATAAATCATACTATTATATATATATGTAATAAGGTTTATAATATATGTGTGTATATATTTTTCTCTATATAATAATATACTATATATATATATATATATTGGGGTATATTTTTATCCTTATTTTTAAGTTTTATTTAAATGTATTTTATAGAGAATATAAGGGGAGGAAATGGAAAATATGCATGATGATGATGAAAATGAAAAACATGAGTCGAAAGATATAAGCCAATATAATTACAAAAACATAGTAGATAAAAACAAAAATAATGGAAAAGATATTATGGATTATTCTTTTTACGAAGAAAATTATATTTTGAATAATGATGATATAAATTATTATGATGCAAAAGTAATAAATGAATCTGATGATAATTTTGAAAATTGTTTTGGTGTTAATAAAGAGTCGTATAAAGAACTATCAAAAAGGGATGAATATAAATTAGGAATATATGATGATATTATAAATTCAAATACAGACGATGATCTTGAAGATTTTTTCGAAGATCGAAAAAGTGAAAAGAAAGGAATAAATAACAACCATAAATACCCTCAAACAAATGTATTTGGGGATGAAGTTGACAAAAATGATACTAATAAACTTCATACCCGTGATAATAGTAGTATAACATTAAAGGAGGAACATTGTTTCATAGAAAAGGGGGAATATGAAGAAAATGATAAGCATAACAATAAGCATGATTTAAATTTGATAAATAACGATGCATATAATACGGGAACGATGTATTATGATAATAAAAAAGTGTCTTCAGAAAATAACGATCTTGAAAATATGATAAAAAATGAAAATTTAATTTTAAATAATGAGATGATTGATCCAACAAATATTAGGAAGAAATCAAACGATAATTTGTTTGTTGATATTAATTCCGATGAAAAAAATTTTGAAGAAGATAATTCCGCCGATCGAATATTGGAAGAGGGGGGAATTAAAAAAGAAACTAAGAAAATTTGTGATAATTTAATTGAAAATTTAAGCGGACATATAAAAGAAAAAGTGAATGATAAATCAAATGAAGAAGGAAAAAATAAAAAATCAGATAAAACAGAAACCTTAAATAAGTTTGACGGTAGTAATAATGATTCTCCAAATAATTCAAAATTTTTACTAGAAAAGAAAAAAATTCATGAAGATCAAACAAATCCTCTATGGTATAAGCATAAAAGGCACTTTTTTATTTTTACCTACTCTGGTAAACCTGTTTTTACAAGATATGGAAATGAAGAAAACTTAACAAGTTTTTATGGAACATTACTTGCTATAATATCAAAAATAGGATCATTTTCATTTTGTTCTGATACAAGTACAGATAACAATAACAATAATAATAAGACAACTGATATACATGGAAAAAATTCATTAAAATATATTGTGAGTAAAAATACAAAAATCGTATATTTAGACAAAGAAGTTTTATGTTTAATATGCATATCTAGTGTTAATGAGAGTAATAATTATATCTTGAACATTTTGAATTATATGTATTTGCAAATTATATCATTATTAACAAAAAGTATTGAAAAATCTTTCAGAATAAAACCATCTTTCGATGTAAGATATTTGTTAGATGGGGCTGATCTTCTTACGTGTAATATGATTTCTTCCTATTCGAAAAATATGTATTCTATTTTTGATGGGTTTGAACCATTACCATTAAAACAAGAATATCGAAACCAAATACATAATTTAATTTCTTCATTCAAAATTAGTAATGTTTTATTGTCTTTTTTGTTTATAAATGATAAAATTATAGGAATATCTGTTTCAAAATATACAATTAGTTCGATTGATATAGTAATACTCATAAATATGATAACGTCCATGAAATCCTTTAAAAATGCAGAATCATGGATTCCTATTTGTTTGCCTATATACAACCCAAAGTATTGAAAATCTTCCCCCAAAAATAAATACATTAAATTTATATTTAAATTCATATAGAATATCATACATTCATTTCTGCATATATTTATAAATATATCTTTTAATATCACGACACGTATGTATATATATGTACTATTGGTAATAATAAAATATAAAATTGTAATATTAATAATTTTTTTCTTATTGGCAGCCAATTTTTGTATGCGTATATTAATTGTATTAAAAATAAAATATTCTGTGTATACATATGCTCCGGGGCATCGTCTCAAGACTTTTTTCACTTGTCTAGCCATACTTCTATGATTGAAACGGTTATCATGAAAAATAAATTAAAAAAATGAAATTTGCATGAGTAATGTCAAAAAAATATGTGATGTATATCATGTTTATTGTGTATATATGTATGCTACACATTCATTGGTGTTAAAAATGATAATGATCCAAATAAAATATTTGTATATTTGGGTTTGCGTATTTTGTTTTTATAGACGCTAACAAGTTCAGGTTGTTATGAAGAAATAATTAAGGCTTCAAATACCAGTTCGTTTGAACTTCCTGATATTCCAGGTATAGATATTATTCACATGTGCTACTATATTCCTTATTTAAAACAATATTACAGCACAAAAATATGTTCCAATAAAATAAAAAAAAAAATTCGAGCATATCAAAAATGTGACGATATAATAAAAGACTCTAAACTACCAGCACAAATATATATGGAAACAGAATATGAAAATTTTTATTTCATTAAAACAAACCTTTATTATTTGTATTTATCGGTACCATTCTATGTTAATATTAACGAAGAAAGTATTAATGAAATTTTAAAAGTTATATCAAAATATCATAAAGAAATATTCATTAATAACATTAAACAAATTAGTTCATAATTTGGGTTATATTAATGAAAGGAAATAAAGGATTAAAGTTTTTATAGTATCCTCATTCATATGAAATATTAGATATAGTGATAATAAATTCGAACTAGTTTTATTAAATAAAATATAATACTTGAATTAGTTAATAAAATTAGTATTTTTTCGCCTTTTTTCAGCATAATTCATTAGGTTGTTACCTAACGTATTTATTTAGTCAATATTATATTATTATTATTTTTTTTATTCTTAATATTGTTTATTTTTTTCTTTTACACAATATAATATGCATATAATAGTCATAATTTAAGAGGAATATGTTTTTTTTTATTTTAATTTATGATGATTCACGTCCCTAAAAAGCATGAAAATAAAAAGAAATGCATATTCTCCTTACAAATAAAATTAACAAAACATGTGCCATTGCAAGCGTTCGTATTATGCTTATAACAGAGTGTAAATAAATAAAAAGGAAATGGACAAGAAATTATATAAAATGACTTAGAATTTTTATTAATACAACTTTAATTGAATATATCGAATTATATATTGCAATTCGTCATATTTTATTAATATTAAATAATAATTTTTAAACTTATAGGTCTTATTATATTTATGTAAAAGGAATAACGAATAATTTTTGTAATAATGCAAGTCATTATTTTGTATTTTCGTTTTTATAATTTTTTTAGAATGTCGATGTTTTATAAGGGCATAAAAATGTAGAAATTATTATTATCATTATGTTGTGTATTTCATTTAAAAATAATACATTTAATGAAGGGGAAAAGGAAAAATGTATAAATAACTATTTTGTTTTCGTAAAAATTTTAACGATACATATATAGGTTTTAAACGTATTTTAATCATACACTATACGTTTTTCCATTTGATGCATATTTATAGAATAAAATAAATTAATATATTATACGTTTCGCTAATTTGTAAATTTTATCTTTTATAGTGGATAACACTTTCCCATGTATTTATTTTGATAAATAATCATAATTAGAAAAGAATAAATTAGGTTTTGGTAATTGTTAATACTACAATTATATGATATATTTTTAAAATTATTTAGCAAAAATTACAATTTATAAATATTACTTTTTATTGTTATTATTTAACTACATTTAAAATTTAATTTAATTATTAATTGGTTATATAAAAGAGGGTTTGTTTTATAACGTAAGAATTTGTTAAAATGAAAGGGGGTAAATTTGTATGTATGCCTTCAATCTTTTTTATAGATAACAAATAACTTAACATTTCTAATTTATGGTAAAATTAAATATTATATAATTTTGCCATGTAATAATATATTTCTTTTTTTCAAACTTTTTGAAAGATTTGAAATGCAGTTATAAAACGATATACCCCCAAAAAATAAGAATATTAATAACCTTTATAATAAAATTTTGTTTTAATAATAATTAAGATAAAGTATTTAGTATTAATAAAAAAATAATTTATTATACAAATTATTAATAGAGGATAATTCCATGATAATGCATGTTGTTGCCTGCTTTTTGTGAGGATTATGGACAATAATCATAATATTAAGTTTGCAAGTCCAATTGTATAGAAAATACTTAACCTAATTAATTGCGTGTTTCATTTTTTCGGTATTTTGATTTTACGAAATACTGCTTTAAAATTTTATAATAATTTGAATAAAAAAATATTTAATAAAAATGTTGTTTTTTCATAATGCACCAAATATGTAAATAACGGATACATTATTTTATATATAAACTTGATAAAATTATTAATATATTTTATGGAAACTTTTAATTAAGTGGGATAAGTGAATAACATTAAGAGAAATATATTTTCGTTTATAGTATTTCTTTGGGATAATAAAAATTAACTATTTTTTTATGGAGCCGCATATATTAGTAATAGGTTTATTTTTTATTTCTATATAATAATTTTTTTTTAAACTATTTTTGAAAAATATTAAAAAAGTATTAAAAAAAATATAAAATTAATTATAAGCTCACAATATATTATATTAACATATACATTTATAAATTAATTTAAAATAATATATGGACATAATTAATTAGTTATCTAATTATATTTTTAATTTATCTTTTACATAATATATATTTTTTTGAAAACATATTAGTTAAAAAATGAAGAAAGGAAATAACGGTAATTTTAGTATGGCTCGTAATTGCGAATGCAAAAAGATAGATAATGATGATATGGTATCATCCACGAGATATTCCAACAAATTTGGCGAGAAATTTAATTTGATTTCTTGTACAAAATTGTTTGCGCTGGGCATGTTATTTTTGATATGCAAAAATTGTGACAATGTACGAAAAAACAATAAATAAAATAATAGTGACACATTCTAATATATTTTGTTTATATTTTTTTCTTTTTTGTGTTATATGCACATATACATATATTTGATGATACATAATTTTAGTTATAAGAAAATTTGTTATTTTTATTTTAAAATTTACTATACCCTTTAATTACAACTTTATTGTCATTTATTTACTTATTTGTATTTTTACTTTTTAGAGCACGCAAACTACATCCGCATACCAAGAATACCAATATAATGGTTTGATTTTAGGAAAAAGCAGAATATTATCAGAGTTGGATCAAAATAAAGATCAAAATTTAGGTTATAAAACACAAAGTTATGAAGATTCTTCGACTGAAAATGCATCAACCTCATATATGTCAACATTAAAAACTGATGAAGAAAGTAATACGGCGGGCGAAGATAGAAAAGAAGATAACAATGATGCAGCATTCATTGGAAAAAAATCAACTGAAAAAAAACCTCACATTGATAGAATATCTTCCACTTTAAATCCAGAATCCACTGACAGAAGAAAATCTTCTGATGAACAAAAGTCTTCTAACGATAAAAACATATTTAAAGATGTTGATGATCTAATAAATGGCATCAAATCACGTTATCAAGACATCACCAATAAAATAAAATCACCTGAATTCCAAAACGAATGTAAAGGTTATATAAATGTCGCAAAAGAAATGATTGAAGATCATAGAAACCATGCTATGAGATTTGTATCTAGAAATTTAAATTCTTTAGGTATTGATCAAATATTCAACGATGAGCATGGTGGCTATGCGTTCCTTGCAAAAATTATGTTAACAAAAGTCTTTGTTGATAATTTGTTCGTCCCAAATTTCTTAAAAAATAACTCAACAATACTTTCAACTATAGTTTACTTTTTAATAATAAGTTTCATCGTAAGCAACTATCTTGATGCCACTCAAAATAATGAAAGAGAAAGAAAAAATTTGAATAAATCTAACATATTTTGTAGAGCAAAACCTATGTGATTAAATTAATTATAAAAATAATATATGTATGCATATACAAACGTTTTACTTATATATATGTATGTGAGTTTGTACGCCTTTAAACACTTTTTATTTATATATATGTAGAGTATAACTACATACTGATCGCAGATAAATGTTATATTGTGATATTTAATTATGAGCATGCAATTTTTGAAACATTTCGCAAAAACGATAAGAAATAAATTTTTATGATTTGAATATTAGATTTGCTATTTGTTCGCGCTTTATAGCTTAATTTTATAATTACGTTTCGTTTCGACACATTTGTTAATGTTTTATGATATTTATCTATACCAAAGATGTTAAGCATTATTAAAAATAAAATATATTAATATATATATAAGTATAAAAAATCATAAAAAAGAAAAAACATATACTAAAATTTTCCACATCCGTAACTTGCATATTTTTAACATAGAAATAATATCATATTAATATTAAAAGAAATCACCAATAAAAGACATTTCATAAACTATAATACTTATACCTAACGTGTTCATATCAATTAAATATGATCAACATATTATATCGAAATTGTATATTTTAATGTAAAATATTGTCTAATCATGTATAATAATTCATAATATCTTATATTATAAATGTTTATTGTATAAGAAAGGTTCAGAGATTCGTTGTATTATATATATCCCAATATACGACATGTTTACTATATTTGATGAATATATTTATTTTAAAAAGCCTTTTGTTTGTATTCTACATTTTTTTAATTTAAATTATAATTCTTCTCAATTAAATTGTAATAACAACATTATATATGTTATATAAACTATAACAGAGCCGACTAAATAAAATATTTATATATTATAATAGATAATCATAAAATATAGTGCATATTAGATAAATCAAGATATATTAAAATGACATCTATAACGAAATCGATTTTTATTCTATATACATTTTTTATAATAAAAAAAAAAATATATATATTAATAAAATAGCTAAGTCTATAAATATTATGCTAACAACAAAAATACATTGTAACATATTATAAAAACTTATTTAAAATTGAATTATATATAATACAATTTTTTTGAATTTATTATATCATATTTCTGTTAATTTGGCAATTCTTATTAATTGGAATTTATTTATACATTTTTATTTATCTATCTATCATAAAAGGTATAATATTAGATTAATCATACAATATTTTTTAAGCTTCAAAAATTTGGGGTATATATAAATTACGAAATGTTTAAAACATGTTAAATTTTAAAATAGTTAAAATGAAGGTATATAAGTATATTTCATAAAATTAAAAATATTTTTGGTCTAATAGTTTTTTTTAATAATAATAAAAAGTTAGGTATATAAAATTAGCGTTATTATTTTAATATAATACATATAAGCTATCGTATCAACGACTAAACACTAAAATATTGTTTGATTATGGAAGCATAATATGATTATTGTATAAGTATAAATTATATAAAAAATGTATGTTCCAATTAATTTGTTTGAAATGATAATTTTGTTATTATATATATATATATATATATATATATATATATATATATATATAAACTCAAAGAATACATTTAAATTTATCGTTTTTATGATAATATATATATTAACATAACTATTTTATTTTAAACAATGAAAAAAAGAATTTCAATATTGATTTAAATCTATTTTATTGAGTGTATTTAATTATACATTGTATTGTACAATTATATAACAGTGACAAAACAAATAATAATAATAATACCAAATTAATTTTATAAATAAGAAAATGCTTATTATTTATATTTAATTTGCTTATATAGACATAAATTCATTATATATATTCTTAAACATGTGATAAAACTAAAAACATACGCATAAAAGATCAAATTAAATATTATAATATTTAGTTAAGTAAAATTTCATGTGGCAATATTAGAGTTAACGCTGTCAAGAAAAATAATATTAATTCTATTAATAATTATATATTTTTTTAAAAATGTTATTTTTCTATTATAGAATTTAATAGAATTTCATTATAAAAAATATATATTTAAATTTTAAGTAGAAATACACACGTAAAAATGATAATTTACATTGTTGCTAAAGTTTTATTATTACCACCAAATAAAGAGTAATTGTGAAAATTGTAAAATTATATAAAAAGAATTTCATTTAATTTATTTTACAAATTAAAATTTATTTTCATATTATTGGAGTTTTAAAACGATACGACCCAAATGATTTAATAAATTTATTTGTATATATAGGCATACTAGGATGTAAATACAGTTGCTGTACATTTAAAATTCATTTCTAATCAATATAGATAAATTAAAATAATATAAAGGTTATATATGTGCACTTAGAAAAGGGAGAAATGAAACTTAAATTCGAATACTATAATTTTAACAATAACTACGTTATATAGTATTAGAAATAAATACATAAATATTTAGTATATCTTATAAAATAACTAATTATATCTTTTAATAATTCTAGTCATAATAAATTTCTTAATTTTATATATTTGTGTAGTATGTTAGTTTTGGAGCGAAATTTATTAAAAAAGGGAGACAATACTATTTTTCTATATGCAAAGATAAATACAAGGAAATATGTTTTAAATACGTTACAAACTACTATAATTTTTATAGCAAAGTCAAATCAAATGATATTAAGGATATATATTTTATGAATAATTTGTATTATATATACGTGTTTAATCATTCTTTAAGCATACATAAATATAGGCAAATTAGCTAATTCCAATATGAATTAATATCATATATATTTAGTAATAGCATTGTGTTATCATTCTATATTAATTTTAAATTAATATCATAAATAATAAGAATGTGCTTAACTACAGATAATTTCTCTATATATAAGTTTTATATGAAAAAGAATATAATAACAATATATCTGCATATTAAAGAAAATGTACCATAATAATGTCTAATTATGTGGTATATATATTATGTATATTACATTACTTATACATTTCATTTAATTTTATTTTTATAATATTTTCTTTAATATATTTTTTATTAAATTTTTTTAAAACAATTTATTAGTACAAAAAGTTTGATGAATTGAAGCAGCTTTCCCTTGACGAATTTAATATGTCTAATAATTATCAATTTAATGGTGATGATTACAAAAATTATTTTCCTAAAGATTTACATACCGAGATCGATAAAATTAACGGTTGGTGTTTATGTCTATTAACAAATTTTTTAATAATCCCGATGATATTACGTTTGATAAAAATAATAATAACGAGGTTGCTGAATATATAATGAACTTGTTAAGTTATATATTAAGCTTAAAGTCATGTAAAAACTTCAACAATTTAAATAAATTTTATGAAGCACATATAAAAGAAAATATGCAGCATACTATCCTTGTAGAACATAGTTCACATTATACTATGCCTAATACAAATTCTTATAGCTATACAAATTTTAAGGGTTTAATATATACAAATACGTATTTAATGAATATTGATATTGAATATATGATTAAATTTTATGTAATACTCTTATTGGTTTCAATATGAATAATTTAAGAGCCAAGGAATAATATATAGATTTTATCGAAAAGTATATATTATTAATGAAAATTTTAATAATAGTGGAAATAAATCACATAATAAATAGCTGAGTTCTTTATCAAAATATTACAATAGTTTAAAAAACCATTCTTCTATACTTTCTGTAACGAGAACATCTTCAAAATTTTCGCCGATTGGAGCAACAACTCTAATTTCTTCATCAATTTCTCAAAAATTTAAAACATATAGCTCTCCAAGTGAATTATCACCATTGCATTCTGATGATACAGCATCAAATCCATTGATGGTAAATGAATTGATTCCAATTTATTTGTATTTTGTGCAATACCAACTTTTCTAGGAATTGCGTATAAGACAAATAATAAGGCAATTCGAAAATATAATATTTTAAAATATTTTCACCACATTTTATATATGGGTTTACAATATTTTTTTAACATTATTATATTAGCATTCGTTATTTGGATTATGGAAAAGCTTTCGAAGGCAACGTTTAAGAGGGGAATAAATACAAAAAAGGAAAAAATAAATCATTAATATATGATTTGAGAGTGTGATTCATCGATTTTAATATATTCTTGTATGGGAGATAAATAATTAAAAAAAAAATAGGACAAAAATGGCGGTAAAAAATAATATAAAGGGAAGTTATACAGAAACAAATTTTGACGAGTGATAACGCTTATACTTGATTTGTTCACAAAATTAAACACATGTAATGTATTTTAATATAAAACTGGTGTAATCAAATTATATACCAAAAAACATATTTAAAATGAAAGGAATATGTTTTGTGATGGTAATTTAAAGTAGGCATTATCCATGAAAAAAACATAATTTTATTAATATATGCATCACAATATTAGAGCGTTAAAAACCTATTATAAGGAATATACATTTATTTCTCATCAAATAGTTGCTTTAATTTGGAAAAATCTAGCATTTTTATTGCTTTAGCTTTTCGAATATACCACCAAGGGACATTAGGACAATTAAATTCAATCTACAGAAAAAAGAAAAAGTGAATTAATATATATAAAATATTTTAATTTTTTGGAGAATATATATTATGTATTATAAATATGTGCATTTATAAAGAATTTACATATTTTTACAACTTTAAAAATGAGTATAGGAAAATAAAAATAAATAGTGGAATAAAATTATTATGTTATTAAAAAATGTGTATTGCTTACAGAGTCGATGTGGGTAATATCAACATGCGTGTCTTCTTTTTTAATGATAAATCCGGATAAGTTAACAAACATTTTTATTAATTTTCCATTTCTAATATCATCTTCAGAATCAATGTCAATTTTGAATAAATTTGCGCTTTCTATGATTGTGTTTTTATATATATTTTTATCGAAAGCGTTGTAATCATTTATATTTGCTGAAGCCATGACAATTATAGTTATATATTTTGATATCTACAAAATGGGTAAAACATATATTTTATATATCAATGCCTAATAATATGAAAATTATGATTTCTAGAAGAATGGAAGGAAAAAAATTATCCTTACTTCAACTTTTTTGGCTAAAGAATAAAAATATCCTTGAATTGATCGAGTATGATTTATATAACGGTGTTGTATTATTACTAAACTTGGATCATATACACGGACAACTTTTCCTAAAAAAAAACATTATAAAATTGCATAGATGAAATTAAAATATCGTGAGTTTCAAAAAATGAAAGATAAAAATAGCAAGATAGTATAATAACAATAATAAATATTCCGTGAATTGGGATAATCATATTATTCAACTAATTAATTATTTTTTACATACCATTAGCAAAATCTTTACAGAAATGATAGACGGCATTAGGATTCCATAACAGGTTTATTATGTCTTCATACTAATGATAATAAAATAAATATATGTAGATGCGCATATACATATAATAATAATTTTTTTATTTGAGTTTAATTTTATAACTTAAATTTTGTTTATTAATTCATACCGCATCTGGGGCGGAAATTTTTAATTTAAGTTTTCCAACGCATGGATTTACATGTTTATTAAAATATAAAAATACATCATCTTCGTATATGCTATATAAATAATAATCGCTGGTATCCGTAGCATACTGTTGTAAAAGCTCTACAGCTTCGTCCATAAGTTTTGTTGCTTTTTTTGTTTCGTTATATTTGGTACACAATAGGTGAATGTTTTGTTCATATAGTTCACACGGACTATGAGCAATATGAAATAATTTTAAATTTGGGAAAAAAATAAATATATTTATAAAATGGTATTTTTATGTCTAATAACTGTGTATGTGTATGTTTGCATGGATAAGCATATAATATTATCATATATGAAGATTTAAACGTGTAGTTATATTAGATATATATATGCGTTGTTATATATTCTTACGAAATATTATGGGGAATATTTTTGCGTAATGCAACATTACGTCGAGCTTTACTACGCAAAGCATATTTCCGTAGAGCAGAAACCTCTGGGGTATCTTCACTTGCAAGGATATTATTGTTCATGCATATGAGCATGCTTAAAAGACAAAAAACGATTTTAATGTATCCTTTATTCATTTTCAAATTTAGTAAATAAAATATTAAAAAGCACTTAATATTTTTTTAACAACTAAAAATAAAAAGATAATATTTAATTCACAAAATAATTATTAAATGATAATTTTGTATGTTTTTTGTTTAAATGTTGATAGCATACCAACAATAGCAGAAGTTTTTATAAATAATGAATATCAAAAATATTTAATTATTCTTAATTTCGACCATATTATAATACCTAAAAAAAAATGCTTTTAATTATTCTATAATATATAAAATATAAAATATATTATAATATTTTTAATTATAAATTACGATTACACAAAATTTTTAATTTTTATAACTCAATAATTAAAGCTAAAATTGAAAATAAAACTGATAAAATATTTATAATGAATGAAATTGTATTATTCTATATAACAGGTTGCGAGTACAACATAGAAAAACTTATATATTTTATCTAGCAAATTGATAGTTTAAAGTATAAAATATGAAGTTAGAAAATAACATAAAAAAATATAATTTTATAATATGGTTATAATTATAAATCATATATTAATAAATAAATGATGATATGTATACAACTTATAATATTATTATATAAAATAGTTTTTTTATTTATTTTTGGTATAAAGCATTTTTTACATTTTCAAATATTAAAATAATTTATTTCAAGCGAGGTATTACATTTTTATACATTACTGCTACTATCACAATAATAATATTCATCATACCAATGTATGACAAAATTTATGTTATGGCGATTCGTTTTTTTATATTTTTTTTTATTACTTTTAATCGAAATTTTACAGAATAAAAATTTTAAATATAATTCGTAATTTGATAAAATTGTGTATTGCTAGTAGTATTGATACATATTTTTTGTAAATTGATGTAAATTATAAAATATTTTTTATTTAGCAAGATATATAATATAAAAAACTTAAAATACAAAAAATATTTTTATTTTTTAGTTACAATTGTCTCGGTGTTAAGGTGTTTATGGTTCTACTTCTGGGTCCAAGTTTATTTAATTGGTTCATATTTAACAATATTTGGTTGTCTGAAAGCCTATTAAATATATATATAATAGTGATGATGTGCAATTTTTATGAGGTATATTTAAATAACCATAAACACACTGTTTTTTTAGAAGGCATGAATAATATATTTATGCTAAGAGTTTCAAAGAGTTATTCTGTATGATAAAGGAAGAAAGAATTGAAGATATTAATAATATTATTTTTCCAAGCTTTATTTGTTTCGTTTGATTTAATTTTGAAACACTTATTAGTTTAACATCTTCTTAAATAGTATACATAAATAAAAAATCGTTTAAATATATATATGTAGCAATTCTAAAAAAATATATGACATATCCCCCCAAATTTTAGCCTATAGATGATGTCTATGTTTGTAAACAAAAAAGGGTGATAAGCATTAAATGGAAGAAATATCATAAATAATAACAATTCTATTTGTAGTATTCAAAAAATTAATATATATAGATCCATCTTAATATTAAAAGATGAAAAAAAATATACAAAAAAAACATTCTTAAAACAAAGAAACATTTTATGATGGTAATTTAAATTAGCCATTATACATGGAAATAAATCGTTTTATTAACATAAATCTTCTAACATTACGGTGCTGAAAAATATATGTTTATTTATCAAGTGATAAATAATCTTCAAATTTTCCAATAATGTATTTTTGTTAAATGGAAGCATGCCTATTCATCTAAGAAAAAAAACATAAATGGATGAATATATAACATGCTTAAATTTTTTGAAAATTATAGTATATATTATGAATATCTACATTTATTTAAAATAATATATTTTTTAACAATTGTTGAAATAAATTATTATGTTATTAAAATTTGTATATCGATTACAGATTCGAAATAGATGATATCAACACGCCATTCCCTTTTTTGAATGAGGTATCCATCTATGTTAACAAACGTTTTTTCCAATTTTCCTTTTCTAATATCATCTTCAGAATCAATGTCAGTTTTGAATGAATTTGGGCTTTCGATTATTATGTTTTGATAGGATTTCTTATTCTTACTGATGTGATCGTTTATATTTGCTGAAGCCATTAAAATTATAGTTTTGTTTTCTGATATCTATAAAATTAATAAAAATATATTGCATAAATTATTGGAATAATGTGAATAATATGAAAAATACGATTTATTACGAAATAGAAAAGGAAAGTTTTCCTTACTTGAACTTTTGTAGCTAAAGAATAAAAATATTTATGACGAGATCACGACCATTTTTTGCAACGGTATTGTATCATTACTAAATTTGGATTGTACACACGGACAATTTTTCAAAAAAGTAATAACTTCGCATAATGTAAATTAAAATATTATAAATTTGAAGACATGGGAAACAATAAATAGTATCGTATAACAATGACAATACTAAATCATGAAATGTCGAATAAATAGTAACAATAATATGATGATTTGACTAATTATTTATGTTTTGTATACTTTTAACAAAGGCAGTATTGAAAAAATGGGACAATCGGGATCCCATAGCATGTTTATTATTTCATTATATTAATGGGAACAAATAGAAATATATGTATATAAATTATAATCATTTTTTAATTTTAATTTGGTTTATAACTTTAATATTGTTCGTTAATTGATATCTCATAGAATTTACGAGCTATATAATGCATTTGTTTAATATATTGGTCGGATTGATGTTTTTTGTTATAAAAAAGCATACTACTATCAAGATTGTTATGACATAATTCATAATCATCTATACTTTTAACATGATATTCTAAATGTGTTACAGCTTGGTTCATAACTTCACCTGCTTTTACAGTTCTTCTGGATCGGTACATAATAAGTGCTTGTTTTTTTTATATATTTCTTCTGGACTATCATTGATCAAAATGGAGATATTTTTTATGTGTACAAAAATAAAGGTATTGTATTTATATTATAATATTGTTGACATGCGTACATTTAATATGCTCACAATGAAATATTTAATATATATATTGTTGTATTTTCTTACGTAGAACAATGGTGTGTTGACTCGAGTGTTAATTCGGGTGTTGTATATTCTCTTGGAGCGGTGTCAGTTGCAAGGGTTTTATTATTCGTATACACGAAGATGCTTAAAAGAAATAAAACAATTTGAATATAAAATTTATTAATTTTTGAAGTTTATAAACAAAATATTAAAATATATATTAGTATTTTTTTAATTAAAAAATAACGACTCGAAAATAAAGACAAGTATAATTAGAATTGAAGCTAATAATTTTCTCCAATAGAGTATAAAAAACTATTATTTAAACGAAAAAATGTATGATTTATCAGATTTATAAATTTAATATACTTTTTATTTAAATAATTAAATCATAAGACGACGTCAATAACAGAAGTTTTCACAAATAATGAATATCAAAAATATTATGATTCACAATCTCATTAATATTATAATATCTAAAAATTGATAATTTTGATTATATTATATAAATGATGTTTTTAATATGCAGAATTATGAATAAACAAGTTTTATATTTTTATAATTGATTAAACTAAATTTAAAATTTATAAAGCATCCCATTACATATGGAATTACATATATACTTACATTTATATATAATAGAAAAAAACTATGTTGTTTTTACCTAATAGAAAATCAATAATTTTAAATAAAAATATAAAAGTAAGAAAATAATATAAATATATATTTGTTTTAATATAATTATATATACTTGGATTAATAATTATATTAAAACAAATATATATTTTATTGTTAATTTGGGGTTAATGACTTATGGGACAATTGATCAAATGTTGGAATCGATTTGGTCCTAGAAGATAATGTTGATTTAAATAACTATAATATTTAATATGAGAAACTTGGGGAGAATAATGGGAATTGCAAGAAAATAAATTATAATTTCAACCAAAAAGACATTTAAAATGATATCACCCCTCAGTACCGCCTGAGCCAAATGATAAATGAAGTGACAAATTAAGAGTGATGAAGGAATGATTTTGAATGGAATAGAAATACAAAGTACTATTGGGATGGAATTTATTTAAAGGTATATTTATTTTAATAGTCATTATTTTAGGAATTAATATAATATTTTAAAAATATCTGTCCACTGAAAAATATTATATATTTTTTATAATTTTATGTTAGTATTCGTCTTTTGGATTAAGAAAGGAATTGAAGAAAAAAAAACATGAAAAATTTTATAAATTTGTTTGGTGTAAATAAAACGACAAAAACAGTTATAAACTCAATGAAAAAAAACAAATGCAAATAATTATAAATTCATTTACTCAAAAAAAACAAACTAAAAAATCGATAAATTCCGTTTATGGGGAAAACTCTCCATTATTAAATATACACAAACTTTGCAGGGCGATACTGTACCATTTATTAATTTATTTTTTTTATAAAAGAAAAAGCAATTATTTATATAATAAATTTAATTAACTTATATTTAAAATTGAATTTAAAAAATGTATAAATTTAAATAATACTAAATAGTAAACTTGTCTATTAATATAAAGAACTATTGTATATATATGACAAATGTCAAGAGTTTGTTTCACATTTTATAATAAAACATATAATAAATTTTCTATATGATGGAATTCTCTATGATAACTAATGTGCTATATTTATGTTTCATTTAAATAGTATTTATAAAAATAAAGACAATATAATGTTTAACTATTAAAGGCACTATAATATGTGTTTAATGAATACGACAAAGTTATGCGTTTGGTTATTAAGCGTATTGGGGTTTCGGGTTTCATATGTATTATTTGTTGTGATTTGTACGAGGAATATTTGAAAATATGGATATTCTATATTATTTTAATAGAAATCATAAATTTAATGTTGCATATTCTGAGATATATAAATAAAATGACTACATACTAATCTATGAAAAAAATATTTTTACAAAAAAGTGGTAAATCACACATAGAACATTATTAAGCTATGTTTAAAATGGAGAAGTATAACAAATAAAAATGTATTTATATACAAACAACCATTTTTATTAATTGTTTTTCATATGTTTGCATATATTGATTTACAATATATATATATATCTAATATTTTATTACCATAATTAATATATATTAATTTGCTTGTAGACGAATGACAGTAGAAAAATGTAAGTTTACAAAGTATCAAACATGTTATTAAATGAGCCTTTAAATTATACTAAAGATGTATTTATATAAAAATATGCAATAAATATATTATTGGTTGAATCTATTACATAAAATTATTTGTTATAATTAAAATAATGTATTTTATACGAAAATGCATTATTTGAAAAAAACATAAATATAATAATTTTAGAAATTGTATGATTATATCTCGGATGATAGGAGTTATTATATATTTATATGATAATATACATATATTAATTAGTGGGTTAACTTATTTATATTTTAAATATTAAAAATAATTTTATTATATTTAATAAATGAGTCAAATAAACAAAAAATATCCAGAACAAATAATTATATATATTTTTGTATGCATTTAAAATAAATTATATTATTTATTGTTATTGTTTATATTAAAGTAAAAATAAAACATTAAATTTTGTTAACTTATAATTGTAGGATCATAAATATGTGGAAGCTTTAAAATAGAAACAATACATAATTTTATTATAATATATTTTCATAAATATGAAATATATTAAAATTAAACAAAATGTATAATATAATATTTCTAACAATGTAATATTAAATAACAGCATTATTGTTTTACAATAATAATAGATAAAAAGGAAACTGAAAAGAATAAAGCATTTATATTATTTAAAGGGTACTGCTTCGAAGAAACGCTTTTTATTATTAAGAAAATGAATAAATGGATATTTAGTTTAATTTGTATCGTCTTGTATGCCATTTTGGATGTATCAATACATTGCTCTGAACAGAAAGTAAGTTGTCAAAACAAAATATAAACTAATGTTCAGAAAATTGTATAATAGTGATTATTTACATGTTGTGGCGTATATATATATTAGTATGTTTATTCCCTTGTATAATCGATCTAAGGTATCTGGTGTAGGAAGTAGAAGCATTCGTGGTAT
The DNA here is from genome assembly GCF_900002375.2 of Plasmodium berghei ANKA. Taxonomy (NCBI): domain Eukaryota; phylum Apicomplexa; class Aconoidasida; order Haemosporida; family Plasmodiidae; genus Plasmodium; species Plasmodium berghei. Next base: position 2,503,919 of record NC_036171.2, read on the forward strand.
CAAAAAAATGAACAAGAGTAACGAAAAAATTGGTACAAAATTTAAATGCAGAACCCAATTAAAGAATAACAATCCTAAAAATTATAAAGACAACAAAATCAGTGATGGCTATGGAGAAATGCACCATATTTTCTTTTGTTGTTTCTTTATACCTAAAGAATATGATTAGGTTTTCCATTTTTATATTTATGTGTTAATATTTTAAGTTTATGGATGATTATATAAATGTAAAAATAAACACAATTTATAATAAATAAATTGTTAATAGAAGACGCATATACTTACATGTAAAATATTTTGACTTATTTACATTATTCTGCATAATTTCTTGGATAAATTCTGAATATAATTAAAGAATTGAAATAGGTGGATATTTGCATATTAATCGTAGTATTTATTAAGTATATCCCTTATTCTTTTAATGTATATATGTTTATATGTATAGCTTTGTTATTTCTTAAAAACACCATTTTCCTTTATAAAAAAATTATATTTTTTAATCATGTTTTAGTAATATTTAAGCGTTTGAAAAAATGAATATAAATAAAGGCATTGAAATATTATGAAATTAGAATTAAGGAATAAGAAATATAAAATATATGTTTCAAAATGATGGTATTCCTTGATTATTAAAAAATATATTAATAAAACGGAAATATCTTATTAATATATTTTTATAATTTTCTTTTCTACAAAATTAGCTATATAATAGAAATATATGAGCATGGACCATATATAGATATTCCATTTGAAATACGATAGAGGATATATTCTTTACCATTTTAGATAAATATTTCAAGGTTGATTTATTAGCATTAAATTTGAAATGATGTTTATATAATGCTCTTTAAGAGAGTATGAACTCTGAAGATAAATAATACACTTAAACTCATGGTAAAAAAATTATATAAATTTGTTCTTTCATTATCCTTTTTATTTTATCTTTTTTTTACTAAATACATTTACGAACCCTATAATGTATTCATGAGCATCTTCATTTTTAGGCGCATCGATTATTATGCTATTGTTTCAGGCTTAGGCTTTATGGTTTATGGATCATGCATTTGCATTATGGGGGAAAGTTATGTACTATTGGCTATAGATTCGTTCACTGAATTGTGATTTTGATTTAGGGTTTGGGGTATATTGTAATTCAATTTTTTATAATTTTATAATATTTTGGGTCTATAAATGTTGATCAAATATATTTACATTTTCGTATGTTTAATCTCGAGATGAAGTCTAATATGCAACCAACAAAGGGGCTACATAACATATTTATAAGTTATAATACTTATGTCTAATTCATTCATATATATTAAATGTGGGAAATTATAACTTTGCACTATATTTTATTGCTATTTTTTTGTTAAATATACATAAGAATCCTTATTATCTATTATATAAAGCTTGTTAACCAGAGCTATATTGAATTATGCATAACACAATATGTTTCTTTATTTGATAAAACATTTATTAAGCAAAACTTATTACCTGTATCATATTATTTTAATTTAAATTTTATTTTTATAACCAAACAGTATAATAACCTTATATATGGGTTTGTAATCTATCATTAGATTCATTTGGAATATTCCTCTACATTATAATATACCTTCAGGTTAATGGATATGTTTTTATTGTTAATTAAACATATTACCAATATATAATAGGTAGTCATAAAATATAGATTCATAGATTATACATCGCGAATCGACAATATAACATTGTCTATAAAATATTATTATGCTTCTAACGTTTTTAGTAGCACATAAAAAATTGCACTATATACACAGTATTTTTGGAGTTTTAATTGTGTTACTATTCTCTTTTTGTATTTCCTTTACATTTGCATTAAAAATAATTTGTATGAATAGAAGATTTATACGCTTTAATTTATTTATCATAAAGGTATAATAATAGATTAACCACTATTAATTTTTAAGCTTTATAGTTTTGAAGTATAAATAAATTATATTTTAAAATAGCTAAAAAATAAAATATAAGTATATAATAAAATTTAATGTTATAGTTTGCTACAATACTTATAAACAACTTCGTATATAAAATTAACGTTATTGTTTTAATATATATAATATTGTATCAATGACTAAAACTGAAATATGTTAATTTTTGGAAATATATACAATTACATATTAATTCAAAGTATATAGAAAAAGTATGCAATAATTAATTTGAACTAATAATATTTTTATTAGGTTATTAATATATAAAATTCACAAATATATTGTCATTGCGAAATAATATATGTTCTAAAATACGTAATTTAAAAACTATGAAACAAGGAAATATTATACATTGATTTAAAGTATTTTTATTAAGCGCACTAATTATTTCGTCGTACTATACAATGATATAGCAGTAACAATAATAGTAATATTAGATTAATATATTATGTTCATTTGGTACACTATATGGGTATAAATTCGTTATATATATTATTAAACTTGTAATAAGAATAAAATTCCATGCACAAAGCATCAAATGGTATATTATAGCATTCAACTAAGTATGCCTTTAATGTGATAATATTAAAACGAACATTACCGAGCAAAATAATATTAACAATTATAAAGTCTTCTTAAAAATAATGTTTTTCATCATAAAATTAAATATAGCTTATTATAAAATATAAAAGCAAACTATATATTTAGGAAAGTAATAATTTTAAGTTATTTTTAATGTATACATTAATTGAAAGTTTGAATGGTAAAAAATATAATTAAACTATGTAGAATAGGTAAATCTTATATGGCTACATCCTTGTCTTAAAAAACATACTTCCCTTATCTCTCCTCTCAAAGTGCAATATACCAACCTAATATACAGTTTTTTATTATACTTTAAAATTTGTATCAATACTTATTTATGTGTTAATATTTAATATTTACTATATATTATTTTAAAAGCAATCTACATTCAAAGGATTATTTAAACTTATAAATAACATAATAAATACGGTTTCAGTGCTAATTGACGTTTTAAACCGTGGGAAAGATGTGCAAAATATATTATAAAATCACCCAATAAGGTATATTTCTAAATTGAATTATATAGGAATAAAAATAATGTTATTGAAAATGTTAAAATATAATTGGAGTGCATATATATTAAATAAAAATAATATTAAAATTATGTATATGCAATTAAAAAAGGGAGCAATATAACTTAATTTGTAAATTTTATAATTTTAGAAAAAACTATATTATATATTATAAGAAACAAGCATGTAGATATTTAATATATTTTTTAAAATAATTATTTATATACTTTTAAGAATATAGTAATAATAGAATTTTAAATTTTTTAGATTTATACAATATTTAATTTTATAAGGTCAATCATTAAAACATATGATATAAATATGTTCTTTTTTTATGTTCAAACATACTTTAAATTCTTTATAAAAGTATGTCCATTTTTATAATAAAGTTATACAAGTGTTAGTAAAAATAGCAATTTTTTTATAAAATACATCATATTTATATTTAATCAAAAATGTATTATAAACAACCCTCTATTTAAGGTAATTAAGCTAATTATCATAAACATAAATGTAACTTTAGTAATAATATTATTTTATTATTCTATATTAATTTCATTATTGAAAAACTTATAACATATTTAACTACAGACAGTTGCTATATATAGAATTAAAATATTTGGACCACATATTAAGGGCAACGTATATAAAACAGCATGATTTTAATCAATTTACAAATCAAAAATAAAATTATATCACAATGAATAAGAAAGTGGTATATGCATTTTTTAATAATAATAATTTCATTTACATTTTTTTGACATTGTATTATATATAAATATCATTAAACTTTATTTTAATAAAATTTTCAATAATACACATTTTTATTAATTGTTTTTAAATGTTTTCTTAGTGTGAAAAATTCGAGAATGTATGGGAGGATTTTCCCAATACATTGACAGATGATGGAAAGTATCAATTTAAAGATAATACTTTTTTAAATAGTTATTGTGGTAGTTATAGTTGTGATACTGATCTCAAAAAAGTTGACGCCGGATTTTTTTATTTGGTTAATGAACTCTTTGGGCCTTCTGGTGTGTTTAAGAATAATGAAAAAAGTAATATCAATGCTGTTGAATACATTATCATATGGTTAAGTTATATGTTAAACCTAAAGGATAGCACAGGAAACATTCTAACAAATTTTTATAAAATATATATAAAAAATCAAGAAAAGTATAAAAATACTATAAATGGTGTTGAAGGTTGTAGTAATTATGATGATCTTATATATAAAAAAAATGAATTGATGAATATTACTAATGAAAAATTGTCTAAATTTTATGCTCCATTTAAATTATTATGTGAAATGTATTCTGCATTTGATGAAAACAAGAAAAATTGCACAAACTGTTCGGGAAAAGCTCAAGAATTTGTTGATAAATATAAAAATCTTAAAGAAGATTCTAGTATTACTAATGATAGTTCCTGTAATAAAATATTGTCTACATTATCAAATGATTATAATAATTTAAAAAATAAATGTAGCAATATTTCATCTCTTCCAGATATAAAAACAGCACAAAATAATGTACAAACTTCTAAACAAAGTTCTAAACAAAGTCCTGAGCATACTTCTGCAACTAATTCTGTACAAATTTCTGAACAAATATCTGGAAAATTTTCTGAAGATCCATCAAGTTCGTCGATAGGAAACAAATTGTTTACAGTTTTATCGATATTTGGTGCAATAGCATTTTTTTTAGGAATTTCTTATAAGGTAAATAATAAGGAATTTAAAAATAATTTTCATTATATATATGGAAACGTTAACAAAAAAATCATACTTTTACCGTTTTTATATTAGTATTCGTTATTTGGATTTCGGAAACGAGCTCAAAAACAATATTTAAGAGAAAAAATAAAAAATATAAAGAAGAGAATGAATCATTAATATATGATTCGAAGAGAGGGATTAGTTCAGGAATAGTAATAATGATTTATATATTTTAAGAAACTGCCTATTGAGGAGTAATTTTTGCATAATTTTTATATAGTTTTTACGTTGTGGGCCCCATGTTTGGGTTAGGGCTAAGTATTATATTGCATTTAATTTTTTATAACTTGAACACTAATTTAATATATGTACTATACCCGTATGTTTAATTTCGAGAAGTAGTTCATAAGACCAAATATGCAACCCAAAAGTGGATATAACCATTAATGCAAAAGGGGTTATATAACATATTTTCCATAAAACATAATATATATAATTGAGTGTTCATGTCGATTTAATATGATTAAAATAAAATATCTATATTGCATATATTAATATATATATTGACTATATATGAAGCCGTATTATGGAATACAATAATTTCCTATTATATAAGCATTGGTAACCCAGAGCTATATTGAATTATATATATCATAATATGTTTCTTTATTTGATGAAAAATTTATTTAGTAAAACTTTCTATTTATGCCATTATTGCTTTAATTTAAATCATGTTACCCAACTGAACTGTAATAATAGATATTCATAAAATATAGATCCATGGAATATTGATCGAAAATCGACAATATAACATAGTATATAAAATATTGTTACTCTTCTAACATGTTTTGAAGTTTTAATTGTAGTTACTATTCTCTTTTTATATTTTACATTTATATTAAAATTAATTAGTACTAATAAAAGTTGATTTATGCGTCATAATTTATTTATCATAAGGCATAATAATATATTAATCACTATTAATTTATAAATTTGATAGTTTTGAGGTATAAATAAATTATATTTTAAAAGATTTAAAAAATAAAATATAAGTATATTAATAAAATTTAATGGTATAGTTTGTTCTAATAATTTGTCTAATAATTATAAGTAATATGGTAGATAGAGTAGCGTTATTGCTCTAATATATATATATATACATAATATTGTATCAATGACCAAGCACGGAAGTATGTTAAATTTGGGAAGCATATCCAATTATATATTAATGAAAATTCGAATTAATTTATTTATTTATTCATGCATTTTGTTAATATTGTTAATTATATTTAATTACACTTTGTAATGTTTTTAAAACAATTCCAGTTTAAATATATTTATTAATAAGGTTACAAACAATATGTAGAGTCTGTATATATATAGGTTAAGCCGTGTGATTCTGTTTTAGGGTTGATATATTTCGTGGTCTACATAAAATTGATAAATATATCAAATACCAAAATATAAAAAAAATGTTATCCCACCAATTTATTAACTTCTAAACGAAGTTTAAATATGGAGCACATAATGGAGATAAATATTAATATGAACAGAATGTAATAAAAAATAGTTTTTCAAAGATTGTAATATACGCATTTGATGTGCTAAGATAACATAAATATTAAATATTATTAATATATAACGCTACTATTTGATATTTTCATGTTAATATTCCGCTAACTACATATAACTCAGAATATGTTATATTATAAATGGCCATTTATTTAAAAACGATGATTATTATATTTGGATTAGATTGTATTATATATATCACAATATACATTTATTTAGTTTATTTGATTGACACGGTTATTTTTTTTTAATATAACTTGATGTGTGATATATCACAACTTATCGATTCCTTTTTATGAATAATATGGTTACCTTTCATTTCTTATTTCGTAATTTATAAAAAAAATTTAAATACACCAGGGTTTATCACACACAAAAGTGAACATTTTATTTTGTTGTAGCTATGCTAATTTTTACTTTTACATCGTTCTTATGCATATTGAATTACTGAAAAATATAGATCATTATATTTATCGAGTTTTACATTTGTGCATATATACCTATATATTATTTGTGCATATATGTTGTGTGCAATTTTTGGGAATACCCTTAAATCAAAAGGTGATGAACTTTGAACAAAATGAATAATATATGTTTATTGCTTTTTTAGCATACTATATATGTTAGTGCTATGTTATAGTTTAAATGATATATATAATATAAAGTTTTAAGAGAAAAAATTAAAGTTTTTTTTATAATGGTAGTTAAAAATATATAAATAAAATTTAAGGTAAAAAGTGCTGTAAAGGTTGTTATATAAATAAAATAAAATTTAAGGTAAAAAGTGTTGTAAAAGTTGTTATATAAATAAAATAAAATTTTAGGTAAAAAGTGTTGTAAAAGTTGTTATATAAATAAAATAAAATTTAAGGTAAAAAGTGTTGTAAAAGTTGTTATATAAATAAAATATAATTAAGTTGCATAAAATGCTAAAAAATGTATGCATATATACATATTTGTGTCAATTTGTTTGAAATTGCCAAAAAACATTATGTGATAATTAAATATTGTATGACTTATTTTGGATTATGCCATTTTTTCTTTTAGGAAGCGTTGTCTAAATTTAATGATACTAGATTGAAGACAATATTATTACATTGATATATGTATCAGTGCCAATGGATATTCTTCAATTGGGAAGTTATTATAACTGTTAAGTGCCTTAATATTTTTTGTCAGTTATTATTCCACATTACTATGGTATTGTTTCTAAAGTAGAGTTATTTATATGGCCAACGATATTGATTCGAGACATGTGCAATTAGGATTTTTTTTATTATTTTAACATGTATATTTTTATTATTATTTTTTTTTTTTTTTCATTATATGTAATATATTTTTCCCCTAATTGGCACGGCTCTCATCATCATATAGAAAGCGCGTTTGAATATTTATACGTATCTTGTTTATGCGCCTTTGTTTCATATATTTTGCCAAATACTTTGTATATATCTTTTTATGTGTTTATATTTCATTTGCCCAACCTCGTACCCGCATTATTTTTTGCCTAACATAGTACCCATATTCCTTTTTTTATCTTATCTGTTATATTCAACCATTTTCTTCTGTCTTATCTCCTCAACCATTTTTTCTGACTTATCTGTTATATACTCAATAATTTTCTTCTGTTTTAACTGTTATATACTCAACTATTTTTTCTGGATTATCTTCTATTTCCTCAACTATTTTTTCTGACTTATCTGTTATATACTCAATAATTTTCTTCTGTTTTAACTGTTATATACTCAACTATTTTTTCTGGATTATCTTCTATTTCCTCAACTATTTTTTCTGACTTACCTGTTATTTCCTCAATGAATTTCTTCTTCCTTAACTGTTATTTCCTCAACTACATTTTCTGACTTACCTGTTATTTCCTCAACTATTTTTTCTGACTTATCTGTTATATACTCAATAATTTTCTTTTGTTTTAACTGTTATATACTCAACTATTTTTTCTGACTTATCTGTTATATACTCAATGAATTTCTTCTGCCTTAACTGTTATTTCCTCAACTACATTTTCTGACTTACCTGTTATTTCCTCAACTACATTTTCTGACTTACCTGTTATTTCCTCAACTATTTTTTCTGACTTATCTGTTATATACTCAATAATTTTCTTTTGTTTTAACTGTTATATACTCAACTATTTTTTCTGGATTATCTTCTATTTCCTCAACTATTTTTTCTGACTTATCTGTTATATACTCAATAATTTTCTTTTGTTTTAACTGTTATATACTCAACTATTTTTTCTGACTTATCTGTTATATACTCAATGAATTTCTTCTGCCTTAACTGTTATTTCCTCAACTACATTTTCTGACTTACCTGTTATTTCCTCAACTATTTTTTCTGGCTTACCCGTTATTTCCTCAACTACATTTTCTGACTTACCTGTTATTTCTTCAACTATTTTTTCTGGCTTACCCGTTATTTCCTCAACTACATTTTCTGGCTTACCTGTTATTTCATCAATAATTTTCTTCTGACTTATATGCTCTATCTTCAACTATTTTTTCTGCTTTACATGTTCTTTCTTTTTTATCACATCTTTTTTTTTGTGAAGATATTGGTATTTTTTTGTGAAGTTATTTTTTATGCTATTTTTTTTCATTAGTTCTTTTTTTTTGGCTGTCTATCAGAATTTTTAACTCTGCTACAAGAAACTTATCTTTAATATATTTTGAGTTATTTGCTTTATCGATAAAAATGAAATGTATTAGATCATTTAGTATGGTATTTTGTTTGATTTACACTAATTTTTCCACACTCTTATATTAATAAGTAGGTATACATTGCTTTTTTGTGCAACTTGGGTTGGTATTGATTAAACGAGTACCCATTGTACTCACCTCAGTATTGCACTTGCTATCCAAAAAAGAAAGTTTCTCCATATAAGAATAGTGATCCAAGTGATAGGTTGTTTGTAATCTATTGCTCCAGCAATATTTCTACATTTCTTAGAAATTATTATATCATCAGATGGGATACGCTGTTCATAATATCTTTTAGGATATTTGTAATTATATAGATTTATAGAAGCATTCGAAATACTAGCTAGCTTAGACATATTCAAGTGTAATGCACAAATTAAATGTAATACACAAATCCAATGCAATACACAAATTAAATGTAATACACAAATTAAATGTAATACGCAGATTAAATGTAATACACAAATTCAATGTAATACACAAATTCAATGTAATACGCAGATTCAATGTAATACACAAATCCAATGTAATACACAAATCCAATGTAATACACAAATCCAATGTAATACACAAATCCAATGTAATACAATTCTAATGTAATACACAATTCTAATGTAATACACAATTCTAATGTGATACACAATTCTAATGTAATACACAATTCTAATGTAATACACAAATTAAATGTAATACACAAATCCAATGTAATACACAATTCTAATGTAATACACAAATTAAATGTAATACACAAATCCAATGTAATACGCAGATTCAATGTAATACGCAGATTCAATGTAATACGCAGATTCAATGTAATACACATTTATTTTATTTTGTAGATTTTGAAATGCATTATCAATAGATGAACATATATTAAAAGTTTTAGCTAGCTTGATTAGTGATGAATTATTAACAAATGTAATAAACAGGTGTAAATGCAATATACGATATTAATAAATCAGATGTTAGTTTAAATGCAATATAAATTTGTTATAATTACAAATATCGTTAAAATTATATTATTTCGCAGAACTCCCTTCTTCTGTATATAATAATTTTTAGAAACATGACAATATTGCTCACCAATAGATGTTAAAACAACTTCAACTTGGCATCGTTCTTCTTTATATGGATCCCTTTGCTGTTTTCGGATGCGTTACATACGTCATTAGTGAAATGAGTAATCATTGTAATCAATACTTTCCCCTTGCTCCACTCCTTAGCAACAATACTTTTCTTACAAATCAAAGATTGCTTAATATCAGTGAACTTTTTAAAATATCATACCTTTCTCAAGGCATTCTTTTCTAAATATAATTAAAATGACTTAGATATTGCATTATATTATTTAATATATGATCTAATGCATTTTTTCCAGATTCCTTATCTGATTCCTTATTTTTTATTGAAAATTACAAAGTTAAATAATTCTCGATTTTCCGATTTAGCATTTGTATTATTCTCCATAATTTTTTGTACCATATCTATAGTTCATAGTGATAGGTATTAATACTTTTTTTCATTTTCGAACCCTTATGGTAGTATTTTATTTCCAAGGACTTTTATGCAATGTATTTTTGTTTTCGGACTTTTTTTTTGTTGGTGTAGAGGCTGTTTTTGTTGGTATGTATGTAGTTTCTGTTTGTGTAGAGACTGTTCTTGTTTGTTTAGAGGCTGTTTTTTTTGGTATAGAGGTAGTTTCTGTTTGTGTTGTAATATTTTTTGTTTGTGCTGGAGTATTTTTTGGTGTTGTAGTATTTTCTGTTTGTGATGGAGTGTTTTTTGGTGTTGTAGTATTTTCTGTTTGTGATGGAGTGTTTTTTGGTGTTGTAGTATTTTCTGTTTGTGATGGAGTGTTTTTTGTTTGTGTTGGAGTATTTTTTGGTGCTGGAATGTTTTTTGTTTGTACTGGAGTATTTTTTGGTGTTGTAGTATTTTCTGTTTGTGATGGAGTGTTTTTTGTTTGTGTTGGAGTATTTTTTGGTGCTGGAGTGTTTTTTGTTTGTACTGGAGTATTTTTTGGTGTTGTAGTATTTTCTGTTTGTGATGGAGTGTTTTTTGTTTGTGATGGAATATTTTCTGTTTTTGTTGTAGTATTTTTTGGCGTTGTTGGAGTATTTTTTGGTGTTGTAATATTTTTTGGTGCTGGAGTGTTTTCTGTTTGTGTTGTAGTATTTTTTGGCGTTGTTGGAGTATTTTTTGGTGTTGTTGGAGTGTTTTTTGTTTGTGTTGTAGTATTTTTTGGCGTTGTTGGAGTATTTTTTGGTGTCTGAATATTTTTTGGTGTTGTTGGAGTGTTTTTTGTTTTTGTTGGAGTGTTTTTTGTTTGTGTTGTAGTATTTTTTGGCGTTGTTGGAGTATTTTTTGGTGTTGTTGGAGTGTTTTTTGTTTGTGTTGTAGTATTTTTTGGCGTTGTTGGAGTATTTTTTGGTGTCTGAATATTTTTTGTTGGTGTTGTTGGAATATTTTTTTCTGGTATATAGTTATTTTTTTCTAGAATTTGGGTACTTGTTGACATGTTGATACTTTTTTCTAGATTTTGGGTATTTGTAGTTGGGATGTTGATATTTCGAGATTCTATAATTTCTTGTATAATATTTAATATATCATCATTTTCTAAATTCATTGTGTTATTTGATATATTTTCACATGTTTCTTCCTTTTCTTTATCCCACATCCAAAATTTTTTAGCACTTTCATAATCCATTTTCCAAAAATTTAAATTATCGTTTTTATCCCAATTCCAAAATTCTTTGGTTTTTTCATTATCCCAATCCCAATATTCTGTAAGTACCTTACAATTATACTCTTTGACTTTAGGAGTTTCTACTATGGGTCTTTTTGTCAAATTTCGATTCATGCTTTCTCTTTCTTTTTTTTTTTGAAATTCATATGATCGTCTTTCTAGATGTCTTTGTGTGCGTTCCGATATTAAGCAGGAAGTATGCTTTTCTAATATATCGTTATGGTATGGCTGGCCATTACTAAATGGATTTGATCGACCCTCGACAAACCTATTTTCCCAATCTCGTTTGGTACCAGCATATTTAAGATATCTCTCATACATTTTATCTACTGATGACTGTGCTGCGGCAGACGAATCAGTAGCACCACCTTCGCTATAATGACTATTTTCGTTAGAATCGCTTATATTAGGGGATTTTTCTGGCGACTTTGTGGTTGTCATGTCATTTTTGGCATATATATTTTTATTATCAGATAAAGAATGGTGGCTTTGAGATGGTGCAAATGAGTCACTCTTATTTACATTTCTTTTCAGTATTTTCTTTGTATATTTTTTTGGGGGCTTAGGTTTCTCACTAAGTGCCCGTTTTCTTGAATTTAAAGGACTCAAATTATTATTGTTAAATACAATAGGTTCTTCTTTTTCTTTCTTTATTAAAATTTCATCAGTACTATTTTTAATTTCTTGTGTTTTCTTAAGGGCTTCAGCTTTGTCTAACATTAAATAATGATTAAGAATTTGACGTTTGTTCTCTGCAAGTATTTCATCAACATTTTTAAATTCTGTTGTCGCTGGAGCTTCACCATTCGAATCAATGCCTATATTTTTGTATAATTCATTAGTGGGCTCGATTTTTTTCTCTTCATGCTCTTCACTAATGGCTTTTGCTTCTCTAAGTTTATGTACTACATTAATGAGATCCATTCCGATATCTTTATACAACCCTTGCTTTAAATACATGTCTCTTTTTTGTAACGATTTACTAAGGCTTTCTGTTTCTCTACTTTGGAAATTTTCGTTATTATTTTTATTTATTTCTATATTTTGATGGGTCATATGAATAGGAGTACATATTCCTCTATTTTGGCACATATCATTAACCGAATTCATGTATATATTTGTGGAATTATTATTAGTTACAGTATTTAAATCCATAATATTATTATTCACATTATCGAATTTTGATGGATTAAATTTTATTTCTTTTTTAATTGGAACATTTGGGTTACCCTGTCTTTCTATTACATGATTAATATTTCTATTTTGTCCATAAGAAATAAGCATATTATTGTTTTCATTAATTAAATTAGGAAAATCGATATAATTTTTTTTGGGGGGTAAGTTAGGTATTATTGTCACTTCGCTTTGAAATCGAACCCTTTTTTTATTACTTTCTTTTGGTACATTATCGTAATCCTTATTTTGACCATAAGTCATAAGCTTGCAGTTTTTTTTAATTATAGAACCATATAATTTAGCACGTTGTGTGTCTTTAAGTAAATTTTGTCTGTTTTCTTCTTCATATTGAGCAACTTGATCATCATTTTTTTCTACTGCATTATTAATGCTCATATAATTATTGGAGTATTTAAATTTCTTATTACTTCTTGGTGATGATTCATCAAATATAACATGTTTACTTCTTTTACGTGAATCATTTTTTACTTCTTTAATAATTGGTCTATCTGTTTTTTCTACTGTATTATTATTAACTTTCTTTGTATTTAAATTATCTTTTGTAGTTTCAAATGAATTCTTAAGTTTTACAGGGGTATATAGATCATTATTCTCAGTATTGGGTAATCCAAATAGTTCACTAGCAATAATAGGTTCATCTGGGTTAAAAAAGCTTGATGGAAAAAAGGCGCTAGTAAATTTGTTATTTGTTGGCTCTATAGCTGAATTTTCTTCGATTTCATCTTTCTTATTAATATCAAAAGACCCCAAAAATAAATTTGAGTAATCTGGTTCTTCTTCTGAACCTTCGTCGTTTGTTTTAAATGGATTTTCAAAATTTTCCTCGTTATAAAATGTTGATGGTAATGTTCCGTCATAATATTCAAGTAATTTGCGGTGTTCTTCTTGTGTTAAATTATTCACATGATCTTTCTTTGTATTAGAATAATGTATTTCTTTAATTTTATCGTTCTTACTCATTTTTATAGGTGTCTCTGCCTCTGGTTGTTCATCATCGATTTTTTTTGTATTACTATCTTTTTTTAATTTATAGCTTTCATAAAATAATTTTCCATCACTATAATGGTATCCTAAGTCAGATTTTTCATTGTAATAATTTTCATTATAATGCTCATTTTTTACATAGTTTTCATCCTCACTAATAATTTCATTTTCACTAAAAATTTCATCCTCACTAATAATTTCATTTTCACTAATAATTTCATTTTCACTAACAATTTCATCCTCACTAACAATTTCATCCTTACTAATAATTTCATCCCCACTAATAATTTCATCCTCACTAATAATTTCATTTTCACTAACAATTTCATCCTCACTAATAATTTCATTCTCACTAACAATTTCATTCTCACTAACAATTTCATCCTCACTAATAATTTCATCCTCACTAATAATTTCATTCTCACTAATAATTTCATTCTCTAACTGCTCGCAATAAAATTTTTCTTTTTGATATGTTTCCAAAGAGATGTTTTTTCCTGACACCGCACTACTTCCTAATGATGTTGTTTGATTAGATAACTTAAATGAGTTACATACATCTTTTCCATTCTCAACATTCTCATATGATGTTATAGATGCTTCAGAATTACTATTAATATTGTTTTTCATAGCCTTATAGTTTTTTAAAGTTTCATCCTTATTATAAATTTCCTTATCAATTTGAGGATTTCTAGAAACAAATGTCTTTTTGGTAAACTGGTGATTTTTTGAACCAATTAATTCATTTGGGGCATACTTATTTTTATAGGATTTCTTTTCCTTCAGTTCTTTTAAATTTTCAACCTGAGTAAACTTATCATTATTATTATTATCACTATTATAACAACTTGAAGACGATTTCTTTTTTAATATAGTTTTCCCTCTTTTAAAACAACGTGATGAACTACCAGAACTTTTATATGAGCAATTTGATTCATTATCAACATCACCTTCTTCAGGAAGCTTAACCAAATTTGAAACAGTTTTCTTCAACTTTCTTTTTTTTTCTAATTTCACGCATTCCTTGCTATCTACTGTGTAATTTTCTGAATTAAATGATTGATCAGATAACTTTTTTAAAAGAATTTTTTGTTCTATTTCATCTAAAGCGGTGTTGAGTTGTGATTGTTCTTTCTTAACATTTGTGATATTCGATGGTTTTCTATTCATCAAATCTATGATTTCAGAAACATTGAGGTCAGTAAAAATTGTGTACATGTGTTTCTTTTTTGATATGTCATTAGATTCTATGTTTGCACAGCTTTGATTTTCATTAAATTGATTTTCGCATTTAACCAATGGATAATTATTGCCTTTTTGTTCTACTTTATTTTCTAAATCACATATAATATTTTTGTCCGATATAATATAAGTATCCCCTAATTTCTTATCGTGTGAAAGTACAATATTTTTCATATTTGATAAATCATAAGAATCCAAATCTTTTTCATTGTTAATATACAAACCATCTAAGGACTCATTTTTTGGTAATTTAGTGATATCATTATTTTTAATATTCTCGGCAATATCAAATTTTCGAACTGGTGCCGTCGGTGTAATCCGTTTAATTGTACTATATTTTTCTTCTGTTTCCTCTTTGATCAATTCGTTCATTTTGGAATTTGGGTCTGTGTCACAAATAGAATTGCACATAATATCATTTGTCCTTTCATTAATTCCTTCAACAATTTTATTGGCATTTTCCCCTAATACAAGATATCGTTGTACAAGACTTTTACACACGGAACATTTTTCATAATTATGCTTCTTATGCTTTCTTGAGCACCTTTTAATTCGATTACGTGAATGATAATATTCTTTCAATATACGAGATTCTCCACATTCAACACTTTGACGAAGTTTATCATATTTCTTTCCTTTGTTTCTATAGTATTTTTCCTTAGCAGCATAATACAGCGATCTTTCCTTAATACGATTTTCAACATGATTTTGTAAATTGTGAGAAATATTTGCAGCACCGTCCTTTGCATTCTTTCTATTTTTTAAGGATATATGTAGATTTGCCTTAACTTTTGGCCTAATAACACATGCATTTTTTGCAAGTGGTATATCATTGTTAATCATCGATGATGGTACCATTTAAACAAACAACAGCGTTAACTCAACCCCGCGAGGGCTTTCGTGTATTTTTTTAAATGGTTAATAAATAATTAAATATGTTTAATAAAAACATGATTATAATAAAATCTTATGAATAAATAGTTGCTAGACAATTGTTTTGTGAAGCGTAAATGTTGCAACACTATGTCAAAACATACAAATAGTTAAACTTATATATATATATATATATTATGAAATACACATGATAATATGCTATAAAAAAATTATGAGGGTATATAAAGTAAAAAAAATAGGGGTATTATGCTATGCTTTATGAATAAAATTAATTTATATTTTACTTTACAAACAATATGATAACTAAAACAATTAAATTATTAGTAGTATAACAAAAGATTTATAATACAAATGGTATAGTAATGTAGAACGTAATAAGCAGTCAATGTATATGAAAAACCAAAGGGTTGTGCGTGTAATATATGTATTATGTACATAATATAATATAGAGTGGGGTAGCATATGAGAATACTTGAATTCCAGTCAAAAAATTTTGGTGAATTCAATCCATGCGTGAAGGTTTTTTTGAGAGTATTCAAAAAATTTAAACCAAATAAAAAAGTTAATGTAAAAAATTTGAGTGTAATATTATATAATAAAATATATATATAATATTTATTTGTTTTTATAAGTATGTTTTTTAATATTTTTTTGTGTAAATATTTTTATAAGTATTTTTTGGGGTGTTTGGTATAAATTAGTATTAATTAAGATAATCTTTAAGATATAAATAAATACTTTAAAATAAATATGTTTTTTTTAATTTTATATAAATTTTAATTTAAATAATTAAAAAAATAATTTAAATAACTAAAAAAATAAATTAAATATATTTTTGATATTGTTTTTTTAATATTATTTATGCATACAACAATTTGAGAATTATTTTTTGTGTTTAAGACTAGCTATTTTTCCAACTTAAAAAAAAAATTATGCATTTCTTTTATTTTTATTTAATTATGTTTTGTTATTTTGGTGAGGTTATTAATTTTTTTAGTGTCTTTATGGGGCCATTATTGTTTCCAATATGTATTCTCACATAAACACTGATATACTATGAGATATTTTGATTTATTCTTTTTAGATAGGATACACTTATAACATATGTATAATTATCATTTAATTATTTACATTTATTTATAGTATTATTTGAATGATTAACTTTAATATTATAAAAAAATTTTTATGAAAATTTCTTCTTATAGTGATATTTCGTACTTCACAAAAAACATATATATCCAAATATTGATATGTGCACAAAAATTTCGTGCATACACAATTAATATACCGAGTTATTGAATCTTTCAGCGTGCTTTATATTTCTACATGCAATATTAATTAAATACAATGGACGCAAATTACGCAACCTCAGGCATGTGTACATAGAATACGAATTGCATACAAATTGGATGATTGTATATGTATTCTCAACAAAATAAAAGTATCCCTTTTACATGCCGACTTCTTAAATAAACACTTATACTTGAACTTTTATTGAAACTTGATAATATTTTATATTTTTTTATTATTTTCGAAGATATATATTTATTATATATTAAATAATTCTCTAAATTTACGTAGGTATTTTTACTTATATTATCACTTATGTATATATCATCATCTATATTTATATAAGGATTTTATGTATATTAAAATTGGCATTTATATGGGCATTTGGATTTATATAAGGATTTTTATGTATATTAAACATGATTATATTATGGGCATTCGGATTTATATAGGAGTTTTACCTATATTAATATGACACTTATACGGGCATCAGGATTTATATAGGAATTTTTACCTAAATTAACATTTA